>NC_133768.1:8574716-9844716 GCF_036562045.2 Rhinolophus sinicus
CTGTGTGAGCTAATGTGGGTGTTATTTTAGAATTAGCTCTGCTGCCATCTCAGGAAGCTAATATCATTGTCCTCACCTCAAAGTCTTTTGAGCTGAGATTTAGAAGGCGGGCAGACTGCAAAGCTTGTGACTTTGAGTGTGGTTCTAGAGAAACTCACATAGGAGTTCGTTTGGACTGGTCATTCACAAGACTGTCCCTTAACTCACTAGGTATTTGGATCAGGGAAGAAGTTACAATAGTCACAGGAACAGCAAAGGCAGGTTTCATGAGCATTCAATCCGGGTAGTCACTGGGGCTTTGCCCTGCAAAAGGTCCCACAATTAGTTTAATATTCTGTTGTCACCATCTCAAAATTATTAGTAAGTCTTGAAAGAAGGGCTCTGCTTTTTCATTTTGCACTGAGACTCCCAGATTACCTTGTTTCCCTGAAAATAAGACCTAGCTGGACAATCAGCTCCAATGTGGTGTTTGGAGCAAAAATTAATATAAGACCTAGTCTTATTTTACTATAATATAAGACCCGGTGTAATAAAATATAATACCGGGTCTTATATTAATTTTTGCTCCAAAAGACGCATTAGAGCCGATTGTCTGGCTAGGTTTTATTTTCAGGGAAACACGGTATGTGACAATCCTGGAAATAGCAGTGTGGCTTTACTTCTACCCTCTCCCTGGACATCTTCCTTTCTTGTCATTTGCATCTGCAGTTGTCCCCCCACCTTATCCGTGGTTTTGCTTGCTGCAGTTTCAGTTACCCACGGTCAACTGCAGTGGGAAACATGAAATGGAAAATTCCAGAAATCAACAATTCATAAATTTTAAATTGCGCACTGTTCTGAGTAGCCCGATGAAATCTCACGCCATCCTGCTCCGCCTCCCTGCCCCAGACATGAATCATCCGTGTCCAGCATCTCTACACTACAGATGCTCGCCGACCATTAGTCACTTAGTAGCCGTCTCTGTTATCAGAATGACTGTCGCAAGGTATTGCAGTGCTTGTGCTCAAGCCACCCTTATCTTACTTCATAATGCCACATTCATGACTTTTATTGCGGTATATTATTATAGTTGTCCTATTTAATTATCAGTATTGTTGTTAATCTCTTACTGTGCCTAATTTATAATTTAAACTTTATCACAGGTATGGTAAAAATATAATATGTATAGGGTTTGGTACAATCCGCAGTTTCAGGGATCCACTGGGGGTCTTGGGGCATATCCCCAGCAGATCAGGTGGACTGCTTATAATATTTTCTATCCACATTGACTTAATATTTCTTTTTTGGCAGCTGGTTCCATTAAAAGAGTTTGGCCCACCAGAAAGATGCAAAAGAGGATCAAAGGACAGTAATATGAAATGAAAGTATCAGAAGGAATGGAAACTGGGTGTGGGATATACAGGACTTTTCTGTACAATCTTTGCAACTTTTCTAGAAATCTAAACTTACTCCAAAATAAAAAGGCCAGCTCATATCATGCATTTACAGAAATAAGTATTTTTAAAAATACAATTGTAAAATAATAAAAAATGTTTAGTGATGGAAAGAGAACTGACTCTGGGTAGTGAACACACAATGTGATATGTAGATGACGTAATACAGAATTGTACACCTGAAATCTGTGTAATTTTACTAACCATTTTCACCCCAGTGAGTTTTAATGAAAAAGAACTCCTCTCACATCTGAAAATAAAAAAGAGACAACATTCTTCTGAAAAATTACCAGATCAAAGAAAAATTAAAAACTGAAATTATAAACTTCACAATATAATGCTAATGTTATTTTTAGAACTATTAAAGGATTTAATTAAAATGTTTAACTATAGGAAAAACATGTTTAAATATCAATGGTGTACTTTTAAACCAGCAACAACAGCAAAAATGAAAATCCCCTTTGCAATTGCCATGAAAACTATAAGAGTTATGAATCAATTCAGTAAGAAATTTGCTTTATCAATATACATGTATGTGAATGGGCTATAAAATTTTGCTAAAAGATACTAAAGAAGACCTGAATAAAATGAAGAACCATATTTCTGGCTGGAAAGATTTAATTTTGTAAAGATCTCAGTCTTCCCCAAATTAATACATAAAAATAAAATCTTTTTGTAATCTGAGAAAAAAAAAAAAACAACTCAAGAAAAATCTCTCTACTCCCTGCGGGAAGGCAGGAAAGTATCCTAGGGGGGAGGGGGAGGTCACAGACTAAAGCCTGCAAGCCAAGGACACAGAACCTGCCTAGGACTCATGCTGACCCAGGTCATCAGGGACTTAATTCA
The DNA here is from genome assembly GCF_036562045.2 of Rhinolophus sinicus. Lineage (NCBI taxonomy): Eukaryota > Metazoa > Chordata > Mammalia > Chiroptera > Rhinolophidae > Rhinolophus > Rhinolophus sinicus. The sequence continues at coordinate 8,576,996 of NC_133768.1, forward strand.
CTGGGAAACATGTTGAGTGTCTCTTGTGTGAGCGTGCTCTAAGAAAGCTGTTAAGAATACTCCCTGTCCTCATCTCTCAGAAGCATGCACTTGAGCAGCAGAGAGAATTTGACCATGGCTCCAGAGGTAACAGAAAGGGAGAGGTGCAAAGCTGAGATGTCAATCTCAAGCTGAAGTGGCTGGGAAAAGAACATTTTCTTCTTTATTTCACTGCATAATGCCATATTATGGGGAAAGGATAAAGCAGATGGAAGCCAAAGTTCAGTGCAAGGCACACGTGGCAGCAGATAAGAACTACTATAAATTGGAGGCTTGCTACTTACCAGGCTTGCTGTTCGATGTCTTAGAAGCATTTTTCTCATTCAGTCAACACAATAACTGTAATAAATTAGGCAGCTTTATGACTTCTATTTCATAAATGAGGCAACCGAAGCTTGGAGCAGTTGAGCAATGTTCCCAGGCTCACAAAGCTAGTAAAGGGCAGATCCAGGACTTGAAGCTATTCCTTCATTGCTTCCTTCCTTCATTCATATGTCAATGATTATTTTGAGTGCCACCCATGGCCTGGGTATTGTTCTGGGGTCCAGAGATAAAGCAGTGAACAAAACACAAGCCAGAACCGAGCTCTGCGTTCTTGGAATGTTCATTTGAAGGGAAGGTTAAGCAGAGAGAGAGTAGAAAAGCAACAAATGAATCCGAGTTTCTCAACCTTGGCACTACTGACACTTGAGGTCAGATAAATCTTCATGGTGGGGGCTGTCCTATGTACTGTAGGGTGTTGGACAGCATCCCTGGCCTGTACCCACTAGATGTGGTAGCCCCCCTTCCTCACCTCCAGGTCGTGACAACACAATCATCTCCAGACATTACAAAATTGCTCCAGATTGAGAAACACTCAAACAAACTTAACCATTTCTGGGAGCAATAGGTGATATATAAAATAAAATTGGGTGATGGATAGAGAGCAACAGGGAGGCACCCCTTCAGATTGAAGGATCACAGAAGGATATTCCAAGGTGAACAGGCCAAAAAGCAGACCTTGTTAAGTGGGGGCAGAGAGCTCCAGGCAGTGGGAACAGCAGGTGCAGAGGTGGTGAGGTGGTGAGGAGCTTGGTGTGCTAAAAGAACATAAACAAAGCAAAGAGGCTGAAGTGTGATGACGTGTGATGGGTGGGCAGGGCCAGATCATACAGTAACTTGTGATTTATGTTTCCAAAAGATAATTTACTGGTTGAGTGGAAAATAGTTTCGGGTAGCAGAAGAAGGAACTGGTTGTCTAGGAGAGAGATGAGGGCTGGTAGAGTGTTTCGGTGGAAGAAATGGGGAGACACTGGACAGGTGTGACGCATGGAGCTAAAGAGCTGGAAGGCGGGGTTAACAGACTGGGTGCGGATGAGTTCCCCTCCTCCTTTGGGTGGGCCCCATTTTCCATATTCCTGGAAACCCAGCTCTGCTTTCAGACTTGCCACATTTCTGTTTGCTTGGACTCCATCTCTGGTTCTTTATCCCTCTCTGTATCCTCATCTTCTAGTAGATCACCCCTGCCCCCCGCCCAGGTCCACTCCATGTCCAGAGGCCACATCTTCCTTTCGCCTCCCTGCCATTCACTCACATCCGCTTCCCCTCCAAACACTGTCAGCATTCTAACTCTCTCGGGAGCTAAAGCTGAACATTCTGTTTCTGAGAATATAGAAACCCACTAAGTCTCTCCGTTATGAATTCCGGAGAAGGTCCTAGTGGGTTTCTCAGAGTCATCTTATGAACAAAAGACATGGTACATAAAGAGGTCAGCAATACAAGAGAGAGGAATGATTTTAATCTTAACAGTGCGACGTAGTGGCCCAAGGAGGGACATTTAAACAGTGATATTTCTAGTGCATTTGCTTGTAGGGGGTTCAATCGTGTCCCCCCAAAAGATATGCTCAAGTCCTAACCCCCAGTACTTGTGAATGTGACCATGTTTGAAAATAGGGTCATTGCAGATGTAATTATTTTAGATAATCACATTGGATTAGGGTGTGCCATAAATCCAATCACTTGTACATTTAAATATGTACATTTAAAATGACCCTTGATTTTGCACTTCTGGCCTCCAGAAATGAGAAGAATAAACGTCTGTTGTTTTAAACCACCCAGTTTGTGGTCATTTGTTTTAGAAACCCTAGGAAACGAATATAATACTCATTTGGACAATTTGTGCCAAAAGGTACATTTTCTCTACATGTGAATTTTCTGCTGCAAAACTACAAAACAGAGAATGTGAAAGATGCAGTTTAATGAGGAGAAGAACTCCAGTGTATGAGCTTCTGAGCTCCCCGGGCATAGTGCGCACGTGCCCTGATTAAACTGCCTTTTCTCCGCCCCCTTTAGCTGCACCACTGCTCTACAAGACCCAGGCTCCTGAAGCCCAGGGCTCTCTGCTGGGTCCTTTGTACAGTGAGTTTAATGTGCATCCTCAGGGCCCTGAAGCGTGAGCACTGCCAGTGGAGATGCCTGAGTAAAGGTTGACCAAGGCTTTGCACACTCTGATTACTCTTTCCCAGAGGCCATAAGCTTCACATAGGCTCACATCACTGCAAAACGACCTGCGTATGGTCTTCCAGAAGTATCACCCTTGTACCTGAGTCAGCCTTGGCAAAATGCCAGGGAGTGGCCCACAGTTTCACCCCCAATTCCATCTACAGCCTCATTCACTGGTGCTCCCTTAGGTCTGCATAAATCCTCCCCTAGATTGATAAATGTTTCTTGTTTACATGTACTTCTGTGCCCATGCAATGGGAATTTAAGCGGAGATATAAATCTACCCAAATTATAAATGACCTTGGAGGTCCAATGATAGAACACACTAGACAGGAAGAGAAATGTTTTGTATGGTGGCACTTCTCTGTCACACATTCAACTTGCAGGCAGGGGACTAGCTGCTCCTTTTCTTAGTCATAGACAAGAAAAAAGACACGACATTGAAGTACAAAAGCAGCAAACAGATGGCAATGTTAAAACATTTGATAGAATGATGCGAAAGTCCTCATTGTAACACATTCCCTTCCAGTTATCATCTACCTCAATGCTTCCCTTTCCCCACGCTCTCTGTTCTTCTAAAGTCAAAATTTTAAATATATTTTTTCCTGGAATACATGTGCATCATAAGAACTTTGTTCACACAGGTAAGCACAAAATCCTTGGGTAAGAATGTAGGCGTTTATGTGTGCATACACAGATCAAAAGGCAATGAATCTATAAGCTCAGTTCTATAATTTTATAATTATAGTAAGTTTTATAATTTGTCTTACACTTAAAATATATATGAGCATCATCTATGGTATTGACTATTCTAAAGCATTAACTTCAATGGTTAAAACAGTATTCAATAATAGTGGTCTATGATAATTTAAATAACCCACTATTACAAACTGTTTCCATTCCTTCTTTGCCCTTATTTTTAAAAGACTATGATAACACATCCTTGAAGCCAAATTCTGGCACACACCCAGGGTAATTTCCACAGGATAGATTTCTGGATGTGGACATGTAAGGTCTTGTCTACTACAGAATTGTCCCCCTACCCACACCAAAAATTGCATGCATTTGTACCTCCAGCAGTATATCTGAGTGTTTCTTTCTGACCCAATTACCAACATTATGTATTATACATTTTTCATGTTTTTCAAACTTACCCATGAAAAACGGAACAAGGCATTGAATGTTATGTCAATTAAAGAAACTATAGATACATAAAGCTTTTTAAAAATAAGAAATCATAGATCTAATTGTAAAAGCTAAAATTTAAATGCTTCTAGATGTCACCCCAATAAACTTTAATTTAAAAAAAAAGGTTCTAGAAGAAAACATAAGAGACTATCTTTCTAACTTTGGGGTAGGCAAACATTTCCTAGGAGATAAAATTTAATAAATTTGACTTCATCCAATTAAAAAAACATTTTTCTCATGAAAAGACACCATTGCTGAAGTAAAAAAGGCAAGAAATGTTTACAAAACATACACGTATATCTAACAAAGGAGTTGTACTCAGATATACATATATTTTAAAATTCCTACAAATAAATAGTCAAAAAAAACCAAACTACCCAATAATGAGTGGGGGAAAAAAGATATGAACAGGCAATTCACAAAGTAAAATCCTCAAATGGTCAACAAACATATGAAAAGGTGTTCAACAAGGAAATTCATAGTAAAGCCACAGTGAGATTCAATAAGAGATCCTAGACAGTGCTAGAACACAAGAGCAGAAATAAAGGAAAGAAACATTAGAAAAAAGAAGAAAGACTAAATTTATTCCTAGAACATATAGTGCTATATTAATTACAGTGGAAGAAAATCCAGAAATCTATCCTGAAAAGCTACTAAAACTATTGCTGGATTTAGCAACATCTCAGGATGCAAGGTAAATATACAAAAACAACTGTATTTCTACTTGCTATCAATGAAGAATTGGAAAATGAAATTAGGAAAACAATATAGTTTAGAATTTAATCAAAATACATAAATCACTTATGGACAAATGTAACAATATATATACAACTTAAACACTGAAAATTTAAAAAGATTACTGAGAAAAGAAATAATACATAAATTGATCTATCAGTTCAATTCAATCCCTATCAAAATCCTAGCATCAGTTCTTACAGAAATTGAAGATCTTATTATAAAATCTTATAAAAATGCAAAGAACCCAGATTAGCAAATACATTTTGAACAAGAAAGATAAAGTTAGGGGGCTTATATTACCTGATTTAAAGATTTGCTATAAAGCTACAGTAATCAAGACAGAGTGGTATTGCATAAAGAAAGACATATAGAAAAATGAATCAGAATAGAGAATCCTCAAACAGAAACACACAAATAATACAATCAATTGATTTTCAATAAAAGTGTCAAAAAGTAATCCAATGGTCAAGAATATAATTTAATTGATGGAGCTGAAACAATGTTTATTAAAAATGAAACTGGTACACACACACACACACACACACACACACGTTCACAACAGAATCATAGACCTAAATGTAAATGTTAAAATTATAAAACATTTTGAAGAAAATCTGTGATCTTTTACTAGACATATTTCTTAGGATACAAAAATAACAGGCCTAGATGAAAATATTAAAAATTGGACTCCATCAAAATTAAAAACTCCTAGTCTTTGAAAGATATTATTAAGATTTGGAAACTTTACAAAAGAAGATATGTGAATGGCTCATAAGCACATGATAAAATATTTATCATCATTAGTCATCAGGGAAATCAAAATTAAAGCAATGAGTTACCACTATAAAACTTCTGGAATTAAAACATACTATATGATTACAGTATGAAAAACAAACGTTGGCAAAAATGTAGAATAACTGGAACTCTCACACCTTGCTAATGGGAGTATAAAAATGTGACAACCCGTTAGAGAACTGTATGGTAGTTTCTCAGAAAATTAAACATACACTTACCATATGATCTGGCCATTTTACTCCTCAATATTTACCCAAAAGAAATGAAAACATATGTTCCCCAAAGAATTGTACACAATGTTTATAGTAGCTATATCCATAATAGCCCCAAACTGGAAGTAACTCAAATGTTCATCAATAGATGAATAGATAAAACATATTGTGCTATGTGCAGACAATGAAATATGACTCAACAATAAAAGGAAACAAAGATACACAAGAACACACATGAATCTCAAAAACATGTTGAGCAAAATAAGCTAGACAAAAAAAGTACACATACCGTATGATTCCAATTATAAGAAATCCTAGAACAAGCAAAACTAATCTATAGGGTCAAAAAGTACATCAGTGATTGCTTGGTACGAGGGGAGAAGGTACTGACTGGGAAGAGCCATGAAGGAGTCCTTTGTGGTAATGGAAATATTTGATATCTTGATTGCATGGGTGGTTACATGGATATATACATATTATATTATATTATATTATATGTTACATTTATTACATTTATTACATTTATTACATTATGTATGGCAAATCTCATCCACCTTTACAGTTTAAAATTACATATTTTATTGAATGCTAATCATACTCCAATAAAGTTGATTTTCAGAAAAAAAACATAATGAGATACAATTACATAACTGCCAGTATGATCAAAACTACAAAGACTAGCAAGACCAAGTGTCGACAAGAATATGAAGCAATTGAAACTCTTGTACATTGATGGAAAACTTTTTTGGCAGTTAAGTTAAATAAACAGCCTTCCTATGACCCAGCAATTCCACTCTTAGCTTTATACCCAAGAGAAATTAAAACATATGTCCACAAAAAGATTTGTACAAGAATGTTCCTAGAAGCTTTATTTGCAATAGCCAAAGACTGGAAACTACCCAAATATCCATCAACAAGAGAATAAAAAGAAAACAAATTGTGGTGTGCTCATACGATGGAAAACTACTGGGCAATAAAGGAACAAACTAGCGATGCTCAACATGGACAAATCTGCAAAGCATGTGGTAAATGAAAGACACATGAGAGTACATACAGTGCGATTCCATTTATGGGGATTGCAAAAACAGGCAACACTGATCAATGTGGCTAGAAATCAGAATGGTGGTTGCCTCGGGGCGGGAGAACGAAACGGAAGAGAGCACGAGGAAACTTGCCGGGGTGATGGAGATGTTTATCTTAATCTGGGCAATGGGAGTGTGCATGTCTCAAACTTCATCAAGCTGTACACTTTAAGACTGGTGCATTTTGCTGCATATAAATTACACCTTGACAAAGCATGAAACAAACAAAAATGAAAGTCGAAGCCAGGAGAAGATTCAGGGGGTGGAGAGTTCTTCAGAACTTGTGTTCACTGGTGCTTATTTTCTCATTTTCTTAGAGCTTCCAAAGATGCTAATTATCCAGAATATTCTTCACAAACAACAAAATTCCTCTGAGAGCAATGTGACACGGAGCTCTAGTCCTCAGAAGGCCCAAAGAAACAAAAACAGGAGCCTGCTGAGATGTGGAAGCCCAAAACCTTTGAACTCACAGAAGAAGGAATTCTAAATTGGGAACCCAAACATTGTTTCCTAGCAGAAACATGCACGCATGCGAAAGCTTCAGGCAGGCAATCAGGCTATTGAAACAGCGATCTGGTCAGCACAGATGTCTTAGGCATTCAGAATCGACTCAGTGCCTGCTTTAAACAAATAACGGCTTTCTCTCAGAGTTACTCATAACAACCCATGCACTGTGCGGTCACAGTTAATCTGACTTGCGGGTTCCTGAACTTGAGGGCCATGTGTGTCAGAAGGCTTCTCATCTGCCTTGGACAAACACTGCTTGCCCCACAAGAAGCAGTGCATTGCCTGTGGGGGTTATTGTTGCTATCACGCAATACGAAGCAGCGAGACTGCACAATCCGTGAGGGCCCTCCCAAACAAGGGCCATATCACAGTCCAGCTCATCGTGCCACAGCTTCAAAGATTCAGCCAGAGATTTCATATTGGGGACACCTAGCTGCACACTTATTTCTGAAGGGTAGCGGCCCTCTCATCAATAGGTTGTGGTGTAAATGTAGCTGCTTAGGAAGCATCTGCAGATGTGTAGATCTGATTATAGGCTGGTACTAGGTGGTAGATGTAACCTAGAAATCTTCAAACTTAGATGAACTCTATTCAGGGCTGGCTTCATGGGCATACCACCTGTACACAGGGCTCCATGATTAGAAGGGCTCTGAACTTGGTTCAATACCCAGCTGTCGCCATCTTGAAATTCTAAATCATTTTTTCAGAAGAAGCCTCGAATTTTTTATGTTGTACTGGGCACAGTGCAATTTAACCCCAAATGGAGCATAGACCTAAATGTAAGAGCTGAAACTATAAAACACTTAGAAGAAAACATAGGAGTAAATTTTCACAACATTGGGTTAGGCAAAGCCTTCTTAGATACAAAAGCATAAGCAATAAAAGAAAAAATAAGTTGACTTCAACAAAATTAAAAACTTTTGTGCTTCAAAGATATCATCAAGAAAGTGGAAATATAACCCAGATAATGGGATAAATATATTTGTAAATCATGTATGTGATAAAGAACTTGCATCTAGAATATAAAGAATTCTTGCAATGCTATAATAAAAAGACAAGTAACCCAATTTAAAAATGTGCAAAGGCTCTAATAGGCATTTGTCCAAAGGAGATGTACAAACAGTCAGCAAGCACATGAAAAGATTTTCAACATCATTAGCCATCAGGAAAATGCAAATCAAAACCACAATGAGATACCACTTCATCCCCACCAGGAAGACTATAATCAAAAAGACAGATAATAACAACTGTTGGCAAGAAGGCTGACAACTAAGAACACTCATCCACTGCTAGTGGGAATGTAAAATGGTTCAGTCACTTGGGAAAATGGTTTGGTAGTTCCTCAAAATGTTGAACAGAGTTACTATATGATTCAGAAATTCTACTCTTAGGTATCTACCCAAGAGAAATGAAAACATATATCCATAGAAAAACTTATACATGAATGTTCATAGCAGCATGATCAATACTAGAGAATAATAGTATTCACCAGAGAGAACAGCGCAAAGGTCCATCAACGGATGAATGTAAATTGTGGTATGGAATATTATTTGCCAACGAAAAGAATGAAACATTAATGCATGCTACAGCATGGGTGAACCTTGAAAACATTAAGCTAAATTAAATAATCCAGAAAAATCAAATAGTATGATTCCATTTATACGGAATAACCAGAATAGGCAAGTCCATAGAGACACAAAGTAGATTAGTGGTTGCCCAGGACTGGATGTGGGGGTGGGGGAAATGGAGAACAATGGCTAATGCATACGGGGTTTCTTTTGGGGTGATAAAAATGTTTTAATGATTGTGATGATGGTTGTACAACTCTGTGAATATACTAAAAAGCACTTCATTGTACACTTTAAATGGGTACATTTTATGGTGTGTGAATTATATCTCAATAAAACTGTTTTGTTTAAAGTAGTGTTAAGTAATCATTAAAGTTTTAGTACATTAGCTACTTTTTTTCTTCAGTCTTTTTTAATTGTATGAATCAAGGCACCCAGAAAGAAATCAGCAATACATACATTATCATCCAAGCCCGAATACATTATTCCCCTGGGCCACTAAATCAGCACGCAGGTGAGTTACCTGAGTCTCTTGGATGGCAGCGGACTCCCATGCTGCTGCCTCCTGCATCTCTGCCCTCAGCTGTAGTTCCCTCAGCCACCAAAATCTTACCACTGTCCTTTTTAACACCGGGTAAGCAAATCTAAGAAAGACGATAAGCGACATCTGTTCTTATTTTTTGATTGGCTTTTTTCAAACAAGTTAGAATTCAGCTGTTCTTTTAGGCTATGATAGCATTGACAACCAAAATCTCTCAGAAAATTCATCCAAAGAATGTACAACATATCCAAACTTAACTGCATCTGGTCTTTAAAACTACAAACTACTAGGATGTCCCCTGGAGTGTTATTATTTACAGAGGATATTTTCTTCTGCCTCTAATATTTTCATGGCTGTGCTGACTGGAGGCTTTTAGAATAGGGGCTACTGTGGAATGCTAAACAACTCCTTCCCCAGAATCCTCTGTGGCTCTATTACTCAATTATTCCATTCCCATGAGCATCTCCTAGGAAGAGCAATCATTTTCTTTTCTCACACGCATGCGCATCCACACAATTGCATCAGGCCTTAAAGGTCCAAGTTCATATGATGTGTTTGGGGAAGGCACAAAAGCTGAAGAAAAGCAGGGACCAGGAACTACGGGAGGCAGCAGCGATGTTTAAAGTGATGTGATGGAAATAGTCTAAGTGGCAGGCGGGGCTGTGTTGAGTGGAGTAAAACTAATCAGTCAGCAGAGCAGGGATTCCAAGGTGGAAGGACAAGCTGAGTGCCCCGGATGATAGGAATGGCGGCACTTCCATAGTGGAGTCCCTGGAGAAGGAATACGTTCCAAGTACAGTTGTCAGATACAATACAAAACATCCAGTTACATTTGAATTTCAGATAAAGAACACGTACTTTTGTAGTACAAGTATATCCCAAATATTGCACAGGATCTATTTATATTTAAAAAATTACTTGTTTTCTGAAATTCAAATTTATTTGCTACATCTGGCAACCCTAACTCTAAAGAAAGAAATCCTCAGCTCAGGTAATGCCAGGTAAGAGTGAGAGGGCAGAGGAGATTCTGAATATGGCCACAGTACTCGTCCCCAAGCATGGGAATGACAAGACACAAATACCAAGTTAACTCACTAAATAATAAAGAATAGAAGAGTCATTGCACTAAATTTGACATATTCCCATGAAGTTCAGAGCGTTCCACCACTTGGAGGACATTTTCACCAGTTGAACAGATGAAAACCTGAAAGCCAGAGCTCCAGGAGGCCAGTGTTCTAAGCCAGTGGTTCTCAACTGGGGGCAATTTTGGTAAGATCTGGAGGGCATCTGCCACAACAGGGGGAGAGGGAGCTGTGGTGGTATCAGCATAAAGTGGGAAGAGGTCAGAAGTGCTGCTCAATGTTCTACAGTTCACGGGACAGCTTCCCACAAATGAAGAATGATCTGGCCTCAAATGTAAGAGTGCTTGGGCCTCAGAAATCCTCCTCTTATCTAAAGATAATCAGAGGGGCCTAAACCAGGAAGAGAAGAGCCACACTAGAAATCACTACTGACAGCTGGGGTAGCTCCAGCAGCAGCTGGATTGAAAGATGAGAAAGTGGCCAACTTCACACAGTACCTGCACAACAAACATTGCTGCAAAACCCCTCCTGGAGGTACCTCATAAGATGAGGAAATGGGCAGAGGGCTCATGAGAGCATGTCTTGACATGCTGGCCTCTCTGCACTCACCTTTCTGTGGGAGCCACTCCCTCATGCCTGTATTGTCCTGGTTTGCTGGGTGACCACCAAGCAATGACCATTCACTCTCTGGCTCTGGGATGCAGACCTGATGCAGGTCTGGACTCTCATGGACCCTGTGGCACATGCCCTCAGGGCTCTGCTCACATGCCGTCCAATCCCTTCTCCAGTTCTCGGTAGCTCATCTTTGCCTGCACACGTGCAGAACATGACGTGCCTGGAAATTTACATTGTCCACAATGTAAATTTGGGTGGGGAGCAACCCTGATGGGACAGCAGTGCTGAGTCAGATCTACATTGTCCCCAGTGCTCCTCTGTGGGATTAAGCTTAAGTTACTCTCTGGAGAGGACTTTATGGAAACTTGAACCCTTGTGGAGCTCCTTCCCTTCTTCATCCCACTTCCCTTTACCATTTTTCCTGAGAGTATTTCTGCTCAATCCCTTTCATATAAATTCTAGTCTCAGAGTCTGCACCTGGGAAACTAACCGAAGGCAAAACTCATCTACTGTCCTCAACAGATCTGAGGAGTGGACATGTGACCCAAATGGGCTGTGGCAGACATTGGCCATCACCATACCAACAACCATGGCACATATGCCCCCTCCGCCCATGCACACAGAACCTGGGATCATTCAGGTGCAGGCCAAGACCCTTTGATCTCAGGGAAAGCTGACCCTCCCTTAGCCTCAGAGGTGGAGTCATGATTGCTCCCAGCTACTCATGGTAACCCCATCACTCCATGCAAGTGATTCTTCTCAGAGTGGACATGTGACCACTTCTGGCCAATGGACCATAAAGGGAAGTCTGCTGGAGTTTTATAAAGTAGAGATTTCCTACTCCCTAAAATTGGTGTGGGGAAAAACCCTTTCACTATCCTTTCTTTCTTCCTATGACACTGAGGTGAAGAAGTGATGCTTGGAACACCAACACGTACCTGTAACGATGAGATAAACTCAAGCAATTCGTAACATGCTGCCCAGCTCCTATACCACTGAGTCACCAAATCAAACCAAGAGCCCCCGACCTCCAGAATTCTAGATCTGTGAGATAAGCAAGTATATGCTTCTTACTTAAGCTTCTGCTAATTAGTCTTTTGCTTACTGAAGAAAATATCCTGAGATGATGCCCATTCACTGCCCTCTCATGAAATTGGTTAAGAAACTGGATGCTTTCATAGAAAGTGTTCCACTTTCTTTGGGACCATGAGCTGTAAAGATGAATGCTTCTGCTGGCCATTGATCACCTTCCATGACTAACGTGAGAAAGACATCTACAGTGGGAAAAAAACAAACCCATCAGGGAAGGAAACAACTGAAAGACTGCGCCTAGAAAAAAGTTAATTCTTGTAGTGACCCTGGCCTCAAATCCCTTATCTGTAAAGTGGGAATAACAATTCCTACCATGTAGGGCTGCTATGAGATGGACTGGAACTAACATTTGTAAAGTGCTTAGTTCCATTTCTCTTACATTTAAAACCCTTGGAGAATGAGGTACTCCAGCCTTATCTGCAAAGAAGCTTAATGCTTCTTTTTTTTTTTTTCTGATAGTGTTTGGGTTGTATCAGAAGTCTGCACTCCCGAGCTTGAAAACTGGCTTCCCTTGAAAAGGACTTTGGCAACTGATCCAACTTTGCCTTGGTTTGTGCAGCAGCTGTGCTCAGAGATGGCAAAGAAAGGGGGGGAGGAAGGGAAAAGGAGAGAAGGGGTGAGAGAGGGGAGTGGGGGAGGGGAGGGAAGAGAAGAGACGAGCCAGAAGAGGGGAGAGGAGAAGCAGGAGAAGGAAGAGAAGGAAGGGAGGGAGGGAAGTGTAGGGAAAGAAAATCATATACTTGATTGGAATTCCTAAAAGCTTCGTGGATCTTTCATTCATCAAGGATCTGTTGAGCCCCACTCAGTTCAAAAAAAAAGCTAAAACTTACTGACTGCTTCCTGTCATAGAAACCCTCTTTAGCATTTAATTTTCAATATTACATTTAACACGCAAAAAAAAAGACTGTTAACTAAATAGGAGCTTTTTTACATTTGAGAAAACAGAAGCTCAGAAAGGCTATATAAATTTCCCAAAGTCACACAGCTAAGCTGGTGAGTGGGGACTCAGCCTGGATGTGCCCATGTCCATAGTCCTGCTCTGAGCCATTCTTACACCAAATGCCACCGAAGGCCAGTTACTAAAAATGAAAAGATACATAACACATCACTCAGAGTGTCATGAGCTAGCCAGTGTAATTACCTCAATTCTGTATACTTGAGATCCTTAACATAAATAAAATAAAACAAAATGAAATGCAGCATCTCCCTGTCTAGAAATTCACAATCTACGGTGGAGACAGAATGTAAATACATAACTTCAATGCATGATCAGTGTTCTAAGAAACTCACTGGAGACCTGCTGGAAGTTTCATAGAGAAAATGTTCTTCATTAAAGGATGAGTCAGAATTCATAAGGGAAAGGTCTTAGAAGAGAAGGGAGAGGGAAGAAATAAGCTGCTTAAAGGGCATGCAAGGCACAAGGTGTTTAAGAGAGGTGAGCAGCTGAAAGCATTAAAGACAAAATGGTAGGAAATGCCATTTAACTTCCCAAAATGTTTGGAGCCTGAGGTTAGTTTTCCTTCTTGGGCCCCAAGGCAGTTCTTAGTCATGAGATAACATTTTTAAACATCCATCTACCTTTTCTTTCCTCCACAAACGTAAGTAAAATAAACGTTGAAATCACACAACATTTTGTAGTATTTTACGTGATTCTTTTTTTTTTTAAGGAATCAGTTACAATAAATGTTAAATAAAAATGTAAATTTATAAATTGCAATGCCTGTTTACACACATTGCTTGTTTTCCTTGTGATGAGTTGGGGTGGGGACACTGAGCAAGTGAACACAGCTGGTATATCTCACATTTCTCAGGTTCAAGAGGAAGGGCTTTCCCCACAAGAATTGAGCTACCTGGTGAAAGAATGCGAATCCACCCCGGTTCCCTGGGCAACTGGGTGCTGGGTGCCTTACTGCTGCCCCTTCTCTTCAACTCATTATTCATACCCATCACAGAAATGATCTTCATTCTTTCTTTTCACGTGTAGAAGTAACTTTACTGACCAGACGTCTTATTGTTAACATTTGGATTCTGAGACAGAAGTAGTGATTGATTTTGATCTCCGTACACTGAAATCACCAGCAAGCACACTGTTAGGCCTGCACAGAGGATGGGAGCGAGAGAAGTCTGGGAGGCATGAAATGTGAGCCCAACACAAATACACGAGCCACCTCCTAATAAGGAAAAATGATGTTTTGGCCATTCTCTTGCAGGGAAAAAAAGGCTGGGTTATAGTGACCTGAAAATAAACTTGCCCAGACGTCATGCTAGGTCAAGTAGGAAACCCAAAACAATCACTGGCTTACCATGGATGAACTCTACATTGAAAGTCAAACGAGTTCAAGAGACAAAAAAAAGAAATTTTTAAGGATATTAGGATTTATTTTGGGGGAGTGAACAAAAGTCAGGTCTCCATGTATTCATTGTTCATTTCATTCACTCACTCACTCATTCAATGAATAACCTTTGAGTGCCTATAACGCAGGCACTGTTCTAGGTCTTATACCAGTTATATTACCAGTTCTAGGTAATGTACCAGTGAATGAGCCAGGTTAAGAGGGGGAAACAGAAAGTGAAAAAGTAAACAAATTATAATTTCACATGATGAGAAGTACATGAATAGTTTCCTGCCTGCCTGCCTTTTTCTTTCTAAATAATCCAATCCAAGAGGCAGGCAGTAGTCCATGCAGGATGGGTATCTATCTGTACGGGGTAGGGCAGGGGTGGCCACCCAGCAGAGCGTATCACAGCGCAAGTAGGGTGAACAGAGCATTCTCTCAAGGTGACCTGTGGCTGAAGGTGAGAGCCTGAATGGCATGAGGAAGGCACCCACATGGGGGGAGACAGTGCTGGCCAGGTATGGGCTTGTGGAACTGAAGGGGGTAAATAGGGAGTCCCTGTGCCACATGGGGAACGTGGCAGCAGCTTGGCATGGGCTTTGGAACCTGAGGCAGTGAGAGGTAGGTCAGCATGGGATGTCACAGCCCAAGAAAAGTGAGAAAAGCATCCATGTACAGGTGTAGGGGTTGTTGGTGACAATGGAGATTGGGTACATATATGGGGGATTGAGCCACTGTGTTTACATTGATGGCAGGAGGACTAAAGTCCTCATTGTCAGAGAAGCGAAGGAAGGGAGAAAACTACAATTACCCACGTGGTATTGGATTGGAATGAGACATACAGGTATGAACTCATAGTTTTCAATACATAAAAATAGAGAAGTAAATACATATTTAAATGTAAGCAAGTATACTGGGGATGCCAAAAAACGTATACACATTTTAAGAGACGTTATCTATATATTCCTTTTCGAAGTTGAATTGAATTACGTAGCAATGTGTAGTACGACATTCGCTCAAAAGATGGCGTGAATCAAATGAATGCCAGCGTCACCATGCGACAGGCAGGACAGTCAAAGAAAGTGGCAGAGGCACGGTTGTCGTTTGAGGAGCGCAAGACCATTTTGAAGCGGTATTTGAAATTCAAGAACGCTGTGGAAGACGACGATGACGGAGGCGTGAGTCTGCAACAGAGCCTCCAATACGTACAACTACACGCATCCGTGCTAAGTCTGAGACGCACGGTGCTGTGTGACGTGCACAAGGGGAGATCGGAGGCCTCGTGCAGCTACAAGCCCTGCTGCTTCTGCTGTGGTGTTGGGACAGGTTACACGCTCGCCACAGGAGTCTGCCCAACAATGTCCGCCGTCATCAGAAGGGTCTGGGCGCTGCCGGGAACCACTCTGCGCACCTCTTGTCATTGCAGAAGTCACACGTGACTTGTATTCATCTTTTGTTATCAGTATATATTAAGTATTACAATTTTAATACAGTTTTTTCCTTTCTTAAAACGTGTATACATTTTCTGGCACCCTCTGTATGTATATGAGGTGTGATCAAACAATACAGTGAATGTCTATATATATCCTAGAGAGGGGAGTATTTCGAGGGGGATTAATGGCAATGTATCTTTTACTGTAATAATGGATCTAGATCTCTCCACTGAAGAGGTCTAGGAGTTATAACACTCAATAGCAATCAGTATACTTTCTCTCAAGATCTGGATTTCTAAATACCATTTTATACTAAATAGAACCAGTAGCTGATTTGAGTGCTGAAGCAGAAAAAGTACAAGATGATCCTGGAACAACTTGTTAAGCCACAAAGCAAGGAAATGTTCAAAGAATGATGGAGACATATTGGAAAGGCACAGAAGCATCTTGAGGGAGCTCCCATTGCAGTTTGTCAGATTCTGAAAACAAAAATAGACAACTCCCAGTTAAATTTGAATTCTAGACAAACAGTGAATAATATAAATGTGTCCATGCAATAGTAAGCATGTCTATGCAGTATTTCAGACATACTTGTACTACAAAACTACTCATTATTTATCTGAAATTCAAATTTAGCTTAGTATCCTGTATCTTATCTGGCAACCCTATCCCCCTGCTAAATGTGGGACTCTTTGAACATTAAGATATGTGAGAGCAATGGACTATAACCCATTAAATAAAATCAGAATTCATGAATCCATAGTGATATAAATAAACAAATATGAAAAGTAGAGAGCTTTTTTCCCTATGGTAGAATGCCAAATAACATTTGTAGAAGGAATGATGAAAATAGGAAATTAATGTCTGGCAATTATCACAGTAATAGTTTAGCCAAGAAATATCAATGGATGCTCAAACTAGTGAGTAAAAGTTTAATGAGGAATGGGATATTTACACTTCCTCAAATGTGATATTCCTGACAAAAATAACCTGAACCTAATCATGAGGAACCATCAGACAAGGACCAATTTAGGGACATTCTACAAAAGAACTGGCCTGTAATCTTCAAAAGTATCACAGTCTTGCAAGTCAAAAAAAGACAAGAATTGCTCCAGGTTGAAAGAGATTAAAGAGACATGACAACTAAATCCAAAACTGGTCCAGGACTGGATCTTTTTGATACAAAGGAAATCATTGTTACAGTTGGTAAAACTTGCATAGAGCCTGGAGACTGAATGGCAGTAATGTCTCAATGTTAATTTCCTGAGTTTGATGGTCGTGTTGTAGTAGTTGCTCGTAGGTCATTTCTGTGGTCACTGAAGCACTAGGAATGATGGGGCATCATGTTGGCCACTTACTCTCAAATGGTTTAGGGAAAAAGTTCTTTGCACTGTCATTGCAACCTTTATGTAAGTTTGAAGGGGCTCTAATCAGCTGCTGGGTCCCAATTAGGACATGACTATGTCAATCTAGGTGTCTGATAACAAGAGAGTCAATGAGGGTGAATAGTGGCAGAAGGAACAGAATGGAAAGAATGGAGGCTACCAGTATTTTAAATGAAAAAGAAACAAGCTTGGTCCTCTTTAGCCTAGAGCACAGGTTGGCAGATGTTTTCAGTACACAGCCAGATAGTAAATAATCTCAACTAGTAAATATTTTCAGCTTTGTAGGTCAGACAGTCTCTGCAGCAATGACCCAAGTCTGCCCTTGCAGTGCAAAAGCAACCATAAGGCCATCCTTAAATAGGCACAGCTGTGCTCCAGTAGACTCTATTTACGGTGCTAGGCATGCAGCTCAGATTTGGTGCACAGGACATTGTTTGCCAACCCCTGATTGAGGGGTCCGATCCATAGAACTTCTTCAGGATGAACAAGGGAGAATCTGTTGCTCCAGTCTGCTGAGATGGGATCTTACATAATGGAACATAATCAGGAGAGTAGCATCCCATCCCATATTCAGCTGGTTCAAAGTAAGGCCCAGGTTCTGCATGCACTCAAGGGGCATGAATTTTACAAGGGTGTGACCCATTAGCGGTCATCTGACAGTGTGTCTGCCACACTGCATTTATGGTTTACGTCACTGCCTTCTTTCCATTTCACCTCCCGTGTCACTTTGATGCCCATCTGGTTCCTGGGTTCAAACCCCCAACCATCTAGTCCGCACATTGTTTGAGCTCAAACATGCTTCCTGATCACCTTTCACCCTGCTTCTCCAACGTCCACAAAATGCATCCCTCTGCCCATCCCCGTGATCGTCTCCTCTCTATGGTCAAGTCACTGATCCCCTGACTCCATTAATCCCTCCTTTCAGTGTTCAAACGCAACATAGGTCAAATGAAACCAATGCCATTATGTTGAATACCACCACCTCCTACCTTTTCTACTCATGTCAGTGATGTGATCATTCTTCCAGTCACCCGAAGTCAAAACCAGACTTATCCTGAATTGAATTCTGCCCCAAAATACATGAGTTGGAAGAGGACTCTGAAGCCCAGAAAGGAATGCGGCTCAGCCAACACCTTGTTTGCAGCCTTCTGAGACCCTGAGCAGAGGACCCAGTTAAGCCGTGCCTGGACTCCTGAGACTGTGAGCTAACACATCTGTGTTGTTTTAAGCCTCTAAGTTTGTCATAATTTGTTAGGCAGCAAAAGGGAACTCATACAGATGCTTAGGAACAAGGTGCTCCAGATGGTGGTATGTCTCAGATGCCAGTGGGTGTCCGGGTCTGGGTCTGCTTGCCAGTTGATAGCTATTCATAGTCTTTGGAAGACCCAAGCATAGACATATCTCAGATATGGCTAGCTTTTTACACTTTCTCCTTGATTTTCAACGAATGGGTGGGAGGTAGAAGGAAACCATACCAATCATTTCACTAAAGCTCAAATCTGACTTGATGGCGGACACTAAGACTCACGGAATATCAACACTGAGGCATCAGACAAAAAACCCTACCAATTTTTCAAAAGGAAGACTATTTAATGCTGAAATTGTAAGGCTAAAGATGAACAGTGACATGCAGAATGAAGCAGCCAAGGTCAGAAATGAAATGGGCACCGTGTTATTCTTTAGCCATCCTCGCCTTCTCTGAGGTATGTCAGCAGTGTAAACGCAAGCCAGCAACAGACTTCAGAGGAATTCGGACTTGTCTCCAGTTCTTGGAAAATAGAATACTATGTGCTGTGGATGAGCTTAATTACCCTTGTTACTTAACAGTATAATAATAAACAGACCAAATGAACAATTCTTTAATATATGATTTTGGAGAATTATACACAAACCATTCTGTATCAGAATGTAAGTTTCTATACTAGAAAAGAATGGCTGGAAAAAAAAAAGAAACCCTAGCCACTAATATCTGTAAAGTCACCAATAAACATTGGTCAAGTCTTAAATACACTGAGCATTCAATCAACTGTTCAACAGATCGAAGGGCTCAAAACAGCAACTTCATGAGGAACAAAAAGTATACACTTGCCTCATGAGAGTCAAGAATACATAATCCATGCATTGAAGTTAATATAGTTGTTGTTTTTTTAAAAGATTTTATTGAGGAAGGGGAACAGGACTTTATTGGGGAACAGTGTGTACTTCCAGGACTTTTTTCCAAGTCAAGTTGCTGTCCTTTCAGTCTTAGTTGTGGAGGGCGCAGCCCAGCTCCAGGTCCAGTTGCCATTGCTAGTTGCAGAGGGCGCAGGCCACCATCCCCTGCGGGATTCGAGGAATCAAACCGGCAACCTTGTGGTTGAGAGCCCGCACTCCAATCAACTGAGCCATCCGGGATCTCAGTGGAGGCTCAGCTCAAGGTGCCGTGTTCAATCTTAGTTGCAGGGGATGGAGCCCACCATCCCTTGCGGGACTCAAGGAGTTGAACCTTGTGGTTGAGAGCCCACTAGCCTATGTGGGAATCGAACTGGCAGTCTTCGAAGTTAGGAGCATGGAGCTCCAACCGCCTGAGCCACTGGGGCGGCCCAATATAGTTGTTTTTAAAAAAGAGGCATATTTATTCGTACTAACATGGACAGTGTTCAAGATAAAGTACCCTTTTTGTATAATATGATCCTATTTAGATTGAGAGAGAGACAGACAGAGATAAACAGAGAGAGACAGAGTAATTGACTAAAAACAATTAAACAACTATCCACCTAAACCAGTTCTCCATTTCTTGCCTAAAGTATGATGATAGCTGGGCATATGGCTGCCCAGCTGCACTTCAATTCCCGGTCCCCTTTACAGTTGGGTATGGCCATGCACCTACATTATCGCCCAAACCTGTCCTTTAAGTCAGGGCGTGTGCCTTCTTCATGCTGTTTTACCCTTTTTCACTAGATGGAATGGTGACCACCAGAGTGACCTGGGGGACCATGTATTAAAGATGGCAAAGCCACAGTCATTCTGGGTCCCCAAATGACAACTGCCTGGAGCAGATCTGCTTTTCAACCTATCGTACGCACATCAAACCTAGGCATGAAGGAGAAGCAAATCTCACTATTCTTGAAGGCATTGAATTATGGAGGTCTCATTGCAGCTTAGCCAACCCTGACTTATATGTACATTATAATATAAAAGTATATCACACAATATGTGTCTGTACATGCATTGAAAATATTTGCAAAGATATTCAACAAAATGTTAACAGTAGTTATTCTTGGGGAATCGACATGGTGATGAGGGATGGGAATTATTGGGTGGATTCAAAGAGTAATGCATGTGAATTCTCTGGTCCAGAGCCCATCCCCAAAGCTCGGAGTCAGTCATGGGAACCATGTTTAGCCAATCGGATGCTCCTGACCAGCACTTTGCATCTGTAGTGAGTGACACAGGGTCACAGGGCAATAAAAGATTATTCATGGTGACTACAGCAGCATTAGCAGTAGTGGTAACAAGTGTCCACAGATGCAGCTGCCTTCCCTTACTATTCCTGGGTGTGACCAGGTTTGTGCTCTCAACTACCAATGGCTTGAGGTATGAAGAATAGGTTCAGATTCCTGAGGGTGTCTGGGCCTCAGACACGCTGGCAGAAAGTCCAGCTGTGGGGCCCAGATATAATAGCAAGAAGTATGGCTCAATAGAAAAATGAGACAAAGATGTGGGCAAATATAGCAAGACCTAGGCTCTACATTCAAATATAAGAAAAGTATTTCATAGAAATGCACATTAAATTGGCAAAAGGGGTTGTGTAAGATTTCCCGTACAAAACTGGATGCCATTTCTTAAATTAATCAGGATTTCTCAACAGTATAGACCTTCAGGCTCAAATATTTTTGTTGAGGTGGGGTGACATCCTGCACATTGTAGAATATTTATCAGCATTCCTGGGATCTATCCACTGGATGCCAGTAGCATGCCTTCTCTACCCATTGTGACAACCAAAAAGTGTCTCCAGATATCCAGATATTGCCATTTGTCCTCTGGGGGGGCAAATCTTTTCCTCCCACCCAGGTTGAGGACCACTGCATTAAATGAACTAATAAAAATCACTGCTTCCCCTCTAACGTGTTCTCTTTTAAAGTCTCACAAAATGAGGAGGGCATTTGGGACATAATTGAGCGTTGGCTCAGTCAAATTATATGCCTGGGCATGCTTTAAAATCCGGCAGCTGACACAATGCTGAGCATTATAGTAATTAAGGGAGATTATAGAATCAGGACACAGAAGGTCACGGCAAATGGACCTAATAAATATGACTCTATTCGAACAGGATAAATATAAGCTTATCCACTTGAGTCCAGACCACCAACAGCAAATTATAGGATGGAGAGAGACATGATTTAGCTTCTGTGAGTGTGAAAAAAAGTTCTGCAAGAACGAACTGCAACGTGACTACCAAAAGGAGTAGTACTTTTGGAGTTACTTTATGCAAACTCCTGGCAGTTGTATAGGTTGGCTGGTGAGGTTGGCTGGTCGTAGGTTCGCCTGTGGGAGACGATCACCAGGCTTTGAGGGAGTTGCCAGGAGGTCTGGAAGCCTCATGACCTAAGGTGCTGATGGTCACAGGCTCCAACTCTGATTACAGAAGAGAGTTTTTGTAACTGACCCACCCTTTGTGTACTGGTCTGGGGCCCTTTGCTGAAGAGGTAGGAGCTGAGGGTAGAACAAAGGCTCATACTACTGCCTATTTTTCTTTTCATGATTATCTTTGCATGTCTAAAGAAATGACTTAGATAATTGGAAGTTAATGGTCCATTAAAGAACCAGTCATGTCTGCGTGAAGTTAAAGAGAGAGAGAGAGAGAGAGAGAGAGAGAGAGAGAGAGAGAGAGAGAGAGATGTTTATAGATAAGAGACCAAAGCATAAGGATTTTATAACTAGCTTCATCATTTTAATTTATTTAGGAAACATGGGGATAAAAATAATCATAACAATAATAGGGACCCTTGGGCAGCTTCAGAACCTATATCTGCATTTGTTTGTACAATAATTGAGCCCAGTAAAAATGGAATGGCAGCACAGCAGAGAACAGAGACAAGAGGTCGGGAATCCAGCCAGCAGGTGACACAGGACTATAGACGCACACCCCTGAAAGAGCCTTCCCTTAGCAACTGGTACCTGTGGTAGACACTTACTGCCTCCTCAACAGAGAGTCCCTAACTCCTGACCCTGCTTGCCTTTCTTTGCTGGCAGAGACTGTGTCCCACCAAGGGCAAAAATTCCAGATACTCACACTTACTTTCCTAGACTGCTTTGCAGTATAAATATAGGCACATGACCCAATGCTGACAAATGAGACCTGAGGGGAAGCCTGCCAGGGAACTTTTGGGAAGGACTTCCTTTAAAACTAACAAAGGTGCAAATGTCCTCTTTTATTCACTAAGTGTGTCCTGAAAGGCCCACGTGGCAAGGAACTGTGGGTGGCCTCTGGCCCACCGGCAGTGAGAAACTGAGGCCCTCCTCAGTCAAACATCCCTTGAGGAACTGAATTCTGCCAACAACAAGGGTGAGCTTGTAAATGGATCCTTCTCCAGCTGAGCCTTCAAATAAGACCCCAGCTCAGGCCACCGTCTGGACTGCAGCCCTTGTAGAAGACCCTAAAGTAGAGGAATCAGCCAAGCTGTGTCTGGACTCCTGACCCACAGAAACCGTGAGCTAATAAACATGGACAGTTTTAAGCCACTGAGTGGTAACTTGCCATATAGTAATAGATACCTGATACGATACATATGAAAGATAAAAAGTGTTCTTAGTGTGTAAGCAACTTCCAGTCACGTATCCTGTTACGTGCAGCCACAAGCAGCCTGGCTGGACAAGAGAGACATTTCCTGTTCAGATCCTGTCTTTTTGTACTAGTAGTATCGCATGAGCATAATAATAAACTACTGCTTATTATAAGGTTTATTCTATCTGCTATTATAAGATTGGAAATAAAAGCTACTGTGCTAATTATATTCAAACAAACGAGCAAGATTCCTAGAATTCTCATGTGTTCTTCATTAGCATTGATCTGAGAGCAATTCATTTGGCTAAGTGCACTCTGATTATCATAAACTAGCCAAATATCATTATACTAATTAACACCATGTTGATAGCATTCTTGCACAGACAGGTTCTACTTTTGTGCTATTGATATCAAAGCACAGACCGAGATCCAAGTCCAGTGGCGGTGTCAGGAGAGAAAAGCCATAAGACCCAATTCAACACCTGTCTGTACTCTCCCGGCCTTGCAACCTTAGGCTACTCATGTCACCTCTCTGAACTTAAGTTTCATCATAACCAAAGTGGGGTAACACGCACCTCACTGAGCAAATGGTAAAAAGTAAACCAAAGTTTGATGACATTGAAGAGTTTTGGGGGGAGGAGAGATTTTTAAAAGGATAATATATTGTCCCAGTTCTCAAAGAGTATTTTGTTGTTGCTGAAATAAAACTATATACACATAGAAAAGGTGACGCCGATTATTTCTGGCCATGTTTTGAAGCCATCTGGTAGAAGAGTATTTTCTGGAAGCATTTTGAAATAAACGTACTTAGCTGCATTTGGACACAGCGTCTACGAGTACCTACTTCTGATAAAGATTTCAAGAACCAAGGGCACCCATCAACTGAGTTAAATCTAGGAAAGCACTTGTCCTTTTCCCTGTCCCAGTAACTAAAATAACATCCTGGAATGAGATCTTTCTGTTGTAATCTTTTCTGGCTGTGTCTACGAAATGCCAAAACAAGTGAAAACTAAAACATTCAGGCAAAGCAGGTACTTGGCACTTTAAGAATTGTTTTATTGACTTAATCTTTTCTCCCCGATGCACTGAGTCAAGCTGACTTTTGTGTGTAGATATAACCCTGGTGTTTATAGTTGAATTTGAGGTCATTCATCTTTAGTCAGTCATGCGTTTGATCCGAAGATATTTGTGAAGTTTACATTTATGAAAATGTTTTCTCAACTTCATCAAGCAGAGTTTTTCTTCCTTGTAAACATATCACAGGACTCTCTTTTTTGGTTAATTCATTTATCTTCAAAATAGTAGTCCCATGCTTCTCCATTCTTTTCTTTTCTTCAACAAAATGGCATCTCCTCATTCTCCTCAGTGTCCCTCCAGAAGCCTCCACAATTCGCAGAGCCTCTGAGTTTTTCTCCAGGAACTCCTCCCCAGAGAGCAAAGATTTCTCCAGCGTTCAGGTGTGTATAAAATACCCTGTTTCCTCACATCTCCGTGCTACCCTGGGCTCCAGGTTCCCTGACCTCTGGTTTCCAGTGTTGATGTTCTCATTTTTCACCCATTTCATTCTTCCAGCCTGAAGGGACTCTGATCACAGCCTCTCGCAGGCACCGCTGGATGTAAATGGGAAGAGGAAGGAGCTTCAAGGAGGTCTGCCCCTGGCCAAAGGCCATCTTTACATTCTGAGGCATCTGGCTTTGCCAAGCGTGACATCAGCTGGAAACAATCTTGAAGCAAGAAGACTTACTGAGCTGTAGACTGCAGTTTAACATGCGCGCGCACCAGCTTTCTTCTCAAAGACTGATTCAGTCCTAAGCTGTGGTGGGTTGTTTTGTTCATTTGCTTAATTTTCTCATTGGAAGAGGAATACAATTTCCCAGCCAAGTCTTTAGCATAGGAGGATATCTGAAGAAGGGAGAAAATTGCCTTGTCCTATGTAAAAACATCCCTGTATGTGATTTTACAAAATGAAAGAACTTGAAAGGGCATTAAAAGTCACCTGGTCCACCTTTTCTTATTTTTGTTCAGATAAATATTTACTGGGCCCTTTTTTCTTGGGAAGGAACTTCCTAAGACTCCATCATTGTCATCGTCGTCTATCTCCCTCCTCTGTGGGGTCTCCCTCTCTGTGTCTGTGCCCCCCCACTACTACCTAACTGAACAGCCTACTACTACACTGCACCCCCTGAGAACACAATATATTTTCCCCAAGCACATTTTTAAAACTTTCCACTAAATCCCACAACTTAAGATTCAGAAACAAAGAGAAGCCTTTTTTTTTTTCCCAAAAAAATGAAATTCACATGAATAGCTAACATGAAACAGCAGACAGCACAAGTGCTGGCAAGGTTGTAAAACTCGGAAACCTAACATAGGAGTCAGATAACTTTAAAGAGCCAGCTAGTAAACATTTTCAGCTTTGTGGGCCATGCAGTCTCATTTGCAACTACTCAACTCTGCCCTTGCCCCATAAAAATAGAAATAAACAATCCATAAGAAATGACCAAGATTGTGTTTCAATAAAACTTTACTTAAAAAAAACAACAAGCAAGTCTCTGGACCACAGTTTGCAGATTCCTGACCTAATATATTGTCAGTGATAATGTAAATTTGTACAAGTACTTTGGAAAACTAAGATGAATAAACACACACACACACACACTAAGCCTCAGCAATTCCATTTCTACATATATACACATGGTAGTCAAAAACTGGAAATAAGTCAAATGTTCATCAATAGTAGAACAGATAAATTATGGTATATTAATACAGTGGAATACTATACAGCAATGAAAATGAATGAATTAAAACTACATCTGACAACCTGGAAGAATCTCATAAAAAGCAATGTTAAAGCCAGACACAAAGTAATATTTAATGTGTGATTACATTTATATGAAGTGCAAAACTCATCTATGTGGTTGGAAGTTGGGACAGTGGATACTTTTGGCAGATAATGTCTAAAAGAGGGGGCATGAGGGGCTTCTGTGGTTCTATTTCTGGTGACACTCTATTTCTTGATAAGGTACTAGCTACATAGGTGGGTCCACTTTGTAAAAACGAGGTCAGGTGGGCAGTATGATTTACACACTTTTCTGCATGTATTTTATAGGGTATGTCAATAAAATATTTATAAATAAGACCTGTGAAAATTTCTCCAATAATCCATGCATTTCAAATATCACTTCCTCACTGAACCTTTCCCTGAGGCCCTGGGATAGAATTAACCACTTCCTCCTTTGCGTTCCCATGACACACTAACATTTCTCTACCATGTGTACCAATGCATGATTATTTATCTATCTTCTTGCCATAGCTAGATTCTTTGCTGCTTGAAGATGGGGAACACATTTTAATCACCTTTGTGTGCCCAAAGATGAAAGTATTGGATGATCCAAAGTAGACCAGAAATAAATGCTATTGAATGAACTCAATCAAGCACTTTGGGTGTTCATCAGACAATTCCACCATGAATTGATGATTCTTTAGCCCTTGCCAAAAACTCATTGCAGTCATTTGATAATCCAAAGAGAGAGACCCAGAGTCTGATGGAAATGTCAACCGTCTCTCTCTGTCGGATCTTCAGAGACTCTCCCCCTTATCTGTCGGATCAAATTTGTTCAGATCCTCAAAGGAATGCCTTTCATTTCACAAGATCTGATGTTATACCCTCTGTTTCTTTTTGGTAAAAGGTTGAGACCAGAACATCCAGTTGTATGTGCTCGTGCACGTACGCGCGCGCGCGCGCGCGTGCACACACGCGCACACACACACACACACACAGTCTGTATCTTTTGCAAAACCACACTTGAAAATGTATCTATTTTATTATACAATGTCCCATAGATAAAGACCTGCAAGATATATTTCTCTTCGAAATCAGTGGCAGGAAGTAAAAGTGGTCTTTGCTGATCAACTTACATATTAAAAATTACTCTTGGTAACCCAAGAACTATGTTTCTTCTTTCCTTTCTTTTTTCATTTGTCAGGAAATCCCAAATGCAGTCAAGTGTTTAACCTTAATGATAAAGTCACCCCAGAACCATGGTGATATCTGCTTCTGCTCCTTTTATTTTGTTCCAGTTCTACTTTTATTTGTAATTGCTCTTCTTTATTGTGTTTCATTTATTAAGTCTCCTTGGAAAGCAGGTAGAGTATATATCCTAAATCAAGGTTTCTCAATCTCAGTACTAGTTATATTTTGGGCTAAATAATTAGTTGTTGCAGGGCCATCCTGTGTACTATAGGATGTTAATTAAGCAGCATCCCTGGGCTCCACCCACTCGGTGACACCAGCACTCCCCCATCCCAGTTGTGACAAAGTGTCTCCAGATACTGCCAAATGTCCCCTGTTGGGCAAAGTCACAACCAGTTAAGGACCACTGTCTTAAATATAAATAAATGTTCTAAAACTCTTTTAAGTTCTTACATCTAAACTTGGTTACCAAGTTGTGATTAAACAAGATGCAATTCAAAGTACTGATTAGAACCCAACTATCTCTTTCACCCCGTTAAGTGGTATACAAGTAGGTCTTGAGACAAATGAGGAAAACACATAAAAACCCATTGGCCCCCTTAGCCAGGATATTCAGGCTGAAGAGAGATTCAGTAAAGGCCAGTAAATGGAAAACGGTAGTTTCATGTCTTTCACTGGAGGTAAACATATTGGGTAAAAATGAGTGGAAGTGGTTAACAGCCGCGGACTATGTTATAAAGACATTTCAGATGCCACGCTGGGAAAGTCCTATGGGAAGAGTAAACCCCCAAGTTAGTGGGTGCTTCCTTTATACTTCCCCCTTGCTCTGGTAAATTAAGACATCTGGAGGAAGGTTGGATTTTTTTTCAAAGTAGAAAATGACTGAGAGGTCTGGATGGGCTTTCTTCAGCAAATGGAAGCTTCCCTGAAAATTTCCCTCCAAAGAGCAACATATGAGGGAAGGCATAATGGCGGTGACAAGACACTCAATAAGAACACTACCCACCAGCGTAGTGCATTCTCCTTGCACCTGCAAGCTCCCATCTGACTCTCTGAGGTGACCTGGACCGCTGAAGTTGCATTACCCTCATTTATACTTCAGTAAGAAACATGTAAATGGCACAGAGTCATAAACTTGAGAACACAGAAGAGCTTGAATGGAGAGTAGGTTAATTCTATGCAACCTACAAAACCCCAATCCAATGCCTCTTCCTCCCATAATTCTCCCCTGGCTTCCCCAGCCCTCAGTCGGAAGTATCTGGTTCCTCTCTTTAGCCTGAGTCTTTAGTTCTTTGATTAGCATTGTCTCTGTGTGAGCTTTTCCTCCTGACTCTAGCATAACGTGTCTTAATCATCTTTGTTTTCTCTACTGTTTTTACCAAGCACTGAGCCTTGCAGAACTCAAAAATATTTGTTTAATTGAGCCTGGTCTATCAACCTACTCCTGAATCCCTACTGGTTATTCAGCAGTGAACGCTGAGTAATAAAACCTCGTCCTAAAGGGGAGAGGATTTCCTGGGAAATATGTGGAGGTCTGTGACTCAGTGATCCTCTACAAAGGAACACAAATGTTTATGATGAGGAAGAGGGAGCTGCCGACCGCCCTGGGCAGGGTGACCTCCTCGCCTACACACTCCATGAGGTGGCCTCAGGGTGGCGTGTGGGATGAACATGGCAGCATAGCTTTCAGCAGTTACTAGAGGGCACCCTCCCGTGTGAAGGATCCCACCTCTCACTGTCCGTGGCTTTCGAACTAGTAATATCCGTTCAGTTGACAGGGGCATTTATCTCTTGGGCCCATGCTGTTTTTATGGCATGCAAATATGTGGCTGTGTCTTTAAAAAACACAGTATAATTATTCCCAGCACATACTTTCACTTTCATAAATCCTCAGTCCTTCCGAGTGCCCATGAGCTAGAGACTCGTATCCCCATTTTGTCGCTGAGAAACAGGTTCACCGAGGTTGAGGACCTTCCTGAAGTCACTCAGACACTTAATGACAGAGCAGGCCATCGGATTCTCAGTCTAGGGCAGTGCGTCTCAACTGGGGGCAATTGTGCCCTTCAGGGGACATATGGCAGTGTCTAGTGACAGTTTTAGTTGGTACAGCTGTGTGTAAGGGAGGAATGTTACTAGCATGTAATTGGTAGAGGGTAGGGATCCTGCAAAGTATCCTACAGTGCACAAGGCATCTGTACAGTAGGAACTTATCTGGCCCTGAATGGTAATGGCGTTAATGTTGAGCAACCTTGGTCTGGATCTCACACACACACATACACATACACACATACACATACACACACACACACACACACACTGGGTGCAGCGTAGACACCTGTACCATCTAAGCCACCTAGGCCACAATGCGTTATACCACTGCAACCACAGCCTGTAGAGCCACCTGGAATACCCCCAAATCCAGAGGAAGTCTTGAGGCTGCATGGCCCCCCAGCCAACGCTGGCCACCATATACAACAGGGAATGTTAACTAATAATTCTCTGAAAGGTCCTGAGGTGAAATTCTTTGGCTCTATGATAGTGGCTACTGTTTTCCCAGCCTTTGAGTCTTGGAATATGTAGAGTCAGGTTGGGAATATTTCTCCACCAAGAGCAGCTCTGAAGGTGTCATTAGACAAATCTCAAGGATTTAAAATTTATTTCCCCCATGCTCAATTTTCAGCACTGAACCTATTTGGGAACAATACTTCAAGCTTCTGGGTACAAATACCTCTCCACATTTTCTCTCATTTTTCACTTTCTTGCTTCTTAAAATATTTGGGATCACTTATTCTTTGCCTTCCATTTCAATGAGACTCTATTTTAAACTATGAACATTAAGACCTAACAGCATTGCCCAATGTGCTTTTACGATCCCAAAAGATGTTTCTTTTCTAGTCCTGGAATAAACCACCAAACAGATCTAGTCCAACTGTTTCTAGGCAGACAGGAAAGCAGACCCCTGGAAGGGGAGGTAACTTGCTGGCTCAAGGGCATCCAGTGGCAAAGCTACAGCTGACACCCAGACATCTACGCTATCCACTTTCTACCCCTCCCTGTGTCTCTCACGGTCTCACCACTCCTGTCTTTGTGGGGGGGGGGAAGCGAAGTTATCACAGAATTCCTCTGTTCCATATACAAGTTCCTACATAAAACCCAAATGTTCCCCCCTTTTTTCCCTAATTTTATTTGCATGGATGAATGCATTTCATGGGTGCCTATGCTTATGTTTATTCTATTGATCAATCACTGAGATCATGCTCATTGTGTGTCAGACACTGTTCTAGGTGCTTTACAAATATTAATTCTGCATCTCAGCATTGTTGTAGCTGCAAATATTACCAAGATCAAAAAGGAGAGTATATTTTCTCCTAGCTTTTTTTCTGAGTGTGACATACCCAGTATTATGAAGGTATTTATAAATACCTTCATGTATTTAATTACAGTAATGATAAAGTTAGGGGAGTGTAGCCTGTTCTCTGCATGTATACTCAGAGAGAAGGAGAGGGGTGAGCTCTCTGGTGTCTCTTCTCATAAGGACGCTGATTCTATCGGATCATGGCCCCACCTTTATGACCTCCTTTAACCTCAGTTACGCCCTTACTCCAAATACAGCCACACTGGGAGTTAGGACTGCAACTTCTGAAGGTGCGGGAGACACATACATTCAGTCCATAAGAAGCTCGGCAAAGGCTCATGTCGTCTTAACCAGCTAAGGAAAATAAAATTTGAGATTTTGGCACCTAGGACCAGGAAGGATTGGGGGTAGACAGAAAGGGGTAAACCTAGGGGTTCAAGGATTTTTTTGGTGCCACACATAGCCTATAGTCAGAGGATGGAAATAATAACTTCTTGGAATTTTATATCAAATTGTATGCAGAATTCCAGTTTTGTGCTTTTTTTGTGGCACTTCAGAATCATATGATTTCCAAGTTGGGAGTGACTTCTCTTGTCAGATGTACACACTGAGGTCCCGCGATGCTCGGTGCCCACCCCCACGCCCCCATCCCGAGCTGAGCAGGTAGTCTGCACACTCTCTGTCCTCCCTGATGTTTTGCGGCAGAGAGATGACTGTTCATTGATTTCTTCCTTTTAAAATTCAGGGTATACGTGCTCAAAAAAATGTAGTGTTGTTTTAAGAAATGTTATATTCAAGAATTTGAAGTCATAAGTCTAAAATCCAGAAGGTTATCAGAAAAGAAATCCAGAAAGTGAGAAAGGTTAGAAAAACATAAGACACTTTGTCCTGTGTTCAAAGTTGCATCAACAAATGGTGAAGTGGAAGGAATGTGACTAAAGGCAAAAAAAAAAAAAAAGTTATGTGAAACAGCCCTCGGCCAATGACGTGGGTACAGCCCTTGCAGGAAAAGGTCCAGTGGTTTCAGAGGCCCCACTTCCAGGAATAAACTCCTCTCACCTCCCCGTGCGCAAGAAGAAGAGCACCTCTTGGTAACAGAGAACGTTCAGATGCTAAACAAAGGCTATTCACACACAGCAGTTGATTCGAAATTCTCTCTCAGAAAACATTCGGATGACCTTTCGTGTATCAGATTCGGCCATGGGATGTCTCAAAACATGTAATGTGTACTTTCCAGTAAAAGAGATTTTGAAGGAGGGCAAAATTATAAATGGCATTTTCCTGCAGATGACTAAGAGTAATAGTCATAGGAAGCTATTCTCTCAGGAAAGAACCTAAGATGGAGTGTTTATTCCCTGCTTTTCTGTCTCAAAGGAAGTTGATGGAAAAATAAGAGGGAAATCATTACATTTTTCAATAAAGGAAAGGGATAGTGAGTGTGGTAGACTGCATTAATGACCCCAATTCTTCACACTTCCCTGAATTCACACCACATGGACTTCCTCTCACTAAACAATACATTTTCCTGCCTCTGGATTTTAGATTTCACCATGTGACTTGCTCTGGCCAATGGAATGTTAGCTGGCGTGATGCAACTAATACTCTTGGGTGACTGGGCATGCTGTCTTGTCTGTGTGCCATGGCCATGAAAAGAGCCTCCACCAGGAGCTGCTGTCACTCAGCCTGAACCCTGGAATGAACACACATGGGGACAATATCCTCCACCTGGTGAGAAGCCAAAACCAGCTGGATCCAAAGCCTGAAGCAAAGTCACCATCCCAAGCTTATACCAGCCTACCACACTGCCACCCCACCCCACCCCCAAATCCCTCACACACCTACCTGAAGACTAGCAAGTAACAATGATGGTTCCTTTAAGCCAGGAGGCTACAAACTGTGGCCTGAAGACCAAACCCAGACTCACCCACCAGACAGCTATTAACAATTTTACATTTTAAAGGGTAGAAAAACATCATAAGAAGATTCTGTGACCCACAAATACCCTCTGAAATTTAAATCGCAGTGTCCATAAATAAAGTTTGATTGGAACACAGACACTTTCATTCACTCATGTATTGTCTATGGCTGTTTTCGTGCTACAATGGCAGAGCTGAGTAGTGTGACAGAGGCCATGTGGCCCCCGAAGCTGAAAATATCCACTACCTGGCCCCGTCCAGAAAAAGCTTTTGGGCCCTGCTTGAAGCCACTGAGTTTTAAAGTGGTTTACTATGCAGTGGTTTACTATGCAGTGGTTTACTTATGTAGTCATATGCAAGTGATTTTCCCCTGAAAATAAGCTAGTAAATAATTAGTAGTAATTGTATCACAGGAAAAGAACACACTTAAAATAACACAAAAGTAGCCAAAGCAGAGGATCTCCTGGAATGGGCTATGTAAGTCTCATATTGCTTCATACTGTCAGGGATTCTTAAGTAAATTGATTGTTTTTCCTGTGTTTCTGTAGATTGTTGTGTTCCAATGCAGTGATGAAAACATAGGAAGACAACATCTGTGCAACACTTGTAACTCCAGAAGAAACTGGCACTTGCCTCCGCTCACTGAGTTCCATGACACTCACACTGGACAATACTGCACCCAGAGATAAAAATAGGGGGATGCAAGTTCCTCCCCTAACCCCTGGGAGAACAGGGACCAGGCCTTATCTGTCCTCTGCATTCCCTTCAGCGCCCTACACATGTCAAGGCACACAGTGGGTACTTCCTAAAACATGTGCTGATAAAGACATGTCTTTGAAGACAACATGGTTTCATGGAAAGTGTGTGGGACTGAGAGTCAAGAAGCCTGGCTTCTGGGCCTGATCCTGCAAGTAAGTGGTGGGAGTCACTGGGCCCACTATTATTTCGGTCCACTGAAGAACGTTCCAACCAGCCTGCTCCACTGTGGGTTCCGGGAGTGTGAAGGAGGGAAGCCACGGAAGGAGGCTAGTCAGGTGGGACTGGGGAACCCAGAGCTTCCGAGGCTCATCCCCCCGACCACAAGCAGCCCTAGTCCTTTAACCCTAGTGTGCTGCAAAATTATGATTATTTTTCTCTATAAACCAGGACATGAAAATGATTAGGACACACTTGGGGCAAGTGAGCCAGGACTTAACATATAAGAAGATTAGTTTAGTTTGACAGCTATTTATTTTTAAAGTGCAGTGAATACTCTAGGCCTTTTAAATTAATTATTCACTAGAGTGAAAGAAAATGAGTTGAAATGATTCTAAGAATCTCATTAATTATCCTGGAAATCAGGATGCTCAGAAGTGAACAAATCAAGTTTAGTGTTTTCTCTTTCCACCTTATGTAGTAACCTCCCTCCAGGGTATGGTGGATTGATTTTATTTGATGGTACCAATTAATAGACTATCTGGATACATACCCTTTGAAGTGTGACTTTGCAACTACTCCCATCAAGAGTTGGGTCTGTTTCCCACCCTTGAATCTGAGCTGGCCCTGTACATTCATTTAGCTAATAGGTGGTGGCAGAAGTGATGGGACTTCAGATTTGAGCCTAAACCTTAAGATGTCTTGAATGCTTCCAGTCTTTTCTCTCTCATGGGTCCTTGCCCACGCCATGAGAACAGCCGAGGAGAATCTGACAGGAGATCAGAAACAATATGGTAATAAGCCCAGCTTTCTCACCATGACCAGCCAACTTCCAAACATGGGAGAGAGGCAGTCAAGATCAGCAGAGCCACCTCCAGAGCCCACCACTGACTGCATACGCATGAGCCCAGACAAGGCCAGGACCACTTAGCTGAATCACAGGCATGCGACCAATAATA
The DNA here is from genome assembly GCF_036562045.2 of Rhinolophus sinicus. Taxonomy (NCBI): domain Eukaryota; kingdom Metazoa; phylum Chordata; class Mammalia; order Chiroptera; family Rhinolophidae; genus Rhinolophus; species Rhinolophus sinicus. The sequence continues at coordinate 8,610,975 of NC_133768.1, forward strand.
AATGTCTGAACCACTAAAGTTGGGGGTGGTTTGTTATACTAACTGATACACATATATTAGCATCAGATTTCTTCCATTCTAACGAAAGGGAGAATTATTATTTTCTTCATTTTTAATATTCAAATATACATTGATCTGCACATTCAACAAAATACTATGAATCATCTATTCTGTGTCAGGCTCTGAACTAGGCTCCCGAGAAACAGAAGTGAAATCCACTCACCCAAGAATTGCCTCCCTCTCCAATGCTGCACTCCAATCTAATATTTGAGGGCCTGCCTCTATTTGAACATTTTAGCATTAACGAAAACTCACCATGTTCTAAATCTTAAATCATCCTTCTCTGTTCCAGGAGCTGCCCGCAAAAACCAAACCAACAACAACATCAACAACAACAAAAAGGCTTTATTCCCACCTTTATTTCTACACATGCATGCATTAGTGTATGAAACGTGGACCATGAACTGTGCCCAAGTGAGGTGAGACTTCAAAAAGAAACACGACTCAAGACTGCCTTCAAGGGAAGCCAGTTCTTCTTGTGTACAGAGCCAAGCCACATTCCCAGCCGCTTTGCACTTAGGTGGGGCCACACGACTAGTTCTCACCACAGGGGTACAAGTAGAAATGATGGGGCATTTCTGGTCACCCGCACATAAGAGCAAGTGTGACTTCTCTAGGAACACACTCTCCTTCCCCTCCCATAACTACCTCACTACATATACCAGGGGTGCCAACAGAAGGTTTACAAGTGGACACTTTGGTCAACGTTGCTCAAGCAGGAGTTCACCATCATCAGAAGTCATCTGATGTTCGCCATCATCTCCCATGTTTGGACGCTGATGGTAACCACTTTGAGTACTTCTTGTCATTGCAAAAGTCAAACGTGACTCGTATTCCTCTTTTGTCATCGATATATATTGAGTATTACAATTTTAATACAGTTTTCCTTTCTTAAGATCTGTATACATTTTTTGGCACCTTCTGTATATGAAAGCTAGTGGTTTACACAGTGGAAGGTGCCTAGATCCCTGAGTGACTATTTGAAGGAGAACTCCCAGGATTTCCATCTGACCTTTACCACTTGCTTTGGTCTTTGCATGAACAAGGTATATATTTGTTGCGTCAAGTAACTGAGATTTGGGGTCATTTCTTACAGCAATTAGCCTATATCAGGGTTTCCAAGCTCAGCACTACTGACATTTTGGGTTGTTGTGGGGAACCGTCCTGTGCATCATAGGATGTTTTAACAGCATCCGTGTGCCCTATCACCAGAAACCAGTAGAACCACCCCTGTACTTCTTGGAACAACCAGCAATGTCTCCAGACACTAGAAATGTCCCCTGGGGAGCAAAAGTGCTTCCACTTGAGACCCACTGCCCTATACTGCCTAATATACCCCATTTCTGATCTATCTGATCTGCACAGGCTTTTCTCTTCTGAGGTATCAAACAGTTCTTCGTTCTTATCACTGGAAATCTAAAGTCCTCTGTGTGATTTTTGATATCTTGTTTTTTATTTTGATTTCTGCGTTAAGTTTTGCATATAGTGAAATAATCAGATCTTCAGTGTACAAACTGAGTTTTGATGAGTGTATATGCCCATTGTAACCACTACTCTAATAAAAATATAGGACCATCACCACCCAGATTTTCTTCTTATTTACTTCCAGTCAGTTCTCCTTGCCCCCCCATCTCACCTTTGCAACCTCTGTTCTAATTTCTATCTCCATAGATTCCTTTCTTTTTTTAACCTGTTGTTAAACTTCACATAAATGGCATAAAGAGCATATACTCTTTTCTGTTTGGTTTTTTTCACATAACATCATGTTTTTGAGATTCATCTAAGTTGTTACATGTATCACTAATTCATTCTTTTTCATGACGAAGTAGTACCCATTTTATTAATATACCACAATTTTTTAATCCACTTTTCTGTTGGTGGACATCTGGGCAGTATCCAATTTGGGGCTATTATAAATAAAGCTTCTACTTTCAAGATTTTTTATCTTTGGGGTTTAGTAGTCTTACTATGATGTGCCTAGTTTCATTTTCTTTGTGTCCATTTGCTGGGCTTCTTTGGTGCACGATTCAAATATTTTTCCTGCCCTATTCTCTTTTTCCTTCTCTTCTGGGACTTTGATTACACATAAATGATGTGGCTTATATTGCATCACAGGTCACAGGTCACTTGGGCTTTGCTCATTTTTTTCTCAATCTTTTCTCTCTTTGCCCTTTTTAAAAATTTTTATTACATTTATTAGGGTGACATTGGTTAGTAAAATTATATAGGTTTCAAGTGTACAATATACGTCATCTGTATATTGCATTGTGTGTTCACCACCCAGAATCAGTTCTCCTTCCATCACTGTATATTTGACCCCCTTTTCCTTCTTCTACCACTTGCTCCCCCTTACCCTCTGGTAACCACGAAACTGTTGTCTGTGTGTATGAGTTTTTGTTTCTTTGTTTGTCTTGTCCATTTGTTGATATCTTCTTAATTTGACCCAATCTTATTTTCCAAGATTCTCTTATTTATTTGTTTTTAAATCTGTATCTATGTGATACCATGCAGTACTTGTCTTTCTCTGTCTAGCTTGTTCTACTATGCATAATGCCTTCTAGGTTCATGTCTGTTGTCACATTGGCAGGCCAAATTTTACACACACACACACACACGCACACACACACACACACACACTCACACATCACATCACATTTTCTTGATCCATCCCATCCACTGATACACACTCAGGTCATTTCCAATCCTTAGCTATTGTGAATAACGCTGCAGTGAACATGGGACTACAGACATTTCTATGAGATATCCACTTCGTTTCCTGTGGGTATATATCCAGAAGTGGGCTTGATGGATCATATGGTAGTTCTAGTTTTCATTTCTGGAGGAGCCTCCATACTGTTTTCCACCAAAGTTCTTGACAGTTACCACCCAATGCATGAACTGAGTCTCTAATATTGCTCTCTTCTTTGTGTTTGCATTGCACACACATACACACTCACCATGCAGATTTCCACCCCTGTGCATTTGCTCCTAATCCACTCCCACAGGACTTTCAATCCCACCCTCACTGACTCCTCCCCTTTGTAAATGTCCCTGGCCACATAGGTATCCAATATGGTGTGAACAACGAATTTCATCCCACAAGCAAACTATAACTCATAGACAGTGTCTGCCTGGAGCATGGCATTGAAAAGGTGAGGCTGTGATATGGGCTCGGGGGCAGCAGGTTGTGATCAGTTAGTAATGTCTGCCACAGACGTGAAATAGAATGGTGGTATCTGTGCCACTCTAGATAGACTGTCTCACATCGCTCTCTGTTAACTTCTTTTAGCTCTATTATAATTTCCTAAAATCAGGACCAATGTTTCACATGGGAAGAAAAATGTTCTCAGACACTCAGACAATAAAATATTGGTTTACAGGTCATTAAGGGTACAGAGAACTTTTTGAAACCATTCCTAAACCTTTTATTAATACATCAATCAAGAAGGAAAGGTTGCATCCTGACGCGGTCATTCTCTCGGCCCTGTGTTAATCACACTGCCAGGTTAGGGAGCTTTTTTGATTTCTTCAAATTATCAGTCTGAATAGCAGCTATATATTATATACATATTGGGGCATAAAAATACACCTCTTCCTTTTTTGATAACCAAAGCTTCCTATCAATAATCTTGGCCAAATTTCTGAACTTGGGTAAAAACCTATAGGTCATGGAAATGTATCCTTTTCAAAATATTTTTGGATATCTGCCTTCTAAATATTTCACTTTTATTTTTCTTTTCAAACATATTTTGTATTAAAAGAATCAAATGTGCCATTGTCATGGGCACAAAATCATCTTGTCTATTACAAAGTGATTCATACAAATTGGTAATGGAAGAAATCTGTCTCCTTTCAGGAGCAGTAAACAATTTCTGTGCTCGAAATAGTCTCTAAAATTTAGTTGAGTTTATCTCGAGGCTTCATGTGATTCATGAAATTTTACTGGTATTTCTAAACCAAGAAATAAAAACTAAATTATTGGCATGGAATCAAAAGAACCCATGAGCCTCTGCATTGCCAGACCACCCTCAAACATAAAATCCCCAATGGCAACTAACAATTTTCCTGTTGAAGGTGATTATATATGAATAAATGTGGACCATCCAAATTTCCTGTCAGTTTTATGTAGCTATTTCTAAACTTATTTCTGGGGAACTCTGAACTCTTTCTGCACTGACACTTTCATTTATACAAAAACAGCTATTGAACACTTAGTATGTGTCAGATCTAACACTCACTGCTTTAGGTGCTGCCCAGTGGATACTGCACCTCTTACATCTGCCTGCTTCTTTGCCATCCCCACTGTCATCACTCTGGCACAGCATCTCTTGACCTCTACCCATGCCTCTACTTCCCTACGTTGGAAATTCTAAATAAGATTGGCCTATTTCTCCCCAATGACAAAAGTATAACCAGCAAGTGGGGGGAGGGGGGGGGGAGTATATAAAGGCAGATTTTGGTTCAATACATGGAATAACCACCAGGGAATTCCAGAAGAAAATGGGAATGATAGTCCAATGTTCAGGTTTTAGTACCAGACAGCCTGGGTTCATAACTGGGCTCTGACATTTACTAGCTGGAAACTTTGGAGAAGTTATTCAACCTTTCATTTCTTGGTTCCCTGAAATGTAAAACAGAGATCCTATCAGTATGTACCCCATTAGTCCATTGGGAGAATTAAATGAGCTAACATATGCAAAAATGCAAATTCATAAAGCATATGGGTATCCAATAACTAAGGGTATTATTTTCACTCTCATGTTCAAATAAAGTGTATCAGTTAGCCATTAGGGCAGGGAGTGCTAACTAGCCAGCAATACTCTTTCTTCCTCTTTCAGGGTAAATGACTAGCCCTTACTTCCCAACCTGCCTTGCAGGTAGGAGTGGCCACTGACTGATTTCTAGCCAGTGGGATCTGAGAGGAGAGGAGTGTTACTGTCAGATTTGGCCCGTATAATCCTTCTACACTTGCTCCTCTTACCATTTCCTGTTCCAACTGGCTGGAATGGAGGGACCCTGGTGTGGCCTTGGAAACAACACGCTAAAAATGAGAAGAGACTCATCAGATGGCACCCTTGCATGGGTCTGTGCTCCTCGACTTCCACAACTCCATCCTAGTCTAGCTTGAAGCACCCTAGACTTTCATGGAAGTAAAACAATACATAAATGTCTATTGCATTGAGCCATCAGATGCTTTGGTCTATTTGTCACCTTATTCTAGCCCAGGATTTCTCAACCTTGGCACCAATGACATTTGGAACTGGATAGTTCTTGGTTGTGGGGGTCTGTCCTGTGTTCTGTGAGATGTTTAGAAACATCCCTACATGCCAGGAGCCACGAGCCTTCCTCCTCCCCGGGTGTGGCAACCAAAAATGTCTCCAGACATTGCTAAATGTCTCCTGAGCAGGAAAGCTTAAGATGCTCAAGCGTGTCCATGATCTAGAATTCCTTTCAATTCTGCAATTTACACTGGGACTTCTATTGGTGGAAACGGTCATATGCATTTACTGGCGGATGGATTCTTAGAGATAATTCGGTCCCTAAGGAACACAAGACCTGGAGATCTTACAGGACTTCCCAAGGTCATGCACAAAGCAGGGCTCCCAACTCCCAGTTTAATTTTGCTTTTACTACCCGACACGGCCTAATGTGAGACTGACAGATACATTGTTCTGTTTTATTACTACATAGCTTTCTCACCAAATAAAATCATCTAATTTATCTTTCATAGTTTACTTCAAGGACAATGCCCCCACAAAGAGGCGAGGAGGGAGACACTGAAGGACACCAGTTATTCACCATGTACTGTATATAAAAATCTGTCAATTCTTTATTTACAATGACCAAAATTTACAGAGGAAAAAAAATCTACACAAGAATAATTAATTGACGTCAGGCTCTATTTACACATGTTGTTAGTAACTACACGGGCCCCTCTGTTGAGAACTGATATTAACCAGGCTCACCAACCTACTCACTCTCAAAAGGCTAAAGTCAGTCTCAAGGCACTGAGCATCAGAAAAAGAACTGAGAGCCAGTCTGTTCTAGTACTGGTACCTATGGCAGAGTTTGAAAATATAAAAATCCTTCTTCTCTTAACCTTGGGTTCTCCCAGAAGCAGATAATGAGATAAGAAGTTGCATGCAAGCAGTTTAATTGGAGGAGGTCTCGAAGAAGCATTTGGAGAGGAGGGGAGAAGTGAGACAAGAAAGGGAACGTGACCAGGAGTCTGTGTAGGGCTTGCCTCACTCTTCCCATGCCAAGAGCAAGGAAGCTGATCACGTTAAGGGTTGCTTCCTGGGTGGAACTCCCTGCCATTTCCAGATTGCCTTGCTATCGATTAAACATAAGGAGTAGGTAGGTAGGGATGGCAGAGAAAGCCTTCTAAGTAGTGTTTCAAGGGTTTGCAGTATAGAGCTTTCTGGTGGATGTGAGCAGGGCACAGAAGCATCTGCTACGATCCACAATTAAGTCACTGACCCTCCATGTCCTTGCCTGCTGCGTTTCTCCCCAGCTCCAGTAGTGTTTTCTCCTCTGAGCTCATTGCTGCATTCAGGGAAAGGAAACTCATTCATTTTGGGTCTATCTCTAGACACAAATTTAATTGCTCAAATTTAGAGATTCCCAACCAACGGGACATAGACACTTGGAAGTGGGAGTGGGGACAGCCTCAAGTTATATAAAGGAATCCTCAAATCTCTTTTTACACAAAACATCATTTGTAGAATTTATCTCAAGATGCATGTTTTACTGTTTTCATATGTTGTTTGACGCTACTGTGAAAAATCATCTACATGAATTCATCTTAAAGCACAACCTAATTCGTGGATTGCTGTCATGATGTGTTCCTTTATACAAACAAAACTAAAACTACCACCATTAGTAATTGAACCAGGAGGAATTAAAACGAGGGGGGGTCTCCACAATTGAAAAGTTTGGAAACCATTGATTTAATGGTTGGCGAACACAAAAGGAGAATTAGTCCCAATCATGCTTTGCTGACGTGAGAGTGGGGGGAGAGAGGGAGGGAGGGAGGGAGGGAGGGAGGGAGGGAGGGAGGGAGGGAGGGGGAGAGAGAGAGAGAGAGAGAGAGAGAGAGAGAGAGAGAGAGAGAGAGAGTGTTTGTGTGTGTGTGTGTGTGTTTCTTTAAGTCCATCTGCTTCCAAAGTATTATTAAATGCCACTTAGACTACACGTAAGTGTTTAAGAGTCCAGAGTGCAAAATTAACGTGAGTTAGAATCCCAGCTTTGTGACTCAGTAGCTATTTGACCCTAGACAAGTGACTTCACTTCTCCAAGCCTGAGTCTCCACATCTGTAAAATAAGGTTTGTAACGATATGAGTATGTCTTTCTTCTATGAGTGTCATGAAATTTAAAGGAGATCTATGTATAAAACTCTCAATTCAGAACCTGGTAGTTAGTAAGCACTCAATGCATGTTAGTTACCTTAGCTTTGACATTCTTGTGCTGCACCTTTGTATTTGTTCACATTTTTTTAAATCAGTGACACTAGGTAAATTTGAATTTCAGAAAATCAAGGAATATTTTTCAGTATAAGCATGTCCGAAATAGTGCATGGTCTCAGATGGACTGGAGGCAATATGCTTTTGGAAGCCCTGGAATTCACCTTATCATGGTCTTTTCAAAGCATTGCAGAGAACATAGTCATACTAAATACCAAGATTGCATGGGATATACTTACATTAAAAAACTTCACTGTTTCACTAAAATTCAAGTTTAACTGGCTGTCCTGTATTTTCATTTGCTCAATCTGACCATGCTATATGACATGAATAGCCCTGATCATGGGGGGCACAAAAACCTTTAGAATTTGTGCATACAAGTTTCAGTTTAGGTTTACAGTTTCTATTAAAATTTTTAAGAAGCATGCCTGGATTTCCTTCAGGAGCCTTCATCTAAAGATTCCTGTTCTTGTATAAGTAATCACTGCAGAACCAGGACACCAAATTCTGAATCCCTGCTTGAGAAAAGATGGCCTATTAAGCTATTTATTCCAGTAACAGACACTGTTTATGGTGCCGCTCTGTGACACATTTATATAAACGATTTGCTAACCTTTCAGCACGGAAGGAGATGAAACATGGTTAGTGAAATGCAGCTTATCTGGGGCACATCTTCCCACTCCACTCAGGCACACGTCTGAGTTAACCCAGGCATGACGCAAGCTCCACTCGTCCTCACATTTCACTGCCTGCGTTTTACTAGCAGGGCTGCCTAGCGTGATCCACAAGGTTTCCAAATACAGGAGACTGTATCAGAGGTTGCCTGTCCTTTTAATCTATAGAATGTTATCAATGCAGATGCTTTGGATGCTTTGAAAAGTTCACAGTGGACATGAAGTTGTAAATTCTAGGGCTTCTGAAAACCAAACTGTCCAGACCCACCTAGAACTGAACTGGTGACAGCAAGATCTTCAGGCAACAAAACCCAGATCCTGGACTCCAGTGGCTTTGTAGCCCTGGGTCAAGTCCACCAGGTTTCCTGAAGCAAAAGGCTCTAGTAAGCTTTGGAGTTCTCGACCAGGTCTCCAAGGCATGCATAAGCAAACAAACGAAGAAACAAACAAATAGGTAACCTGAAACTCTTAGTCTTGCCTGCACCCACGTATGAGTTTAATGGTTTAAATTCTCAAAATGTGACTAAAACCAATGCAGAAATGAAAGAGAATGACTGCTCAAATCAGCAGAAGGATCAATGCAGTGGTCGGCATTCTAGGCTTTCTATAGAAAAATACTGTCCCTAGAAGAAGTCTGGCTGGCACAGGCCAAGAAACACCTGTGACTCTGATGGTGCTATTCCCCCACTGTGCACATTGACTTTTCTCCATCTTTTGCTCTGAAGGATATCTTTTGAGTCTTCAGCACAAATGTCTGGAACGTCATAAGTGTTTGATATACTCGTATAGCAGATCCCGGCAGCTACTGCCACCTGCTTGAAGTTTGAGGCTAGTGGACTCCAAGCTAAATTTTCAGTGTGCCTTGTAGTTAAGAGACTTTATGGGACTAAAAGCAGTCTACAAATCATACTCTAGAGCAATGGTTCCCAAATGACCTGAACCGAAAGACCAGAATTTTGTTTTGTTTTGTTTTAATCCATCGCAGACTCATGCTTTCGTAAGATGCAATAAAAATAAAATAAATTACTACAAAATGGGCAAAAGGCAAATAAAACACAAGCCCAATTTAAAAAGTGAGATTCAATAGATATAAAATTGTGCTGTCAAATTGTTGGGAAACTTTCTAAATGCGTACTGTCACTTGATTTGCTTATCTGACTGCAGACCTGCAAGGAATGGCCGTCCAGGGACCACACTTTGAGTAGCACAGATCTAACGGTCATTGCATGCGGATTTCCCTACTGAAAATATAGACTCTCACACCGAAAGATATCATTGTTTCTTAACCAATGAGTTGACATTTGGCTCTTTTATTAATAAGAGAAGAATAACTCTGATAAACCAAAGCAATGTGTTGGGTTTGAAAATTTTATCTAACAGCATTTTTCCTGGTAGATTAAATTTCTAAATATATATTGTATTTAGGTTAATGTTAAAATCCCTATTTTCCTGACCACATAGACTGTCAACAGGTGGAAGTGTCTGCTCAGGGAATATGACTTATTTTTGTTAAAAAGATGTATTGTGAATAATACAATATATATGCAGTATACAATACTCCTCAAAGAAGGGGGAAAACCCCAGAAAAGCTATAAGCGATATGGAATCACCACTTCAGAAAGCTACTACTTTACCTGGATACGTCACACTCAAGTATACAAGCCCATTTCATTAGACAATACTATGCTACTCCTTAGAATACCTCTCGCACTCCCATCTACCAAGTAACATTCTGCTTATCTTATAAGGGCCAGATCAAGAGCTACCTCTCTATCTCTCCCATGCTTCCTCATCAGTCATTCACTCATTCGTCAATCATTCATTCATCCGTCCAACAAAGGCATATTAGCAGGCACTGCTCTAGGTACTAGAGATAAAACAGTAAGTAAGCCAAGTTCCTACGTTCTTGGAGCTTGTGTTTTAGTGAGGAAAAAGGAGAGGAAAACAGATTAACAAATACATTCATAACATAGAAACTAAAACACACACTCCATGTGCCTCCCTCATTAGAACACAGAAAGTGATTTAAGAGACTATTTTCTCAATTTCCCCAAAGATGATACATTACTATTACCATTCTAGATACACAGGAGAGAAGTTAATTCATTACATACAATGGATGCCTTAGGGATGAGGTAGAAAGAGAAATAGAGAGTAACTGAGATGCTATTTTAGATAAGGTGCTGAGGGTGGCCTCTCTAAGAATTGTACAGGTGAGCAGAGATCTAAAAAAAAAAAAAAACACCAAAAACCAACCCCTAAGAGTGAGCAATGTGAATAACTAGGCTAGCTATGGGAATAGCATTCCAGGCAAGAAATAGCGAATACAAATCCCAACAGAAGTAGGGAACTTGTTGAAATCTGAGAGGCCTGTTTTCAGTCTGGGGACTGGCTGCCCTCTGCTGGCAATGTGAAAAATAACAGGAAATAAAACGCATTCTCTAGTTAGTCCAGGACTTCCCACCCTCCACCATTTCCTTTGGTATTTATAATAATATAAACATGTTCCTTAACATATCCACTTTAAGACTTTTAGCCTTTAAACTCAATACATATAAAGGGATTATGAAGAACATGGCCAGAAAATGGCATCAACTAGTAAAGAAGGAATGAATGAAACTGCATTTTTAAGGTAACACTGTGTTAGAAATTGTGGCTACACTGCTATGGTTTCACCAAAACCTATTCCCTCTCCTGCCTGGCTGTAGTCATGTGACTGGGTTCTGGCCAATGATGGAAGCAGAAGGGATGGCACACCACTTCCAGGCTGGCCCAGAAGAAATCTCTCATGCAAGATCATTTCTCCAGCCTCCGGCTGGAAGTAAAGAATTCCTCGGCCCTAGGGCATTGGCCAGCAAACCACAGCCTGCCCTGGTTAAGGTTACGTACTGCCCATGAGCTGAGAATGGCTTTTACATCATTATAGCTGAAAAAGAATTGAAAAGGAAGACTATTTCATGGAAATTATAGGAAATTCAAATGTTAGTGTCCATAAAAGTTTTATTGGCACACAGCCACACTCATTTATTTACATTGTCTAGCGCTACTTTCACACTACAGCAGAGTTGAGCAGTTAGGACAGACGCGCTAGAGTCCACAAAGCCTGAAGTACTTGCAAGCTGGCCTTTTACAGAAAAAGTTACGGATCAAGTCCTCCTTCTGATGGGAGAAGCCGGGGTCCCCAAATCACTACAGGGAAGGCTGCCCACCACATAGTGGACGGCTACAAAAGAGAGAAACTTTCATTTTGTTATTCCACTCAGATTTCAGGGTTCATCCTTTTCAGGACAGAGGGTTACCCCAACTAATACAAAGAGTTTCTTTTTCTTTTTTGATGTCTGGGTAGGGGCCGGGATCAGACAGATGAGTGAGATTATGTCTGAAAAACTGAATAAGGAAGATATAAGAATGCATATTCTTCAGGAGATACCATTCTGTACTGTATATTCACAGGGCTTAATTCCTACTGGGGTTACCAGGTGAAGAGAACACATTTTCAGTAACATATTGTAAAATACAATGCGCCATATATCAGCTCATTCCCACTAGGTGGCACTTCAGGGCCTTTACACGTTCAAAACTCATCTGTTTCAGGATCCTCACACGGTTTTTAACTTGATTGTTGGTGTTTGGTGACACTACTATATATTAGTTATTATTGCTGGAGATATAGAACAAGATATACATCAGAACCTCTCCCTCCAAAGTATTGCTCATGTGTAGATTTAAAGTAAAAAATATTTAAAGTAAAACAGAAATCATCCTACCTAACCCCCAAATTAAAGTCTTCTCATTCTAATAAACTTGTTGCTGGTTTGATAATTATTTAAATCTTATAAATGTGTTTTGACCCAATGTTCACGGGTCCCACTCTACACAAGCAGAATACTGCCCCCAAAATCTTTGTTTACAGAGGAGGAGACTGCTCACCCAGCTAAGATGCATGTGCATTAACGGCAGTCACTAACATGACGCTATGCAGTTCTTTTTCTTATTTTTTTTTTCAGTTTTTAGTGGTTTTTTTTTTAGTTTTTTAAATTTATTGGGGTGACAATTGTTAGTAAAATTACATAGATTTCAGGTGTACAATTCTGCATTACATCATCTATAAATCCCATTGTGTGTTCATCACCCAGAGTCAGTTCTCCTTCCATCACCATATATTTGATCCCCCTTTTTCAATTCTTACCATACTTAGCCCAAAATACATGGCGCATCCTTAAGAAAATCTTATTGAACTCAAATCATCATTTCTAGGCCATGACAAAGAGTATGAAGTGTATTCTAATGGTAAAGAAATATTGAAATTTATTTTTTTTGTTAAGATGACTGTGGCATGTAGAAAAGAATGGGAGGGTTGAAGTGGTCAGCACTAGAAAGCAAGTAGGAGGCCGAGACTAGGGTGCTGGGCCTCTCAATGGAAAAAGGAAATGGAGTCAGGAGACTTGAACTTGATCTGAGTCGTTACCATCCTTGTCTCTGTGGCGGATAAAGCTGGAGTTAAACGACCGAGATTCAAATCTGCCTCCCCCCTTCCTAAGTGCGAAAGCTCAGTTCCTGGCACTGTATGAACGGCAGACAACTTGATTAGTAAAATGAACATACTGTCCATCTCGCCAGTGCCCTCAGGGGGATAAATAAAATAACATCCAGGGAAAGCACTTGATGTACTGCCTAGTAATTCACGGATGAATAGCAAAGGATGTTATTATGGCTTCCAGGTCTCAGCTCTAGAGAAAACCCTTACACTCTTACACCTATGTTGATACCATATGGAGCCCCCTGTTGGGTCTCCCAGCGCCCTGTCATGATGGTGTGGGGCAGGCTTTCTCACCCTTGGCACTAATGGCATTTGGGCTTGAATCATTCTTCGTTGTAGTGCATCTTGGAGTTATTAGGGTTTAGTGAACTAATCGGAGCAAAATACTTTTGCACTGTCTGAACAAGGGCCTCTCAAATTCGGCACTATTGACGTTCGCACCTGGATCGTTCTTTGTCATGGGGGCTGTCCTGCGCACTGTAGGATGTATAGCGGCATCCCTGGCTTCTATACACTAGATGCCAGCAACACTCCCTCCCCTCCAGTTGTGACAACCAAAAATGTCTCCAGACATGGCCAGATGTCCCCTGGAGGGCAAGAATCACCCCTGGTTGAGAACCACTGGTATAGCACATGGTATAGAACAGCCCTGTCCAATAGAAATATAGTGCGAACCACAGCTCAGAGCCCATATGGAATTTTTTAAACTTTCTAGTAGCCATATTAAAAAGTAAAAAGAAACATAAAATTAATCTTAAACTATATTCCACTTAACCCAATATAGCCAAGGTATTATCATTTCAACACATAGTCTACATAAAAATTATCAATGATACATTTTAATTTTCTCATATTAGTCTTTGAAATCCAGTGTGCCTGCGTAACTTTAACGCGCATCCCCATTTGTAGTGGCCACTCTTCAGGGGCTCAGTAGCTACATGTGATAAGGGGCCACTCTCCTGGGCAGTGCAGGTACATGATCTGACAGTACACACTTCGGTATCCTGAGATCCTCTTGTTTTCATCACTCCTATTTTACCCTCTCCCCTCTCAATCTTATTAGTTTTCATTTTTAATCACATACCAGAGATGTTCCTTGAAGTATCACATGGGTCTTTTTTTATTGCAATGGAGGGTGGTAGGAATAACTTATAAACAGGTGGCCCCTCTCTTTAGTTCCTCCAGCATCTGGCCACTGCTACCCTCATTGGCCTAACACACAACTTTCGTTCTACCACTCTCCTTCCCATGTACCTCTGATGTGCTCCCCCACTCATTGCCCATAGAAGTCTTAATCTCTTCATCATATCCCTCTGCTCACTGACCAACACTTGCTTTTCTAGAATCATTCCTACTTCCATGCAGACTCAGGGCAGCCATACTGTCTCCTTGAGTAATGTGCTGGAATCTTCTATGGGATGGGTCAGGAAGCTTTAATGCGATGTTCTGTAACAATGTGGACGCAACCAATATTTGCCGATGAGCACTGCGCCCTTATGTGAAGCTATCTGGTTTACTTATGCTCAAAATAAGCATTCTTGCTGAAATGAGCAGGCCACAGGGGCCCACTCTGGGCCTTTCTCCTTACTGGTCAACAGCTTTGATGTAGCAGATTGGTGGAAAAGTAATTGCGTTTTTTGCAATTATTTTTAAACTTTTAAACCGCAATAACTTTTGCACCAGCCTAATACTATAAAAGGAATCTTTAAGGGCATGTGTCCTTCTTCAGGTCACCACATTTTCTTCACATTCCATAACCACCCACCTTCTCTCATCTCCATGCCCATCTGTGTTGAAGCAGACACTAATGCTGGGGCTGCATTCCAGACGCTCATTAACAGAGGTCTGGCTTCCATCTGACAGTAAGTATGGTGCAAAGATGCCCCTGATTAATGACCTAGGGAGGGTGAATCTGTGATATGTTCAAGTCATACAACAGCAGAAACATTCCAGTTCTCATTGTTGCTCTGCAGATCTCCTTTGGGCTGGAATTTAAAACTATATTGCTATGGCTCTTGCAAACCAGCTTCATATTTTTATTCAAGTATGTGTCTTCCTCACCAGCAAGTTGATGACATTTGTTCACTTATTCATTAGGCAAAGACTTTGTCAGCATCCTTTTGAGAGCCTGCTTCAGCTGGTTTTCCTTTGCTTAGTCAACCTCAATAATCCCACAATATAACATACAACAAGGCTGGTGGGCCAGAGCCTAGAGAGTGAGCTGAGCCAAGAAACCAGCTCATGGGGTGGAGCAAACGTGTTCAGTGCCCTCTCACACCCTCTCAGCGTTCACTGTTCCAGCATATATCAATGGTACCCTACCACACACGGATGCAGCTCTCTGCCTAAGGGCTGTCTCTTGGCCAGAGAACCTGGGGCAGGCCAGAAGTGCTGGGCACTCATGCTCTGGAATGTAGCCCTGGGCAAATGGTGCGTGGGAGTTGGAGAATAAATACCCCAGCTTCCTTGCCCTTGGGTGGGATAACTCTTAGGCATGTTCTACACTGGCTACCAGGTTTCCTAATGGGATTGTAGCTTATTGGCTAAAGTGGAAATTTGATAGTACACTCTTTATTGGATCCCTCCATTGTCTATCACATCTGCTTCTTCCTTATTCCTTTACTCATACGAGGTCTGACAATTACAGTCGCAAACTCATCCTAAAAAAAGTGCTACATACCTCATTGCTGGATATCACTATGGTCACCTTCGAAGGACTCCCCTTGGGAAGCTATGCACCGATGCCAGCGCCTAGTCCACCCTTCAAAGCAATTTTGGAACTCTTTTTCTGGAATGGCCATCAGAGCTGTCATCATATTACCCTTGATGTCCTGAATGTCATCAAAATGTCTTCCTTTCAATATTTCCTTTATCTTCAGGTAAAGAAAGAAGCATCAGGGGCCAGGTGAGTAGGGAGGGTGTTCCAATATAGGTATTTGTTCACTGGCTAAAAACTTCCTCACAGGGTTGCTAGAGGGGCGGGGGGGTGGGGATAAGGGGAAGGTGAGAGGTTTTGGGAACGTACAGAGGGATAGTGGATGGGGGGAGGGGGGTTCACACAGTGTGAGGGATATAAATGATAAATGTCTAAGTTTTGCTTTGTCTTGTGCACCTGAAACCAATTAATAAAAAAAAAAAAAAAAAGATTAAAAAAAAAAAAAAAAAAAAAAAAAAAAAAAAAAAAAACTTCCTCACAGTGTCATGTGAGCTGGTGCATTGTCGTGATGCAAGAGCCATGAATTGTTGGCGAAAAGTTCAGGTGGTCTAACTTTTTCACACAGCCTTTTCCGCACTTTCAAATAGGTAGTTCACTTGGTTAACTGTTTGTGTAGTTGGTACAAATTCATAAGGAATAATCCCTCTGATATAAAAAAAAGTTTAGCAACATCATTGCAGCAAGTTCGTGAACTTAATTGTCAGACCTCATATTCCCCCCCAAATCCCCTTGAACTTAAATCCTAGACTCAGATACTGTTTCTTGAAGAACCCCACCCAAATCATGCTAATTTTCATTATGAGATAAATACTTTGCTTTTTGTTAACAATGATCATCAAGAGAGATGATAAAGCCTTAATAAAAGCTGAAATATAATTTAGCCTATGGTGTGAAAATATGTACAAAAAACATTTTTGGACTGAAATGTGACTGGAAGAAAGCAAAGAGCCTGTACAATTATTTTCATGTTTGTTTCTAATACTTCTAATATTTGATCTGTGCAATATCTACCAAGGATAAGTGGTATGTTTGAACTCCCCCAAATAATAGCATAATAGGATGTAGCATGAAATAAAATTACCAGTTAGAAATTTTTCAGTGGAACAGCCTCCAAATTTCTAGACCTAAATACTTCAGTAAAATTCACTCACTCGTTTTTATCTTAAGCTCGTAGAATGCACTGTCACACAAATATTTCAGTTATGAATTGTCTTTTCATACATGATGGAGACTTGGATCTGTCCCCCAATACTTGTTCTCCCCTTCTGCCACTGAAGAGGATCCAATTGTAAAACAAATATGATGTTACCCAGCCTTCTTTACAATTAGGAATGGCCATGTGATTAAATTCGGGACAATGGGATGTAAGCAGAAATGTCCTGTTACAACCACAGAGAATTGTCTTCAGAGACAGTCCTTCTCAACCATGGTGATTTGCCACCCAGAGGACATTTGGAAATGTCTTGATTTTTGATTGTCACAATTGGAGGCTGACACTGCTATCAAATGGGCAGAGGCCAGGCATGCTGCTCAACATCCCACAGTGCGCAGGACAACCCCCCTGCCCCCGCCACACACACACACACACAAACAATTATCTAGCCCCAAATGGCAATAGCACTGAGATACTGAAATTCTGAATTAGACATTGGAGTCAAAACAAGAACTGAGAAACAACTGTTTCTTGTTCTGTCAAGCTCTGCACAGAATCCAGTGCCTTTCGCTTCTGTGATGTCTGCAAAGCAGTAAGAGATGATGCTGTCTCCTGCTGTTGCCAGGGTATTGGAAGTATTCTGAGTCCTGAATCTTTGCTTCATCTGATTCATGTTCTCTGTCACTCACTAAAACAGTGGTCCTCATCACTTCTGGCCTCGGGACCCCTTTAAACTTTTACAAGTTATTGAGGGCTCCAAATGCTTGTGTTTATGTGGCTTTTATGCATCACTATTTATTTAATTCGTAATTAAAACTGAGACAGTTATAGAATATAAGTACAGACACTTCATTAGCTGTCAGCATGATGACATCACCACATACCATGTGATTTCAGGAAAATTACTGTGCACTCCTGAGAGAATGAAACTGAAAACACACAAATAATTTCACATAATTATGAAAATTGTTTAACCTCAAGGAGCTTCTGAGACTCAAAAGCCCCCAGTTCCTGACTTTGAGAACCGTAGGACTACAGAGGCCACTTTGAAAACCTAGATATTAAGAAATGTTTTAGCAGCCTTCATGACTGAAAGGGGTCTTGCTCCTTGTAAATATATGCTCGTCCTGTCCAGAAGTTACAGGGAGTTCTTCCTTATAGCTTCTCTAAAGCCCAAAGTATATACAAATAAGAGATACAGTGACTTTGATATTTTTAATATTGAATATGTACATTGAACTGGCTTATTGGTCTTGGGGATCATTTGAGAAAAAGTATCAGTCTTCTAAATTTCCTCTAATCTGAGACATCTGAAAACATCAGAAGATCATGGTTTCATTAAAGAGTGCAAGCCCAATCAAATCTGGTAATGAAAAGAGACTTTGAGATCTTCAATTATATTTCTCTTTGGTTTTCCTAGACTTGCATGGTTAAGCATCTCCAAATAAAATTGATCTCAAGGTGAAGGGCAATACAGGCTATAATTCCCCACCCCCGAAAAAAATCAATTGCCCAGAGAGGGGTCCCAGAATGACTTTTATTCTTTATGAAGATTTCAGGAGAACTCAGTATTTCTGCAACTCTTTTTCTCTACTTGGTAAAGAATTCACTCCTAGAATGCGCACAATAATAATTAAGTACTGAATTTCTCATAGAGAGTGCTATATATATATAGTCTCAGTGTTAAGAAATCAGTAAATAGAAACCAGTTGGCTTTTCAGAAAATGTATCTAACTTTAAAAATATTAAAGTACTTCATTTTTAAACAGTCATTACCTCCATTTCTTAACATTCTAGAAACTTGGTTTTTAGAATAGATTCCTGAAAACTAGTTCAGTCGTTCCACGTAAATAAAATCATGATTTGTCAAACTTGGTACTATTGACATTTGAAGCCAGATAATTATTTGCTGTGGGGCTATCCTTGTGGCATATTTAGTAATAGCCCTGGCCTCCACTTACCAGATGCCAGTAGCACTCCCCAAGTTGTGACAATCAAAAAGGTCTCCAGACATTGCAAAATTGTCCTCAGTGGAGAACCAGCAGTACAGGTCCACCAATTTACCATTCAACTGTGTGAGAAATGGATCGTTGAGACAATTAACTTACTCATCACAAGCGAATTGAGGAATTTAGAAAACTTTGGAACATGCTCTGGACTTTTTTGGCGGGCTCCGCATCAGATATTTGTCTCATTACTGTGACTTCAACTTAAAACTATTCTATGAATTCCATGAAAGTTCATTTCTCTGTGAGTGTGCAGGGCTGCCTGCTCTGCTGGACAGAGGACCCCTTAGCCATCCACCTGGACATAAACCCAGACAGACCCCTTAGCCATCCACCTGGACATAAACCCAGACACTCGGGGGTAGACATTTTCTTGCCATCATCTCAGAAGATGTGCTCCAGAGGCCTAGACCACAACTCCCAGCAGTCTGTGGGACTTATGAACCAGCCTCGGCGATCTAACATTGGGAAATAGCCTCATTGAATAGGTGCTAGCAGAGGGCCTCATCACTGCCTGGCACTGTTTTAGGTACTGAGGAGACGAAAAGAAATGTGACTTGATCCTCACTCTGGAGAAAAACACAGACTTCCAATGATAGTACCCATATCTTCATGCTTCCTCCACACTCTGTTCCCAGACACCTGGCCCTTAGTTGAGTCTATAAGCACATCTTTTAAACCTGTGTAAGATAAAAATCAATAATTTAATGGAGATAACTAGCCAGGGTAGACCAGTTAGCCCTAGTTTATTGAATCTCTAGGGGCAAAAAATCAACGAGGGCGGTATTTAAAAATAATTAAATGAAAAATATTACCATGAGGATCCACACTACAGAGTTAGAGAGCAGCTGGTAGAAAGAGAGAGGAGCCCTCAAATTTCCTCCTACTCTTTCACCCAGCTCTAGAATCTTCTTTTTAATAATCATGGTAAATGGTCACCTTTGGGGGTAGAAAGGGAGGTTCCACAAGCTAAATTATCCATCAGACAGAAAACTATCTTTTTCAGCCTAATGCCAGCTTGAGAGTCTGAGATCCCACTTGGAGACCTCCAATGGTGACCAAGCCCCCAGCCGGCAGCCAGTGGCTTTCATTGTTGGAAATGGCTCACTGACACCAAGATGGCCCTGAGAGAATACATAGAAGATTCTATAAAAGATTGTTTCTGTAAACAAGGCACAGTGCTCCTTCAAATAAGGAAAAGACAAACCAAGCATATGGCGTTGGAAGCAGTTCATAAGCAGTACTGTTTAAGCGAAGTGATGTTTCTACGGGCTGCCATTTAGAAACAGTATGCAAGTCATCTGTTACATCTGTTACAAACCAGGCCAGTGGGGAGCCAAACAGCTGTTGTGGACCAGCCATGGCGCAGGCACTGCATTCTGTGGCACAGTGTGGCACAGCTGTGTGTGGCTTGAAAACAGCATCCAGCTGTGCTCCTCTCCTGGGCACCTGTGAGGAACTCCACGGGCACACAACTGTTTTAAAATGTAGGTTTTATTATTATCCATGTATGGCGAGGCCAACAGTTCAGGAGACAATTGCCACTGAAAAGACCACGTGTTGGCCAAGACATGGAAAAAACCAAAATGTCCTTCCATAGATGAACGGATAAAGAAGTTGTGGTATATATACACAATGGAATACTATTCGGCGGTAAGAAAAGATGATATAGGAACATTTGTGACAACATGGATGGATCTCGAGATTATAATGCTAAGCAAAATAAGTCAGAAAGAAAAAGTCACGAGCCATATAACTTCACTCATATGTGGGATATAAAACTGAAAGCAAAAAAGGAACAAGACAAACAAATGAAGAAACAAAAACTCATAGACACAGACAATAGCTTAGTGGTTACCAGAGTGTAAGGGGGGTGGGGTGGGAGATGAGGGTAAGGGGGATCAAATATATGGTGATGGAAGGAGAACTGACTCTGAATGGTGAACATACAATGTGAGATATGGATAATGTATTACAGAATTGTACACCTGAAATCTATGTAACTTTAGTAACAATTGTCACCCAATAAATTTTAATTAAAAAAAAAGACCGCTTGTGACTCACAGTTGCCAAGAGGAGGGGGAACACCATGCCCCTCAGGACCCCATGACAGAATGCACCTGGGATCGGTGAGGAGCAGAGGGAGCCAGGGGGAAAACGTGGGCAAGAGCTTTTACAGTGGCTTCCAGGGGAAGGGAATGGGCAGATAAGGTGTAGAACTAGCTAGTGTGAATCATTTCAGTGGGTCGGGCAAGTAGGGGCTGTCTCCAGTGTTCAGTGCCTGCCCTGCAGTGATGATGGCAGCACGGTAGAGGCCCAGAAGGTGAGAGCCCAATGAAGGAGGTGCTGGATTGGCTAATTTGCATCTGAAAGTCGCCCTTGCAGGTGAGCTGTTTACTATCTCTAGGAATTGGCTATAACCCTGGGAGGGGCATTTCCCTCCAGAGTCAGCAAGAGCCCAGATGTCAAATCATTAGAAATACAGAAAATAAAAAGGCATGATCAATAGTACTTCACTCCATCACAGGATTAACAATTTAGAGGTCTCCCCCACAAAACCACAGGCTCGTTGTTTCTACTCTCCAGAGCTTAGCACAGCTAGTAGCTGCTCAATAAATCTGAGTCCTGGTATCTCCACTTACCAGCTTCAGGACCTGTGGCAAGTTTCTTAACCAGTCTGTGCCTCAGTTTCCTTATCAGTGGAATGATGATTTATAATAATTATTGTTATAATATCAATCACCTATGATTAATAGATGAGTGTTTGGTTTTCGAAATTTCAGTTGAGCTGAACTGAAGGCCTATCAACGCTGTCCACTGGGATGGGAAGGGGGGCCTTTGTGAATGACTTCTAATCTAAGGTTGTGTTTCTTTTTCCCCCTTAGATTTAGACTATGTTTGGGGAGCTGTAAATAATGGTTGCGCATGTCACTATTTTATCTTTCTTCCTCCCCCAAGGGGAGAAGGCAGCACTATTCAAATAAACCCTACGCCTGTCAGCTCCTTCCCTGGGAGCCAGTCCTCTTGCCAGTGGAGGGAGGATGGAGAAGAGTAGGGTAGAGGAGGAAGAGCCCTTCTATGGTTCATGGAGAGATCACGCCCAGGCCCCACCCCTAATCTGCCCAGTTTCAAGTCTGAGTTCAGGACTTGCCCTTCAGAAAGATGTAATGGAAGGGCATGAGAGCAGACTCCATTTCCTGAACATGGGTTTGCTTCCTCCCCTCTCCTCTCACATCTTGGACCTGATGTTAAGGCTGTGTGGAAAGGCTCTCCTTGAGATTGAAGAGTCTGTGAGTCTCAGATGCAAAGTTCGAAAATCTTCTAAACTTGCTGGAGAGCAAACCCAAGAATCAGCTGGTGCACATTAATCCCCATAGCAACCAAGCAACCACCTATTTACCACAAGTCAACATAAAGACATACCAGCATGCGGAGTGGGAAGGATCTCTTTCAGGTAGAAAAGAAAATATGTATTTGGGGCTAATCAAAAAGAATACCTTTTACTACCTGGTGTTTCAAATGAGAGATGAAGCAATGACTTGAGAAATGGAGTTTACACAGGAATGGTTCACTTCAGATACTAAGGGAATTCAGGAGGGCAGGAAATACAGGCAGAGGAGCCTCAGGGCTCCCAAGGGGGCTTGTGAATGCTCCTGCTTTATGTAGCTTCTCGGTTCAAATGTCCTTAGTGGTTTCATTCATTCCAAGTTTCCTTCTCGTTAGTCTTTGAATGTCTAACTGTTAACTTGGCTTTATCCAAAGGGAGGGTATTTTGTATAATTTTAGAACAGCGGTTCTCAACCTGGGGTGATTGTGCTCCACAGAGGACATCTGGCAATGTCTCGAGACATTCTGGGTTGTCACAATCGAGGGTGGAGGGGGGTGGGCGCTACTGTCATCTAGTGGGTAGAGTCCAGGGACACTCGCTGCCAAACATCCTACAGGGTGCAGAATGCCCCGCAACAAAGAATGATCCAGTTCCAAATGTTAATAGTGCCGAATTTAAGAGACCCTAGTTTAGAAGATGCAAAAGTATTTTGCTCAAGTTGTCTCCCTAAAGCCCAGCAACTACAAGAGGCAAGTATTATCCTTCGGCCTTTGTGGTTCACATGAGGGTGGAAGCCGGCCGATATCAAAACTGAGTGACAAAGCCAAGTGTAGACCCAAGACTGTCTAACTCCAAAGCCTGCACTCCTAAACAGTATGCTATAATCATGGCCCAGCAACCCTGTAAATTATCGTGTGTGTGTGTGTAGAAAGAGAAGGGAGAGTTTTAAATTCTAGTGCTAATTTTTTAAACATTTGCTTAGCTTTTCAAATCTCTATTAAAGTCAAGATTTCCTAAGAAACAGAGCAATGCAGTCGAGCCATACATTCATAGATGGATTACCAATTGTCAGAGACTCAGAATACAGGGAAATTACCTTAATGCTAAAACTACATTGAGTGTAATTCAATCTTTGATGATTTATGGTAGAAGGTACCTTCAGCCTTAAGGCTCCCCAAATCCTTTCCCTGTACATAGGCTGGTGTAAAGACTTTTAGGCATTTGGGGTTGTTACGAAGCATACAAAATGAAACACATAACATGTGAAAGGTGCACTGTCCATGCAATGGCTGATTCTCAGTAAGACATGAGGAGAAGCAATGAATGAGATGATTAAAAAAAATGAATGTATGGCTATAGGCGCTACATCAACAGCAGGTGCCTATAAGTCTAATGAATGTTTATTTAGGAGAACACAATGTTTCAAGGCTTAAAATCCACATATGGGAAAAGTTCCACTGGCCAAACTAGTCTGAAGTCACAGATTTACTATACATGGAGCAAAGTGGCAAATGTTTAAACTATGCCAAAAACCTGAGTGGCCCTAAGAATCTGACCAAGGTTCTAACTAACCCCACAGGCTGGGTTACGGCTGTCATCTTGACATTGGCCCCACCACTTGGTTTTTGAGGTCGAAAAATCTGGCACCCAGAACAAGTGTATTTTTAAGTCTTCATGATACACATTTGTTGATGCCCTGTCTGCAATGGGGTTCACTCTGTCATCCATCTAGTTTGTTTCAAACAAAGGTCAATGCCAGTATCGTCACTTCTCTGATGGAACTTAATTCCACACTGACATGTTGGTCATGTGAACAGTGTGATTTGTCTTGTGAATACATTGATTCCCCATCAGACTTTCTGAACCCAGCCTGTTCCTATGCAATGTTAAGAAGATCAAACATTTCAGTAAATAGAAAAAATGATAAATATTCTATGCTCGACTTACATAGTGCAAGCTTCCAATAAGGCTGGAGCTATTTGGCAGAAATGAAAACATTATCTCAAAAAAAACAAGCAAAATCTTTGAAGAAATGATCTCATTACTCTGAAACTCCCTACCAAAAAAATGTAGATAGCTCATGATTACATTTAGTGTCGGCTGGAGATCCATCACAGCGTGGACCAGACAACCTCTCAGGTTTAACTCATTTCAGACACTAGCAAGCAATGGAACCTTCTCCAATTTCCTCACCTACAAAATAAAGGAGTTTAATTCTCCAAACATTAATACCTTTCAGCAATGTTGACTTCAAGTACCGTGTCTCCCCGAAAATAAGACCTAGCCGGACCATCAGCTCTAATGCGTCTTTTGGAGCAAAAATTAATATAAGACCTGGTCTTATATTATATAATATAAGACCTAGTATATATTATATTATATCATATTATGTTATGTTATGTTATATTATATTATATTATATTATATTATATTATATTATATTATATTATATTATATTACCCAGTCTTATATTATAGTAAAATAAGACTGGGTCTCATATTAACTTTTGCTCCAAAAGACTCATTAGAGCTGATTGTCCGGCTAGGTCTTATTTTCGGGGAATCTCGGTAGATATTGTGCTTATTTGCAAATATTAGATTGAATACAGCTCTGTTAATTTCAATCACCCTTAGAGCTAAAATTAAGAAATTCCGATAGCTATATAGTTTATTTCCTTCAAAATTTTGCACAGCAGGAGCTAATTCTCTCAGATAAAGCTATCAACATTTCTTTTTTACAGTTAGGTTTCAAAATGGCCTATCTGCTATGACTTCCAAATTACAGAGCAGTGTGCAAGCCAATATTTTGAAGCTTAAGCATGGAGGCCTGGTGGACACCCTGACTTTATCCTTCATTTCTAGCTGAGATTTGGAGAAAAATCATACCTTAAACCTTAGTCTCAACATCTCTCAAATAGGAATGAAAGAGCCTTGAGTTCAGAGAATCGTTCCGAAGACTGCATGAGCTGCTGTTAGCTCAAAGGGGCATCTCAAAATGCAGACATGAAATGTTCATAATTTTATTATTCACAGAGTATATTACCATCAACAGCATGTTTCCTACCAGTTTACAAAAGTAAAGCAGAACAAAATAATACTGGATCACGTTTTTTTGCGAAAGGCTGTAAGAAGTCCCAATTTAGGAAGGGAAACATGGGTGACGCCCATCTGGATATGCAAGAATGAAGCCACTGTGACTTGCCCTGCAGCTGACCTTGTTTTGATTTCTTTTGAAGTTCTGCCTTCAAAATAATAAAGAAAAATATGAAAAATGAGCCTTCTCCTACTGAGAGAATTAAGAAAGGAACTATGATTTAAGGGTTATTTTATTGTCTTCTGTCGAACTCCTGATATATATTGTTTTTTTCTTTTTATGCCTAGACATTATCTTATTTCTATTTATATCCCTAATGCCTGGCACTTATTGGGTTTGCAGTAAAAGATTATTAACTGTAGGTAAATGTCTTTCTCCATCCTTTGAAGTCATCATAGTGGGAAGAATTAAATTATAGTACCAAGAATCTTTAAAATATGTATCTTTAAAATGCTATAAAATGTAATAGCATGAGGATTAGGGAAGTATTAAACCTAATCTCACATCTGCTCTTTCCCAAGTGCCACCGGAGTGTTGTTTGGTATTCAGAGGGTTACAAAGCATGGGATAAAGATGCACATTTGGAAACTTCTTTTGACTAATTCTATTAGACTTAAGTAATTTCCTTCTCCCATGACCATTTTTTTTTCTTTGAAGGAACACGTGTTACTGTTTGTTTTTTACACCTGCTCTTCTGGTCTCCACGAACTGTCTCAGGTGACTGCCTGCTTATTTGTTAATCACTTTCTGGAAGCTTCCAAACTCCTCTAACAAAAACCGAAGAAACTCAAACCTCTACCATCCCTTCTCTTTTCCAGTTCAACATCCAATGTGCCTCCCCATCTCAAACCTCAGGCAAACTTTTACATGGAGATGACCATCTGATAAAATGTGATGCATATCAAATCAATTTCTGGTTCTGTTTCTCTGATAAAACAGTGCCAGAAAACATAACATGTGTTGGCAAATGAAGAAGGGGAAAGGACAACCTACTGAGTGCGACACAGTAATATGTGGGCTTCTTTAGTTAGTAAAACAGGGCTGGACTCAAGAGTAAACACCCAAGACATTTTCTGAAAAGCAAGGGTTATAAGAAAATCTGAGACATATCAGCCTCACGTTCTTTGCAGTCATCTGGGCAGCAGAATATTTGGCCTGTCCAGAAAACTTAAAAATAGCTTGTGGCTCTACATGATGGCCTCTAGGTAGTGACTTTCCAATAGAGCGTGTCACAACAGTTCCACTGCAGTGTGAAAACAGATGTTTGAATTCCCAAGTGAAGAATCTGCCTGGACTCTGGATGCTCTTCCTTTTGGGGCACACCCATCTTCCATGGCAGCAGAAGGGACAGAGGAACTGCAAGGGGGTTACAGAAAGCAAACTCTGTCTCTTACAGACCACCACTTCTCAAACTTGAATGTCAATCAGCCGCGCATCAGCCAGGGATCTTGCTCTATTGGAAAGTCACTACCTAGAGGCCACCGTGTAGATCCCGTGGGGTGGGGTCGAGTTTCTGCATCTCTCAGAAGCTGCTGGGGATGCTGATGCTGCTGGTCCATAGACCCCATGTTGTCTGGCAAGGCCCTAGAACACAGGTACTCAAAGTGGGGTCCAGGGACCACCGCGGTCTGACACTACTTATTTCCATTCCATGACAAGTAGAGAATTGGAGAGGCACATTTAGAAACGTCTACTTGACATTACTGAGATACCGAAGCACCTAATTTTGCATTTTACACAAGGAAAACAGACTGGAAGAAAACACCTGGTCCTTGCACAGAAAATCTACAAAGCACCAACCTAGAGAATAATCCTCTCCACCAACACACAAAGTGGAGGGCAGGAATCACATCTTATAAAGGGCATTTAGGAAATGTTGGTCAAATGAAAGAAAGAAGACAGAGAGGGAGGGACAGGGGGAGGGAAGAAAGGGAAGAAGGGAGGGAGGGAGGAAGAGAGTAACGAAGGGAAGGAGGGAAAGAGGAAGTGAGGGAGGGAGGGCGGGAGGGAGACATGATGGCCATCTGGTTGTGGTTAGGAATAGGTTCCAAAAGGAGATAGGCATAAGCTTATGTGGACTTCAATATGCAGAGAAAAAGGCTGGAAATTTAGGGGTAGGTTGAAATTTAATTAGGTTTCAAACATTTGCTGAGAGTTTCTACACTATACTTTGGAGACACAAAGATGGGCAAAGTGTGGTCCAGGATGTCAGAAAGCTCAACCTGTCACTCTGCTCCTCAAAGTGTGGACTAGAAGCATCACTGGTTGTTAGGAATGCAGAACCTCAGCTAGCCCCAGACCAGCTGAATCAGAGTCTGCGTTGGAACATGGCAATTACTACACACATTAAAATGGGAGACCTATTGCTTTAAATAGGTGGTTCTCAACCTTGGCTAAACATTAGAATCACTTAGGGAGCTTCTAAAAATCCTGATGCATAGACCACACCCAAGACCAATTAAATCAGAACCTCTGGGAGTTGGATCCAGGTAGATTGTAAATTTCCCCAGGTGGTTCAGTGCGCAACCAGGACTGAGAAGCACTGGTTCTCAGGTATATGGAAGTGAAACGTCAGGCTGAGGAATTTGCACTCACTCATTGAATGGGCAATAGAGGAAGGAGCCTTGATGGACTGGAGCTTCGAATTGCATCTTCAGAATTATACATTAAAAGCATGATTCGAATAATTACACCTTAATCAAATTAGATGACGTAGGTATTAGCTATGGGAAAAGTCATCTAGGAGGCAACCATAATACTTACCTCAAGATGAGAATATATTCTCTGTTAAATTCCTCATGTTTTGGAGAAACTAAGAGGGCCCATTCTGTGTGCTGCTGGGTGGACTCGTTGGCAGCGGTGGCTGAAGTCAAAGGTCTGGCTCGGGTGGCCCATCCAACAACTTGATTTGAATCAGGGAGAGCCAGTGGAGCATGTCTAAGGCAAATTCTTTAGGGGAGGGTGAGTGGAGAACTCCAGGGAACAGATACAAATGTCCGAAAGCAGGAAGGAGAGGCAAGATTCAGGAGCTGT
Source organism: Rhinolophus sinicus (assembly GCF_036562045.2). Lineage (NCBI taxonomy): Eukaryota > Metazoa > Chordata > Mammalia > Chiroptera > Rhinolophidae > Rhinolophus > Rhinolophus sinicus. Next base: position 8,639,042 of record NC_133768.1, read on the forward strand.
AGGAGTGGTTAGAACAAGGAAGGGTCTAGAATACAAGTCACAGAAAACATCAGGGTATTGTGATTTTGCCATAATGAGCAGGTGGATTTGTGAAACAGAATGTGAGCCCAGACAAAGGGTACGAGGTCAGGATGAAAACTATGGCCTAAATTGAAAGACTGTCAATCATCAAAATTTCTAGTACGTCCATTCTACTGGAGGAATCAGAACTGGTGTCTCACAATGTCATTCACAGGCTAATTCTCATAAATTGGGAAATTCCATCTGTCAGAGCCTTTCATCCTAATCAGCTGAAGCTTCACTGTATCTAGAAAGTCAAAGATTAGAAAAAGAAGAAAACGGGTTCCTTTTACTGACTCCAGAATTTCAGGTTTCAGAAGCTGAGTGATAGTGGGTTGTATTAAGATATCTTGGAGTCCTTACCCCCTGACCTTATTTGGAGATAGGGCCTTTACAGAGTTGACCAAGTTCAAGGGAGGGCATTAGGGTGTGTCCTGAACCAGAATGACTGGTGTCCTTATAAAGTAAGGAAATTTGGACACGAAGACAGAAACACACATAGGGAAAACACCATGTGAAGATGAAGGCAGAGATTAGGTTGATGCTTTCACAAACCAAGAGATGCCAAAGACGGCCAGCAAGCCACCAGCAACTCGGAGAGCAGCAGGGAACAGATTTCCCCTCACAGCTGTCAGAAAGAACAATTCTGCTGACACCTTGATCTCAGACTTCCAGTCTCCAGAATTGAAAGGCAATGAATTTTGGCCATTTTAGCCACCTGGTTCATACTACTTCGTTATAGCAGCCCTAGCAAACCAATCCAATAAGCTATACAAGAAGATAAAATAGATAGATCAAGACCTGGCAAGTTTAGTTGTTGTAAAATTAAGACGATGCTACTAATGAAAATGACAGCTACTACTTGAGAATATGTTTCATGAGGAAGGACATGAGGAAGCATTTTTTTAAAGCTTTATTTGTGACAAATCAGGCTTGAGTGGGTAGAAAATCCAATCTTGAACAAACAAGCAACAAAATACTTGCTTGGAGATTTTGTAAAGAAGAGCTGTGACAGAACAAGATGCTCAGAAAACATGGAAAACTGTCATTTCTGATTAGAAATGCAGAGGGTTTTACCCTTGGGGCGATTTACCATTAAGTTTACTAAAGCAGATCATAGATTCCAAAAAGCCAAAGGGGCGGGAATAAAAAGAGTTGGGAAAGGAGCAAGGAGCCAAATGGATGAATAAGGGAAGGAAGAAGAACAGAGAATATCAACATGGATTGCACAACCAGTTCTTGAAAACTGTGTCAGCAAGTACCAGGACAGCTTCAACCGGCAAGCAACTGGCCGAGCTCCTTCTGGGTAAGGAAGGCAGTGATACTGAGTCCAGTGCAAATATCAACATGGCTTTAACTATTTCAGGAAGACATTTCAAGGGCACTGAGTTCGTGAAAATGTACTATATTCGAAAGCTGCTAAAAATCGTGGCAAAAATCTAAATATAGTCAGATGGATAGTAGACTTTGGGGGGTTATCACTTTGGGAGGGATATAAATGTCTAATCATTATGTTGTTTTGTACACCTGAGACTAATTTTAAAAATCGAAATATATTGGCCTAAATGTAATCAGTTAGAAGTTCCTTTTAAGAATCACCCTGTCCAATCTTTCGAAGTTAGGAATTTGGGGCATTTGAACCTGTATTTCATCAAAAATGGAACACATACTCTCTGACTTTTATACTTTTCTTTGGTGTGCTGGCATAAATAATATAAAATTAAGCCCGAGTCTAACACATTTGAGACTGGAGTTACAAATACTTTTGTATAATCTCTCCCTCCAATAGCTATCTACAATGAAAAAAATGTATGACGGCATGTCAAAATACAGGAAGGAAAACCAGGAAATTGGAAAATGTGCTAAAACAGAGCAAGGAAAAAGGACAGTCCTTGTAAGCTGCGCCTCATCTGCCGATGAATAAGTATTTACTGAGCAACTAGTCTGTGATTGGGTCTGCTGGGCTCCATTTGGGACAACAAACATTTCTGATGGGAAACTGAAGGGGCTCATGCAACTGAGAGAATGATCAGATGGACAAATGTAGAAAGATAACTAGAAATGAAAGCCAGCTTGTGAAATTTGTCCTCTGATGGTATAAACCAGGGGTGTCCAAACTTTTTTCAACGTTTTTCACCAAGGGCCGTATGCGGTAAAATACACAAACAGCCGGGCCACTCACTCAAGGTGAAGTACGTATTGCCTCACCTGGTTTATTTAAGTAAACTAAATATATTTTTGGAATTTGCTGTGGGCCAATTAAAAATGGATTGCGGGCCGCAGTTAGCCCGCGGGCCGCAGTTTGGACACCCCTGGTATAAACAAATTCATTAATTCACTTCAAATTCATTCAACAATATTTACAGAGTTGTACCTGTGTACCAGGCACTGTTCCAGGTTCTGGAAATGGCCTTAAAGAAACAAAGCAGCTGCCATCATGTAGTTTAGATTTAGTGGAGAAAGAGTAGGAGAGGAAAGGCAAGCAATGAATACATACATAGACAATATATGATATGTAAATGTTACAAAGAAAAATAAAGCCAGATCTCTCAGTCAGTTTGGGCTGCTCTAACAGATACCATAGACTGGATGGCTTAAACAATAAACTTTTATAGCTCACAGTTCTGGAGGCTGAGAAGTCCAAGACCAGGATGCTGGCAGATCTGGTGTCTGGTGAGGGCTCTCTTCCTGGTTTGCAGACAGCTGCCTTCTTCCTGTATCTTCACATGATGGAGAGAGAGAGATCATCTCTCTCATGTCTCTTCTCATAAGGGCACTAATCCCATCATGAGGGCTCCACCCCCATGACCTAATTAACCCCCCAAAGGCCCCACCTTCTAACACCATCACATTGGGGATCAGGGCTTCAGCATATGAATTTGGGGGGGACTCAAACATTCAGTCCACAGCGCCAGATAAAGAGACACAGGAAGAAGGCAGGGGTAATGCTTTTTTTATTCATGGTGGTCAGGGGAGACCTCTCTGAGAAGGTGACATTTGAGCAGAGATTTGAGAAAGTAAAGAAGGGAGCCACACTGATATTTGGGGGAAAGCATTCTAGGCAGAGGGAAGCATATATGCAGAGACCCTGAGATGGAAACATATATGGATATTTGAGGAAAAGCAAAGAATCGAGAATGTCTAGGGAGTGAGAAGTGTAGAGGTCAAGGCAAGAAATACAGGCATCATGCTGATGATGAACAAGAGGGGAGGCATGCTCGGTGCTGCTTTTTCAAAGGGAAACTGACTGCTCATGCCATCTTTCAACAAACGTTTTGAAATCCCTACTCTCTAGGCCAAAGACTAGGCATACAATAAGTAAGGAACAGTGCCTGCCCCATTATTGTTATCACATATCCTGGTCGTCAAGGTCGCCGGGAGCAGCACTGTCACATCAATATCATTACCATTATCCTCCTGCTCCTCCAAGGGCTGTTACTGGATAACTGGTGCTCAGTACAGTTTCCTAATAAACGGGCCAAGATGCAACACCTTTCTTATCAGGAGAGCTTGGTGCATGGGGTCAGCTACACATACATCTGATCCTCCATGTTCCAACTAGGGCTTACAAGTGACTAGCATTGCGAGAAAGACCCAAGAGGCCGGGCCACATGCCTGTGCAAATTGGCCAACCTGTGCCATGCCACAGCAAGGTTGCTATCTGACTAGCCAACACTCAATTGGGCCGCTTCCTGCAGCAGACCCATTTACTGTAGGTAACAGAGTTTCTCAAAAAGACCGACACCTTCCCACACAGACTTACAGTTTCTTGTTTTAGGTCCCCCATGAAAGGGGGGATCTTTGAGGACTAAAGTAAAAGGGTTCGTCCAGGACAGCAGATCAATTACTGTTAGGACAACAAACTACAGCTAGTTATGCTATGCTATGATTCTAGGGTTGCCCTCATCTTCAGGAATTTCATTTCAGAACCAAAATTTATTCTCCAAGAAATAGAAATGGCTGCGTTCAGAGTCTTTAGTGCTTGTAGAATATCTTGTTTATTGCTTCCTGTAGTATATTACTATATTTATGTGAGTGTCACCCCACTAGGGCTTAAAATTCCCAAAGAAAGAGATCAAGTCTTATCGACACCTGTACCCCAATAACTTATTGAGGATCTGGCACATAGTAGGTGCTCATTAAATCTTCATCAAGCTAAGTTGTTTTTCCTGCTTCTTCCCCCACAAGAACAATCACATTTTCCCCCACAGGACATTGCTACTGAAGAGTATAAAGACTGTGATAAAAAGGAAACATAAAGTTATTACAAACCAAGCTTTGTTAATAGAAAGGGAGGTGAAAGAAGAGGGGGAAGAGACAGTATTTGATGTTTCGTTCTTTCCAAAAAGTTAATACCTGTTATTCAGCTGACAGTTTCCTCTATAAAGCATATCACCCATGTAAAAGTCCTTTTTGGAAGCAGATCAAAAGTTTTGAAACAGAGCTGTCAGAGACAGTATGACAGCTATGAATAGAATGCAGTTTGAATGCTGGATTACTCATGATGAGAAAGATAGCAGTCCCAATACTGCAGCAGAAACGAAACTCGAAGAGCTTGCAAGGCTTGAAAATGGCACAAACACACTGCAAGTTTTAGCCCCACCGCCACAACAGTCTCTTGAACTTTAACAGTTTCCTCTTTATTTTTTACTGAAATCCAAAAAGTATACAGGAAAAAGTCACAAAGAAAAAAATTATGTGAAAGGAAAAAATGGAGATATGACAGGACCCAAAGCCTGAACAATACCATTTCAGGAACAATCCTTTGAAAATAGGAGGCTCACTGCCTTCTTTTCAAAGATGAGCTTTCTGATGCATCCCCGTGTTACTTATCAGGGAGAACCCTGTAAGCACCGGTAATTTCAGCCCAAATCCATCCCCATCGTAGGTACTGCTACCAAGTCATCCTTAATTAGGAAGATGTCATAGGTGCCACAATATAAACTGGGAATTTGTGATCAGATCACCAGAGGGGAGGTTTCTAACCTCCAACCCGTTAATCAAAGCCAGGCTTGCTTTGGAGCAAATCTTAACTCCGAAGTTATACTTAAGGTTAATATGGCTTTCGATGACTTGAATGGATGAGAAATGTCCCAGAGACTGGGAGCAGACTCTTTAAATCATTCTAAACAGAAATGGCCTATTGACCTACCACAATGCACACTCAAATCACCAAGTTAAAGAAAGCTGGAATGGGACCCACACCAGGATGACTGGGATGGAGCTACCATGCCCAAGCTCGTATACTCCATGTTTTCTGCTGCCAAAATTAAAATCCAAGCAATCTGCCTGGGCAATGATAAAGCCTAACCATCATGCCACTTTAGAGGGGGCCACAGCATAACCTGGAGGCATTATTTATTGTTGGTATTTGCTTATTTCCCCCCAAAGGCTGTGGTTTATCCATAACATCTGGGCTTCATCGTTGACTGGAAAGCTTATGAGAGCCCTCGTGCCGGGTGAGGCAATGGAAACAGAAAATGATGTCGGAGGATTGTCAACAGGCATTTGGACATTGCCAAATGTCATGTTCTTTTCCAAAGAACATTCAGGATGCAAATAAAAATCAAATAACACTTCTTCTTGGCTAAAGGATGGTCTTAATTTGCTTTTGTTTTCTTCTCTCTTGCTTTTAACTTGAACTGGGCTGTGAGGGTTATGAAGACTTTATCAACTCTGTTTGCTCTCCTAAGATAACTTTAGCTTTAGCTAAAGTTTGAAAAGGAGAATTGTTACTCCCAGGAAGATGGCCCCCACCATGGAGAATGCTAGAGATATAAACTCCCTCTACCTTCAGATTAACTGCTTTGGGGATTTGCTGGGACCTGTAATTCTGCCTCTGGCAACTTATCTACTCTGACCATAGCTACTTTTCAGCTGAAGTGATAGATCTTCATCCTCCCTTCCATTGAAGAGGTCAGAGATAGCAACAGCTCTTCCAAATCATCACAGCTCTTTATGTTTCAGCAATTTCCCCTATGGCTAGTGGTGGTATGAAACGGGGAGGCAATGCTTTTACCTTACTCTTGAATCATCCATGCCCTTGGTCCTTTATGATGAGAACTCTTTCTTTCTCTGTCACCTCTTCTTCCATTACCTCAGGTGATTTAAACAGGTTTAAAACTTTAGTACCTTTGTACATGCTAAGTGTACCTTCTGTTTGCCTGGAATGCCTTCCTCTTTCCTTCTTTGTCCAAATTCCTACTCATCCGTCAAAATGTGGCTCTCATTTCATCTTCCTGCATTGGGAAGACTTTGCTGTCCTGCGGGATAATAGGAAGGGCTTCTCCTCTCATATCAGTCCCTTCACACTTCTGTCACTATAATTGATTTGTTTATCTGTGTCAACCATTAGGCCCCCAATTTTTTAGCACAGGGAATCAATCTTATCTGCCTTTGTAGTCCCAGGCTTAAACAGAGCAGGTGTTCAGTAAGTGTCTATTCGGCACACTGGAAGTTCACTGTTGAAAAGACAAAGCCACCAAACAACTATTCTTGATCTTTAAAAGCTAAAAAACAAGCCGATTTTAAGGTCTCAGTTCTGAAAAATAGGAATAGACTCCCGCAACTTCAGAGCAGAGATCACCAAATTCTCAAAGGTGAGAAAAGAATAATATACTCTGAAAAAGGAGTTAGCAAACTTTTTCTGTTCTATGGTCTCTGCTTCAAGTAGTTAGGTCCACTGTCACAATGTGAAGGAAGCCACAGATGATGCATAAACAAATGAGTGTGGTTGTGGTCCAAAAAAACTTTATTTCCAAGAACAACCAGCAGGTGGGATTTGGCTTGCAGGACTCAGTCTGCTGACCCCTGACCTGTAGCTTCAAATAATTCAAAAGTACTGAATTTAGTGTCTCATAAAAAGAAAGTACTGTCAAGTGATATCTAGGACTCCTAACGAGAGTTAGAAAAAGGAAAAAGCCATGAAGGACATTCAGAAGAGGACATTACAAGATGATACTTTCAAGAAGATACGCTCATCCTCTGAAACCAAATGGCTTTATAACCATGAACTAGATCACTGTACCTAGTCCTGTGAAGGAATCTGAAATTACTAGTGAGACTCAAGGCCCATAGGACAGGAAGCAAAATTTCAGAGAGAAATAGTACTAGGAAGAGTCAGATCAATCCTTCCTCCATTTTCTCATTCCTGTTTATCACACTTAAAAAAAAAAGAAGTCAAAGCAAAATTAAAAAAAAAAAAAAACCATCAAAAAATATTATGTTCTTAAAGTACTGCATTTTCCATTTAGATCTTTTTTGATACCAATATGTTTGGTTCAAGTCTTTCTTTGTTTAGCATTCTCCTTATTTCTAATAACAGATTTCCAGATAATTTAGGAATTAACAAGTATCGATTAAACACTTGCTGCAGTCCTGTCATAGTGCTAGGTGCAAAGACAGCGCTTGTCAAAATTGCCTGATCATTCAGAGCAGGGGCCAAATCTGACCTGCTGCCTGTTTTTTGGTAAATAAAATTGTACTGGAACACAGCCACACACATTCATTTACATATAGTCTATGGCTGGTCTCGTGATACAAGGGCACAGTTGAGTAGCTGTTGACAGAAAGGGTATGGTCCAGAAAGCTGAAAATATTTACTATTTGGCCTTTACAGAATGTATTTGTCAACACTTGATCCAAAGCAAGGGACCAAAAACAACATAAATATCCATCAGTAAGGGACAAGTTAAATAAAATAAGGGACCACTATTCTATAATTAATTTTCATATTATGGAATGTTATGAAGCCCTTGAAAAGAAGGAAGCATATGTATAAGCAGAGGTATTAAATTACCTCCAAGGTATGTTAAGTGTAAGAAACTGTGTACAAATAACGTACAATTATATATATATATATAATACATATATATATTACATATATAATATATATATGGGGGGAGGAGGAGGAGAGAGAGAGAGAGAGAGGTATGCTCACAAATGCATTTGACATCACAGGAAGAATAGAAATACATGCAAGAAATTGGTATCAGTAGTGGTCTCTGGTAAAAGTAAAATGTTAGGCTCAGAATTGAGATGGGAGGAAGACCTTTAAAAGGCACCTACTGTTTTGGACCATCTGAATTTTTTTTAACCATGTGTACATATGATCTGGTCAACATTAATACATAAAAATAAAATAATATTTTTGAAATTGATACATTAAATAAAATTGAGGCTGGCTATTACCCCGAAGGAAATAAAGTTAAATTTGGCCAACAGAAATGTCCTGCCAGCTCTGGACAAAAGTGGACTAGCCATTTCAACTTTCTCTATCCACCTCCATCTTTCATGTGAAAGAAAAGAAGTTTGCATGTACACCGGGATGTTGTGTTCCTGGTTTTCGTGCGGGACAACCGATGCTTCCTGATACACGACATCCGGCTGCCCATGCGTGGGCAGCATGGTGAAGCCAACTCAGATGAAGGCCAGTGGCAGCACCCACTGGATGAAGGAAGCACTGACAAAGGGCTGCCAGCACAGAAGCTGCTGGAGCCGGGGACTCTGAGAGGCTGGAGGCGGTGCTGACTGTGGGTAAGATGAAATGCACTGCCCCTGCCTGAGGACCAGAGAAGGGAGCAAGGACAATGGGTAATGCATCAGCCCAGGACTGGCCTGGACCTGAGAAATAACGGCAACAAAATGGATGCCAGCCATACCAGGGGACTAATGAAAACACCTGCATGTAATTCTTTTAAAGAACATGTAAAGAAATTATGTAAAATGAAAACTGTCTTTCAAAACAATTTTCAAGTGGAACTACCATAGTACTTTGGGGAACTGCCCTAAGATCTCCAAATCTTTGGATCTGAAACAAATCCTGGAGCCTGAAACACGAAGTAGCATGTTATAATGGAAATGGCATAATCACTTATCCATCCATATATCCTTAAAATGCTCATGTATACATTCTTAAAAGCTTATTATCATGTAATTGATCAATCAAGAAAACACAAAGTGTACATCCAATGATTCCACACAATAGGATTGTTACTCGGAGTTATTTCTTTACAAAATAAAAATAACTTTAGTATTACTTGCATACTAGGAAAATATAAACAACATAGAAAACTAAGAAAGACCAAGCTTTTAAAACCATCTGAAGTTCCAAACCCAAGGATTATTAATAAACTACTTTCTGATTCTCACAAAGAAAACAAAACTATTTCTTTACGGTACTTAGCTAACAATTTTAAAATAGAGTCGCATGTATGACCCTTGGTGATTTTGAAGTAAAATCTCTTCTTTTTTGCCACTCCAATATCAACAGTGACCTTCCCTCTGGCTCCTACCTTTGAAATGCAATGTCACTCAAGGTTCACTGGCTATTTTGAGAATAGGTAAATCTAATTACTTGAGCCTTTTGCAAACACACGCCACCCAGAAAAAGTTAATGCCTTTATGTTAATGTCGTTCACTTTCTATTTTTGGAACTTTGTTACTTTGAACATATGCCAGCTGTCATATATTTTTTTTTATTGAGAGCATATTTTAATGAGAGTGGAAAGAGACTGTTCAGCCACACTTGGCGTTTAAGGTACAGATGACCGGGAGGGGGAGGGGGCAAGTAGCATCAACCCAGGAGAACCATCCCAGGGGGACTTGGAAGCTGCATGTATTAAAGACTTCCGTGAATTCCGTTGCTTTTCTGGAGCTCCTCTTATACCCAACTGAACTAAATTACATTCTATTCCTCAAGCTTCTTGTACTTTGAGACTTGGTCATCTTTTGTATAACGGAAATAATAGAGAACTCGAAGGGATAAAGTAAGAATTAAATGATCCAACATGTAGAAAATACCAATGGCGTGCTGAACACGGGCCACGCTCTCAGACAGTGCCCATCTCCTGCTTCTCTTACAACACCAAATGTGCATAGAGTTCCAAGCCAATGGAAGGGCTCATGCATTTATCTGGGAAATTTGGGCCCAGCAGTCATATTTCTAATTTAATTGCCTAATTGTGACATTTCTATGCCATGTGTATTGGATTAACTAACTTCTGCTTTGGGGAGAAACCCCACAACATATCAGTTATTTTAAAAACATTACCATAGAGCACCTGGGACAAATGCATCCTTATTGTCACGCCGGGTCTCAGCTCCCGCTCCCCACATAAGAACGCAGGATATGGGGAGGCCAGAAAGTAACACCCACGGAGCCATCGGTAGGGGAGTCACACCACTATAGTCTCACTGGAGGCTGGATTCACACGACGTGCGATCTGCTGTCTGCTTTCCTGCCAACCAACTGACTCCACTTCTCTGCAATCTGCAACCCACACTCCGCCATGCTAACTGCAATCCGCGCTTGCCAGCCACCATCTTCTTGCTAGCCCCCATTTGCTGCTAGTGTAGCCACGGCAGTTATATTATTGGCCAATGGCTCACTTGTTACAGCTGACGGCCAACTAGCCATAGCTGATGGCCATCCAATCACAGTTGATGGCCATTTACTACCCGAGTGAGCACCTTTCCATGTGAGGCCAAGAGCCTGGAAAATGCACTCCTGGCTCTGTCCCCACAGAGGCCAAAAAGGAACACCCACGGAGCCATAGGTAGGGGAGTCATACCACTATATTCTCGCTGGCGGCTGGGTTGGAGACACAGGAAGCAGAAGCCACACTATCCGCAACCTGCTGTCCACTTTTCTCTGCCAACCAACCTCACTTGCTAACTGCAATCCGCCGTGCTAACTGCAAACCGTTCTTGCTAGTTCAGCCACCATCTCCTTGCTAGCCCCCATTTGCTGCTAGCGTAGCCACGGCAATTATATTAGAGGCCAGTGGCTCACTGGTTACAGCTGATGGCCATCCAATCAGAGTTGATAGCCATTTACTAGCTGAGCCAGCACCTTTCCACGTGAGGGTGAGAGCCTGGAAACTGCACTCCTGGCTCTGTCCCCACACTTATGACCACATATTAATATCATCTTTGTTTGGTTTTTATTAACTAAATTTATTGGGGTGACTTTGGTTAGTAAAAATTATATAGGTTTCAAGTATGCAACTCTATAATGCATCATCTATATATCACATTGTGTGTTCACCAAATATTTTTAAAGCTATTGAAGGAAGAGAGAAGAAAATACCCTTTTATTAGAAAACTCATAAGAAAACAAAAAAGATATTAAATAAACATATTATTTGAAATAAGTAATTCCAACATTAGAATTCTTTGAATTTTTTAATTACCAACTGTAAGTAAGAGTTGGAATACCTACATATTGAAAAAAAATCATAAGAAAACCCAATTCAATAATAATAAAGGTGTTCACATACATAAATAACATGGTCATAGAGCAGGCATTATGGAAATGTGTCATGAGTATTATTGCTCTTCCCAGCTCGTTTTCAACTTGATGAAATCCCACAACGTGTATATAATCAAAAGCACATTAGTTGAGAAGATAAGCATTTCTCTGTCGCTCATGCATGCACACACGTGTAAGTACTATCCACTGATTAATCACAAAGAACAATAATGCGTTTATACAAACACTGGAAACATACTTTGCATATATTCATCATTTGTATTAATTAGGAACTTGATTACAGATACCAGCTCCTAATTTCATATCACAATTTAAGTCTAGATGGAACTCGCAGAAATTCACACTTCTGTTTACAGGGTAAGTCCAGGTAAACTTAAATTCTGGAACAACCACTGGTATTCTTGGTTTCTCCTATAACTGAAACATAATACCCGTTGATAAGTTCATGTTGATTAACTTAGAATGATCTCTTACAGCCTTTATTTCCTGAAACATGTCTCTGAGCATTCTTAGTTTTGATTGGTCACCATTATATTAGTCTCGATGTCTAAAATAGTGTGTTAAAGGACAGAAAGAGTTAGATGCAGCTCCCAAACCTAGCCTCTTATAAAACATTTTGTTGACATGTTGTGATCCGAAAAATCATATGGAGTCTAAAATGTGCCTTTACTCTAAGAAAAAAAATATGATAGCAAGAAGAGACAGTAAACCAATGTTTGGTGCAACTAAGGGACATTTACAATATACATAGAGAGGAAAGACTACAGCTTCCAATTAATTAACTGTATCAACTTTGAGAAATAATCTTAAAATTTAATATTTTCACTGCTAAGTTATTATGCCTTTCTCTTTGCTTGCTAAGCATTATTGAAGAAATAAAATCTCAATATTAGATATATCTCTGCGAGGTACTTTCCAACCAGAATTTTCACAAATCTGCAGAATAATACTGATTATAATTCAAATACAAGTTTTCTAGAAGAACTAGATTAGAAGTATTAGTTACTAAGGTATTAAGAAAATTTGAAGTTAATAGTTTAGTTGGATTAAATCAAGAATCCCTAGGTGCTTAGGTCGGGTAACTATAATTTGGCTTATCCAAAAGAACAACAGAGTTCTGGTTTAATAGGTGTTTTTGAGAAAGAAAAAAAAAAGTATCATAGTTTGATATTTACTATCTAAACAGGATACAATTTCTTTGCAAAACCAAATCTTGACTATACAAAGAGTATTATTTTCCACTGTGATGAAAAAACTGACTCCTAGCATTGTATGAGGAAGAAATCCGACTGTATGATTTATAACAGGCAGGGATACTTTTAAACAGCATTAGGTCAATGTCATGGATGCTTCAGCCTTCCAGTCTTGTTCCTAGGCCAAACGCACAGCTTCTGGAAGCAAATATTGTGAATCAGATGACAAGCAGAATACGCCACTAAAAACACCCCCAACAGTGGTTCTAGCACTCCTGGCCAGGTCCCGTGCCCTGTGGGACTGGTTTGATATCCCTGGCAGGTGTCCAGGGATGGCCCCATGGCCTCTTGGACGAGCAGACTGTGGTCGTGGCATAAAGAAGCAGAGTCGGCCAGCTGATTACAGTGCACAGCATGTTGTACCAAAAAGGGAAGAAATCTCAGAGTCCAGCTATGCTACGCACAGTAAGGATGTGGGTATACAGTTGCCCAATTTTCCTGGCAGCTGTGCTTGAAGCAGAAGTCCCAGTCTCTTCCTATTTCATGTGAACAATTATTACAGAATCTTGAGGGCCAGCATGTCCCCCGTTGTTATTTCTCCCCTATTTCCTAGTGACCTATGCCAGATGTGAAATGCTTTTATGAGCACCTTGGATTTTGGAGGAATTGCATCCTCTTCTTTGATCTTCCCCAAACTCACACATTAGCCTCAGAACATTTCTAGAGACAGGATATGGCCTGAACTATCTGTAAGGTCCTTAGCCCCATGTTCCTTCTGTTAAGCTGTTCTCTGTACCCCAGAGGCTAGAAATCTGAGAGCTACATTTTATCTCCCAGCCCTCATGGTTGAGAGTGAAGGCACCAATGAGACACTGTCATGAGGCAGAAGGGAAGCCCAAGCCCAGTAGTGTGGCGGCAGGCCAGCGTGGGGGCTTTGGCAGATGGATGATGGAAGGTGTTGCCAGATGCTTCAGGGTACAGTGGGTCACTGAAACCATCAGTGGTGCCATCTTAATGTTACTATCTTCCTAATATCTACTCAGACAATGCTGGTTGAAGTCCTCTGCAATTCTTTAGTAAGCCTCTAACTCATGTAGCAAATCACTTTCTTCTGGAAATATTTAAGGTTTTCTGTGTGCCCAACTGAATCTAAGGGTATTCTGTTTTCCCCACTGAATCCCAGCAACTGCAGAATGGCTTAGTCAGAACCGGGGTTCACTGTTGGTGGAAGGGCCAAAGGGAGTTAACTGATTCCACAGGAGCGACTCGGGTACCAACAGCATGCAAGAAGCAATGGTTCAAGAAATCAGACTGAGCTCAGCCTCAGGGATGGCAGCTGTTAGGGCGGACTCACTCAGAGCTGGATATCAGAGGCAAGGTTCTCGTTCCTGGAAGGAACACAATCCACTAGCTTTGGACCTGACCTCAAAGTCTCACATGGATATTTGAAATGGTGACGCACCTCTTCTTCAGCCCAGGTACAAATTTAGTGCAAGATAAAGATTGTGTGTAAACCAACACAGTGGTGCGGGTGGTCTTTTGCCTGCTGATGCAGGAAAGACGGACTCGAACTTTAATAATGCTGAGAAGCCACTAGAGACTGAGCGATAGTAAGGCGAGTTCCTGGGAGGTAAGAAAAGCACCTGGGAAACTGCTTCTTTAGTCTCTGCCTCACTAGTGTTAGTGTTATCAGAGTGCTAGCATGGCTGAGGTCGGTATCCTTTCACCCCCAAGCTTCCCACACCCTACTGCTTTGCCTCCCTTGGAGATTATATTCTCCCTGTTTGCTGTCTTTGTAGAAACACTGATCACATCAATGAAAGTTTTATGTTAATTCATGACTAGAGAAAAGTAATAAACAGAAACTCAAACTCTTTGGAAGTTGGTTTTCTCTTTCATTAAACCGTGACGATAATCCTATTATTCGGGGATTTTGTGAGGGTTAAATGAAACACTATATGTATAAGAGCTTTAAAATGTAAAGTATTGCCAGTAAAAATTCATTGCTATCATCTCCATACAGAAATGGCTATGAAATACCTCCATGAGCATTATGCAAAGCCATGCACTAAGCAAAGGAAGTTAAGGCCTTTACAGCGAAGGATTGCAAAGCATAGCAAAAGCCAAAATTAAAAACAAAACTGTTTTGTTTCTCTAAAAATAATATCACTAGCCAAAACTGTTTGATTTTTCAAAGTCATGGTTTAGAGCATGCTCAAACAATTTCGAAAATGTGGAAACATTTGTGGAACTTGTGGGAAAACACAATTTCCAAAAGCTTTACTCAGAACAAACCCACGAGAAATAACAATGTCCATATCATCACAGACATACGCATCAGTGCACACCCGTCCCCAACGCAGTCTGGCCCACCCAGAACGCAGGCCTGAGAGCAATTGGTGACAATACTGATTAACAGCATTTCATGGACAGATCTTTGGGAATTAGCTCAAGATTTCTCTAAACATATTGAATTGCCATGTTTGTAACATGGAGTCTCAGTTTGGGTTCCCCTACAAGTGGACCCTGAGACAAGGATTTGAGTGTAAACAGTTTATCTGGGAGGTCAGTCAGAGAATGGAAAGAAATCAATAGAGGTGTATTATCAGTTACTTCTGTGGGCACTGGAGCTGGATCCCGCTGGGGAATGCTGGGAGGCAGTGGGGAACACGCCTCATAGTTGTCCCAGTTGAGGGACGAGGAAGCTGGCACAACCGTCCACCAACTCCCCACCCATCACAGGGTGAGTGCGGCCTTCTTCCCTAGCCTTTCAGTCCCTAGCACTTCTCACGGTCAGGGAAAAAGAGTCCTCAGGTGCAGTTTCCAGCTTGAGAATAAGCAGCCTTCCAGGGGTAGCGTGAATGAAGGCTGAGAGGGTGACAAAGAATTACCCGGCCCCGAATGTCAACAGTGTCAAAGTCCAGAAGCCCTGCTTTACGCAAGTAAAAGCTTAACAGGGAAAGCAAAATAGGCACTTGACTTCCCAATGAATGCTGCAGGGGGCTAGTTTAAGTTGTTGGGGGAAGGTGGTGGACGAAAAAAAAAATTCAAAAGGTTTTATTAATTGGAAATTCCTCATCTCTCCTTATGTTTTAGGAAACACATGGAATCTAGGTAAGGTGATCAAAACCAAAGCTCTGAGTCTAACACCGATTGTAACATGATTGTACCACTGAGCATTTTTATTGCTGACTTCTACAGAAATTGGGGAGGGTAGATGTCTGCATCACGGTGGCACACACAACCCCTAATTGAGGTCTGGGTAGCATATGCTGCTGATAAACGGTCTTGGAGGTTCCTCCTGAAACCCCCTGTCCTTCATACTTCTTCATGCAAATGTCTGCTTAAACTACCCAGGGGTCTCAAGCTCCCCCCACAGAGGACTCAACAGGCACTCCTGCTGGCTGCCACCAAGTCTTCAGTCTATGACATTTATTTTTTCTCACATTTAAAAAGTTGGCTTCACAGAAGCCTAGGAATGTGGTAAAAATGCATAAAGAGAAAAGCTCTGAATAAAATGCAGAGTAAAAAAATCTAAAAATAAATGTCTTGTTTCCAGCAAGCTCAAGTCCTCAGTAAAAGTAAAATGAAACATATGTTAGAGACCTGACAAGAATGGCTCTTAGATCAGGAGGGCAAAAGAGAAGGGCAAGTTGAGAGGAGGGCTTGGAAAGGGACACTAAGTCACATGACTTATGACATTAAATGTATGTCCATTTAAGTTACGGGCAGAATCAGAACCACATGGACAAACTAACTCACAGGAACGGCACAGAAAGCATATCTTCCTCTTTTATTTGCATCTCCAAAAGATTTTTTTTAAAAATGGGCAAGTCTTACATTTACTAATCTGCTGCTGAGCTTTCAGAAGCCAGTGAAAGTTAAAAATGAGGTCATAAGCCAAACTTTTTCTGCTCATTTCATAAATGAACATGTTATTGATATGAAATTATAAATTATAAATATTGAATAATATGCTCAATACTTAGTTGCTATCTGGGCTGATGATGATGATGGTGATGGTGATGCTTAGCAACTGAGTGTTTAGTGTCCCAGAAACTATATTCACATTATGTAACGATCACTGTTCCGGCTCTCAGTGCCACCATAAGATACCATTATTACTCTCATTTTACAATGCAGAATCTGAGGTTCGGGGTTCCAGTGAGTAAGTGGTAGCTCTTCGAATTTATCCGGATCTGTCTACAAGTAGCCCACATTGATGCGCTCTCTCCGGTGGTGGCACTTTGGAAAGAGCCAGTATTACTCCGATGCATAATTTTAAAATATTAAATCTACAATTTTAAATGTCAGAACTATTTAAATTATATGCCTTTAGGTTAGGAACTGGTGTTCAATTTTCCTTCTAGGACATTCTCTTTGGGTATTGCACACCACTCATTTCTGTAGAGGGGCAGTCTGGTAGATGAGAGGCATAGACTGCAATGCTAGATAGATCTGGTTCAAATCCTTACTTCCTTACTCTCTAGCTGTGTGAATTAAGGCACCTTAGTTACTGTAGCAGGTAGAATTCCAAAAACACACCTCACCCCCAGATTCCCATCCCCTGGTTAATCAGTCAAACACTAATCTAGGTACCGCTACAGAGGGATTTTGTAGACGTTAATTAAAGTCCCAAGTGACTGAAACTTGAGATATGAAGATTATCTGACTGGGACTTCTCTAATCACATGAGCCCTTTAAAAGGCAGAAGTCAAAGAGATTGGAAGCATGAGAAGGCTTTAACACACCATTGCCAGCTTTGGTGATGGAGGTCCACAAGCCAAGGAATTCTAGAGGCCTCTGAAAGCTGAGAAAGGCCCCCAACCAGCAGCCAGCAAGGCAACAGAGACTTCAGTCCTACAACCACAAGGAACCAAATTCTGCCAGTCTGAATAAGCTCAGAAGTGAGTCTCCCCCAGCAGCCTCCAGTACAGACCACGGCCACTAAGTTTATGGTAATTGATCAGACAGCAATAGAAAACTAGTATGGTTCCCTTGAGTTTCTTCTCAGTAATCAAACAGAGGTAATAATACACAGCTTGCAGCATTCCAGGAGGATTAAGATGAGGATGCACTTAACATGCCTGGAGTGTATCTGACATAGAGTAGGCAGTCAATAAATGTCATTAATGACTCTGAAAGACAAGGTCAATGGGCAGTTGCACTTTATAAACCTTAACACAGAAAAGACGTGAAATTGGCATAAACTACAAACTAAATGGAAATTTGAATTAAACTATGATAAAGTAAAAATTAAAGCAAAATGAACATACACTCTACAAAGCTGATAGAGAAAGCCACTAATTTATGAAATAAGTTCTAAGAGCTGATTTTAGGAAGTGGTTTGGAAGTGGGTAGGCATTTTCCCATAAGAACAATAGTAAGACCTAGTGATTAGGGTTCCAGTTCATTAAACCCCATTAAATTATTAGGTGCCTGTCTTTCGGAGAACCCAATCATAATGGGTAACAGGGTTTCTCTGAAGAAAACAATCCTTCTCATTTATACCTCACTTTTTACTCTAAAAGGAACTTACATTTATTTTGCATTTTAACCCACATAACAACATTTTGAGGTAAGCACAGGGAGGTAGAGATGGTGAGCTGATAACTAAGGATTTGTATTAAGCCAAAGGCCCACATTTCCCCACCTTCCTTCCAGCTAGGATGAGGCTATCTGATCAAGTTCTGGTCCATGGAATGCAGGCAGGAATGATGTGTGTCACGTCCAGGTCAGGCTCGTGGGATCTGTCATTCTCTCATGCCATTCCATGGAGCACACAGACTGAACAAGGAGGTATCACAAGATGGAAGATGGCCGAGTCCTTAAATGGCCACATGGACGTCTATCCCTCAAACAACTGATTCAATTCCAGTGCAAACAAAAACTAAACTTTTATTGTGTTAAGCCACAGAAATGTTCAGATTATTTGTTTCAGCAATTAGCTTTTTGTTGCAGCCATTATTCTACCCTAGTATATTTGAACTTTACAGTGAGCTGCTGCCATAACCAAGACCTAATATATGGAGAATCTGCTTAGCCATGAGGTAACAGGAAGAGAGGAAATAGATATCAGAGGTTGGAAAGACAGGTGATGTGTTAGGCCGCAAGGAAACACTTGTTAAAACTTTTTATCTGTGATGAACTGGTAGGTAGACCACACACCTTCAGATGCAGAACCTTTAGAATTAAAGTGCTAGCATGTGTTGGCAACTCCTGACTGCATTTAGAGCAAGAGATTGAAAGAAAAGGGGGGCCTGGGAGAGAATTTCAATTCTGTAAGCAGAAATGAAAGAAACAGGGATTCCAGAATTTGAGCCAAAAAGGTTGGAGAAGCTTCTAGATGCCCACTGACATAAAAGAGAGAACAGCTTGAAACGTTGGTGTGTGCTGGCCTCCCTCAGCTGGCTGGCTTAGAGGGTCCCCATTGTTGTTATTTTACAGATGCAGCTCAGAGCATATCTGCAGTTACGTATTTGCTGGAGATCACATGACTTTATGAAGGGGCAGATTCCGAATTCGAACTCGTATCTTGTGCATCTGACTTCAACTTTCTTTTGGTGTATTTTACAGCCAAATGCTGCAGTAAATTAAAATTCTTTAAACATGTCCATGGTTCAGGCGCTAAACAACAGTGAATTTCCTTGGGAACAAAATAAACTTTCCAATGCTTTTTACTGGAACTAGAAGGTGAAATCAACACTTCGGTTTCCCTAAAATGGGATCCCTGCATTGTTTTCACTTAGAACTCCTGTTCTACTTTTTTTTTTTTTAATATGAAATTAAAATGAGATTTGCCTCTTTGGAGGCAATACTGTCATTTTATTTAAAAAGTTAAATTTGAGCATTTGCTTTTACTTGCTTATATTTATAGATCCTATTGCTCTGATCAATGTTCAGAGTGGATGCTTAATAAGTGCATATGGCTATGTGACTAGTGAGAGAAAGATCGCTGAGAAGTACAAGACGTGCTAAAATTATCTGTGGCTGATGTCCACTGTTAGACTGGAAGCTCCATGCAGAGAAGAACTGAGCTCACTTCATCTTGGTGACTAGCCATGGAGCCACATCGAGCAGACGGAAGTACACAATAACTGACTACTTACTGAACAGGCGAAAGTGAGCCAGAAATAAGCATGCAGTATCAGATTGGAATGTGTCTGCATTTGGGTTCCCCCAGGAGCAGATGCTGAAGCCAAGTTTCAGGGGCAAATTATTTATTTAGGAGGGGTATTCTTTTCCTGTTACTGCTGTGACAAATTACCACCAATTTAGTGGTTCAAAACAGATACATTTATTTTCTTACAGTTTTAGAGGTCACAGGCCCAAAACGGGCCCCAATGGGCTCACGTCAAGGTGTTGGCAGGGATGCATTCTTTATGAAGAGAAACCCATTTCCTTGCCTTTTCCAGCTTCTAGAAGCCACCTACATTTCTTGGTTTGTGGCCCCTTTTGCCATCTTCAAAGGCAGTGGTGCAGCATCTTCAATTCTCTCTGACTGTTTCTGTTATCATATCTTTTCTGAATCTCACTAGCCTGCCTCCTGCTTTCACCTATAAGGACCCTAGTGAGTATATCGGGGTATATTACACTGCAGTGTGGATAATCCAGGCTAGTCTCACCACCTCAAGATCCTTAATTTAATCTACATGTGCAAAGTCTCTTTGCCCTGGAAGGTAGCATATTCACAGATTCCGGGATTAGGACATGAACATCCCTGAGGGGCCATTATTTTGCCCACCACAGGAGATGACATCAGAAAACGCTGGTAGGGGAGTGGAGTAGTCAGACAGGGAAGGGAAAGAAGTCAACTAAAGTCAGTGAACAAGGCAGCCATCACTGAGGGCAACTGGGGCTCAGTCCTGCAGGGAAACTCTACAGACAGCGCGGATATGACAGAGTTATCCCAGAAACAGGGTAATAGCCTACCACTGCCCATCCATCACTATTTGGGCCGCTCCCATGGTCACTGCGAAGTGTGATAAAAAGATATGGTGAATGTTTAAATTTAAAAAAATTATTACAGTAAAAGACACATTGCCATTAACTCCCCTCAAAATACTCCCCCTTGCTTCAAACACACTTATCCCATCATTCTTGCCACTTTCTGAAGCAGTTCTGGAAGTCCTCTTTCATGAGTGTCTTTACTTCATCCTTCATCATGACAACACTCCATGTCACACATCACTTCTGGTATATGGCAATTTCTGTAAATAAAAATATGTCCTCATCCACCTTATTCACCGGATCTGGCACCGAGTGACTTCTGGCTCTTCCCCAAAGTCAAAATGACCATGAAAGGTGAACGTTTTGAAGCGATTCAGGGCATCGAGGCAGCCATGACAGCGCAACTAAAGACACTCGTGAAAGAAGTCTTCCAGAACTGCTTCAGAAAGTGGCAAGAATGAAGAGATAAGTGTGTTCAAAGCGAGGGGCAGTATTTTGAGGGGGATGAATGGCAATGTATCTTTTACTGCAATACATTTTTTAATTAAAGTTTATTGGAGTGACAATGGTTAGTAAAGTTACATAGGTTTTCTTTAAAATTTAAACATTCACCATATTACTTGATCACACCTTGTAACTCTGACACTTCTGGCTTGCCCTGTGATGGCAGAGTGTGCTCCCATAACCAGAAAATAAGCTAGGAAGAGAGTTGCAGGTGCTCTTGTCAGGCACTTGCCATCAGGAGAAAGCAACTTCTGGAACCATCTTTACTGAACACTTCCCTTTTCAGAAGAGCAGAGGCCCAGAATGTTGGAGGAATTTCCCAAGGTCACGTGATGAAAGAGCACTGATGGTGGCTTCCATTTAGTTAGTATCTCAGGCTATTATGTCTCAGGCACTGTACCAAAGTGTGCTTCCACATTTACTCTTCATAGTAACCCTTTCACATGAGTACAAATATTATCCTAACAAACTTGGCCAAGATCACTCACCAAGAGTAGCCTTAGATATAATAAGTGGCTATTTGGTGGAACAGAGGTTTCCGAAGGGTTGGCAAACTATAGCTCAGAGGGTAAATCCGGCCTTCCCCTTATTTTTGTACAGATCATGAGCTAAGAACTAAATGCATTATTCTAGTTGTAGTCTTCACCAGCATAAAACAAAGCAGGATTATCACCTTCTTAATTTTAGATGCTATATTTCTATTAATGCAATCCAAGAAAACTTTTATTTGTTTGAAAATTGTCTCAACAAGTTAGGTCTATTGACAACATATTCTCAGTTAAAATACATAAACCTAATTTTATTTTAAGTTATATTCTCTCTATCCAGGATTTATACAGGTGGTTTTCTGCATTTACCATTAAGAATTTTTATTTATCCTTGTTACAATTCATTTTGTTAGATTCAGCCCACTGATCAATGGTACCCAAATCTTTAGCTCTCAATCGCTCTTCAAAGTTTTTCAGCTATGTATGAGGCACCTGGATGTGAATGGCTCCCCACCTCTGAAACTCAACACAACCAAAATGGGTCTCATCCTCTTTCGGCCCACACCTGCCTGTCCTCCTTCACGATCCCCAACCTACAATCGTCTGGAGGACTACAGCATGGCTGTCATCTCAAGGGGGCACTAGACCCTAATGTCTGGCACGCTCTCTAGCATGTATGAGTGTACTCACTACATCTCAAAGGGGGGGGGAAGGGAAGGAGAATAGGGCAGTTTTACACTTTTTAAAGAATAGTGAAAGGAATGGGGTTCCACATGAAAAGGATGTAAAGGAAACACTGTGGTGCTCAGCGCAGACGGGGCCCCCGGGTCCCAGCAGCCAGGCCTGGGTACCCCCCTGCCCAATCCTCTGAGGCTTGGGGGCCTAACAATGTGGAGATTCTACCATCGAAATAATGAGGTATTATCTCACGTAGAGAGGGTTAGCACTCCAACTCTATGCACATAGAGGTCACTCTTGCTTTGATGATCAATGATGCTGCTTCTATTCAAGGAGACATTCCGTAGAGAAACATTTGGACAATTATGGGCCCATGATTTCAAGGAAGCGTCCCTACTTGGCTTCTGAACTAAGAAATAAAGAGGTTACAAACCCTTAGCCTCATAATATTATCTGTATAACGATACTATAGTATTACTGTAATATAACATTATAAATTATAACATTATTTAAGCTAAATTTTAAAATTATAGTTACAGTCCTTCAGAATAAATATTTTCCAATTTTATCAATATGTGTACAGTAAGTGTTAATTGTTAAAAGGTCCCAGATATAAGATCTTGATTAATTAACTCTATAAATAACTCATTTTCCATAGTCCCTCTCAACTTAGGACATGGCAAACTCCCTGAGGGCCACATATTGCGGGTGGGGGGGAAGAGATCTTCGGCCTGCCTAACTTTCCAAGCCTACAATGCAGGGAATTCCCAGTGCTTCCAGCCGCCTAAAAGCTATCTCTAAATGAATTACAATTGTTCAAGGCTCGCGAGGTTAGCTATATTTTCAGAGAAAAATCTTAAATTCCAAAGGAGATGACATCATCTGGGCAAATTCTTTACTGTAAAAGGTACAAGACTCAGGACTTGTGAAAGTGTCATCCAAAACTGCGTCAGGAGACAAAATCCGCCATGAGGAGGGACAGAGAAGAAGCTGACGGTCCATTATGAGCTCTCACCATGAAGGTGCACCCCCAGAGAAGTCATTTCTGGCTTCGTCATTTTCCATTTCAATGTCTCAACAGAACAGAAAGTGCCTCCAAATTATACCACCAGCCACTGCGAGTAGCCTTAATGACGCTATGACTCATAAAATGCAGAAACATCCCCTCGGAAGTGAAGTAATATGTCCTGCAGGGTAGGTGAGGAATCTGTAAGGCTGATGGGTACCAAAACAAGCAGCTCGTTTGAACAAGCCCCTAGTGTTCACAATTAATCTCACAAAATTGCATTTTTCATTTCCAGCTTCTTTTCCGAACTTGCGCTTCCTACGGCTGTTTCACACTGTGGAGGAAATGAAGCCCCTGAAAATAATAGAACTTTGTTTAATATTAGAGTCGGGTCCGTGGACAACAGCATTACCGGGGAGCTGTTGGGGGAAATGCAGGTGCTCCGGTCCCACCTGGGACCTTGTGGAGCACAATCTGCATTTCAACCAGGGCCCTGGGGGTCCTATGTGCACAGATGTGTGAGCAGCACTGATCTACCAGCGAGCAAGAGCTCAGTCAAAATTACTAGAGGGTAAGGGGGGTGGGGGTGGGGGGTGGGAGATGAAGGTAAGGGTATCAAATATATGGTGATGGAAGGAGAACTGACTCTGGGTGATGAATACACAATGGGATTTATAGATGATGTAATACAGAATTGTACACCTGAAATCTATGTAATTTTACTAACAATTGTCACCCCAATGAATTTAATTTAAAAAAATAAAAAAATAAAAGAAAAAAGGGAAAAAAATTATTGGTGTTGCAACTCAATAACTGAAAAGACAACTCAATTTCAAAACTAAGATCTGAATATTTTCCCAAAGGAGACATACACATGGCCAACAAGCACATGAAAAGATGCTCCACAGCATTAATCACTAGGGAAATGCAAGTCAAAACCACAGTGAGATACCATTTCACACCTATTAGGATGGTTAAATCAAAAGACAGATAATAAGTATTGATGAGGATGTGGAGAAATTGGAGACTTTATCCACTGCTGGTGGGAATGTAAAATGGCACAGCCACGTTGGAAAATAGATTGACAGTTCTTTATATAGAATATGAGCCAACAATTCCAATCCTAGGTACATACACAAGAGAAATGAAAACATATGTCCACATAAAACCTTGTACATGAATGTTCATTGCAGCATTAGTACTAATAGTAAAAAGGTAGAAACGACCCAAATGTCCATCAGTGGATGAATCGATAAACACAATGTGTCATATCCGTACAGTGGAATATTATTCAGCAACAAAAAGGATGAAATGCTGATACATGCTACAACATGGAATAGTCTGGGAAACACTAAACTGCATGAAAGAAGCTAGTCACAAAAGACTAAATATTGTATGATTCAATTTCCATGAAATATCCAGAATAGGCAAAACTATAGACACAGAAAGTGGATTAGTGGTTGCTTAGGGCTAGTTAGGTGGATGGGGTATGCATGGACGGAGGTGAGAGCTAAAAGCTATGAGGTTTCTTCTTAAAGGGATCAAAATATTCTAAAATTGACTGTGGTGATGGCTGCACGTATCTGTGAATACTGGGAATACACTAAAAACCCCTGAATTGTTTTTTTAAAAAAGCTGTGAATTCCTCCCACCAAACTTTCATGTATGACATGTTGCCTAGCTGAAGATACGATGACCTGCAGACTAGAACTAAGAAAACTCGATAAAAATGCTTTACGTTAAATGATACATCACTGAGCACTTCCTGTGGACTGGGTCCTATGCTGGTCCTGCACAGGGATTTTCTCTTGAAATTCTCCCGAGCCCGGAGAGTTAGTCGCTATGATCACTATTTTACAGATGAGAAAACTGAGGTGTTGGAAACATACCCAGGGTCAACTGGCTGGTAAGCAGTGGTGAAGTTCATATTTGAACCTAGGGAGTCAGAGAGAACAGAGCCTTCTCTCTCTCTCTCTCTCTCTCTCTCTCTCTCTCTCTCTCTCTCTCTCTCTCTCTCTCTTGCTAGTGCAGATGCGCGTCCATCATGAGCAGAGAGAGGTGTGAGTTACCCCTTGCCACTCATACCTGACATTCTCCAGGCCCCCACTGCTTGTTGACTACAGTTGGCCAATGTGTAATGATTTTTCTCTTTGCATCAGTAGACAGATTATCTTACTCTGGTAATCAGCTTCAACTTCATCCTTCTGAATTTTCCAAAATGTAAAATATTTTGGAAAAATCAGCCAGCCCTTTTTTATTGGAAAAACACTTAGTCAAACAAAACTGCCTATTTTCAGAAATGCCTTGAATGAGTAAAGGAGTAGTCAAATTCCACATGGGCTATGGCTCCATGAGTCATATAGAAGAAAAAAATTGTTCACGTGTGATCACAAGACACTGGTATCTGCCACAAAACTCCTGCCAAATTAACAACTCTCATTTGATTATTTAATATCTCAGCTAACACGTATATACTTACTGTGCCCTGAGTACTATTTTAAGTGCTTCATATTTACTCATTTAATATTCACAACAATCCATAAGCTACTTTAAATAGTTTCTTCTTTAAATGATAAAACTAAGGAATTAAGGTTTGCACAGCCAGTTAATGGCAGAGCTGGGCTGTGAAACCGGACAGCTTGTACTCTGAACGCTCCACCTCACTAAGCACTCCTGATGACTGATGAAAGAAAAAGCTATAGCCACTAGAGATTACTGAACAAAGATTAATGCAACACATTGAAATCAAGTACATTTCATGCTTGTAATAATCCACAAGCTCAGAAAAGAGTTTCATCACTAAATGATGCTTGTCGCAATTTAGGTGAACTTGAACAGGTTGTTTAAACACACAAAATAAGCCACAAGAGCTACTCAATATTAGACACCAGATGAATTACTCGGAAAAATATGGTCTACACAGCCAAGAAGTCACTCCCTTTCCCGATCAATTCCCATTGCTCATATCTGCATGGAATGAAATTATTCAGAAAAAAAGTGAACAGTATAGACGACTAGTCTATTTGTATCCCATGCTATAATTTCAAACAACTTCATGGTTCATTAGATATTTTGGTACACTCAGCCAATGATTTTTTTTTTTAACAGAGAATGAATACAAACCTAAATATATAAAAACCTCCATAATAATAAATCATGATCAAGTAGGCTTTATCCTAGGAATTCAAGGAGGTTCAGCATTAGGACAGCTATTAATGGAATTCTCTATGTACTTATATTAAAGGAGGAGAAAAAACACTGTCATCTTAACAGATGCTAAAATACTGAGGGTGCCAAAAACATGTATACACATGACTTGTATTCATCTTTTGTTATCGGTATATATTGAGTATTACAATTTTAATACAGTTTTTCCTTTCTTAAAATGTGTATACATTTTTTGGTACGCTCTGTATATTTACAAAATTTCAAAGGTTTTCTAGATTCAACGAAAAGTATGACTAGTAATAAGTCAAGGTAGAAGGAAGCTGCTTTATCTTGGTCAAGAGTGTCTACCAGCAATTGACAGAAATCATCCTTGCTTAACAGCGGAAAATTAGAAGTGCCCCCATTATACTCAGGAGCGAGACAAAGATGCGCACATTCGGCCTCATACCAGAAGCCTTCCTCAATGCAAAAGACGAGAAGGTAAAACGGAGCCTTAAATACTAAAAACGACTACGGCAAACTGCTTATTCTTGGCAGATAAATTATTTTCTGTCTACAAATCCAACCCTGTTGATTTAAAGTTTATTAGAACTAATACAAAAGTAATGAGGTAACCAGATACAAGATCAACATCCAAACTAATGCATTTCCTATATGCCATCAATAACCAAACTGAAAACCTATTGGGAAAAATAGATTGCATCTCGATCAGCAAAACAACCAAGAAACAAGCCAAACTAAATCTATAAAGTATGTGCTGAGGAATTAAATTAATAAGAAATGTGCCAGATCTATACAAGCATTTTGCAGAAATGAACATCTGTTCATTGTGGGGACTACTTTAATGATAATGATCATCGAATGGGAGCATGACAGCCACTAAAACTTCAGGAGGGAGAGATGCTGAATTATTCACTTTGGGTGCCCAGATCTAATTTGTCAAATAATGGCTATTTGGCCAATGTGGCCAGTCAAAGCCTAAAGCAGACCCCATTGCTTGGACATTTATCCTCATCCTGCTGAGTGTTTATCAGTCCAGGCCCCAGTGATGGCTTCCTGGCCGGCATTCTGTCACACCCTGAGCAAGGGGGTCTGTCCACAGGCTGTTGTATGTTGGAATATTGTCAATTGCCTTACTGTTTCAAGGAATATGAACAACTTCATTTGTTAAGCAAGAACCCACCTGGGTCTCTTATCTATTCAGACCATTTTGCTGTCAAAACTGCTTTGTGGCGCTGATCCTTTGTGTGTATAGCTCCAAAATGTTGTGATTATAATGAGTGTAGCTGTAATATAAAGGCACAAAACTGCATAAATTTTAAAGCAATGCGTTTGGTAATCCATATGAAGAATACAGGCAGGTAAAAGAGAAAAGGATTCTATTAATAGGTAAGAATTTGGGAGATAAAGTGTATCCTGCCAGAAGTCCCTATGTCAAGACTGGTTAACAGGTTCCAGGAGCTATGGTCAGCAGTAAAGAGTAGTGAGATTGACATAGAAGGATGCAAGATAGGACTGCAGTTACAAGCCTAAGTATTGCATGGTTGTGAGCCATCAGTTCCCAATAATTTAAAACAGGAAAAGAATGTAAGATGTTTGCTCTCTTCAAGGAAAAACTGAGCGGTGATGGTCCCATAGGTTCCCTGGGAAGAGGTCTACTAGGAATACATACAGCAGGACGTGTGTGCTGTTGAGGGGCTAGAAAAGTGAGTCTTTCTGCAGAAATGGATTTCCAGAAAGGATTAACTTCTTATTATGCCGCAAAATGGAGAACACTATAAAAATCTACAGGATTCTTCACCCCACCAAAAACACAAATGGAGCGAGTTAACTTTATTTAACAGAATAAATCCACACAGTAGCATGAATTCAGTGATATGATGCTTTCCATATATTTAACCCTTCTTCCTGATTTCCAAGGTGGTATGTGCTCATTGTAGAAAAAAATTATCATTTTTCTTTGTTAAAAATAGACGTATGATTTTTTTTTGCAGATGTGTTTTGCCATTTATGGAATTCCCCTTGAGATGCTCAGAGTTTGAGGTAGACATATTCATTACCCAGGTCCCAAGTGCCTGCCTTCCATCTCTGTCGCTGGAAATTCTCAAAGGAATCTGAAAGGGCCTCACTTCTGGAATGATCTACCATTTTGAAGATTACGAGCTTAGTTTATTAGTTTAAGGTAATTTTTTTAAGCTCTCTGGGCCACCATTTCCTGATCTACCAAAGTAAATATTTATCATTTCCCATGATTATTTTGAGTCTAAGAGGATGCAGTCACTTTGCAAAATGGTCTGCCCATTCTTCAAAAACTTAAAATTAGGGTTACCATATAACCCAGCAAATATATACACACACACACACACACACACACATACACACAACTCCAAGAGAAGTGAAAACACATATTCATACAAAAACTTAAAATTAGGGTTACCATATAACCCAGCAAATATATATATATATACACACACACACACACACACACACACACACACACAACTCCAAGAGAAGTGAAAACACATATTCATACAAAAACTTGTACACAATTGTTCATAGCAGCATTGTTCATAACGGCAAGAAAGTGGAAACAACCCAATTGTATGTCAAATGATGAATGGATAAACAAAATGTGGTATATTTGTACAACTGAACATTGTATTCAGCAACAAAAGGAAATGCAGTACTGACACATGCTACAACATGGATGAATCTTGAAAATGTTATACTAAATGAAAGAAGTCAGTAAGAAAAGACTATATAGTGTATCATTGCATTTATATGAAATGCCCAGAATAGGCAAATCCATAGAGACAGAATGTAGATTAGTGGTTACCTAGGGCTGGGGGGGGGGGAAGGGGAGTGACTGCTAAAAGATACAGGGTTTCTTTTTAATAAAAATGTTCTGAAATTAGATAGTTATGATAATTACACAACACTGTGACTACAGTAAAAATGCCTGATTTGTATACCTTAAAGGGTGAATTTGGGGTATGTGAATTATATTTCAATAAAGCTATTATAAAAAAAAATCCTGTATTCTGTTGTTTGTCTATAATCTGACTGTCAATATCAGTATGTAGGACGATGAGATATATTCATCTGCTGCACTGGAATTTATACTGTTTTAAATAATGAAGAACTTGCAGCTTCTCATACATGGATATCAGGCAGAAAACTACATAGAATGAGACATGCTGTGTGTCTAGAAGTTTGTGAATAAACTATAAAAAGCCGGAGAATAAATTCTTAATTGGAAAGCCTACCTTCAAGGAGTATTTCAGCAAGCTCTTCTTGTTTTCTATAAAAACAGGGAGCTTTTCTGAGTGAAGGAGAGAAGGTGTTTAGTTACTATCTACTGAAATGCTGAGTCGAACAAAATTATCTAATGAGGAAGCTGATAGGCTGGTTTGGAGGGGGAAAGTGGATACATGAGAGTGACAAAATCCAGACAGGCCAACTCATGTGGTGATGTCTCATTAAGAGACTTGCAGGAGAATATTTACCTCATTGCAAAAACTTTTGCCCTCACTTCCCAAGTCCCCCTCAATCTGTGAGAACTGTTAACTTATCACTAGCTTATTCAGACCCAGTACATCAGCCTGAAACTCAGCGACGGAACACACTCACAACACTTCTATTAAAATCTCAAAAAAGAAATTGGTCAGACAATGTTGAGAAGGGAAAAAAAGACAAGACTAGCTAGGTATGCTTTTAAGAATCAGCCTTATATTTGAAGAAACAGAGGAGTTGAGAGAGAAGAGAAAATTAGAGGGTAGGGTGAAGACAGAATAAGACACATATTATACTGGCTTTCTTTGTTCTGGGGTTTCTATGGCCCTGAGTGGGGATCTGATATTTTTTAAACATACTACAATGATAGAAAGGTTGTAAAAGTCCTTTAAAATCAGATTTTAGAAATATTCAGATCATAACTCTACAAAAACAGTCTCCCAGAGGGCAATGCCTATATTATAACGCTTTGTATCCTCCCTTTGAGTCGACCTATATTATTTTTGGCCAATCTAAATGTCTAAAATTCTGTTCTATCATCCTCATAAATATATATGTAATTGTCAAACCATGCCCTGATTTTTGGTTTAGAAAAGACAATGCCTGGCACAATCAGTACTCAAAAAACATTTAGTGAATTATTAAATACATGAATGAATAAATAAATACAAATAACTTAAAGTACACTCATTTGATTTAAGAGATTGAGTAAACATTTTAAAATGACGGGTGGCTCAGTTGGTTAGAGCACGAGCTCTGGGCAACCGGGCTGCTGGTTCGATTTCCATGTGGGCCAGCGAGCTGTGCCCTCAGCAACTAGAATGAAGTCAATGAGCTGCCGCTGAGCTCCCGGATGGCTCAGTTGGTTGCAGTGCGGCCTCTCAACCACAAGTTTGCAGGTTCGACTCCCACAAGGGATGGTAGTCTGCACCCCCTGCAAGTAACATTGAACACAGCACCTTGAGCTGAGCTGCCGCTGAGCTCCAGGATGGCTCAGTTGGTTGGAACACAGGCTCTCAACCACAAGGTTGCTGGTGACTCCCGCAAGGGATGGTGGGCTGTGCCCCCTGCAACTAACAACTGGCGACTGGAACTGGAGCTGAGCTGTGCCCTCCACAACTAAGATTGAAAGGATAACAACTAGACTTGGATGGAACTGATGAGTCCTGAGGAAAACACACCACTGTTCCCCAATTCAAAAAAAAAGAAGTCCTGGAAATACACACTGTTCCCCAATAAAGTCCCGTTCCCCTTCCCCAATAAAATCTTTAAAAAACATGAATACTAAGACGTCATTACATAAAACATAGCACAGGCATGTATCAAAATACTTCACCAGGATTTTTGAGGTCATCAAACTGGCAGCATGAGGTGAGCCTCTGTAAAGCTCCCCTGGAATTCACAACTAATCGAACAACAATAACTCCACAAAGGACTCCCTGCACAGCAGACAGGCAAGACGAAGGGGCCCACTATTGAATTCACCTAAAGGTGGGCGAATCATGTGAGCGGGGGGGGGGGGGGGGAGGGAAGGGAGAGGTGCGGAGACGGAGTGGCGCAGGTGCAGGATGCAGACCTAGCTCAGTGCTCTGAGTTTGCTGCATCCCGGAACTACCGCAGCTGCGGGAGAGGGAAGAACTCAGAATTCTAGGGCTCCGTTTATGGCCCACAGGGCTGAAGGGACAGTATATAATATGGCTGAACCCAACGCTCATGGCAGAGACCCAGGAGAAAAGACTGAGGGAAGAAGACTGTCATGCAGAAGACCCTGCTCGCTTCACCATTTGTCATGTGGGGCGGCCTGCAGGGTCTCTGCTCCTGCTCCCCACCTAAGAACGCAGGATATGGTGAGGCCAAAAAGGAACACCCACAGAGCCATAGATAGGGCAGTCATATCACTATATTCTCGCTGGTGGCTGGGTTGGAGAAACAGGAAACAGGAGCCACACAATTCTTAACCCTCACTGTGCCGCTTGCAGGCTCAGCCACCATCTTCTTGCTAGCCCCCCATTTTTCTGCTAGTGTAGCCACAGCAGTTATATTAGTGGCCCACTGGTTACAGCTGACGGCCAAGTAGCCACAGCTGATGGCCATCCAATCACAGTTGACGGCCATTTACTACCTGAGCCAGGACCTTGCTATGTGAGGCCGAGAGCCTGGAAATTGCTTTCTGGGGCTCTGTCCCCACAAAGGCTGAAAACGGTGGTTTAAGCCCTCACTGCCGAGCGGAGAACGGAAACCTTAGACACTGAGACTAGCCGCCCCCTCCCTACCCTCCCAGAGCTCGCCCCGCCCCCACCTGCCCAGTACTAGAAGAAGAACAGTAGCAGTGTCAGATCAAAACAACAGAACATTTGCTGTTCTGAGAACTGTGGACCGCAGACACAGATTCACAGCCCAACTAGTTCTGGCAAAGGGGAGGGAGCTGTGGAAGCAGGACTGGCTGTGGTGGTCATTGCTGCCATTGCTCTGGGCCACCTGTCACAACTCACCCTGCCCCTGGCCCTACCTAACTGGGTGGATACCTGCAGGAGTAAACAGAACTGCTGAAACATATGGGCTCTGAATCTGGTGCAGGAAGAGCTTTGGAACTTCAAAAGCTCTCCGCATACCCACACAGACAGTGCGCCCTGTGACCCAGGTGAACTATTAACAGAGGAGAAACCCGTCTCCCAGGGAATCCCCCCATTGTGTGAGAAGCTGGAATAGAAATAATAAATCATTAATTGCCATGAATAACCAAGGCAACAAGACAGCTCAGAAAGAAAGTGAAAAGTCTCCAGAAAAGGAACTTAAAGATATGGAAATATGTGACTTAAATGACAGAGAATTCAAGATTGCAGTTCTGAAAAAACTCAACGAGATGCAAGAAAACACAGAAAGGCAGTTTAATGAACTCAGAAACACAATCAAAGAACAGCATGAGCATTTTACAAAGAGATTGAAATTTTAAAAAAGAACCAAATAGAATTTCTGGAGATTAAGAACTCAATAGAAGAAATTAAGAATGAAATAACCAGCTTAGGTAGTAGAGTTGACCAGATGGAGGAAAGAATCAGTGACATCGAAGATAGAAACCTGGAAATTACACAGATGGAAGAAGAAAGAGACTTGAGACTTAAAAGAAATGAAAGAACTCTACAAGAACTTTCTGACTCCATCAGAAAGAGCAATATAAGAATAATGGGCATACCAGAAGGAGAAGAAAGAGAGAAGGGAACAGAGAATATATTCAAACAAATTGTTGATGAGAACTTCCCAAACTTGTGGACAGAACTGGATCCTCGAATCCAAGAAGCAAATAGAACACCTAATTACCTCAATCCCAACAGGCCTTCTCCAAGGCACATTGTATTGAAGCTGTCTAAAATCAACGACAAAGAAAGAATCCTCAAGGCAGCCAGGGAAAAGAAGACGGTAACCTACAAAGGAAAGCCCATTAGATTATCATCAGATTTTTCAGCAGAAACTCTACAAGCCAGGAGGGAGTGGAACCAAATATTCAAACTATTGAAAGAGAGAAATTATGAGCCAAGAATAATATATCCAGCAAAGATATCCTTTAGATATGAAGGAGGAATAAAGACCTTTCCAGACATACAGAAGCTGAGGGAATTTTCTAATACACGACCTGCACTACAAGAAATACTAAAGGAGGCTATTCGACCACCATCAACAGGGACAATTTGTGGCAACCAAAACATAAAAAGGGGGAGAGTAAAGGCCTGAACCGGAATATGGGAATGGAGAAAGTAAGCGTGCTGAAGAAAATGGAATACTCTAAATATCAAACTTTCTTTTACATAAACTTAAGGGTAACCACTAAAAAAAAATCCAGAACTGAAATACATACTGTAATAAAAGAAGAAACAGAGGGAAACATCATAGAATACCACCACACAGAAATAACGGACAACAACTAAAAGGCAAAGGAACAATGGACACACAGCCTTACCAGAAAACTAAAGATAGAATGACAGGAAATCCTCACATATCAATAATCACCCTAAATGTAAATGGACTGAACTCACCAATAAAAAGGCACAGAGTAGCAGATTGGATCAAAAAACTAAACCCAACCATATGCTGTCTCCAAGAGACACATCTCAGCTACAAGGACAAGCATAGACGCAAAGTGAAAGGGTGGAAATTGACACTCCAAGCAAATGGTATCCAGAGAAAATCAGGTGTAGCCATAATGATATCAGATGAAACAGACTTCAGGTTCAAAAAGATAACAAGAGACAAAGATGTACATTTCATAATGGTGAAGGGGACTATACAACAAGAAGACATAACAGTCATCAATATTTATGCCCCCAATCAGGGAGGACCGAAACAGACCAAACAACTACTAAGAGAATTAAAGGGAGAAATTGACCAAAACACAATTATACTAGAGGACTTAAATACATCATTGACAGCTATGGAGAGATCATCCAAACAGAAAATAAACAAAGGAATAGCAGCCCTAAATGACACATTAGATGAAATGGACATAATTGACATATATAGAGCACTTCATCCCAAAACATCAGACTATACATTCGTTTCTAGTGTACATGGAACATTCTCAAGGATAGACCATATATTGGGACATAAAATCAGTCTCAGCAAATTTAAGAAGATTGAAATCATACCAAGCATATTCTCTGAAAAAAAGGGGAAGTTATCGCAGATACCACAGAAATACAAAGGATCATCCAAGAATACTATGAAGGACTATATGCCACCAAATTCAATATCCTAGAAGAAATGGACAAGTTCTTAGAAACATATAGCCTTCCAAGGCTGAACCATGAAGAACTGGAAAATCTAAACAGACTGATCACCAGTAACGAAATTGAATCAGTCATCCAAAACCTTCCCAAAAGCAAAAGTCCGGGACCAGATGGCTTCACTAGTGAATTCTACCAAACCTTCAAAGAGGATCTAACACCAATCCTGCTCAAACTCTTCCAAAAAATTGAAGAAGAGACAGTACTCCCTAACTCATTTTATGAGGCCAACATTACCCTGATACCAAAACCTGGTAAGGACAACACAAAAAAGGAAAACTACAGACCAATATCTCTGATGAATACAGATGCAAAAATCCTAAACAAAATTCTAGCAAATCGAATACAACAATGCATTAAAAAGATTATTCATCACGACCAAGTGGGGTTCATCCCCAGGGCACAAGGATGGTTCAACATCTGCAAATCCATCAATGTGATACATCACATAAACAAAATAAAGTACAAAAATCATATGATTATATCAATTGATGCAGAAAAAGCATCTGACAAGATACAACATCCATTTATAATTAAAACACTTTATAAAATAGATATAGAAAGAAAATATCTTAACATAATAAAGCCCATATATGACAAGCCCTCAGCTAATCTCATAATTAATGATGAAAACTGAAGCCCTTTGCTCTACATTCAGGAACACGACAGGGCTGTCCCCTATCACCTCTGCTTTTCAACAGTGTTGGAAGTCCTTGCCAGAGCAATCAGGAAAGAGAGAGAAATAAAAGGCATCCAAATTGGGAATGAAGAAGTTAAATTATCACTCTTTGCAGATGACATGGTGCTATATATAGAAAACCCTAAAGACTCCACCAAAAAGCTATTAGAAACAATCAACGAATACAGTAAAGTTGCTGGCTACAAAATCAACGTACAAAAGTACATTGCATTCCTATATACTAACAATGAAATCTCAGAAACAGAAATATAAAAAGCAATTCCTTTTGCAATTGCAGAAAAAGAATAAAACACCTAGGAATAAACTTAACCAAGGATGTGAATGACCTATATGCTGAAAACTATAAGACATTTTTGAAAGAAATTGAAGAAGACACAAAGAAATGGAAAGACATTCCATGCTCATGGATTGGAAGAATCAACATAGTTAAAATGGCCATATTACCCAAAGCAATATACAGATTTAATGCAATCCCCATCAAAATCCCAATGGCATTTTTTAAAGAAATAGAACAAAAAATCATCAGATTTGTTTGGAACCACAAAAGACCCCGAATAGCCAAAGCAATCTTAAGAAAAAAGAACAATACTGGAGGCATCACACTCCCTGACTTTAGCTTGTACTACAGGGCTACAATAATCAAAACAGCATGGTATTGGCAGAAAAACAGATACATAGACCAATGGAATAGAATTGAGAACCCAGAAATAAAACCACATAAATATGGACAGATAATTTTTGACAAAGAAGCTAAAAACATACAATGGATGAAAGACAGCCTCTTCAATAAATGGTGCTGGGAGAATTGGATAGCCACGTGCAAAAGAATGAAACTGGACTGCTATATGTCACCATGTACCAAAATTAATTCAAAATGGATCAAACACTTACGCATAAGACCTGACACAATAAACTGCATAGACGAAAACATAGGTGCTAAACTTATGGACCCTTGGGTTCAAAGAGCATTTTATGAATTTGACTCCAAAGGCAATGGAAGTAAAAGCTAAAATAAATGAATGGGACTATATGAAACTTAAAAGCTTCTGCACAGCAAAAGAAACCATCGACAAAATAAAGAGGCAACCAAATGAATGGGAGAAGATTTTTGCAAACAGTGCCTCCGATAAGGGACTGATATCCAAAATATACAAGGAACTCATGAAACTCAACAACAGAAAAACAAACAACCCAACTGAAAAATGGGCAGAGGACCTGAAGAGACATTTCTCCAAAGAGGACATACAAATGGCAAATAGACATATGAAAAAATGCTCAACATCACTAATCATCAGAGAAATGCAAATCAAAACCACAATGAGATATCACCTCACCCCAGTCAGAATGGCTATCATCAACAAGACAAATAGTAACAAGTGTTGGAGAGGCTGTGGAGAAAAAGGAACCCTCATACACTGTTGGTGGGAATGCAGACTGGTGCAGCCGTTATGGAAGGCAGTGTGGAGGTTCCTCAAAAAATTAAGAATAGAATTACCATATGACCCAGCAATCCCTCTCCTGGGTATCTACCCAAAAAATCTGAAAACATTTATCCATAAAGACACGTGTGCTCCAATGTTCATTGCAGCTTTGTTTACAGTGGCCAAGACATGGAAACCACCAAAATGTCCTTCGATAGATGAATGGATAAAGAAGTTGTGGTATATATACACAATGGAATACTATTCAGCGGTAAGAAAAGATGATATAGGAACATTTGTGACAACATGGATGGATCTTGAGAGTATAATGCTAAGCGAAATAAGTGAGACAGAAAAAGCAGAGAACCATATAATTTCACTGATATGTGGTATATAAACCAAAAACAACAAAAGAACAAGACAAACAAATGAGAAACAAAAACTCATAGACACAGACAATAGTTTAGTGGTTACCAGAGGGTAAGGGGGGTGGGGGGTGGGAGATGAGGGTAAGGGGGATCAAATATATGGTGACAGAAGGAGAACTGACTCTGAGTGGTGAACACACAATGGGATTTATAGATGATGTAATACAGAATTGTACACCTGAAATCTATGTAATTTCACTAACAATTGTCACCCTAATAAATTTAAAAAAAAATTCGCAGAAGCCCATGAATAGATGTTCAGCATCATTAGTCATCAGGGGAATGCAGATACAAACTACAATCAGATACCAGTTTATACCTAGGTGGCTATAATAAAAAAGATAGTTAGTAATAAGTATTGTCAAGAAAGTGGAGAAACTGAAACCCTCGTATATTAATGGATTGTAGAATAGTGTAGTCATTTTGCACACCAGTCTGGAATTCCTCAAAAACTTAAACATACAGCTACCAGATGACCCAGCAATTCCACTCCTAGATATGTACCCAGGAGAATTAAAAACATACCACCAAAGACTTGTACATAAATGTTCATAAAAGCCTTACTCATAACAGTCCAAAAAGCAGAAACCACCCAAATGTCTACTAACTGATGAACAGATAAACAAAAGGCGGTCTATCTACACAATGGACTATTATTTGGCAATAAAAAGGAATGAAGAACTAATACATGCTACAGCATGGCTGAACCTTAAAAACATTATGATAAACTAAGGAAGACACAAGACCACATATTTTATGATACCATTTATATGAAATGTCTACAATGGGCAAATCCATGGAGGCACAAAATAGATTAGTGGTTCCCAGGGGCTGCGGTGGAGGAAAATGCAGATTAACGTCATTTAAATGGATATGACGGGTCTTCTTTAGGGAAATGAAAATCTTCTAAGACTGATTTGTGGTGATAGATGGACAATGCATTTACTAAAAACTCATTGAATTATACACTTGAAAGGGTAAATTATATGATATGCAAAATATGCCTCAATAAAATGATTTTAAATTCATAGAAAAACCTAACAGTGGACATCTCGTTTCTTTCCTGTTCTTTTTTTTTTATACCTTAAAATGATTTGCAATTTTTCTACATGAACAAACTCTTATACTAGGTTCTCCCAAAGTAGATCTGAGGCGAAGAATTGTGTGAAAGTGATTCATAAGAAGTATTCCCAGGATCAACCGGAAGCAAAGTGGGAAAGTGAGACCAGGAAGGTAAGGATGCCAAGCAAAGATATGGTGTCAGGCCAAGAGCCCAGAAGGTTAACTGTGGCTCAATGCCTTGGTGGGTGGGGAAAGTTGGAGATACAGTGTGGCTCCACATCAGTCATCTGATGAGGAAGCTGGAATATTTGTAACACCACACGCACGCACGCACGCACGCACGCACAGCTCCACAACACCAGTCAGCCACTGGCAGTCCCTGCCACTCCCCACCCACCTGCCAGGAGGAGTAAATTCCCAGGAACTTGTGGTTCTCTGCATGCCATCCAAGCGGTGGGACCCACAGTTGGTCCTCCAAAAAAAAGGAAAAAAGACACAGGTACTGGCTATTGGGAGTGAAAGCACCTAGGAGCCACTGTGCACAATAAATGGAACAAGGATGCCAGAGAATATGGATGAAGCCTGGCAGCATCTACAACAGCATGTTTTAATTGTAGAGGCAGAAAAAAGAGAACTATTTCAGAAAAACTCAAAACTAGTCACAGGATATAATATATAGAAAATATAGTATCTGAATGATAGGATCCACAGGTACATAATAATAAATGTTTAGTGGTATTTCTGAGACACGCTATAAAACTTGTAGAAGAGCCCCAAAGATGTGGTTGCTGCTTTCCTTGAAGATGAGAGAATTAATGTCCAAAATGGCACCGAAAGCAAGGCGTCCTAAGCTGAAGGGAAACTGGGTGGAGAAGGCTGCACTAGGGGAGAAACATGGCTTGAGGAGCCTCTGGGGAATTCTAGTTAGGTACAAGATGGTACTTACTGCCAACCAGAATTCTGTTAGAGCACACTTACACCTTTAATCTTGTCAGCCCCCGGAAGGGATGTCTCTAAGTACAAAAGTTTGTCCTACAAAATAATGTTAGCGTCTTGGATCTAAGGAGGTATATTGAATATATCTCATTGACTAGTTGTTTTCTAAAAGTTTATTTCCAGGAGTTTATTTCCTTAAGATTTGTAATGAATGACCAGTCAGTTGATAAGATCTGGCAACACTGTAGATACCTTGAATTAATCTGTAAACATAAAAATGCCTGAAGAAAATGTCAGTATAATAATTCCCACATTTAGCCATGCTTTCTTCACATTACTGCTCAAAAACATCATAACCACTGGGGGTAGGGGACAATATTTGTCCTCTAACCCTCCGAAGCTGAATGATTCTGGAAAACCTCCTGTTCCCATGATTATTCCAAAAAGAATAAAGCATGACCTTTGGCTCTTATAGAGTAGCCTGTGGCATTATCCAAAGCTAGACACGGAAAAAAAAATCAGTGAGAAGAAGCCAACTGAATATATGATTCCAACTATATGACATTCTGGAAAAGGAAAAACTATGGAGACAGTAAAAGGATCAGTGGCTGCCGGGGTTAAGGAAATGGGGGGGGGGGGTGCATCAGGGATGAATAGGCAGAGCACAGAGACCTTTTTGGGCAGTGCAACTACTCTGTATGATACTGTAATGGTAGATAGACATCATTATGCATTTGTCCAAACCCATAGAATATACAACACCAAGAATGAACCCTAATGCCAACTACAGACTTTGGGTGAAGTTCATCAATTATAATGAATGTACCAGTTTGGTGCAGGATTTTGACAGTGGGGGAAGCTGTGCGTGTATAGAGGCAGGGAATATCTGGAAAATCTCTGTACCTTGTTGTAAACCTAAATCAGCCCTAAAAAACAAAGTCACTCTCTTTTTTTTTAAAGCCGAGAGAAGAAAAAATGGTCCTCTTAGTTCTCGAGGGCCATTAATTCACTGTGTCCAGTCACTTGGAGCCAGCTAGGTAATTGGCAGGGCCCAAAAATGAAAATGCAGGCCTCTTGTTAAAAAATTATTACCCATTGCAAGATGGCAATAACAGAGCATTAAACAAGCATGGGCCCCTCTACACACCGGATCCTAGGTGACTACACAGGTCACATGCCAACAAAGTGGCTCTGGCCAGAGTATACACTGCCACTCCCCTGTTTAAAACACTTGGAAGCCCTCTGTAAGCAACGAGGAAGAAGTGGGAAACCTGGAACTAATGTCACATGGTCTTGGGGATCATCCCCCCAACTTCAGCTTCATTCCTCACAGCCCCACCACAGCCTCTATGTTCTGGTCACCTAGAGCTCCCTTAAGATTCTCGAATTTTCTATGTGCTCTTAGTCTCAGGGTCATAGCATGTATGTCCCTTATCTGGACTCTAATTCCCCTCAATTTTTTAATCACTCAAACTGCTATTGATCTTGCAGGTCGCTGTTAAGTGGAGAAATAATGGCTAAGCAAATCAATGTTTACATTACATATTAAATAAGACTTAAAATAGTAAGACTATTTAAAAATGCTGTTTTAAATACTATTTAATTTAGGAAAGGAAAATATATTGTTTATTAAGAAATAACCTAATTTTTTTGATATGTAAATCTATATTTTCACAAAGCAGTTTTACATAAAATGAGACAGACTGATAGTTTGCGTTTGCTTGTTTTTTACCAAGGGTGAAAAATGTGTTTATTAAATGAAGCCCAGTGCAGACCGATATAGTTTGTCCTATTGTCAACTGCTAAAGAAGCAGAAGTCTCTGAATACTTGTTTTTGTTTAGAAAATAAAAAACAAAGTCTGTAATGATGTTATCTTCTGGATGAACACAATTTCCTGCCAATTTCTCCATTCTCTTAAAAACTAAGTCCCAAACCAAGGCTAAAACTACTCTTCCAAAAACATCACTTTTATTATACCATAATTTTGATCAAACTTATCCAAAACTGTCCAAAATATCCAAAATTAGCACCCAAGCACTTAGCAAATAAGGTCTAGCCCCCCCACCCAGGCTTGGAATTTGTAGGCTCTTGAAATTTGGCCTCTAAATTTTCTGGTTTCCTGACCTACACTTGTCTTCAAGCCCAGGTAACCTTGATCTTGAGACACCCTAAGGTTTCACACCACATGGTCTTTGATTATATTTTCCTGGCTTGTGAGTGTCTTGATGCCTCCGCTCTGCCCATCTGATCTAAGCATTTAAGAAATCATCTTTTGTTAAAACAAATTGTGTGGTACTTTCCATAAAATGACTTATGCCATGAACCTATATTCTGATATGTAGCAAAGGTGATCAACCCATCTGTTTGCCCAGGACTTGCCAGTTTTACCACTGCAAGCCCTGCATCTCAGAACTCCCCCCAAACCCCCAAGACCTGGGCAAACAGGGATGGTTGGTCATCCCATAAACTGGGATGTAAATTATAAGCTTATCTGTGTTTTTCACAGGCTTAATACAAGGCTTTAAGCATAATGTTTACTCAGAAATATTTTTGATTAATTTCAATTGCATGCACTTGTGTATTTTTACACAGCCATCTTCACAAGCGATTTTCTCTGAATTCATCACAAGGTCCTAGTACTGTTATAATTAGACAAAATGGTCTGTCAGTTCCTGGCAACCTAACCATGAAGAGAAGAAGAGAAGTTAAAAGCCAAAATGTTAATAGCTTTAAAAAATATGGCAGAGCTAGGAAAAGCTTTGTTAAGTGAGTCTACAGCTTGTATGTGACCTTCAAGAAATATTTGAGTAGGATTGAACTTTATGGACAATTAATGTAGCCGATTAACGTCTGTTCTGCCACCTTTATTCTTGGTGGTAATGGTAAGGTATTAAATCTGCCCTTTTTTCCTTGTCAACTATATTACATTAAAAATTACTTTGAATCCCCATGGGGGAAGCAAATATCATTCTGTAAGCTATAAGGAATTATGGAGTTTATCACTGTTAATATAAAAAGCAAAGCCAAAATCAACATTTTTAATCAAAAACTGACATCAGGTCAGGGCTTGAACTTGGCTCTTGAGAAAAACAAGCAATCAAACCTAAGCAATAATGTTCCAGGCAGAGGGAAGAATACGTATAAAGACTTACGAGTGAGAGGCCATGAAGCGTATTAAAGGAGCTGAAGAGTTTATTTTGTTTGAGATAAAATGAGAAGAGGACATTGATAGACTAGTGATGAAGAATTACAGAGGTGGAATCAGATCCCACAGGGTCTTACAAAGAAGGTTGTGGAGTTTGAACTTGAGTCCAAGAGCACTGAGAGAGACATCAAAGCTTTTCAATAGAGAAGTGGATGTCAGATTTTCATTTTCAAACAAACCACTCGAATAACAAAAGGAGAGAGTGCATTGTTGATGAGTCAAGTTGGAGGCAAATAGTTCAGTCGTGAAGCTGTTACAGGCCGTGGTGTGATCCAATATAGGGCAGTGTGGATAAACAGAGGGATACTGAGAGATGTTTAAGAAGCAGAAGACATGTCACTTGATAGCAGATGGACTGTGGGGTGGGGACATGGCAGAGAGAATGGCTGAAATTGACATGAAAGTGTGTAGCTTCGGCAGTCTGTCGACCTGGTACCCTTTACACAGGTATGGGAACTCGGGAAGGGAGTTGGGTAGGGTCAGGGGAGACGAGGAATTCAGCTGCTTTATCTGTTGACTACTAAGCTGACAAAAACTTACATGGAACAACAGTTTACAATGTCTGTTTATAATCCAAATAAATATTTCCATTTAAGAAACACAGCCCAATAATCAAATACAGTTTCAAAACAAATGTTTCCACTTGTACAAAATAAAGAGTGAAGAAAGTAAATGGAACAGAGGTGTCAATTTTTAGTAAGTCTAAGCTTTCAGTGATAAAATGTCCTGTGTTCTAGGGAAACTGCTGTTCTTTTCTATAAACTTTCTCATAGGTGGTTGGCTCTGTGGTAACAGCCAAGATACAACGGAGCACACTCAAAAGCCATTTGGCCAGAACATAGGCCAGGCTGCTGCCCATGCATGAATCCTGAGAATCCAAGGGAAGTAACTCAAAGGAAAATGCTATCCAGAAGCAAAGTTATCATTTTGACTACATAAGCA
This sequence comes from Rhinolophus sinicus, assembly GCF_036562045.2. Taxonomy (NCBI): domain Eukaryota; kingdom Metazoa; phylum Chordata; class Mammalia; order Chiroptera; family Rhinolophidae; genus Rhinolophus; species Rhinolophus sinicus. The sequence goes on from NC_133768.1 coordinate 8,682,347, forward strand.
TGCCAGAGCATATTTAGATGATAACACACCAGCTCAATGAGACTGTCAAAAAACCAGATGCTTTCAGTGTTTAACATGGTGGGAAAAAAACAGTGCTGCATTTTGTTTCAAGACTCTAGGCCCAGAAAAAATCAGTAAAAGCCTCTGTATTGCAGTAATATACCAAAATCTTTTACAAAATTTAAACTCGTAGAGCAGATGTTATTGCCCCACGCTTGACACTTGATGCTCCACCCTTGACCTTCACCTCTGCCTGTTGAAGGCTTCCTACAGGCAACACCTGTGAATCTTTGCCTCAGGGCTTTTTTCTGCATGAAGGAACAAACCTTCCTCATTCAGGACAAGCTGGAAATACCACAAAGTTAATGCCCCTGGAAGCATCCCTTACCGATGACCAGTGAGGTGTTGGTGGGCAAATGCATCAATCTTCTGGGCCCTCAGATGGGATAACTCTGAAGGGTGTTCCACACAGTATCCCAAAGTCTTCTGGCAGGACTGAACCTGGTTATGGGTAGTGGGCAAGCATTGGAGTGCATGTATTATGGTTGATTTTGGAGATATTCCCAGGAAACAGAGGAGTGGGGAGTGAGACAGATAAGGGTACAGATTCCCACTGTGGGCCACATGGGGACCTCTAGGAGATAGTAAAGAACATGCCTCAGAATTATTCAACAAAGCGAGGGAACCTGGTGTATTGATGTACCAATGCTCATTGGTCAAGGCGAAGGGTTGATCCTAGATGTGGGCTGCTTGGCATTTCAGGTGTGCACCATGCAGAGGCTAGGCAGACTGCAGCATCCAGAGAGGCAGAGAGCATGTGCTGGTAAATGGATCCCAATGGGTCAGGGTGTACAGGAATGGCAAATGCTAAGGGGCACTGACAACATCTGCTACAGAAAGGCACAAACTCCATAGAAGGAGGTAAGCAAGTAATTCCCAGTAGCTGACTGAGGTAAGTCCTAAAGGACAAGCAGGAGATACAGCAGTGGGAGAGGGACAGGAACAAAAGGCGGGAGGAGAGTCAGTCTGGAGGCCCATTAGGTTGGGAGCTGTTGGACCTATCCAGAAGAGAATCGGAGCAGGCTTGAGGAAGTGCAGCTAAAGGGAGGGGGAATCAAGAGGATGTGATGAATGTGAGGGCAAAGAATCCTGAAAAGAAGGTGATTTTTAGATGTTTGCCTCCAGGGACCAGATGGCTGCACCATTCATTACGCCAGGGATACAGAGGGACAGACCATTTTTGCCCCAGAGTGAGCCTCACAACTTAATTTTTTAACATATTGAGTTTGAGGCTTATGGGTTATCCAAGTAGAGATATGCTGTGGATGTTACTTGTTGGGAACTCAGAAACAATCTGTGTTGAAGGTAGAGATTTGATATAATCAGGCTATACAAAACAAAATTAAATCCACTACTATGTACCAGGCACTGTGTCAGTCCCAAGATATGCAGTGGTGAATATGAAGGAAGAAGTCCCTTCCCTCTTGGAGCTATCAGTACAGTTAACAGTTTCTGCCAACTGTAGACATTGTGAGACCACGGTGTCTGATAAGATGTCAAGAGAGAGAGTGAGCACTGAGAACTGAAGAACTCTGAGCAATCCTAACACCTGAGGGACAACCAGCAAAAGGAAAGTATTTGAAATAAACCAGAAAAAATGGCCCATGGAGTACAAAAAACACAAAGAAGATAAATTCAGAAAAGAACCTACAATAACCATGTGGCTTTTCTGGTCATAGTGGTGCTGTGTGTGTTGGAAGTGCAGGGTGGGGTGCTGAGCAAAAATATTAATGCAGTGAGTTAAAGAGTTGATTAAAGATAAAAAAGAACTAGAGATAGTTATATCATAAATGTGGACATTATAAATATTCCCTACCACCAGTTATTTTACTATAACGTTAAAATGTAATTGATACTTCTTTAAGAAGTCTAATCTTGGATCCTTCATAAATATTTCTAGCTTGTTCCTTAGATGATGACATATCTCAATAAAAAAGTAGTACCTCACATTAGTATAGTGTTTTAAAGTTTACCAAGCAAAATGTAAGTCTGGGTATCTGCCAGGATTCTTGGTTGCAAGCAACAGAAGTCTGACTCTAACTTAAAAAGAAAAGGATATATTGCAATATATTGGAAGAATATTAGTGTTTTCTAGTGAGTCAAGCTTGAAAATGCACAGGAATGAAGGGAGGCCAGGTAACAAATGTGCCTATCCTGGATTCCTGACACGGCCACAGTGCCTGTGCACTAAGTGCACTCAAGTGGCCACTATTCTCCAGGTCTCTTTGTCTCAGCAACACTCACTTAAGGGTCCAAGCTCAGGCAGGAGAATCTGATTGGCTGAGTCTAGGTCACATGACCTTGTTCTGCCCACCTGGGGGTGGGAAAGGGAATATCTTTCCCTTCAGGTCCTGCAGATAAAGGTGAGAATCTGCTTTGCATCACAACTCACATAATGGGTATTGCTCAAATCTAAGAAAGGATGTTAATGGGGCACAGTCCACCACTGCCCACAAACTTTAGGTTTGCTTGTCTGCCAGCATTATGCTCAATCTCTACACTCATCACCTCCTTTGGGTTTTACTCAACTTCTTTGGGGTGAATTATTGCTTCCATTTGACCTGGAGGAGACTGAGAATTAGAGCAGTTACATGCAAGCATTAGCATCAGGATTCGGACCTTTGTCTTCGAACTTCAAGTTGACAACACTCCCACTGTGTAGGATTAGCTCAATTCACTTGAGTATTTATGGATGAACACTTTGCCCAGAAAATCAGGATGTATATAAGAACAAAGGTCAATAGGTACTAAAAGTTCCCAAAGACTGAGAACTACTGAGCTGGCCCGCCTACTTTATGATTATTCTCAAGTCACAGAAATTGTCATTACACACATGAATTCATCATGGCCTTGATTGGGGCTGTGTGCTCAAGAAATGACCAAGATTATCTTGGTTCTGAAACATGGGGTGGGGTTCCTAGCCTGGAATTTAACAGCAAAATTGTCCAGCCCAGCTCACTGATAGTGGCTCTCAAGCAGCATTTAGATCCTGAGCAGAAACTGTGAAATTCCTGAATCAGTTCTCAGGGAATTTAATCCAGTGACAGTATACATTTCATACTGGGAAGTAGCAAACAGTATTCAGGTGAAGAGGACCCATACATGTGAACATTCCAGTCCTGCATTTTTTTTTTTTTTAACTGACCGAGCTTTGACAAGAAAGTCTCTTTGTTTCTCATACAAAACAAGGTACAAAATAATGTTCTGGGCTGGGGAAAAAAGTCCCCATAAATTCTGACTGTTAAAACCAGCAGAGATTGTGGCTGAGTGAGCCAGAGTACAGCTGCAGTCCCAGGAATTCCTCTTAAAGGGAACATGTATGGACTTACTTGCTGACAGACTCACTTACTCTGACTTCCAGCGCTGGGGTGGCAGCTCAAAAGGCACCAAGGACATTTGGGAAGGAACTGAGTTGTCTGGTTTCCAGTCAAGGGCTGGAGGACCAGCTTTCTCCCAGACAGACATCCTGGCAGAAGCCATTGCTCCTTTGTTGATGGGGCACCCACTCTGCACTTGCAGGCCAGTGCCATATCTGAGTCTCCATCAACCTGGCTAACACTGTTTGCCGTGTCCTGGTGATTCCCTGAGGCCCTGCCCCACCCAACTTGTGGGCCTACCCAAGCCACTTTCAAAGGGTTTCCATACAAATTGCCTGGTTTGGCTCATGCTGCAGATTTTCCTAAAATCTCTCAAAGGTTCACAAACTCCAAACAAGCAGAATCTGGCCGCAGCGTGCCCTGTACCTCTTGCTGAGGAGCTCCAAGCCCAGCACTAACAGCAGCCAGCCTCAGTTCACAGCTTAGCCTCTCCCAGACACCTCCAAGGCCAGCACAGGTGGCAACCACCTGCAGATCACTTTGTAGTTCATACCAAGTGGCCCCAAGCAGAGCACAGGCAGCAGTTGCACTTGGCCTGCAACAGAGTCCCTCCGAAGAGGCCCCAGAACCAACACACCTGGTGACCAGCTTTAGACCACACCAGAGCACCACCCAACCAGTTCCACAAATGACACACCCAAAGGGCAGACTCAGCAGGCACCGGAACACTGCTAAAATGAATCCTGTTCCATAGGTTCACTTCATGCACAATAGTTCCCCCACTCTAGTCATGGCCAGTTCTCACAACCAATCAGTCTGAGCGTCAGTCCCTCCTATTGATATGCCAACAGCAATCAAGGTTCAACTATAATAGGAGGGCACACACAGACCACAAAAGGAACACACCTGGAGCACCCAGCTCAGATGACCAGGGAGACTGCACCACTGGGCCCCACAGCACACCTACTGCATAAGGCCACTCTATGAAGACTGGGAGACATAGCAGCCCTATCTAATACACAGAAACTTACACAGGGAGGCAGCCAAAATGAGGAGACAAAGAAACATGTCCCAAATGAAAAAACAGCACAAAACTCCAGAAAAAGAACTAAACAAAATGGAGACAATCTACCAGATGCAAAGTTCAAAACACTGGTTATAAGGATGCTCCACGATCCTGGGAGAACTACAACAGAGATAGGAAACATAAAAATAGAAATAGAAAACATGAAAAAGAACAAGTCAGAAAATGAAGAATAAAATCACTGAAATGAAGAGTATGTTAGAGGGAATCAACAGTAGATTAAATGAAGCAGAGGACTGAATCACCAATTTGGAAGATAAGGTAGCAGAAAACTCCCAATCAGAAAAACAAAAAGAAAAAAGAATTCCCCCACCCCCCCAAAAAAATGAGAATAGTCTAAGAGGTCTCTGAGACAAGTGTACCAACATTTGCATCATAGGAGTACCAGAAGGAGAAGAGAGAGCAAGGAATTGGAAATCTATTTGAAGAAATAATGACAGAAAACTTCCCTAACCTGGCGAAGGAAACAGACATACAAGCCCAGGAAGTGCAGAGAGTTCCAAACAAGATGAACCCAAAAAGGCCCACACCAAGACACATCATAATTAAAATGCCAAATGTTAAAGACAAAGAGGGAATCTTAAAGCAGCCAGAGAAGAGCAGTTAGTTACCTACAAGGGAGCTCCCATAAGACTGTCAGCTGATTTCTCAACAGAAACTTTGCAGGCCAGTAGGGATTGACAGGAAATATTCAAAGTGATGCAAATCATGGACCTACAACCAAGATTACTCTAGCCAGCAAAGCTATAATTTAGAATCGAAGAACAGATAAAGAGCTTTCCCAAAAAGAAAAAAAAAATTAAGGAGTTCATCACAACCCAACCAGTATTACAAGGAATGTTAAAGGGGATCCTTTAAGATGAAAAAAAAAAATCAAAAATATGAATAAAATGGCAATAACTACATATCTATCAACAATTACTTTCGATGTAAATGGATTAAATGATCCAATCAAAAGACATAGGGTGGCTGAATGGATTAAAAAACAAAACCCTTACATATGCTGCCTACAAGAGATTCACTTCAGATGGAAAGACACACACAGACTGAATGGAAAGGGATGGAAGAAGATAGTTCATGAAAATGGAAACAAGCAATAAAGGCTGGGGTAACAATACTTATCCCAGACAAAAAAGACTTTAAAACAAAGACTATTAACAAGAGAAAAGAAGGACCAAGTAATTCCACTTCTGGGTATTTATCTGAAGAAACCCAAAACACTAATTCGTAAAGACATATGCATGTGTATGTTCATAGTGGCATTATTTGTGGCCAAGGTATGGAAGCAACCTAAGTGTCCATCAATAGATGAATGGATAAAGCAGATGTGGTACATATATACAATGGAATATTACTCGGCCATGAAAAAGAATGAAATCTTGCCATCTGCAGCAACATGGATGGACTGAGATGGAATCATGCTATATGAAACAAGTCAGACAGAGAAAGAAAAAAAACATTATTTCACTTATACGTGGAATCTTAAAACAAAATAAATGAATAAACAAAATATAAACAAACTCATAGATACAGAGAATATTTTGATGGTTGCCAGGTGGGAGGGGAGTGGGGGGCTGGATGAAAAAGGTGAAGAGATTAAGAAATACATATTGGTAGTTAAACAAAATAGTGATAGTGATGTAAAGTAAAGCATAGGGAATATAATCAATAATATTGTTATAACTATGTATAATGTCAAGTGGGTACTAGAGTTATTGGGATGATGACTTCGTAAAGTATATAAATGTCTGATCACTATGTTGTACACCTGAAACTAATATATTGTATGTCAACTGTAATTGAAAAATAAACAAATATTTTTTAAAGAGCAAGAAAAACTATGTTTTTTTTCCTAGAATGTTGTTCCAACTTCTTATTTTGGATAAGCCAGTCTGGCTGCCAACCAAACTTCTTTCATGTTAAAAACACTGATCAATTGGGATTAGTGTGATCATTTCCCCGACTTCACAGTGTGGGAGCAAGAATAAGAAATCTGAGGGATTTTCAGCTACCACTCTTGACACCTCACCCCTGTACCCCTCCACAAAAATAGACAGTATAGGAGTCTGGTACCAAGTAAGGACCCTTAAATCCAGGGGTGCTGTCTAGCCACTAGATGGGGTTGACAGGCCTATAGAGTTCTGGGGGTGAGCAGGAACTCTGAAGTGGCTCTCACATCAACAGCTGCCATGGACATGCACCTCAAGCTCCAGAAACCTCTACACTATCAACCCTTTGAGACTAGCCTTAATACTCCAATTCAAAGCCTAAGAGAGCATCTTGGCCCTTCAAATGAATGACTCCTTTCTATGACCCCTGCCTGGGCACATAGCTTAACCAGGCCACTTCCTCACCAAAAATGCTCAGTCTCATGAATCATCATGGTCAGGTTTCAAATCGTGAATCCCCAAGCATTTCCCTTAAGCTTCTCCACCTTTCACTCATGCCAATATCCCTCTGTGTCATTTTATGATTAATGGCTGCCTCCAAGACTAGACTGTATGTTCCATGATACCGGGGATCTTGACTGCTTTGCCTGCCATTGTATTCTACAGCACCTCGCACATAGTAGGGGCTTATTTAATGTTTACTGAATGAATCACAGGGCCTGAAATGTCTAATCTTCTCTGACTTGCTTGGGTATCACTTTGCACATGAAGCTTTCTCAGGCTATGCCAACCAAAATGACTTTCTTCTTTATCCCTTTTTCATGCCACACACAGCACCAACAAAGTACAAGAAAGCACAACAGAGAGTAATGGGGGCTCAGAGGCACTCAGAAGTTTAACCAGGAAAGGAGAACATAAAGTTCAGAAGAGGAAAAGGATGAAACAAGAGAAAGGTGGTAACCTTGATTAAGGTGGATTAAGCTGAAGAACATGAAACCATGGGTTTAAAATTAATGTATGCGTATTTAACATGTGTTAGTGAACTACAACTGCAATACTATTACATAACAAGCAACCCCCAAACTCTGTAACGCACAAAAACAAGCAGTATTTTCTTGCTGAACATCTATAGTGGCTCTGTTTCAGGCTGCAGTCAGCTGCGTTTGGCTCTAGGCTTCAAGTTGGGTCCAGATTTGTTCTATTGAAGCCTACGCTGAAAGGGTAACAGCTATCTGGGGCATGCTTTAATTATTGCAATATTAGGAGACCCTAGAGGCCAAGCATAATTACGTAAGCATATTTAAGACTTCTACATCTGCTAATCTTCCATTGGCTAAAGCAAGTCCTATGGCCAAGCCCAACACCAGTGGGCTGTGAAAATATACTGTAAACACTCTAGTACACCGCAAGATCACACTGCATTGGGAGGGAGTGAAGAATTAAGAACACAAGCTATCACACTGTACAAAGAGCCCATCATTATGGACCAAAAAGAACAAAAACACTCAAACACTCAAAACACATTTTGATGAGGAACAGTTTCGTGGGAAGCTGGAAACGAATGACTTATTCACTGAGTTTGACAACAGCGAGAAACTGATGCTTAAATCACAAAAAGCAGTTCCAAGTTTCCTGTGTGAGTTATGAGGCTGGGTTCCACAGACATCTAGAAATTCCCAGTGTCCACAAGAAATCTACACACTCCATGCAAGATACAGCTGTTATTCAGTGTGTCACTGGGCTCCAAGCTTGCCAGTTGGGAGCCTCCCCCGAAGTAGTCCATGCTCACCACACAGCAGCGTTGTGGTAGTCTTAGCATTCATTTCTCTGGGAAAAGACTCTGACCCAGGGAGTCACATACAGAAGGTTTATTAGAGAATCCTCCAGGGAGATAAACCTATGAGGAAGTGCAGAGGGAAGGGCCAGGCAGAGGGAGGAGTTGACAATGCAGTTGTGATGGAGGACTCGGCTGAGCAGACAAGCTCTAGAGCTAGGGTGGCCCTTCAGAGGCAAGGAGGCCAGGCCTTTTATCCCCAAATCAGCCAGTCTGTGGCTACAGCTCTCCCTCTCAGAGGAACGAGCTGTAACCTGGGGAGAGTCAGTTCCCTGAGGCCGAGGACAAGTCCAGTGAGGGCCACAGCTGTGAGCCTTTAGCAGGTGCCATTCCCAGCAGCTGGGCTGGAGTAGGCTGTCCCTGGAAAGGAGCCTTGACAGAGCACCGAAGTAGCCACGGTGGTTGCTATCTGCCAATCTGCTTGGGAACCTACGCTAAGTAACTGGGAGAGAACAGAAGAGCTGGTGATTGTACATGAGGGACTGGAGAAGGGAGGAGGAGAATGGGGGGAATATTCCCCATTTGGTCCCCAGAATTGGGTTCAGTTCTGTGGTTGGCCCTTATGTTCCCATGAGAGATTCCACACCCAAGCTTCAGGTTAAAATGACAAAGGCTGACCCAGAGCAAGGAGCTGTCCACTCCCTCCTTCTGCATGGAAACCAGCAGCACAGCTGGAGAGCACGGGGTCTGCCCTTCATTTGCACTGATTGGGTAACGGGTTGAAAGGTGAACGGAAATAAGTCCAGAGAAGATAGCATGATCTTATGTCAGCTAAGAGCAACTCCATCCCAGCAGAAAAAAGAACGTACCCAGAAAGGGAGAGGGGGCAGTGCTGTGAAACAGGCCAGACCCCAATGGGCAGAGTAGGAAAAGGAAGAGAGGAGAATGGGGAGGAGGTAAGTTATGCACACATGGTTCCCGTGCTGTGATGAGTAGGATTTAGGGACTTCGATCAATGAAGATTTTCTGTGTGTCATGGAACTTAATTTCACTTTAACTCTTTACATGCAACAGATTCTTTAAAGTGCAACTTAATTCCTTGACTGTAGCAAAGATTTTAAGTTATTTTTCTACTTTTGAAGGTTGTTGGATGTGTTTATTTGAATGTGACGCTCAGTTGGACTGGATAGGAAGTGGCTTAGCTTTATCCAAGTATTACAAATGGAGTGAACTAATAAAGATTTGCGAGCATGGAGGTGCCACATTTAGTGGGTGTGCTTGTGATGGTTCTCCAAGTGCTGTCTTGTATCATGAAGCTCCTTGCTGTGTTATCGAGTTCTGAGACCCTCGAGAAGGGGCTGCAGCTTCTGTGTGTGCATGCTTTATCAAGTTTTTGAGGGCGAGGGCTGTCCATGCAGATCAAATGTCCTTAGCAGGCCTTGTAGACCACGGGATCAGTCAATGAAACCAGAAAGAATGAATGGACGGATCCTCATGGGGTCACATCATCAGCTAAAGTGAAAATCAAATCAATGGCCCAAGTCTCCCTTAGGCCTAATCTGGGGAATATTGGGGGAAAGAGCTGTAGAAGAATCTTATTAGTATAAAAGACCCCATTTTCTCAAATTGCTTTTAGATCTCTTGAGGCTCGGTTTTACTTTTGAAAGTCTTAAAACTCCATCTGGAACCAATAGTAAGTTTAGTCATTGTTTAATTTAGGTGCCACTTTCACTTCAAATGAAACCTGTCTATAAGTCAGAATTTAATAGCTTAAATATGTTAGGAAGACACTTAGCAAAACATAAATGTTGCTCAAAATGTGGTGATTAAAAATGCCACATTGCAAAATCACCTCATTCAATGCTTAATTCTCTCCCACATGTTTCTTATTTTCTTTGTTCTTATTTCCGTTAACAAGATGCTCAAATACTTCTCCCTCGGCAACTATTAATTTGATTAAATGGGATTTTGTTCTTACAACTGCTAATTCATGAACTATATTCATAATTCCCAGAAATTTTATGGATTACATTTAAAATACTGGAAGTATCTTCATTATGATCTATCAATGCTTAGCTGTCACCTATAGAGCAAAGATTACAATCTTTATAAATGTGTTCCTGGCAGACTATACTTTTTTACCATTTTGCATTTTGACAACATGCAATTCTCCCCTCTTCCTGCACTCCCCATTGCCTTATAAATAACCTTATTTCTCTTATCATGGTTTCCACTGTCTCAAGTTATAATATCTACAGAAATCCAAAGAGATGGCAGACAAGAACTATGCACAATTTACACAGCTCGCTCATAGGCAGCATTTTCTGTCCACAGTTCCCTGAAAAAGCCAGATCTGGACATGAGTGGATATAAAAGGAGGATTAATGGTGGTAATTACAGCACAGTAGTTGATTCCACACTCTTTGTTTAATTAAAAGCAAGTTGAGAAGATACCCCACCATTACTTAGTGTTCAGAGACAGGTCAGGTGATGTTTGAATTACCCAGAGAAAAAAATCATGAAGCTAACAGAATTAGAATTATAGGCAAAGTAACTGACAATTTGAGGTTATGTCCAGAGTTTAAAAATCTCCATCTTCCTTTGTAAATATATATTTTAAAAATAGCTATGAAGGAATGTAATCTAGTTCTTATTGTTGGCTGCTTGGTTACTGTTAAATTACGCCATGTATAAAAGTATGGCTTGTCACAGTGACCTTATATTCTACTTTAAATTTATGTTTAATTGTAGCCAAAAAGCCAGGCCAACAAATAACTTGTAATCTTATGGCTTCTTTCAACAACGTTTTGAGTGAACCAGTGCAAAATCTTAATGGCACAACTGATATTACAGGCTACAGTGGAAAATAATCTCATTTTGGCTCTTCTTGGGGTATTTGCTCCAAAACCACTAATTTAAGAATTAAATCAGCAATCTGCATGAAATTATATCTTGTGGATAAAAGACTGTTACCGATGCTCCTTGACTTATGATGGGGTTACGTCCTGATAAACCCATCATAAGTTGAAAATGTCATAAGTCAAAAATGCAGTTAATACACCTCACCTACCAAACATCATAGCTTAGCCTGGCCCACCTTAAACGTGCTCAGGACACTTACATTAGCCTACAGTTGGGGAAAAAACATCTAACACAATGCATACTCTGTAGAATGTCCGTAACATCTTCCGGTGTTAAGGCCTGGGGACAGAAAAATACTAGAAACAAACAAGGCCCATATCCTCAAGAAACTTACCCCCTTTTGACAAAGAGGGAGGCTTTTTTTCAGTATACAAATAAATAATCAAAAACTTTTCACACATAGAGATACACACACACACACTCGTTTGGTTATAAGCAGTAAAAATCCACTTCAAACTAGCTTAATCTTCAAAATACAATCATTGGAAAGATACTGTGTGTGTCGATCTCACAGAACTAGTAGGGCACATGTACAGCTGGCTTGGGAGGAAGTAAAAATCATCGTAATTCCACGTGACTGTTGGTCTGCATATGGCAGAACATAACTGCTTGCGAAAATGCAGGCTTTATAAGAGCAACAACCCGTCTCTTATTCAATACTGTACATCCAATCTCTAGCTTCTGGCACATTGTAGATGCCCCAAATGACTAAGGTCTCCGAATCCCTATTCTGAATTTCAGAACAGAAACCCAGATTGGCTACCTTGGGTCAGGTGTCCACTTCTGATCCAATCAGCTGTCACTACACATATGACAAATGTTTGTTGGGACCCATCCCTTGAGTTTTGAGGAGACAGCGGTTCTCCCAGAGGAGAGTTCTACCATAACTCAGTATCCATGGAGATGTAATTTCAGTTTATTCTTTCAGAAAGTAGTGATGGTCCAGCTGATCCTTCTGCATTCTTTTTTCCCCAGTTTATTGACATGTAATTGACATATGACATCATGCAAGTTTAAGGTGTACAATGTGCTCATTTGATACACTTTTATATTGCAAAGTAACTGCCACCACTAGCTAACACCGCCATCACGTCACTTAATTACCATTTTCTTTTTTGTGGTGAGAACATTTAAGATCTACTAACTTAGCAACTTTCAAGTGTACAATATCGTATTATTAACTACAATCACCATGCTGAACATTAGATCACCAGAACTCATTCATCTCATAACTGCAAATTTGCACTCTTTGACTAGTACCTTCCCATTTCCCCCACCCTGGTAACCATCATTCTACTCTCTGTTTCTAATCCTTCTGCATTCTTACTCACTCCCCTTTAGATGTTAATAAGAATTTTGGTTTCAGAATTAAGAATGAAGTCTGCAACCAAAAATTAAACCAAGTTATTATTCCTTGGTTATGTACCAACCAACTAAGCCACCAGCTGTAGACTTCAAAAAAAAAAGGGAAAACACGTTGTTTAAACACTGAAGTTTCCATTATTCAAAATGCCCATCATTTCCAGAAATTGGGTGGTTTATCCTGGGTGGGAACATCAGTGATCACTGTGGCTAACACCTCAGGAGCCAACAATTCATTATTATTTTCCCCGGGACCTAACATCTGCTCACCTACCCACCCCACTCCCACGCCAGGGGTTGCCTCCAGCAGCCATGTTGGTTGGGTTACAGCTGATCAACTTGGCACATTTACCTGACATAAGCAGGGCCAATCATATTCTTGCATCTGGGAATTGGAACTGTAAGGCTGAGGGGCTACTGTCAGGTTCTGTGGGGAGCAGGGCCCATTTGATAACACCTCTGAGAGTAGGCTACATTTTGGGCACCATGGGAACCAAGAATCTGAGAAGGATGTTGAACAGGCAACCATGATAAAGCAGGTGTACAGTGATGACAGAATCCAGGATAATCCGTGTATAATTCTAATCTTAGGTTTCGGCCTTTTCCTGAGATCTGGCTATATCCCTGCTCTTGGGATCCACAGATATCCTTACATACTTTTACAAAATGTCTTTTAGCTAGGTTCCCGTCAGCTTAGGTTACTGGCAACCAAAATCCTAACTAATGCATGAAGTTATTGAAAGTCCTGAAAGGACTTCTTACAGGAGATGATAAAGGACAAATGTGACGCTTCCCCACATTTCTTAATTAGCAGGTCACTATCTATAATTAAACTAAAAGGCTTTTGAGCATCAGTCCTATTATACTTCTGGCACTGCAGTTTGTGGCCAGGTTGCCACTCTTTGGTAAAGATGAGACAGTCACACTTATAGGAAGAATATGGTTGGTGTTGCTGGATAGCTCTGGGCTGAAACCTGCCTGCCATCTATCTACCCCATCCTCCTAGTCCAGGTTCCTGAGACAGCTCCATGGACGAAGAAAAAGAGCAAAAGGGAAAACAAGGTTCAACTCGATTGTGAGCTGGGCCTGATTCTAATCACCCCAGATGAAGCTAGGAGCATTGGCAAAAGACAGTAAGGGTTCTGGTGTCCAGGCCATGGTGGTGTCACACCCAGGGCTCCTGCACCATGGACACGCATGGCCCATTAGAGGGCAATGTTGCTGGCAGCACCCACTTCCCCAGATGGTAAATTCAGCAAACAGGGCCTTCTCCACGGCCCACACAACAAACTCCAGCCCAACCCCGACCTCAAGGACCTGCTGAGCAGACACACCACCCGAAAGCAGGATCAGCGCCCCTGCGTGTCTCAGTATCTCTAACTCTAGTATCCAACCTCAAGGCTTGAGAACGGGGTTATTTTCAGGGCAGGCCCTGAAATGCGAAGTGATTGTTAAGGCCTTCATGGCTCAAGGGAACCAAACACAAGAACACAACAGTTCACGCGTGATGGATTTAGAGCATGCGTTCCCAGGGGGTGATATCGCCATCAGGGGGGTGAAAATGGATTCTTAGGGGAGGTGATGAAACTTTATTCTTTTTAATGTATAAAGTACACACACACACACACACACACACACACACACACACACTACATAAATAAACAGAATATCCGTGCTACTGAAATTTCATGCAGGGGGCCAGCATTTAAGGAAAAATGTCTAAAAAATGTCCCTTAGGAAACACTGGAGCTGGCAGTGGATGGCCTGATGCCACTTCCAGGCGCCTTCAGCCCTGGTAGACCCAATCCCAGGTGTGTGCGTGTTGGCTGCTGAGAACTGCCAGTGACGCGTTCTCTGAGAATTGTTCTTTGCGGAATGGGACCCACATTTCCCAGGGAGGCCATGCTCCCACTTTCTCCTTTTCTATTTCTTTCCTCCATGCTATGCTCCATTTCTGAGAACGTCGAGCTAACCCATGCACCTTTTCCCTCTGCACGCTACTCAGATCCTTCTCAGACCTTCCCACAATCCACTGCATTTTTGCAAACTGAACCTCTTCTTTACATGGCCCTGACCCTTTTCCGAGCAACACTTCCATCTCAGTACTCTCCATTAATGTTGCTGCCTTAACTCCCACTATTCTTGTAAGCACTGTGAGGGCTAGAACTTTGTCACATTCGCTTTTCTACTCTCAGGACCTAGCACTAGTCCCAGCAGGAACAGGTGTTCAATCACTGTTAGGTCAATCAAAGTAATTTCTAGAACATCTTTGCAAGTTGTTTGGGCAAGCTGCACCATATAAGAGCTGATAAGGCCACAAAGCAACTCCAAAGTCTTTCAAAGTTCATCTACCCACTGAAAAACCCCAATTCAACTTATTTTTGCACACCCGCAAGCACCAAAAGCCAGGAAAACGAAATACCTGAAACATCCTGTCCAAGTTATAATCCACTTGTCATAAATAGGACATTTTGAATACAAATCAAATGTTATGAGAAAATATATCAATACTGAAGTGGCTGTGCTTAAATTCAAGCCTAAACATAAATAAAATATAAACAATGCTGACTTACTCTTGCAGAATATCTACAGTTCACAGAGTTGTTTTATCTGCACTGTCTCTTTGGAGGCTCAGGCAGCCTAGATAATATTTTACCCATTTTAAAAAGGATGAAAGTATTTTAACAAGTTCACATGACTGCCTCAAAATTGTAGAATAATGTATGGAGAACAGAATTCAAACCTAAGCATTCCATGAACGGGATGTGGAGTACAGCATAAGGAATAGAGTCAATGGAATTATAAAAGCTATATATGATGTTAGAGGCGTAGCAGATTGGGGGAGGGGGCTTCTCACTTTGTGAGGGGTGTAAAGGTCTAACTAGTACATTGTTTTGTACACCTGAAACTAATTTTTAAAAAAGACCCTAAGTATTCTCTGCCTGGTCCAGTGGTTCTCAATAAGGGAAAATTGGAGACATTTTTTGGTTGTCACAACTGGGGGAAAGGTGCTACTGGCATCTGGTGGGAGAGACCAGGAATGGTGCTAAGCATCCTACTATGTAGAGGACAGATGTCCCTAAGCAAAAATTACCTGGCCCAGAATGTCACTAGTGCTGAGGCTGAGAAACCCAGTTCTGGTCCAATGTGTGAGTCATCATATCACATTCCTTTGAGTAGACAACTTGCTCTCAAATAGGTAGGAAACTCTAAAAACGTTAGCCACAGAGCTGTGCTTTCCAGTACAAGAGCCATGAGCTACAAACAGGAACTGAGCACGTGAAATATGTGTAGCCCATATTGAGGTAAGCTGTCAGTGTAAAATGCACTCTGGGCTTTGAAGACAGTGTGAAATAGAACATATGAATTCTCTTAATATTTTTATATTGAGGCATATTGACATGATAATATAATGGATCCACTGACTTAAACAAAATAATTAATTCCAATTAATCTTACTTGTTCCTTTTTACTCTTTTTCATGTGGCTATGGGACATTTTTAAATTCCACATATAGCTCACATTTATGGTTTGCATTAAGTTTCTTTGGACATTGGTGCTATAGAGATTACTGCTATAGAAAATATCTAGTTGAACCAGTATATGCCCTGTCCATTACACAAAGTAGCATGGGAATAGGTTACTTCAAAATAGTCTTACCATTTGTGATAAGGAAAATAATGCCCTCCCCCAAAGGTGTCTACATTCTCATACAGGAACCAATGAATACACTACCTTACATGACAAAAGGGACTTGGCAGATATGATTAAGGGCCCTACAATGGGGAGATGATCTTGAATTATCTGGGGGGGTCCTTTTAAGGGAAAGAGGGAGGCAAGAGGGTCAGAGTAAGGCATGTGACAACAGAAGCAGTGTCTGAGAGAAACCAGAAAATGTTATGCTGCTGGCTTTGAAAATGGAGAAAGGGGTGACAAGCCAAGGAATACCGGCAGTTTCCAGAAGCTGGATGGAATAAGTAATTGAATGAATTCACCTCTGGAGCTTCCAGAAGGAGCTCAGCACTGCCACCACCTTATTATTAGCCCATTAATACCCATTTCAGACATCTGTCCTGATAATAATTTGTGCTGTCTTAAACCACCAAATCTATGGTCATTTGTTACAGCAGCTGTAGGAAACTAATACAGCATTATACACATATAAGTGGATTGTGTTGCACGTCAGCTTTTCTTCAAAATTGAAGTCTACAAAAATACATGACTCTATCTTAGTCAGTAGAAATCTATGTGACTTGATTAAGCACATTGATATAGCTTGTATATTCTGGGGAGCCTATACCATCCCCACATTTATAACACAATGCATTCCCTAAAACTGCTTTACCCAATGAATTATTGTACTTGGCCCATGCATGATTAATTGATTTTCACAACATACATGGTGCCACATGTAGAAATCACTAAAGAGAAAAAGAAGAGGAAGCTAAGAAATAAAAAATTGATTGTCCTGTATGACATACTTTCTTCACACGCAATACCATGTACCATGGATAAGTGGATGGTCATTACCTAGCCCATGCTACTGACATCCTGACATAAAAGCAAATTGCTGTTGAGTGAACAACAATTATGTATACAAAGAAGAGGACATTTTATCTAAACACCTAACAGGAAGTACAAGCATCGTCACTGCACATCCTACATTTCTACAATATCTAAACTCATGTGATCACCAGGCAAACAAAGATTTTTAAAATGCAGGCCATCCGCATTCACGATCCTCCATGTTTGAGTACATAGCTAGAGAGTTAATCCTTTGGATAATATCACTTTTCAAGGGAGGTGGGCTTTAGTAAAAAAAAAAAAATTAAATAGGAGGGATTAATAATACACTAATCTCCTTAGTAACTGACGCTAATTTATGAGAACTATAAACTTTAATCTATTTCCAACTTTAAAAGCAGAGAACATAAGTCAACCAGAAAAGTATTTATGGCTAGCTACCAAAATTAAAATTGATTCTCTTTTGGGCAGAAGTAGCAAGAGCTCTGGACCAGGGGGAAGATGTAGGCTCCAGTTCCTGTTCTGGAACCAAGATACCATATAGCTGTAAACAAGTCCCTTGGGTGCTTAAATCTTGATTTTCACCTCTACAATGTTAAAGTGTTGGACCAGTTGTATGTCTGTGACCCTCTTTACAGCCCAAATTTATGCTTAAACAGTAATGCAGGCTTGTTTTATTAATTTGATTTTTGTTAACATACAAAAGCAGAACTTACAAAGACGTTTCAATCTTAGGTTGTGTCCATGACAATGCATGTCTGGTGACTCAATGAAAAAGGGCAGCATGATTTGTCCCATCATTTATTCAGTGTTTAGGGATTTGATATCTTCATTTGGCTTGTAGTAAAAATGTTGATGTGGATTACTGCCCTCTAATAAAAATAATTTTCATTACGTTTGGCCAGAAATTCATGTACAATGAAGGGAATTCGTAGGGTCCAAACAACAGATCAGCATATCAGCTTTGGCAGCTTTGCCTCCTCCCTTCCTCCTACAAGTCCCCTCCCCCCTTGTATCCCTGTCCAATATCATTAATCAAAACCAAGGCTTAACTATAAATAGGTGCTCAAATTGACTTAACTAACTTTAACACGGGAGGGAAAGGGCTGGGGTAGGTTCCAATTTGGCTACATTTCGTTTCATTCCTGAAGATTTTCCAGCAAGGTCTAAAACTCCTGCTGCCCTCCTCTCCCTCACAGTCCACACTGTCCCTCTACGTTATACCTACAGGCAGAACTTTGTTTCTTACTTTGTAGGACAGTCTTCTCATTGTCTTAATTTGCAACATGCAATGCCTGTGCTCAGTCCCAAAGAGATAATACACAAAGTCACAGAGAGATGTCCATATAAGTCATGCAAAAATGTCTAGAGGTTTTAGTCTGATCAATACTCCAAATACAGAATTTGGTGAAAAATAAAGCAGGTTTATGGAGGCTTTGGTTATAAATACAAAAAAAGAAAGAAAGATGATACAAAATCAGCATCAAGTTAGGGAAGGAAGGTAATATGAAAGCATCTAAAGGAGTCAGACTATCAAGAAAAAAACTCAAACTCAATTGAAAACCTTTCATATTTTTGGAAAACTTTCTTCTATGATTTATGAGTAAGAAAGAATTTTAAGTTCATGCTGTATAGTGTCCTGTCTATTCCAAACATGTAGTTGTGAGAAGTGAAATATAAAAAGAGAACACCAAAAGACAACAGCCAAGCACAAACCAAGATCTACATCCTCAGGAACCAGTAGTGGTGAGTGTGAAGTCACAGCCTGCTGGGTGCTGGGCCCTTAAAACGAGCAGTGGGAGGTGAAAATTTTCTTTCTGGTCGGGGATTAAAAGTCCTCTACTTCACATGAAGGGCTGAACCCAGGGTCTAGGCTTAAAGTTAGACTGGATTTGGACCCCTCTGCTTATTAAAGGAAGTTACAATCAATTATTGCCAAGCAATTCCAGGACTTACAGATTATACCATTGGTTATCAAGACAGAGGATATGACTTTGTTCCCCAAGGAACATTTGGCAATGTGTGGCGTCATTTTTGGTCATAAGTGAAAGAAAGGAAGTGCTACTGGTATAGTGAGCAGAGGCCCAGAATGTTGCTAAATATCCTATGAAGCACAAGACAGTCTGTCACAACAAAGAATCATCTGGTCCAAAATTCCAAGTTTCCCTATTGAGAAATCTTGTGTTATATAAAGCTAAAGATCTATAAAAGCAAGAGGCACCAACACAGCCTGTCTAGACCAAGATCTGAATCAAGCTACTACTGGCTTGGAATCTGCTTCTGTATTATTTCTATAGCACTATGAGAGAGGGGCTCCAAACCATCATAAACGATGTAGGTCTGCCCTGTGGGCCCAGGTGGAAGTCCACTGGAAAATGCCAGACACAAAGAGGTGCCGAGAGAGAGAGAGAGAGAGAGAGAGAGAGAGAGAGAGAGAGAGAGAGAGAGAGAGAGAGACAGAGACACAAGTAAGAGAGAAGTAAAAAAACAGAAACAAAAAAAATCTACTCCAAATTAGCCTGTGAACCAAAATTACAAAACATGTGAATATAAGTTGAAAAAGACAGCCAATAATATTAATATTCAGAATATGAGTTCATACTGATGAAATTAACTTTATAAAATAGCTTGACAAAATCTTTTAAAAAAAGTATGTTTAAAACCTTCAGGAGGGATGGTCGGTTAGCTCAGTTGGTTAGAGCACGGTGCGAACAACACCAAGGTTGCCGGTGCGATCCCTGCATGGGGCACAGCGAGCTGTGCCCTCCTTAAAAAAAAAAAAAATGTTCAGGAAATTCTGCCACATTGGTGTGACAGCACAGCAGCCATTGAAGCAGAACATGATATGCTTTCAAAACAGAAAATGTTCAGGAAAATAAAAGATGAAATCACACCTACAAAAGGAGAAGAAATTATGACACAAAATTACAAAAAAGGAAAGGACAGGTGAATATAAAAAAAGAAATAAATTAAAAATTTGAAAAAATAAGTCTTTAAAATTAAAAATTAAAAATATGGGATAATCTTTAGACCTGAAATAGCTGAAAAGTATATTAGTAAATTAGATTTTGCTACCAATAAATTTGCCCAGGAGCCAGCAGAAGAAGAAATTTTAAATTGCAAAAGAGCACAGGGGGGCGGTTGAAGAACTCCAACTTTATTGGCTTATTAGAGATTTAGAACTTCTTAATAGAGATTCTAAAACATTCTCTGGAACAACTGAAGAGCAGTATTTGAACATGAACATACAAGAGTTTTCCAGAATCGAAGAAAAATGAGAATCCTCAGTTGAAAGTGTTCTATGAGTATTCGGCAGCATAAATACAAATAAATCCCATACCTAGACACATTTCAATAAAACTGAAAAATATCAATCTTAAAAGTCAGCACAGACAAATGGTAGCTTAACCATAAAAGAAACGATTATCAGACTCAGAGCAGATTTCAGATCAGCAACAAAAGCTGATAGAAGAGCCTAGAGCAATACCTTTAAAATGATGAGAAAAAAATAACTCTTAACATAGAATTTTATTCCCAGATAAACTACCATGCAACATTGAGGGCAAAATAATATTATGAAACATAAAACATTGAGTGTTTACACTCATAGACACTCACTAAAATAACTATTAAAGGATTTGTTTCAGCAAGAAGAAATGTGAATTAAGAAGAAAGGCATGAAACAAAGAAAGCAAAGCATATGTGCTTCTTATCAACGAAAAACAAGTGACATTGTGGTGGTGAAGTTGTACCACCCTCAAAAGTGCCAAATGCCCTTGAGTTCAATAGTCTTAATATTTATACCTCATACACCCTACTTTAATATACCATTGTTAATTATTAAAGGAGAAAATCTATATTCAAGTAAAGAGAAAAAAATGGGGGCAAGGACTAGCCTATAGAAACATAAAATGACCAGAAAATATCAATTATAGGCAGAAAAAAATGTATCAAAGAAACAAAAAGATTCTTCAAAGAAACAGTTTAAAAAACATGGCTGGGGGGGAGTGGTAGTGAAAGGAATAGAAAACCATCCAAAAACTGAGTCTAAGAACTGTTGCATCCTGGACCCTGCTTTGTCACAAAACTGAGATCACTTCAACAGCTTAATCTACAAAATAAAAGATTAAAGTCAAATCAACACCCTTGATCCTTGATCGGAGGTGTTGTTAATCTAAAAGATCATTAAGGTATCTTTTTTCTCTATTATTTTGCAAAAGTTATGTAGTAGTCACAAGTATAAAATCTTAACTTTGAAACATATATGGATTAAGGTTTTAGCTGTTCCCAGAAAATATTTTGCATTTTTTCCACGGCTCTAAGTTTTTCAAAGTACATGTTAATTAAAGACAATGGAACGAAAACATAGCATTTGTCAACAGCCTAGATAAAAACTTAACATTTATAAGCCAGAGGAACATGTTCTATGTTACCTTTAACATTTGTTGATAAATATGCAAAGAAAGTCATTGAACCCTGAACTATACAATTTCTAATAAGTCCTGAAATTTTGTACTAATTATGTGCCAAATAACTCAACTCAATAGTGCCTGGTCTACGATATATTCTAAATATATTTGTATAAATAAATAAAACAAAATTACATGACAAAAATAGAAGAGAAAAACAGAAATTGATGAAATAGAAAACAAGATATAATAAGATATGTAAAACCCAAAGCAGCATTTTACTAAAAAATCAACTAATATAATGGAGAATCTTAAGATATACAAAGAGAAAATATACATATACAGAATATAATATTAAGAATGTAAAAAAATACAAACACAATGAAGATTTTAAATTATAAAAGAATAATATGAACGTAATGTAATAAATTTTAAAATGGGTAAAACTGATGATTTTTTAAATTAAAGTTTATTGGAGTGACAAATTAAAGAAACATATAAATTATGAAAATTTCTCATGAAGAAACAGAAAACCAGAACAAATACATAGCCATTAAAGAAATTTAATTGGCAATTAGAAGTCTGCCCTTGAAAATGACAACCAGGCCCAGATGGTTTCATAGTTTGTTCAAACTACTTCAGAAAATGGAAAAAAATAGCCAGTTCTCTGAATGAAGCTAGAATGGTCTTTGTACCAATTTGATAAGGACTGTCTGAAAAATTAAAATTGGAGATCTACCTGACAATGAACATTGGTGCCAAAATCTGAAAGAAAATATAGCAGAATTTTAAAAAATCTATCATGTATATCAATAATGCAAGGGTGGTTCAAGGTAAAAAAAAAATCTAAAAATGCAATATACCACATCAGAATATTAAAGATAAAAAAACCATATCTGCATCTCATTGTATTCAGGAGAAAATTTCATAAAATTCATAACTCATTCATTATTTTAAAAGCTCTTAGCATATAAGAATTAAAGGAGACTCCCTCTTAACTTGAGAAGCATACTTTGGGTGGTGAACACACAATGCAATATATAGATGTATTATAGAATTGTACACTTGAAACCCATATAATTTTACTAACCAATGTCACCCCAATATATGTAATAAAAATTTTTTAAATAAAATAAACCCAAGACAAAAGGATAGATCACCACTTTCATTCAAACCTTTTCTGATGGCCATAATCAATATAAACAAAACAAAAATAAGAGTTAAAAGGTAAAAGAATTAGAAAGGAAGGGATAAAACAGTCCCTATCAGTGAAGACCTTCCATAGAAAATCTGAAGAATTTATAGACAAACTATTAGAACAAATAAGAGAATTCAGCAAGGTTGCTGAATCAACATGAACACACAACAGTTAATAGCCTTACCATTAATAACCAAATTAGGAAGAAAATACAACATACAAAATCTCAGTGTTAACTATAAGGTTCCTAGGAATATGTGTAATAAAATTAGTACAAGGCATGTTGAGAAAACTTTCAAATATTGCTAAAATCATAAAACATTACTTTAGTAATTGGAGAGGTATACCATTTCATGATAGGAAGACTCAATATCATATATAAGTCAATTTTCCTAAATTAATGTATAAATTCAAAGCAATACCAAACAAAATTCAAACAAAATTCTAATTGCTAAGGAACTCAATACGCTTATCACAGAACTTACACAAAAGAAGGGTCCAAGAATAGCCAGGAAAATTTTTAAGAATACCCTGCTCATCAATAGGAAAAAAGATGCGGGAATTGGTATTACACTTACAAAACACTGCATAACTGTTAACGAGAAAAATTAGAATTGTGATGAGCAAAGAAAACACGTTGCAGAATACCTATACATTAATACCACTTACAGAGATTTTTTAAAACAGGCAAAAGTGCTGGGTTTAGTCATAAATATGTAAGTATACAGGTCACAATAAATTATCTTTATTAGCATGTTTCTCCCAATTGTAATGAGTAACAAAGTGGTAGCAATAATGTAATTAGGTCAACATTATTAGGAACACAAACCAGCCTCCAAGTGTTGGCTCTGCCCTTAGGGTTTTGTGACTTTGAGCATATTATCTTATCTCTGGGCCTCAGTTTCCTCATTTGTAAAGGGAGGATTAACAGAATTTACCTAAGATTAAGGGGAGGACAAAATGTAATTACGGATGGAATTCACTCAGTACCTGGTCTGAGAAGTACTAATCCCTCACTAAATGATAACTGTTACTGTAGAAAATATTTCCCCTGAGGAGTTCAGAGATTGTGGCATTAGCAAGCTGCAAGCCTTTAGGTAGCAGGCACCATTCAGAACACTGCTACTGTGTTTGCAAATTCTAAAGGTTACTTTGCCAGTCTACTCACTGTCTTTTGTCTCTATTTTTAGACACGTAGGTAAACTTTCATTAACAATGTAGCATAAGAGTGTACTGAATGTCACTGTAAATTTGAGGGGGAAAATTAAGCAAAAACGAGCCATTTTCTTTGCAATAAATCACTTCGCTATCCAATTGTTTATTAAACCACAACTGTGAGAAGGACTAGCTTGTGTAATATTTGAGATTATAGAAGAAAACAAAATGTACTAGGGGGATCTGACTGCCACCTAAAATGTTTAATACAGAAGAAAATATTTATGATTTTGCTGTCAAGGCAAAGCTTCTGAAATAGAAATCACAAAATGACTTCACAGATAATTATTTGAAAGCTACAGAGAAAAGTATACTACTATAACAGTGGAAAAATAACTGTCCTCCACCATCATCTTCTGATTCAGGAAAGGTATAAGTGAATCTGTAAAAAGGGAATGGCATTATTATCTAAGGCTGAGGATTAAAAGATTTCTTATGGAAAGCCTTCCTAGTCTTTTTACAAAAACTTCCTTTGAAAATAGCTACATTCTTTGTATATTTTGCATCTGTGCAAACAGCAGCAAGACTAGGTTCCCTTCTGTGGTATTCTACAGCAAGCTGATGACAAGAAATTCGACCGTATACAATTTTAGGTACCACGATGAACGAGAATGATGATGATCATTTCGGCCAGAGCTCCCCTAAAAATGCCCCCCCCCTCCAATCTGCTACATCAAAGCAAGCAGGCAATGAAAAGATCAACTCCCTTTCCCTAATATGGAGCCTTTCCCACAAAATGGATAGAAGGATAGTTTGGCAAAACTAAAACTGTTTTCTCCCTGTTTAAATATTTCAGATGCATATAAATATTTCCTGCTTTGCTATCAGCAGAAGATAATTATGTATACTAATCTTTCCATAGCTCTCAACCATGGCTAATTTTGGTCATTTGCCTACAATGAGTGCTTAATTATTATTGTCATGTGATCATCTCAGATGCTTTGGATATTCCAGTGTGTGTGTGTGTGTGTGTGTGTGTGTGTGTGTGTGTGCGTGCACACACAAGTAGGAGAGTGGGTCTTGCACATCTTATATCTTTATATAGCTATACAAAATTACTTCATTCATCCCAAGAGAGAGCTAGGAGAGGACGGGACTTGCCCCCTTTTCTCTATCTCCACCTCCTCTTCTGTCATTCCCTTTAGTGACAAGCACCAGTGCAGCCCATCACCTCACAGTTCCTCAATTTCCCGAGGTCCAGAGAACTCTGGATTTATTCCAATGTTGCCATTCATGGGGATGGTCACCTCACCTGGGATATTTGCCACCATTTGGAAGCGCCTGACCCACAAAGGTTCTCTGATGACAAACTTCCAATCTTCCATTTAACATGTCCTTAGTCTTTCTAAACCTCCTCGTCAATGTCATTTTGAACTCATTCATTCATTCAACAAGTATTTATTATTTATGCCAAACACTGCCCTTGGAGCTGGAGGTAAAATAATGAACAAGACCACCATGGTCCCTGACCTAATTAAGCAATTATAAACATGAAATATATATCTATATGGATACAGATACACACACACACACACACACACACACACACACACACACACACACGTATATCTCCTCATTAGAACATTGAATTCTGAAAAAAAAATGCTACAAGTCACCAAGTCACCCCTAACTCCCAAGGGCAGCATTCCATTATTAAAGTACATACTCCCACAAATTGGGAAGCGGCAACTGTCTTTCTGTGCCCAGGAATGAGCTGCTCCCCAAGGCCCTGAGTGGCAGCAGGATGGCTGGGCTCAGGTTCCCCTTCACACACCCTTAAGAGTCCCCTGCCAAATCTGACCTCATGTTTCAACCACAAACACACAGCTAATAATAGCTTCTGCTCTTAACTTACAAAATACAGTTCTTAAAGGCAATTTTTGAGAAGCAGCCAGATGTCTGAAAGGAAAATTTACAGAACCTAACCAGTAACTACTACCAAAACAAAACTTCCAGCAGCCACACGGCACTTCCAAGTTTCACCAGCAAAGTCCTTCGAATAGAATCCAAGGTTCCACCAACCAGTATGTGTGTCTTTTCACCCGAGAGGTCAAATCTATTAATTACTCCTGCCAGCTTCTGTTTTCTCAAAACAACAAGTAACAGATGAAAATCTTTTGGGATAGGATCAAGAAAAATATATAACTAAATATTTTATGTATTTATGTATGTTTGCACATATCATTGTTAGAATTCAGCATGTGTTTAGTAGCCCTGTGGGAAATATTTATGTAAAGTGTTACATTTAGATTTTTAAAAAGCTGATGTCTCTTGTATTTTTTATCCTTCAATTAAAAAATCAAACTATCACATCTTTATTCCATTATTTACTGTATACAAGCAAAACATCCAAGAAGTCCAATTCAAGCCACTTCTGAAAGGGCAGACTGTGAACTATGTGGACACCAAACTCCACATGTGATGGAGAGACCTGGGCCCTAGACATCTGTGGGCAAATACAATGCATCCTCTCTGTGGCTTTGGCAGGTGAAGTAGGACTGTAACCTTTATGAGGTCAGGGACCATGTCTCTTCTGTTCACAATGCTATGCCCAATGCCTAGTGTCGTTAGCATGGCAGCTGGCATGAACTACGCGCTCAATAAACAGTGAACTTTGAATTAATGGTGGATGAGAGGGAGGATGGATGGATGGATGGATGGATGGATGGATGGATGGATGGATGGAAGGAAAGGTGATGGATGGTTCTGTATTTGGATGGGTAGAGGAAGAATTAGGGGTAGAAAATAATCAATGAGTTAGGGAAAGATTTATGACCCATGTTAATGACATTTCCTCTGACTGGCAATGAGACACAATATACTGAGCAAACCTTTGAACTTAGGTGAATTAAGGTGGAGATCCAGGAGGGACCTTCGATTAGCTATGCAATATTAGGCAAATACTGTCATCTTTCTGGGCCCATTTCCTCATCACTAAAATTGAAAAGTAAAATTTACTTGTAGGGTTATTGAGAAGACAAAATGAAATAACAATGAAAGAACCCATTGGAGTGCCTGGCACTGTGTTTTTAAAACGTCAGAAAGAGATAAATTGAAGAGAGTGGATTTATCACCTCTACGCTGAAGGACATGTCATCCACATACAGGGAATAGAGATAACATTTCAGATAATTCAGGCTCTTGGAAAGCTGTGATCACTTCAAATATACATAGATAAAAGATCTTAAGCTATGTCTGTGTTGCAGTGCTTTGTCTTTAAGTAAAAGGCTCCTCAAGATGAACTGCAATCATCTCTTCCCTAAAAAAAAAGAAAATGGACTTTATTTTCACCACTGCCTTATTCCCCATGTTGTGTGTGTTCTAGTATTGTTTTAAAATATCACAAAGTGTGGGCAAAGAGAGGCACAAAAGTCTAGAGCAGGGGTCAGCAAACATTTTCTGCAAAGGATCAAATAGTAACTATTTTAGGCTTTGAGTGTCATGCAGTCTCTGTCACAGCTACTCAACTCTGGCATTGTAGCATGAAAGTAGCCAGAGACAGTACATAAATAAGTGGGTGTATCTGTATTCCAATAAAACTTTATTTATGGAGACTAAAACGTCAATTTCATGTGTCACAAAATATTCTCTTGAGTTTTCTCAATGATTTAAAAATGTAAAAACAATCCTTAGCTAGTGGACCATTAAAACTGCACGAAAGGCTGGGTCATAGCTTATCAACTCCTGGTGAAGAACAAACGGTTACTTGAATATGGACAGGAGTCGTATAAGGAATCAGGAGTGTTTGCTTTAAATAGGATATTGATGTGCTCCTGATGATCCAGTGTCATAGGTTCAAAAGTTAAATATTGAATATTTTACCTAGAAAGGAAGTGCTGTTATCACCTACTTTATTAGTGAAGTCTGGGAATACTTAAAACATGCAGACGTTTGCTGCTGGACACAGAGTAACTAATATCTCCAACTTCTAGCAAAGACATCATGTTCTGAAAAAAGATAAAACCATTTTCTTCTGGTTTCTGCTTCATTAATTGTTGAGGTGTGTTTTAGGGTGATGATAATTGGAAAAGCATACTCCATTTCCTAACATAATAAATAATATGTAACCATTTCCTATCCTGCTGTTAGAAAGTCTTGGGGATTGCTATTTCCATGACTTATTAAAACCTGCCTTTGGAGGCAGAGAATTGAAATGCCCCGACCATAATTTAAGTGTTACCATTTGCAAAGCCCCAATTTGATTTGAAATTAACCCTCTAAGTTAGAGACTTGCAATTATTTGTCTTCTTTATTTTCCTTTAGAAAATGGCATGTTTAACTGACCGAAATCTAACTCCCACAGTTTTTTTTAGAAAGGATCACAGTATAAAGAACTTAATATAATTTCCACTTCTATTTGGTACATTAAAACTCAGCAGGAACTGCTGTTCCACTGTCCAATTAAAAATGCTACCAGTTTTCATAAATACATGGAAGTAGTATTTAAACAGATACAGTTCATTCTCTTGATATATTGTTGCTATGGGTTGAATGTTTGTTTCCCCCAAATTCATATGCTGAAGCCCTAACCCTCAATGGATTGTATTTGGAGGTAGAGTCTTTGGGAGGTGATTAGAGTTAGATGAGATCATGAGAGTGGGGTCTCCATGATGGCATTAGTGTCCTCATAAGAAGAGGAAAAGACCAGAGCTCTCTACCATGTGAAGACATAGCAAGAAAGCGGCCATCTACAAGGCGAGAAGAGAGTTCTCACCAGGAACCAAATCTGCCTGGACCTGGACCTTGGACTTCCCAGCTGCCATAACTGTGAGAAATAAACGTCTGTTGTTTAAGCTACCCAGTGGGTGGTATTTTGTTGTAGCAGCCTGAGCTGAGTAAGACATGACGTTACCATATGTAGTTTAAAACATGCTCTCTCTACCTGTGCTGCCTTCAGCAAGCAGGTCTTTGCCTATTTTCAGAAAAATGAGGATTATAGTGGTATCTGACTTGGAGTTGTTGTGAGGACCAAGTAAGTTAATATTTGTAAAGCACATAAGGCACACTTGATAAACGTTGACTTACAAACATCCTCACATTTATATATTTACTGGTAGGTCCAGTGGTTTAAGCTGTATACTCAACCAATTATTTTTATTTAAATGTTTAGTAAAGTACAACCAACTAATAGCCATGTGAAAATATAATGAGAGAAATAAAAATTAAAATAACAGAGATATTTTTTCTCAAGTTGGCTAAGTTTTTTCAACTATTCAGTGTTGGCAAGTGAAATACTCAGAGGCATGTTAAATGGCCTAATCTTTCTGGAAAGTATTTTGGCAATATTCCTAAATCCTTAACATTATTCATATACTTTGAATCACTGATTCCTATTTTAGCCATGACTCTTATTGGAATAATAAAATGGGTAGTCAACAATAGATATATGAGGACAATTTATAGTAGCCAGTATTTAGAAAAAATCTAAATATCCAACAATACAAGAATAATTAAAATATGGCATATCCTTACCATGTTTTCCTTCACAGTCATAAAAATTCACAATTTCAATAACTTTTAATGACAGGAGATTTTATAACAGAATGTTATATAGAAATGGTTTAAAACCATAAACGTTATCTAATTGTATTAGTGATCTATTGCTATATAACAAATAACCTCACAACTAAGCGGCTTAAAACAACACACAGTTGTTATCTCACAGATTCTGTGGGTCAGGGATCCAGGCACAGCTGAGCCGGGTCCTCTGCTCAGGGCCTCACGAGGCTGTGATCAAGGTGTCCTCTGAAGCCGGGGTCTCATGTGGAGGCTCGACTGGGGAAGAAGATGATTCCAAGCTCACTTGTGTGGTTGTTGGCAGGATCCAGTTCATTGAGGACTATTGGACTGAGGGGTCCATTTCCTGTTGGCTGTTGGCCAGAGGCCACCCTCAGTTCCTTGCCATGGGGGCCTTTCCAACACACCAGCCTACTCCAAGAGAGAGTCTGCTAGCAAGTCAAAATTCACAATTTTTTGGAACCCTAATCATTAAAGTGACATCCCGTCAAAGTTGCCGTATTCTGTCAATTATAAGCAAGTTACTCACAGGGAGGGAATTACAAAAGGCTGTGGATACCAGAAGGCAGGGATCACTGGAGCCATCTTAGACACTGCCTACCACTTACATACATATACATTTATACACTGATATAGTACATAAATACGCAGAAAAACTACTGCAAAGAAATATGGCAAAATATTCCAAATAAATATCTCTAAAATAAAGGATCACAGGTGGTTTTTAGTTTTGTGTCTACACTTTCCATATTCTATGACTTTTTTACAGTGAGCATATATTACCTTTATAGTTAGAAAAATGTTTTCTCTTTTCAATAAATACTTAGTAAAATTTAATTCTAATTTTGCTCAGAATGCTACAATTAAGTTATTCTCAAATGATCCTTTCTGTGACGAAATACTCCTCCTATAAAGGTCTCATAGTAATTAAAATGTCTTACTACCAGTGGACACTTTCAAACATATAGTAACTAAATGGGTACACGGGTCATGATTAACTGTATTTGGCTTAATATTTAACACTTTCTATTGTATAACATTACAAACCCAGGAGAAAGATCTTTAAATAATCAGTTTTTTGGCACCAGTACCCCCGCTTTTAGTCACAGTCATAGAGAGGAATGTTACTATGAAGGTAAATCAACTATTCTGCAAGAATTTCTTCTCTTCACTTTGGGCACTGCAATGTCCTCCGTGCTGCAGGGAGACAGTCCATGTGCTCAAGAGGGTAACATTCTAATTCAGAAGAGAGAACAAATACACTTCAAATAACAGCACGTAATTCTTTCTTTGAGGTACATAAAACATCCTCATTTCTACTATGCTGGCACCACTGACGCCTTACTAATTCAGGTGAAGGAAGGCGGAAGTATGCCAAAACCCTTCTTGGAGACTTGACCTGGGCTTTCCAAAGTAGGTAGCTCTTGAACACATATGGAAGGAAGGTCAAGACATTCCAGGTGAGGTCTGACCAGTAAAATCTCACGCTCTGCCTGTTACACTGGTGTGACTATTAATAGCACCCCTTTTCACATTCCAAAGTGTCCCAATTTGACAATAAATGATACGAATACCCTAAGTAAAAATGCCCTAAGTAGAGGGCATTTGTGTGTACGACGCTGAATCAATCTGCACAACAGATAGTTCCTACTAGCATCAATAAGAGAACATTTGCTCATTGGGGTTATCTGTTCATTTATTCAATGTGAATTTAACTTGAAAGGGTAATTTGTTTCAACTTTTTGACTGTCAGTGCAGAATATAGCCAGTTAGAGATATGGACTGTTAATGAGATAGTATTTTTTTTTGCAGTTCTTTTTTCTTTCCTTCATCTGCACAGAGATTAGGGTATAGAGCAGATACCAGAAAGATTCCTACAGCTTTATGGTAGCTGCCATCTCTAGAGTCTGTAGAGTGAACAAAGTTCCCCAATGGCTTGGCCATGAGGATTATGTAGATTTTCTAGGATTCTCCAGGAAAGGGATTGAGATGAGGTTTCTTCCCCAGCTTTCTTCTAAGAATTAGAGTGTAAGACTCACAGAGTTAAATGACTTGTTTGTCTGAAATCAATGGAGATTTGGGGAAGGGGCGGGCAGCCCTCTCCATGGTCTTCAGCTCACACCTCAGTTGAGCACCATCATTTCTCAGCACAACGTGAATCACACGAATGGCTGGCACCAGATAAAAGCCACAACCATTCAGCATTGTTACCATCACAAGAAAATCACGATTTGTTACCAAAAGTCCACTAGTAACTATGGACAGTGAAATCCAAATTTGGGTCAGGCCAAATTTAATAATAATTTCATTCAACCAAATATATTACAGAAATTTTTAAGCCATGATCAATTTGATAAAAATATCTGCATAATTTTACTTGGTGCAAAGTGATTAAAAGGCTCTATGATATCCAAGTTGAACTACCTTCTAATAAAAATGTGGCTTCAAGGGAGGGACTTATTTATAAACCTATAAGTTTTAAATTTAAGAAGAAAAACTTGACCAAGAGGGAAAAATAATATATTAACCAAGATGCAATTAATAGCAAGATATTTTTTTTTTTTTTTAAGAAGAAGAGCCATTTTGAAGATCCTTGTTGCATAGCATTCATTATTCAGCACATTACATCATGGGTTTTATCACGTGCTGTGCTGGCAGCAGACCTCAAACAGAAGAGCTGAAATGGTCACGCTGATGTTGAGGGCAGGAAATTCCATTAAAATCTGGCAAAAGGCAATGATGATAATATTTGACACAAAATCCTGCCATTGTCCAACACTGCTGGGACCACTTCAATTAATTTTAATAATTCCTAAATGTTACAAAATATTTTATTCGAATTTTTTCTTTCACTTTCCTTCCATCTGGACTATTCCTCTAATAACGTATGGAAGCAGAAACCATTAGCCTAATTATTTGAATTCCTCCTTGAGAGACAAGCCTATTACACTAATAGAAAACAAAGACAAAATGAACATTCGCTAAGTAGAATTTTAACTTAAGTGTCTCCGTGTGAAAAGCTCAAAAAGTCACTTCACTGAGTTTAACTTTCTGTTTCCCAAGTTCTTCCCCAACGTAATTAAATTTTTTCTGTAATTGCTTTTACCATTTCCCCTGTAATAAATACAAATTTTGATTATGTTTTTATTGGTTTTTTAAAACTTCCTAATTACCAGTGGCTGGGTGGCTTAAATTAAAATGATTCTTTTGGGACTCTTGAAATTCGTTTTTTAGTAGTTCCATCTATGTTTAGGTAATAAATAGTGATGAATTTATCCTTACAGAGAAAGAAAAATGAGAAAGAACATTAAATAATACAAATGGGTTGTTTTTCTGTTGAAACAGTATGGTCAGAGCTGAAAGAATGACAATTCTCAATGAAATCAGGAGAAATCCTATTTTTAATTCCCTTAAGGAAGCAAACCTAAGGATTAGGCAGAGAGAGAAAACTAATAGCACAAGTTTGCCATACATACAGTGGTGGGACATGTTTTGGAAGCAAAACACAAGCAAGTATCACCAGAAGAAACAACAGTGGGAAGAAGAGGCCGTTCTCAGGCATTTGGTATCTAGAACTACGCACTCCAATGCAAAATAAATTCTGAATACTGTTTACAGTTGAACTAAAGAAAATGGTAAAGTCAAAAAAAAGCAAACGTAACACTGGAAGTTGTAGACAGAAGCAATGCAAATCTGCCAGAACTAAATCTTTGAAGGCTGTTTGCAAGTTGACATATATTAAAAACTGAAGCTTAAAATAATATTCAGGTTTTGTGTGTAAACAACCAAATTGCAGGCATTTAGATGAGCTGTCTACATGACCACACAATTAATTTGACTAAACTGTTCAGACGTTTTTAGTGATTGTTGTCATCTAAAATTCATCCTATGCCCTCCAATAAAATCCTCACTTGTTTTTCGTCTCCACAGTAATTCTACCTGGTATCTGTCTAGAGAACAAGGGGTCAGATGGCATACAGAGAAAACAGGGCCAAATTACTACACTAAATTCAGGTTTTAATCCCCAACCCAAAAGAAGAAAATATTAATTTCCAGCAGATGAAAGAAAAATCATATGTAGCCCCAGACTAGTAATACAAAGACTTAAATTTTTTAATTTAAAATTTTATTAGCTAGTAAGAGAGACTAAAGTACTAATTTAGTTTACTAGAATAAATAAGATCTAATGGATAACGAATACTATTTTTAGGCAAATGTTAGGCTGCAGAGAAATGCCATACTTGCAAGTGGGGAAGTTTATAATTTAGCTAATCTGAAAATTGGAGGTTTCAGGAAGCATAAATTGACAGTCTCATCTGAAAGGATTTCTGGTTGCCAAAAATTGGGAATGGTAGGTAACCCAGAGTCTAAGAAATGTGAAAGGGTAGAAGAATGACAAGACAGCAGGAGTGGAAGTGAGCAGGAACATAAGGATGAAACAAACAAACAAAAGGGACACTGGGTCGATTATGAAAAGAGTAAAATTGTTTTTTAAGTATTCTTTCTGGATTAGACAACTCTATGATGCAGTGGCTTAGTAATACATTTTCATAGAAATTTATTTTGTTATATAATTTAGAGTGTGAGTGTGTGTATGTGTGTGTGTGAGAGAGAAAGAGAGAGAGAGAGAGAGAGAGAGAGAGAGAGAGAGAGAGAGAGAGAGAATATGAGAGAAAGGAGGAGAGATATTGAGAGACATCATCCAATCTGCTTCATCACCAACTCCCAGGCCCCAGGCTCCAGGCCTGAACCGTTGAGTTTTAAAAGTATATGAGAACCATCCTTAACATTTTGAAAGCCTCCTTATAAGCTTAAGCCAATTTTTATTCAAATTATAAATGATTTTTAGCAAGTAAGAAGGTCATCCTACAGCTGTGATTTTATGCCAGAAAAAAGTACATGGTTGGATGACCGCTGATGGTACCAGAGGAATGAATCCTGTCTCCACTATTTTATTCAACATGTTGTCTTATAGTAACATTTTGAATAAGATTCTAATTCCATTGCTTTAAAACCTAATAAAATGTAAAGGAGACATAAGAGCCATGCCCTGGGTAAGTGAACATGAATATTCCACTCTAATCCATCCTCACTGCTCCCGCATCAGGCTAAACTTGTTGGTTCCACATCCATTGCTCAAGAAAACATAAACTTGGCATTGCATCATCTTCTAGGGTTGTGTCTGTATTTAGCTTCCCTGCTGATCATAACAAACAAACAAAAAAAACCCAAATACTAATCTTTTCATTGAATTGAAGAAGGAAAATTCTCCTAAACTAGAATTGGGAGTTCATCCTAACTCTACTTTTGTTTACTTTCCAAAAGTCATGGTGATTTTAAAATTGAATGCATAAATGCACAACTAGTGAAGAACAGAGTTGCCCTCCCCCTAAAGGGCCTTCTATTGTAATGTCTGCATTGGGGCAGACAAAGATACATCAGGAAAATAAGAGGTTTGCTCAGCTGCAGAAAAAGCTAGGGTTCTGGTTTCGCTGCTGTATCCTATGCCTGGGACCCCAGTCAGAATCTCACACATGCAGTGATTGCTTCTTCCTTGGAACTGCTGTTTAGGCTGTTTCTCTCTTAGAGATGTTGTTCATCTTTCTTCCCTAGCTTCAAATGCTTGAAGAGTCTCCACTTCATATGTTGACATTCTACCTACCTCCACAGCCAGTTCAAGTCCCCACCCCCTCATTTTTGAGGTCTTCTTTGATAACTCCCAAGCATCCCAAATTCTCCCTTCTCTCAATTTAGATGGAATTATCAGGCATCCCAACACAGTCTTCCCCCAGTGTAATACTTCTATGTTATTCTCTAATTTTTGCTGTGTATTACCTAACTAGAATGGTCACCTGTATGAAAGTTGGGCAGTTTTACATCAGAAGATTTGAACGGTGACAGGGGCATGGATGGTTGACAAATACTTGCTGGTAGATGGACTGATGGATCAATTCTTTTCCTGGCTGGCAAGTGGGAGAAAGTGTAGGGAGAAGACTTGTCCTTGGGACAAGCGGTCACCTAATTATCTGATTTCACAAAGGATCAAAGAATAAGAATCACGTTCTGCCTGAGGAAAGCATAGGCCAAATCAATATGGCCTCTTGCGTTGACATTCACCACATCCTTCAAATCGGGCAGCCTCCCTGAATTCACAGTGACAAGAACTTGCCAAATCTGTACTCAAAGGGAGAGTGCAGAGTAAAATCTATTCCCTCACATGGAAGAAGGGGACTTTTGTGGTTCCAAGAACATTGCCCAGACGGGAGAAAACTCTTTCCAAAGCCACTTATCTTGTTCTTTAGCAACAACACGTAGCCTGGGACACGGCATACCGACCCATACGGCAAGTACCTCAGAGAAGGAGGAGAACCTTTTAGTTTTGAAATGCTCAACAGTCGCTTTCAGCCTAAAGGAGGCCATAGCCTGTGTGACTTCTTGGTAAAGTCACAGATGATGCAATAAGTTCGGGCACACAGACATTGAAAAACTTCGGAGAAAAATAAAAATTGAAAAAGCATGCATTTAAATTACGTGAATAAACTGACACGCACATTATAAATATTTCTACAACCTGTCTTTGGAGCATTTCAGCAAAACGTGCATTCTACATGCTTGAATAGACTCCATAGTTTTAAAAAAGGCAATATTCTCCTCGTTCAAGTGCTTATAGGCAAAAAAATTTGAACAGCTCACAGGGAGGAAAGCCTAGAAACTGCTTAAGCAAATTCTAAGCATGCACACGTGGTTTCTGCTCAGCTGCAGGTAATTATCAATCATATCATTTTGGCAAAAGCTTGACAACATCACTTGCTTTCTCCTCTTTTTTTCTCATTATGCCTTTCTCCCTATAGAAAAATACCATTAAAAAAACTAACAAACATCCGGACCTTCTCTACACTGCTTGACAGACCAATAAATAGTTTTACTCATTTTCAGTCCACAGGAAGAGAACCATTTCATCTTTTTCAATTAACCATGTATCCACTGCAATACCAAATATATGCAATATACCACATATTTAACATTAACTAAAAGATTTCATTTTTTTTACATATGCAGTACATTTTGGAAACAAGCAGCAGAATTTACACACAGCTCAAAATACTCATCTCAAGATGCTGTACTCCTATGCCAACTTTGGCTCTGCCACTTGGAAACATCTGTAGAGCTACTTTTTGGAAAATCTTGAGATATTTACTCATAGCATACCTTATAGTCACACCTTGCTTAGGCCAAAGCATTATATTCCTGTAAAATCAGTTATCCTATTTGCCAATGAGCCTAAGCTATGAATTTGTTTAAACCTCAGTGTACCCAGAAATTCTACTCCTAGGTATCTACCCAAGAGAATTGAAAACATATGTCCACACAAAGTCTTGCACATGAATGTTCACAGCAGCATGACTCACAACCATCCCAAAGTGGAACTAATTCAAATGTCTATCAACTGAGGAGGGGATAAAGAAGATGCGTCGTTGATCCATACAACGGAACGTTATTCAGCTACAAAAAGAGATGAAGTACTGATCCATCCTACAACTACAGCATGGACGAACCTTGAAAAAATTTTGCCCAGTGGAAGAAGCCAGAGACGAAATACTACATATTGTATAATTGCATTTACATAAAAAATCCAAAATAGACAAATTCAAGGAGATAGAAAGAGATGGCAGATTAGTGGTTGTCAGGAGCTGGGGGTGAGGAGGAATGAGGAGTGACTGCTTAATGGGTCCTGGATTTCTTCTTGGGGTGATGAAAATGCTTTAAAATGGATGGTTGCTCAACTCTGTGCCTAGAAAACATTGAATTCTACACTTCAAATGGGTGACCTGCACGGCGTGTGAATTAAACTCAAAGCTTTTTAAAAACAATTACAGGGAATAATGGCTAGAGCGGAAATCGGATTAATATTCGGTTCTCTTGTTGCACTTCCCTACTTTTGTTTCTGTGAAGAGCACAATTGAGAGTTTTGAGAAAGTACTGGGGAAGAAAAGAGGTTTTTGTAGCCAGTGTCCCACCCACAGGCCCACCATCTAGTTGTCCACCCAACAACAGTCACACAGAACAGTCCCCACAGCAGACTTCCTTCTCCTCATGACCCCAGTCTCCCAAATTTAGGCGCTAGCATGAAGATGTCTCCTCTTCCATGTTCTTTCCTCTTGGCAGGCAGCTATTATGAAAAATAAGTATAAAAACTCTGAAAGTTTGATTAAAAAGCATAGGTTTCCATCCAAAAATAGCATCTTTAGCGTTTTACACACATACACACACAATTCTACACAAGTTTTCCCCCCAGAGGGCTACGATTTAACAATTCTTGCTGTTTGGGGAAAAAATGTTAGCACCTTCCTCACAGACAGAAGGACCCACTCCCTCTTCTATGCTCACAACACACTTTAATTTTTTACAACTATTGTTTAACTTACACAAGTAATACATGCTTACTTCAGAAGAATTGAAAATACAAAAAAGCAAAACGAATATTGAAATTCATCCAGAGCTATTATAATTTAATATTTTGATGTATATTTCCTCCTGATTATCTTTTTATACACACTTCAAAATTCCAAGTCATTTATATATAAAATAGCTGTAGATTGATCAAGGAAGGGAATTGTCCCCCAGCAATGTGGCAGAAATTTCCATTAACAGACGGAGTCTATTCCACCCTCTTTTGAATCTGGACTGGCCTGTGACTTGACCAACAGAAGACAGCAGAAGTGATGGTGTGTAGTTTCCAGGTCACTCCTCAAGACAATTTGGAGCAGCTTCTCCCTCTCTTAGAACCACACCTCCACCATGAGTACAAGCCTGAGCTAGCCTGAAGCGATAATTGAAACCAAGACACAATATTACCCAAGTGAACAAAATCATTGAGAAAATCTATTTCTTCCATTTGTCTACAATTATTTTTGACAAACACGAATATCTGATTTAATCTACAAATTTGTACCATGAAGACCCATTATGAACATCTGTTTTAGAACCACTCAGTTTTAAAAGAAACATTCTGTTAGACTTACCTTCTAAAAGATACTTAATTAGTGAATATCATAGGAAACAATGACATCAACTTTTGTCAACCAAGAGAAAGACTTTATGTTCAAATCAAGTTCAAAGGTAACAAGATCAGTCTATTCAAAGAATGCAGTAGAAATAAGGCATATTTAGCTTCTCTTTGCAAAGTACCTCCCAAATCCATACTTAGTTCTCTAGAGATGTTAATGTAACTGCTGAGGATGCTTGCCAATGGTACTTTTTCCAATGGTATTTATTATAAAACAACCTTGGCAAGTGAAAGAAAACAGCACACACTGCTAATATTTTGGTAGAATTATGTGTTTATTCTAGCACAGTTAACAAGAGAGAAGTAAGCAGCGAATGAGCACATAGGAATGCTGCTGATATAAATGAATATTTACGCAAAGCCCAGCTCTTCCTCCCCCCTCTGATAGGGGAATGACAAAGAGCATTTTGATCTTAGATTTCTCCCAGCCTCACACACCAACAAATGCAGCACCCAAAGAAATGCTTCTTGATGGCCCAGGGTGGCAATAAAAGCAGACACAGCAGCACCTACGAGAGGGCTTCTCATGTGATGGAGAAGAAGGGTGGACAAATCCAAATTACTGAGCAAGAATACGGCTGAAGACCAATCAAGTTAATTGGTTGTTAGTGAGATCACCGTTATGAGGTGGCTTTCTTCAGCCCCTTAGCCACAGTCTATAACCTCAATATTGCACCTGCCCAACAAGCATATAACCATGCCTCCACGCAGACAGAAAAGGAAGCTAGGACTCATCGTGTGAAAAGTATCACCATTAAAAGACACATTATATTTTATTAATGTAGATAAACAGTGGCACTTGGCATTCAAATGATATCACATGTATTCTTCCTATTACTCCATTCTAATCAGGAGAAAACATCAGACAAACCCAAACTGAGGAATGTTCTACAAAGTAGAAAGGTCATGAAAGACACAGAAAGATTAATAGTAGGGAGACTAAGAAGCCATGCTAACTAAACATAATGTGGATTCCTGGAACTGACAAAGAACATTAGTGGAAAAACTGGTGACTCCAAGTAAATTCTGTATTTCAGTTAAACGCACTTCATGTAAAGTTATCACTAAGATTACCTTGATAGATAACAAGAGACAAAGATGGACATTTCATAATGGTAAAGGGGACTATACAACAAGAAGACATAACAGTCATCAATATTTATGCCCCCAGTAAGGGAGCACCGAAATATACCAAGCAACTACTAACAGAACTAAAGGGAGAAATTGACCAAAACACAAGTATACTAGGGGACTTAAATACATCAGTGACAGCTATGGATAGATCATCCAAACAGAAAATACAACGAAATAGCAGCCCTAAATGACACATTAGATGCAATGGACATAATTGACATATATAGAGCACTTTATCCTAAAACATCAGACTATACATTCTTTTCTAGTGTACATGGAACATTCTCAAGGATAGACCATATATTGGGACATAAAATCAGCCTCAGCAAATTTAAGAGGATTGAAATTATACCAAGCATATTCTCTGATCACAAGTCTTTGAAATTGGATATCAACTGCAAAAAGAAAGCAGGAAAAAACACAAATACATGGAGATTAAACAACATACTTTTAAAGAATGACTGGCTCAAAGAAAAAATTAGAGGAGAGATCAAAACATACATAGAGGGGCCGGCCCGGTGGCTCAGGCGGTTAGAGCTCCACGCTCCTAACTCCAAAGGCTGCCAGTTTGTTTCCCACATGGGCCAGTGGGCTCTCAACCACAAGGTTGCCAGTTCAACTCCTCGAGTCCCACAAGGGATGGTGGGCTGCACCCCATGCAACTCGAAACGGGAACTGGACCTGGAGCTGAGCTGCACCCTCCACAACTAAGACTGAAAGGACAACAACTTGAAGCTGAACAGCACCCTCCACATTTAAGATTGAAAGGACAACTAGACTTGGAAAAAATGCCTGGAAGTACACACTGTTCCCCAATAAAGTCCTGTTCCCCTCCCCCAATAAAATCTTAAAAAAAAAAAAAGAGCAATATTATAAAAATAAATAAATAAATAAATCTTTGAAAAAAAGATACATAGAAACAAATGACAATGAAAATACATCCTACCAAATTTTTGGGA
This sequence comes from Rhinolophus sinicus, assembly GCF_036562045.2. Lineage (NCBI taxonomy): Eukaryota > Metazoa > Chordata > Mammalia > Chiroptera > Rhinolophidae > Rhinolophus > Rhinolophus sinicus. Next base: position 8,722,778 of record NC_133768.1, read on the forward strand.
TGCAGCGAAAGCAGTTTTAAGAGGGAAATTTATATCATTACAGGCCTATCTCAAGAAACAAGAAAAATCCCAAATAAATAACCTCACGTTACACCTTAAAGAACTAGAAAAGGAAGAACAAGTGAAACCCAAGGTCAGCAGAAGAAAGGAAATAACAAAAATCAGAGCAGAACTAAATGAAATAGAGAACAAAAAGACAATAGAAAAAATTAATGTGACAAAGAGCTGGTTCTTTGAAAAGATTAACAAAATTGACAAACCCTTGGCTAGACTCACTAAGATAAAAAGAGAGAAGACACTAATTAACAAAATCAGAAATGAAAAAGGGGAAGTTATCACGGACACCACAGAAATACAAAGGATCATCCAAAAATACTATGAAGGACTATATGCCACCAAATTCAATAACCTAGAAGAAATGGACAAGTTCTTAGAAACATATAGCCTTCCAAGGCTGAACCATGAAGAACTGGAAAATCTAAACAGACCGATCACCAGTAACGAAATTGAATCAGTCATCCAAAACCTTCCCAAAAGCAAAAGTCCGGGACCAGATGGCTTCACTAGTGAATTCTACCAAACCTTCAAAGAGGATCTAATACCAATCCTGCTCAAACTCTTCCAAAAAATTGAAGAAGAGACAGTACTCCCTAACTCATTTTATGAGGCCAACATTACCCTGATACCAAAACCTGGACAACACAAGAGAAGAAAACTAGAGAGCAATAACTCTGATGAATATAGATGCAAAACTCCTAAACAAAATTCTAACAAATCGAACACAACAATGCATTAAAAAGATTATTCATCACAACGAAGTGGGGTTCATCCCTGGGGCAGACGATGGTTCAAAATCCGCAATACCATGAATGTGATACATAACATAAACAAAATAAAAGACAAAAACATATGATTATATCAATTGATGCAAAAAGCATTTGACAAGATACAACATCCATTTATGATTAAAACACTTAATAAAATAGGTATAGAAGGAAAATACCTTAACATAATAAAGGCCATATATGACAAGCCCTCAGCTAATCTCATAATTAATGGTGAAAAACTGAAGCCCTTTGCTCTATGTTCAGGAACACGACAGGGCTGTCCCCTATCACCTCTGCTTTTCAACATAGTGTTGTAAGTCCTTGCCAGAGCAATCAGGCAAGAGAAAGAAATAAAAGGCATCCAAATTGGGAATGAAGAAGTTAAATTATCACTCTTTGCAGATAACATGATGCTATATATAGAAAACCCTAAAGACTCCACCAAAAAGCTGTTAGAAACAATCAACAAATACAGTAAAGTTGCTGGCTACAAAATCAACGCACAAAAGTCCATTGCATTCCTATATACTAACAATGAAATCTCAGAAAAAGAAATACAAAAAAAAATTCCTTTTGCAATTGCAGCAAAAAGAATAAAATACCTAGGAATAAACTTAACCAAGGATGTGAAGGACCTATATGCTGAAAACTATAAGACATTTTTGAAAGAAATTGAAGAAGACACAAAGAAATGGAAAGACATTCCGTGCTCATGGATTGGAAGAATCAACATAGTTAAAATGGCCATATTACCCAAAGCAATATACAGATTTAATGCAATCCCCATCAAAATCCCAATGGCATTTTTTAAAGAAATAGAACAAAAAAATCATCAGATTTGTTTGGAACCACAAAAGACCCTGAATAGCCAAAGCAATCTTAAGAAAAAAGAACAATAATGGAGGTATCACACTTCCTGATTTAGCTTGTACTACAGGGCAACAATAATCAAAACAGCATGGTATTGGCAAAAAAACAGACACATAGACCAATGGAATAGAATTGAGAACCCAGAAATTAAACCACATAAATATGGACAGATAATTTTTGACAAAGAAGCTAAAAACATACAATGGAGGAAAGACAGCCTCTTCAATAAATGGTGCTGGGAGAATTGGATAGCCACGTGCAAAAGAATGAAACTGGACTGCTATTTGTCACCATGTACCAAAATTAATTCAAAATGGATCAAAGACTTAAGCATAAGACCTGACACAATAAACTGCATAGAAGAAAACATAGGTACTAAACTTATGGACCTTGGGTTCAAAGAGCATTTTATGAATTTGACTCCAAAGGCAATGGAAGTAAAAGCTAAAATAAATGAATGGGACTATATGAAACTTAAAAGCTTCTGCACAGCAAAAGAAACCATCGACAAAATAAAGAGGCAACCAACTGAATGGGAGAAGATTTTTGCAAACAGTGCCTCCGATAAGGGGCTAATATCCAAAATATACAAGGAACTCATGCAACTCAACAACGAAAAACAAACAACCCAATTGAAAAATGGGCAGAGGACCTGAAGAGACATTTCTCCAAAGAGGACATACAAATGGCAAATAGACATATGAAAAATGCTCAACATCACTAATCATCAGAGAAATGCAAATCAAAACCACAATGAGATATCACCTCACCCCAGTCAGAATGGCTATCATCAACAAGACAAATAGTAACAAGTGTTGGAGAGGCTGTGGAGAAAAAGGAACCCTCATACACTGTTGGTGGAATGCAGACTGGTGCAGCCATTATGGAAGGCAGTGTGGAGGTTCCTCAAAAAATTACGAATAGAATTACCATATGACCCAGCAATCCCTCTCCTGGGTATCTACCCAAAAAATCTGAAAACATTTATACATAAAGACACGTGTGCTCCAATGTTCATTGCAGCTTTGTTTACGGTGGCCAAGACATGGAAACAACCAAAATGTCCTTCGATAGATGAATGGATAAAGAAGTTGTGGTATATATACACAATGGAATACTATTCGGCGGTAAGAAAAGATGATATAGGAACATTTGTGACAACATGGATGGATCTTGAGAGTATAATGCTAAGCAAAATAAGTCAGACAGAAAAAGCAGAGAACCATATGATTTCACTGATATGTGGTATATAAACCAAAGACAACAAAAGAACAAGACAAACAAATGAGAAACAAAAACTCATAGACACAGACAATAGTTTAGTGGTTACCAGAGGGTAAGGGGGGTGGGGGGTGGGAGATGAGGGTAAGGGGGATCAAATATATGGTGACAGAAGGAGAACTGACTCTGAGTGGTGAACACACAATGGGATTTATAGATGATGTAATACAGAATTGTACACCTGAAATCTATGTAATTTTACTAACAATTGTCACCCCAATAAATTAAGAAAAAGAGATTACCTTGGTAACAAATGTGTTACCAAGGTTTGTTTCTTAGTTTTCATAAAGTACCATGGTCATATAAGATACGGACATTAGGAGAAGCTAGGTACAGGGTATATGGGGACCCTCTGTATTATCTGTGCTACTCTTCTGTAAATCTAAAATCATTGCAAAATACAAAATTAACAAGTTATTGTACATTTATTGGTTGTCCTGTTCTTTGGATCTCAGTGGCTGGTTGGGCATGAGATTAGCTCATATGCAAAAGAATTCCAGAATTCATGACCCACCCTAAAATCACATCACACACGTGGAACAGAAATGCCCAGCTGAGCCCTGATCTAACTCCTGACCTACAGAATCATGCCACTAAGCTTTTGGGGCCGGGGCTTGTTATACAGAACAGGTAACCGAAACATAGGTAGTCACCCTAAGAGGCATTCTATGCTTCCAGTGGTCCTGGTGGAACCTTGGCCATCCCTCTATCCACAGCTGCGACTTCCATGGCACAACCTTACAATGGCATTTCATTCTCCCTTATTCTTCACTCCTGCTTCCTGGGATCACTTCCCACATAAACCACACTCACCTAGGTCCTGCCTTTGGAGGAACTCAAACTAAGACACAGAGCTTTTGCCTTGCCTACATTTTTTCATGGAGTTTTAAAAGCTTATATTTTCATAAAACTCATTTACCCACATTGCTCTAATTATATACGGTAATGAACTAACCATTGATTTTTTTCTAAAGCAAAATGTTATTATGAAGTTAAAAGTTGTGTGTATAAATATATAGACAAATTTCACTTATAGACTGTGATCTAAAACACTGCAAGAAATCTTTCCAAATAAAAGAAAGAAAATTAACCTTTCTGCATTGTAAAAATATTTCACAGAAACATTTAATTAATGACTTAGAGGGAATTTTTGTAGATATACTACTGTAATTTTCTTCTTGACCATTCAACTTTCTTATGCAATGAACTTTAAAAAAAATAGCATTACTTTTTTAGAACGGTTTTAGATTCAAATAAATGTTTACAGAAGCTACATCTGCCATATCTGTATGTAAATTAGAAATGACACCTTATGAGGAGAGTCAAACATAGCAGGATTTGAAACACTGCCCATAAGAGGGATATTTCTAGATGAGGAAAGGCAAACAAGACAATCACGATCCACTGCCTCTTCCACATCTAGCTCCCCCAGTGAGAACCAAAACTCAGAATAATATTGCAAAGAGAAATTAACTATTTCACCTTTTTGTAAACTTGTAACTCTGAATAACTTATTTCAACTAAAGGAACCCCGAACAAGAACCTAAATATTGGATCATTTCCATAACACTTTACCAATCTTTAACAGTGTACTCTCAGTTATATGAGAAAAAGTAATCTATTTCCAATTTAATCAGAAATGAAGAGATTAAAATACTGCCATTACCACAGAACAACAATAGAGTTGCTGAGTTCATGACTCAGAACTCCTGAAGTCAGTCTGGGACTCGTGTCACACTTCTTGACCTTCAATTCTGCTTACCATCTCCAGCTTGTCTTTCACATTTATTTTCTTGGCATTTTGACAAACACATTCTAACAACGCCATTTTTTCACAAGGTATAAACATTAGAATCCAGATTCCACATGCGTCTTTGGGGGCTTACGGAAAGACCCAGAGCAACACTCTGTGATGTAATATGAAAACCGCACCTGTCTTTCAGCTCTCTTATAAATCATGAAAGGAAGAAATCTGACGCATTGGATGGGCGCTGAGAACCTGGAGACAGCGAGTTCTAATTTTGGATTTCTATAAGTAGTTTGCAAGATACCTTCAGGTCAATAGTTGCAAGTATTCTTCAATTCTAGTTTCATATGTTCACAATTCTTCTCCGCCAAAGAGAAAAAACTGACAAAACTTTGTGTTAACACTCAGGAAGAAAGCTAAGGCAACCGGTACTTCTTTACTGACAATGATAACACAATGTTGGTGATCGTATGACGGGAGTGGCAGAATTTACTTGTAGCATGATGAAAGTACCCGGGAGGCTAGTTTTTAACACAATTCCAGTTAGGAATTCCATGTCCATGATCATCTAAAAATAGAACTGTGAAGGTCTCCATTTGGAGGGGCATAGACTGGGGGTGTTGTGGTCTGGATTTAAGTGTCACATGGCTGTCTGGACTAGACAGAAGATGTTTAAGGACTTTTCCCTCATAACATTCTGTTTTGTTCATAGAATGCTGAAGTCACTCTAGAAATGTTCATGGGAGTTACAGTTAGATTTTGAGCAAAAAGAAGCACCTGCAGACGGTATTGTCTCAATTTAGTGATGCTACCTTCTTAACTTAGAAAGATGTGAACAGAGGAGCCATGACAAACGGTCAGCTTCATGTCACATGATAGTAGCAACACAAGGAAGTGATAAGAACACGAGACTTGAAGTGGGAGAGCACGTTGCCATTTACCGGCTAGAGAATCAGGGCTGGACCGGGAACTATCCAGCTTCCAACATTCTAAGTAGCCTACAAACAAAACATGTCTGATGCAGTGAAGTTACTAGGACTAGTGTGTGGAACTGAAGGCCTGGGAGCATGTCTTGGGTTCCACCGAATCCACAACGTCTGGCCAATTCCTGTGTTCTAAGTCACCAGGCCAAAACACCTGCGGTGACAGCTTGCTGTTGCTCCAAAGCCTATCATGAAAAGTATACCTTATTAACAGCTGGCAAAAGAAATTTCCAATCGCCTTCTGCTGTTGTCTAACTCGGCTGGGTCTACTCCTTCACTTGTGGATCACCTAAGCCCTCTTCAACTGCCATGGTGGAAAGACCAAGGTTCCTGTCACACATAGGTGTGGAATAAATATATTTTATTACTAAAGTAATACTTTAATCCAAGTCCTACCATTGTTGCCTGCTAGCTGTGTGACCTGGGCAAGTCGTCCATTTTGTTTAGCCTTGCTCCCCTTAGCATCTTTTAGTACTTCCTATGTGCTGAGCACTTTCCAAGTACAGTCACACGCCACTTAACAATGGAAATACGTTCTGAGAAATGTGTTGTTAGGTGATTTTTGTCATTGTGCGAACATCATAGAGGCGCTTCCACAAACCTAGATGGTACAGTCTACTACACACCTAGGCAATGTGGTGTAGCCTTTTGCTCTTAGACTACAAATCTGTATAGCATGTTACTGAATATTGTAGGCAATTGTAACACAATGGTATTTGTGTATCTAGTACATCTAAACGTCACAACATTATGATGGCTACATCACTAGGTGATAGGAAGTTTTCAGCCCCATTATAATCTTATGGGACCAGCATTGTACACGTATACACGGTTCAGCTTGACAGAAACATTGCTATGTGGCGCATCACTGTAATTAAGTCGTGAGATCCTCACATAAAAATCTTTGAGGCAGACACTTTATCTCCATTTGACAGATGAGGAAACTGAGGAATACATATGCTTTGCAATTTCTTCAAGGTCATAGAGCAGAGCTGGGGTTTGAACCCAAGCAGAGTGGTTCAGAGTCCCGCTCGAACCCATTCACTTCATTTCCTCTCCAAATAAGTCTGGCTCCCTCTTAATTGGAGTATCAGTGTCCTCATCTACAAAATGAAAGTTGATACTATCACCCTGCAGAGATGTAATAACAAAAGACTGGTGAGCATTCTACAAATACTAATTGTTATTTCACTAATCATTGTTATCATTAACCATGAACTGAAATAAGTGAGCAAGAAATCAATCAGAAGTTCCAAGATGAGCAGAATGATACTTTGCTCAAATGCCAGAAAACCTAGTGGCCCATTCCAGGATTGCCCTGGACCACATTATGAGCTGTAGCCAGGTCTTGTTATACTAACCCCGAAACAATGCTGCTATTGTCTCCTAAGATTTCTCTTTCCCCGTCTCCATCCACATTTGGTTCTCAGAGTACGAGCTTGCCTGTTTCTCAACCCCTGAGAGGTGAAGTTATTGGCAGTGCAAGCTGATGATTTATCTGATGCTTATTCACACTGCAGCTCCTGGAAATGGTATTAGTTCACCTGTTTCCATGAGCTGTCCAGGTATACAGAAACAAAAACATGTTATTTTCCTTGATCTTTGTGCTACCCAACTCAATTCATTTCCAGTTTCTCCAAAGACATGGGTGTTCTAAGCTCAGCCTTCTCCTCCTGGGTCGCTCAGCACATCACTTAATGGGTGGGTTTCTCAAGTTGCTTTTAATTCTAATGGCTCCTGAAAATCTTTGGCCATTTAGCAGCTTTGTTATGATATGGCCAGGCAATGTCAAGACTGTAAGTAGTTTTTAAAGTCTTTGCCTATTCTGAAAAACAATCTTTTTAATAACTTCTTTGAGCTTGCTTCCAAAGAGTAATAAGCAGGACCAGAATTTCCATGGTAAGCAATCTCAGGGAATCTTGGGCTGGCTGCTGACTCCTCCATCAAATCTGCCAGAGCAGTTACAACCTCTCCTGTCACATGTTTAAAAACAGCATTTAATACACATTCGGCCTGGGCTTATTACAGAACTCTGCTCCTCGATATTTATGTGTATGTTTCATTGAAAAGACGGTGGAGCAACAATATTGGTATATTTCCTAAAAGTCAAAAGCACAATTCCTTAGTTGATATTAAAATTCACGTACCATAAAATTCACCCTTTTAAAGTGTACACGTCAGCAATTTTTAGTATATTCACAGAGTTGTGCATCCATCACCTCTACCTAGTTCCAGAACCTTTTCATCACCCCTTAAGGAAACCTGTGCCCATTAGCAGTCATTCCCCATTACCACTCCCCCCAACCCCTGGCAGCCACTTGCCTGCTTTCTGTCTCTATGGATTTGCCCATTCTGGACATTTCTGAAAAATGGAATTATATAATATGTGGACCTTTGTAGCCGGCTTCTTTCACTGAACTTAATGTTTTCAAGGTTTATCCATGTTGTAGCATGTGTCAGTGCTTCATTCCTTTTTTATTGCTGAATAATCTTGCATTATACAGATAAACCACATTTTTCACCCATTCGTCTGTTGGTGGGCATTTGGTTGGCTCCACCATTTTGTCTATTATGAATCATGCTGCTATGAACCTTCATGTACAAGTTTTCATGTGGATATGTTTTCACTTCTCTTGGGTATATGCCTAGAGGTGGAATTGCTGGGTCATATGGTAACTGTATGTTTAACTTTTTGAGAAACTGCCAAACTGTTTTACATTTTACATTCTCACCAGCAGTTTATGCGAGTTTCAATTTCTCCTTGCCAACACTTCTCATTGTCTTTTTTTCTTATAGCCATCCTACTGGGTATGAAGTGGTATCTCATTGTGGGTTTGATTTGCATTTCCCAATAGCTAATGAAAACAACATTCTTTACCAGATAGCAAAATAATTAATTTCACTTCTTCACACATTACAGTCTACTTTTTTTGCCATGTGGCAACAGTTGCAATTACAGTCTCGCTGTCTTTATCATAAGCGACGGCTCAGAGAGGATGCAGTAAACTACAGAACAAGATGTCAAGCCCCAAAGGTGTGTCTCTGGGACTTGGAGAACAGTTGTCAGAACACAGATTCCCTTAGTCATTGACTGAATTCTGATATGAAACACACTTTCCCTTCTGAGGACACCAGACTACAAGAATCAGAATTCCACTGTGGAAAAATGAGCTCACATTTCTGCAAATCCTGAATGTGTCGTGACATGTACCATAGTCAAAGCTTATTTATTTGAAGGTGGCATCTGGTTGAACCATAAAGTAGAAATGGAACTTTATCAGATAAATATGGGACCAGGTGATCAAAAGCAGAGTAAGAAGGAAAGAAAAAAATCTCTACAGGGAACTTTTCCATTAAATCATAAAATCTGTATTATGAAGCTCAAGGCCCAGACAGATTTATTGTTTGCCATCTCCCCACTCACATACTCCATTCCAGTTGGATTTCTCTAAATTCTTGAAGCATATAGTACATAGTCCCCTCTTATCTGTGGGGGATACATTCCAAGACCCCCCCAGTGGACGCCAGAAACCACAGAGAGTACCGAGCCCTATATACACTGTTTTTCTATAATATTATACATACCTATGATAAAGTTTAATTTATACATTAGGCACAGTACAAGAATAATGACAATAATGAGTAATAAAATAGAACTATATAACAACATACTGTAATAAATCTTAGGTGAATCTGGCCTCTCTGTCTCTCAGCAAACTAGCATGAATTTCTTTTTTCTTCTTCACAACATCACAGATAGAAGATTCGTTCTTACCACAAATCTTAGCAACCTCAGCATATGATTTTTTCTTTCCTAATTAAGTGGAGAACATCCACCTTTTTATTTCAAAGAAGCACTTGCGGCTTCACTTTGGCCTATCCGAGTTGCCAGCATCACCACTCTTGTGCTTTGGAGCCATTATGAAGTAAAGAGGGTGACTTGAACAGAAGCACTGCAATACCTGGACAGTCATTCTGATAACAGAGACGGCCACTAAGTGACTAAGGGGGTTGGGGGGAGTGTCTACAGCGCAGAGACGCTGGGCACAGGGACGGTTCACGCCCCGGGAGTGACGAAGCAGGATTTCATCACAATACTCAGAATGGCATGCAATTTAAAACTCATGAATTGTTTATTTCGGGAATTTTTCATTTAATGTTTTTGGACTGCAGTTGACTACAGGTAACTGAAACTGTGGAAAGCAACACCACAGCTGAGGGGGTATTACTGTACTATGTTCCCTCTTAACTACAGGTCATCCCTTCTAGCTGGAGTGCTACGTCCCTTATTTTTGTTTGGCAAAAACCTCCTCATGCACTGGTTTCAGTTGAGGCATCCAGGACCTCCTTAGTCCTTGTACCAGTTTCCTATGGCCACTGAAACAAATTGCCACAAACGCCCTGACTTAAAACAACACACATATAGTCTCTTACAGTTCTAGACATCAGAAGTGTCACTGGGCTAGGCTCATAGTCAGTAGTACTGCATTCCTTCTGCACATTCTAGGGCAGAATCCATGTTCCTTGCGTTTTCCAGCTTCTAGAGGCTGTCCCATTCCTTGCCTGGTGACTCCTTCCTCCATTTTCAAAGCCAGCAGTGTAGCATTTTCAAAATCTACACCCCCTATCCCCCCACCTCTCTCTCTCTCCCTCTGCTTCTCTCTCCTTCCCTCCCTCTGTCCCTCCCTAATTCTGTCCTCATATCGCCTTCTCTGAACTCTGACCCTCCTGCCTCCCTCTTAGAAGGACCACTGTGATTATATGGCTTACCCAGATAATCCATGAGAATTTCACCATATTAAGACCCTTAACTTCATTACATGTGCCAAGTCCAGTTTGTCATGGAAGGGAGCATATCCACGGGCTCTGGGGATTAGGACATGGATGTCTCTGAGGGTCACTACTCTGTCTGCCAGAGACCTCCTGTCATTCTGAACACGTGCAGGTATTTATTTCTTTGACAGTATTGCTTTCATAAAACAGTAAGCATCTTGTGGGGCCATGCCTGATTGTTCACATATATCCCCGTGTCAAAGGCACAGCCGGCACTCAACAAATAGTTGATGACTGCCCAGCTGAGTGGCTAGTTTGGCTTTGCTGGACCAGAGTTCCTGGGGGAAGGGGAGGAGGTTGGCTGAGATTACACTGGAAAAGGCTTTGAATTGACGGGCTAAGCAGTTTGGATTCCATTCTGTACACCCTGAGCCCCAGCAAAGGTTTTTGCTCAGGGAGTGAACATGATTACAATTATGTGTTTGGAATGGATGGTCCACAAGCCAGATGGAGAGGGAGAAACTTAAGGCAGGGTGACCAAGCAGGAGGCCACAGCAAATGAGGACCCAAACTCAGCAGTGGCAATGAGAAGGAACAGCTGGAGAGAGATGTCAGGACTTGGATACATTCCACTTCAAATTATTTCTAGAATGGAGCAAATGAGAAGTAAACACAACAGGATTTGACAACTTATTGGAGAAGACAGGAGAAAGAAGAGGAAAACTGCAGACGTCTCCAGTCATGTCTGAGAAAACTAAGCAGGTGGGAAAATAGTGACACCAACCAGAAGGATACAGAAAACGAAATGTGCTTAGAGGAAGCGGTGCTGAGTGTCCTGCTTCAAACCTGTAGACTGTCACGACTCCAAGGGGCATTGGGAGCAGATGTTGCAGAAAATCGGAAATGGATGTCAGGAGCTCACACACGAGACCGCAGTCAGACACCAAGGTAGGAGAGTCCGGGAGAGGGCTGACGGCTGACGTCACAGACTGACTGAGATCATCTCGGGAGAATGATGGGAATGAAAAACGTAGAACCATAGGAATGAGTGGATAAAGTCCATCCCAGAGACAGAAGCGCAGGCAGAGCCCTTAGAGATGGAAAAGTGGGCAGTAAGGAGGAAACCAAGACTCCTCTGGTTATTAGGAGGGGGGGAGAGGTGACGGGACAGTGCTGACAGTTCTGCCCAGAAGTCCAGCCAGAGGACATCTAAAGAGTCTTGAAATGTGGGCACCTTTGAGAGAATTGTTTCAGTTAAGTAATGGGAATAATTGCTAAGGTTTAAGGTGTTCATGGTCACTTACCTTTTCCAGAAGTTTGGCAGATTATACTGAGAGTCATAAAAGATTTCAGGGTGATTGTGTCCTGGCTTGTTGTGTGAGCTTAACCCTTTCAGTCCCTCCCTTTAACTGTAAAATAAGGAGGCTTTAGCTAGATCTTACCCAAGATCCTTTCTAAATCTAAGATTTGTAATTTCTAACCCTCAAATCCAAAAATTCTGGTGAAAGCTCAACTCTAAGGCATGTGAGAAGACGTCATCTTCACATTATTCTCTGTTTAACTTAAAAATTACCTTAGAAACGAATTCTAGCAGAGATAATCCAAAAGAGAGGATATGAAAATTGAATAACTATTTTCGTAATTCATAATTCTTATGGCATTATGCAGATTTCAGACATAATTCCCTATAAAGTGCCCTTTGTGAATTTCCTCTTTGAAGCTGTCTTACTCTAATTACTTCCTCTTTGGTGACATGGGTGAGCCTCTATTTCTAATAGCAATATTCCTCTCTGCCCACGTTTTAAATTTTAATTTGTTTCCGTCATTATATATTTACCATTCAATTCTCCCCTACACATATATTTAAACACCCCCTATTTTTTTTCCTAGCCATGATACCTTTTGAAAAGGCTTTTTTTTTCCATTTCATAGGCTTGATTGACATATATCAAAAGAGAAGAAAATGACAAAGAGTAAGGACAGAAGCAGGAGAGAAAATGGTACTGGAAAACAAAACCTAGAATTCAGTTTCTTACATAAAGTAGCATATTCTACAGTTTTCTCAACCTCAGCACTATTGACAATTTGTAGGATAATTTGTTGAGAGGACCTGTCCTGTGCACTGTAAGATTATTAGCAGCATACCTGGCCTTTACCTACCAGATGCCAGTAGCATCCTCCCACCCCAGCTCTGGCAATCAAAAATGCCACCAGGTATTTCCAAACGTGCCAAGGGTGCCAACTTACCCCCGTTGAAAACCACTGGTCTATAGAGACCAACCTACCAGAAGTAGTTCAGTTGTGCAAGAAAACAATTTGCTAAAATGGAAAAGTAAGAAATACAAAAGTATTATGTTCATATGCCAAGTCCCATTTGTTTGTTGGATCCTCGGCATGGTTTCCCCATGTCCACCTCCTCTGAGTATCTATCCTCCCGCTTGTTTCCCTTTACTAACACATCTCCCCGCCCCCCACCCCAGCAGACACCAGAGTGATCTCTCTAAAACACACATATTATCATGTTACACCCTCATGCTTAAAAATCACCAATTTCCCCCATTCTGTACCACAGGGTTTCTCAGCTTCGGCACTCCTGACAGTAAGGACCAGATGACTCTTTGTTGTGAGGACTGTCCTGTATGTTACGTTGTAGAGTGTTTAGCAGCATCACTGAGGTCTAGCCACTAGATGCCAGTAGAACCTCCTGTGTAATAGGCAGAATAATGTCTCACCAAAGAGAGACACATCCTAATCTCTGGAACCTGTGCATATGTCAAATTACATGGCAAAGGAAAATTAAGGTTGCAGATGGAATTAAAGGTGGCTAAACAACTGACCTTAGAAAGGTGAGACAATCCCGGATTATCTAAGTGAGCCCAATGTTATCACAAGAGTCCTTAAGAGAATCTGAGGGAGAAATGAGGAAGAGGTCAAAGAGATGCTTTGAAGATGGAGGACATGGGCCACTGGCAAAGCCAAAGAAACAGATGCTAGAGCCTTAGAAGGAACAGACCCCTGCCTGCACCTTGATATTAGCCCAGTGAGACCCATTTCAGACGTCTGGCCTCCAGAACTGTTAAGATAATAAATCTGTATTGCTCCAAGCCACTAAATTTGGGGTAATTTGCTGCAGCAGCAATAGGAAACTAATACGTCCCCACCCCCAGTTGTGACAACCAAAACTGTCTTCAGCCATTTCTAAACATTCCCTGGGGCCAAAGTCACCTCCAGGCAGAGAACCACTGCTCTGCACAATGTAGGCTCCGAATTCCTGAGGTGTGCACAGTGGTCTTTTCACAATTAATGCTACCCAACCTGTTGGACTAGTACCCAACAGAGCGAGGGACAGCCTGTGCTGCAGGCACACCAAAATTCTAACTCCAAAAACACTCTACATTGCTCATCTCTCTGCAGATTTGATGCCAAGAAGTGTGTTGAAGGGTAGGCAATGTGCTTTGGCCCTACTGCCATGTTTATCCGTTCCCATATTTAGTTATTATCTTCCAAAGACGTGTCTAATCTGCCTTCTTAGGTTAGTACATGAAAAGGCAAGTGCTACATATATTAAACCTCAGATGTCCTAAACTCCTCCTCCAAACAAATCATTGCTCTTAAGCCCCTCGAAGTCCTCTTCGTTGGACTCTGGCATCACCAACACCTCTGTGCCTTTGCAGGTCCAGTCTTTTCTCTTTAATCAAGGAATCACTTCCTTTTTTCTTATACGTGGCAGTCATCCTTGAGATCAAGTTCAAGTGTTCTCTGCACAGTGAAGCCTTCCAAAGACTCCGCAGAGTGTGGTGACCATCACCCCACCACCCCACCTCTGCCCCATACAGTGCTGTGATCCGTCTGCACTGCACCTGTTGGCTGACTCACCTGTCCTCCTCATTGGACTCTGAGCTCTTTAAGGGCGAACACCATAATTGAGCCTCTGCTTTCCTGGTACCTAAAGAAATGCTTGTGTTCAAGAAGTGCTTCTGGCATGAATGAAGAAAAGAAACCATGGATAGAAAAAAATCATTTTAAGTATGGGTTCTCGAAGCTGTGAAGCTCCAGATCAGCAATGAGCATAATCCCAGCTCTGACCCATGAGAACTAGGGGAACCCCAGGGCTGGAATGAGACCTTGCTCCCTTGTCTGTGATCAGAATGAGGGACACAGCTTGGCTGGTAAGAACACAAGTTAAGAAGCATATACCAATGGTGCCACCACGTGCCATTTACCCTGTGTCTTCTCCCTTTTTCTACTCAACAGATACTCTACCCAGAATCAGATTTGGTTAAAGCAATCCTGAAATACATAGTGAAGAAATGTTAATAGAGGTCTATCTGACTTTCTCTAACACCTCTAGGTTTTAGGCCATCGAATGGCCATTTGTGAGCTTCAAGTGAGCACAAGTGATAGAGCTGCAGGTATATATGAGAGTCTCAGGAGCAGGAGCGATGGTACAAATATTAAGTACAAAAATCAGAGTATCTGCTGACACAACTAAGCGGAATGGATGTGATCCATCACTGGCTGACCTGAATGAAGGTGAAATCTCAGGTTTGCCTATGGATTCAATGGAAGATAAACTGAAAAGTTGAACAAACCATAAGAGGCTCATGGAGTCTGCAAGCATGACTCCAGGGGATCCAATGGCTCTGGAACTAGACGAAGGCCCCAGGGAAACTTTATGCCAGCTGAAAGCACTTCTGTAGGCACTCTCTAGATAGCCAGCATAGGGTCCCACATTCAACTCACTGGTGCAGTAATCCTCAACTGGGGCAATTTTGACCCCTAGGGGACATTTGGCAGTGTCTGTAGACATTTTTCATTGGCTGAACACGTGGTGGGGACATGCTCTTGGCATCCAGTGAGTAGAGGCCCAGGATGCTGCTGAACATCCTAGAATGCATAGAACAGCTCCATCACAAAGAATCATTTGGCTACAACTGTCAATAAGGCAGAGGCTGAGAAACCTTGAGCCAGAGAAACCAGAAAAAGCACAAGACCAAATCTGTATGAACCAAACCTTCCCTCCAGGGCCCATAGTAACTTTGCAAGGTGCTCACTTGCTGCACTTTTGACATTATTAGGAAAGATTCTCTTTTAGGACAAAGGACCCAGCTTGCTTGCCAGTGAGAAGGACAAGCAGTGCTCAATACATGAATTTCCTTGGTTTTTGAAAGGGTTCCAGGGAGTTAAACCTTTGAAAGGTAATCCAGGCCATCAAATTCCAGACCCAGGGTTAACTTAGGATATCTGGGCCTCTACTAAACAAAAGCAGCCTTGGAGCTTCATGCCAGGATTCCATCCAACCACTCCATGTTTGCCTCAAGAATAAAGGGATGACATACATACACACACACATTGTATGAGAAAATTTTGTGTGTGTTTTTTTTGCTAGATGGCTATGCACTTAGTTTTCACCATTGCAAAGAGGTGAAAGTCACCATAGGTAAGCTTGCAGATTATAAGATTTTAATGGACAAGAAGATAATTTCTAACCAGCTATGATCACATACAGTAGAACGTCTTTTGGTCTTAACAGTGACAAATGGCATCTGTATACTATATTCTACGTATGGTTGCTAAGAACAACAGGGACGTTCTCAATGATGCAAGTGGGTTTACACACCAATGTCAGCAGCTATCTATTTCAAGAACTTGACTTGCTTTTGCGTTTCCCTCTCTTTTTCTCATCGCCTACAGATTAAGCTGATACAGAGTGGGAATCCAGCCCCTTCTACAGATCCAGAGAAACTCAACATTAGGATTTTTGACATTTAGATCTTTCTAAGGCTGTTCCCTGGGTTGGAGAAAATCTCTTGCTCTCTGACTTGACTTTGCTTTCCACTGCTTGTCTTCCTCAAGAAAGTATGCAGGACAGTCAGCATGTTTGTTAGCTTTTTTCAATCCATACTCCCCACCAACAGCAGCAGTTATTTTGACACAGTAACTAATGTTTTATTAATATATGATGCTAATATTTCTGATAACTTCTGCTGATTTTTCTAAGGCGATCTATTAAAAGCCAAAATCTCATAGTTATCTTATGTTAACAAAGTGAGGTATGATCTTAGATGCTATTTTCAACCTATTTTGCTTGGTTCTGTTTCCTTTATTTAGTCTAAATCTCCAGCGATTACATGGTATTTCATTTCATTTCTGTAATGCTAACTGTACTTTAAAATATTTAATTACAACTGATGGAATCTCCCTTCCCTCGTGGGAACAGATCCAAGGCAAATCTATAGAGTTTGTGGACTGAAAGAGATAGGACTTGATCATTTCTAAAACAACTATTATTTCTTCTCTGGAAGCATGCTGCTTTCCGAGTACCCATCAGTCACAGTTTCCCAGTAGCTCTGGTCTCCATTCTTCTTAACCAGACAGCAAACGTTTTAAAGGTACCAAATAGTTTCCTCTGAGTTCCCTATTTATTAATAATTCTTAATTCACATATATTTTACTAACTACTAGTTGTCCTTAGAATTTGGGCATATGTCTATGATTTTTCACAGCCTGAACAAGAGATTGCTTTGCCTGTATTAGACTAGTACTCTGTAGCACAGATTTCCGAAATTAG
Organism: Rhinolophus sinicus; assembly: GCF_036562045.2. Lineage (NCBI taxonomy): Eukaryota > Metazoa > Chordata > Mammalia > Chiroptera > Rhinolophidae > Rhinolophus > Rhinolophus sinicus. Next base: position 8,739,830 of record NC_133768.1, read on the forward strand.
AGCTGTAGGGAGAAGAAAATATCAAAACTAGAGAATTCTAGTAGTTACTCCCCCACCACCACCCAAACACACAGACCTACACACGCATCCTGTCAACAACCCTCTCCAGAATGATGTTGCTGAATTCTGTGTAGAACCAGATGACAGACATGTTTCAAAATATATTTCATCCAATCCTTAGAAACAGCTTAGAAATAGATCATTTGAGTTCCTAACAATATCAACTCTGGGTAAAGGGATAAAACGACCCTTTGAAATGGCCTGCAGCGCTAAGAGGAAAGCAAAACACCGTCTCTTCCTCCCAAGAGGAGCCAAGAAGTCCTGACAAGACACAGGCGGACGGCCACTAGGGACAGCCTATTTCCAGGCACCATTCACCAGCCAAAGAGGAACAGCCGCAACATGGAAACCCCTCAGTGGGTCCCCGGCTCTGTAAATGGAATTAAAGAACTGCCCAGGTGAACATCCTTGGGCCATGGGGACACGCGGCATCAGAGCCTACCTCGGATTTCCACACGACGTAGGGGTGGCCGTGGCTGTTGGGTGGAGACTGGAACTTTCTCTGCTGGAGCCACCTCCTGGGAGAAGTGAAGATGCCATTGGAGCCTCCCCCGGAGGAACAGAGGATGGCGCTGCGGCCACTGCTCGGTGCGGCCAGGACCGAAGGCAGGTCCCAGGCCGTGCTCTTCTTGAAGCCACTGCGACCCGGGGGGAGCTCATAGTCAAAGTGGAAGTTGCCAGAAGGTGACTTCTCCTGCGGAGTGCTGGGCGTGGAGAAGGACGAGCAGAAGGCTCTAGGAGGCGGGAGGCGGTTGGCCCAGGGGTGTTGGCCCCGAGGAGAAGACGCCGAACGGGGGCCGGGACCCTCGGCCGGGGGCAGTGGGGAGCAGAGATGGCTCCCGGTGGCCCCCCGAGAAACTCCCTCCGCACCCGCCTCGCCTCCGCAGCCGCCGATCAGGGCTGGGTCCAGGCTGCGGGTCTGGCGTAGCTTCCTCTTGGAGAAGCCCTTGGCTGAGGCCGCGCTGCCCGAGGCCGGGGAGGAGCAGGAGAAGACACTGTGAAGCAGGCTTTGAGCAGACATCTCAACGGGCTATGCCCGAGGGCCACCCTCTGCCCGCTGGCAGAATGCTGGCGTGAAAGGAAGGGGGCTTAGGCGAGGCTGCCAGGCGGGGCCGGCCCGAGCCTCACCGAGGGCGAGGGCGGTGGAGGGCAGCGCTGGGCTCACGCACCACTAGCGCACTCCAAGTGCCCCGGCGGGGACAGAAGCAGGAGATCCATCACCAGCCTTCTAGGAAAAGGTCCTGCGGCTGCTAGAACCTTCCCCCAGAGCCGAAGTTGCGAAGGGGGTGAGGAAGAGGAGGAGGAAGGTCAGGCGCTCGCTGGGTTCCCAGCTCCAACACGCTAGCGCCACTCCCCCTTCCCAGCCGAGGCAGGAGACTCCTTGCTCCCGCTCACTGGCTCTGGACAGCTTCGAAGTCTCTAGCAAGCCCCTCCTCACGCCCGGAGGACAGTCGCGAGGGCTGGGGAGGAGGCCTCCTGGGCGTGCGCCCAGGGCGCGTCTGTCCTGCTCCCCGCAGTGAAGGGGACTTCCTCCCGGAGCGGGGCTGCGTCCCGGGGGGCAACGTCGTGGTGTCCCGGCCCGTGTAGCTGCGCCGTCTGGCCTCCACTTGGCTGCTGCGCCCAATCCTCCAATTGGCTAGGCGCAAGGGTATCTCCAAGCTCAAGGTTCCCGCGGGCTGCCAGTCTTGCCACAGAGTGGGGACACGGAGTGCGCTACGCCCAGGGCCTCCCAAAGGCTGAGTGGCTAGGGTGGGACAGAATTCCTGGCCACGCTCAGGGAGCTAAGGAGAGAGCCCCAAGGTGGGTGCCCACACTCCACCCGAGAGGGACTCTTGATATTCGCAGCCCAGCTTTGGGCCCAGGGCAGGCACCGAGATGTCCCCCCACATTCACTCTAGAGGCAGCGGGAAGCGGGCAGCCAGGACCGGTAGGGCGAGAGGGAAGCCTGGTCTGGAGCTGGGGCGGAGCCAGGAGCAGGAGAAAGCCGAACGTGGAAGAGTTTTCCAGGCTCCCAACCTGGGAGCCGCTCCTGATACCGGGTCTCAGGGGGAGAAAGCAGTGAGGACGGAAGTGCGGACCTTCTCCCGGGTCTCCCCTCCCCCAGATCGAGGGGGGGCGCCAGCTCCACTCACGTTTCTGGAAAGGAAAGGAAGTGTCAGATTGCACCCCACCCACTGGTGTCAGATGGGCAGCCCAGGATGGTTGCTCTGAAGTTGGAGTTAAATCTCCTGCCTTCCCCCCCACACCCCTGCTGGTTTTGTTTTTTTTAAAGGAAGGATAGAGATTCCGTTCAAATGGGCTGGAGATGGGGACCTACTAAGAAAAGTAAGGATCCTGCGTAAATGTACTAGAGGAGGAAGGGTGACTGAGGCCGGGCAGGGGGCAGGCGCCGGGCTGAGGAGATTGGCGCTCACAAAGCAATGGGTCTCCCGTTTGGCTCCCGGACGCCTCTGGGCGCAGCGCGCCACGGCCACATTCCTAGGAGGCTGGAAAATGCTGGCAATCTCAATGTCCCCTGCTAGAAAGGAGTCTGGAAGCAGCTTCTCCCGCTACTGTCCGACCCCTGGAATCTATAAAGCACAGAGCCTCGCCCGCCTTTCGGAAGGCTTTTTGACATAACATTTATGTTTTGCAATGCATCTTACAACGGTCTCAGCAGGGAAGCAGAGAGAATGTTGGAAATGCCAGCGTACTTTCTTTAACTGTGTTCCCGTGTCCCCTTTCGCCACTTCGGGGCGAAGAGAATTTTGTACAAATGTAAAGGTGGCTTTCCTTTACCATTTCTTTTATTAAAGAAAAAGAAAAAAAAAACTTAGAATGGGCTTATAAATACAGGTGTTTGACACAAACATTTGCTTTGTTGTGTATATATCAGAATTTGTCCAACTTTGATTTTGGAAGAGTTCTTTGATTCCCTATAAGATTTCAGGAGGAAATTAATTTATTTGCCTTTTTTAAAAACATTTGATGTTCCTAGATATTTGACTCTAGAAGGCCCGTGGTGAAATCTACTTAACGGAACAATTTGATGGCTCCACAAAGGGCTTTGTTCGGATCCCAGGATCTCCGCTGCACACGGTTTTGAAAATCCAGCGGGAAAGACTGCACCCAGGAAGTCCCTTCCGTGACTTTATGAGCTATCTGCTGCCTGCAGACAGAGTGAGATACACCTTTCCCACCACCCTCACTGCTGTCCATCTCTTCCAACCCTGAACTTGGTGTATCTTCAGGGGCTGACGGTTCCGTGTGCTGTGGAGAGGCACAGCATTTCAGATCGCTTACTTCCCTGCCTGACTATACACGCCAAATTACATTTGGGGGACTGTTGGTGTTTGCTTTCTTCTGTTCTCCCACAAATCACATTAGGAGTGAAAGAGGGTGAATCCTGCCTACCCTCTACGTTAACAATACCTTGTAACTTGTCACTAGGAATGAAAACACTGAATGTGTCTACCATTTGGATACCATTGCATGGAATTGGTTATGCCTCATTGGATTTTGTCATTTGTAGTAGATGGTTAACAAAGTCACACTTCATAGGACCACTTATGACTCAAGGTGGTTGAGCAAATGTAATTTAGGGTTCCTATACGTTCTACTCCTCTAAACCCGTATGGTGACCACGGGGTTGAAAATGCAACTCTGCCATAATTATGCAGGGCTAATAAGAATGGCGTCCAGGCACGAAGTCTTACATTCTTGGTCATGGATGTTGGAGAGCCAATGAGCAGAGGGACAATTCTAGTGGCACTTGGGACCTGGAGCAGACAACTCCAGTTAATTCATTATCTAGTTTCCAACAGGTCCTGACCCTTCATTAGCCTGGAGCTTGCCTCACTGTTGGAAACAATGAATAAATTGTTTTAAATATGCATAAAATTAAGCTCAGCCTCCTTTAAAAAAAAAAACCCAGTGTAAGTATATATGCTTGTAAAACAGGGGTGTTGGAAGGGGGTAGGATGTAATGGCTCAGAAAGAAAGATTTTGTAAGAAAATTATTTGGGTTTTTTAATGGCATTTTAAAAACTATTTTCATTTCCCACCTGATTGCTGTTAGGTTTATTTTGTCGTCATTGTGGCTTATGGCAAATTCATTCATACTTAGTCAGGGCATCCTAGTTTACTCTCGTTTGTTATATAATCCCTGTGCTTATATACACCCACTCCCATTGGCCTTCCTGATTGACTATCATTTTATGCCAAACTTAATTAAGGAAGATCTGGGTTTCATTCACCAATTTCAAAAATGGCTGGTACTGTACACTTATCTCCAGAATCCTTACAATTCATCAGTCTGCTTCAGAAGGAGTATAACTGGTAGTCTAGAAATAAATATTTAGAATACGCAGAGGGTGCCAAAAAAGTATACACATTTTAAGAAAGGAAGAAAACTGTATTAAAATTGTCATACTCAATATATACCGGTAACAAAAGATGAATACAAGCCATACGTATACAGTTTTTTGGCACCCCGGTATATACTTTAAAAATCAGGTCTCTAAGACTTTTCTCCTTTATTAGGGCATTTGCTGTTAAAAAGTAGTGTCCATATTTGTTTATTTTTTTCCTCTGAGCTAAAGTTAGTCAAAGTCTTAGGATACCTTTTATTAAGGGGCAAACAGTCTGCTCGCTATTCATTCCCCCATTATAATTATCCTACACATTCAGGATAAAAAATTATCTGTTCCATCTGTTATGACACAAGAGTATTCTAATGAAAGTTCTAGAGTCCTTGGTCTGACATCAAGGTATCCTCTTATCAAGGATCCTAGAAAACTCATCTGTTTTCTTTCTACTCCCTTGAGACGCTGTTCTATAAACACATACATCTTACTACCAAAGGATATATTCTGTTAAGTCTAAATTTCCCTTTTCTTAACTTTATCCCTTGAAATTTTTCTTATCTCCAGCCAAAATTCCTCTTTTCTCTTGGTGTTTAGACCCTTGAGCTATTTGTAGATTTTTATCATGCCCCTTGGGTCTGACTTTGTGGTTTGGCTACACTATAAAGTTCATATTTTGCTTTAAAACCATCACTGTAGATGGTCTCCTCTGGATTCCCTCCAGTTGCTTATTTCTTTTCAGTCCTGAGGTTCAATATTTCATGTCAGGGCATCAGGGCATCCTATTTTGCCCTTGTTTGTTATATAATCTCATTGCTTATATAGTCCCAAATCTCACTGAACTTCCTGATTGACTGCCATATAGCATTTCAGACTTCTATCTGATTAGCTCCCAACTCTTAGTCAGCACCGTTCATTTCTGTTTCATCCTGTCCATGTCTCTGAAACTGATTGTGATCCGTCTGATATCCTTTCCACATTCTTAGTGGTATGTGGGGTAAACAGTTTACCGCATCTCACTCTCCCATAGAAGTCAAGGGTTTGGTCTCCAAGCTCCTGAAACATGACAAGGGGAACATGATTTTAATCGGCGGGACACGTGTGCGGAACTTTTACCGGGCTTAAGAATGCTAATTACATTAAATAGCCAGACCACCCCATGACTAAACTACTTCTTGATTGTAAGCTAGGAATGTTTTGTAGCTGAACTAGGAATGTTTCTTTAGATTCCTATCCTAGGATCTCCCTGAATGAATATAATTGTCGAGGCATCGAAACTACAATTGATCGATGTCAGTGGAGTTAAATCTAGAGGTGCAGAATAATTCTATTTGGGTAAGATTAGCAAAAACACTTTCTTAAACACCAACCCAGCACTGAGGGACAGTGATCATTTTCCAAAGCTGGAGATGTTGTCATAGTAATTCTCCAGAGGTGAACATAATGATTTGCAAGACATACGGGTATTTGAAAGCTTGAGTCCTAACTGGTACTGTGATGTGAGAAGACAAAGATATGTTTCACTATCCACCTTAGAGAACAATTTAACATTATAATAGAAAGATATTCAGAAAAAACTTTATGCCAGCACTACAGGAAAACCGCACTGAACATATCTATCCCATCTGCTAACTTGAAGGTAGTGTTGTACTCAAGATCATCTACTCAAACAGCTTGGACCTGACCCTTTAATCATAATAGTATAATAACAACTAACACTTGTTGAAACTTATGTATAGCAGGCACGGGGCAGAAATCATACATACACTATGCAAATCAACAGTTACACACACCTGCACAAAGCTATAATATTGCCTTCTCATTTTATAGATGAAGAAAACCAAGACCAAGAACATTCCCACAGGTCACACCCCCTGGTTAAATGGCAGAGCTAGTATTCAGATCCCTGTGACCTAACCTTGACTTCCGACTCTTACAGGACTAGAATTGCAGATTAAGAAGCTATTCGATTTGGAGGTGCTTGACCCTTCCTGGATGGATTTTAATTTGATTTCTTATCTAGCTATATGACCTTGGGCACATCACTTCACAACTGTCACTGTCAGTTTCCATCTGCAAAATCATGGCAATTTCAGAAGGCGATGGGATGAGTAATACATCTAATGTATGCAGCAAGCTTAGCAAAGAGCATTCTGGAGAGAACGAGCACAGTGATGGGAGTTATTACTATAATTGATTCAAAAATCAATAATATTTAAATTATTTTGTTTAAATTATCCAGATATATTGAATGACCATCCCTAAGGTGAGTTCCCCTGGTCTTACACCCAAAAGATCTACTCAAACCTTTCTAATTTGCTAATGAACCATTTGCTTAAAATTACTTGAAAAAGACCTATGGTCAACTCAGAGAATAGTCATAGCTGGGATTTTCACCACTCTCCCAAGTTTTAGTGAGGTGTTATCAATACCAACTAAATAATACCAACAAGGGCTTTCAAAGCAGGGTACTTTTTCGAGTTAAATGAAAGACAATTTGGGGTTTTCTATATTCAGAGCAGAATGTAGGAACTTTATTGCCTTTTATTACATTTATGTATCAATAGGCCAGTTTTTTGGCTCAATATTTTAGATCAAGTTCACATTGCCCAAAATTGGAACCATGAATCCTGTCTTTAAAACAGTCACCCAGTTGAGGTTTTCATATCCCTCTAGTTAATATCAAGATCTGTAGCAATTTCTTCTGACATTATACTCAGAAACCTAAATGACTATTTGTATTCATCTTTCTCACTTTTCCCCCCACTCTGTGTGTCTAATTTCACCATCCCTCACTAATCACCATCTTTTAAAAAATCAAAATCAGTGAAGAGAAAAGAATTGTTGTTTCTGTGTCAGCCTCTGCATTGAACACAGAAAAAAAGCCACTTGCAACACTGTCCATTCTCTTGTTTTCTGTGCGAATATAAGCACTGTGTTGTTTTTTAGTGTTTCATCCTTCTCTCTTCCTCAACGTTAAAAAGCAGTTTTGCATAGTCACGCTGCTCTACCCTTTCACTTACATGTTTATTTCTCGAGATTATTTCTAAATATCAGCCCTTCTGTTTTTAGGGTACCCATTATTGAGGCAGGTGAAAAGCAAAGTTGTATAAAAGTCTTAAGTCAAGCTGCAGTAAGGATGTACTTAGCAGAGTTCTGGGGCCACGCATGAAACAAACAATTGTTGTTTACCTGCAACTAGCATTTGAAAGAATCTTCCAATATCAAATCCTAAATACATGACCATCATCACTTTTATTTTGGCTTTGAAATTCAAGAGACTTTTAATAATAATACAAGTTGTCTAACAATCAAGTTCAGTTTCGGTTTATAAACATTTTTGAACACGCGTTCTGTGCCAGTGGCATTCCTTCTTTGCTAGTTTTACTTTCTTCTGTCTTTGTGGGTGAAAGTGCACTTGAAGTATATCTGAACCTGGTTTATGGTTCAGCTGTACTTAGTTACTTAAAGTAGTTTTGAACATCCTCCCATAGCATATGCTTTAGAACTACTTTTGAGGATGAAGATTGCTATAATAATGTAAACCATTTTAATATTTTGTCAATTACTCTAAATTTTTTATAATCTACACATTTTTCAACATTTCTAATTTTTCAAAATAACTAAATTTTTCAAAGTAACTGTGGATTTTTCTCCTCTAAATTTTTCATTTTTCCCCGAGAATCTTCACTACTGCATATTGAATAGAAATGGGGGAACACATTTGCTCCATGTGTGCTTCTAGTGACAAGATACGGGAGGTACGAAACGGAGAGGGGAAAACAAAAGCAGGCGCCGTGCCGGGGGATATATATTTTTTGTCTCATCTACTTTACTGAGGAATAATCTGCATGCAATAAACTGTACCAGTGAGTTTTGACAGCTGCATATACCTATGCAACCACCACCACAATCGAGAAACAGAATGCTCCCACCAACTCCTGGGGACGCTTTTATTAATGATCATGAACATGGACAACTGAATTTTGCACCACATAATGGTTGAACTCTGCCTTCAGTCAATATAGAAAGGGAGGGAGGACCAAATAGAGAGCAGCGCTTTTAACTTCTTGTGGTAGGTTGAATTGTGTTCCCCCAAAAGATACTTCCAAGTCCTAACCCCTGGTACCTGTCTCACAAACTCAGAGAAGGTGAATTTATTCAGAAATAAGGTCCTGCCAGATGGGATCAAGTGAAGATTAGGTCACACTGGATTAGAGGATTAGGGCGGGTTCGAACTCCAAGGACTGGTGTCTTTAGAAGAGAGAGGAGAGGGCAATTTGGATACAGGCACATACACAGGGGGGAAAGCCACATGAAAATGGAGGCAGAGAGAGACTGGAGTGCAAGGAACACCACGGATTGCCAGCAACTACCAGAAACCAGGAAAGAAACATGAAATGGACCCCCCTCAGAGCCTCCAGAAGGAACCAACCCTTCTAACACCTAGATTTTGGACTTCCAGCCTCCTTAATTGTGAGGATATATTTCTATTGTTTTAAGCCATCCAGTGTGTGGAAATTTGGGATACTTCTTAAGCATATCATGACACAGCTTGGTTCTCGTTCTTTCTAACCATTTAATAAAACCCAGAGCCAAGAAATTAACTGAGCAAAAAGCAATCTCAGAGAATGTAAAAATAAAGGAAAAGAAAGACTAATGAATGCTGGTCAGTGTTTCATTTTAAAAGAAAGGAGAAGAATGATCAATCAGATATCCTGCCTAGGTATGGCGACATCATTGTCATAGCAGCAGCTTAGCTGCAGCTGTGTCCCACACGTGGTTCTAGCCCTCTTTCAGGATGGAGTTCACATGTCCCCTTGGGAAACATCTGCCCTGCATTTGTTTCAAGAAAGGTGTTTGGGGCTTGGTTTTGTAATTGATCAGTGTCACACAGAGATGTATCACTGACTGAAGCCATAAAGAGACACTCAAATTTGGAGAACTGTGATGCTTCAGTTTACCTTTTTTCATGTTCAAGTCACTCTGCATTAAAGGGGCTGAGTGCACACCTGAGTCGCCAATGAGTTCAAATGCCAGAACAGGCTCAAGAGAAATGCCTTTAAAAGAACATATGGGGGCTGATCAAACTCCTCGGCAGGCATGGAAAACCAAAGCCCAGTAAGGTTTTCTCTAGAGAGAACCTCCAGAGATCCAGTTGAAAAAGCAGAGCTGCTCAAGTTCATAGCTGCATGCCCTTCATTTGCCTCCTGTACGATTTATTGGGAATTCCTCTGGTATTTTTCACAGTTCACTGCTTTGTGGCGTGACACAGATTAGAGACATACCAAAGAACTCCCACCCCCCTTTAAAGATATACGAATGAAAATAAGGCACTCACAGATTGTAATAAGCAGGTTGTGGATCAGGGAGCTAAATTTAAGGGGTTCCCCCTTTTAAAATAGAAATGGCTTCATAAAGCAGTGTCAAGGAGTTGGTAAATGCAAACCACCGGAAGTTGTTGAAGGTTTACTGAGCAGTGGGGAAAACCCAGGAGTGAGAGTCATCCTCTAACTGTTAGTACAGGCTCAGCTACTAACTGGCCCAGTCAACTCACCTTATGCAAAACAAACCTCTACTCACCTCCCAAGTCCTGACTGAAACACCACTCGTTTGAGAAGCTTTCCCTGACTTGTCCCTCAGCTAAATTAACTCCATGTTACATGCTCTCTTACTCTCAGACCTCTCCTTCATGATAGTGCTTATCAAAATGATAACTAGATGGTATTCATTAGTGCAGTTATGTATATTCAAGCTCTAACAGCCCCAAGATCATACGTTTCATGAAGCAAGAGGCATCACTGATTGATTTCACCTGTATTCCCAGTGCTAGAACAGCTCATACACATAAGAATAACAGCTCAACCAATAATCATAAATTGAAAAAAAACAATCATACATCAAGCTCTCAGCCCCAGTGTCCTCATCTGAAATGTGGCTCTTCAGGTCCCTGATGGCTCTCGCCTTCCATGTCTCAGAAAACTTGGAATTATCCTCAAGGAATCAGTGGGAGGTATCTTGGTTGATTTGACTTGTTATGGAAGGACTAAAATAAGCAATAATGATACAGGCATCTGCTTATCAAAACTATTGATATTTCATTAAATGCATGGCCTTTGAGTTGGACATCTCCAAGTCTGAGTCCTAAGTGGTGTGTGTGTGTGTGTGTGTGTGTGAGAGAGAGAGAGAGAGAGAGAGAGAGAGAGAGAGAGAGAGAGAGAGAGAGAGAGAGAGAGAGGTAAAACGTTTAGTACTTTTTCTGACACAGAACAAATAATAACTGTTACCTATTATTAGTAAAATTTGTTAGCATGGATTATAGAAATAAGGCACACAGTATGGCTTGTCTACACTTGTCTACTGTGTTTCCCCAAAAATAAGACCGGGTCTTATGTTAATTTTTGCTCCAAAAGATGCATTAGGGCTTATGTTCAGGGGATGTCATCATGAAAAATCATGCTAGGGCTTATTTTCCGGTTAGGTCTTATTTTGGGGAAAACACGGTATCTGTATGTACCATCATAAACTCAAATACCTAACACCAATAGTAATAATAGCCAATTCTTAATATGCATCAAGTGCTTTAACATGGGTTATCTTATTTAATCCTCACAACTTGATGAGGTAGTTATTATCTTCATTGTCCAAAGGAGGAAATTGAGTCACTAAAAGATTAAAATCTTGCCTAAGTGAGTTACTAAATGGTATAGCCAGGCTTTTCCCAAGTTAGCTGGTCAATGACAGAGCCAGTAAACTAATTCCCAAAACACAATACTAACTGGGTTTCTTAAATGTTTTCTATGGAAGATGTGTGACAAATGGAAAAGTCATGATAATCTCTCCATTTGTACCATCTAGACAACCTAGCCAGGACTGAGGGTGGGTGGGCGTGGGAGTCAGGTGTGGAGGAAGGGAAGAAGGAGGGCTTGACATTTCCCAAGTGCCTATTGTGTGCCAAAACTTTACGCAGATTACTTCTACACAATATTGCTGTGATATGAATACTCTTATTACCATTTTTAAAATCAGTGATTCACACATCTTTCCAATGTCAAAATTCATCTGCTTCCCACTATACTTCATGAATGTCTAATCTAGCTGAAAAAGCAAAAAGATCACGGCCATCATAAAACACGAACAGGAATGTCATACCCCTAACTTGAACTTGCCCTTCGCACTTTCTGAATGCAGATGGGAACTAGACAGCAGTAGCTCTGTGTTTCTCATGCATATTTTCAATTAAAAGAGTTCTAGCCTTCTCCCCTTCAGGGTAAAGATTTTTTTGTCCGGTATCACTATCTAGTGCTTTGAACATTTTGTTTGGGGCATTTTTCACGTACTGCATATTCCTCTTAAGTTATGAAGCCCCAACCTAGACACAGTGCTCTCACACAGAACAGATTCAAGCTATGTTCAGTTTGATTCATGTGTGCCAAATAAGAAGTTGAGTAGAATGCTTTTATTTACCTTTTATTACTTGCCTGATGCCCTTATAGGGCTGGTAAGTATACATCAAATTCTTGTTATCTATAATGTGAAGGGAGGCCAATCCTGACAACCTGGGTTGTAAGGCTATGAGAAGTTACAGTTACTAAATTCCCTTTTATTGTTCAGAACAGCTCCTTCTGCCCAAATGTGTTCTCATCAATGGAAAGTCTGTACTTGAGCCAGATGATCCTTGGGGCATTTCCAAATTGCATGGTGGAGCAAACAGTGTCTTGTTAAATGGAGACTGATCTGATAAAGCAGAGGGCCAAGAAATTATCTACTTGGCTTAAGCCTGTGACACAAGGTAGATCATTAAGATAATGGAAAAAATACGTTTAAACTACTTGAGAGCCTGATTTGAGGAAATAGTTAACGTTGATTTGACTGCATAAACCTTTTATTCAGAAGTCCTGAATTCTAAAAACCCCATAATATCCTTTATTGACAGCAAGCACTTCCATTGCAGTAGCTGCCTAGGCAATCTTTTATGCTTCAGTGTGTCTTCGAATCTACATCTCTCTCTGACCTAGTTGTTAGCACCTCCACCAGCAATGAGACTCATACAAGTAGAAGCACAGCATCTAGTCCATTTACTTAAGAAATGGAGAAAGCTATGGCACAGAAAGGACAAGTGACATGCCCGTGATATGAGAAACTGTCTTCCATTCATTGTTTTTTACCCCCAGAGGATTCCACAATTCCCGATACAAGACAGGCACTCACAAAGATGAAAAAAAGTGAATGAGTGAATGAATGAAAAATTAATGGAATTCTTGCCATCTGACACACCGAGGTCACCCTCCATACATTATTCTGAATTACGAGGTGAGATGAAACAATACAGAGAATTTTTAAATAAAAAAAATATTACAGTAAAGACACATTGCCATTAACCCCCCTCAAAATACTCCCCTCACTTCAAACACACTTATTCCATCGTTCTTGCCATTTTCTGAAGCAGTTCTGGAAGTCCACTTTCGTGCGTGTCTTTGGTTGAGCTGTTGTGGCTGCCTCGATGTCCTGAATCATTCTGACTTTGGGGAAGAGCCAGAAGTCGCACGGAGCCAGATCTGGTGAATAAGGTGGATGAGGACACACTGTAATGTTTTTATTGGACAGAAATTGCCATATACCAGAAGTGATGTGTGACACAGAGCGTTGTCATGATAGAAGATGATTTACAGCACACTTTAAAACACACCTCTTAACCGTAGCTCACACCCAACTGACTGCACCAAACAAGATGAAACTTGTCACACACTGTTACTAAGATTCATTAGGCCACTTCCCATATTGAAGATCCCTGCCTTTCCATTGGATGGCACTCAGCAGTGGCATTCACCATATTGCTTGACCATAACAGAATGGCTCTGTGTCACACATTGCTCCTGGTACAGCAATTTCTGTCAAATAAAAACATTACAGTGTGTTCTCATCCACCTTATTCACCGGATCTGGCCCCGTGCAACTTCTGGCTCTTCCCCAAAGTCAAAAGACCATGAAAGGTAAACAGTTTGAATCGATTCAGGACACCCAGGCAGCCACGAGAGCGCAACTAAAGACACTCATGAAAGAGGACGTCCAGAACTGCTTCAGAAAATGGCAAGAATGATGCGATAAGTGTGTTCAAAGTGACAGGGAGTATTTTGAGGGGGATGAATGGCAATGTGTCTTTTACTGTAATACATTTTTTTTTATTTAAACATTAATTCACTCACTTCAGTTCATTTTTTAAAACATCTTTATTGAGATATAAGTTACATACCATAAAATTCACCCATTTTCAGCTCAGTTCATTTTAACTCGATTTAGGCAAATAGTGCTGAGTTATATATGTTTATTTAAAGTCTGCTTAAAGATTTGTGGAAAATGAAGTGAATATGCACAGTTAAAACTAGTTTTGGAATCCATGTTTTGATTTCTTTATTATTTGATTTCTTTATTTAATAACTTGAGACCGATTGAGAAATGAGTATATTTTCCAAAATATATATTGGCTATAACTAAAAGAGGTTTTTCGGTACATTTTTAACTTAGTGGAGAAATAGTCACAATGATGAGGCGATCGCTTTTCTGAGTCAGAATCTTGCTAGAAAAAAAGAGCTTCCAAAGGAGAGTCATGCAATTTTCCAGTGATTGACCAGATGCAGAGGCTAAGACTTCTAAGGAGAAGCCAGATGGATTTATTATTACTGATTTCCAGCAAGATAAAGTATTTGTTTTCACAGATTGCTTTAGTGTGCTGGTTTCACATGTACTATTGTTTTAAAAGGCAAATTTAAAACACTGGAAATGAGAGGGCCAGATAAAACATAGTCCCAAACTGCCCTGGAGGGACAGAGTAATTAATTGATGAAAGGGACCTGGAGCCCCTTTCTGCAGCCCTTGACAGGCCAGAGCCCCAAGGACTATTTGGTTGGTTCCTCTCTTTCTTTGAAAAGATCTAATATGGTTAATCAGCTTCTTTCTCTTCTAGGAAAGCAAATTACTAGTCTAATGCAGAATATCATCGCATTTTTAAAGGGAGGCATTGAACTCAATGAGACTTTCACTTGATAAGATTGAAATCCAAATGAAAGTAACCAAGTAACCTGCCGGTAAGAAAGACCTTCTCTGTTCTACTGTTAAAATACTAAAGGAAGGAAATGAGACTTCTCCCAATATATTAGCCCCTTTTGTGTAGCAACTACAGGACACCTTGTTAATACTGATTTTCCTACATGACCTTTCTCAAGAAGCAAATTTTGGCACAGATATCCTGACTAATGTGACCCAAGTCAGATATACTACTTAGTTTTCAATAGGTGGGTCTGAGTCTCCAAATTCTTGTCAAAGCATGTCTTGAGATAGTTCACCTCTAAATGGGGGATCATGGCTTTAAATCTCTAGACAGACAGTCAACAAATAAATATTGAGCAACCACTTATATACCAGGAATTCTCCTACATGCTTGAATATAGCAGTAAACAGGAAAGAAAGTGTTGCTACCTTCAAAGAGCCTACCAAACTTTAAAGAGAGGCACATAACAAATACAGAAAGAAGTTAATATATAATTTCAAGAACTAATATATGCTACAAAGAGTAGAAAACAGAGGTGCTGGCGGACTGCTTTAGCCACAATGGTGAAAAAAGACCTTTCTGAGGAGACGGTAACCAATCTGATTTGTAATTTGCCTGAAGGGAACTCAGACTAGGACAATAAAGCAAGGCAAATGGTGGTGACCCTGAATACCAGAAGCAACCAAGGCCAACGGAAAGGGTGAGCCTGAATAACCCCGTCGCTTTCCCAAAGGCATGCTTCCCTGTCCTGATGAGAAAAAGCAAAGTGGGGCTTTTCTTGAGAGCCCTGTTTACAGGCTTTCCTCACTTGCCTTGGGTTAATCCACTGGCTCTCACTTTACGAAGGCCAGGTATTCCAATTCAACCCAAAGATCTATAATCTCTCTGAAAGGACAGTACTTCTATGACTTAAAAAATAAACTCTGTAAAAAATACTCACTTATACTCAAATGCAATTTCCAGAACTAAATATAGTTTTGGCATGTGTGCCACTGGCTGACAGCCTGCTCACATTCGCCTTTAAGGGCACGGGCGCTTTCTAGTTCTCATGCTTTCAGACACTGCTGTCAGTTGGGTTCACAGCCCTGCAGGAGCAGTGTTTCAATGACCTCCCATGTTTTCATTAATTCTTTAAAAACCTACACAAACATTGTTGTTCAAATTAGGTTTTGCAAACCTTTGCCCTTGTGCTTTTTTTTCTTTCGCAAAATCCTAAATTTGGTGCTTAGACTAATTTGACCTCAAAATATATCATCTTTTAAATAAATACAAGACTTGACAAGCTCCAAAACTGGTGCTGAAATGGAAGTCAGAATCCTCTCCAGTTTTCTGAGGCCAGGTCAACAGAGCTACAATTATCCCAATAACTCATGGGGAAAATAAAACACTCTATTTTGGGGAAGGAAAATAAACATTCAAGGGGACTATCTATTTTGGGGGGATCCACGATAGAGATCTTGATGAGTGTTACCCGAATTCTTCATCTGCCCAAATCTTTTGAGGTATTTTCTGGAGTCTATTTCACCTTGGCCTATAAAGATCAGCTCCAATGTCGTGAGTTCTTGGTTATAAACATCCAAGAAAACTCAAATGATTAGCAGTCAATAAACTAATTATACGTAACTCCAAGATTAAAGGAACCACTCCTGACTCCAACTAACCAGTTACTTTGGTCAAATCTCTAAGTAACTGCAGCCTCTTTAGCTTGCTAGTCTGATGGTGAGGATGGTGATAAAAGTCAGCCATTTTTGTTCATGCACTCATCTGCAACTGAGTGAGGATTATGTAAATATCAAATGTCATGCCATCACAGTAGAATCAGTTTTTTAAAGAAAATATACATGTGTCTTACAAAGCAAAGCTTAAATATATAACTCATTATTTGTTAGACTTTGGAGGAAAATTTGCAGAACACAATTTCTAAGCTGTTTGCTTCATTATTTCCACAGAAACCACAAGGGGAATTAAATAGGAGAGCTAAGCAGTTATATGAAAAACTCACATGGAAAAATAGCAGCTTTTTTAATGAATTTCCTGAGTATTCACAGCACTGTAAAGATGATAGAAGAAAGCTTTTTAAAAGTGGGGCGGAACCAAGCAAGATTAATGATGATACTGACTCTTGGAACATATAAAGTTTATGTATATCAGTGGATTCATCCTAGGGCCGGGTTCTTTATCCCAATTATCTATGAGATTCAGACATAAATTCATAGTTCCCAGAAAGATAATTGTTTAGAATAAAGACTGAGAGCTGAGAGGAAGGTGGGTGAGGGGAAGAAATTCCATCAACCCAGATTGTTTCCTCTCTACCCAATTGGGCTTTTAGGAATAGAAACATGGGAAGGGAGGGAAATAGAAAGGATGGCGGGTCAGAAATTGCAGGCTCACAGGTTGCAACGGGGTTTGCACCTTCTGAGGAGGAGTGCAGAGGGGTGCATTGAGAGATGACAAATGAGATAGCTCTCTCAGTCCCCCTGTTAGAAGCAGGACTGGCTGTGGAATATTGCACTGCTAGACAGTTTACATTGCTTTTTTCTTCAAGGACCACCATCCAGCAAATCATACAAATAGCAAAGCCTGTTTGAGAGGAACTCAAGAGCAAAGAGCATGGATGACGGGTTTGAATTCCAGCTCTGCTCCTTACCAACTCTGTGCCTCCATTTCCTCCACTAAAAATTAGGACAATAGCCATCTTTGGTCCTGGACTATTATGAAAATTCACTGAGTATTAACTTGTAAAATGTTTAGAACCGTGCCTGACACATGGTAAGCACTCAATGAGCATTTCTTAAATTAATAATTACAATTATGCCGAGCATTCTTTATTCTGTGCTTTGGTAGGTTTATCAGCTGATAGAAAACAGGAAGTGTTTTTGATTGCTCATTTGTACTTCAATTTCTTTCTTTCCAAGTGTTTCTGTTTCTAAAGAGCAACTCATTATAATATTTCCATTTATTTTTACAATTCTGGAAAAATTCACTAATAAAAATTTACACTCCCAATTCTTTTTTTTTTTTCCTAAAATGAAACGGTCTTCAGAAAGTTGATTAATTCCATGATGGCCACCCAATATATTTTTTCTGCATAGCATGTACACACAATGCATTATAGGTACTGAGGACTTTTTCTTCTCTGTGAACTGCCCTGACATTCTTTCACACTGGGGCTTACAAAAAATCCATTTGTGATTTTATGGAAACATTGCTAATGAATGGTGCTGCTTTCTAAGTTGAACACATTTATTCTGTGGAAAATATAAGTAACACTTGGCATGGAGAAGAGCAGGAAAATTCTGAGAAATAAACCAAAATATTTACATATTTTTCCACAAAAGATGTGCACCAATGATCGTAGGATATATAGAAAAATGAGCTTTGCCCTCAATGCTAAGACTTACATTCATTTGCAACAACATAAAAGATGCCATAAGCTTTCCCTTTGTTACTGAGCCACCACAAAAATGTGAGTTGGGTGAACTAAGTGTGTTCTTAGCACTATCTTTAGCTTCTAGTATGGTGGTCCTTGTTGGAGCCAGACTTCTCTTGTTAACTCAAAATTTTTTTGGCAAAATGTAAAATAGCTGTTTTATTATTCTTCAAATTTTGGAAAAGACAGTTTAAAGTTAATACTATTCTTTGAATTTATTCTGTTTCTTACACTACTTTGCTTTTTTATCTATTTGCCTGGTATTCTTCTACCTTTAATTTGAATATTCTGTGAATGATTTACGTTTGATACATTTTATTTCCTCAAACATATTTTGATGCCATTTTTTTCACACCGAGAAAGTACTCTGAATGGAATTGTACTAAATTTCGGGAAAGGAACTGAACAAAATAATTGTTCCACTACAATAATTTCTTATAGATTTAATTGTAGGGTAGTAGGTGATATAAAAGAAAAAATAAGAATAGATTTGCCTCCTAAATAATAATCTGTAACATGTCCCAATTACTTTTCTGAATATATATATGTACATATAGACAGACACATGTATACAGACATACATATATATGCACATGTAGATACACAGATGTTATAAATATGCCTACCTAGGTTTCTGCCGTATATACTATTTTCATAATGGTTTGAAAGACGAAGTAACTTCTCTTCAATGCATGAAGTCAGGGGACTTGAACACAAGCACTTTAAAAAGTTCACCATCAGCTCTCAAAGAGAAAGACCGGGTGATCAGATCCCAAGACCATAAGACACTGAGGCAAGTTTCAAAGAAAATGACTCTTTTAACTACCATTTCTACTGTAAGCAGGCCATGGTTTGGCATATTCTGTTACAGAAAATATTGAGTCTACTCGGAAAGCTGAGACAAAAGAGCTGAGGAAAGCCATCTGGCACATTCTATTACAGAAAATATCGAGTCTACTCAGAAAGCTAGGACAAAAGAGCTGAGGAAAGCCATCCGAGGTCCAGCCAGTAGCCAAGTACCCTTCCTCCTGAGGGATGCTTACCTACTGGGCGTTAGCATACACTCACGACTAAAGGTGTACTGTTCCCCAGGCATTGTTCCTATCCTATGCCCAAGGCCAGGAACCCGCTGCATGCAACCACAGAAGCAAGTCCCACATGACCTTGACACCGAGCTCCCTGGCAAATGCCCTTCCAAGGACACAACGGGCAGCCTTCCTTAGCCCACAGAAGCTCACACATGTGTAGATCAACTTTAACTGCTCCTTCCAGAGCTCACCATTCTCCTTACCTTTCTTTGTAGAATTCCTCCCAATAGCCCTCTCTGGGTCAGTTTGGGCTGCTAGAACAGAGTGCCATAGACGGATGGCTTAGAAACAACAGCAATTCATTTCTCACAATGCCAGAGGCTAGACATCCAAATTCATGGTGCAAGCATGCTCACGTTCCGGTGTGAGCCCTCTTCCCAATTGCAGATGGCTGTCTTCTCATTGTGTCCTTCCATGGCAGAAAAGACATGGGAGCATTCTGGGGTATTTTTGATAAAGGCACTAGTCCCATTCATGAAGGTCCTCCTAATAGCATCACATTAGGGGGTAAGATTTCAACATATGGATTTGGGGGGAACACATTCATTCCATTGCAATTCCAAACTGCACGTTCAGGGTGCATGTGGATTGATTCGGACCATGACTTTTGACTGGACTGTTCCACTGTTTCCATTTTCAGGGGACTCTTTGAACACCTATCAGTGCATATAGCAACAGTTGCATTCTAGGGAATATAACTACTAATGGGAATTACAGAAGTTAAATAAAACTATATGTTCTTTCTATCACTGGCTAGAAAAGAACAAGCGAATACTTTTCCTCTACAACAATTTTTTTTTTTTTTTTAGAAAATAAAAATAGCATATATTTTGCCCATCTCACTTCTGGCACAATGAGAAAAGACATAAGCTTCATGATAAAAGTTTTTTTGAGAGTAATCTCTAGTCCACCATTGGGGAGGGGGTGTGGAAAGCAGTAGGCCGAAAGGACTGGAAGTAAAGTAAAGGGTCAGCCTAGAGAAGGTGTTTAGGGATTCCAGGATTGTCATAGAGGAGTGTAATTCACATAAAATGGAATTGAGGGGAAAAGCATACTGTTTAGTGTAGAACTTACAAGGCTCTGATCAGCGCAGGGAGATATGCCTCCCCTGACAAAAGGAGAACTAAATCTCCCCCAGCTATGAAGTGAATAACTTAAACCATTTTAAGGTTTAAAAATTCAGTATTTCCTTTTTGTTTTTGTGGTTGCATATTTTTGAACTGATTGAAGATATGGGGTGTTAATTAGGCACATTCTCCCATTAAAGTGAAATAAAAGCATCAAAGAGGGAAGAAGAAGGAAAACACCAAGGGAACACAGTTGACACTAGTGTACAATATGGTGGACCAAAACAAAACTCTTGCAAACCATTTGCAAGACTAACAATGTTAGTCAGAACATAAAGCAGTCAAATGACCAGGTTCATTTCAAATAACAGAATTGTAGAACCACAAATTATCTTGGCATCACTATAACCCATCTGCCCTCAATCATTGAGGAAACTGAGCTAGGTTTAGAGTCTTTATATCTAGGGTTCTTGAGCCCTCCTCTTCGGACCTGCTGGGTTGCCCTTCCCCTGTGTATCCAAAGAAAGTAACAAGTCTAGGGTCTCTTTCCACTCACCAGCGCCTGGCCCTGCTCCAGTATTTTTCAGGATTTGTGGCTGGCTGCATTGTAGTGGTGGACTCCTGTTACTCCTCACCTCAGTCTGGCATCCTCAGTTCCCTCTCCAGGCTGCTTGCTACCTTTATCCTCAGACTACTCTGCCCAGCTGGCATGCACCGAGTCTCATCTTCATTGCCATAGTGCAACTCAAAGAAGTGCCGTGTTGTGTTGCAAAGTCTACTGAAGATTGAAAAAGGTGGACAACTGCCACACAGTCCCAGAAATCACTTAAAATTGGGCATCAACACTCTCCTGGGTTTTCTCAGCTATAGCTGCTCTAGAGAAGTCTCTTATTGACTCTCTTTCCATAAGTCTCACCCTCTCTCATCTTCCCCCAGTTCTAAGACCTCAAATTGATCTCATCCAAAGCACAAAGCAGGTAGCTCCATCCTCCTCAAACTCCTGATCTGTGACTAGGTCCAGAGACAGACCTTTGCCGAGCCCAAGGGCTCACGAAGTGTTTTTCTAAACCAAAGAGCACTTCTTTTCTTGAATTCTATCTCCTAGCATACACACGACTGCAGTTTTAAAACACAGCCCTGTGTTTTCTCTCAGATCATGGCCATATTAAACAAGATGAAAATCAGACACACCGACATCATCAATCCATAAGCCTGCTGCTCAACTTTTGGAGCCATTGGTGGTTTACAAATTCATTTTGCTCCCTGGATACCTCTCCCACCCACCCCCACCACCACAGCATCGCTGCCATTGCCATGGACCTGGCCCTCACACTCTCACCCGTGACTCTGACCCCTGCCTCCTAAACTCGTCTCCCTGACACCAGCGTCTTCCTCTTCCAATTGCATTCACCTGGCCATCAAAGTTTTGTTCCCAAAATTCCAACTTTATCCAGACGCTCTCCCAGTTCGTCACCATAACGACCATCACCAGCTCTCAGAAGCATGTGGTCTTAATTAGCCATAATCTAGCCCTAACTTAGCATTCCATCCTCACACCCTTCCACTCTCCTAATGACAGCGCCTGGCGGATCTTTTCACACGTTGGTAACTTAAAGGGCCCTCTTCCTCTTTTCGGAATGTGACCTAAGACTTCCTTTAAAATGTCTAACACGTAGACCGGCTTTAAGACTCCAGGCCCAGTTTGAACGTCACATCTACGAAGTCTTCCTCTCGGTTGTCATAACCTTCAGTACATGCCTTCACGACTGCATTTTCTACATTGTGTTGTCAGTGTGGAAGTATCTCCTCTACTAGACTGTAAAGGAAAAAGGAACTCCGGCTTGGATTCATCTTGGTTTCCTAGTACTCAGCACAATACTTAGCTCTGAGCAGGTGCCCAAGAAATAGTCATTTCATTGAACTGAATAGCCTTAGTTTGGGCGAACCATAGCAAATAACAAAGCAAGATATTTAAGGTGCTGTGTTAAGCGTTTTAAATTGACTTCAACTTACATTTCTTTAAAATAAGGGAAGAGAGAGGACCCTGATTCATTTCATTCAAAACCAAGGACAGTAACGTTTCCTGGATGAATGTTGGGGAATTGGCTCTATTTACAAAGAGAAATAATTTGAATTGCTATCTGAAACCATTGTGCAAAAGTGACCTCAAAATGAATTAAAAATCCAAGAAATGAAAGATACCCATGGAAAACAAAGCAGTGATCAGAATTAAAAGTACATAAAAATGGACAGATCTTAAAAACAGAGTCAAGTAAAATTGTAAGAAACAGAATTCAATCTAGAATACAACAACATTTATGGAACTTAAAATCATAAATATAAAAATACAAAACAACAATGAACATTTTTCCAGGATACATTCTCACCCAAAGACATTTATTAACCACAGCAGGGTACAGAACAAAGAAGAAAATTAACAAAATAAAAGAGGAAAGAGACATTGCCTGAAATGATGATAATAGTGGACAATGAAAGAGGATTTTTCAAGGATACACTCATCTTATGTAAAGACATATATTGAACCTATTAGGGTTATGTAGCGTGAAAGGAAAATAAAGGGAAAAATGCATATTTTTTAAATGGGTAATGTAGGAGATGGTATGTTATGCACTGAGGAATATAAGTAACTCAGTTATGGATCTGAATTTAAATAATGGCATTAAAAGCTTAAACAAATGCAAAAGAATATCCAAAGTTTGGTCTCACAAAACAATGGGTGTGTAGAGCAGCAGAGTATGTCTTCATGGTGTGATGCCGTGTTCTGGCATCTGAAAACCAGCTTGTGGCTCCTTTCTGAAGGAAGTGATATAGAACAGGTCAGGGTGGACAGAAGATTCTAGTTCCTACTGTGTCTGGGACTTGCTGGGTGAACTCAACTGGCCACGCCACTCCCCTGGGCCTTCTTCCTTATCAGAATGTCACAGATAACTATACCAATGCCTCACACAAAGTGCTTTGACAGAGCAAGCAGAAGGGACTGGACCTTACAAATGACTTGTTTCCCTCCAGATACTAAATACGTTAAACAAACTCCAGAGACTCTATCTCCCAGGTGGACGGTCGTGCCTGCCACCCATTGTCAGAAGCCTGCAGCTGTTGTATTAGAGTTGGGGGGGGAAGGGAGAGAGTGAGGGAGAGTCCTAAGGAGGAGAAATGGCCCATCCTTGAATCCACCTAACTTATCTGTTGAAGCTCACTTAGCCATCTGTGTGTCTTTGGGGCAGATCATCCAGATTTGGGGGTTCTATGGTCAATATAACCCAGACCTTCTCAATTAATGGACACACTTGGCCCCCATTTCATCTCTGGAGAATGAGGTCAGATGGAGGTCATGTGATAACAGCCTGAGACCTACATTTCAAGGACCTGAGGACAAGACGGTCCTCATGCAGGAGGGCTGCCCTAGAAATATCCTTCCTGTTTTGATTGAAGAGAAATTGTTAATCGTTTTTGTGGGACCAAGTAGAAGGTTCACCTGTTTCACTCATCTGCCAACATAAACAAGGAAAATCCTCATTCTTTTATTATATAAAACAGTGCATCTGGATTTATTAAATATTATTGCTATTTTGACACAATTTGAAGTTAGTATGTCCTACAATTTAGACTGAAGTTAAATATTTATAAAATGTGGGAAATTAATTGTTAAAAGAACGCCAACATTACTTGTATTCAGACAAAGAGAACAATAATTTTTTAACCATGAATAGTTTGATCTGCTGTGTTGAAAATAGCAACTCTTCCAGAAGTACACTGAAGAAGACTGACGCTGAAGTTTTTTCCTGAGTTGTCACTGATAATACCTTATTCATTAGCTCATACAGCTGTATAACATGCCATGGGGACAGGTGAGTGACCAATGGAAAAAGTCTTGAAGGAAAGAGAAATCAACTGTTGAAATTACAAGACTTATATTCTAGAGTTGGGCTCTAGAACTCAAGCCTGACTTGATCTTCAAAAACTGGATAGATCTTATTACTTTATGATACCAATTATTCTGTCTATGCAGGAATAAGAAAGGAAAGGTATATTATTATTGATACAAAAATTCCTGACTTTCAGCTAATAATGTACTCTCTGTGTCGGCAGATGGAGGGACAAGTTGCAAAGGGTCTTGTTCATGTTTTGTCATTGAGAGCGTGTGTGTTGTAATGCAGTTCGACATTGGTCACATGAAGATAAGGCAAGCAAGGAGGAGGGGTTAGCACGAGAAGAGAAGTAACTTTATCTTAGACCTATTAAGTGACTTTTTGAAACCAGAGTCATCAGTTTAGGGTCGTCTGTAGGGAAGGGCCAGGAAGTGATAAACAAAATCAGTGATGGAATCCTAATGGAAAAGCACTGCTCAGTGAGCTACTTAAGGAGGAAGACTGGATACAAATGTTTACCTTGTCAACATACATACAGTCCTGGGACAAATCACTTTCTAGACCGAATATACAGTCACGTGATATTCATGATGCCATAAACTTGAAGTGATTAATAAACCTGCTACTGAATTTACTCTCTTCCACTCAATTGACACAGTCATATTCTGACAGCAGAAAGCATTTTTGTGCTGTGAAGCATCAGGAAGGAAACAGTGGTGACATAAACTGAAGTAGATAAATCTGATGGCTCTGGTACCACTGACGTTATCCCTTGCTTACCGTGAGAATGACGAAAACCAAACTCCCAGTTTCAGCTTATTGGCTAGAACTCATTGGCGAGATGTGACCCTAATCTGGAAAGACAAGCACAGAAAAAGCTCCTAATATTCAGGGATTAATCAGCTTCTTGGACATGGAGAATCTTTTATGATTATTATGGGTGGGTGCCATTTATATAAATATCACTTGGATACAGAATCTTAAATAATAAACTAAAGACAATAGTGCGTACCCCAGTCTATTGCTACCTTGTTTAATAGATCATTGAGAAGTACACTCTTCAGAGTAAGAGCCATATATTTTCTTTAACATATAAGATACATTCAAGATATTTAACATTGAAAAAATAGCTGCCATTTATTGAGCATCTATGAAGTATTGACTTTATTAAAGTTTCCTCTAACAAATATTAAATGTGTAATTATAATGAGTAAGGTAATTTGATTTTCTTTTTAAAAACCTGCCACCTGACTAAGTTCTCCAACATAACTACCTGTGAAGGTGGTGTGTATTATGTTGCCATTGCTTAAAATTTGTGAAAATCCTTGGTACAAGGGGCTTCTGATGTCAGTTTAGAAACAAATAATACTTGTTTCTTTACTTTAAGTTTATGTATTATTTTGGTTTAACTTATGTTTTTCACCTTAACTCATCTTTCTTATTATCAAGGTTGATCCAAGTGGCTTTCATCTGAGTCAAAAATTAAACACATTGTCAAAGCACTCAGCACCACCTTGCCGGCATGATTTCAGAAGAGGCATCACCCAAATGCTCTGGACCAAAGTATCGTCTCTGCCCAGTTTAATGCCTCCCCAAGTTTTGTCAAAGGGTATACCCGCACTTCTTTTTACAGGAGTAAATTCTGGTGAGGATGCCTACAAAAGATTGGGCACAGTGATTTGCAAGATAATCAAGGAGCAGTAACTCCCTATTTGCCCCCCTCATTCTCATCTGAGCTCCTTGTTTCCTATTTCACTGAGAAAATCGGAAGATTTCCTCCCTCGTGTCTCAGCACTAAATCTATGCCGTGTCCTCTGCCTTCCAACCTCTCCTGCAGAAGACCTGTCTGCGCTCTACTCCAGTAGCTCTCATTAGCTTTGAAATCTCTGTGGCATCTGTAGTCAGCCCTTTTTATATTCCTAACGGGGGGGGTGGGGGTGGGGGTGCTTTCGCTGTTTTATGAGTTTTGTCAGTTGCTTGTCACTACTGTTAGTCTTTTAAAATAAATAATTTGGCTTTTATTTTAATCTACTCTAGCTTTCTTTTAATTTATATTATCTTTGCCACACTCATCCTTCCACATTCTTTGATCTTATCCTGTTTTGTTTATAACCTCTTAATTTGGAGGTTTCATTTATTTTTAGTCTCTGAATCTATAAACTTCCCATAAAATACCACTTTAGCTGCATCTCCCAAATTTTGCATAGTTTTGATATCTTTAAATTATAAGTATTTTAAAATTTCCAATGATTTCTCCTTTGACTGTATATTTTAATTTTTCTTAATTTCCAAAAGTGTGGAGTATACTTTTGTGTTGCTTTGTTTGTTCTTGGATTCTAATGTAGTTGTGATCAGAAAATATTAGATAATGGTTTTTTGACATTTTTTTGCTGAGATTATTTTGTTATAGTATGTAGTCAGACTTTGTAAAGTTCCATATGTGCTTAAAAAGAATGTATACTGTCCAGTTGTTTTGTTTTATATAGTCTCTCTCTCTCTCTCTCCCCACCCCATTTGTATATGACAGTTTGTTTATGATATATTCCATATTGTTATGGTTTTCTTCATCTGTGAATTGTTGAGAAGAAAACGTGAAAATGACTGTAAGTTTGCTATTTCTCCTTATAATTCCATCAATATCTGTTTTACAGATTTTGAAGCTATGTGATTAGGCAATATAAGTTTTAAATTTCAAAATTTCTGACGCATTAAACCTTTTGGTAATATTTAATGGCCCCTCTAGTAATCTATTATTTCTCTGAAGCAGGGACCATGTTTCGGTCACCTTTGCATTCCCCAAACCTGGCACACTGCCTGGCACATAGTAGGCTCAATAAATGCTGAATGAATTCATGAATGAATGAGAATTGGGAGAAGGAGCATCAGTCCAGTGAAAAACTATTTTAGAAGGACGACAGGAAAGGACAATGTTGATGCTGAGAGGACAAAGTGTTAGTTCGATAGGTGCAGAGAATCGGGTGAATTAGGAGTAAATTATGACACTCCATGAAAACCAAGCCTAGAATTTCATATTTGAAAAGTCTTAAAATGTGGAATCAGTAAGGACTTTTGACAGAAGACAAAAGTGATGAGAGAGGATTTTAAAGATGAATTTTTCATGAAAGCATAAAATTTAGAGATTTCTTCTGCCAATAACTGTCATAATTGAATATCAAATACTAATATTATTAATCAGGGACAGGATTTCTATAAGATGAGTGCTCACCAATTCATACTTTTTAATATACAGCCAAGTCTTTACCATCAGGGCTGGTCTAAACATTTTCTCTTACTTTTGGAGTCTCCATTCTGCATTATATAAAACATATTTTAAAAAAACCCACATCCCACAAGAAACATAATTCATTGCTGTAAAAAAAAAAAAGTTAAGGATTTTATAACTATGTTTTATGATATTTGGCTGCAAGTAACTTTTGATTTATGAATTGGTTATAATTTCTCAGCAGTCATAACTTACAGATGGTTTTAAAGGTAATGAAATGTTTATGGATACTAAATTTATTAATTATTGAAGTTGACATAATTTAGGCTTTGCGGACATTTAATAAACATTTGTTCATTTCTGTTTTACAGTTCTCACTTTGTAGTTTTGATCCCATGAATTTAATTTCAAGTCTTGAATATTTTTTAAATCCCTGAAGAGCCCTAAAGCCTTAATTATATGCTCATGGGACATAATGAATAAATTGGCCTTACCTCTACCCACGCCTGATTTAATCCTGCATCAAGAATATGATCAATTATTTTTATAACCATAGAAACAATTGGCAACAACAATCACTATTATATGAGTGTGTATATAGTGAGTGTGCCAGTTTTGCTCTAAAGCATTCAGTAGGAACTTGTTTCTCATTTCTGTAATATTGGTACACACACTTTCTTTAGAAATGATCTTTGCTGCCCAAGTTCTCTTTGCTGTAAGGCTTAAGTTCAGACACTAATTGGCATGGATGTTTAAAAAGATGTTAATTACAAAGTATAAAGCAAAGCAAGCTATCCTTGAGCCTAATCTAGTCTAGAGAATTCATCACCTTCTAGTTACCTGCACTGTGGCAAAGTGTGCTAAAGGCTGAGACTCCCAAGTGTTGAAAGAGTGGAGATGGTAAAATCATTTCCATCTGCTCTTCAGTGTTATTTTAGTCTTTATCTCAGATGTCCTGGGGACTTACAATAGTTTAAAATAATCACCCTGTGAAGATCTCATGGTCTTCCCTAAGATGCATTCCCTCAAAGCACCTTTCTGATATTCTAATGTCAGAAAACCAAGCAATAACAGAAAGCAGAGTGGGTGTTCTCTGAAAGGTACAGAGAAGAAGGTTTTTGAGGACCTACTGCATACCGGCACTTGACACCTTACCTACATCCTCTCATTTAACCCTCAGAAGAATACTATGCAGTCAACATCGGCAATAGGGTGTGAAAATAGTCTGGGTCAGACAGCTGAAGAAGGTGGCAGATGCTTTAAACCCAAAGCTGCATCTAATGCCAAAGCCATGTCTTTGCACATCATCGCTGGAAATGGATTTTGGGGGTGGGGGTGGTTCATGCCATCCTAGGACACCCACGTAATGACGTTGATTACAATTTTAGTTTACAGCCTCTAGTAGGCTATTGAAAGATCCCATGTCCACTGACCCACTGATTCATTAGGTAAGGTTGGTGAAAATGTTAATAGTCTTGAATAATTGAAATCTGATTTTATTATTGATGTTTAATATTAATTAAAATTAATTTAATAGTTATTATATTAATTGTATTTCTTTCTCCCATTTCCAAAGAGTTTGTTCAACTTCTTACAAAGTAAATCTGCTTGTCTTTTTCATATTAAGAATTGTGCAATTTTATTAGACATCTACTAATTTATTTGCCACTGGTTACATAGATTACTGTAACATGCATGATTTCTTAAAATAGGAGCTCGAGTTATTTTTACTAAAATAATTCCTCCTTAGAAGTCCCATTTGCAAAAGTCTATTTCAGGCATGCCTTTTGAACTTATTTTTGATCTGTGTTTACTGTGTATCACTAGTCTTCTATTTATAGCTAGGGGATTAACATTCCCATGTTCCCTTTGACCTATTATTCCCAACATCTAATTCCTTCACTGAGACCTAATTAAATGTAAATTAAAGTATTTAAGAGTCCTAATTACTTAAGTGAAGTGCTGTGGTTCGTGCTCAGTCAAAATTTGAACATCTTCTTAAAGAACTGAAAGCTGATTTTATTTAGCCACAATTATATTTCGTGTAATGTTGAAGATTACATTAGTCTTGTGTGACATAAGAGCTGTAAAAACCAACTGACCCATTGGAGCAGCTAAGTAAATCTTCAAAGGGTAACTGCTTTTAGTGCTTTTGAGCTACTATCACAGAATACCAGAGACTGGGTGGTTTGCAAATAACAGAAATGTATTGCTCCCAGTTCTGGAGGCTGGGAAGTAGAAGATCAAATCACCAGCAGATTCTGTGTCTGGTGCGGGCCAGCTTCCTGGTTCATAAATGGCCATCTTCTCTTGTCCTCACATGGTACAAGGGTCAAGGGTAGAAAAGGTCTCTTTTATAAGGGCGCTGATCCCATTCATAAGGTGTCTGCCTTCATGACTTGACTTAATCTCCTCCCAAATACCCCACTTCCTAATACCATCACCCTGGGGATTAGGTTTCAATTTATGAATTGGGGGAGGGACATAAATATTCAGTCTACAGAAGTTACTAAGTATCTTTTAAGTATACAGAGGGTGCCAAAAAACGTCTACACATTTTAAGAAAGGAAAACTGTATTAAAATTGTAAGACTCAATATATACCAATACAAGTCAAGTTTGACTTCTGCAATGACAGAGGTGCTGAAAGTGGTTCCCATCAGCATAATTTTAATACAGTTTTTTCCTTTCTTAAAATGTGTATACATGTTTTTGGCACCCTCTGTTTATTAAGAGGTTAGGTAGCAGGGAAAGCTATGTAGAAGTGTTTTAACAAAGGATGAACCTAGATAGTCAGACTCTGCTAGTTGCCTACTCAATACCCACTCTCTCCTTCTGCCCAGGAGACTCATTTTCCCAGTCTGTCTTGGAGCAAGGGTTGGCCATGTGACACTAAGATGATATGTGTAGCATAAGCCAGGGCTTTCAGAAGGTTCTGAAAAAGTTTCTGCTCTCATGATTAAAGAAAACAGCAGGTGGGGCCTGCCTGGTGACTCAGGCAGTTGGAGCTACCTGCTCCTAACTCCGAAGGCTGCCGGTTCAATTCCCACATGGGCCAGTGGGCTCTCAACAACAAGGTTGCTGGTTCAACTCCTCGAGTCCCGCAAGGGATGGTGGGCTCCGCCCCCTGCAACTAAGATTGAACATGGCACCTTAAGCTGAGCTGCCTCTGAGCTCCCAGATGACTCAGTTGGTTGCAGTGCATCCTGCCAACCACAAGGTTGCCTGTTCAACAACCTCAAGGGATGGTGGGCTGCGCCCCCTGCAGCTAGCAAGGGCAACTGGACCTGGAGCTGAACAGCACCCTCCACAACTAAGATTGAAGGGACAACAACTTGACTTGGAAAAAAGTCCTGGAAGTACACACTGTTCCCCAATAAAGTCCTGTTCCCCTTCCCCAATAAAATCTTAAAAAAAAGAAAAGAAAAGAAAACAGCAGGCATAGGCCTTCCCCATTCTTACTGCCTTGAATGCAAATATGAAGGGTGAAACTGCAGCATCCATTTTGGGGCCATTCACCAACAAGCATGAGGGAAAAGCAAGAGAATCACAACCATGTTAGGCTTGATATCATGGAGCCACAAAACCAATGCTAGCAGCCATCTGCCACCACTAGATTTCTTGATGTGTGAGAACAAATCCTCGTAAGACACTCTTACCTGTTGTATTACATGCAGGTAAATGCATTCCTAATGGTACACTTGTCAACTTTCTTTCTAAGACTTTGACACTCAAAGTGTGCTCTGTGAACCAGCAGCCTCAGTGTTACCTGGGAGCATGTTAAAAATGGAATGGCAGACCCACCTCACACTCTCTGGATCAGAATCTGCATTTTAATAAGATCCTTAAGAGATTTGTGTGTACATTCAAGTTTGAAAATCACTGTTCTAAGACATTACGGATACTGGGCGAGAAAAGAATATACTGTCTGTACACATACAGAGTAACGGTAATTTTTCCAAACAAGAAGTTATAGAGGGAAAGGGGGAGCAGGAGACTTAGTTTCAAACATTTGTCTGTATACCACTTTCTATCTGCCAGACATTTATACCTGTATTATTAACTGCAGTTTATAGTCATTACATTACTTAAACCTCAGAGTTAGTAAGCATTTAGTCATTGATCCACGTGGTATAGATGAGGACATGAAGCTTAGAAAGTGAAATAATCTCCAGGGTCATCCAGAGTTGCTCTTTTGAACCTAGCCTTCCTGATTTCAAAGCCCATCTCTTTCTGCTGACTTTCTGGCTACAGGTTGAAAGGAGGGAGAAAATGAAGGAACTTTTGAAGGGAGGGAGGATGTGCTTTAATGGTGAGGGACCAATAGAATGAACTGCTAGGGTCTGCATCTCTGGGCAGAATTGGGGAGATTAGGGAGATCAGAGGCTCCTGGAGGAAAAGAGGGGGCAAAGGGGGGGGCGGGGAGGCAGTTTATATTGACAAGGGCAAATTACAGGCACGTATTGAGTTCCAATGAAACACTAAAGCTGTCAAGGACAGAGAAGCAAGGAACATTATGAAAGTGACTTGCTTTAGAAATCCTCAGGCAGAATTTTCAACTCAAGCAGTTGTTTTCTGGCATGATGTCCGGGAGGTCATTTCTTATCGGAGACACTCATTTTTGTTCAGATTCATATGCTGTTCTGCTGACTGTGCTGTTGGCTTAGCATTGCACATCTGGTCAGGGGGCCTGATTTGGGCAAGTCTGAACTGCCTAAAATGCTGTTGATTCACATAACCTGTGAAAACACAGACTGACATCAACAAGCATAAGGACATATTGATTTTTCCTTAGGAAGGCTAATGTTCAGTGAACATGACCGTGAGGGAATGTGGACAGACACTGACACTGTATGGATCAAAGAGGGGCCCTTCTTCCAAAAAGCCTTGGCATCTTCAGCAACAGCATCATTAAGAAAAACCAAAGAAGAAACTTGCTGTTCACCTACACTGGGAAGGTGAGAACTTGCCCTGAACATCTCACTTTCCAACTTGGATCAAAATCTCTATCGGTAGCAAACCTCTTAATTAACTTAGAAAACAGTGTTGAAGAATTGTCCTCGGAAAAGCTCCGCTCAGTAAATATCTTATAGAACTCAGAAGAGGCGAGGAAGCCAAGATAAATGGAAGTTCCTAACACATTGTTTTGATAGTGTTATTTCCTTGCTTTTTTTTTTTTTAAAAAAAAAAAAGATCCAAAGTGTCCCCAGCCCTCAGTCATCGTCTTTCTCATCATGCTGTTTTCTTATTTTCCCCATGATTATCATTATCTAACATGATCTTGTTGGTTTGTTTTCTGGTTATCTTCGGTCCTCCCCCTTCCTACAAAGGCCCCAGGGCAGCAGACGTGAGCAGCTTCGTCATCACTGCACAATCAGCCCCTGGGACGGTGCCTGGCATTCCATAAATACCGGGCTGCCACAAAACATGTCTACACATTTTAAGAGACGTTATCTATATATTGCTTTTCGAAGTTGACTTGAATTACGTAGCAATGTGTAGTACGACGTTCGCTCAGAAGATGGCGTGAATCAAATGAATGCCAGCGTCACCATGCGACAGGCAGGACAGTCAAAGAAAGTGGCAGAGGCACGGTTGTCGTTTGAGGAGCGCAAGACCATTTTGAAGCGGTATTTGAAATTCAAGAACGCTGTGGAAGAAGGACGATGACGGAGACGTGAGTCTGCAACAGAGCCTCCAACACGCACAACAGCTGCACGCATCCGTGCTAAGTCTGAGACGCACGGTGCTGTGTGACGTGCACACGGGGAGATCGGAGGCCTCGTGCAGCTACAAGCCCTGCTGCTTCTGCTGTGGTGTTGGGACAGGTTACACGCTCGCCACAGGAGTCTGCCCAACAATGTCCGCCATCATCAGAAGGGTCTGGGCGCTGCCGGGAACCACTCTGCGCACCTCTTGTCATTGCAGAAGTCACACGTGGCTTGTATTCATCTTTTGTTATCAGTATATATTAAGTATTACAATTTTAATACAGTTTTTTTCCTTTCTTAAATTGTGTATACATTTTTTTGGCACCCTCTGTATTTGGTGAATGAATGAATTGTGTCCTGTATAGAGAAGATAAAGTCCAAACTCATCCATATTTTCACATTCGAGACCTTTCAGGATCTTACTTCAACCTCAGTTTCCCAGGTTTGCTATTTCCCTCCTTTCACATTTTGAGTCCAGCCACACTTACCCTGTCATTGGTCCCCAAATAGGACTTCCTCTCCATCAAAGTTTCTTACTGAGTGTCCCCAGGCCTGCTGGCCTTCTTTATCCTCTGCCCACCCCAATTCTGCCCATTGCCTATTGATATTTTCCTTCTTTGCGAAGCTACCAGAAACACTCCTGCCCATATATCTTCTCTGCACCCTCACGATATCTGTCCATTCTGTGTACTAGGCAATCATGTATGTTCTGCCAGCATTGTCCTTCTCTCATCTTGGTATATTTCATTATCAATTCAATATGTTATTACTAACATTTTCATGTTTTTCTATTTTGTTACACTACATGTATACTAAATAACCTTAGTCACACAGGGCTATTCACATAACAGACTTTTTCAAAGGGTATAAATTGAATAATAGATAAAATTAACGAATTCACACTTAGAAGGTACAGTTATAAGGTCTTGAGGATGGAATTCCTTGTGATATGGGACTGTTAAGAGAATAACGAAATAATTCTCTTGTGACTGGTGATACCCTATAAACCTAGGAAAGAAAAATAAGTTTCCTTTCAAAGGCCACATTGAAAAATAAATGATTCTCAAAGAGTAACTTCCTATGTTATTTTGCTAAAAGTAGCCAAATCAATTGTGTTTAAAAATCTTGCTTTATTTTAAATGGGACTATTTTGGTGACTATCAGATAGATTTTAAAAGTCATACATGCCATGATTGGCCCTCAAGACTTCCCATTGTATAATACGTGGAAAACAACAACACTCAATGGAATGGTGAAAGATTCACCTGCGATCCTCTCACCCACTAGTTTATTGGGAAATGCATGTCATTATAGATATAGTTCTCAAAAACCCGTTAGCTTGCTCAAATCATTAATAGTTACCTAATAAGTATCTGAACCGACTGGTCTTTCTGGTACATCATCTAATGTAACGATCGCTCCCCGCATTTTATTATTTCCTACACAGCAGGATATCATTTCTAACTGTGTAAATGATACAAAAGTCACTGCTTTTTATCAAGATGAATAGAAAAAGAATGGCATGTGCTGACTTATAACATCTTGGCTCAGTTTCAAAGGTTCACGTTTATATCTCAGCTTTGCTGCAATGTATGAATGCATGCAAACCTGTTCACTTTGTTTTTAAAATCATGGGGTTTTTAATCTAGTATTAATCTAGGATTTCTTTGAATAAAACTTCAAAATGAAATTTGCTGCCAGAAAAGGCTTTTGGTTGTTTCCCTATCACATGTAAAAGTAAAAAACTGAGCTCCTTTTGCATGATTTGAACTTTAATCTGATTTGAAGATTTCTACTTGGCTGCCATCTATGTAAACATGTTGACTATGTTTTCAAAATTTTAACATAAACTAGGGATAACTCTGAATAAAGCTTCAAATAATAAATTTTCTATCACAAAATGCTTTTAGTTGTTTTACTAGTAAATGTAAAATTACAGAATTAGCCTCATTAGATGACTTGAACTTTTCATAAATTTTAAAAAGGTATCTTCATTTAAAATATTGAAAGTTAATGACTCTATGGACATTGATTTTTTTCTTTTCTGTAACTGATAAGTGTTTTGATTCCAAATGAGATTTCTATAGTACATTTTCTATAAATATTACTTTGAAATGTATAAATAAGAAGTTTCTTTTCTCTATTCATTCTGTAGATCAAAATATTCTAAACCATGGGTCTGTGTGAGCTGTGTTTGTGTGTTCTTTATCCACTGACATTTTGAAATTCGATTTAACTGTGTCTTCATATTTTAAAAATCAGATGAAGCAGGAGACTGATTAAATAAATCCTCTTGCTTCCACTAATGCAACTGTAAAGCCACGGGTCAGGTAGTTCTCTATGTTCCAATGTGGGAAGATGCTCAGGTCACATTGTTGAGTGAGAAATGCAGGAACATAACACTGCATACAGAACAATATCTTTTGTAAAGAAATGGTAGGAAATAAGAATAAATATTCATAGGCATAAAACTTCTCAAGGAATAGCATTTCCTGTATTTTGCCTTTTGAACCAAGTAAATCTATGAGCTATGCAAACATAAAATAAAATCTATTAAAAATACAGTGAAACAGGTTTCTGATTTGGTTAACAGAATAGGATGACAATTAAAACATGAGCTAAAACTACTATTCAAATTTCTTTAAGTGTACAATTCAGTGGTTTTTAGTATAT
The DNA here is from genome assembly GCF_036562045.2 of Rhinolophus sinicus. Classification (NCBI taxonomy): domain Eukaryota; kingdom Metazoa; phylum Chordata; class Mammalia; order Chiroptera; family Rhinolophidae; genus Rhinolophus; species Rhinolophus sinicus. Next base: position 8,775,362 of record NC_133768.1, read on the forward strand.
TCCCAAATTGTGCCATCTCCATACTAATTTCAGAACTTTTTCATCACCACCCCAGAAAGAAAGCCTTAGGAGTCACACCCCATTCCCCCAGCACATTATTCATTTTTTAAATCACAGAACAGTCAAGCACAATGTGAACTCCAAGCAAAATTCAAAGATGGTTTTCAGAATCTACTTCGACTTCTACACTTTGCCTTATTTCTTCTTTCTCCTCCCTCTCTGCCTCATTATTATTATTATTATCATCATTATTAATAGTACTATTATTTATTATTAGGCCAGTGAGGGCCCAGCAGAAGCATAACGTTCACATTCCCACAGTGTCATCAGACCTACTTACCCCCATAAGTCTTCACCACTAAGTTCTTCTCATCTTACGCTCTGCTAAAGGCATAGTTGGGAATTTGCACATTCATTATAATAAATACTGCTATCTATTTGTTTTTGGTTTTTCCATTTTGATTAGAATGTCAAAGTGAATTTCCAAAAACAGAGGAAAAAAATGGGAGAAAAAGGAGATGAAAAGAAAAAGAATGCCTCCTGTTCCTGAGATGTCATTATTTTCTTACTTTTTTTTTTTTAAATTTATTGGGGTGACAATTGTTAGTAAAATTACACAGATTTCAGGTGTACAATTCTGTATTACATCATCTATAAATCCCATTGTGTGTTCACCACCCAGAGTCAGTTCTCCTTCCATCACCATATATTTGCATTATTTTCATAGGAGTCACGAACATCCGTATCTACTATAGAAATTCAAATGTTATAAATAAAACCCAAGTTAATTTTTTTCCTCTCTAAAACAGAGGTGTGAGAATGGCAATTGAAGAAAGTTAGCCTAATTAAGGAAATCATGCAACAAATACTTCTGGAGTGCCTAACATGTGAAGGTTTGGTAAGAAAGTGATGGGAAGAGGGCCACTGGGGGAAAAGAAAGAAGGAGCAATTGCCTCCATCCAGTATTTCTCTAGTTCTCATTTTGTCAAGGATCATTCATTCAGTTTCATTTCATTTCAGTCGTTTCTTACTTGTCCCAGCTTCTGGGTGCTCACTAAGCTTTCTCATTATAATGCTGGACCTCTTGGCATCTCCTTTTCTCCACCATCCACAGCCATTGCTTTGGTTCATGGCCTTACCTTCTCCTACCTAAAGAGAAGGGATGGCTCCTCATTTGGGTCTCAACAGCCTCAAATCCCCTTCTCTTCCTATCCATCCTTTTCATGGCATTTTTCAGAAGCAGTTTTCTAAAGCACAAACTTATTCATGTCAATTCCCAGATTAAAATCATCCAATGGCTTCCCATTGGCTGCAGGATAAATTACACCCTTTAGCATGGCTTACAAGGCCCCGAAACCTAGCCACAGCTCATGTTTCCAGCATAAACAATCACATGTACTCCCCCCACTTCCCTGCCATTCCAGGGCTGCCCACACAACTAATTTGCCACAGACCATTCCCCCAGATGGGTCATACATTTCCCCACATCCAACTATCCAGCATCTTCTTCATGCTGTTCCCTATCTTAACAGCTCCTCTTCATCCCTGTCCACCTGGAACATTTCCTCTCATCCCCCTAAGATTCAACTCAAATGATACCTTATCTCTCATGCCTTTTTCAGTGGACAGTTACCACCATCATATATGCAACCCTTTTAGGATTCAAGATGCTTACAGGATTTATTAAGTATGTCCTTAATATAAGACACGGTTAAAAGTTAATATAAGACCTGGTCTTATCTAGCACATTAGAGCTGATTGTCCGGCTAGGTCTTATTTTTGGGGAAACATGGTATCAGAACCTAGGAGATCAGATAGGAGCGGCACAGGACTGGGGCCCAGGCCTCGAAAGAGGGGACACTGCTTGGCTGGTGCTGGTATCTCTGAGGCATCATAGTAAGGCTGGTTCTGGGAATATAAAAAAGAAAAACCAAACCCTGGAAACTTGAAACAACTGCCACTGCCAAGTGAAGAGTCATTGCAGGGGTGACGCTGAGAGGAACAAGAAGCAAATAGGAAAGCGCAAGTCTCTTCTGCCTCCTTCAGCCTTGCAGTCTCCCTGCAGCTGCCTCCCCAATGCGCCCCCCCCTCCCCTGTCCAATCATAACAGGGAGCCAACTAACAAAAGAGCAGTGAAGTTTGCAGACTCTCAGCTCTAAAGTCCCAGAGAAGATTGTTAAAGACTGGCTTTGGGTGGAGAAACAGTAGCGTAGTGATCGGCACATTTCCTAACTTGGTAATGTTGACTTCCATGTTTAAGGAGTATAAGAAAAAGTCCATGTAGGAACAAACACATGCACATTTAAATTCTAAAAGTCTGTCAGCTGTTATAATTACAAGTTAATTATAAGTCACATGGTCTGTGTGTTAATATCCTGGATTCATGCTTTCAGGGCTCCTGTCAACTGATTCTCAGTAACAGATAATTAAAGAGTCTAAATCCAATTTGGGAACAGGATCCATATCAATGACATGCGTACCTACTGCACACACAGTTCAAAGTCAGCATCCCTGGCCTCCACTGACAAGATGCCAGTAGCATCCCTACCCCCAAAAAATGTCACCAGACATTGCCACATGTCCCAAAAGGGCCAAAATCACCCTGACTGAGAACCACTGGTCAACCATCACATAAGCACCATGTTGATTAAATATTTTTACAACGACAAAGAGAAATTGGCCCCTCATTTTTACCATCCCAACCTGGAATTGCCTCTCTGCTAACTCAATGTGAAACTTGTCACTGGTTTTCAAAATCCTGTAGGCTTCATTTTGGAAAAAACTTATTTCTCATCTTTGGGGAGACCATGGCTATATTTGGGCCAGAGTCTTTTCATCTATGCTTGTAATTGAACAGAGAAAATTCCTGACTCTGAGTGCGCCTTGTTGCATTCCCAAATACAAAGCTCAAAATACTGAGTTATGTTTTTTAACTGCTCCATACTATTTATCTTAGGCTTTTGTGGTCGGAAGCCAGAGTTCTAAGATGTCTGAGTTCTTAAAGCTCTCAGACTGAAATTCAAAAAAAAAAAAGGTAAGGAAAGCAGAAAATAATTTCCCTCAACAATCAGTTTTAAGATTCATTAGCAAAGAAGCCGCTGAATACAAATTCTAAAGACTTAAGATTTTTTTCTCTATTTAGCCAAATACATAAGAATCTTTGAAATAATTACAGCTAATATTTGAAATGTTCAGTTCTCGCTTTTTTATATGTTTCAAGAGGAAACTTAACAGAAATAAATACAGCACAAGGAAAATGAAGGCTACCAAAGCATATTTGGTTGGGTGAACTAATAACGGATTTTGCTTAAATTTCCTTAAATATGGAAAGAGGGTCATTTATCCCACCAGACCTATTCTATACAATAAATATTGCATACAATTAATTCCATAGAATTAATGAAGCCAGTGTTAACAGCCATAAATAGTTCAATTAATAGCATATCTCTATTCACTGATGGTGTCAAAATAGTTTCTGCCCAAGGAGATATGGTCTCTCCCTGGACTTTTCCCTCTCTTCCACTCTTTGTAGTACATAATACATGCTCTATGGAAAATTTACAAAATAAAGAAAATAATCTCAAAAAATCAGACAATATTTTAATGTATTTCACTCATTGCAGCATTTTCTCTCTGCATTATTTGTGTCAGTGTATTAGGTACTTATCAAAAAAGCATACCTATAAATTGGGATCATACTTCCTTGAAGTTTTGTAGCTAAAATTTTTTCGGGGAGGGGGTATGTTATGTCATACACATTTCCCCATAGGGCTAAATAGTCTTCAAAACAAAATATTTTTGACTTGTTCATGTTAGAGTACTATGATGCTTAATTGTGTTTATGGGTTTTTTTCTAAAAGTATTAGTACCCATGGAATTAAGCTTCCTTGATGATTTATTCAGTGTTTATGATTTTTAAATTAACTTCTAAATTAACTGTAAAAAAGTCTCTAATTTGCTATTTCCTAGATTCTCATCTTATTTCCTGTACCAGAAGAAAAGCTGAGATTTGGGAATTTGTAAATCACTCCTTGCTATGTATCACTGACGTAAATCATTCCTGCTTATGTAAAGCAGTTATCACACTGCTTGGCACATAGTCAGATTTCAATGAAAGTTAGTTGATATTATTCTTAGAATTCTCATGATTATTCTATCTGTAACTTCAGCCTCAAGAATGAAGCGCACTCCATAAAAGGAGAACTTAGATACGCATTATCTTCACATGTCCTAGTCTAGGATAGGGCTTCTCAACTACATTGTAGGATGTTTAGCAGCATCTCTGGTCTCTAGTCACTGCCAGTGGCACCCCCACACACACACACACACACATACTCACACACAGTTTTCACAACCAAATGTGTCCCTGGACATTGCCAGCTTCCCCTTGGGGTCAGAATCACTCCAGGTAGAGAATCTCTGCTCTAGGTAAACCTGTTCAAACCATACAAATACTCCTTTCTACAGACCTTCTGCCATCTCCAAGCCACTGGCATGAGTATTTTATTCTAAAATCTCTACATATGGTGAGGTTGCCTTTTCTCCTGAGAAGTCTCTTAAGCTTCCTCAAGTTCTTGAGATACTAAAATGTGAATGGTACCAGAAGTAGTCACCAGAGATGTCTGAGCCAATAGAATTGAACAGACACACACAATAAAGATATGTGGTTGAAAGTCTGTACATTTGGAAATTAAAACATCCTTCCATTCTTATCTAAAAACCAGGACAGGACCATATGATGTTGGAATAATGAATGAGAACAGCCATGAAGTGTTAACGCACTGACTCCTCCATCTCCCTAATCTTCTCCTTGTTTATGCAGTATAAAGACCACGAGTTACTTCACTAGTAACAGCAATATAAAAGTAAGCCAAAGTCAGTTTTAAATTATTAATATATCTAGAATGCATGAGAACTTATCTTCCTGGAGGAAACATAGTGTAAGTATCTACCCTATAGTTTGTCCAAAGTTGGGATAGTACATATATTTTTGCCTTCCTTCCATTGTTAACTTAAAATCCTATTGAAATTTAAAGGTATAATTAGCAGAGTATCAACTTTCATGAGAACATAATGAAAGGAAAACCAATCATGCCTTTTGAGTGTATTAGTTAGGGTGATGCTAGCTGCTGTAACAAATAAGCCACTTAAATTGAATGGCTAAACTAAACAGGACAGAAGTTCAGTTCTCACTTCCATAATACACCAATTTGGGAGGGAGACCCATAATAGACCATCTCCTTCATGGAGATCTGCCATTCCCTAAGGCCTCAGGCCCCCTACTTCAAGAAAAGAAAATAGAAAAGGTACCAGTGTCTTCAAAGACCCAATCTGACTCAAACTCAATTTGATCTACATTTCACTGGTGAGAACTAGTGGCACAGTCACATTGCAAGCAAGCACAGCTGGAAAACATAGCTGGGCATCTACCTTGTGGTGGCCACACCTCCTGATGGAAGGTGAGCACAATTGTTGGTGGAGAGCTAGCTTCCTATCATAATAAACTTCTTGAAATCAAAGCAGTTTGGAAAAAAAAGACAGGAATTGTTATGGGTTATATTTTGTCCCCCCAAAAGATATGATAAACTTCTGACCCCAGTACCTCAGAACATAACCTTATTTGGAAATAAAGTCATTGCACATGTAATTAGTTAAGATGAGGTCATACTGGAGTAAGGTGGGCCCTTAATCCAATGTCATATGTGTCCTTATAGAAAGGGGAGAGACATACAGGAAGAAGATAGCTGCGTGACAACTGATGCAGAGATTGTAATGATGTGTCTACAAACCAACAAACACCAAGGATTGCTAGGAGCCACCAGAAGCGAGGAAGAGGCAGGAAGGATGCCCCACTGGAGCCTTCAGAGGGAACGTGGCACTGCTGACAACTTGACTTCTGGCCCCCCAAACTGAAAAGAACAAATTTCTGTTGCTTTAAGCCACCCAGTTGGTGGTACTTTGTTATGGCCACCCTTGGGAACTAACACAGCAATCAAATACTAACATGTAGTATAAAATAGTCATGTGAACACTCCCTGGGCCCTTGTGTTCTGTCCACCTTTGACTTGAGTATCTCTGCTTTATATTTGCCAAAGGAAGCATGGCTGGTAGTGAAGGAAAGGGGAGGGGACCTGGTTGGAGAAATAGAGCCCTTGGGTCCTGATTTCACTGGCCTCCTCCAAACTGCCTGTGAGAAGCAGTTATGTCTCAGTTGCATGTCTTTCTCCATCTCTGTTCCTTGAACTTCTTGAAAATGATCCTTTGTATGTATCATCTTGCAGCCCTAAGAAGGCCTCCTTTGGAAAAGGAGGAGTTACTCTAGGAGGCTTCTCTGTCTCCCCGTGGCTCCGATGGCATCTCCCTCCTGGCACCTCTGCCTCATTATCCGCCATGTCATGACTGACCAATGCTCACTGTGCTTTCCCTTCATCAGCAGCTCATCAGCAGCTAGTCTCATCAGCTTAGCTAGTTCTCCCTGCCTTATTAGGCAAAGCCTTTACACCAGGGCCCCTCAGGGACTCCCCAACCTGTGGAGACTCCGTCCGTTGTTCTTGGGCCACCTCATCTCCAACAGGATAGTGAACCCTGTGCTGAGAACAGGCCCTCACTGATTCTCCATCAGGGTGCTGTGTGTGGGGAGTGCCTAGCTAGTACAGAACCCTGATTTTGCTGGTTAGTATATCTGACGTGTCTCGCACAAATCCAACATATGCTCTGTTCTTTCCTCTATCTTAACTGCTTATTCGTGATACATGTCATTTTATCTTTTGATGTGGTGTGATCCCTCAACATGAGTAAAGACACAAAAGCAGACCCTGGAACTTTCGTGGGCTAGCTCAGAGGCAATGTGATGGGCGAAATAATGGCTCCTACTAACAGCTAATTCTTACAGAGAGCTTTCTGAGAAGTGGACAGGAGGTCTTCTAAATACTTCATATATAATAACTCATGTCATGCTCACACAGCCTTCCTGAGGTAGACAACATTAATATCCCCATTTTATAGCTAAGGAAACTGAGGCAAAGAGAGATCAAGGAACTTGCCCACACCTGTGCATTCATAAAAGGATAAGAAAGTATTTGCAAGGGAACAAGTTATGAAAGACCTTGAAAAACCAAAGACATTTGAACTGAGTTGTAAGACACAGAGGCATTGAAGTTTTTAAGGACAGAATGACCCAACAGGAGCAGGAAGGAACAGAGACCCCTGAGGCTAGGGACAGGGGGCTCATCTGGGTGGCTCCTATGGAAATCCAGGTTCGGGGAGAGGTTCTAAACTGAGTGGTGGCAAAGCCAGTTGAGATAAGGAACAGGTAGTCAGAATCTCCAAGTCCTGTGGGACTTCCGGAGGAATGAGCACAGCTGTCAACAGTCAAAGGCCAGGAGAAAACGGGACATGCTAGGAGGACAGTATGCACAGAACTGTGTCCCTCCGACATTGATATGTCGAAGCCCTAAGCCCAGATTGGTAGTATTTGGACATGGGGCCTTTGGGAGATAATCGGGTTCAGAGGTGGGGCTCCCATGGTGGGATTAAAGCCCTTATCAGAAGAGCCCCAGAAAAGCGTGCTCACTCTCTCTCCCCCACCCACCACCCTCGTCTCTTTCTCTCTCAACCATGGGACACAGCCAGAAGGTGGCTGTCTGCAAGCCAAGAAGAGGGTCCTCACCACAACCAGACTATGCAGGTGCTTCGGTCTTGGACTTCTAGCCTCCAGAGCTGTAAGAAATAAATGTCTGTTGTTGAAGCCCCCCAGTCTATGGGAGTTCATTATGGAAGCCCGAGCTAAGACAGAGGGATAGAGAAGAAGGGGTAACTCATGAAGGACAAGTCTTATGCAGTTGTGGGAGATGGTGGAGCAATCTATGCAGACCAGCAAATCGGAAGGAAAGTTCAACGCTATCCGTGAAGCTGGTGCCCTTTTCAAAGGAGCCATCTGTCTGCACAGTTGGCCCAGGCCTTGAGGAAGCTGAGACAGGCATTGGCAGGACCTGCGGGACTTGTGGTCTGGGTTCTGTCCCCATGCCAGCAGATTGGTGATAAGGCGCTTGGGCTGCCACAGTGCCTGGAGCCCTGCACAAACCTCCAGAGTGATTCCTGCTTCGATTCCAAGTTCTAAATTGCGCAGCAAAAGTCTTATGTGGCCAAGGCCACCCAGAACCAAACAGGGAAGGGAGTGCTGGGAAAGCTGGTCCTAGCTGAGCTAAGCTGACACAGTACGAAGGCAGCACAGATGCAGATGACAAAGAGGGGGAGAATGAAAATTACTCCAAGTTTTTTTGTGTGGTTTACTAGAAGAACGGTGCTGATCCTAGGAGGTGAGGGTTTGGAGGAAGAAGAGGGCGGGTTTTGTTTTGCTGACTTTCGTTCTCGGCATATATGTGGAAACAGCCGGCAGGCAACTGAAGCTTTAGCAAGAGGGCAAGCCTGGAAATAAAGATGCAGGAATTATTAACCAAGAAGTAAGCAGGGAAGTCACGTAGACTTCTCTATTCCTGATGCTCATGAAAGAAATAATGCAAACAGAAAGAGCAGGAGACCAGAAAAATACTGGGTTTTGTTCCTTTGAAAATCAAACTTTGTTCTTTCTTTGACCCGTTGTTGAGTACCTGTATGAGCTCCTCACGGTGCTTTGATAATAGAAAATCTAGGGTCCTACAAACCCAATCATTTAAAATGGTGCCAGACCAGGTGGCTAAAGGGTGTGCCCAGGTATTGGAAGCTGCTTTGCATATTACACTTGGAAAAGAAGTGAGAAGGCACTTTGAATGGTAAATACATCTGAGATGTACAGATTTCTGCATTTACTCTTCACTTTATGACAACGAGAGGTTATATAGTTTAGGGGATGGAGATATTGTTTGGAATCAGTGGATTAAGGGAACACTCACTAGAAGATCACGAGAGAAAAGAGCCTGCCCGGAAGTTTCTGCCCTGCCGCTCTCATTCAGGCCACCAGCTCAGCTTCCCCCTCGGCCGGGCCTCACTCACTCTGGCATCATGTGTTTCACAATGGCTCTTGCTGCCTCTTCACACAGAGGTCATGGGTCCCTTTAGCGTCTCCCTAATTCTGTTTCCCCAGTCATGGTTCTCCCATGGGAGCCCTGCTTGAAGTTCATTCCATCTGGATGGGGCCTTCATAATCTTTTCAGCCCCTTGCCCCGGGCACTGAAACTTGAGAGAGCTCTTTTTCCAGTCCTGCCCACAAGGTTGAACCCGTACCTATGAAGTGGGTCCCATGGTCCTTGCTCCCCAGTAGATCTTGTAATATGGACAATCAGCCACCCTTCTATTCAGGCCTAGAGACAAGAAACCTCTTGAAATCAGTGTCTTTAAATCTGTGGTCCTCGGACCACCTGCGTCAGAATCAAATGTATTGATGACAAAAAACGCAGAGTCTTCAAATTGCTAAGGTAGACTAGCTAACAGCGTGGCCTGGGAGTAAAAAATATTTTTTTACCACATATTCTAGATGATTCTTTGTATGTACAGTTTGTGACCACTGCCTTAGATCAACCATAGATTACTCACTCTTGCGGTGCTCCCACCTCCCCAAAAGCTAAGATTTAGACCTCAGTCTCTTTCCCCACAGAAGCTATTCCAAGTTTGGCATGATGTAGCTGATACTTAAACTTAGGTTGTTCACAAAGTGTTCTTTTTAAATTATGCATACGGTATCTCTGTAAATAAATGTTGACGAATCTTTGCAGTATCGTTGAAGTCGCCATCTGGTGGTCATAGTATGGAATGGCATGTTTTCCTGAGAGGAAAGATAGGCGACTTTGCAAATCGGGGAGTTTTAAATATTTCCTTGGTATCTTAAAGGGCTGGCAATCACAGTGTTTCTTTTTTATTTTGTTGTGCTTTGAGTTTTTTCTATATCCGCAGAGAATTTTGACATACAGCTGTGGAGTGTACTTGCACTTTCAAACAGGAATGATTTCAATTACATGACCTAGCCCAGCAAACTTTGTCTGCAAAGGGCCAGATAATAAATATTTTAGGTTTTGTGAGACATATGGTCTCTGTTGTAATTACTCAACTCTGCCATTGGAGGATGAAAGCAGGCACAGACAATACATACACAAATGCGCATGGTGTTCCAATAAATCTTTGCTTATGGGCACTGAAATTTGAATTTCATGTCATTTTCACATGTCACAAAATATTATTCGTATTCATATTTTTTCAACCATTTAAAACTGCTACAACCATTCTTAGCTCATGAGCCTTGCAAAAACAGGCAATAGGCAGGATCTGGCCCACGGACCATAGTTTCCTAACTCCTGGTCTAGCCTACAAACTGCCCTACTTGTCGCCTTCCTTCAGGATAATTGCAACTATCCATACTTGCACTGGATATTTTTTGTTTGCATCTCTACATGTCAAAAACAAAATGTGGGACTGTGAGACTAATGCTCATCTGGTCTAGAAACTTCGAACCACGTAGAACCCTGACAAAGACGACCATGAAAAGCAAATAAAAGGCTGAGTAAAGGACCCCTATTTCTTCTAAAGATGAGCTCACAGGCAAAATTTACAAAGCATGTGAGGAAATCAAATGCCATGAGAAATAACAGGGATAGATAGATAACAGATGCATCTGATTTGATCCTTAAAATAAAGGACTCGGTAAATGAGCTGAATAGTAGGCTACACGCAGCTAAATAGAGAATTGTGAATTAGAAGAGAGATCTGAAGAGAAGACCAAGTCAATGTGGAAGGGTAAAGATATGCAAATTGCTAACTAGGAACTAAAAAACAAGACATGAAATGGTGAGCTCCAACATACAACTGGCAGGACTTAGAGCTGGAAGGATGGAGAGGAGAGACGGGCAATGATTGAAGGGATAATTGCTGAGATATTTCCAGGAAATATTTTTGCAGACATGTCAAATTAAGTATAGCGGGGGGTGGGCCTTGAAAACGTGGACTTCGGTGCCAGATTTTGGTTTGATCGTGGTTCCATCGTTTGCAATCGGAAATCTTGCACAAATACCTTAGGCCTTGGTCTTCTCATCTGTCAGCGTGCCTTCTGCAGGAAGATTGTGCCAACTATTTCAGTTACTATTACTGTAACTGGGAAGCATATGAAAGATTTCAGCTAGAGTGTGGAATTGACTTTGGAACTAAGGTGGCACCTTGGATTTCCTCACTTCAATTCTTGAAGTGTTCTCTCCCACAATGTTCCGGCATAAATAATTTTTATTTGTCTTAATCTCTCTCTCTCTCTCTCTCTCTCTCTTTATTTTCTTTCCTTGTCATCGCACACTGAGTCCCGATCATGGCCAGTTTCCCTGGTGAGAACTCACTGTATAATTACTGAAGTGTTCCTCTTAGATCGTCCAATGCCACTTGGGTATCTGGTGTTTCATATGTACATAGAGTTCTTTTTATTTGTTATCTTCTTGTCTTGAAATGAGAGCCTCCTGGGACCTTTAAGAAATGAGAAGTCCATGTCATGTAGTCACTCCTGGGACAGCAATGAAAAATAAAAAGAAACATATTTCTTTGAACAGCCAGTGGTTTCTCCCTCTTCAGTGACTTTCCTATTTTATTTTATTTTTATGGAGCTTGGGATACTGCCACTCTCTCTTGGTCTCATGGGTTTCAGCAAGAAAGGATGCTTGACTCGGAGAGGAACTGGCTGCTTTCACTGTACCATTGTCCTTGGATTAGCACCTCTGCTTTGAACCTTCATATCCGCCTCCACACCACCCCCAATGTCTTCTGTACATAGAGATTATTCTTTCGCAAAAAATGAAAAAAAATCAACTAAAGTTTTGTGGAATAATTAGGAAAACACGTCACAATACCCCCTATGAGCAGATAATGGGGACATCAGTTTGGGTAAAATTAAAATCAGTACAAACTTGGTGTCATTATTGAGAAGCAAACTAGCAGTTAATGGCTTTGGTAGACGTGGGCCGCAGTTCTCCTTGGCTTCCCTTCTCTGGTACTTCACTTCATACAGAATGAAGACTGGAGAAGACCTGAAAATCATACCATCTTTGTTCCTTGCTTTGCAAACCAACTGTCTGAGGTGCGGAGACATAAACATAGCAGCACCTGTCACCTCCTCCCTGCTGCACTCCGGCTTTGCCTGGGCTCCATCTTCTCCGAAGACAGCATATTTACATATTTTATTAGTCAAGGGTGTGGTGATTTGATGACAAAGTATTGATTTAGTCCCCCCTCTGCACTTTGACAGCTGTGGATTTCGGGCTCCACTGCAATGAGGTGGATTCTAATAGAAGTGCATTAGCTTCCTAGGGCTGCTGTAACAAATTACCACCATCTCAGTGGCTTCATACAATATAAATGGATCATCTTACAGTTGTGGAGGTCAGAGCCCAAAGTGCGTCAGCAGGACTGCCTTCCTTCTGGAGCCTCTAGCAGATAATTTGTTCCTTTACCTCTTCCAGGTTCATGGCCTGAGTTCCTTGGTTCGTGGTCCTGCCTTACTGACTTCCATCTTCACCTCTGCTTCTCTGCCTCTGCCCCTTCTGCCTCTATCTTAGAAAGGCCCTTATGATATTCCAAGATCATCTCTCCATCTCAAGAGCCTTAACTTAATCATACGTGCCAAGTGTGCTTTGCCATGCAGGGTACCATAGTCCCATGTTCTGGGAATAAGGATGCAGATATCTTTGGGGGCCGTCATCCTGCCTAGCACAGAAGTATTCACTGTACTTGTCACCAACCACATGTCTCCTGTTAATGTCTTGGTGTATAAGTAAAGCATTTTATTGCCATCTGATTTTTTCAAACATATGTCTTCTCACCACCATTATTAATGTAGTTTCCTTGAGTGCATTTTGTCCCCTCCAAGGTCAGAACTTCAGACATGGCCATTGCTTGGTAATACTGGTGCACCCAACTAGATTTTGTCTAAGAGTGCGCTACATTAGAGGATGAGCCAGGTGTAGATCTCTGATACTTTCCTCCACAGAACACGTGTACCCACTTCAAAAAATATATAAGGGGTTAGCGCCAACAGCACATTTACGAAATGACTATTATAGGTAAAGAACAGGGCATAAAATAAATATTCATTCTCCCTGCTTAAGCTGCTTGCGATCTGTAATTCTCTCTTTTCTTCATTTTTGTGTGTTTTCTCTACCTTCTTCTACATTTCCTTTGACTGGTTGACTCTAAGTCATGAGTCAATCCCTTATATGTGGAAAGTTAATTCTTGCCTTCACATACTGAAACTTAAGTGATGCTTTATGGTGATGATGATGTTTGCTGAAATTTAATACGCTGATTAACATATACAAACAGAGAAGCTTCTATTTGTGAAATTTCCACATTGTCCATGTCACTCATCACCTCCTTAAGCATTTTGAAGTAAATGGGGGGCGGGGAATAGAGTCTTAGAGATGGCCCCAAAGCTTGTGCATATGCAAAATGGGTTTCTGGACAGAACACCAATATTTGGAGAGAAAGTGAAGAACTGTCTTTATACTTAGGCTATCCCAATAGTTCACTTCTACTGGTTTGATAAAACTACATGCAGCATTTGCAAGACAGACTAGCACCTAGACAGAGTCTTGGTTTCTCGGTCTTAGGGACTGGCAGAAACTCATGCTGACCATCTGTCTCCTTGGAGAAGCATTTTTGGTATATTAAATATATATTTAAGATATCTCCCCCTTTGTGTAAGAAGATGCTTTCACTGACCTGTCACCAAAGGATCAGCTGAGGGTAGGTAGTGGCACTGATTCAGCATTGTCCTCTTGCTTCTTCCCATTTGTGAACAGATATGGATTTTTTGATGATTAACTGGAATCCACAGGCAAGGAATAAAGGGAAGTAAGTGAACCAGGCTCTACCTGATAGCACATATGAATCTTTAAATTCACTAATACCCTAACAAAGTGCAAAACCGAATATCAACAAAGAGATGAAAATAATGCTCAGATTCATCTGTTACGTGGCGTGTATGTTCACATGCACATATACATCGCACAAACCAGCTCAAAATATAAGTTAATTGGCAGAGTTCTACCAATTAATCTTTGCAAATAGTCCAACCAAGAACGATGGCAATGGTGCTGAAAGTCAAGACAACACCATCTAAGTCCATAGATGTGCTAGTTGTAGAGTTCTCTTCAAGTTGCTTCAAGGGCCCTCAGCTCTGGCATGATGTGATTCAACATGATTCACCCCTTTCCTGATGAACCCTTTCATTTTAAGATGCCAGACCATGTATGCTACAATCTCCTACAACTGAATAAGCCAGAGGTTAATAAGAGCCATTTGGATAACCAAGGACCTGTCACAGGTATGTTGTGATTTTCATTGAACTGAATTAGAGGGAATTTTGAATAATTCAGGGTCCTGCCTTCTTACAAATTAAGCTTGAACTTTGAGGAAAATGTAAATTAAGGCAGTTTTGATGCTATCTAGTCTCAGCCAGATTTCTTTTCTCCCCCTTCTTTTCAACTCCCAAGCTGCGTTCCATTCTGCTTCATGTTCCACATTAACTAATAGAGTTGGCCGAATAGAATGTGCCACAATTGGAGGCAAATCTTCTGAAGAAGGAGGCTATTGTTGTGAAATGACAAAAGGTAGGGTGGACAGCATGGCCTGGGGTCCCCCAGCACCTTAGCAACCATACCATGTACACCATATGGTAGCTGCCTCTTCCACTGGTCCTTGAATGTGGTTCTTGAAAGCTGGAGTGTTTTTATTTTTAATGTTCACTTAGAAAAATCCAGTTAGAATTATTTTCTTCTCTGACATGTTTCACAAAGGAAAATAAGCAATTTCATACATTTTTAAAAGTTTTGGAATTCTTTCTTTATTCCAACTACCTTCCTTTTTCTCTCATTGGACCTACTTTTTTCTCTAAAAGAAAATGTCTGCAAGACTGACTGGCTGCCATATACAGACTCAAACATTTGGGTGCCAGACTAGAACAGATCTTTCTACGGACTGTGTTCTGTAGCAAACTCCAAACCAATTCATTTGAAGTGAAGTGAGCAGAAGACCCACAAGGACAGGGGGTCACGAGATATCCCAGCAGAGGTTAAATGTCTTTGTCCTCTGTTCTCGCCTGTTCTCTTTCTCCTCAAATTTCTGTTGTTTCTCTGCCTCTCCTCCTTTTTCCTCTTTCTAGTTTTAGATCACCATATTATAGTTCAGTGATAATGAATAGTTTATTCCAAAAATAGTAGTTATTTTTTTCAGTCAAATGCTTTGTATGGCACACTCTGACCTTATGAATGTTTCCATCCTGTGCACACTTCAGGGTGCAATGGTTAGAACACAGTTTCTCAATCTTGGCACTGTTGATATTTGGGGGTGCAAAACTCTCTGTTAGGGGGCTGTCCTGTGCAGTGTAGGATGCTTAGCGGCATCCCTGGCCTCTTCCCATTAGATGCTAGTCACACCGGCCCCCAAGAAGTGACAACCAAAAGGTCTCCAGACATTGCCAAAGGTCTCCTGGGTGACAAAACTGTCCCCAGTTGAGAAACACTGATTTAAAGAAATAGGTATTTCTCATGTCCCAAAGGTTACAACATAATTAATTAACAATATAAAATTTTTTACTCAAAGTCTTGTGCTGCAGCTAGGTCTTCTTATTCTTAAATCACAACTGGTCACATATCAAGTGTCCTTAACAGTTTCTAGTCTAAGTAATATGAAGCCCTTATAATGCTAGGAAACTGTCGCATAAGATTCACGTCACCATGGAGCTTGATGCTCACGTCGGTGGCGTCGCAGTCCTCGTCGTCGTTTCTCCTGTACGTTCGTACTTGCACACCAACCTACGTCACAGTCACAGTGGCAACATCTGGACTTCCTCTCCTGCTCTTTGAATGTAAACCCAGCTTCTATTTTTCATTCTGTCTCATTCTAAACTTTTTGTTTTGTTCTCCAGCCAGTTTCTCCTTTTTCCCAGGGTTCCACCAAGAATCCCCGCTGTCTTGGGTTTAAGCAGCCCATTAGATGGAACGGTATCAAAGGCTTTCTGAAAACTGAGATTATCCATGTTGCATGCATTACCGTTTTCCAATGTGTCTGTAAGCTGCTCCAAAGTATACAAAAGAGCCGGTGAAGTTAGATAGATAACATCTTTCTACATAAAACCCCCTCAATCTGTCTTCTTGAGGCCAAAATACCCATCTGAAAGGGAGAGAGATGCTTGTCAAATATGTTTTGAATGCAGTCCAAATATTTGGATGCTTGGCATCATGTCGACAGCCATCTGGAAGGCTGATACATTTCTCTTCTGGATGCTGTGGTGCTGTGTAGCCAGAGCTTCTGAGTCATCTCGCAATACTAGTGACTGTGGCTGGTTCAGCGTTAACTAACATTTATTGAGCCCTTACCATATATCACACATACAATATGGAATTGATCCTCAGAGCATCCCGTACGGTATGTGTTTTTGTTCCTATTTTGCAAATCACAGAAATGGGTCTCAAAGACTGAGGTCACAAAATAAGTGTAAGACCCCAAAGTGAACTCGGGTGCTCTGACTCCTACTTCAGTCTTTCTCCTCTGCAACGCTGAGGAAGAGCACGGACTCCTGGGACCAAGATACACATTTTAATTCCCATCGGGTAACTCTCCACTGTCACTACTCAGAAAGTGATCCTTGGAGCAATGTTAGCAACATGCAGGAGCTTGCTAGAAATGCAGAATGGGCAGGCCCAGTGCAGACCTACAGAATCAGAGTCTGTATTTCAAGATCCCCCATTGATTCCTACGTACATTAAATCCTGACAAGTATTGCTCTTCAGCTCTACGAATAGGGAACGATCATCACCTACTTTGTCACTAGGCTGTGTTCCTTTGCAACACCAGGTCGACCAGCTACTCAGCCCCTTCCTAGCTTCCCCCACTGGGGTACTCATCCATCCTCCTGGGCATGGCATCTGCCTCACATTCTAAGCCAGAGAAGACTAAGAGCTTCCAACTCCTTTGTCAACACCAATGAATCTTCAGTGGTCTCCCAGAGCTGTGTGTTGAGAAGGATTCTGAGGCTCTATCTGACTTAGGTTGGTAAGAGTCTGTGTTTTAGTATGCTCAAGTTTGGAGGTCAAGAGAAGGATCTGACTAGACATTTGGAAGTAATAAGGATACAGAAAGCGACAGAAGCCTACTGGATGATAAGGTATTGCACAGAAAAATGGTTCTTAATCTTTTCCTGAGAATCTAATGGACCCTATGGATCTTTGCTTCAGAAAAAGGAAAATTCATACACAACTTCACATACAAGTTCAGGGGTTTAAGTGCCCTCTAGGCATTCAGGAATGCCAGGTTAAGAACCCTTGATGTAAAAACAAACAAACAAACAAAAAAACCCTTGATGTAGAGTTATGTAGGGTAACTAACTATTCAAGTGGATCCTGATTTCACACCTCTCACCATAACACATTCTGATGAATCAAAGATTTGATCACTACAAAAGAAAACATGAGAGAGTTTTAAAAATAATCTTAAGGTGATAAAGGCCTTTCAAAACATAAGACACGGGCGGCCTGTTAGCTCAGTTGGTTAGAGCGCAGTGCTCATAACACCAAGGTTGCTGGTTCGATTCCCACATGGGCCAGTGAGCTGTGCCCTCCACAACTAGGTTGAAAACAACGACTTGACTTGGGGCTGATCGGTCCTAGAAAAACACACTGTTTCCCAATATTCCCCAGTTAAAAAAAAATAAAACAAAAAGGTCCAATCCATGAAAGAAAAGACTAACATACTCAACCACATAGAAATATGTTGTGTGCGTGCGTGTGTGTGTGTGTGTGTGTGTGTGTGTGTTCCGTGTGGAAATAAAACCATAAAGAATATTAAAAGGCAAATGACAAACTGGAAAAAAATATTTTCAACTCTTATCAAAGACAAAGGGCTAGTTTTTTAAACAGTAACACATTCTTAATTTGATAAAACCAATAACTCAATAGATGTGAAGAGTAAGTTCACAGGAATTGATATAAAATCATTTTATTTAATATCTGAAAAGGTGCTGTTTCATTTGTAATATAAGAAAGCTATTTTCAAATATTCATTTGAAAACTATCACTAGACTGAGCACAGTCTTGGTGAAATGTACGGAGAGAATACGATACATAGAATGCTACTGGGAATGCAGTATGTACAGCCTCTAGTCCAGTGTTTGTGAAGCTGAAATGTGCCCACGAATCACTTGGGGATCTTGTGAAAACACAGATTCTGGTTCAGTGGGTCGGGAGTGAGGCCTGAGGTTTTGCCTTTCTAACCAGTTCCCAGGTGAGGCCACCACTGCCAGGCCACAGACCACACTCTGTGTTACATATAAGCTCTATGAATTTGACAGTGCTAAATAAAAAATTTTCAATGCCCGTATCTCTTAACCCAATGATATCATTTAATTGGTAGGAATTTATCCTGCTTATATTCTTGCAGATATGAAAATGGTGTGTGCGAAAAGATATTCCTTGTGAGATTGGGTGTAGTCACAGAAGATATTAAATGACCTAAATGTCTGTCATCCTAAGTGTGCTAGGACAGAGCTTTCTCACCCCCTTCTTTGTTCCTACTTTGTATCCACAGAAGTTCAGAAGACTAAAAACTCCATTTACCAGACTCTCATGCAGCTAGGCTTTATGATTTAGATTTCATCGATGAGCTACGTGCACGAAATTTAAAATAAAAATGAAACATCTTCCTGATGTTTTGGAGTCTACAAAGGAAAGGGAGGTGGACATAACATTTGCAGCAGCTGAGCGTAGCTACGTTCCAGGGTCTGCTCACGAGCCCCATCAGTACAAGGCAGGAGTGATGGCAGCAGTGACAGCAGCAGTAGCAGCTTCCCAACTTCGTAATCACAGCGATTACATAGGGTGTGACCTTTAAACCATTAGCCCATGAATTCAGCTCCTGACTTGTTTCCAACGAGTTTTCAAGCACCTAATTTTCTGCAGTCAATCCCTTTCTACTTGAAATACCTAGAGTGTTTTGTTTTGTTTTCTGCATGTAACTGTGACTAAAACAGTATTTGGCACCAAGATGAAGAGCTGGGATTAAATATCTAATCTGTTTGGTTTTCATGGCATTGATACATCACCATACTGGCTTATATTATCCCACCACATAAATAACCCTAACCAGTGGAAAAGGCGAACTACGCAAAAACCAACTATTGAAAAGCAAAAGGAACACAGACTGCTAAATGAAACCATTTGTAAACACCAAGTATGGCCTCCTGAGTAGTTGTCCAATTGACGAATAGAATAGCTACATATATTTTTTCCTTGCTGTTTTATATATATACCTTTATATATTAACCAAATCCCCTTTCTTCCTCCACCTTTCTACTATTATTTTATACCAAGATATGTAAATAGTAGTTCTTTTTGTCATCTAGTCCTTGGGTTATAGGATATAAAATTTCAATTGTGACTAATTTCAAAGAGTATTAAAATCACCCAGAGATGGATTCTGCAACTGATGGAACTGGTTCTCTCTGTTACGGGGAAAGGGTGAATATATTTTCACTGGCTTAGGGTATAATTACATCACATAAAGCGTGACCAGGTTGCTGCAGTTTAAGGATGGGTGCAAGGCTGGGTATTTATGCTGAGTGGCACAGGGGTGGACAGTGCTGGTCAATCAGCCCTCGGTCCCCATTGCCACTCCCTTTTCTACTTTATTCAGGCTCTGCCGTGAGTTGCTCTTATACGACAAGCAAGTGAGTATGAGCTGGAAGTCTCCAAGCTGCAAGTGAGACAAGGGCCATCTCTCTGATGCTGTGCAGGCTGTAAACAGTCAGGCATGAGTGTGTGTGGCCTCCAGCTCCCAGGATCTGCTCTCCAGCTACATGGCTATGAGACAACAGTGACACTTGTGGCTATGGTGACAGCAGCTTATGGAAGTTCAAATCATGGCTACGGTTGTGTAACTTTGAAATCAACAGCTCAGTGGCAACCCCATGACTTTAATCCTCGGTCCCTTTCAATCACTTCATTGTCACCGAAATCCCTTGATTAAACCTTTTTATGCCAGAAAGAATGAGTTTCTACTTCCTGCATTAAACTCGACTGATAGCAAAAGGGTTGGTTAAACAAATTATGGTACATCCATATATAGAGATCATCTGCACACACACACCCACACACAAAATGACGACGCTCTGTATGTTTATATATAGAACAAGGTATATGATATATTAATAAACAATTGCCTTAGTCCATTCGGGCTGCTGTAACAAAATACCATAAACTGAGCGGCTTAAAAACACCAGCAGTTTGCTTCTCACCATTCTGGAAGCAGGAAGTCAGATCAGGACACCAATATGGTCGGGTGAGGACCCTCTTCTGGGTCAGAGACTTCTCGTTATGTTCTCACATGGTGTAAGAAGCAAGGGATCTCTATGGATCCTCTTTCATAAGGGCACTAATCCCATTCATGAGGGCTCTGCCCTCGTGATCTAATCACCCCCAAAGGCCCCACCTCCTAATACCATCACCGTGGACATTAGGTTTGTAGAATATGAATTTTGGGGGAAACAGACATTCAATCTATGGCAGCAATAAAAACATGACACAATCTTATTGCACACAGTGTCATGTGTGTGCCTGTATATGCATAGAATGACTCTGCAAAGACACATAAGAAATTCATAACAGAGATTCCCCTAAACAGAGAAATTCGGTGGCAGGGAGTAGAAAGCAAAGTAGACTCTCTACTTGTCACCCTTTGTGCCTTTGGAATTTTGTCCCAACTGAATATATTACCTATAAAAAAATAAAGTTTATGGAAGAAATAAACTAAAAGGAATTTCTGGTGTAGGCTGAGAAAAAAAAAAAAGAAGACCTAGAAGAAAACCCTAAGGAACATCAACAGATAAAGGAAGAGGAGCGAGCAAAGGGAACGGAAAGAATGCCGGAGAGCTTGGGGGAAGAAAAGAACGGTGAAACAGCAGCAAAGGGAATAGAGAGTTTTAGGAAGGCAACAGTCATCAGCTGAATCAAGTGCTGTGAGAGGACCAACGAGAGCAAGACTGAAAATTGAACTGCCGTGTCTCCCCAAAAATAAGACCGAGCCCGACCATCAGCTCTAATGTGTCTTTTGGAGCAAACATTAATATAAGACCCTGTCCTATATTATATTATATTACATAAGGCCCGGCCTTATATTATAGTAAAATAAAATCGGGTCTTATATTACATAAGACCTGGTCTTATAGTAAAATGAAACCGGGTATTATATTATACTATATTATATTATATTATACTACATTACATAAGACCCGGTCTTATAGTAAAATAAAATCGGGTCTTATACTAATATAAAACCGGGTATTATACTATATTATATATATTATATAATATTATATCATATAAGACCCGGTCTTATAGTAAAATAAGATCCGGTATAATATATATTATATTATATTATATTATGTTATATTATGACTTCGTCTTATAGTAAAATAAGACCGGGTCTTATATTAATTTTCACTCCAAAAGACGCATTAGAGCTGATGGTCTGGCTAGGTCTTATTTTCGGGGAAACACAGAGTCACTTGGTGCAGCAACAAGGTCATCAGGGGTCTTGGTGAAAGAACTTTTAATGGAACACACAATGCATCCCTCTGAGGAATATGAAGAGGTTATTGAACTGAAAGAACTGGGTATATTTTTGTCCCAGGTTCTATTGCTTGTTTAAATGCTCAGAGTCAATTCAGATGGACTCTACAGATTCAAACCATTTTGGAGACCCCTCCATATGGCTAAGAAATACACAGCAATACACTACTGTGATTCAAATGCCTGTGTATTGCTTATTGCTTACTAAATGAAATTACGTCACTTAGGCAGAGCAGTCATTTAGTGAAATGTAGAATACACTTGCTAACATAACTTCCTAGGAAATAGCTTGGTTATCCAGTAGCATCTGGCCTTTTATCTCCAAATTATAATCCTAGTCCTTTATAAAGTCTTTAGGAGGTTGATGCTTGATGGTAATTAGAAGGGTAACATGCATGGATAATTTCAGTTTGTATATGGAAAATGAGATTCAAAGGATTCAAGTGTTCTCAAGGCCAAAGAAAGGGTCATTAGGAGGAAACAGTGATGTTATGGGTTTTAGATTGATTTTGTTTTGATTTCTTCCAGTAAATTCATGTTAAAACCCATCACGTTCATTTGCCTTCCAGAATAATTACATAAGTCAGAGTAATTTATCAGCCACATTTTTTTGCTCCTTGGACCACGAAATCTAATATAAACAATGATATGGATATTCAGTGGTACTGACAGCATAAAGTTTAAACTACATATAAGTAGAAAAAATATATATTTATATAATATCTATATTACATTGCATAAGAATTATCATCCTCACTTATGAAAGAACTTAAAAATCAGAACACTGTACATTTTGCTATTTTCATGCTCCTTTGGGAAGGCGACTGTTCTCAAGTCTATAAGAGAGATCTATCTGCAAAATAACCAGTTCTCATTTTTAAATAACTGAAAAATGTTATTAAGCTAATAAAAGTGAATTAATATTTCGGTTGCGTTGAAAGACACAGTTTAAACAACAAGTCAAGAATGCATGACTTGTCCCAAGTGCTATTTTACAACATCAGTTTATTATAATCCTAAAAACTGGCTTTTTTAAACATTGTTAGATGAAAATTTTAAAAGATTTCCAAAAAAGGGAATTTTGATAGCCCAAATCTATTTGGTCAGAGACACTGTCTTTATAGGGAATCTAGGAGCTTTCTGTTTATAAAATGAATCCAGTATTATTTGTATTTTTTCCTTTGGGATATAAACAAGGGGAAAATGGTAGAAAAGATTCGATAAACTGTAAAGTTTAATCTATCAGTCTCAGTGAGAAGACTCACAGATGTTTATAAGACAAAAATGTTTATAGGTACTTAGATCAGCCACAATCCAATAAAAGGATTTAGGAAATGCAAAGAGCTGATGTGACATCCTTGCCCTCATTTTTCCATTGTCAGCTGTGGTCAAAGAAGCCACACTGGGCATTAAGCAACTCCTGACACTCCCTCTGATATCTGGACTTCGCACAAAGCAGGCTTTGGTCACATCTTCTAAATCTTCCCCCATGCTCGTTTCCTAAATCTTTCTTCTCTTTTAGCACAGCACCTCCTTCCGAAAACCTTTCCATGCCGTGACCTTCAGAAGTGAAAATGCTTGCCTCTCTAGGTGCTCCTCAAACGCTCTGTACTTCCTTTATCATGACATTTTTTCCTTCACTGAGCTTCTAAACTCGTTTATCTGTCTGACTAGTCTCTAGTTTCATGAGGCTAAAAACACGCTTTTGTGCTGTCATCTCCTCAGTCTCTTGTCCAATATCTAGTGCCTACTCAGTACTTTTGGGATGTATTGACACTCAACATGAGGACACTTTTCTCCTGGGTGGAAAAGATGCCAGTCTCTTTAGGACTCTCAAGTTCTTAGCGTGCCCACCATAAACTTGAATGTGTTCATTTCAGTATTAGATCAGGAAAGTTTACACATGTCTTGTTTTATACATTTTTTTCCTAAGTTTGCCTGCCCACACATTCCTGCAGAAAAGGAAAGTCTTGAAGATAGTGTTCATGTCTCTTCTGAGGGTTTATATTTGACAAAGCTCATAATGGATGGAAGGAGCAGAATAAACGAACGGGTTTTCTATGAATGCAATATTTGACAATGAAAAAAAAGGTTGAAAGAGGAAAAGAAGGAATGGAGGGTGGAAGGAGAAAGAAGGGGGGAGGGGAGAGAAAGGGAGAAAAAAAGAGCAACAGAGCTGGGCAGGAGAGGTAGCACCTGACAGAATAAGCATCGCGTAACTGTCAACTATCATTATCTGAAAACAATGCCCTATGCTTTGGGATGCAATTTTTAATGTAGGAACAAGACAGCGCTCAGTATGATACATTGAGTGAAGTGTCATTGGCACGCATGTATGACTAGCTCCTTTTTTGAGGGGGGTTCACTTTTGTGGAAAACATCCCAGTGTTTCACCTCTTATCCCTGTTAAAACTTTTTTATTATGAAATATTACAAACACAGAGAAAGTTAGACAGAAAAAGAAATACCTGCATACTTACTATAGAGCTTTATCAAGAATTGTATATCAATTCTTTATAGTGCGTCCTATTTGTTTCAGCTATTTTTAAGTAAAAAATAATTGGTTATACAATTATGCAACTGGAATACACCCTCCCCAATATGTGCCTCTCTCCTTTCTGGAGGGCAACCATCATTACAAATTTGTTGTTTATTATTTCTGTGTATTTTTATACAAATATCATTTATCATATACACTATTATTTTGCATATGTTTAAAATTATGTTTTACTCATTATTATGGTTTTGCTACAATGGCTCTATGTTTTTCTGTTTTCTGTGTAGTAGTCTATTGTATGAACATATGACACAAATTTTATCCATTCTCCATTTATCATATATTTAGACCATTTTCATAATTTTTTGCATTAACAAGAAATACTGGAGAGAATATTCTTATACTTGTCTCCTCTTACAAAAAGAATTTTTCTAGATATCTCCCGAAAAATGGAATTGGTGAATCAAAGAATAGTACATCTTCAACTTTACCATCTATGACCAAATCGTTCTCCAAAGCGGTTTTTTCCATTTGCACTCCTACTAGTAGCATATAAGAATTCACATCTCTTAGTATCTTTACGAGAACTTTGGATTATTTAGCCTTTCATTTTTGCCAATTTGAGAATGTGAAAATATTGTTGTTTGAACATACATTGCCCTAAACACTAATGAGGTTCTACATATTTTCAAATGCTTCTGCCATTATAATCTTCTCCCATGTTAATTGCCTATTTACTGCTCTGCCTATTTTTCTTTTAGATCATTAATCTTTTACTTATTCATTCCTAAGCAGTCTCTAAAAATTGTTCTCTGACATCTTATTTTTCCACTCTGGTAAGCAAATTCTTTCGGTAAATGTTTTAAACTGACAATATAGAGACAGAAGAGTACACGAATCACAAATGCGCAGCTCTGTAAATTTCCACAAAGGTACCAGGTGGCCACATCACACAATAGAACATGACTAGCACCCAGAATATAAACACTACCCCAACTCCTAACACTATGCATTTTTTGGCCTGTTTTTCAACTTTATATAATGGAATTACCCACTATGTACTGCCTAGTGTGTGGCTCCTTTCACTCAGTAATATTCTTCAAAGATACATCTATGTTGCTTGTTCTCTCTGATATATTGTATTCTATTTTATGGACATCTTATAATTTATGTATTCAGTCTTAAAACTGTAAGACTGATACAATACAACTGTATTGTATCAATACAATTGATACAATATTTGGCTAATTTCCAGTCTAGGGAGCTATTACAAGGAGTGCTACTACTATAAACATTCTTGTACATGTCTTTTGGTAAATTTGTGTATACATTTCTGCAGGGCATGTAACTAGAAATATGATAGCTGGGTCATAGCATATTAAATGTTTAACTTTAGTAAAGCCTTCCAAACAGTTTTCAAAAGTGGTTGTTTCAATTTAGACTCCTGCCTTCAGGGTATGAGAGTTCCAGGTGCTCCACAGCCCTGCCAAAATTTGCTATCACCTTCCTTTTCCACTTAAGGTGTTCTGGTGGGCATGAAATGACATCTTGGTCATTTGCATCTCCCTGCTCAAGTTTATTACTTTTCAAATATCCTCTCCCACACTGTAACTTACTTTTTCACTTTTTTTTGTGTTGCCCTTTGACAAACAGAAGTTTTTAATTTTAATGCAGTACACCTTTTTCTTTTTAATTAGTGCTTTTTGTGTTTAAAAATATTTTGCTTCCTCCAATGTCCTGAAGAATTCCCCTATGGTTTCTTTTAAATGTTTTATTGCTTTTTACCTTCCACATATACATCTTCAATTCATCTGAGATCATTTTTGTTTGTTTTCTTGGGTTTTTTTTTTTTTTTTTTTTTGCATGCGGTTGAGTTAGGGGGGTCAAGAAACCTCTTTTTACATATGGACATAAGTTGACTCAGCATCATTTATTAGAAAGACCACTCTTGCATGTGGAGAAAAGGGAACCCACTCTTGGTGGGACTGCAAATTGGTGCAGCCACTAAGGAAAACGGTTTGGAGGTTCCTCAAAAAATTAAACATAGAATTACCGTATGACCCGGCAATTCCACTTCTGGGTATTTATCCGAAGAAATCCAAAACACAATTTGAAAAGATACCTGCACCGCTATGTTCACTGCAGCATTGTTTACAATAGCTAAGCTATGGAATCAACCTAAGTGTCCCTTAATGGATGATTGAATAAAGAAAATGTGATATATACACTGGGGGTGCCAAAATATGTATACATATGACTTGTATTCATTTCTTATTATCACTATATATTGAGTATTACAATTTTAATACAGTATTTCCTTTCTTAAAATGTGTATACATTTTTGGGGCACCCTCTGTGAATATAATGGAATATTACTTGGCCATAAAAAAGAACGAAATCTTACCATTTGCAACAACATGGATGGACCTAGAGGGTATTATGCTAAGTGAAATATGTCAGACTGAGAAAGACAAATACTATAGGATCTCTCATGCAGAATCTAAAGAACAAAATAAACGAACAAACAAAACAGAAAAAGACTCATAGATACAGCGAACAAACTGATGGTTGCCAGAAGGGAGAGGGGTTGGGGAGCTGGGTAAAAAAGGTGAAGGAATTAAGATGTACAAATTACCAGTTATAAAATAGTCACAGGGATGTAAAGTACAACATAGAGAAAACAGTCAATAATATTGCAACAACTATGTAGAGTGCCAGAGGGGTACT
Source organism: Rhinolophus sinicus (assembly GCF_036562045.2). Classification (NCBI taxonomy): domain Eukaryota; kingdom Metazoa; phylum Chordata; class Mammalia; order Chiroptera; family Rhinolophidae; genus Rhinolophus; species Rhinolophus sinicus. Next base: position 8,802,170 of record NC_133768.1, read on the forward strand.
AGACTTATTGGGGGGATCAGTGTATAAATTGTATAAATATCTAACTACTATGCTGTATACTTGAAACTAATATAATATGGAAAGTCAACCGTAACTTAAACAAACAAATAAACCATCCTTGTTCCACTACACTGAAGCAACCCCTTTCTCATAATTCAAGTGACAAGTGTGGGTCTATTTCTGGACTCTCCATTCTGTTTGCCTGTTTGTCTATTCTTATGTTAATATCACAGCATCTTAAATATCATAGCTTTATAATAAGTCATAATAGCTGATGGTATCTTTTAAGTCCTTTAGGTTTGTTTTTGTTCTCCTGGCCCTTTTCATTTCCATACAAGTTTCAGAATCTGCTTGTCAATTTTTAAATAACTGCTGGGATTACACTGTATATATAAAACTACAGATCAATTTGGGGAGAACTGGCATCTTTACAGTACTGAATCTCCTAGTCCACAAATATGATATATTCCTCCATTTATTTAGGTCTATTTAATCTCTCAATAACGGTATGTTTTTTGCATCTTTTCTTAGATTTACTCCAGGTATTTGACATTTTTGATGCTAATATAAACGGCATTTTAAATTTCCTTTTCTATTTTCTTCTTGCTGGCATGTAGAAATACAACTGACTTTGCATGCAACAACCTTACTAAATGTACTTAGTAATTAATTCTTTCTAAATGAAACTATATTATAAAGGGTAGTTAGGTTTACCCCTCCCACCCCCAAGGCCTATTTAATGCATAATACACATAATGTAAAGTAATAACACTCCTATTTCAAATATACTGAATCACTATTAGGTCATGCATATGGAAAAATGTAAGGCTCTGGGAAAACATTGTAAAAGAAGGCATAGAGCTGGGTCTCGTAGAAGTTACAATTTAGTAGAAGAGATGAATAACTAACCATACAAATGAATGTATAATGATCATCTGAGATGAGCGCTCGGATAAAATGAAGGGACCAGTGCAGATATAATGAAGCACCTGGGCCTACCCTTGAGGTCTGGGAAGACCAACCTGGCAACCAGGCCAAGGAATGAAGGAAGCACATTCTGGATATGATGTTAAAGGAACTGGGATAAGATCAGTTGGATGGTGTAGGAAAAGAGAGGAGAGCAGCATGAGAATGACTCATCGCATTTGAGATACTTGGGGTGTTCCACAGGTACAAGGCAAGCAGGCAGTTTAGAGACAGGGGTCTGACACTTACGAGTGTCTGGAGTAGACACAAAAGTGTGGCGGTCATGATTTTGCAGGTTACAGTTGGCCCCATTGGCAGGGTTGAGATGGGACTCTGGGAAATGACCACCATTAAGAACTGGGGTTGCAGGTCTGACCATCTCTTAGAGTCCAACCTCTTTTCAGCCACATATTATATAGCCCCCAAATAATCCATACCTAGTCTGTGCAACCTCCCCCGGCTTAATTACAGCCTTTCCTGGGTGGTTTGCATAGAATGGAGAATCAGATTCACTAGTTACTGTTTCCCTCCAATGGAAACCGAGTATTGAGTAAAGAAAAAGCAGAATTATTTTCACATTTTAGCTTCTTCTGCAATCTTTTTTATTCCTATATGAGAACTGGTCTTTCGCCATCCTCTCTAGCATCCTACTGCAACATACCTACACATAGACGCATAAGGCACACTTGTATGTATCACTCCCAGAACCATTGCAAACCCAGGATGGAATTAGAACATTCATTATTGCTAATGTTCATTTTTCATTATTCAACTGTAATTGGATGCCAATAAAATGAAATATTAAAATTGATACAAGGCTTGTGGAATAAACCCTTTATATTGCAAACTTTCTTAAAAATGTGTCTAAACTTGGCTCACTTTCCCGTTTTTACTACGTGCAACATAGTGGACACCTCAGCAGGTGCTCAGTATGTTGACTATTATATTCGTTAGGACTCTTGGTTGCAAGTGACAGAAGTCCATTTGAAAACAACTTAAAGAAAAAAAATTGATCTCCTTTGATAGCGGGTAGCTCACTGAATCTAAGAAAAAGCTGCAGAATCTGAGAATTCAGGGAACGCCACCAGCAGCACACTTTACCCATTGGGATTTCAACTTGTTTCTGCTTCTCTTTATGAGTCAGTTTCATATATTGTTAGTGCAGATCATCCTCTCCATAGCGGGGAAGATGTCACCCAGTCCCAGTTCAGCTGCTTCCTTTCCACCTGGGTGACTTTCTCCCCATGTCCAAGTAGCAGGAACAGCGAAATGATTCTGTTTGGCCTTGCACCCCACCAAGATGAGTGCCTTTTTGCCCAGTCACCTTAGTGGGGAGATGAGATGTTTAATTGGGCCAGGCCTGGGCCGTGGGCCCAACCTGTAGCCAGGAGAGATCTGACACCAGAACAAGGAATACGGCGAACCTTGCGAGGCTAAGTACAATCACTACTATATTACGATCCACACAACAGTGATGCCGAGAATCCAATGTAACAATACCTCAGAATCATTGTTATAAATGATAATTCTCATTGGGGAGTACTGTGTATGGAGACAGAAGAAGATTGGGAGCTGAATACTGTATGGCACTGAACAGCCCTAAAAGTTTGAATGTTTTTGAAACATATTTGTAGTAAATTATTGATATGAAAAATGGAATATGCAAATCATTTTCAGTGACTTTTGAGCTCAAATTTGCCATTTTTAGTCTAGATTTTACTGCATGCAATACAAGCAAAATAATGGATTATCTAGGCCAATATCTTTTAATTTGGTGATTGAAATAATTGTTTTCATGATCCATTAATCACATACTCATATGGTATTCTCTTCATGAAATTCTGTTTTTAAAACAACATCAACGTGACATTTTATAACCATTAATTATAGATTTGAGTAAAGAGGAAGTATACCTATAGCCAGGATGCCTGGGAAAGCTGAAACCTAATAATAAATACTTACCGTAGCTTAATTCTCTTTATCATTTCTTCTTTTAAAACTAAAAAAAAAACCTAATTATAGGGACCAAAATGCCATTTTTCAAAGAAGATAAAACTAAAGAATACTTTTTCAGATTCACTGACTGGAATGCAAACACTTAAATGATCAAGAAACTAATCAATTTCAGAATATGGTTAACAGCATAATTTACAGTTTATGTGAATTTTTTCCCCAGTCAAGGTTCACCAATAATTCAAAATATACAATTAACAGAAGTAGTTTCATTATTCATAATACATAGTCATTTTTATGTGAAATTAGCCAAGGATATAGTCAGTTTACTCAAGAATATCATCTGACTCCTAAGTAAAGCAATTCTGTGGTTAATAAGACATTCAATGCTCCCTTTAAAATCTTACACCAAACTTTAAAGAGGCTTTGGCATTTGGAGAGACACATTATTCAAGTCAATTTTTTTTTAATGATTTGATATTTTGGATCTTGTATATAAAACTATTTTCTGTAAATTTCTCTGGAATTCTAACTGTGAGGACACTTCTAATCTGGCTATTATAGCCGATACGACTCAATATCATGAAGACAAATGATTCTAGGATTGTTTTTGTCATGGAAATGATATTCTCTGTGCTAGCGCTAATTTGATATGTCACAGGTGCAGAGAGCATAGATTACACGACAGTATAAAGACACAGACATTTAAAACCTCTTCAGACTTTTGCATGCCATTTTCAAAGCTTGTAAAACTTGTTAGGATGCTAACAAGTAAACTGGGAAAGTAGCAGGCCATGGGAACTGGAATCCAAGTGGAAGCACGTTTATGGATGTGCCATCTTGGGCAAGTCCCTTAATGTCTCTGAGCCTTAGTTTTGTTTTTAAGTGGAGATAATGCCTACCTTGGAGGACTGCTTATGGGATTAAATTAAATGATAAATGAAAAGCCTGGCATGCAGCCACTTCATAAATAGCTGCTATTATTATTCTGTTCTATTACATGGAGTAAGCCTTAGCTTCGGACTAAGAAGGTTGAGCACCAAAAGTTATTTTTGGACTTGTCACCAGGGCAAATCTAACACCAATAGTGGCTTCACTCAAACTTGCCAATGGATGTAAATAATCACCCATACCATCTTCAAAAGCACCAACCGACCCTAGTTAAGTCTAATGTCCAGAGAGAACATGACATAGCCATGTCCCACAGCTCTGAGTTCACCAGGACCCAATTACATGCTGCGTGTCGGCTATTAATGTCCTTAACCACACAACAGGAAAGCCTGACAAGTACCTGCCTCGGTTGACCCCTCAAAACACTAGGCTTAGCCTATCCAATAGAGTTCGAATTCTTGGGTGCACAGATGTTGGAGTCACACCATCAGTATTTTGTCTCAGTGGGTCTAAACTTCAGGTTTAAAAACTCCTCGGGTGAGCAGGAATCCAAATTCTGTTTTGGAATGTTTTTTGATGTTACTATATCATTAACAGTATTTCCATGTCCATAAGTAGCTTTCTCCAACATAATGTTACATGGCTTCATAATGTAGGTGTTCAGACTTGTGATTGGCTTCTCGTTGAAGCTAGACACTACATATATTAATGCCCTTGCCATTTAGAAAGTCACCTCGACTTGAGTCTTACTGCCCAAGCACAGCCTTATGGTTTTGTGAAGAGGAGTGGTTAAGGGCATCCTGGGCTCTGATGTCAGCCTGAACCCACACCCCAACCTTGGGTAAGGTGGTTAGCAATGCAGGTTCCAGGTTCCACATCTGTTACATAACGATGATCACAATACCACCTCATAAGGGTGTGGGGATGATTCAATCTGAATATGTCAAGTGCTTAGTATAGTGCCTAATATGGCGTAAACCCTCAATCAACCTGAACTATTGAGGAAAGAAAGAAAGAAAAAACCAGCCCCTGACATCTAGGATCTGGCCAGGCCTTCAGAGCTGGGCCTGGCTCTTCTCCCACTGACCATAGACAATGTCACAGAATATCAGACGAGACCCCTTTAGGGACCCACCCTGTAATCATGCCTGAACACAGACAAAACACAAATACTGTCCAAACCACAAAATACAAGACAGCCTCTCTGCCAGCAAATAAGTGACAGCTGCTTCTTTGCCAATTACACCTTCAGCCTCAGTCTAATCTCCTCTGAGGCAAAACGTACTCAAATACCCAATCATAAAATCCCCTCTTCCTGACAGCGTCCCATCCAGACCAAAACCCTGTTTCCTTAACCCTGCCCCAAATCACGTAACAGAAGCCCAAATTCTCTAATAAGTATTTTCTTCCCCCCTCGCTGAGATGTCCCACAGCTCCCTGGCTGCTGGAAGCAATAACCCGGCTTGTTCCATTCAAGCTGAACAAGTGTGTTCCTGGTGGTCTCTGGCTGGTGGACATTGATGGTACTACACTGGAACCCCTTCTTCATAATGGAACCGCGATGTAGGGAGTTTCATTTCACCTGAGAACTATTTCTCTGGATCACTGGAAATACTAAGGGGTGGGAGCCAAAAAGCAAAGATGACTTCCACTTGACATGAGAAGCACCAACACAGATTAAGGATTAAGAAGCATTGCAAGTTTTGTAAAAGGGTCACTACAACTTTTTATCAGAATATTCATGAACCACAAAACATTCTTAGAATGTAGGTCTGCATATTACCCAAGACCAAAATAAGAAAACAAAAAAATCTAGTTGTAAGGTCAAAGCTGTAAGGCCATAGGTTGTTCCAATTTATAAACGGGTTGTTCCAGAAATTCAATTCAAGTTTGTTTCTAACATAAGAGCTTCCGATTGAAACCATATCATAAATGGTCATTAGATGTACTTTTCATCCCCAAAGCCTATTTAATCCTGAATACATGTGAGGCATTATTTCAAATGCACCATCATTTATGTCTTCATGTCTGGATTCTGTAAAACTGTATTCTCACCAAGGGAGGTCTATCTCAACAATATCACCAAAATTAGCAAAATAGATCATTCTAGGCACCAATAACTTAACTCTCTAAACTGCAGAAGAGGTGTGATCAGGATAGATTATACCACATAACAAGCAGCCTGGAGTTAGGCAGCACGATTGAGTCAGGGGCTCATCAAGGAGCTGGATGAGCAAGCCTGTCCTAACTTTTTGTCCTCATCCTCAGAAAATCTGGGATAGCTACCGCACTTACCCACACTCCCACCCAGACAATCAAGTCCAGTGAGGAAGTGGAGAGTTTATACATGAGTCTCTTTTTTCAGAGAGAGAGGAAAATCTTTTCCAGAAGGGCCCTCTTCCCTGCTGTCGTGCAGGGAGGCCTGCGGGGTCTCTGCTCCCGCTCCCCACATAAGAACGCAGGATATGGTGAGGCCAAAAAGGAACACCCAAAGAGCCATAGATAGGGGAGTCATACCACTATATTCTCGCTGGCGGCTGGGCTGGAGACACAGGAAGCACCCACTGTTCACAATCCTCGCTGCACCGCTTGCAGGCTCAACCACCATCTTCTTGCTAGCCCCCATTTTTCTGCTAGCCTAGCCACAGCAGTTATATTAGTGGCCAATGGCTCACTGGTTACAGCTGACGGCCAATCAGCCACAGCTGATGGCCATCCAATCACAGTTGATGGCCATTTACTACCTGAGCCAGCACCTTTCCACATGAGGCTGAGAGCCTGAAACTTTCTGGGGCTCTGCCCCACACTCCACCCCTACAGGCTCTCACCTCACATCCACGCGACAAGCGTCTTCCGCGGGGGGCCCTGTGCGAGGAGCCTGGAGGTGAATGCAATATTCTGGGCACAGCCAGGGTTTCTCAGGGCACCACCAGTACTTCTGGGCATGGCCAGGCTTCCTGGGCTTTTTAGGGTACTACTAGTTTCCCCGGGTACAGCCAGGGTTTCTCAGGGCTCAGCCAGACTTCCTGGACTCAGCCAGGGCTCTCAGGGTACCAACACTCTCTCTGGGCCTCTCAGGGTACCATGCTGGAACAACAGCGACTCACAGTCAAGGTGCTTACATATTCTCAATGGCGGCTGGTCAAGACACAAAAGCAAACATCCGCCAGTTCCACTACATGGTGGTATGTTCCCAAACAAACAGTCAAGCTGTCCATTAAATTAGGGATAGAAGGCAATTCCCCATAGTCCATAATCATTCACCAGGGCTGTATTGGGGGTGAGGGATGACCTTGACCTCACCCGCATCTCCCATGGAGGACTCAGCAAGCCTTTCCTCTGGGGACAAGTCCCGCATCCGGGCTGCCTCAGCAACCACTTCCCAGCCCACAGGGCCACAATGTCCTTTGCTTTCTCCGCCGCCTGTGCTGGTTGGGGAACCGTCCACATCTTTCCACCTCTCTACGGGGCTCCATCTCTCCAGCAGCTGCATGGCTTTTCCTGTGCTGGTGGGAGAACTGTCCACATCTTCCCACCCCTCCACGGGGGTCCAGCTCTCTGGCAGCTGCTCCTCCTGGTCTTCCTGAGACTGAGTGTTCATACGCACAAACTGCTCCACGGTCCTTTGGAGAGCTTTGGCCGGCACCATACCCTGCTCGCTGCGCCATTTGTCGTGCGGGAGATACCGTCGACTATGCCATGTGTCATGCAGGGAGGCCTGCAGGGTCTCTGCTCCCGCTCCCCACATAAGAACGCAGGATATGGTGAGGCCAAAAAGGAACACCCAAAGAGCCATAGATAGGGGAGTCATACCACTATATTCTCGCTGGCGGCTGGGCTGGAGACACAGGAAGCACCCACTGTTCACAATCCTCGCTGCACCGCTTGCAGGCTCAACCACCATCTTCTTGCTAGCCCCCATTTTTCTGCTAGCCTAGCCACAGCAGTTATATTAGTGGCCAATGGCTCACTGGTTACAGCTGACGGCCAATCAGCCACAGCTGATGGCCATCCAATCACAGTTGATGGCCATTTACTACCTGAGCCAGCACCTTTCCACATGAGGCTGAGAGCCTGGAAACTTTCTGGGGCTCTGCCCCCACACTCCACCCCTACAGGCTCTCACCTCACAATCTACGCGACAAGCGTCTTCCGCGAGGGGCCCTGTGCGAGGAGCCTGGAGGTGAATGCAATATTCTGGGCACAGCCAGGGTTTCTCAGGGCACCACCAGTACTTCTGGGCATGGCCAGGCTTCCTGGGCTTTTTAGGGTACTACTAGTTTCCCCGGGTACAGCCAGGGTTTCTCAGGGCTCAGCCAGACTTCCTGGACTCAGCCAGGGCTCTCAGGGTACCAACACTCTCTCTGGGCCTCTCAGGGTACCATGCTGGAACAACAGCGACTCACAGTCAAGGTGCTTACATATTCTCAATGGCGGCTGGTCAAGACACAAAAGCAAACATCCGCCAGTTCCACTACATGGTGGTATGTTCCCAAACAAACAGTCAAGCTGTCCATTAAATTAGGGATAGAAGGCAATTCCCCATAGTCCATAATCATTCACCAGGGCTGTATTGGGGGTGAGGGATGACCTTGACCTCACCTCATCTCCCATGGAGGACTCAGCAAGCCTTTCCTCTGGGGACAAGTCCTGCATCCGGGCTGCCTCAGCAACCACTTCCCAGCCCACAGGGCCACAATGTCCTTTGCTTTCTCCGCCGCCTGTGCTGGTTGGGGAACCGCCCACATCTTTCCACCTCTCCACGGGCTCCATCTCTCCAGCAGCTGCATGGCTTTTCCTGTGCTGGTGGGAGAACTGTCCACATCTTCCCACCCCTCCACGGGGGTCCAGCTCTCTGGCAGCTGCTCCTCCTGGTCTTCCTGAGACTGAGTGTTCATACGCACAAACTGCTCCACGGTCCTTTGGAGAGCTTTGGCCGGCACCATACCCTGCTCGCTGCGCCATTTGTCGTGCGGGAGATACCGTCGACTATGCCATGTGTCATGCAGGGAGGCCTGCAGGGTCTCTGCTCCCGCTCCCCACATAAGAACGCAGGATATGGTGAGGCCAAAAAGGAACATCCACGGAGCCATAAGTAGGGGAGTCATATCAGTATATTCTCTCTGGCGGCATCCGCCTCTCTGCAATCCGCTCTTGCCAGCTCAGCCACCATCTTCTTGCTAGCCCCCCATTTTTCTGCTAGCGTAGCCACAGCAGTTATATTAGTGGCCAATGGCTCACTGGTTACAGCTGACAGCCAATTAGCCACAGCTGATGGCCATCCAATCACAGTTGATGGCCATTTACTACCTGAGCCAGCACCTTTCTATGTGAGGCTGAGAGCCTGGAAACTGCTTTCTGGGGCTCTGTCTCCACACCTGCCCCCTGAATCAACTGGGAGCTTTTTGGAAACAAAATTCTAATGTTTGGCAACAGGTTTGAAAAGTTCCCCAGCTGTTCCAAATGTTTACCCAGAAGCCAGCCCTACTGCATTAGCATAACCAAGTTTCACCCCTGCCTGAGCTCTGGTAGGAGGTCTACTCTGAGAACTTAGGAGGGCAAACACCTGAACAAAATCAGGGCTCCACTAGCAGCCTTGGGGCAGGGAACAGTGGAAGGCCAAGGGCAAGCAACTAACTAGAGCTGTCACGTAGACACACCTTGCGATAGCTTAGAAAAGGGGCCTCTGCAGGACAGTTACCCACTAGGTGACCTATCATGAGAAATAAAAAAGATTTGTTATAAAAAATGTGGTGGCTATCTTCATCCTCTAATCCCGTGCAAAAACTGGCAAATGAGGGGAAAACCCTTATAAACTTCAGTTAGATTTAAATGAATTAAACAAGGAGCCATCAGACTGAGGTGGCGCTAATGCGGCAGAGGCCTACTGAAGCAAACGAAATTATAAGCCTGTAAATGCCTCGAGGTTATGAAAGCAAAATGCTGAGGACAACTGTGGGGACAGAGCCCCAGAAAGTAGTTTCCAGGCTCTCGGCCTCACGTAGAAAGGTGCTGGCTCAGGTAGTAAATGGCCATCAACTGTGACTGGATGGCCATCAGCTGTGGCTAGTTGGCCGTCAGCTATAACCAGTGAGCCATTGGCCACTAATATAACTGCTGGGGCTACGCTAGCAGCAAATGGGGTCTAGCAAGGAGATGGTGGCTGAACCTGCAAGCGGAGCAATGAGGGTTGAGAATTGTGTGGCTCCTGTTTCCTGTTTTTCCAACCCAGCCACCAGCGAGAATATAGTGGTATGACTCCCCCACCTATGGCTCCGTGGGTGTTCCTGTTTGGCCTCACCATGTCCTGCGTTCTCTTGTGGGGAGCAGGACCAGAGACCCCGCCGGACGCCCCGCACGACAACAACCAATCACAAGCAGACAACTAGACTTAAAGCTCCAGCCAATCAATAATCTCCTTTCTTGGTTTCCATACGTTGTTTATATCCTTCCGAATCTAGCTCCTGTCAGCAGAGTGCTCCTAACTACTTCTGGTTTGGTACTGTCCAAGTCAAATGAATTTTGCTCAGATAAACTCTAAACATTTTTATATGCCTCAGTTTATCTTTTAGCAATTATGGTGTCAGAACAGGAAACAGGAGTCCTCCGACGGCCCCCAGGAACAATGAGCAACCAAGCATAGGTACCTGTTAAACACCTTGAGTTCGCTGCTATTTCGCTGCCTCTGGGGATGGTGAGCAAGCACCCCTCGGGTCCTGGATCCTAGCTCCGAAGCTTTTGTGTTATGAGCTTTCAGACTTTATTTGACCATTTCTCTTTCCTGACTGGGTCCAGAAACCAGCTGGAATCGAACCGGTTCTGACTTAAAAACCGGGCTGGATCTGGGGACAGACTCGTTTCCACTTAAAACCTAGGCCAGACACAGGGACGGACTGGGTTTGACTTAGAACCTGGGCCAGAAAGCGGAGGGACTGGATCCGCCTTAGAAATCAGAATTGGTCCGGGGACAAACTAGTTCTGACTTAAAACCCGGCTGGATGTGGGGACGGATTGTGTCTGACCTAGAACCCAACCAGTTCTGACTTAGAATCCTGACGAACTGTTCCTACGTAAAACCCAGGCTGAATCTGGGGATGGGCTGTGTCTGACTAAGAACTTGGACCAAAACCGGGGACGGACTGCCTCCGACTTAGAATCCAATTGGGTCAAGGGACGGACTGGTTCTGACTTAAAACTTGGGCTGAATCTGGGGATAAACTGGGTCCACCTTAGAACACCGTCCGGTCTAGTGGTGGACTGGTTTCGAATTAAAAACTGGGCTGGATCAGGGGACAGGCTGGGTCTTACTTAGAACCAGGACTGGTTGGTACAGTGTGAAGCCTCAGGTAAATAAAATGTTTTAAGGGTCAATAAGTAGATTAACCTTGATTATCAAAGATAATCTTGAATTACAGTGGCCTCGATGGAGAACTTTTTTATTTTTATTTTTCAATTACAGTTGACATTCCTTATTATATTAATTTCAGGTGTTCGGTGAACTTTTAACCATCACTCTGGATCCTGCAGACGGCATCCTGGGCAAACTTGCAGAAGCCTGCAAAGGATAAGAATTCTTGACAATGTCAGCTCTTCCAGTAGCGTGGCCGAGAGAAGAAGGTCAAATTTTACATTGTCCCTTCCTTTCCAAATTCAGATTGGCAAAGGAAAACATTGGTTATTGATTCTTTCTTTTCTAGGGATAGCTATTGCCTTCTTGTTTGTGTCATTTTGTGTCCTGAGAACTTGGCTTGGCAACTGTCAGGTTGTGGGCCCCCAAAATATGGCTGGATAGAAATTTGGGTTGCACCTCATTTGTGGCTAAATATGGCTGGGCAGAAATGTGGGTTGCACTCCATTTGCAGTTAGGGTCCTACCGTTTGTTACCAGCTCTCAGGAGAATTGTGTCTTTCTTTGGTTACCTTTAGGAGTAGCTCTGGATCTTGGGAGGGTAGTGTTTTTTGCACCATCTTTGAGGACCCCTCTTGGGTCCATGGTGTTGTTGAACACTGCTGGGAATATTTACTGTTTGTCCCAGCTGAGACCTGACAAAATATTTGAAAGGATTTTGTTTGTTTTTTTAATTAGCTGTATGATCTGAAGTTGGCCACATTGAAAGCTGATATTCAGAGCCTGATAGGAACTTTTTTTAAAGGCCTTTCCTCTTTGGCTAAAATGAAACTAAGTACCCAGAGAGAAAGAAAAACCTTCTGAAGCCTTAGTGCAAGGATTGACTAAAATGTTCCAGAGACTCATGGCTCTAAATCTAGAATACAGGAACCTTTAGATTTCCATCTTAGTTGAAGATCTTCCTGCTGCAAAGAAGCAAATTGAGGATAATGTAGTTAGATGGCTGGGTCAGTGTCTAGATGTTACTCAGGTTGCAGCCCAATTCTTAGAGGAATTATAAACTGTACTTGTCTTCCAAATTGAGTCTTTACAGGCACAGAAAAGCAGCTCTAGAAATTCAGAGCCCACCTATCCTTTTAACCAACTCCTAACCCTCCTTTATTCATCTCAAAAGGCTTGCAGATATTGTAAAATATCTGAATTTAGGAAATAAAGCCCTTCTTGGAGAAACTTAAATCCTTTCACTATACCTGTGAGATGTAAATGTTCTACCTGGTCTTCTCCAGGAAGTCAAAGCCATCCCTTGAAATGCAAACTTCAGGGAGGTAATTCTTAACAGAAAAAAAAAAGGTACTTGGAAGTTAGGTGAATAAAAAATCTTTAAAGTTTTTCCCACAAATATTAACAAAAACTTTAACCATCTGAGCAGGTAACCTTATTCTACCTGCCAGAAACACAATTTGGATCCAACCTTTTTTTTTATAATGAATTAATTTTGCATTATTGTATTTGTCTCATGGCTAAAATTTTAAAACGAAAGCCATAGATCTGCATCTATGTTTATGTATATATATATGCATGTATGTTATAGATGCGTGCTATTTTTCTACTTCTAGATAGTATTACTAAAATTAATTTGTAAAAACCTTTAATAGGCTTAAAGAGAAACAAGCATTTATATAAATCAAGTATACTCTCAGAAATATAGAACCCAAGAGTTTTTCAAGTTAACATGATCTAAGATAATCTTCGGTAAATAAAAACTAGTTTAAGTTTGTTGGTTTAATTAAAACAGGCATTAAATATAATACTTTTATTCTACCTACGTTTACCAAAAGTCAAATAAGCTCATTTTATCTTTTACAGAACTTGTCAGCAAGACAACTTAAGATGTTAGCTAGCTGTTTAATGTCACATGAAATCTTCATGAGTAATCTAACAATAAGTAAATTAAAAAATAATTTAAGATGAAGGTTTATAAATGACTTTTTGACAATAATTATGCTTTATGGTATATTTATTTAAAATAGTTTCCAAAATCTTTTTGGTAACTTGAAAACCTTGAAGTTATACTGAGATGATTTAAATGATGGCTATTCCTTGAAGATCTAGATCGTTTGCAAATAAGATAAAATATTGAAACATTAATTACTCAACATAGGTTTATCCACTTTTGGTTTTTACAGAGGAACTAAAGATATTTGGGTCTATTAGTAAACATGTATTGTGCCACATGGAAAAATTTACTATGAGGAAGAATATACTTCCAGAAATTATGAAATGTATTTATATTTGCCAAACCAGAGAACGCTGGTATAACAATTCACATTACTTCTTAGTTTTCACTAGGAGTAAAGGGTTCTGAGGATTAAGAATTCTAATCATATGGTGATGGAAGGAGAACTGACTCTGGATGATGAACACACAATGGGATTTATAGATGATGTAATACAGAATTGTACACCTGAAATCTATGTAATTTTACTAACAATTGTCACCCCAATAAATTTAATAAAATAAAATTTTAAAAAAAGAATTCTAATCAATAGATGTAATTAAAACTTAGAAATAATGAGTGAAAGAAAACCATCGTGTACCTGTAAACTGGATCCCCAATTCTTCTAGTTTCCTCAATTATCTGGCTACAACTTTCCCAACTAACATTTCCATTTTTCTCCCATCCTTCTGATTTGGAATCTCTAAGAACTAAGACTGCCCTTGAACCTCTTTAGAAGGGATCACACCAGGTCCTCCTCACTACCCAGGCTGCAGCCAAACTTCAGGGAATTGAACATTAGGTCCACGTCCCCCCATTAAAAATGGCTCCTCCAGACTCTTGGAACTGCACACCAGCTGGAGGTCTAAAATTAAAATTGACTAGTGAGGTTCCTCCCCAGAAGATGACAGCATCTTGAGATGGACAGCTCTCCCAAGATCATGGATCAAGGTCTTCACCTCCAATATGAAACCTTTATTCCTTTTGCCTTTTTGCTAGTTGCTTTTTCTCTCTGTTAATACATAGGAAGACAAGGCTCCTTAACTATGACAAGTGTCATTCAATCTATTGCTAAGGCTATAGCTGCACAGCAGAAATACCTAGACATTTTTGCTAAGGTGGTTTTAGATAATTGTTTTGCGTTACTTATTGGCTGAATAAGGAGGCATCTGTGCCATAACAAATACCTCCTGCTGTACCTGGATCTAACACCTCTAGTATTGTAGCAAATACAGGAAATTAACAAACAAGCCAATTCACTAAAACAGATTGATGCCCCTTCAGGTACATTCTTTGATGTATTTGATACCAGTTGGATTGGTTCATGGAGGCCCTGGCTAAGTCTCTTGGTATTATCCTCATTATAGTGTCGCTGTTCTCTCAGAGGTCTTAAATGCATGTTCACAGCTATAAGCAGTACATCGGAGGGTCTTGGTGAGCCTGGAAAAACAGAAACAAGATAAATGAGATGAACAGCAAAAACAATTCTTTCACAGATCTGACATCATAACCTAGGATTTTCACAATGAAACAAGAGCACCTTAACTCTGATGGTAACTGAGTAGCTAATACCAAATTTTTAGTCAATCAATCATATACGAGAGGATGACCGAAAGGGGGAATTGTTTAATTGAAGGAGGCCACTAGACTGAGGTGGCTCCAATGCCGCGGAGGCTGACATAAGCAAAGCAAAACTTATGCCTGTAAATGCCTCAAGGTTATAAAATCAAAACGCTAACGACAACCAATTACAAAGAGCCAGCTAGTCTTTACACTATGGCCAATCAACATTTTTTTTATTTCTGCCTTTTGTCTGTAAGTCTCCCCGTGAGCTCCTGACAGTGAAGCACTTCTAACCCGCTACCCATTTCCAACTGATTTTTGCTCAACTCTTAAAATTTTTAATGTTTCAATCTGTTGTTTAACGAACGTGATGTCGTCTTTGGAGCTTTTTATGACTGGCCCTGCTCCTAGAGAGACGCGAGCACTGCGATGCCCTCTTCAATACCAACTGTGTGAGAGCACACAGGAGGCTTGCACTTGCTTGCCTGCTTCTCTGGCCCTCCTGAAGTGTCCTCTCTGAGCCCAGGCGTAATATCTGTATTCTTCTTGGTGTGTCTATTATAGATTCCAGCACACAGGATCAACAAATATTTGTTGAATGAATGAATGAGGGACAAGGAGAAATGGTCAAGAAATGCCTCATATTAATAGCAAGCATTTACCTAGCACTTACCAGGTACTACGCAAAAGCATATACACAGAGTAGACCGATTTATTCCTAAGACAACCCTGTGAGGTAGGAGCCACTATTATCTTCATTTTGAATGTAAGAAAACTGCCTCGCAGAGACTAATCACTTGCCCAAGGTCACAAACTAGGAAGTGACAAAGTATGGGCCCTGACCCCAGAGCCCAGTGTTTTTTACCTTTACACCCAAGAGGAAAAAGGATGCTCCACCGTATTAGTAATAGATGGAGACCTCTCTAGTGGCTGCAAGGGATGCTACCATTGGTGCGATTTGTAGCTTTTAGGATCCTGAAGGCTTTTGAATTCTTGGACTTTTTAGGGGGACAGGAAAAAAGGCACTGCTCAAGGACATAAGAAAGGATGGTAATAGAGAGAAACAAAAGAAAACTTCTAAAGCCCCGTTCTGAATGGTTAAAGAGGAAATCTGCATTCACTGGCCAGAAAAATGAAAACACAAATACTTCAGTTATGGTTTAGCCATGACATGCAATTACTTGTGAATGAGCTCCCCGACATTAATGGAGACCACCACCATCAAGATCTGAATCCTGATAAACCACAACCTGAAGAGGAATCATGGCTCCAGTTGTGGTTTCTCTGCTGTAATATTTGCCCATTTTACCCCACCTGTCCCTCCTCTGGTAGCCCTTAGTCTGGCCAATGGATCTATCACTCACCCAACTCATGCCCAAAAATCTCGAACTCTCCCAGGATTCCTCCTTCCGTCTACCCCTTCACATCCAATTGGTCACCAAGTTGTGTGAATTCTATTTTATAAATCTATTCATTAAATATTTATTTTGTGCCATGAGTATGTAGTGATGAACTGGAGATTTCTCCCAGACCCACCCTCCAAGCTTCAAGGAGCTGAGTATCTTAAAGATGGCATTTTACAAATTAATAGCCTATTGCACTGCACAGCAGTAAAGGCAAGAAACGGAGTAGAAGGCTGGGAGGAACTACTGGAGTATATGATTCATCTAGAGAAGCCTGAAGGATTTTTTCTTGGCCATGTGCAAGCTGAAAGGGGAAGAATGTGTATCAGAAACCCGGTGATGGGAGAGGCAAGTGCAAATTTCTGGAGGCAAGAACAGAACCCACAGTATGGAGAACTGGCAGTTCACTACGACCTGAGAGCCTCAAAGCTGGTCCCAGCTGGGTCTTAATCTAGTAACTCACGGCCCAAAGGCTATCCATTCCTCAAAAGAAAAAAAAAACCCAGCATCATCTTTCCTGTCTCTGGAGGATTGCCCTTCAAGAGTCTCCCAGCACTTGTCATTCCTTCATCAAATATCTCCTGAGCACCCCTCCCCCCCGTGCAGACACCCGCTAGTACCGGCCTCGCAGTCGCAATACTTCTCGCCTTCAGAGTTTTCAATGTATTGGAGAATACAGAGCTGGGAGCAACTCTGAGCACTGGGGGTTGGGAAACCAAGCTGGAAGCGAGTCTTACGATGTTAACGACGTGGTAAGGACCCATCAGATTCACCGCCCACTGCTCACCGCTGTCACTGGGGGGCTCCAGGCCTGCCACCTGCTTGTCCTTGCCCAGGTTTGCCCCAGTGCTTTACTGACTCTTCCACCACCGCCAAAGACCACTGCCCATCTAGAACCGACTCCAACCCTTCGTAGTCCTCGCGTAGCTACAGTCGGCGACGCGCAGCTCTTGTAAGGTGGCCGGCGCGGCCAGGGAGCTCCTGGAGAGCAGCCACCAGCTGGCCTGCCCACCTTCAGTGCCCACCCTAGACAGGCTCTCTCCCTATATGCCTCCCACTCCCGGGCCGGAGAGCAGACACCGGGCGCGATGACCCCTTGGGCACAGCCCGCGTCAGCCGCCTTTCCCACCAGGGCGGGAGGGACCGCTCTGCCGGAAGACGTTAGCCACGTCTGGCGCTCCCCTCTCGCAGCCTTCCCGGGCCCGGCGGGGACTCGCGGGGACGCGCTCACACGGGAACGCGCGCGCCTGGCGGCTCCGAGGTCCGGCAGCAGCGCTGGGCGGGCAGAGGCGGGACCGAGGGAGGGACGGCCACAGCCTCCGCCATTCCCCGCTCCCTCCCTCCCTCCCTCCCAGCCCCGCCGCAGCGCACCACCTCCTCGCCCCCATCCCACTCCCTCCCAACCGCGCGCGTTCCGCTCGCCCCGGAGCCTCGCCCTCCGCCAGGATGAGCAAATGAGCGCGAGCGAGGGCATGAAATTTAAATTCCACTCAGGGGAGAAAGTGCTGTGCTTCGAGCCTGACCCCACCAAGGCGCGAGTGCTATACGATGCCAAGGTGCCGCCGCGGAGGGACAGGGAGGAGGCGCGGGCCGGGGTCCCCGGACGGGATGTGGATGCGGGTGCGGATGGCGGCGCGGAGCAGGGGGAGCGGCGGGGCCCGGGCGCTCCCTGCCTGTGGCTCCTGGGCATGCACGGCGCCGCGCGGACAGCAGGGGGCGCTCGCGGGCGCCGCGCGGGGGAGGCAGGGGCGGGGCGCTTCCGCTTCCGCTTCCGCCCGGCGCGCGGGGTGGCGCACGCGCGGTCCGAAGCCTCGCGCCAGCGGTGTCGCGAGGCTGCGGCCGCGCCGTTGTTTTGCGCATCCGACGGCATAGAGGGCCGCGCGTCCAGGAGGCCGCCCACTAAAGGCCTCTGCCTTCGCGTTTAATCTTTCTTCATCCTGCGCGGTCCAGCGCCGCGTGGGCTTTCGTGCGACGCCCTGACCGACTGACCCAGGTCCTAATCCGTCGCGCCAGAGCGCTGCCCATCGACTTGCGACGTCGTTGCCCTGGGGCCCCAGTCGTGTTTGGGCCCGACCCCTCCCGTAGGCCCCGAGGGCAAGGTTGACCCGGTGCCTTCTTCCCTCAGGGCCTTGCAGCATTTATGTTTTCAATCCCCGAGTCGCGCCCCGTGCCCGTCCACCTAAGGTCTCGGGGGCTCGCGAGGGACTGAATCACGTCTGCAGCTCCTCAGGTCTGGATGGCGAGAGGGAGCGGGCATCGCAGTCCGGGGGTGGGGGCTGTCCCAGGTGCGTCTGCGCAGCGCTACCCATTGGGGCACTTCCTAAGGACCCCGGGCTCTGCGTGTTCTACTTTTGGGCTCCGCCCCCGCAGCTCTTGTTTTCTGTTTGCTTTCCTATCTCCTTCCCCGCCTTGAGTATTCCCAGGGTGACACGTCCTGTCATTTGCCGCAGATGTCCTCTCTGGGGACACCGCTTGATTGGAATGGCATAACTTACTAGCTATCCTGGCCCTGGACACAGCATAGCTGAGGAGACTACAAATCCCAGAGGTCGCAGGGCTGCAGCTCTCTTGTCTGGCCAGGACTCTTCTTTAGGGACAAATTCGCTGGCCAATGGCTTCAGAAGCTGCTTTCATTCTCACACTCCAGAGACCAATCACAGGGAGGTTGGAGGGATGTTTCCTATTTTGAGGCATCCACTCAGGAATAAAATGGAATTGAAAGGGAAAATGTTTCAACGCAGCTCTCAGTCTAAAAAAGGAGCGAATGCTTTCTTTTCTTTTAAAAAAAGATCTATGATCTAGTTGTCCTGATCTAGCTTCTAGTATTCTGTATGTTCTGTCATTTGTGGACAATATTTCCTGGTTTCAGATCGTCGATGTTATTGTTGGGAAAGACGAAAAAGGCAGAAAGATCCCAGAATATCTGATCCATTTTAATGGTTGGAACAGAAGGTGAGTATACTTGTTAAACTGAACTGAAAATTGATCATCTGTGCAGCACAGGAACATTGCAAACTTCTTTGTTAAATTTTAGAAACACTTGTAGGAAAGCTTAATTTCCTGTTTTTGCTTTTTATCAAACCTTGCCTTTTCAGAATAATGATTACTTTTAAGTTGATTGTATTTGTGTTCTCTGTGGGTAATTCTGGAAACCCCAGTTGCTTCTTTGTCTAAATGAGTTCCTTTTTCAGTTTATTTGCTTCTTTTGGTGATTTTAAAATATTTGAATAGTTTTCTAAAATGTGTATTTAGAAATGTATATTCTGGTTCAGTTACTGTACCTGTGAGGTGCTTTTAGCATTTGTTTCATACCAAACTAAAGTACTGACTTTTTACATCTTTTTTGTTTGTTTGATTAGCTGGGATAGATGGGCAGCTGAAGATCATGTCCTCCATGATACTGATGAAAATCGGAGATTACAGCGTAAACTGGCAAGAAAAGCTGTAGCTCGCCTGTAAGAATACAAAAATCAAGACGTAAAATGTTATGCAATATAGTTCCTCTTAGTATTCAGAGTTTTTATGACATAAAAGTAAAATATGACCAATGTGGTTTAATAATTTTACATATTGAAAGTGTGTTAGTAAAGAGTGTTTCTGTTGTATTCTAAATAACTACTGTGTTTCCAGAGAGGGTATTGTATGATATTCTGAAATGGTGATTACCATTTATGTTCTAAAGTTTAATTATCAGGTACTGAAGAATCTTTGTTATTATGTCTTGGTGTTACCTCAAGACCCAAATCAGTCAACATCAAAATTTGTTTCACATCTGAAGAGAAATATCTATACCTTGCCGTAGGACCCTCGTTCCTAAGCATGAATTAGCTCTAATCTTTGATAAAGTCTTTTCTCAAAGAATAGTCTCCAAATGCTAAGTCATCTTCAATTAATTTGTATGGTGGGCTGAGCTTTCCATATTTTCTAAGCACTCAAGAAAATGGTGGCTGGTGCCAGAGGTAGATTTACCATGAAGCTAAAAAAGTTAAGCTTTGGAAACTTTCAATTGCACAGACCCCTTCCAAGTAAGCCCTAGAAATGTGTAAAATATGTATGAATGAAATAATTTAACCACAAAAAAAAAAAAAAAAAAAAAAATTTGTTTCAGTTGTGTTTTTGTTTGTTTTTTCAGGAGAAGCACAGGAAGAAAGAAGAAGCGCTGCAGGTTGCCTGGTGTCGACTCTGTCTTGAAAAGCCTCCCTGTTGAAGAAAAAGATGAAAATGATGAGAACTGTAAGTGGCTTGACTTATTTCCTCTGATTTAAAGAAATGTTAGAAATGTTACCTAGTTTTTTATGCTGCAGGATTGAGAGGGAAGATTCATTGAAGTTATAGACAGGGAAACATTTTAAGCTCATTACGTATTTTTTGTTTTACGTAGCAATAAGCACTTCCTCTGATGACAGCAGTGAAGAAAAGGATGAAGCAATAAGTGAAGAAAGTGATATTGAAGAAAAGACTGAAGTGGTAAAAAGTTTTTATTGTAAAAGCTCTGTCTTCAGTACATATTGTAGTGGTAAAATTATACGGTCAAATTCTCCAGTTGTGAATCATTTTGTAAAAAGGCGTTTTTTAACCAAACATTATGAAGTTGTACTTCATATTTAAGGGAAAATAGCGCTTATTTATAGTCACCGTGTGAACCTCTTGGTGACTTTATACCCATAAAGTATTTCCACAAATCGTAGTTATCTCTTTTCACTGAAGTTGTGAACTTTATTTTTATGATGGTGACTGAATTTTAAATCTTGTGTATCAGAGTTTGGCATTTTCTGCCTGCCTTCGAAGTTAACGTGAATCCTACTGGTAAACTTAAATGGAGGAGAAAGAAAATAAGCATTTGCAGTATCGTTAGTGCACTAAGACAAGTTGACTTTTGGCCTTTAATGTAGTTTCCATTAGAACGTGTGGCATCATTACTGGTGTAAATGTCGAAAATTAACGGGGTTTGTATCATATAGGCTCTTGTGGGTTAGTCCTTCTTTGGATGTAGACTCTCCTACTGTTTTAAGTAATTTAAGGATATGGAATTGTGATATTGCAGAAGGAAGAACTGGAGCTGCACACAAAAAGGGAGATGGAAGAGAGAATAATAACTATAGAAATCCCTGAAGTTCTGAAGAAGAAGCTTGAGGACGATTGTTACTATATCAACAGGAGGAAACGGGTATACAGAGAGAACACATAAAACATGGATTTGTAACAGCGTTCATTTAGCCATATTTTGTAATCACAGACTCAAACAATTGAGAAGCTTGGGGAATGAAATTTATATTTTGGGTTATATACTGAGTCAAGTTTCAAACTTCTCTGACAGTAGTGCTCTGCTGCTGATTAAAGTATGCAGTCTTTCCCAGCCCTGGCTACCCCTTAGAATCCTCTAGGGAGCTTTGCAAAGTCCTGCTGTCTGGGTTTCAACCCAGAGGGGAAGACAAAATTGATCTGTGATGGGGGCCGGCTGTGGATATAGTCTTAGAGGCTCCCCAGGTGGTTCTAATGGATCACTGCTTGCTTTTATTTAAAAAATTAATACTGTAATCTACATGGGAATGCGATCAGTAGAAGAAAAACATCGAAGAGCTTCAAAGCACATTTATTTAAAAGATTCTCTTCAAAACAGAATTGGCTTTGTTTTTGAGTTTAAAAAGTATTTTGAACCAGACTGCTGTTTCTTGGAATATATGGTTTATACAGTGAGATGATTGCATCAGATGTGTATATTTTTATTAACAGTTAGTGAAACTTCCGTGCCAGACCAACATCATAACTATTTTGGAATCCTACGTGAAGCATTTTGCTATCAATGCAGCCTTTTCAGCCAATGAGAGGCCTCGTCATCATCATGCTATGTCACATACCAGCATGAATGTGCATTATATCCCAGCAGAAAAGAAGTGAGTGGGAGAAGGGGGATTGGCATCTCGTGGTTCTCTCTTTGTGTATTAGAATAGTGACTTCTATTTAGGACAGGTAACACTGTTTCTGTTTAAGTTATTATGAATTAATCTAATACATCACTTAATACACAGTTTAATATCAAAATACAGTCCCTTTTTTGAAATGTTCAATAACTATATAGGTATCTGGTCTGGATGCAACGCCAGACTAGTTTGTTCAGTGATATATTTGGGATTTAACTTGTTCTTTGAGGAACACCAAAATGGGCAGTGAGAATGTTTTCAAAGCTTGTTTACAAACACGTCTTTATTACAGTCTGAATACAATAGTACCTCAGTTTTCTAACGTGTTCATTGACGAACATTTCGGTTTATGAATGCCATAAACCTGGAAGTAATGCTTTGGTTTTCAAACGCCTCGGAAGTCGAACATGTCACGTGGCTTCCGCTGAGTACAAGATCCTGAGGCCTAGCTGTTGGCTGGTTTTGAATGTTTCAGAACTTGAACGGTGTTCCCGGAACGTTCAAAAACTGAAAACCGAGGTATCACTATAATCGTCCTCATAGCGTGCCTTGGTGCGTGTGACCCAGCTGAAGTTGAGTCACAGGTAGATTGTTCAAGTCCAGACAGGTGCTAGGAGTTGATCGCGTCCGCTCCGTTCAGCTCCCAGCGACTGGGGTCTGTCCAGCTGCAGCACTGGCTGCTTGGGCACTCGTGGGGCACCGAACGCGCTCATTTCATTTGTTTTCATGGTGCTTAGTTCAAATCATAGCATACTTGCTGCACTTCATATTCTAGATCTGGGTTCCCATTTAGTTCTTTATTGTTGACATCTACAAATTCATTTCATGCTTTATGCTTGTAGGTGTTAAATACGGAATGTTTAAAACTCTGCCTTATGGAAAACATACTACCTCACTGTGGTATTCGGGGAAGTTCTGTTACTTTATTGCGTCTCTAACCTCTTCTTTTTAATCCTTCCAGCGTTGACCTTTGTAAGGAAATGGTGGATGGATTAAGGATAACCTTTGATTACACTCTCCCACTGGTTTTGCTCTATCCATATGAACAAGTTCAGTATAAAAAGGTGACTTCGTCCAAATTTTTTCTTCCGATTAAGGAAAGTGCCACAAGCACTAACAGGTAAGTTAGCCTGCAGTTCACCCATCAGATATCAGCAATCAGATAGTTGAATCTGTTTTTGAAGATTTCTGTCTGATGCTGTGCGGCCAGCATGTTTGGAGGAGGGAGAAGATTGAAGAGTGGTGGTTTTCATTTTTCCTGGGGAAACTAAGTCATCACTCATTTTCAAATGGCTCGGAAAGAGTTTACCAAGTGGAGATTCCAGTGTAGAGCACTTGGTTGGACTTTGAGCAGCTGTCCCTGTCTTTCCAAAGACACTGGGGTGAAGAGAACACTGCTGGAGAAGGGTAGATGTGGGTTTGAATTCAGCTCCCTTGCTGGTTGTGGGACTTGCGGAGATGCCTTCTGAGCCTCTTGCTTCTGCCTCTGTGCTCTGCATAAGCCACCTTTCCCTTCCATCCCCTTCTCCCTTCCTTCCTGGCTCCTGGTTCTCTGTCTGCCTCATGACCATCTCTTCTCAGCCTGCCTTCCTTTCCTGTTGGGTTCACCCCCAGGTGACAGGCCTGTACAGCTCCTTGGGGACCTGTGTTGATTTCCCCATGCCCTACTCCGAACTTCCAGGTTCCCAGTGTCCAGGTTGAACTGTTTCCACGTGTTTGAGGCTTTTCCAGTCCTGCCAGTAATGTGGTGAGAGAATGTGGCATTCTCGAGACCAGGGTTTCTCAACTTTGGCCCTATTGATGTTTTGAACCTTATCGTTCTTTGCTGTGGGACCCGTCCTGTGCACTGTAGGATGTTAAGTAGCATCTCTAGGCTTCACCCACTAGATGCTGGTAGAACATTCTCAATTGTGACAACCCAAAGTGTCTCCAGACAGTGTCTGTGTTCCCCTGGGAGGGCAAAATCCTTCCCAATGGAGAACCTTCTCTTAGACACATATAAAAGGGGCATCACAATCTCTAATACCAGCAGGCCTCACAGTTATTGAGAGAGTTAAAATGATTTTATATGTTACTTTTTAAGAAAATCTTTGTTTTGGTACGTTTGGAAGTAAATGTTTATAGCCTCCAGGAGTGGACTTCAAAATGTTTTCTATTCTTTCTGAAGGAGGACATTTAAGAACCCCTCCAGATTTTGCAGAGATTCTGTCAGCTGGGTATTTGTGACACTCTTTCCTCTTCTTCTGTAGGAACCAGGAGGAGCTCTCGCCAAGCCCACCTTTGTTGAATCCATCCACCCCGCAGTCCACGGAGAGTCAGCCAACCTCAGGTGAACCGGCCACCCCCAAAAGGCGCAAAGCTGAGCCAGAAGCCTTGCAGTCTCTGAGGCGGTCCACGCGCCACTCTGCCAACTGCGACAGGCTGTCTGAGAGCAGTGCCTCGCCTCAGCCCAAGCGCCGGCAGCAGGACACATCTGCCAGCATGCCCAAGCTGTTCCTGCACCTGGAAAAGAGTAGGTCCATTCCTGGATCCCAGAGGCCATTCAGTTTTGCTTGGTCTGGGCCAGGCACTGCGTTCCTGAGAGGAATCCAGCCAGCAACGGGCCTAGAGCACACAGTCACAGCCAGATTTGCCCACTGGCCTGCAGGAATTGGACCCAGGGCTTTGGCCCTGACTGAGGCTTAGGAGGTGTTTTCCCTAGCCTGTGAGCAGCTGGCTGGGAGGGGGCGCCACTACACCTTCAGCTCTGGAGTTGGATGCTTGGCGCCTACTGCTTTAGTTAGCTCTGTCTCACGAGTCCTTAGCAATCACTCCCCATTCCCTCCCTGCCCAGTCCTGATCTGCCATACTAAGTAACCACTAATTACTTCCTGCCCCTCTGGATTTGCCGCTTCTGGGCATGAGTGCATATCGGTGGAATCATGCCATATGTGGCCTTTGATCTGTGGCTTTCACTGCGCACAATGTTTTCCAGGTTCATCTTGTAGCTTCTATCAGTACTTGATTCCTTTTTCTTTTTTTTTTAGGCCTAATAATATTCTAGGTACTGTCTTATAATAGGAGAGTCTTATTGTTAAAGACTAATAACTTCTCTGCTGTGTGTAACAGTCTTCCAGTGGTCTTTAATTCATGGCTGTGTGATTTATAAGGGAATAGTTAACATCTTTTCCTTTTGCAGAGACACCTGTGCATAGCAGATCATCCTCCCCTGTTCCTCTGACCCCTAGCAAGGAAGGGAGTGCAGTGTTTGCCAGCTTTGAAGGCAGAAGAACTAATGAAATAAATGAGGTAAAGAGCAAGTGTCTGCTGTTCATCCCCAGTGGGTCCTTTTGTGGTTGCTCAAGTCCTGTGGGAGGAGACAGGGTTTCCTTGGAAGCCGTACACTGCTCTTAATCGTTAACAGAATGGTTCATACGCTGTGTGATACTGTGTTGTTGGTTTCTAAAATGAGGAAACTGTTAGGATTCCACTCTACACTTACATTTATCTTCTCTCTTAAGTACTGAAATATGAGTACAGTAAGTCCTCACTTAAAGTCATCAGTAGGTTCTTCGACTTTAAGAGAAACGATGTGTACCAGTTTTCCCACAGGCTAATTGATACAAACAAGATTAAGGTAAGTTCCTAGGGCATCGCATTGACGTTATAACGAAATGATGTGATTTAAGGACCTCCTGTATTTGCATTTTGTAGAATAGGTGTTGGAACACTTCTGCAGAAGGCCAGAGACAGAGAGTGAATATTTTAGGCTTTGCGGGCCACACAGTCTCTATCAAGACTACCCAACTCCCAAAGCATCCACGGGTACTATGAATGAGCGTGCTATGTTCCGAGAAGACTTTATTTATGGGCACAAATGTCATATCAGATAACTTTCATGTATTATGAGACATTGGTGGGGTTTTTTTTTTTTTTTTGCTATTTTTCCAACCATTTCAAAATATGAAATCCATCCTTAAGAGTAAAATTATAGCCATCCCTTTGAAAGCATGCTTAATGTCATCATTAGGCCAGACATTTGACCTCAATTTCTTATCTTGCCACCAGGTTTCCATTTTCTAGATGGGGACACTTCTCATTTTAAAACTTTATTTTTAAGGCCAGTTAACAGATGTAGGCAGTTTCAGGGGTTCGGGAGATGTCTTAGTCCACTGGGATATTCTGTGAATCTCACCTAGGAGGTGGGATTTCCTTGTTTCTGTGTACAGGAGGAGATGACTTTACAAGGCAGAGAGAACATTTGATGACGGTCAGCAAACTTTTTCTGTCAAGGGTCAGATTGTAAATATTTTCAGGGTTGCACACCATACGGTCTCTTTCTAGACTACCCAGCTCTGCTGTTAAAGCATGAAATTGGTGTGGACAGTTCGTAAATGAATGGACATGGCTCTGTCCAATTTCATATATGCAGACTGGCAATTGAATTTCATATGATTTTCACATGCCATGAAATATTATACATTTATAACAACCGTTTTTTAGCACAAGGGGGTCTGACTGGATTTGGCCCAAGGGCTATAGTTGGCTGACCCATGATAGAGAAGCTGGAAAATCCAACTTGTTTTACAATAATGTTGAGGAAAAGTTAGGAATTTTCTAGTACAAGTTTTCAGACAAGAAGGTCCTGCTGGTGTTGTTATTAGGTTGGTGTAAAAGGAATTGCAGTCTAAAAGTTTAAAAATAGTTGCAAAAACCGCAATTACTTTTGCATCAACCTAATATTTAAAGGGAATGATGTTTCTTTTAAAACATCTAAATATTCAGGTAGGACCATTCCCACTTTGGTCAGTGGCGTGAGCCCGCCATCTAGTGGTTATAGATACAGCTGCAAGCTCTAGTGAAAAAATAGGCTTTCTAGTAAATGGTTGAACTTCAGCAGGCTCTCCCAATGACTCACGAGACCTAGTGCATGCATCCCCACCTTTATGAGTGTGTGTGTTTTAACCAGGACTCTGCATCCACATCCTTTGAGACTCTCGTCCCGATGCTGTTTGCTGCCCCACTGCATCAGGAGGGTTTGGGTGCACACGTTTCTTGTTAAGACCACAGGTGGCTCTCGTGCACGCCCTAGTTGAGAATCCCTCCACTAGAAACCTGTTGTTTTTCCCCTTAATGTATATAGGAGATGCTACCCTGCATTGAGATGCAGAATTGAGTGAGTGAGGTAGACTGCCTTGCTAACTAGCTAAATGACCAGCTTCTGGACACATGCGCTTCATGCCTCCAATGATGGCAAGTTTCTGTATGTTCACCACGGGGTTAGTTGCCGGGGGCTGGTATGAAGATGCTAAAAACGGCATTCTGCAGCACAGCAGTGGGGTCAGTGAGGCAGGGGCTGAAACTAAGACCTTTGGCATGGAGTCACACAAAACCATGGGAGTACGTGTGAGCTTCTGTGATTTCATTTTGTTAAAGTGGCTACATTGGCCTTTCTGGAGTTGTTTTGGCATCCTGCTTTATCTTGTAGAGAGTTTCCTTTGACCTTACTGTTTCCAGATTAAACTTCACAGATCCCAAAAGGTAAAGCAGCAACTCAGGAAAATAGTTCTATAGTTAACTGAAGCATTTCTACAGAAGCTTGTCAGAGTTTTGAAATTCAGCTTTTATTTTAACAAAGCCCAAAACTCCACCCGCAGTTCTAAAATTCAAAGTGAAGGAAAAGAAATCAGTTACCAGGGCTGAAGTCTATTTTCATTTGATTCAATGGGTCAAACTATTAAATTTCCAAAGTGAATATAACGTAGCAGGAATTAGGGAATCTCGAAACAGTACTAATATTGCTCAAAACATCGCTGGGTTATTATTTTTTCTATTAAGTTGCAGTTATTTTATTTTATAAATATATAAAAGCAATCCAGACAATATACTATAGTTGGTCAGAAATGTTTTTTAATATATTTTAGTGATGATTTATTCACATGTATATACACATTATCATCACAGTGAGGAAAGGCTTAGAAAGGATTTTTTTGTTTTTTTTCTTTCAAGGGAATTAATGTGCTTATGTTCCTTTTTAATGATTTTATGAAATTAAAGTATACTTTGATGATGGGAAAGTAAGTATTCAACATCTGTTCACTAACTCAACCAAAGAAATAAAACGTCCATGCCACCGCCAAAGTTAAAAACACCTGGCAAATCTTAATTACACCACAAAGTCTAGGGAGTTATGTAAAAAAAGTAAAAGCATTTGGGTTTTTTCAAGTTCCAGATGACCATACAGAAAATGCAAGTCTTCAGCTAAAGAAGAATAATGATAGCAAACATTTATGAACTACTTTCTATGAACTAGGCACCATAAACACTTTACATATATTACGTCTGGGTTACTTTTTACTGCTTCATTCTCTAATACATCAAGGCTTTCCAAGAAGGGAAAAGGGGCAAAATGACCAAAACAGTCACAGTCCATTAATAGGTAGTAGCTGTTGAAAATTAGGAAATCAGATATTTCCTTAATCTAATTTTAAGTCTTCCCCCCACCTTGTGTTTATTTTGATAGAGGCATTTTTTCCCTCTACATACAATTTACTGTTACAATTTTTAGGTGATTAGAAGTGTCTCTCTGTTGCCAAGAAAGGTGGATCCTCCTGTGATTGATTTAAAAAGCAAAAATGTTTTTCAAAATTATAGAAAATTAATATATATGCTAATGTATGATCTATTTGAAAAATAATACATTTTTCTCATGCCCCCTAAATAATAATTCCACCACTAAGAAATGAACGTTAACATTTTGGTGTACACTTCTTGGTATTTTTTCCTATGTGTCTGCATAATTACATTTATACTATGTATTTACTTTTTTGCAAGTGTCTTCTTGAACTTAATCGTTTTGTAGCTTGATCCTCTTCAACATGATACATTATATTCCTGTATCCTGGGATCATGCTGACAAAGAGCTTCATGGGAATCAGAGGGTGGCTTTAGAACTTCCACAGTGGTTTGTTGTCACTGTTTTCCCCCTTTTTCTGGTCCAGCTGTGGAGTAACTCCTGCAGTGCCAGAGGGATGACCGGGAGCTTGGGGGTGAGAATGTGACACTTGACTGGTGCATCTGCCTGCTGGCCTGAAGATGTCAAAGCACATGTATTTCTTCCGGAATGCCAAGTGTTGAGATCTGTTGGTAATGGAGTGTTAAGATATAATAAAGCAGTCCGTTCGTGCTTTTTGCAGGTCCTCTCCTGGAAGCTTGTACCCGACAGTTACCCACCAGGCGACCAGCCGCCTCCACCCTCTTACATTTACGGGGCACAACACTTGCTGCGATTGTTTGGTAAGAAATCCTGCTCCTTGTGTTCTTTTTTTTTTGTGTGTGTGTGTGTTGTGTGTGTGTGTGTTTATTGCTTTGGTTTTAACACTCTTGTTAGCTTATATACATCTTGTGGTAATTTGGGGATCTGAGAAAAATCACTGAAAGGTGACTTCAAAAAAAATGAATCTTAGAGCACAGCTCACAGTGGCCCATGTCGGGATTGGTGTTATCAGCCACGCTCAACTGACCTAACCAGCCCCCCTACTTTCACCATCTGGAATGCTCTTTGCACAGGTTTCTTGGCTCACGCTTCTATTTTATTCAGGTCTGTGAGGCTTTCCCAACTGCCATATCTAAAACAATGCCCGCACCCTTTCATTTTGTATTTCCTTATGTTGCTGTGGTGTTGTAAAGAGCATTTAACACTGTTTTATTATAAATAACAATACAATTTGTAAATAAAAAAATGAATCTTAAATTTCATAAAAATTATTTGTAATATTTGTACTACTACTTTGTCTTTGTCTTCAGGAAAAGGTTTTAGTTTTGTTTGATGATGTAAATGTTAATTTCAATTCAAATAAGGACAAACAGAGACCCAGACGATCCCTGAGTGTCTTACTCATTGCCGGATTCTGCCGATTATAAATGGTTTTGCTTTTCTTTTTAATGTAGTGAAACTTCCAGAAATCCTTGGAAAGATGTCCTTTTCTGAGAAGAATCTGAAGGCTTTACTGAAGCACTTTGATCTCTTTCTGAGGTATTTCTATTACTTTGTCAACAACTTTACTGCCTTATGTGTGACTTTTCTGAATTTCTCTTTTGCAGATGTGGAAGCTAGCTCTGTGATATTTTAAATAGTAGCAGTATTACCTAAGTGTGGTTGATTCTAACTGTAATTGTAACATAGGGGGTTTGGGGCTATTTCTTTTTTCCATCTGGTTTTTGAGTCAAGGGTATTCGTTATATGGATAAAAATTTTTGTGTCTCTAGAAGAATCCAGTTGGATAACCTCGTGAAAAGAAAGTTAACTTTCTACAGTAGAAGTGATTGAGGTTGATAAGTTAATTTTATGTTTTATTCAGGAGTACCTTAAGTATTAGACTCTTTGTTGCACATACATAAAGTAACTTAAATATTAACATTTACAAGTTGGGTATTGGTGTTTACTTCAGAGCTAAGATAAATGACCAGTAGTCTGTGTTGACAGTGTGAATTCAGAGAAAGGTATTATTTCTTTAACCTGACAGAGCCAGTCATTTTATTACATCATAGGATCATTTGCCCTGAGCTCCCCACCGCCCCCGCTACCACCACCGTGCCGTGGCCCCGGCGTCCTTTATGCCTGGCCCAGCTCTCTTCCACCCAGATGTCTACAGATCACTTCCTCTCCTTGGCGTTCAAGGCTAGTCGTCACCCTGGCTCACCCAGCTCGTCCTACTTACCTGGGTTTGTTTCTTCCTTCTCTTTAAGGGGGCGCCCTTATAGTCAGACCTCCACCTGTAAGCGCTAATCAAGTAGGATCTCCCACAGAGCGGTGAACACTCCAGCCAGACAAATCAGTCATGGAGTTTTTCAAAGATACTTTCATGCAGGCATTTTGAAAAAAGTGTGAGTGGAATTAGGCTTTATAACATTTTATTAGAAACAATAAAAATCCCTCTTCCCTTCCAGCCTCTCCCTCAAACAAATCCACAACTCTATTTGGCATAAAAATTTTATAATCCAAAATCAAATAATGCCAATAAAATATGAAGAGGTGGCTGTAGCTGCGAGTTAGCATAGGAAAGCCTGCTAATTTTGAAGTATGCCCAATACAAAATAGAATAGGGTTTTAAGAAGTAACTTAGAAAAATTTACAAACAAATACAGTAATTGGTTTTGAAAATGTATCCGAAGACATCAACCAGAGAATCAGTGGACTCAGTAATCACCAAAAAAAGGGTGCGATCTAAGAAGAACAAGTTCACTCTCGAATGAATTTTAACTCGGTTTTTACTGAAGAAGGTATTGTAAGGTTTATCCTTAAATTTTTAGGAATTTGGACAGATGGGCAGAGGCCAGGGAAACAGACATGAAGCTAATTAACTAGCTTACTGGTTAATATGACCCATGTGAGAATGTTTCAGCCCTCCACCGTGAAATTTTTGACGCTTCAGCATCAAGGTGGCATGTGTGTATTGCAGACTCTTGAATGGCCACACGTTAACATTCATTGTCAGACATAAGTCAGTCTTGTATGTGTTTTGGTACTGTGAGCTAGAACGGGAACACCTTTTGGTGTGGCAAATTAGGATACAAAATGCCCTTTCCTAGTTATACCATTCAATTTTGGTGTGACTTAGCCACTATAAGCATAGTGAATTTCTCAAGTGACATTTGTTGAGTTTATAACTCATTTTTTATAGTTTGTTTTTAAAACAGGAAAATATAGAAATAGTCACTGAGGCCTTTTCTGCCCAGAAGCGTTTATATAACCAAGACTGCCACCTAGCGGGCTTTAGGTTCTCTTTCTATTTGTACACTTGTTAGTGAAAGGATTCCAATGAAATCCATTTTTTCTTCCTCATACTGAAAAAGAGTGAAAATTTAGCATGGTTGGAAGTTAAGATTTTGCTTGTGGTGTTTAGTCCTTACTGTGGTGATCATCCAGCTATTTTCTTTTCCAGGTTTTTAGCAGAATACCATGACGACTTCTTCCCAGAGTCTGCCTATGTCGCTGCCTGTGAGGCACATTACAGCACTAAGAACCCCAGGGCGATTTATTAAAGTTTTGGTGGTTCTGGAAGAATAGCTTCTCTGTCTAGCTTTGCGCTCTGGGTTCCCAGTGGAGAACTGGGGAGATGGCGGGCCTTCTTTACAGAGAGAGCAGACATGATGCCCACCCCAGGGCCTCTGGCAGAGGCAGGCCCGTTTATCTGAGTTGCTTACATACTGTAGTTATTTCTGTTAAGGAGTACTTCCTTGGTGCCTGAACGGCCTCCAACGTCTGAGCCTAACCACTGTACACGTCATGTGTGACAGCGGGAAGAGAGCAGCTGTGGCCCCAGTGAAGCGATCATGGCAGTGTGCAGAGGCGAGGTTGTTTCAGTAGACACTGGAGTTGGTAGCAATACCCACATTTCTTAGTTATTTGTTAGCACTAAGCAAAGTTGTTTTGCAAACTGTTTTCGTTCTTATGATGAGACTGAGCAACTCTGTCCAACAAATCTTAGTTTTGCTTGGAAACTGCAAAGTAGTCCCAAAATATTTTAGAGGGAATTGATATTGATGGCAAAAGAAAATTTGCAGCTATACATTTGCTTGTTACAGTTCCTTTTCTGTAAAACCTTATTTTTGGTGATCTAAAAAAAGCGTTGCCTGACTTGTTTGAGATTTTACTGCTATACTTTGTTGTGTAATGTTATGGTTCCCATTCTGTAAAACGTTATTTTTGGTGATCTAAATAAAGCAGAGCCTGTCTTGTTGGAAAGAACCAGGAGAGTGTTTTCACTCTGGCTTTGTCTTCTTTCGGTATTACAAAGGAACAGTAAGGTAACCTCTTGACTCATAACTTTGTTTTATTTTATTTTACTTTTGTGCCTTTATTGTTAAGGCCTTTTCTTTTCCTTTCTTTCTTTGATTTTGTCTCACTGGGCGGCTTGACTGGAAGGTGGTTCCTGGAAGTTGGTGCAACTCTTTGCTGTCTTATTGCCACACTCTGGCTGGCTATTGCATTTATCCTTCTCCATGGTGACCAGTTTACGGTCTCTCCAGTCACCCTGTAGTCCTCATTTTAGTCTCTCACACACCTCCCCATCTCATCTCGCCCAAGATGCTTTAGAAAGTTCCGTGTCAATTGAAGGGATACCAGTACCATACAAGCCTTGAATATGGCACCTGCCTTTTCTTGGAGCTCACATCAGTTGACCTTAACTTCCAAGGATCACTGGTCATGAACAACAAGGGCTACAGGGAGTTTTTTAAAAATTTGTAAATGGTTCCATCAAAGAAACTTCTGCATACACTGACCCGGGGGAAGCAGAACTGCTAAATCAGAGTAGACGTCACCTTTGTGCACTTGGTTGTAAGTGACGCGGGTTTGGGGTTTCTCTCCTGGAGTAGCACTGGTGTTCATGCTAGGTTTCTGCTCCATTTGGTTCATGCAATGCCTATTTAACCCGGGTGCACCTGCAGTGTGCTCTGATAGTGGAAAAAGTGTAGTCAGTGATTATTCATGGCCTGGGAAAGAAAGCTTCTCTTGTAAGCATCTACTTGTTAAATGCCTTCAATGAAATGAATGTAAACTGTCTCTTAGAACATTTGTATAGTTACATACCTTGAGTTTACAATTCATTTATTTTCTAGTAATGAAAAATTATATTCCCCCAAAGGCATTTCTTAATCACAACTTCTCTTAAGCTGATTATTCGCAGCTTAAGTTGATTTAAATAACTGTTGAAATATTTCTTTATTGTATATTAATAATTTTTCAAATAATTCATCAGTTAAAAATATGATTTAAATGTCTGGAACATCCTTACAAAAATTGTACATTATCTTCCTTTTGTCAATTTTTAAATTCTTACTTTCCTGAACTGCCAAACCTTGATGTTAAGTACCATATTCATTGTGTTAATGTCTTCCTTTTAAGTCATTTAAATGTGTATTGAAAATAATATATCTGTAACTTCTGTATCAGAATCTTATACTAAAAACCACTGAATTGTACACTTTTAAGATTAATCTTATGGTATGTAAATTATATCTCATTTAAAACAGGGAGATCTAGGTACTGGCTCTGTAAAACGCAAGAAAAATGCACCATGAAAACCCATTTTTGAGAACTTAAAATACTCCAGCATGGCTTCTTTTGTGTATCACTGCCCAGGGCTGGCCGGCTAAGTAAGGTTCCTTTTCTCAGGCCACTGAGCTCATGCTTCACCAGAAGCTGAGAAAATACACTGTTGTGCCTTCATATAATTTCCTTCATGAGCAAACATGGAGTTGACAGATCTTCAAACTTCTTTGACTTCCAAATTCTTCTGAATGGCAGGACATAAGGAAAAAGTATATACCGATATTATCATAAGCAAAAAAGTTAAACAGAGATTAGTGACAGCAAAAAAACAAAAACATGAATTAAGAATAATGCAAATCATGAGCAGTTCATCTTTATAAGCCTTTATGTTTTAGCATTTCTTTGCAACATCAATCTTCATCCTTCCAGAAGGTCATGAAAAACCATAGGTAGTAAAGTGCTCGACTGTGTTTTCCTATTGATTTGTACTATTCTCACTGAGATTTACAACCTTCAGTGGAATGATTTAATAAGTCATTCTGAAGATCTGCTTTGGCACAAGGTAAATTATAGCAGCCTGCAGGTTCTATTTACTGCTCAATCTTCACTATTGTAAAGGTGACTTTGGAGACAATTTCAGGTCGTCAGCCTTTATTATTATAGTTGCCCATTATTATCCAGAAAATAATTTTGGGTGAGATGCATTCTGAGCTGTATAGAAACACACCTGTTAGTGTCAGCGGATGAAGGCTGTTCAAGTGTTTTGGGGCAGTACATAAAGTCTGAAAACCAAAAACACTATTGGAAGGGAAACTTAGTAAGATTTTCTTTTTAAATATGATAGTTCATCTTTTATATTCTGTAGCACATAAAGCTTAACTAGTCATAGCATTGAAACCTTTTGTTAATTTGGTTGTCCATAAGAAGCCATGGTGTGGTAGACAGATTGAAAAGTGTTTCTAAATCTTTACACATGCACACACGCCATGTCTCTGTCCCTAACCTTTGAAATGTGAATTTACAGTTTCTCCTATCAAGAGGTACTAATGTTTTTCTTCCCCTTGAGTTTGGTCTGGATTTTTTTTCTTTTCCCTTGTGTTGAGGGCTGACTTTCAATAGATCACATCAAGGGAGCTGCTTTTCTATGTACGAAACCCTGAGTAGTATGGCTTTGGTACTCGCTTTGGCCGAGAAAATATGGCAGAAATGATTCACTTCCCTTCTCTTCCTTGGAATCTTGCTGATATGTGAACAAATCCGGACAAACCTGCTGGATGATAAGAGTGCCTAGTTATTCTCATTGCCCAGACAACAACCAGCTGACTGCCCAACATGTGAGTGAAACCATTTTAGACCAGCCAACCCCCAGCCTACCTACCAGCCCACTACAGATGTAGACAAGCCAACCCAAATCTGCCAAACCTAGCTCAGGTCCACAGAACCACCCGGTTGACTCACATATCATTGATCAATAATAAATGCTCATTGTTTTAAGCCACTGAGTTTTGCCGTGGTTTGTTATGCAGGAATAGAGAACATTGCAGTGTAGCTTTGTGGTGTGTATGTTTTGCACACTATGGAACAGCTCATACTTCATTGCCTTGGCTGAAATTGCTGAAATTCTGGCATGAACATGAGCCATTAGCTAACCAAGAGAAACATACCTGCTCCTACTACTGCTCAGATAACAGGAAAGAAAATGGACAGAGACGGCAACGCGTCTTTGAGATCTTGTAGCTAGTGCAATCTGAATTTCATTTTGTAAGAAATTTAAAGTGTGCAGAAGACAAGAAAGGAGAACATAAAATACGTTTTCACCACAAAATTGACAACTGTTCTTATTTTGTAATATTTGTTTCCGGCCACTGTTTTACAAATAAAGCATTTTGGATTTGGCTAAAATTTCTTTTACCATTACCTGGATCTCTATCCCCTGCCCTTCTCCCAAAGGCAATACTACCCTGATTTTGCAGTGTGGACTCATATTGTACACATGGAACTTTTTCCTCTTGTACTCCATGTTTTTGACATATATAGATGCATATTTACACATATACAGATACATGGATACATAGTATATACATATGTACATAAACATATAACTACATCATTCTGTTTTTACACATTCACACATTTAGTTTAACCCTTTTAACTGCCCTATAAGAGCCTATCACATGGATATAATACTGTGTATTAATTCCTTTTCTAGTGTTGGGTAGTCAGATTGCTTCTGAGTTCCCCATTTACTAAAGTGTTACAAAACACCACTTATATGTAGTTCCTTGATTCCAAATGCCAGTCTTTCTCTAGGTCATCCACCCAGAACTGCTGGATGGTCAGACACATGCCTTTTCACATTTTCTAGAATCTAAAGTTATCCCATTAGACAGGGACCTTGCTTTGTAAGAGTTCCTGGGTGTTCAGTTTCAGGGCAGTCATCTTATGGGACAGATTTATAACACGGAGCTAAAAGAAAAAACCTGGATGAAAACTTGAAATCATTTTGAAACATTCTCCATGTTACCTCATCTCACATCACCCCCTCTCCCCAGTGTTTTTATGCAGTATTGGAAATAATTATTTGGTGGTCTCATAGAAATTAGAAACGAAAAATGAGTTTACAGTGATAAAAAGCAGGGTAAACGTGATGGCCTGCTGTTTGGCTCACTAATTGGTTTCCAGGGCAACTATTAATGACATTATGGAAAGATGTTGAGATTGGCCATCCAAGGAATATTACAAATACTGTGTTGAATGGGGCAGACGCACCCCACTACACATTAGATAATTTCTGAGGGGTCTCGAGTTTATTATTCAATAAGGCAAACCAGTTCTGATTTTCTCAACTGAGAGGTCAAGTTTAAAAACCTGCGTTTTGGGCGGCCAGATGGTTCAGTTGGTTAGAGTGTGAGCTCTCAACAACAAGGTTGCTGGTTAATTCCCTGTATCCCCTGCAACTAAGATTGAAAATGGCGACTGGACTTGGAGCTGAGCTGCGCCCTCCACGGGTAGATTGAAGGACAATGACTTGGAGCTGATGGGCCCTGGAGAAACACACTGTTCACCAATATTCCCCAATAAAATCTATTTAAAAAAAAAAAAACACCTGCGTTTTACCAAGACGTGACACAGTAAACATACGATGGTATGGTCAAGGTTAGGTCAAACAATATTCTCTCTGTAACAGGAGAAGATCACTCTTGTTGCCTAAGCAGTAAGTAGCTAAACGTTCTTAAATTCTCTACATCCCCTGTCAACAGTGAACGAGTACACAGGAAGCCTGTCCCCATAATAAATGTTCTTAAGAAATTGTGTCCTTTAGGTTCGGTCCAGACCAGCTGATCGTAATAGGCTAATGTCATCATCACCCTATTGTTTTCAATGTGTAAAAGCATACTTGAGAGCTGCCTGAGGGTTTGCGATTTATGTCGGGTTACATTATAGATGCTCTGTAATGCAGCTGCTCTTAGTTTAAAATTCTTAAAACTCAATATTGAATTCTTAAAATTCAATAAGAATTGCTGGTTAGTAGAAGTAACACTCTTACCATGCATTTTGCATAGACAAATGAGGAGAGATAAAACTATTGGACAACTACATCCTTCTCAAAACTTCCAAACCTGACCGATCACAAAACCATGATTAAAATGAGTAATAAAATTATAATAATAGTGAAGTAAACTTCTATCTCCCAGAAATCACTCTAAAAGGAACATCTGATGCTAGTTTTTCAGTTCTGTCCTTTAAGATTTTTGGAATCAAGACTGGTTTTGGAAATATCCAGCATATTTTGCACACTTGAGGGACATTTTATAAAGGAATTTCAAGGTGTTCCCAGTTTTTCAGTGATTATCTGGCAGCTCCAAATGCACGGCTCTCTGCTGTTGTGTTTTTCTGAAAATGGGACTCTGCACACATTTTTCCTCTGCCGGCTTGCTTCCTGTCTCTGCCAGTAGACGGCGCTGGAGGGAAAAGCCAGAGGAAACGAGAAGGGGCTTCATCCTGACTGGCTTGCTTTTCCTGTCCTGGATGCAACGGCACCTCGCCCTGGCGGCGGCAGCTGCTTATAGCCTACGGGGGCTTCGGCACTTCCAGAAGCGGCCTCCTGGGACGCGCCCCCTTCCTCAAAAGCCAGAGCCTTAGCTCCGAAGGCCCCTTCTCTAAAGCCCTGGGCCAAGCAGCAGCGCTCCGTCCTCCACAGGTATCAACATGTTCTATAAACATCTTTAGGGTTCTTGGTACATCTGCCAACTTGCTTTCCAGACGAATTATTATGATTTACCTTCTCACTGGTTATGTGTGAAAATGCTTCTAGAAAGCTCTCTCCCATTCAGTTGTTAATTAATTAAGCATTGTCTTTTACCGATTTTTACATTTAACTCTGGAATTCAGTGGTTCCCAAATGTTGGTGGAGATTGAGTGGTTGTGACAAGAGATTATGTGGCCCACCAAGCCATCTGGTCCTTTACAGATGAAATTGGCCAAACTGATCTCGCTTTTCAAATATATTACAATCATGCCTGCCTATTTTTTAGTTTCCGAGTTATTTTTCAGTTGCTGTTGTTAGGTCCATTTTAAGACTCCTAATTTATTTAAGAGGCATTTTCCTCTTTTTTTATTGATTATATTTGTCAAAGGTGATCTTTTTTATGTTTTGTTTCAAGAAATTTGCTCTTACATGTATAAATAATGCTATATGTTTCTGTTTTCTATATTTTTTCTGCTTTATTTTCTTCATCCGACTTAAAAAATCATTTTCTAAAAATGTTGAGATAATTATTAACTATTATTATCAGTAGTAATATTATTAAACCAACCAATCCCCATTTAAAAAAAAAA
Source organism: Rhinolophus sinicus (assembly GCF_036562045.2). Taxonomy (NCBI): domain Eukaryota; kingdom Metazoa; phylum Chordata; class Mammalia; order Chiroptera; family Rhinolophidae; genus Rhinolophus; species Rhinolophus sinicus. Next base: position 8,841,083 of record NC_133768.1, read on the forward strand.
ATCACACGATACTAATATTTTCAGCTCCCAAAATAAAACCAAGTTAAAAACTAAAAGGCCAGTTAGTTGGCCAGTTATATTAGTTGGCCAGTTAGCCCAGTTGGTTAGAGTGTGGTGCTAATAGCACCATGGTTGCCAATTTGATCCCCGCATGGGCTACTGTGAGCTGTGCCCTCCTTAAAAAAAAAAAAAAAAGGCACAGACACATAAAAGCACAATTAAAAAGAAGGAAAAATCTGCATCCACCAGCCTACCACTGCTACTAGTTTTTTTCTCCACATCACCTCTTTGAAGCATCTGCCTTTCAATGGGTAGTTGAAGTCACTTTGTTCTTTGAGATTTAACTTAAATTTCCCTGAGCCCACTTCTCTACACGCCATGGGAAATCTAATCCCCCTGCTCCAAGGTTCTGTGACTCCAAAGGGACTTTTATTTTCATGTCCGGATCAGTTTCTCCTCTCACTGCCTTCCTCTTCTTATCCGTTTTCTTTTTTTGTGGGAGTAATTATCAACTTTGATCCTTTTATCACTTGTCAATTACAAGTCGCTTCTCATCAGCAGACTTAAATTCAACAACTATTTTTTTGGTTTCCTTGAAGTCTTTCTTTCTCCTGACTTATTTTCTGGGTGATAAGACAAGTAGAATGGGAAAAAATGCTTTCTTCAAAGATGAGATTCTGAAACCCCTGACTCTGAGACGGTGGATTTGAAAAAAACAAATCTTTCCAGAGTTTAGTTTATATTTTGTGTCTTACTGCTGGTGCCAGATGATTTCACTTCCACATCTTACCTGTAGTTTAGGAGAGGTGTTTTTCATCCATAATGCTCACACTGCTGTCTGAACACAGTGGCATTTCTTGCTTTTAAGATATAAAAGATTATGGAGTTGGCTTGTTTTAAAGTTATTTTTAAATATCTTAAAGTTTTGAAATACTAAATGGAATCCCAAAACCTTAAGTTGAGTTCATTTATTGCTGTGTAATGACAAAGCTTGGTGGTTTAAAACAACGATTTTGTCTCACTGCCCTGTCGGTTGCCGAGATTGAGCTAGGCAATTCAGCTTGTGGTGTTGCTTGGGGCCACTTCTGTGGCTGCATTTAGCTGGGAGCTCAGCTGAGAGCTCAGCTGGGGCAGGGACGTCCAAGATAGCTTCACCACAGCTGGGGTGCCTGCCATTTCTGGGGACTGGCGGGGCCTCTCCCTCCAGCAGGGGAGACAGACTTTCCACGTGGTGAGTCAAGGCACCAAGAGCAAAGCAGAGTTGCCAGGGATCTTCTGCCACCTTCTGCTGTTAAAGCAAGTCACAGGGTGACTCCTCCCCACCAGATTCAAGGGGAGAGAAAACACTCTGTCTTAATGGAGAGAGCAGAATGCAACACAGCAAGGGGAGGACTCTTTGGCAGCCATATTTGTAGAGACAATCTACCAAAACTCAATGTAAATCCCATTAATTACATTCAGGAAAATAACACACTAGACATTGAAATTTTACGTATCTGGTATTTATTGTGCCACGGAGACAGTAAGGATAAATAATGCCTACTGCATCAGTCTGTAAAGGACCAGGTAGATAATTTAGGCTTTATGGGCCATACAGTCTCTTCTACAACCACGAAACCTCCACCATTATAGGGTGAAAGCAGCCAGATATATATATAAATATATATATATATATATATATATATATATATATATATATATTTATATATATATATATCTGGTGCCCAAAACTGTATACACATTTTAAGAAAGGAAAATGTATTGAAATTGTAATACTCAATAATATACCAATAACAAAAGATGAATACAAGTCACGTTTGACTTCTGCAATGACAAGAGGTGCTCAGAGTGGTTCCCATCAGTATCCAGACACTTCTAATTTTAGTATATGTGCTGCCGAAGCGAGCACTATCTAGACACTTCTGATGATGGCGAACTACTGCTTGAGCAACGCTGACCAAAGTGTCCACTTGTGTACATTTTTGTGGCATCTCTGGTGTGTGTGTGTGTGTGTGTGTGTGTGTGTGTGTGTGTATGTGGACAGGGCTGGGTTCTGATACAACTTTCTTTACAAAAAATAGGTGATGAGCTGGATTTGTCCTGTGGGCTGTATTTGGCTAGTCCCTGATCCAGAGAAATATTACTTTTCCTATATTCTAAAGGAATTTAAAATTCTAATAACAGAAGAGATTTCAGATTGTAATAACACCCATATAAACTATTTGAAACTAAGTTAATACAATAATGAACATATAATGAGCTGGTATTTGTTCTTTTTGTAACACTGACCTCATCCCATGCTAATGGCAGCAAGCACCATCTGTAGAATCAGTTTATTAGTTGAGAGCGATGCATGGCGGCACATCCTTTTTCCTTACTTGATTACCATTGCCTTTTAAATTCCATAAAATTACTTCATGTCCTCCCAGAAAGGGTATTTGATAATGTTTAATCCTATTTGGTAAGCAAAAGGCAAACAGTGAGATAGTTTCTATTTTCAAAATACATTTACTGGTTTTATGTTCCCACGACTCCAAATATTTGAGTTCTTGGGTTATTAATAATGAAGCAAAAGGAAAGGCATGATTTAAAAACCCTCTTGACCACTTTTTGTAGTGAATGATTTTTTTGACCGCTGCGCTTTTTTGTAAACCCTCAACATCTCATTTTTTATCCATGGTACATTAGTACTTTATTAGGTCATAGTTTTTTGTTTGTTTGTTTGTTTTCCACATCCATACATGTCCATAGGTGGGTGGAAATTGTGGAGAGTTTTTCATCAGTATGCATACCATTTAAAAGTACAAGAGATCCCAGGGAAAATAATTTCCATCCTCAGCTCCAAAGATACTTCTTTTCATCTATTTTTATGTATGTGCAGTATGTAAATGAAATGAGGTCTGACAATTAAGTTTGCGAACTCACCCTAGAAAAAGTGCTACATACCTCAGTGCTGAGTATCACTACAGTCACCTTCGAAGTGCTCCCCTTGGGAAGCTATGCACCGACGCCAGTGCCTAGTCCACCCTTCAAAGCAATTTTGGAACTCTTTTTCTGGAATGGCCATCAGAGCTGTCATCGTATTACCCTTGATGTCCTGAATGTCATCAAAATGTCTTCCTTTCAATATTTCCTTTTTCTTTGGGTCAAGAAAGAAGTCATTGGGGGCCAGATCAGGTGAGCAGGGTGGGTGTTCCAATACAGTCATGTGTTTACTGGCTAAAATCTCCCTCACAGACAGTGCCCTGTGAGCTGGTGCGTTGTCGTGATGCAAGAGCCATGCATTGTTGGTTAAAAGTTCAGGTCGTCTAATTTTTTCATGCAGCCTTTTCAGCACTTCCAAATGGTAAACTTGGTTACCTGTTTGTCCAGTGGGTACAAATTCATCATGAATAATCCCTCTGATATCAAAAAAAGGTTAGCAACTTTGTTGCAGCAAGTTCGTGAACTTAATTGTCAGACCTTATACATTATTCTCATCTCTATGTTATGGCTTACATTAAAACCAAAGAGAAGTATTTCCTTTTGAAATTAAAATAGGGCAGTAAACAATGTGCAATCCTGTATATAAATGTTTTTCAAAATTCTAGTGATATCATTGCCCTTTATAACCCCCAAATTCCACACTGCAGTTTCATTTGTAGTTAACACATTTTATTTTCTCCTTGCTAATGAGACACCAGAATAAAAAAGCTTTGACTGCCCCCTGGGCTTCTTTTTGTAAGGTATTGACTGACAGGTCCTACCAGTTGGTAAGAGGTACTGTGAAAATGCTACGTTTTGTTGTCCTGTCCTTATAGTTTCTAGCTTGCCACCTGCATTAGGCTGTCACCCCTCAGGCTGCAGAGGGAGGGGCTTCAGGCCTCTGGGGAAGTGCCGCAGAGGTTTGGAGAGAGGTGTGTGACTGTGCGTGGGGGAAGTTGAGAAATCCCACACCCTTTGGAGTCATTTCTACTAAGTGCCCCTTTTGTAAGTGTGAAGGGATTTGTTTAGCTGCTCTTGTGATCCTGTCCGGTTAGGTCATGTTTGATTAAAATACACTGGGCATTTATTCAGTGGCTTCACGCAGACAACAGGTCAAGTGCTTGAGATTGAACATGTTGTTGTCCGAGTTGCTCCTACTCCTGCCACTGAAAGTTCCTCTTCTCAGCTCCTGTAACCCCCCCCCCCCATCGCTCCAGGATCTGTTTCAAAAGTGAAATAAAAATAAATAGAATCCATTTCCAACACCTTTGTTTAGAATGGCGTTTTGCCTTCCTCTTGGGCCCTTTCAAATCGATGCTTCAGTTGTATTATCTTTTCATTTCCTGATTTTCCCCTTCAACTCGGAGCACTCAGCCTGAGGGCTGAACCCTCCCCTCTGACTGGAAAGCTCAGGCTTCTGAAGTCAGCACAGAACCTGGATCTCTGGGAGGGGCTCTTTTTCTTTTATGCTTCCTTGAGGAAAATCAATCCACAGACATGCAAAGATTTTATTCTATTTCATCTACCAGCCAGCTGACTGGCACTTTTTTTTTATATATACATATGAAGTTACCATGCATTAGGGTTGTTTCTCTCAGCTTCCTTTCAGAACCATCTCCTTTGATTTTTGTCCTGTTTCCTTTTCCACCATCTGTTGAAATATCTTCTTTAGAGATAATGAAATTGAGACACTAAATATGTTTGTGAGGCTAATGGCTAACGTTGGTGATTCAGGGTTTGAGAAGACAGTCAGGGACCACTATGACACAGAGTACAGTAGTCCCCTTTCACCCATGGTTTCAATTTCCACGGTGTCGTTGTAATGCTGCTGACCCCATATCTCCTATTTTTGAAATGTAAACCTCTGATGTAATTTGATTTGACAGTGGTTTGGCTTTGGACTTTTTGAAAGTTCTTTTTTTCTTTCTTTGCTTTCTTTCCTCTCCTCCCACCAAACCTTGATGACTCTATTTACTGTGCATTTACTAGCATACCAGTTTCAATGGTTCTGTTTACTTTAGACCCTGTGCACGCCTGGCCTGGTGACTTGGGAGGGGTTTTTGCCTCTGTATGGGATTCACTCCTGACCCTGGGGCAGACCAGCCTCTGGGAAGTGCTATTTCCTGAAGTTGCCTGGCCAACTTCTTCCTTTGTTCTGCCCCTCCTTGTGTGTCTAGAAAACCTTTTGGCGGTATTAGGAGCAGGAAGGCAGTCTTTGTAACAGGGAGTCAGTCCACTGTCTCCCTTAATGCTGGTATTGTGGAATAAAACTGCTTTTCTTTCCACCAACCTCGCCTCTGGAGTTTTGGCTTTCCTGCGCTGTGCAGCCACACCTTTTGCAGAGTAATATTGTGAGCAGGACATGGCTATCAAAGTAGCAGTCTCACACACGTTAGTGTCTTTAAACAGTGTCAGACTTTATTAGAATAAAGCCATGGATCTAGTCGTACTGACTCGGTTTCCCACGGGCGTTAACCAAGGCTCTGGCCAGAAAGCTTCCAATAGTTGAGGGAGAGCAGTTTCACACAAGAGGGTCACACAGGTTTGCAAGCAATAGGGTTGGGCCAGGCGAACAGAGTCTAGGAAAGAAGGCTGAGAGTCTGGTGTCTGCTGAGAGTCTCTCAGTGCTGGGGTGCGGAGTGTCGGGCATCAGGCCAGACTGGGGAGACGGTCAGGAGGCAAGGCTTCAAGGGCTCTATGTGGGACGAGTGCAGGTGCGGTTGTCAGCTGGTCAGCTGAGGCCTGAGGGAGAAGGCAGTCAGAGAGCTCTGGTCTTGTGCTGGAGAGTGGGTGTGGTGCCCCCATCTGCAGTCCCATAAAGCGCCCAGGTGGTCACACTCCGCCCTGCGTCTGGAGTTATCTGGGTAGGGCGTTCACTGGGCACCCCTTTCACGGCATGCTCTGCTATGGCTGTCACTTTGTCACCGACCTAGCTGTCAGAACTATTAGAGTCCACGTTGTGTTCATAATGAATGCTCTATACACATGGTTTCAGTTACCTGTGGCCAACTGTGGTCTGAAAAATATTAAATGCAAAATTCCAGAAAGCAACAATCCGTAAGTTTTATATCTTGCTCCATTCTGAGTAGTGTGATGGAATCTCGAACCATCCAGCTCCTTCCATCTCATGGCTTTGTTCAGCGCCTTCAGGCTGTAGACACTCCCCACCTGTTAGTCACGTAGTAGCCCTCTCTGTTATCAGAATGACTGTCAGGGTATGGCAGTGCTTGTGTTCAAGTCACCCTCATTTTACTTCATAACGGCCCCCAAGCTCCAGACTAGTTATGCTGGCAATTCACATATGCCAAAGAGAAGCTCTAAAGTGCTTCAAGTGAAAAGGTGAGTACAGTACAAAGAGATATTTGAAGAGCGACCACATTCACAAACCTTTAATACAGTATATTGTTATAACTGTTCTATTTTAATATTAGTTATTGTTAATCTCTTATTGTGCTTAATTTATAAATTAAACTTTATCAAAGGTTCTTACGTATGGGGAAAAACATGATATATATAGGGTTTGGTATTATCCACTGTTTCAGGCATCCACTGAGAGTCTTGGAGCGTATCCCCCGTGGATAAGAGGGGGCAATTATACTCATTTTCCTATATTTTCTAAAAGGCACAGAGTAGTTTTAAAGTGCCAGTGATGAGTTTTTCGAAAACGTAGAAATGACAGTTATTTCACTTCGATTTCCTAGATGACTGTGTAAATTGCTACCTCATAAGGCCTTGGCAGGTGGAAAATGAATACTTTGCAACATGCCGTTCATTTTTCAGCCTGGTTGCCTTCATAGAAACATGTATATATTAATACTTTCTGTGGACGATACATAGTATATATATTTGAGAAATTATTCTTCCAATAGATTGTTCAATATTTGTAAACTGCTTATTTTATCTTTAATGTCTCATTATGAACAATAATTTAAGAAGGATAGTCTTTTCCGAAGGATGTTTTTCTGTTTTCCAGGTTTTCTGTATCGAACTAAACCTAATCTTTTCCTGTGATGCACGACAAAATTAACTTGCTATCATATATGCAAAAAGAGTAATGTGATGCAAACTGTTTTGTGTTGATGACTTAGTTGTGCACAAGTTCTGACAATTAAGTTCGCGAACTCGTTGCACCGATGTTGCTAACCTTTTTTGATATCAGAGGGATTGTTCATTTTGAAAATTTGTACCAACTGGACAAACAGTTAACTAAGTTTACTATTTGGAAGTGCTGAAAAGGCTGTGTGAAAAAGTTAGCCCCCCCCACTCACCTGATCTGGCCCCCAGTGACTTCTTTCTTTACCCAAAGATAAAGAAAATAGTGAAAGGAAGACATTTTGATGACATTCAGGACATCAAGGCTAATGCAATGACAGCTCTGGTGGCCATTCCAGAAAAAGAGTTCCAAAATTGCTTTGAAGGGTGGACTAGGCACTGGTGTCAGCGCATAGCTTCCCAAGGGGAGTACTTCAAAGGTGACCATAGTGATATTCAGCAATGAGGTGTGTAGCACTTTTTCTGGGATAAGTTTATGAACTTAACTGTCTGACCTCGTATTTCAATCAAATTAACCAAAGAGCATCTGAGCATATTTTGGTCACCTTAAAATATGGAATTAATTATGACAGCTTTACACAAATAATACCTAGTGATTAGTGGGGATCGTGTGCTTTTTGTGGGTGATTTGCTGGAATTGTGGCTTGGCCTCCAGTCAGCGTGAGTCACATGTTTGGGGGGGCCCATTGCTCCTATTGAACTTCACAATAGCCGGGTTGATAAATAACGTATGTCTGGGCCCATCTGACTACAGCACCATTTTTCACAGTTGGCTGTTCTGTAGCTAATTTATCAACATGGAATCTGCTCTAAGTTGCATTAAATTAAGTGGTTTAACTTGGGCATTGCTACATGATTCTGTAATACTCATTTTGCCTTGGTGTAACAAGGAAATCCTTTCCACATGGAAAGGATTTCCAAAACCAAAATGTAAAACAAACAAATATATACCATATATATTTTTTTCATGGTACCTTTTGAACAAAGAAGGAAGAGGAAATTTGTCTAATGCAATATATTTGGTGTTTTATAACAGAAAAGGATGGTAGAATGATTTTTCATCTAAAATGAAAATTGCAGGGCAGCCGCATGGCTCAGTTGGTTAGATCGCGAGCCCTGAACGATAGGGTTGCCAGTTTGATTCCCACATGGGCCAGTGAGCTGCGCCCTCCACAACTAGATTGAAGACAACGAGCCACTGCTGAGCTGCCTGAGGGGCAGCCACAGGGCTCAGTTGGTTAGAGCGCGAGCTCTCAACAACAAGGTTGCTGGTTCAATTCCCACGTGGGATGGTGTCTGCGCCTCCTGCAACTAAAGATTGAAAACGGCAACTGCACTTGGAACTGAGCTGAGTGCTCCACAACCAATGAAGGACAACGACTTGGAGCTGATGGGCCCTGGAGAAACACACTGTTCCCCAATATTCCCCAATTAAAAAAAAAAGATTTGAATTTTTAAAAAAAATGAAAAAATGAAATGAAAATTGTAAATTCAGTATTATTTTAAAATGTGGCTTAAATCTATATAAGTAATGCATTAAATATGTTTATTTTAAACTTTTTATTATGGAAAATGTTGCACATATACAAAAGTTGACCCAGTGGAATGTTGAGTCCCGAGGGACAATAATCAGCTTGAATCATTATCATTTCATAGCCAGTCTTGTTTTATCTGTACTTTCACCTACTTCTTATAGAGCTCTCAAATTATGTTGAAGTAAATTCCAGATATCATGTCATGTAAAAGTACCTTTACAATTATTTTATTTTTTGAAGACTTTTATGAAAAATAGCTAACATACAATATTATATTAGTTTCAGGTGTACACCATAGTTATTCAACATTTATGTACCTAAAGAAATGATCACCATAAGTCCGGCAACCATCTGACACCGTCCCACGCTATCACAATATTATTGACTATATTCCCCATGCGGTACATTACATCCCTATAACTTATTTGTTTTTTGTTTTTTTTAGTTAAAGTTTATTGGAGTGACAATGGTTAGTAAAATTACATTGGTTTCAAGTGTACAATTCTGTAATACATGCTAAACGAAATAAGTCAGACAGAAAAAGTCGAGAACCATATGACTTCACTGATATGTGGGATATAAAACTGAAAGCAACAAAGGAACAAGACAAACAAAAAAACAAAAACTTATTATTTATTTACTAATTTATTTATTGGGGAACAGTGTGTTTTTACAGCACCCATCAGCTCCATGCCAAGTCGTTGTTTTCAATCTAGTTGTGGGGGGTGCAGCTCAGCTCTAGGTCAAGTCATCTTCAATAGTTGTGGAGGGCATAGCTTCATGGCCCATTTGGGAATCGAACCGGTGACCTTGGTGTTACGAGCACTGCGCTCTAACCACTGAGCCAACCGGCCGCCCAACTTATTTGTTTTATGCCTGAAAATTTGAACCTCTTATTTTCCTTCACCTTTCCCCCCTTTTTTAAAGTTTTTTATTGTAGTTGACATTCAATATTATTTTATATTAATTTCAGGTATATAGCATAGTGGTTAGACATTTATATAATTTAAGAAGTGATCCCCCTGAGTAGTCTAGTACCCACCTGGCACTATACATAACTATTACCATATTATTGACTATATTTCCTATGCTTTACTTTACATCCCTGTGTAAAAGTCCCTTTACAATTAGAAGCAATTAAAAATATTGGAAAAAATAAAGTATAAACAGGTAGTAGGTCAACATAATTCAAGAAATGGAGTGAGGTCTGGCATTTAAATGTGACCTTTATGGCAGAAAACTGAACTTTTACAAAATAATGAATTAGGTACAACTCGAGAGCCAGTCAAATTGAAATGTTCTAGTTGGTCAGTAAATATTTGTTTGCACTCATATATGTACATATTTATATATGTATAGAAAAAAGAATTTAAACAATCACTGAATTTTTAACCATGGTCACTCAGAGTAGTGAGACTTATATTTGCTTCTTTGTGCTTTTCCTAGTTGTACAAATTTCTTGCAATGAAATGTATTGCTTCTGAAATGATTTTGGAAGTATTGAAAATGATTTTTACTGTGTGTAAGCTATTATCTAAAGTGCCAGGTGGATGTAGGAAGATAACATTAGATCATTTCTTGTTCTCAGTTCATGAGTAGTTTGGGTCGGCTGGATCTATATGTAGGGAAAGCCAGCGTGGCAGGCATTTTTGCTTTTTGCTCCCTTCTTTGTTCCCCTTCCTTACATTTCCTGTGGGCGACACCCCCTTCCTTACTCCCAGTCCCGTGGCATATGTGTGAGGTGGGTAGCTTCTACTGTAGCTCCAAGGCTGGGCATAGGACTCAGACCGGCCTCACAGACCCTCGGCCACCATGGTGATTGGTTCAGGATGAACATGTGACCAAGGCAAGCCAGTCCAGTAAGAACTTGGGTGGATTAGGCCGAAGATACGTGTGAGGCAGGTACTCAAAAAGTTAAACATAGAGTTACCATAAGACCCAGCAAATTCACTTCAAGTTATATACCCAAGAGAACTGAAAACATACATGCACACCAAACTTGTGCACAAATGTTCATAGCTACACCATTGTGAGTCCATCAGCTGAAGAACAGATGAAGAAATGTGGTATGTCCATACATTGGAATATTATTTGGCTGTGAAGAGGAATGAAGTACTGACATGTGCTGCAACATGGATGAACCTTTGAAACAGTGTACAATTGAAAGAAGCCAGGCACAAAAGACCATAAAAATATTCCGTTTACACAAAATATCCAGAATAGGCCTAGGGTGAGGAGGAGGGGGCCATGGGGGGTTGCCTATGGAGAGAAAATGCTAATGGGTATGGATTTCTGTGTGGGGGTGATGAAATCATTCTAGAGTTAGATAGTGGTGACAGTTGCATAAATTTGTGAATGAACTGAAACTGCTGAATTGTACACTTTAAAGGGGGTGAGTGTTATGATCTGTGAATCATATCTTGATCTAAAAAATGCTATGGAAATGAGACTATCTAATCCTACAAAAAGAAAGTAGATAGACCCACTTTGCCAGTAAACGCTTGAAAGGTTAGGGTAGGCATGTTAATCATTAATGTAAAATGGTGAAGTAATTTTTAAAACATCTGATATAAAATTAAACAATGCAAGGAAGATATGAGAATTGATTTGATGTCTGCTGCCCAAGTCACATTTTCTATTATTAGGCTCAATAATTTTTATACTTTTGAAAAATGCAACTTGCATTTTGCTGCCTTCTAGAACACCAGGTATCAAGCATAATACAGTAGTGCCCCCCACCCCTTTTTGCGATTTTGTGGTCTGCAGTTTGAGTTACCCATGGCCAACCGCGTTCTGAAAATGTGTAATGGAAAATTCCAGAAGTGAACAACTCATTCAATTTTAAATTGTTCTCTGTTCTGAGTAGCATGATGAAATCTCGGGCCACCCGCTCTGTCCTGCCCAGGACATGAACCATCCCTTTGTCCAGTGTCTACACACTGTAGTCGCTCCCTGCCCGCTAGTCACTTCATTATCAGTTATCAGTTATTGGGTCGACTATCCTGGTATCGCAGGGCTTCTATTCAAGTTACCCTTATTTTACTTCATAATGTCCCCAGAGTGCAAGAGTAGTGATGCTGGCAACTCGGATAGGCCAAAGAGAAGCTGTAAAGTGCTTCTTTGAAAAGGAAAGGTGAAATTTCTCCACTTAATTAGGAAAGAAAAAAAATTGTATGCTGTGGTTGCTAAAATCTATGGTGAGAACGAATCTTTTATCCATTAAATTGTGAAGAAAAAAAATAAACTTGTGCTAGTTTTGCTGTCACACCTCAAACTGTAAACGTCACGGGCACAGAGTGTGGTAAGCAACTAACACTACATCAGGATGCCTACGTCATTCACCTCCCTTCATCTCATCACATAGGCATTGTAGCATCTCACATCATCACAGAAGAAGGGGTGAGTACCCTACAGTACAATATTTTGAGAGAGAGAGAGACCACATTCACATAACTTATTACAGTGTATTGTTATGATTGTTCTATTTTATTATTAGTTAATCTCTAACTGTGCCTAATTTATTAAACTTTATCTCAGGTGTGCATGTGTAGGAGAAAAAATAGTATGTATAAGATTCGGTGCTATCCACAGTTTCAGGCATCCACTGGGGGTCCTAGAGCTTACCATTTTTATTTTGGTCCGGGATGACTCCTGCATGCCTTGGTCACATTAAACACTCAATAAGCATTTGTTAACTGCAGGGATAGATGAATGTTTGTTTTTATTATAATGTTTTCTTAAGATATTCTGTGTACAGAATTATCTTCCCCCTTAAAATGTATGATTTCAGATTGTTGTATTTTGTATTTGTCTACTTTAAAATTTCTCCTTTATATTTATACCCCTAGTCTTCTTTTTCACAATTGTTCAGATCAGGATTGAAATAATGTTCAAATATTATAATTGTTGGTATGGTCTTTAGTCTCTTTTTAAACGGTAGGTTTTCTCCCCCCTCTTTTTGTTTTATCCGCCTGCAATTTATTTTTGGAAGAAACTGGTTCTTTGTCTTGTAAAATTGCTCACTGTCTGGACTTTGCTAATTCGTTTACATGGTATTGTTGTACATGTTCCTTTGTCTCCTCCAGTTCTGGTACATTGGTAGATAGATCCATAGGCTTAATCAGATTCAAGTTCAGATTTTGGGGCAAGACTGCTTTATAGCTGCTGTTGTTACTTGTGTCAAGTGGCACTTCCTATTCTGGTTGTCTCTCTTGTGATGTCAGCAGCCATTGATGATTATAGCATAGTTCCATTAATTCATTGGGAGTATGAAAGATGGTGTCCATGGTAGCCAGCCTCTAAGACAGCCCCCAATGCTCCGTGCCTCCTCATATTCATGCCTTACATGACGTCCTTCTGCCCTGTATCAGGGTTGGTCTGCACAACCAATAGAATATGAGAGAAATGATGGTGTGTCACTTGTGAGGTGAGGTCATAAAAGGCAGTATAACTTCTGCCCCCCTGCCTCTTGGGCCACTCACTCTGAGCAAAGCCAGCGGCCATGTCATAGGGACCACATGGGAAGGAACTGAGGCCTCCTGCCCATAGGCCTGTGAATGAGCTTGGAAATCAAATCTTCTTATGGCTGCCGCCCCAGCTGGCGTCTTGATTGTACCTCCTGAAAGATCCTGAGCCAGAACCCTTAGCGTAGCCACTCCTAAATTTTTGACCCACAGAAGCTGTGTTGTTTTAAGCCTCTATGTTCTGGGGTAATGTGTTACTCAGCAAAGATAACTGATTCAGTGTATTGTTTCTTTCAATCTTCATTTATTAGCTGGAATACTTCTATAAAGAGGAACTTTCCTTCAACAACTATTTGATCACTCTGTGGTACAGTTGGTACAGGAAATGATAGTTATTCTTTTAACTCTGAATTATAATCATACCATATACATGTTTTTGTACACATATATACATGCACACATATATGAATGCATATGTGTGTGGATAGATTGATAGCTAAATTTGAGGAATTTAGAGCATTTTCTTATATTTTTACAGGTTGTCCTGAACATCATATGTTACTGGTTGTGTAATAGCCCACTGAGTTTATTTAACTATTCCTCCTTGTTGAGAATTTGATTTGTTTCCAGTGTTACTAATAGCCTATCAACTGGAAATATTTTTGCATAAGGCTTTTTATGCCCTTAAGATTATTTTTTTAGATAAGATTCCTAAAAATATAATTGCTGAATCCAAAGTTATGGGTATTTTTAAGGCCTGATACATTTTTCTAAATTACTTGCCAAAAAGAAAATACAGTGTCTACTGGCCCCAGCAAAATCTATGTGGCCATTTCACTGCATTCCTGTCAGGGATCTGTGTTATTTGTCCATTCAATATTCATACAACAAACATTTGTAAAGTGCCTACTATGTGCCAGGTGCTGGTCATAAAACACACCCAAAAAACTTTCTTTATTTGCCAGGTCCAATAGTACTTTACAAATTTTGTTTGAATTTTTTTATATCTACTTTTAAAATATCTCGATACCTCTTCTTTATTACCCTATGAGTCCGGCAGCCATTTATTTCTATCTGCTCTCCAGCCTTGCAGTCTATAGCTCTGAACCTTCTCTCTCCATCTCTCTGCTGTTTCACTTCTTTTATTTCCTATAGGCTGGGAAGCCAAATATCCACCCTTGTTAGGACAATGAATTAAATGTGGTGACTTTGATTCATCTTCTGCCGCTATCCATTCTCGTAAATGGAAGTGTAAATCCTCTTTCAAGCCATATTTTATTTAGCTTGATTTATTATTTCTCACAAGAATAGCTTTCCCTGAAAGTCCTGGAGGGAAAGAAACCTTATAAAGATGCAGCAAGATGTTTTCTAAGAAAGAATCTTTTGTAACAGAAACTGTTATCCTCTAAACTAAAGAGACGTGGACTAGTTTCTTTTTTAGCAACATTTAGGGTGATAAATTGAGAGCTGACATTAGATTTCCTTTAAAATCAGTAGCTCATAGATTACATCTTTGAAGGAACCAGTGGCTAATTCTAGACCAAATAACCAGGTAGAGTTGTTTCTTTTGGGCGGCTTCTATTTGCGTGGTTTCCAGTTCATTTGTTTATTTATTTGTTTGTTTATTTATTATTTATTTATTTATGGAGGGCGCAGCTCACAGTGGCCCATACAGGGGTTGAACCGGCAACCTTGGTGTTAATAGCACCACGTTCTAACCAATTGAGCTAACCGGTTAAACCTCAAGTTCATTTTAAATAATAACTATCCCTTCCTCCATTCTAAAACTAAGGTAGAAAATTTGCCAACTCAGAAAAACAGAATGAAGAAAATAGCCATTGCCTACAGCCCCACCACCCAGACATGGAAACCACCAATATTTCAGCTCAGTCTGTCATGCATGTGGTTCCTTTGGCTGCCTACAGGTCATTCATCAAGGTTCTAGATAAACTATATGTTACATAGTATGGGGTAAGGAGTAGGACCTGTAGGGAAAGGGTAGACTTACAAGACCAAAGTTGGCAAGAGGTGAGAGGCATGGGTACCCCATCGTCCCAATATCCCACAGAAAGGAGTGCTAAAGTAGGGTTTGGGCTGCACATGTACCTGAGGTCCATGTTCTAGCAGAGTCACCTTGCCCCTCGTGACTTTTCATTCTTGTGGGAGAGCATGAGAGCGACCGTATCAAGGGTGGAGTAATCTGAAGATTGGCACTGGAAACTCTAGATTTGGTTGCCAGCTGTTTGCAGGACTTGTCCAAAAATGTTAGGTACCCGGACCCAAGGCCTTTGGAGTTCATGGGAACTTATGGCCCCTTCTGTCTCTGGAAGGGAGTCAGTGGGCTGATGGGAAGCTGAGTTCAGGTGAGGCCCCTCTCATTGGAAGAAGGGGTGGAAGCATCTTTTTTAAAAAATTTTTTTATTGGGGAACAGTGTGTATTTCCAGGACCCATTAGTTCTCAGCTCCAAGTCAAGTTGTTTTTCAACCTAGTTGTGGAGGTTGCAGTTCACTGGCGCATGTGGCAATCGAACCGGCAACCTTGTTAATAGCTTGCACTCTAACCAACTGAGCCATCCGGTTGCCCTGGAAGCGTCTTTCTTACATAAAGCGTGAACCCAGCTGGGTGATTCAGCTGGGATTGGGGGTGGGCTGCTGGGTCACTCTTGTACCCTAATTTAACTGACCTGTGTGTGTGTGTGTGTGTGTGTGTGTGTGTGTGTGTGTGTGTGCGTGCGCACATGCGCGCCTATATACCTATCTCCACACACACACACACACACACACACACACACACACACACACACACTCTGCACAGTCTTCCAAGTGAATTCTAGTTCACTTTCAGACACAGTTCTTCATACCACCTCCATAGCTTTAAAGCATTCTATCAATTCTGCTTTAAGTGTGCTCTTAACTTGGAGTGGTTTTGCTAATGTTGCATTCTTATTTTTAAATTCAAACAGCAAATAATCATCTTGAAATGGAAAAGTTTTTGTGTTTTTGAAAGGTGAGCACGATCTAAACTGTGGAAACTGGATTTATTTGCACCTTTCTAGGGACAGATCTTTTAGTCAATCAAGCCATACGATTCTGTCAGTTTTTATTTCTATTATCAGGTTTGGCTATTTCTGAGCTTTGGGGGATAAAAAGGAGAAAGTGTGAGGTTCAGGTCATGGCTCCTTCATTTAAAGGAGCCTCCTTCAGTTTATTTTAGTCAAAATTAGGATTTTTCCACAGAGAGGCAGGAGATCATTATCAGACCATTATATGTAATTTTATTAACCAATGTCACCCTAATCAATTTAATTTTGTAAAAAGACCGTTTTATGATTTCTGTTTAATCCCTCACACATAGAGAACAAAGCAGGGCTGAATTACCTGGCAGGAGAATTTAGAAATTTAGAGTCAACGTCAAGGAGCAGATCTTGGTCATGTGCCCCCTAAGATGTCTGCCAGTAAGATCTGCCTGGGGAACTGGGTGAAAAGGAGGGGCGAGGAGGCGAACCGCCCTCAGTTTAGCACCTGCTGAGCCACAGCTTCCTCTGCTTGCTCATTTAAGCCTCTCAACAGCTCCTGGAGGGATCTGTGTCCCGTTTATCTGACACAGAGACTGAGACACAAGGTAAATAACATGCGGCTAACAAGGGAAAAGTAGGACTCTGTATCCAGATCTGTCTCCCAAAGGCCATGGATTTCCCTCTTCCAGGGCCCATGATGCTTTCATGGTTCTCATCCTACACAAAAAAATATTTTAAAATATATTTTACTACTGTTTGGACATCGACAAATATAATCCAGGCCGGAGTCATTATTATATATCCATTGTTATTCTACTCATTTTTCCTTCTGATTTTAAAAGATTAAAATAATTTCCGTGGGCCTTGAAACGTAGTGTCAGCCCTGACCCTGGGCTTATTGTCCTAATGGAGAAGTTGGCCCTATCCACTCTAACGTGATTCCTCCTTCAATTTGTTTGTTTTATAGGAAAAAGGAATGTTAAGGGAATGTTAAGGGAAGCCAGAGCTTTGGGGTCAAGAGAAGTGGAATGAGTTGTCGAAGCAAAGAATGTCTAGCAGTAAAGAGTCACCGTGATGAGTTGTTTCCAAAATCTTCCTCTAGTGTTGGAACCCTTTGTTGTAAAAGGATGGTTCTAATATGCGATCTCGGTATATAAAGCTGACCAAAGTGGGCGAGTGATGGAGATCCCATTCCCAGCCACCCTCCCATACTGAGGAACTCTTGAAGAACCCTTACTGACCCTCAAGGCTCCCTGGAGCATAATTCGAAACCTCGGCTCTTTCCCAGGGAGCTCATGACACCCAGGGAAGCTGAGGTGCTCGCAGTTGCTCAGTGGATCAACAATAACACTTGGACTCGGGCCTGGGCATCTGGACCCCTAAATTAGCCTCCTCCTCCACTTAGGCCTTCCTGGGTCCAAAGGGTCACAGCCAAATCCAGTTTTGAAGCCTCTACACGTGATTCAACTGGAAGATATGTGAAAATGCTAGGTTAGCAACCTTCCCTTCATCTCCAGATGACTTTTTAACTTTTACTTCCCTGTCCCCTTGGCATGTTGGTCTGGGCAGTAGCTGTCCTCAGTCAAGTGTAGGAATGTCAGCCAGCACGCTGTCCTGTGAGGGGTCCCTACTGCCCAAGATCTGACTCTCCAAGGTGGAGAGGTCTCCATCATGTTCCTGTGCAGTGGGCTCTCATGGACAGAAGCTGGCCTAACTCTGACGCCGACCCTCCCCTCTGGTCTTTAGGTCTTGGCCATCAGGCTGATTTGCCTGAGGATCACGTGTGTGACAGCTCAGAAAGCAGTCCAAGGGAGGATACTGTCTGCTTGTCACGTGGGAGTCACAGATTGGAACACAATCCCCTGAACAATAGGTTTTGCTTGACGAGTGCTACACCTCATAGCTGACTAATTAATATGGAAAATGAATGAAAGAATGAATGGTAAAGACGTTCAAACACCAGGAGAGGTTTTGGGTTTCTTTGTGAGATCTCCTTTGGGCTTGAGGCTCAGGCCATCACGTCCTCTTCTTCCTCCCTGTGATGGGTCCAGTTGTCCCTGTGACATTTGCTCCTCAGGATCCTGGGGAATAATGAAAGACTGGAGAGGAATATACGTCATCTGGGGCAGGGCAGAAGACTCACACAGACCCCTCTGTGTCACCCTCCTATCAGTGTCAGCTCTACCCTGGCCTTCATTCTTCATTCTTTTCTGCATCTGCAGGTAGTCATGACTTCTAAGGAGAAAGTGAGGTGTGAGCTTCAGAAAATACAGACATTCAAATTCTAGCTCTGCTGGGTGACCTTAGGTGATTTAAGATGGGAAAATGAAGCTTCCGGGGATTATATAAATAGCTGATTTATATAATCCCCGGAAGCTTCATTTTGCCGTCTTAACGATGGAAAATAATGCTGACTATTTCACATCATTGCTTTGAGTAATCTTTTTCCTAGATACATGTCTCGGGAAAATTCTCACACAGACACACACGGAACAGTTTGAAGATGTTCATTATGACATTCATAATAGTGGAGTGTTGGAAATGCCACCACTGGTGGGGGGGTTGGGGGGTTATTGGTAAACTGAGGTGAAAGCATACTTTGCAATATCTCTTAGCAATTAGAAGGAATATACTGGATTTGTACACAGCAACATGGGTAGATCCTAAAATCAATGCCGTGTGAAAAAAAAAAAGTCAGGAGAATGATGTGGGTTAAGATCCCAATACCATGCGTGTACCATAAAGTACACGTCACAAACACACTCCTAAATGCCATACAAGGTCATACACAAATAAAAAAATACACATCAAATACATCAGAATGGTGGCATGGAGGAATTGGAATAGAAAAGAAAGAAAACAAAAAGGACTTGTAGAATCCAGTGATGAAAATGTGCTATATACTGGGGAGCTTAATTCTGAAACCCCAAATTAGAATTGCTTAGTGAGCTAATCACACAGTAGGCCTAGTTTTACCTAACTAGTTATACCTGAGTCTAGTGCAGGCTTTCTCAATCTCAACACCATTGACATCTTGATCTGGATCATTCTTCATCATGGAGGGGGGGCTGGCTGGTGTGTACGCATTCTAGGAAATTTAGCAGCATCCTGGCCTCTACTGACTAGATGCCAGTAGCATCCCTTCCCCAGTTGTGTCAATCCAAAATATCTCCAGACATTGCCAAATGTCCCAGGGGGTGCAGAGTCACCCCTGCTAAAGAACCACTGACTTACAGAGTGGTGATAGCAAAACTCAGGATGGGCTTCCAGAAGAATAGTCTTAACTTTAATGTGGTGGATGAAGTTACAGGTAAAAAAAAAATCTGTATTTGGTGTGAGAAAAGTCTGTCCAGGCAGAGAAGCAAAGAAAGAAATAGAAAGAACTAAGTAGCAATAGCAGTCAGACCTCTGTACCACTAACAAACCAGTGTTCCCTTTCGAGGGCACTCACCATTGGAAGACAAGCATATTTCACCTGTAATGAAGTTAGGAAAAAGCACTTCATCATTAAGAAGTGTGTGTGTGTGTGTGTACATATGTACATAGACACACACACACACACACACATATGTATAATTCCTCATTTAATCAGTCATAAGAAGGTAGTATCCTAAATATTCTTTCTTCCCCGGTTGGTTCTAAGTACAATGAAATATACTTTTCTTTTTGAGTCATCTTCTAAGTAGGTAGTCCATAATTTGACAGAATGAAAGAATACTAATTCTTCAGGAGAAATTTGGGACCGTTCTATCATATAGTGGGTATTCAATAAATAATGACTAGACAACATCTCCTGTGATTCTGTCTGCTCTGTGGTATGTATTTTAATCCATTCGTGTGTATCTTGTATTCTGTCACTTGTAATTTATGTCCCTTTGGAAAAGTAGATCTTAGGTTTAAACATGTTATTAGCATTCCTTGAAAACATGTGTTTTGTAAACATCCCAGCAATTCTGTGTCCACGACATGCTTATGATCAAATTGGAAGATGGTAGAAGAGGTAAGGAAAAGGGGGACGAGGATGTTACAGCTTTCTAAAACTCTGACTGGTGTTAATTGAAAATGAAGGTACTTTATTCCCTTGTCATTTTGATGTATCTCTGAATTTTTGTAAACGGATTTTCTTTTAAGCTTCAGAGATTATAAACTATGCAATATTCCAGCTCAGCTGTTGTAATTGATTAGCCACGTCTTCCATTTTAACAGTGCAGTGGCTAGGGTGAAAAATAATAGATTATAGTTCCAGCCTTCTAAATTGAACTTCAGTCTTTTGCTTTTCAGCCTGGGACAAGAGTTTCCTTAGACCGTCTAAGTTTCTCTTTGACATCAGCGTTTTCAAGTGTAATGCATACTTAATTTTGCAGAAACTATCTTTTTACTGCAGTCTATGAATACGTGCTACTTGGTTTTTGGTTAGTTCCTACACTCAGGTAGATGGGTAGAAGACCAAAACAAGACCGCTTTATTTTTAGACAATTGGTTAGCTCTGGGTCAATAAATGCATCTGAAAGAAAATACTTTTCTCAGATAACAGAAAAACTTTATGGAAATGAATTATTATCCCATAAGTTTGAATATGTTTATGTGGAATTACAGCATTTTAAAGAAAATTCCCATTCAGATATATATCTCAAACACCAAAATGAGAAGAAAAAAAAAGGCTTCAATGTACCAAAATTCCTGTATGAGCTGCCTGCCCAGTTTTCTGTAAGGTAGGAATTTTTTTCATCTACAATTACAAAAATTAAAAGCTGATTTACAATTTTAGAGTAATGAAAACCTGCAGATCTTTGAGTTCTTTAACTGTTCTCAAAGACAAGCTTTCTGAACAACTTATTACTACTGGTTAAACATAATTTCTCAACCTCCATCCAGAGTGATGAGTGATAGGGGAGTGATGGCCTCTTACCTGGACCAGGTTTGGAATCTGCAGGGTGGAACATGGGATGCTGAGAGCCAGGTGGTCAACTGAGATCCAAGTCCAGGGGGAAGCAGCTGAGGTTCCAACTCCTTGAAGTTTCCCTCAAACAGCAGGGCCAGAGGGTTAGAGGTGGACTAGGCAGAGGTCAAGACTTCACAGTTCAGAGCCCAGTAAGGATAAGATGGGAGGTTTGGGACAAGGTAGAGGGAGAAACCATTGTAAAAATAGGTCCTTCCATGCTCTCGAATTGTCCTCCAATCCAAGTTCATGGACACAGACCCCAGTTCTAGGGAGAGTGGACTAAAGTAATAGAGAGCTTGTTAGGATTGCCCGAGGGGCTCACTGGAGAGGCTTAGGGAGGCACAGAGCCAACAACATTTTCAGAGGGGACCACGGCCATCCGGACACAGAGCCCCACAGAAGACTACTGAGGGCCACACAGCTGTCCCAATAGAACACAGGCATAAGATGCCATGACAGGTGGCACTACATGGATGAGGATAGGTGAGTGATAACACTGTTTGCTCTTCCTCATGGGAAGTCATGCCTACATACTGTCCATGCTGTTCTAGCCCACAGAAGCATAGCTCAAAATGTTCATTTCCTGTTATTATTTTCTGCCTCTTATAGAAGGTGGACATTAGTAGCACAGTGTTAGAACAGTTACTGTAATTTCTTAGGATATTGCGGTATTTGGAGCCTTTGAAAAAAATCTACCTTACATTCTAAAATCTTGACTGTCCTATAAGGATTCTGGAAAATTTCTTATGAATGGGAAGACATGGAAGCAACAATGTATGTTAGATGAAGAAGAAATTTCTATACAGGCAGTAAAAAGCAAAGACCTTAAGTGCACAGTTCAGTGAGTTTTAACAAAGCAATACATCCACGTACCCGTCGCCTCTATCAAGATATGGAACATTTCTATCTCCCCAGAAAGATCCCCCATGTCCCTTTCTAGTCAAATCTACCTCCGATTCTTCCACCCACAACCCCAGGCCAACGTGCTGGTCACTCCATGTACTGATTTTGAGATTCATTCATGTCATTGCATGTATCAGTAGTCCGTTCCTTTATATTGCTGAGTAATATAACGTTGTTTGAATATACCACAATTTGATTATGCACTCACTTTTTGATGGACATTTGGGTGTTTCTAGTTTTTGGCTACCATGAATAAAGTTCCTATGGACATTTATATGCAAGTCTTTGTGTAGACATATGTTTTCATTTCCCCTGGGTAACCATCCAAGGAGTGAAATACCTATAAGTAAGACTGTGGAAACTATATGAGAAAGTGTCAAACTCTTTTCCAAATATGTCACACCATTTATATCCCCACCAACAGTGTATAAGCATCCTGTTGCTCCATATCCTGGCTACCACTTGTTAATTTTATTTCCATTTAAACTGACTGGGTTTATAGTAGTATCTCATTATTTTAATTTGCATTTCCTGATCACTAATGACACTGAGTATCTTTTCATGTGCTTATTGGTCATCATCTATAATCTTCTTTTGTGAAGTGTTATTTTCAAGGCCCATTTCAAAACCATAGTTGTTTGTCTTTTTTATTGTTGATTGTAGCAGTTCTATTTAGCATCCGGATTCGCGTACTTTGTCATGGGTTATGTATTACAAATCTGATCATAGCCTGTGGTTTGCCTTTTCGTTTCCTAATGGTGTCTTTTGGTGAGCAGAAGCTTTTCATTTTGATGAAATGCAGTGTATCACTTTTTATTTTATTGTTAATGCTTTTTGTGTCCTGTTTAACAAAATCTTTGATTATGACAACGTCAAGAAGATATTTTCCTATGATTTTTCTCAAGAAACGTTAGGGTTTTTGCATTTACATTTAGGCCTATGATCTTATGAAGGTATTTCTATTTACTTCTTACGTAAAAATCTGTCAGAGACATGAACAATTTATTTCACAAAACATCTCTTTGTGAAAATAATGGCATGCAAAACATATGTCCTAAAAATAAGTTATTCAGAGTGGCCTATTGAGTTGCAATCCTGTATCGGTAAGCAAGTGATTTAGAAAATCAGCTGTCTTTCATTCTGTTGCTAATTATTATAGAACTTGCTTTGTAATAACATGGGAAAGTGTATCTGGCTGAATTCAGTTTTGCTAAGAAAAGAATGTGCAGGCTTCTACATCCATTTCTTTGATACAGATGCATTTTGCAATTCAAAATAATTTCTTATCAATGGCATATTGTTTCTAGAAGTCACTATGGTTTTGGAAATGTCTTCCCTCAGTGTCTATAAAGAACAACTCATCAGCCTTTTTCTTTTCTGAGTGGCACGCGGTGAACTGTCCAAGAGGTGCTGAGGGGGGTCTGTATCAGCGTCAAGGCGACCAGTTACAGATCATCTCCATCTTGATTTCCAAGCAGAAACTGCAGGAAAGTTCAGTTTGCAGATGGAAATGTTTCCCTCCCTTCCTCCTTTTTCCATTCATCAAACTTCTGAAGCACCTCTGGTGTCCTGGGGTAGTACACGTAATTAGAGGAGCACCAAGGACACTTCTTGACCATTCAATATAGTTTTCTTACTAATTTTTACCTGCGTGAAATCTGTGAATAAATAGCTGTATCAGTCAGTTTTCTAAAGACACAGAACCAATAGGATATATTTGCATATGTGTGTGTGTGTGTACACACACCCATAAGCCCCCCACACACACACACACAAGAGATTTATTTTAAGGACTTGGCCCACACAATTGTGGGGCCTGGCAAGTCTGAAATCTGTAGGGCAGTCTGGCAGGCTGGAAACTCAGGCAGGAGTTGATGTATAGTCTTAAGTTCTAAGTGTATAGGGTAGGCCACCAGTCTAGAAATTCAGGCAAGATTTCTCTGTTAACAGTCTTAAGGCAGAATTCCTTATGCTCCAGGAAACCTCAGTTTTTGCTCTTAAGGCCCTCAACTGATTGGATAAGGCCTACCCACAGTACAGAGAGTAATCTCCTTTACTTAAAGACAACTGATTGTAGATATTAATACCATCTACAAAATACCTTCACTAAGTTACTATTTGACCAACCAAGCAACCATAGCCTAGACAAGTTGACGCATAAAATTTAACCATCACAATAATATTTAGCAGATTCTTGACTATTAGGTCATTTGGAACCAAAATATTTTATAATAAAGCCCAATTTTTTCAAAAGCAATATAATTTATCACAAATCTTGTCTTAGAGGATTGCATGCATTCAAAGCTTTGTATAACGAAAATATTCCTGCTTACTTGAAAGTAAACAATGTCTACCATAGGCATACAGTAGTGGCTTCGTTTCTATAGAAATGGTAAAGGGGGCGTAGGGTCCTTTCACTTAGATCCAGGTAGCAAATACACTTAGCAGTGGATACCCCAAGCCTTATCTTTTCTTCTGGAAATAAAGCTGAAGTGTTGAGACTGATAAAAACCAGACTGTTCTGTGTTGGAGCTAGAGCTTGTTCTGCCCTTGCCTCTCTCCCGGAGCCCCAAAGGCTTTTCAAACTCCATCTTGTCTGTGAAACCACCAATGCTTCATCTTACACAAACTTTCTCCAGGGATAATACCACCCTGTGGGTGGCTGGAAGCTGCTAGGCCTCCCTCCTGGGCTCCTTTCTCTACCCTTCCCTTTTCAGATCAGAGACTTTATCCAATCTCATGGTTTTGGATACTATCTGTATGCTGATGACTTACAAATTTACTATTCCAGCCTAGACTTTTCTGCAGCCCCCGCAGGCTCAAATTTATAATATGATATTGCTATGTGAAAGGGCATCTAATGATTCTGGTACCCAGTTCCTGGGGCAGGGGAGGGGGACGGGGGGGGTGGTTCGCTACACCACCAAGCAATTCTCTGAGAAACTATGTTTTTTAAATGGGACTTGAAAATACACTTCACAAAAGTTTATAGGTAGATGGCCAATAAGCCCATGAAAAGGCATACAATTTCAGAGTATTTAGAAACTTACAGCAATTAGAGACATTGTGTGTCTTTTCATTCTAATAATTCTTTGAAAGACTTGTATTTTGAATGTGTTTTTTATTTCATGCTTTCTAGTGATGCGTTGTTGTTGTATTTACAAAGGTCTTGTTTTGGACATTTTTAAACATTTTGTTTTTCACCACAGGAGTTTGAGAGACACTATTCTACAGCAAGAGGCTAACAAACGACAGCCCTTGGACTGGCTGCCTGATTTTGTAAATAAAGTTTTATTGGCACACAGCCATACCCATTTATTTCCATACTATCTATGGCTGCTTTTACATGACAGAGGCAGAGTTGAATAGTTGTGACAGAGATCATTTGTCCCACTAAGCGGGAAACATCCACTATCTTGCCCATTATGGGAAAAATTGGCCAACCCCTGTTCTGCTCTGTCTCCCCAGCTGGATTGAGCTCCAGTGGCCCACAGTGATAATGTGCTTGCTGACATACCTTCTATCACATTCTTTCCCCTCCCTGTCACATTTTCTCATTCCTTGCCAGGGTTTCCTAGATCTCCCAAATAAACACCTTGTACTCACATTCTTGACCCAAAGTCGACTTCTGGGGGAACCCAACCAATGTGCACATGATGTCCTTATTTTTCTAATTCCAGGCCAAAATGCTAGCAGAG
This sequence comes from Rhinolophus sinicus, assembly GCF_036562045.2. Lineage (NCBI taxonomy): Eukaryota > Metazoa > Chordata > Mammalia > Chiroptera > Rhinolophidae > Rhinolophus > Rhinolophus sinicus. The sequence goes on from NC_133768.1 coordinate 8,866,658, forward strand.
TAGGGACCACTTTCTAGTGTCCACCTCAGCACGTCAGTTAAGCTATCACACGTGTATCAACTGTAATTAAAAATAAATAAATAAAAAAAATAGTATCAAAAGAAAGTGCAAAAAAAAGCTATCACACTGCACCCCTCCCCACTGTCCCGGGTCTTCTGCAATACCCTGTGAAAATTTAGCTCTGTGGGCATGAATTTTTCTGATTCATTTGCTCGCATCAAGCGCCACCTCAGCACCAGGGGTGCTGGAGGAGAGGATAAAGAGGAGGGTGAGGAAAGAAAATCCCCTCTTGTCCTACATAGGATACTCCCTTGTGACATCAGCACCCTGCTTGGAGTCAGTCCCCAGGTGTCCATGCACCTAAGTAGAGGCCAGTTGCTTTCAGCCTCAGAGGACGTGCCCAAGTCATTGCCCACCCTCACTTTGTCACTGCTGCTTTCATTTGTCTCTGCCTGCCCCTCCTAATTACTTAGGTCATTCCAGATTTTAATTCTGTCTTCTAAAGTGTAACACCGCCATAATTAGGCCATATGTTAATTAGCAAGATGACGTCTTGTCACTCGTGAGAGATGTGGATCATCCCAGAAAGTGCCATAGAAAGGGCAGTGAAGCGGGAAGAGGAAGTCTGAGGAGGCTGCAAGTAACTCTGCTAAGCCGAAACTGACTAGAGAGCAGGAGAAAATGGCGGGATGCAAGAAGGGGAAAGGATGGGGTCACACAAAGAAAAAGGGCTAGAATTGACCTCTTTTGCACTCCAGGAATGAGATGGAAGCCAGGAGGCATGTCTGACGCCAAGAAGCCACCAGGGATGGCAGAATCTTCTGAAGGACAGGAGGTGGACAGGGCTGAGGTCAAGGTGAGTGTCAGGCATACTCCCAACTCTGATCCTAGATGCCTGTGGCGATGCCGTTCAAAACGCAAGACTAAACTCTGCCTCTATGGCCACTCCAGGAAATCTGAAGGAGTAGGGTTCTGGTAGCCTGGGGACTGTTTCTATCTGCTATTTGTTAACTGAATTTTGGCTCCCCGTTTTCTGTTAACTGAACTTATTTTCTGACATTCTTGGGATAAGAAAGTTGGAAAGGGGATTGGGCAGGATATGATAATTTCCTATTTCAGATAGTGTCATTTTATCACTCAGGAGACAATTTTCCAGGAAACTGATTACTCAGGGAATTCATGATGGGGTGCAATGACGTGAATTATAAAGATATTAACCTCCTTCCAGTCGGCTGTCAAAACATGATGTGATGAGAATTTGTTCTGTCATCACCCAACTAATGGATGAAAGGGGCTAGGATAGTTGTTTTACGTCATGTATTTGCCTGGATTTCAAAAGGCATTTGACACAGGAACTCTCAAAGCATACCAAAGGGGAAATTTTGAAGGTAAAGTTTCTGTTAATGATAATATTAGTAAGTATTATTATTATCATTGCTGATATTTGTTGAGTTCCTAGTATATTCTAAACCTATACAGGCATTGCTTCTAATACGTCTGACAATCCTTCAGGGAAAGTCTTATGATCCCCATTTAATTTCAGGTTCACAGACATTGGATCGTACTCAAAGATCACACTGTCAGATGAGTGAAAACTGAAATCCATGTTTATTTGTTTGTTTTTCTTGAACTCTAATGTTTGAGCTCTTGTCAGTAGACCAGGGTCAGCAAACTTTTTCTGTAAAGGGCCCGATAGTAAATATTTTCAGTTTGCCGGCCAGATGGTGTATGTTGTGACTATTCAGTTCTGCTGCTGTAGTGCATAGGCAGGCAGAGACAGTACCTAAATGAATGACTGTGGCTATGTTCCAATAAAACTGTATTTACAGACACTAAAATTTGTTTTTAATATATTTTTCACATGTCATGAATTATTATTGTTCTTCGGAACTTTTTCCTGTTTAAAAATGGTAAAATCATTCTCATGGGCTGTACAAAAACAGGTGGCAGACCCGGTTTGGCCCGCGGGCTGTAGTTTGCTGACCCCTGTACTATAGGAAACTGTCTATCTACCAATGACTTAGGAAAATAATGATGCGAAAGCAACTGAGCTACATATTTTATGTAAGGGAGCCAAGTCAGCTACAGGAAAACTTATCAGCCCTGAAGCTGTAACAAACAATAGTTCTCATTCTGGCTCTCCCATCACAATAAATGTATAAATTTAGGTCCATCGCAAAAGCTTCTGAGTCTTCCTCTCATCTCCCAGAGACAGATCCCTAACAGTTCCATCATTCTTTGATTCTAGTCATAGTATGCATGCATCGAATGATTTCCATAAAATCAGAATTCAAATCTAAGACAATTCCTTGGATGGTGCCAGATTTCAATCTCTAGTCCTGCCTTTTCTCCCAACTCCAAGTTCTTATATGCAACTGTCTCCATGTATGTCTATTAGGTGCCTCGAACTTCACTTGTTCACAAGCAAACTCTTGCCCACAAACATGTGAACAAGTGAAGTTTGAGGCACCTAATAGACATAAGTGGAGACAGTTGCATATAAGAACCTGGGGTTGGGAGAAAAGGCAGGACTAGGGATTGAAATTTGGGGGTCATCAGCATGTGGATTGAATCTGGGTATATCATAGCATTGAATAAAATCTTTTAGGGCAAACTTTCCATTGGCATTTGGGGTAGGATAATTCTTTGTTGTGGGGGCTGTCCTGTCCTACAATGTATGTTGTATGGTGTGAAGCAGCATCCCTGGCCCCTGCCCACTAGATGCCATTAGCACACCGCCACCCTAACTCACCCCTGTGACAACCAAACATGTCTCCAGACATTGCCAAATGTCCCCTGGGTGGAAGTCACTCTTGGTGGAGAATCACTGTTTCATGGAAAAGGCTGAGGATGGTCCCCAAGGACTCCAACTGTGGAGGTCAGAAAGAGGAGGAAGAAATAGGAAAAGACACTGAAAAGGAGTGGCCAGTGAAACAAGAGAAAAACTCAGATGTGGGGTCCCAACATCCCAACTGTTTGGGCTGGACTTGGCTTGATAGTTGATGAAAGGCAGAGTGTTACAAGAAGTAATGCTCCATAGCCTGGGGCTGAGCCGCAGTGAGCTCCGCGGTATTTCCTTTATGGGACTCTCCCCGCCCCAGTGGCAGGACGGGCACATGAAGCATCGAGGTCATACATTTTCTAACTGCATGGAGCCTGAAGATAGCAAAATGGACAGTGTTTTCTAGGGGGGAATTAAACGAAATAGGAGGTTACAAGTAACATTTAGAAACCAAAGATAGAGAGACATGTTCTCGTTTTATTTTTAGAAATAATTCCCAGAGGATAAATATTGTCTGGGTTCAGGAGAAAAACTAGAGCAGAAATAGAGTTGCTATGGTTTCGAGGGAATGCAAAAGGGACTTCCGACCTGGAGCTTTTGCCATTCTGGGCCGCAGGGTGGATCCTGTTTGTTGTGTTATGTCTTCACTCACTTCATGCCTCATGGTAGTTAACAGCAACCAAAAAAGTGAACAGATTGTGAACTTTCTCTTGATACGTCTGAAACTTGAAGCGCTATGACTTATGAAAGGCACAATATAAAGGTTACAACAATCAATTCCTCATATGGAAATTAATGACATTACACAAGAGTGTCTCTTTAGCCACATGCCTGATACTGAAGGACCAAAAGGGGAGGAAATGTCTGCTTTGTCTTCTATTGTTAAGTCTTCTCACTCCAAAATGGAAATAATCTATTTATCTCATGAGATTATTATGTAAAAGTGCCTAACAGTGCTCAGTGCATAGTTGGGCTTTCATCAATGTTTAGAAATAATAACAACGTGTATCCTGGTTGTGGTGGTGATTATGCACGTCTACACATGCAATAAAATTCCATAGAACTGGACACTGCACCCCCACCCCAAGAAAGTGCAGCCAAAGAGTATAATCCACATAAGATTATTAGTTGAGTGAACAGTATTGTATCAATTCAATGTCAGTTTTCTGGTTTGGGCGATGCACTCTAATTAGGTAAGATGTTCTCATTTGGGGAAGCTGGGTGGAGGGTACACAGAACTCGATTTTTGCAACTTCTTATGACACATTATTTCAAATAAAAAAGTATTTAAAAAAACCCAAATAATTAGATGCCGAAAGAGATTGAAAAGGCTCTCTGTTTATGATTATTGTGCAGCTCAGGATCATTTGGTTTTGTGTTCAACTTTACCTTGTAGGTTCATTTTTATTTTAATGGAGACTCATATCCTGAGTAAGCCAAATGATCAGGTTTTATTTAAAAATGGTGAAACAGAATGTAATCACTATAGTTTAGGTTAATGCAATAGGTTATATTCCAGATCATGAACCTAAGTTGATCTTAACTAATATGCAGTCACAAAGCCCAATGATCGGTAAAAGTATAAAATTAAACAGGATTTCCATTCAGTCTCCAGTTTTGGCATATTTTATTTTTGGATAGTCCAGGACTCATCTAAGCTTGCCAAAGAGGGAAGTTTTCACACAACACATCCTTAAATTCCCTGAGAAGTAGAAAGTAGAGGTGGCTTGCCTACTTTTTTAGGTGAGAATTTCTACTTCAGCAGACTTTGGGGAGGGCAAGCCTCCTCTATCTTGCTGATATGCCTAAGATGTGATCTATTTATATTACAAACCATATGCAGAACCTGGCAAGACTTTCTGTAAATGAGCTCATGGCTCTGCCCTAAAATAGGAGGCTGGGAGGGGGGCACCAAAGACATTAGGGACCTTTCACAACCATTATGCTTCTTGGTGCTGATTGAACAGGAAGGATGAACAAAATCTATGAGTTCGGATAAAAAGGATAAATAATAAATACCTGTCAAGGGGAAACAAGATGCTCTCTCTCCTTGGTCTTTGCAGGTCATCAAAGTCAAGTTATTAATGACTTGAGTACTTTTTAATGGGTTTTCTTTTTTTGTGTATTGTACAAATTGCAAGTACAGATAATTTCAGATTTGTCTTACTGATGGGCCTCCTTCAAAGTGTGATGAGTTTTATCTAGAGCTTCATTCAAAGCAACCAGTATTTATAGAACCTTTATCCAGTGTTAAGTCATTAGATTTGTCTGCAAGGGAATAGAGAAGAGCACTTGCCCACCTCAAAAGGCTCCCAGACAAAGACAAAAGATATGAGAAAACGAAGAAGTGTGTTACAAAATGACAAGCACAGGAAGAGAGACACATACAAGGTTCAGAAAAAGGTATAAGGGGAAGGTCATGGACTGTTTAGAACAGCGTGGCTTAAACTGGGCTTGCAAAAGGATGTATTCTCGGGGGGTGTTGAATGTGCTGAAAGAATTTTTAAATTTTGTGTTTTCATTTAGACAGACATTGTATGTTTACATATATATACACTTTCTCTAGTTATCTGGATGAGTCTGTAACTTTAAAAAAATTATTTTTATCGTAGTAAGAACATGAAACATGAGAGAAATCTACCCGCTTAAATTTTTAAGTATACAATGTAGTATGGTGAACTATAGGTAGTGTTGTTCAGCAGATGTCTAGAGCTTATTCATCCTGCGTAATTGAAACTTTACATCTGTTGACTAGCAGCTCCTGGTTTCCCCTCCCCCCAGCCCCTGGCACCCACCATTCCATTCTCTGCTTCTATGAGTTTACCTACTCTAAGTTCTTCATATCAGTGGAATCAGATAGTATTTGTCCTTCTGTGACTGGCTTCTTTCACGTAGCATAATGTCCTCCAGGTTCATCTGTGTTGTCACATACTGCAGGATTTCCTTCTTTTTTTAAGGCTGAATAATATTCCACTGTGTATACACCACATTTTCTTTATCTATTCATCCATCCCTGGACACTGAGGTTGTTTCCACATCTTAGTTTCTGTGAATTGGATGAGCCTGTATCTTATTGAATACTCACAGCCACATGGTTTTAGTGCATTTGCATCAATGGGCTGTCCAAACGAGTGTTTTGCTTTAGTTTGAATAGAGGGAAGTGGGTAAGAAAATGGAGTCATTCCAGAGCCTAGCGTAGTTGGGAATGTGGAAATCAAATAACCTAGAATAGAGCATCAGTGGCATATTCTGAGTTCTAGTGGATGTTTTACATAGATGCCATATTTATTTGTCCCAACCTATTAAGGAACCAAAATGTCCTTAATAGGAAGTGTAGGAGTACATATTCAATGAAGAATTTGCATGCTTCTAATTTCAACCACATCGCTTCTTGCCCTTTTGGCTAAGATCAAGTGTAATTTGTACCACAACTGGATACGATACGCATTTGGTGCCTGAATAATGCCCCTGCCTTTAAGTGAACAGGAAAGTTGTGCCTGTGATAGATCCATTCCCCCTTCTTCAAATTCTTATCATGAGCAAGGCAGCGGCAATTTTAATACTTTAATGAAAAGGTCAAAAGGGCTATAGATACATTGGCAGTGTACCAATCAGAAATTGCATTCAGTGGCTAGTAATAAAAACCCATGGCTTAAATTATGTCTTTATTGAGTCAAAAATGGGTAGCCCAAGGCTGTGATGGTGGTTACATGATATTACCAGGAACCTCTGCTCCTTTTGACTTTGTGCTTTGTCATCCTAACCCTCCTATTCTCAAAATGGCCGTCAGAGCTCCAGCCATCGTATTTTCATTTCAGGCATAAAGAAGGGGAAGAGCAAAGAGACAAGAAGGCATCTGCCAGCTGTGTTAAGCCCTTAAAATTGCCTTCCTGGACGTCTCCTTCAGTGATTTTTACTTACATCTCACTGACCAGGACTATTTCAAGTACTCCCAGTTGTAAAAGAGACAGGAAATTTAATTTTTAACTTGTCACATTTTCTCTCCAAATAATCTCAGGTTCAAGTAATACAGAAAAAAAGAGATATTTGGTAGACAGTCAGTAGCCTCTGCAACATTGGGATCTTATTATCACTGAGTTCTTGATTCATCTTTAGCAACTACTTCTAGACTTCTTGATACATGGAAGAAAGAAACCCCTAATGTTAAAGGTACTGTTATTTAGGTGTTTGTTATGTGCAGCTAAACATATTCCTACCTGAAAAAAATATAAATACTGCTCATTGGTGTTTAATTTTTAGAATTGACTCATTGACCGGGAATCAGAAATTCAGATATATTCAGAACTAGGTAGGCAATGTGAGTGAGTGGTACAGGTTGGGGAGGGGGTCATGGTAAACTGGAGAGTGCGTGCCCCATCTAAATAGCCCACTTTCATACAGGATTGCCAGCCCACCGTTACCAAATAAAAAACTTTCAAGAGAATCAGAAATCTGGATCTTTATGCATATCTCAAGGTCAGAAAATTCTTTTCACACCACATTATAAATACGAAGAAAAGAATCTCTTTTCTTTATTTAGTCTATAATTATGGCCTCTCCCAATCTCCCTTCTGCTGGTTGGAGGAAAAGCACAAGAAAACACCAACACACCTAGAAGTCACTCTTGTTTCAGTGTTAGTCCATTCTGAAAATTTAGGATATATTGCTTTCTTCTTTTTTAAAACGTTGAGGTATAAGTCATAAACCATAAATTTACCCTTGGAAACAAACAATTCCACAGTTTTTAGTATAGTCACAAAGTTATGCAACAATCATTACTATCTAATTCCAGAACATTTCATCACCCCCAAAAGAAAACACATCCCATTAGTAGTCACGCCCCTGCCCCGAGCCCCTGGCAACCAGTAATCTACTTTCTGCCCCTATGGATTTGCTCACTCCATTCATTTCACATAAATGGAATCATGCACTGTGTGGCTCTTTGTGACTGGCTTCCTTTGCTTAGTATAATGTTTTCAGGGTTTATCCATGTGTAACGTATAGCAATAGCAATACTTCATTCCTTTGTATGTCTGAATAATATTCCATTGTATAGATAAACCTCATTTTGTTTATCCATTAGTCATGGACATTTGGGTTGTTTCCATTGTTTGACTATTAAGAATAATGGTGCTGTTATCATTTGAATACAAGGCTTTGTGTGGATGTATGTTTTCATTTCCCTTAGGTATATACCTAGGAGTGAAATTGCTGGGTCATATGAGAACTTTGTGTTTAACAGTTTGAGGAGCTGCCAGACTCTTCCAAAGTAGCTGCACCAATTTACATTCTCATCTGCAGGGTATGAGGGTTCCGATTTCTCCACTGCCTTGCCAACTCTTGTTATTGCCTGTCTTTTTGATTCTAGCCATCCTAGTGGTATGAAGTGCTATCTCATTGTGGTTTTGATTTATTTTTCCTTAATGACTAATAATGTTGAGCATCTTTTTATATGCTTGTTGGCCATTTGTATATCTACTTTGGAGAAATGTCTATTTAAATCCTTTGTTTTAAAAATTGGGTCATTTTTATTTATGAATTGAATGCTTACTTTTTATATAGTTTGAAAAATATAGTATTATCCTATTTTGCAGGTTACAAATGTTTGAAAATTGGCAACGAGTATGGTTCAAACTAACATAAAAATGCTCAGTTTCCTCCTGGCTTTCTTCTTAGAAGAGCACTGAGATGTGTGGTATAGGGTGTAGCTTTTGTAACCTCCTGGTAGGAGGGAAGAGTGAGGCTCTTTGGATCTTTTTCGGGGCTCCTGAAGCAATGTTCCATATCTACTTGGGTGCTGCCAGCTCGGCTGGCATTTATGGCTCACATCTTTGGTGGGAGAACTAGTAATCTGGCCTCTCTTAACTTTGTGAGGGTCTTGGTTGCTCTGGCTGCTTTGGCCTCAGCTCTGCCTCTAGTCACTTCTGATCCCTCTGAGGTCTGACCCTGACTTCCATTTGACCCTGTCTGCTCAGGCTGCTCTAACGAAATACCGCAGACTGGGGAGCTTAGAACAACAGACATGTATTTCTCACAGTCTGGAGGCTGGAAGTCCACAATCTGGGTGTCAGCATGATCAGGTGATACCCTTTTCCGGGACACAGCCTTCTCCATGGTGTCCTCACATGGCAGAAGGGCTAGGGAGCCTTGTGGGGTCTCTTTTATAAGGATATTAATCCCTTTCTTGAGGGCTCCCACCCTCATGATCTAATCACCCCCAAAGGCTCCATTACTAATATCATCACCTTTAGAGGTTAGGGTTGCAACATGAATTTTGGGGGGATACAAACATTCAGACCATAGAAATCCTAACTCAAGTGGTCTTCTGTAGAGTCTTCAGTGGATCTCACCTCACCCCCACTATGGCCATACCTTGAGCAAGCTCTACAGCTAGAAGCTCAGTTACTTTCTGTTAGTGGAACGTAGGGCGACTTGGACAAGCTAAATTTCAAGATCTCCTTTTGCATGACTTGGTTATCAAGCAAGGCTATCATGCTTGAGTGGTACGAGGAAGCTTCCAGAGCCTCTGTATTCTCCCCGATTTGTCCCTTCGTGTCTCTTCTTTGCCAGGCACAGGCAAAAGAAGAGAAGTCAGGAGACCCAACTGCCCCCTTTGCTCTCCTGCTTTTTTCTCTCTCACCTTTTCACGGTTCCTCAGATCAGAAGATAGGAGGGCTTATTAGACAGGGTTCCCCCAAGAAACAGAACCCATAGGATGTGTGTGTGTGTGTGTGTGTGTGTGTGTGTGTGTGTAAAGATACTTACTAAAAGGAATTGGCTCACAGAATTATGGAGGCTGAGAAGTTCCAAGGTCTGTAGGGTGACTTGGCAAGCTGGCGACCCAGGAGAGCCGCTGGTGAAGTTCCAATCTGAAGCTGGCAGGCTCAAGACCCAGGAAGAGCCAATGTTTCAATTCGAGTTTGAAGGTAGGAAAAAGCCAGTGTCCCAGTTTGAAAGTCATCAGGCAGGAAGAGTTCTCTCTTACTCGGGGGAGGGTCAGCATTTTTGTTCTATTTAAGCCTTCAGCTGCTTGAAGGAGGCCCGACCACCTTAGGGGGAGCAATCTGCTTTACTCAGTCTACCAATTTAAATGTTACTCTCATCCCCAAACACCCTCATATAAACACCCAGCATAATGTTTGACCAAATATCGGGGCACCTCATGGCCCAGGCAAATTGACACATAAAATTAACCATCACAAAGGGCTGTCTCTTCTATTGTCACTAGGATGGCCCCTAAAATATACCATGGGATCTAGAACACATTTGAGGGTGAACGAATGCACTAGCTGGCTGGAATGCATGGGCCACATGTGTAACCTGGGCCTGTACAAGTCAAATCAGGCTGTAGAGTGACCCTACTTCTATCCTCTAAGTTCTGTAGCACGGCTCCAGCTGGCAGAGATGGAAGGACAACCTATTGTCAGGTTACTGTGGGAATCGATGAGGCTAAGTCCTCAAAGCTTGTCCCTTGAAAAACTTCAGAGGACGTCAAGTAATCTAGAAAGCCCTCTCAAGAAAAAAGCTAGTTTTGGAGGATTAGTGTCCTGCTTCATAAGCCTATTTTTGAAGATCAGAAGATGAATATTCCCTTGGACTTTCTCTTCAAATTTCCTCTCTAATGAATTCTGGTCTCTCTACAGGCGGCTGGATGACTGAGCAGTGTAGGGTGAAGGTCATGAAATTGAGAAGGAAAAAGAGTAAGGCACCAAAAAAATAGTAAGAAAATAGTACTTTGGTTACAGGGGAAGTATCTCAGTTTAAAATACTAGTTTATAATTTCTATTTAAATCAAACAAAACACGTCCATGGCATTTTTCACTCAGGGGCCAACAAGGGCCAATTTGACCCTTGCTGGACAAATCACAGATGAGTTTTGTTACAGAATCAGGTTGGTGGGGATGGGAAAGGAGTGATAGATGGAAAGGAAAGACCATTGCTGCTTTTTCTTACAGAATGGAGAACCAAGAGACATTGCTTATGGTGGAGAGAACATGAAATAGAGAAACAGAGTGTACTCACTTACTAGCAGCATTGACCGATGGAGGTCTTGATCTGGAGATACAATTAGAGTATATACCTAAATATAAGTGGACGCTGACTATAAGTGAAACCATCATTTTCCTAAATGAGAACGTTGAAAACAACTTCTCTTTTTTTCAATGTGAGTATACAATATTTAGGAAAAGAGTACAAATGGCCAAATGTCTACCTATAATTTTTAACTTAAACTTTAATTATAGGTACATATTTTAAAGCTCATGTTATATAAAATATATTATTATACACAGTTGCTCTTTGTCACTCTGCATGTCATGATACAATTTTTCCCACACTCCATACTTGCACATTGACATTCATTTCTCCTTCTTCTAGAGCCACTTGAAAACTCATATTTGCTTCCACCAAGTTGGTTGGCACCTGTGGCCTGTTCAGTAGATTCAGGAGTGTGGGAGAGAGGCTCTCTGACAGATACATGAGTATCATTTGAGTGTAGCTACAGCCATGGGAGTGGCTAGAATGGCTAGGAGATTTGTTTTATGTAGTGTAACAAGGCTGGGGATTGGGCTTTGGGAAAACTTTCATCATTATTGGAAGGGAGGGGAGAGAATCCCATGAAGGAGGCTGAGAAAAAATGAGACAGAGAGAAAGATGGTCAAGACAGGAAAAGTGTCAAGGAAAGATTATTTAGTAGTGTTAGATTTCAAAGGAATACCAAGTGAAATAAGGAATGAAAGTGTCCACTTGATTTAGCAAAATTCTTCTGTATTTTCTAAATAAGGTTGTGAACTCCTTAGATGATAGATCATTTTGTCTGTAAACAGTTTAGAAGAGCCTTTTGGGGAAGGTATGATTTAGGAGTATTTAGTTGAAATGTAATTAACTCAATATTCATCAAGAGGAGGACGACCCTGGCAAAAACAAATGAATGTGCTTTTGCCCAAATTTGCCTGTGGCCCTGCATGCGGATAACCTCACAAACAACTAAACTGAGTCCCTGCCTTTGTCCTCTGGGACCTCAAGTTCACTTTGTGTCTAGCTTGCTGTCCATTCTGGTTCTGTCTGGCTGTCCCTGATCCCTGCCCAATTTTCTTCCAATGACCACATCTGCGGCAGGGGCTTTGCATTTATTGGTAGAATTTCTGTTGAATAGATATCCATTTTGCCTCCAGACACCCACTACTGTCTTTGTGATTCCCATGGATGTATCTAAAGGGTGGTAACTATGGGGAGACAGATTGTTTCAATGCGAGGATGACTATCAGACAAAGTGATTCAGGAGGTATTGAAAGAGTTAATCAAAGAGGCACCAGATTTCCATTCTCCAACGATCTTCCAGCACAGACTAGATGACCTTTTAGCAGTCATGCTGCAAAGAAAAGAATTCCTCCATCAGATGACCTTTAAAATTCTTTCCTGTCCTAAGAGTCAGTGGTATCCCAACACCAAACATAGCATAGAAATCAAGGAACCTCAGGGTTGGAAGAGACTTTAAGATGTCGTTAGATTCACTGCCTACCACATAAATATATCCCTTCTATTGCCTTATTGAAGAGGAGCATACACAGCTTCTTTGTTTTTGAAATTAATACACTATTTTTAGAGCTGTTTTAGGTTCACAGAAAAATGGAGTGGTAAGCACAGAGATTTCCCATATACCTCCTACCCCCACACATGCACAGCCTTCCCCACTGTCAACATCCCACACTAGAATGGTACCTTTGTTACAATGAACCCACACTGACACATCATCGTCACCCAAAGTCCAGAGTTTACATTAGGGCTCACTCTTGGTGTTGCATACTCCATGGGTTTTAAAAAATATATAATGACATGGGTCCACCATTGTAGTATTTAAAGAAAAGTTTCACTGCCCTAAAAATCCTGTGCTCTATCCATTCATTCTTCCTTCCCCCAATCCCTGTTGACCATAATCTTTTTACAGTTTCCATAGTTTTGCCTTGTCCAGAATGTCATATCATTGGAATCATACAGTATTTAGCCTTTTCAGGTCGCCTTCCTTCACTTAGTAATATGCATTTAAGACTTCTCAATGGCTTTCCAGGGCCTGATAGCTCATTCTTTTAGAGTTGCATAATATTCTATTGTTGGATATACCACTGTTTATTTATTTGTCCTATGGAAGGACATCTTGGCTGCTTTCAAGTTTTGGCAGTTATAAGTAAAGCTGTTACAAACATCTGTGTGCAGGTTTTTGGGCAGACGTAAGTTTTCGATTCATTTGGAGTTTTTAATTCAAGGAGTGCAATTGCTGGATCATATAACAAGAATATGTTTAGTTTTGTAAGAAACTGTCAAATTGTCTTCCAAAGTGGCTGTACCATTTTGCATTCTCACCAGCAATAAGTGAGAGTTCCTGTTGCTCCACATCCTCACCAGCATTTGGTGTTGTCAGTGTTCTGGATTTTGGCCATTCCTTGGCTTCTCTTTGAATAGTCAAACAATGGTAATTTACCATGTTGGAAACAGAATGCATTTAACCAGCTGAGCAACGAAGGCCTTATTGGGGAGTCAGCTGAGATAAAGAATGCTTATGGCATCTATGTTCACCCTTCTGTCCAGTCCTTCCATTGGCTCTCCACTGATTTCTCAGAGTCCCACTAACACCAGAGCTCCAGTCATGAGCTCCCTCGGTGACAATGCCCCTCTCTACAATTCCCGAATAAGGCAGCTCATTCTATTTTTAGAAGAGTCTAATTGGCATCAAGTTCTTCCTTAAGTGAGTCTAATATGCCTAATGAAAACTGCCTTGTATTTGTTCAGCCTCCATTATCTGGAGTTGTGAAAATATCTTCTCCTATGTAGTAGACTTCTAGTTGATTGAAAATGGAATGCTTCCTTCTCATCTTCTCTCTTACCTAGTCTGTCTGTTTTTATCCAGGTGAATGTATGCGTATTTTACAAAAGTGAAACTGTCCTGAAATGGAATGATAAAAGGATATATATTTCAGTACATGAATATAATTATAACTAATATTACACATTTAACACATGAGAGATGAACTTGTTTAAAAAAACATAACACATGTGTAGGCTGTAATGATGATACCTATAATCCATCTGCTTTTTATACATCTTTCAGTTTTCTTGGTAAAATTTCACTTGGGGTTGAAACTTGGCAAAGCCTTAGTCTGACAGCAATTTTTAAAATACAAAATGTGAGAAAAAGAGGAAAGGATCTGTCATATTTTTCAGTTACAAAAGCACTAAGGCAAGGAATAGCTCCTTTATCTTCTTTTCCTTTTTATGAACTCAGAAAGTCCAAAAAGAGAGGGTTAGAAGAGTAAAACCCTAGCACTTTTCAACTTAAGAAAAAGTAGATATTTAGATACTTAAATGAGAGAAGTAATCAATGACCCATCAGAAGCCAAGGAGGCCACTGTAATTGAAAAGTACATTCACATGTTTTCTCAATGTTTCTTTTAAAGCCAGAAGAGTTCCTATTTCTTTCAAAGTTAAGAGGAGCTCTGGGAGCCTGTTATTGACCTCTTGTTTCATTTAACTCAAAAACTTTTTCCTGTTTAATGTCATCAGTATTGGACTTTCCTTCCCTCATCCTTTTCCTCTATCCTTATCAAAGCAGCCAGATTACATCAAGGCAGCAGGACCAAGGGAACAGATACATATATAAACAGAGGGAATGAAAAATAGGCAACATGGCGGCAGAGGAAGAGTGTGAGGTGGGCATTGGGAGGAATAGCATTGAGCAAAGGTGCTAGAGGGTCAGGTGGCCAGAGTAAGAGGCCAGGTTGGGTCAGCCAGGTGATGACTTTCTCTTCTTCCTGCCTTCCCTGTTCCACTTTTGCCTTCTTTCCTTGTCCTCCCTTTACTTCATTTTCTCTTTTCCTTTCAACCATTTTGTCCTTTCTCTGCTTTCCCCATTCTTATGACTCTTCTTTCCTGTAACTTCTGCCATCTTTTCCCAGTTTATCACTTGCCATGTGTGTAGGACACCATTAGCAGAGCAGGCCTAAGGCTGCTATCTTTAAAAGACCTTCTTACAAGGTTGGCCCTGGGCTGACACCTGGACGTTTTGCCTTTAAAACATTCTCTAGGTGATGAGTTGTCTTGCCCATCTGGGGCACTGAACACCTGCTTCCTTCTGGGAATCTGAAATTTGGGCAGTTGTGGAAGGTCATTATGCCTAACTGACAAACTCCCAATAAGAACCCTGGACTCTGGGTGGCCAGATGGCTCAGTTGGTTTGAGCGTGAACTCTGAGCGGCAGGGTTGCTGGTCTGATTCCCACAAGGGCCAGTGAGCTGCGCCCTCCACAACTGGATTGAAGATAATGAATTGCTGCTGAGCTTCCAGAGGGGCGGCCATATAGCCCCGTTGGTTAGAGCGTGAGCTTTCAACAACAGGGTTGCCAGTTCAATTCCTGCATGGAATGATGGGCTGCACCCCCTGCAATTAAAGATTGAAAACAGCGACTGGACTTGGAGCTGAGCTGCGCCCTCCACAACTAGACTGAAGGACAACGACTTGGAGCTGATGGGCTCTGGAGAAACACACTGTCCCCCAATTAAAAAAAAAAGGAACCCTGGACTGTGCATCTCAAGCAGGACTCACTGGGCAGAGCACTGCACACGTGTAGCTGTATCTCATGGCTAGAGGAAGAAACACATTCCCCAAAGAGAATCACGTTTCCATTTTCCCAGTGTCCATTCACTCCCTCATACTGTGAAATGTAAAATAAAGTGAGGGTGAATGGAGACCACTAGATACCAGGCACTATGCTTAGCGCTTTATATACACTGCGTCATATAATCAACAACCCTGTGAGGTAGTTATGATCACTCCTACTTTGAATGTAGGACGTCGACTCAACCGATTACAAAGCTAACAAAGACAGGAGGCAGGACTTTAGTGGTTTCATGAATATTTATCAAGCAACTAATATACAGAGAGTGCCAAAAAATGTATACACATTTTAAGAAAGGAAAACTGTATTAAAACTGTAATACTCAATATATACCGATAACAAAAGATGAATACAAGTCATGTTTGCCGTCTGCGATTACAAGATGTGCTCACAGTGGTTTCCATCAGTGTCCAGACACTTCTGATTACTGCGAACTATCGCTTGAGCAATGTTGACCAAAGTGTCCACTTGAGTACATTTTTTTTGGCACCCCCGTATATCGGGCAGCATGCTGGGCAAGAGAGAATGATAAATGAATCCAAGAATCAGCTATAGAGTTGCTAACTGTTAGGGAGGAGACAGCCATATAAAGCTAATTGCTATGCTCTCATGAAAGCTTAAGACGATAGATACGCCTGGGGTGCTCTGAAATTTTAATCTAAGTAATTTTGATGGGAAAGTTTAGGGTTTTTCTTTTTAAAGTTCATTATTACTATACCTCCCCCTTTCTTTCAAGGGAAATGCATATGAGGAAGTGAAAAAGTTCTGTTTTATTCTTGAATAATTTTTGTTAGGTTTTGAAATGCACAAGTAATACATGTTCATGACAAAAATGTCTGATGGTTCAGGAAAGTAAAGTGAAAAGTCAAAATACACATCCATTTTCCAACAATTTTCCACATTCCATTCCCCAAAGAGAATCACGTTTCCATTTTCCAATTGTCCATTCACTCCCTTATACTGTGAAATATAAAATAAAAAGATAGGAGCCCAATAATAACTAAATTTAATGATTAAAATAATAAATCACTTTTTTTCACAGACTTTCTGGGCAAAGTGTAAGCATCCTGAATGCCCCTGGCCATGTTGGACTGAATTTGTGTTTCTGACTATGAGTTATATTTCTGACTATATATTACTATTTTAGTTTATATTTCAGTTCATTTTTAAACTGACAAAAAGAATTGTATTTCAATACTTTTTTTTTTTCATTTAAAAAATCCTACTGGTCAATTCTTTAAGTTAGAAATCTCAAATATTTATGTTGATGTTAGATTTTGAGAAAATGATTTTGAAATATTCCTGGATTCAGTTTCTCTAAAAGCTGTGATTTTGTTTCTTCTATACTGAGATCTGAAAAAAAAAATCTTACTTTTCTAAGGATGTTATAAAAGAACAGTGTGACAAAAATAGATTCATGCTCAACTACTACAGAAATAGGCGACAGTGGGTAGAAATGATAAATAATAGCCAGGAATAATGGGGGGAGGTCATGATTTATGTTAGAACTGGAAGGAATCTTAGAGCTCACCCAGTGTGTCCCCTCAATTTACATATAGGACTCTCCATACTACTAATGATGAAAACCAGAAATGAATATTAATTCACAATGAGAGTACAGCTTGTGGTTTGTTTTTTATTTTTATTCTAGAGCCTATTTTTTGTTTGTCCCTGGATTTGAGTATTCTTGTATATATTTGGGGAATTTTCAGCAGTACCAGCTGAGTAATTAAGGAATAGAAATGCCACTATGTTAGATCTGATTCAGAATGGCTCAGTCTCACCAAGCTTATTCCTATGAATTTAAATCAAGTAAGTTCAGTTCAAATTAACTCATCAAGAATCTAGCACAAATTCTTGTCCTATATTCTAAGGTGCTCTTCATCCCGTGGGAAGTAGGATCGCAACATAAAAAATTAGAAAGCAACGTTAGAGTTCAAACATGTGATACAGACAGAAGGTGCTAGAAAGATATCCATGCATTTTTATAGGCTGAAGAAGGCAGTTTTTTTATTTACAAAATAAAGATTTTGGATTAAATTGACCCAATGGTTTTCTTAATTTTTAGTAAATTTGTAGACTTGTGTAACCGTTATCACAATCATGTGTTAGAATTGCCCCATTACTCTCAGAATTTTCCTTGGGTCCATTTGTAGTCAATTTCCGGCCCTATGCCTCCACCCCACCTGCACCAGACCCAGCTCTGCTTTCTATAGCTATAGATTTGCCCTTCAGAAATGGAATTACACAACATGTAGGCTTTTGCATCTGTCTTTTTTCCCCCGCATAATTTTTCGAGGTTCATCCATGTTATGGCATACAGCAGTAGTTTGTTTCTTTTTATTGCTGAGCAATATTCTTTTGTATGGGTACATGACTTGTGTATGGAGACACCAGTTGATGGACATTTAGGTTATTTTCATTTTTGACTATTAGGAATAATGCTGCTATTACACTCAGTTACAAGTCTTTGTGTAGACATATGTTTTCATTTCTCTTGGGTAGTAGATTCCTGGGAGTAGGATCACTGCTTGTATAAGTTTAAATTTTAAACAAACTAACAATCTGTTTCACAAAGTGGCCATGTCATTTTACATCCCTACCAGCAGTATATAAGGGTTCTAGTTTCTCCAAATAACAAATGATGTACATCCATTCATTTGCTTCTTGTTTATTTGTGTGTCCTTTTTGGTGAAATGTCTATTTACATTTTTTTACTCATTTTTACATTGGCTTATTTGCGTTTTTATTGTTGAGTTACAAGACTTCTTTATGTATTCTGAATACAAAGAACTAAGAAGTTAGTCAATTTTTGAACTCTTCTTACAGATTTTGTTCAAAAAAGGATTTTGGGAAGTACTCGACTTTAGCTTGGGTATGATGACAATAGACATTTTCGAGAATGGCAAAATTCACATCTTGGAATGCAAATTATATGCAGTTTACCTACAGTAACTTAGGTGTAAATATATAGAAAGAAAAAAACTCAGACATAGTGAGGTTCTATTATCAACTTCTAATTCTTTATCACAAGGAAGTTAATGAAATTCCTTCATCAGATATAACTAAGAAAAGAGTCAGTGTTCTGGTCTAGTGGAAAAACTCCCTTCCTCATTGGCTATTAGCTGAAAATAAGAGTCCAGCCCATTGGGCTGACAAGTGGATGATGGGTGAGGTGGTGGTTGGGATATTCCTGTTTAGCCATTTTGTGCCGTCTGGGCCACACAACCCTGCCTTCTTTGTGGAAATGACTTGTGTGTCAGTGCACGAAGCTTCAGCACTGCGGTGGGCTACACTGCACATTCTGAGTCAGTGGTAAGAACACACTATATGATTTCAGCCTTTTCAGATTTATTGAGACTTGTTTTGTGGCCCAGCCTATAGTCTATCCTAGAATATTCCATGTGTACTTGAAAAGAATGCTTACTATGAAAACTCTTATAGAAGAAAAGTTGATTTGACTATAAAGTATCCTGTGAAATGTACTTCGAATCAGTTTATGCTACCCTTGTGTAAATGAGGCTTATTCCTATTCTCCTAAGGTAAATTTAACAAGAAGATACATATTTATGATGCAGATTATTAAGAAAGCAAATATACTTGCAGAAATCTTTAAAAACATAGCTGTCAAAATAATTTATATTTTCCTATCCCTGGTTCTAGTAAACAGTTGAAGGTGTGAGAATATTATTTGTTTCTTCGCCATGTTTTTCAACATTTGTGTACATAATATAGGTTTATTAAGGCCGTTCCTATTCTTGAACTGAACTATTTTGACATTTGTTTAATTAAATAATTATTCATTTACTGCACATGGGAAAAACTTCACTCGCAGACAAGGACAGAATTATCCAGGATATCAATTTTTATTCTCTGCACTATGAAGTCGATGTTAGCGAAAAGCCAGAAGCGCAAAGCAGCAAAGCACAGCATTAGGCAATGTTTAGAGGCTTTGTCATGCAGTTAAAAAGGAATTTCAGGTTTTCACGTGATAAAATTTTGCAAAATATTTTTACTTCTGTTTTTTCAAACCTGGAATTCATCATTTTGAGACAGAATCTTGAGATGAGGCGGAGGCGGACATTTTTTAAGATAATTTCTTAAAAATATCAACATGTTAGAACCACAGAACTCCTCCATTTTGCATAAAGGAAGGCCACTTCCCAAGACTTTCAGTTCCTGCCTTTTCAGGTTTTAGAAGCTAAATAGTTGATTGCTTCATTATTCAATTTCTCACTATTTTAGGACAATGAGGTTCACGGTCAGGGAGGAATACTCAAAATCGTTTTCTCCACATATTAAGAGTTTTGCTTTTGGGTTCTCTTTTTTACCACTCTGTCTCTATCCCTTGTTACATTAAGTGGTTTCCCATAGACTTGAGACTAGTTGCTGCTGCCGGTTCAAGTGAAATGCTCCTTTCTGTTTCCTGATGCTTTCACTGTGCCTGTGTCCTCCTCTTTCCTATTGCGGGTTGTGCTTGGCCTTTATACTTGAGGATTTGGGCTGTCACTTCTAACTTGGCTTAACTTTTGCCTTGTGTGTTGCAAATTTCCAAGAATTACTGTTGACTTAAATGAACCAAATTGGCCATTAAATACAACAAGGGTGCTTCTCAAGACAATATAAAATTAAGAATACATTTGTGAGAGCACTTGAAATCTATAACAATAGGCATATAGTTTGGAAACAATCATTTCTCAATTTACTGTGTCGACGAAAAACATTCAGCCTAAGAGAAAGCGTATAAGAGTTTATTTGAACCAAACTGACGACAATTGCCGGGAAGCAAAGACTCAACAGATTGAGAAAATGTTCTACAAGATGGCGGTTTGCAGCTTATTTTTACATAGAATCAAAAGAGGAGGGCTACATGAAATCCACTGATGGTAGATTAAGGGAGTGGGAGAAAGCAAAGCAGGGAAGTCTCTGGGATTGCATAAAAGTAAAGTGGAGAGACAGGTACTTATTTTCATTGCTGGGTACAGGATAGTAGTTCACTTTTTACAGTACATAGAGATGGTAATTAGAGGACAAGAATAACAATGAGGGATTCTGTAGTTTCCTGCTCTGGTGGTGGGGGGGGGAGGGATTACTGACATTCCAAGGGCAGTTATCGTAGGTGCAAAAAGACAATAGCCTCACTTAAGGTGAAGATTGACCTTTGTCAAGGAAGCTATAGGCTAAAGGTGTGACTTTCCGCTGTGGCCCACCTTACTTAGGAATTTTTATGTTCATGCCATCCTATGTGGTTGTTTTCAGTCTCTAGAGCTTGCCAGGGTTAGCCTGTGGCCCCTTTTCCGTCTACAACTGTTTTCTCTTGAAGAATAGGTTGCTGTGGTGCTTAAGTTGTCTATTTTAATCTAAGCAAATGTATTGTGGTTGGTTACTATTTCTCAGGGTAATCATCCTTTTTGAGATTGAAGTGTAAGGAGAGCTTCTTGGTTGAGGATTTTTTACGGGACTTGGGCCCGAAGATCAGCTTCTTCCAGGATGTATCTGGACTATATGGTTGCAGCTGCTACATGACTCAGGTGGCATTTGCAATCCTGATTCATTCCTTGCCAAGCAGCATACTGATGTCAGAGAATGTTTCCTGATTATCATCAAAGTTACCTTTGCTGAGATATACTTGGTTTTTCCAGGAAAGGGAGCTGGCAACTGAGAGCCAGTTGGCACCTGACTAGCTATTAGTAATGTGTTCTTCTCCCTCTGGGGTGTCAGCTCCCCAAGGGCTCCATGCCAATCACACTTTAATGATATTTAAAATAGATGAATTGTCTTAGAGAAAATGTTGCCTCCTTGGAAGCATCTTGTCAGGTTCTTAAAGCCTGATTATAAATGAACTCATAAGAGACAAAACTTTTATACATCGGTAGGATTTTTCCTAAACCGAGTTAGGAATAAATGGTTCCTGCATTGCTGTAGGTGAGGTTCGATGAGTTTTAAGAACTTTCTGTAAAGCTCAAATTCCTGGTTATCCTTGGAGATGAAGATTGATTAATCTTCATTTAGTAGCAGTTGTTCTTTTACTGAAAAATTTATAAGGTATCTCTTATTTATGTAAGAGTAGAACCAATTTGTAGATTTTTTTAAGTCTAAATCTCTAAATTCAATTGAAATTCTTTCACAAAGTATTGAATTTTTTTAAAATAAAGAAGCAGTTAAGGCTCTGCTATGGGACTCTTAAACAACTTGAAGACATTTACTGATTTTCTGAGTTTGTGTTAATTGTGGATATATTTGGTACAAAGCTGAACAAGAGCCAAAGGCTCCAACAGAAGGTTGACAGTGCGATCTGTGATAAGTCATATCTGAGTAAGAGAGATAGAATAGCTGGAGAAGTATTATTAGGATTGTTAAAGGATAAAAAGAGGCATATTAAAAACTTTAAGAGTTTGAGGAAAAATCAATTGGAATTGGGTAGCCTGAAATGCCTTAGAATATCTTGTCAGGTTTCAGCCAGGACCAACAGTAGGTATTCCTAGTAGTACTGAATGACCCCATAGACCCAAGAGGGATCTTCAGAGCTACTACCCTCCCAAGATCCAGAGCCACTCCCAAAGATACCATGTTTCCCTGAAAATAAGATCTAGCCAGACCATCAGCTCTAATGTGTCTTTTGGAGCAAAAACTAATATAAGACCTGGTCTTATTTTACTATAATATAAGACCGGGTCATAACATGACATGACATGACAACACCAGGTCTTACATAAGATCCAGTCTTTAATATAATATAATATAATATAATATAATATAATATAATATAATATAATATAATATGATACCAGGTCTTATATTAATTTTTGCTCCAAAAGATGCATTAGAGCTGATTGTCTGGCTAGGTCTTATTTTTGGGGAAATAGTACCCCAAAAAAGAAAGACTTAGACAATTCTCCTGACAGCTGGAATTGCTGGGGAATTGCAACAGTCTGTAGGACCCTAGCTGTAAATGAAGTATACTCCACATTTCTGCCCAATCATGAGTGGGGTGCAACCCACATTTCTATCTAGCCATATTTTGGGGGACCCAACGTGACAGTTGCTAAGCCAAGTTCTCAGGACACAAGAAGGCAATAGCTGTCCCTGGGAGAGAAAGGATCAATAACCAGTGCTTTTTTCTGCCAATCTGAATTTGGAAAGGAAGGGACAATGTGAAATTTTACCTTCTCTCAATCACGCACTGCACAGATCGAGAGAGACCTGGGAGAGCTGATTTTGGCGAGAATTCTTATCCTTTGCTGGCTTCTGCAAGTTTGCTCAGGATGCCATCTGCAGGTTCCGGAGTGAATGGGGTGTCCCAGCGGTCTCATCCTAGTCACCAGGAACTGTACAAGTGGAAACATCATTTTCCCTCTATCCTTTATAGTGAGTGTCTGGCTAAGACCCCTTGTTCTTTAGGTCACCTCAAAAATGGATAAGGTTATCTAAGATGGTTAAAAATTCTCCACTGAGGCCACTGTAATTCAAGATTATCTTTGGTAAAGTTAATCTACTTGTTCAACCTTAAAACACAATTTTATTCTCCTGAGGCCTCACACTGGCCCTGGTCTAGTTTCTAAGCTGGAACCAGTCTGTCCCCAGACCCAGTCTGGTTTGTAAGCCAGAACCAGTTCATCCCAGACCGGACCAGTTTCTAAGCCAGAACCAGTCCACGTCCAACAGTTTCCAGACCCAATCTGGAAAAAGAAATGCTCAAATTAAGTTTGAAAGATGGTAATGCAAAAGCTGCAGAGCTAGGATCTGGGATTCAAGAGGGAGTGGTCAACCATCTCCAGAGGGTGAGAAAGCAGAGAGCTCAAGGGGCAGTATCAAACCGGAAATGATTAGGAGTGCACAGGGCTGCAGCTCAGGGAGAGATTTTATAGAAAAGATGGAAGCAAAGTAAGGAAATTATTGATTGGCTATAGTATAAAGCCTAGTTGGCTGTTTGTGATTGGTTGTCCTTAGCATTTAGATTTTGTAACCTTGAGGCATTTACAGGCTTAGATTTTGGTTGTCTTATGTTGGCCCCCACGGCATTAGAGCCAGCTCAGTCTAATAACCTCTTTGTTTAATTTAACAGGATTTTATATTTAAATCTCTCACAAAATAGTCATTTATTGGGTCAATTTCCTATGTCAGCTAATTATACTGTATGAATTTTTCCATGACTGCAGCGGTGACTATGTCCTTTATCAAGGTCTGCTGGATTTTTTGACTTGAATGTTAGAACTGATAATACTTTTGATTTGATAGTTCCTGTTTATCTTTTAAACTGAAAAAAAAAAAGCACAAACATGAAAATAAGAAATAAAAAGTTCTTTTAGCTTTGTTTTTAGTCCGGGGTTGATAAATATGCATCAGGCCAGGATTTGTCTTTCTCTAATTAATTCACTTATTCAGTTTAATGTTTGTACTATTTTATAGGAATAAAAGCCTGAAATGTGTGCAATCCTTCCGGGGTTTCCTAAGGAGACAGAACTTATAACAACTAAAACAAGTAGAAAGTGCTTAATACTCTAAGGGCTGGTCTCCAAGTAGGTGAAGTCCCATGGAGGGTCTGAGGCAGGAGGGAACCTTTCTACTAGGGTAGGGGTTTATCCGATGGAATGGGGGCAAGAGTTTTGAGGACAGTCTTAGTGTTGGATTGGCATTTCTGATAGGTCTCACAGAGTTGGTAGGATCTTGAAAAGAGTGTTTGAGGTGGGGAAAGTATTAGAGGGAGGAAGTAGCATGAGGGAAAGCATTTTGGTCACCTGTAAGGCTCATATGGGGACTAAAAGGGTACTTAGACTACTGTAAAGATGTCAAAAAAGGAAGTACTAGAGATTAAGGTTTACACATAGGTTAGGTGGAGATCAGAGAAAATTTGGATGCCAGGCTCAAGATTGTGTATATTTTTGAATTTCTGTGTAGGAGTGGTATGTCAGCTCTGAAAATGCACCTTGCAGACCTCCTACACTGGGAAGCAGTTGTCCCAGGGCCTCAGCTCCTGCCCTCTGGAATCCACTTGGATCTTGCCTCCATGGGCTGCTCCCCAACTATGACTGAGTGGGGAAGGGATACTAAGGCATGCTGTTCCAGGAGATATAGTCTCCTTTGTTGGTTTAACTTGACTCAAAAACTCCCAGACAGCTTTGCTGAACCTTCCTTAGACATTAAAACAGTGTAGGCTGCTTCCACCCAAGTGAACGTGGGTCTGTCAGCTCTCTTAATCTTGCCTGGCTCCATCCATATTTCCCTTTGCACAGGCATTTCCGCTAGTAAAGCCCTGGTGCATTTAATCTCATCTTGACTTCTGCATCTTAGAGGAAGGACCAGGACTAACTCCAGGTGTTTAAAAGTAGCAGCAGGGTTGAAGGTATATGGCTAAGGAAAGTGTCTTGAAGATGTGTTTGTGTAGCAAGCACACTGCTTTTCTTTTCGCTGTATGGCTACTTCAGGAGACTTTCCTGGAACTGGTGGAGATTAGGGAGGTCTATAGCACCCCCTAGGCTACCCTCCGTGTTGGTGGCGGGGAGTCACTTAAAGTTTTTGACTTATTACGAAATGAAGACAGATTATTTCATAGTTTAGTCATAAACTGTGACTAAAGTCATATGTATGACTAAAGAAAACATTATTTCAACTCTATTAATGTAAACTGAAAATGTAATTTCTGCCTCCAGTTCAATACTTCTGATTTAAAAAGAACTCGTGTCTTAAATGTTTGACAAAGATGGCTTAAATATTCTTTTCTCCATTATTTTCCCCCTCAGTATCCCTCTAATGCATTTTATCAGGAAGTATGGCATGGCCATACAGCTTCTTAATTTACAAGGTTCCTTCTTCATATAATTTGTGAAAGAACTCTTATGACAGCCCGAAATTACTTCGACTCAATATTAATAAAGACATTTGTTAAAACATGTGCCTTGTTCTCCTGTTACTCAGCTTTGTGTTATGCTTTGTCTTCCACTGAAATAATTCTGTGTTTAGGACCTTGCCGTTGGTTGCCTTGGATGTCATGGGACTGTCAGAATTTTAGGCTGTTACTCTGCTGCATGTGCTGGCAGGAGACAATAGGCTGCCAGGCAGAGGCAGAGAGAAAGGGAAAACTGGATTCCCATACATGCTGTGGCCTTGGCAAGTTACACACATTGCACAGGTCTGTGAAAATAATTTCTACCAGAAATACATGTCATAAATAAACAAAGGCTGCTCAGAAAGTTAACAAGAGAGAAAAAATGAGGGAGGAAGCATAGACGGCCTGGGTGCGGACTGAGGGCACTTGAATGGCATTGCATTGGCAGCTCTAAACCGGTAGTCAGACACACCAGAGGGGCAAGGACAGAGGAAGCTACCTAAGGGATGCTAGAGCCCACAAGAGTAAGCTGAGACTTTGAACAGGGTAAGTGGAAGAGGAGGGGAAAGTGGCCAGGGGTTGATTTGCATGCGCAATTGGACAATGGGAGCTTTTGGTGTCCCTTGAGAAAAGCCTGTGCTTCCTCCTCAATGACAAGGGTTATTTAGCAAACAAAGTGGTCAGGCCTCTTGTCTTTATATGCAAAACTATCCTGTCATTCTTTTGTTGCTCTGGGAATATTCTAGAGAATTGATGTCTCCTTTATCCATGAAGACTTCCACTCATCTGCTAATCCCCTAACAACAAAGATGCATTCCAAAATCAAAAGGAGTTTAATGGACACTTTACATTGACCTTATTTATCGCTCTTCCATTCTGTGGGCGTTCTTGACATCTGTGTATAGTAAAATGTGAGTGTTTCCTTCCATAGCAAAATAGGTTTTTCTCTAGTAAATGTTTGTTCTTGTGCAGAAAAATGTGAAAGAAGTCTTATACTTTATTGTTACCAGTTGTTTCACAAAGTTAGTAATTATTTAAATTGAGGATGGTGGAAGTAGAAAAGTCAGAAGAACATCCACTTGTGACATTCCCAGGAGAAGAATTCCTGCAATGAGTAAAGCCGAGTGAATTGTACTGTTCTTTAAAAATATATAACAAATTTTGTAGAAAGAAGATAGTCAAAGCCAGACACTATTTCTCTTACAGGTGGATGGAAAACAGACCAAGAGGAAAAAATAAGTGACTTAATGACCTAACTTTACCCAGAGAGTGGAAAATAAAACGCAAGATTCTAAACCCTGCCCTTCCATTTCATCTTCATCTTTGACAAATACCGGTGAGTGTTGGTAATCATTTTGAAAGTTTACCTAGTGGCCATGGAAACAAAATGGCCAAAACAGCAATGCTGATTTGACTCAAAAATTCTTTTAATTTTCTTGCAAATATTATTAGAATGGTATTGTTTTCTTATTCATGAATGTGAAACTGTGTGACTTGATCTTTTTAAAAAAGCACATCTTTATGAGTTGTGTACATCACATGAAGACATGTTACTCAGAACGAAATCTCCACGGGGAAGGCACCTATGACAATAGCAACAATGACAGCCGCAGTTTATGGAGTCCTTTTTCTGTCATGCGTTGTGCTAATGTGCATTCCAGAGATTTTCTAAAGAATCCTTGTGATAGCATTAGGTAAGTATTTTCAGCATTTTATGAATATGGAAACTGAGGCATACCGTGTTTCCCCGAAAATAAGACCCAGCCGGACTATCAGCTCTAATGCGTCTTTTGGAGCAAAAATTAATGAAAGACCTGGTCTTATTTTAATATAACATAAGACTTGGTATTATATTATTATATTATATTATATTATATTATATTATATTATAATACCGGGTATAATATAATATAATATGTGTGTCTTATATAAGACTGGGTCTTATATTAATTTTTGCTCCAAAAGATGCATTAGAGCTAATGGTCCGCCTGGGTCTTATTTTTGGGGAAACATGGTAGAGAGGCTAAGACATTAGCCGCGGTCCGTATATCTAACATGACTAGTCCTCTCTCTCCAAAGATAATTCTCTTAACCAGGGAAGATAATGCAACTGGTAAACTGAGTGGTGATTGGGACACACCAGGTCCTTTAACACATTTGATTTTTCTAAAAGGATATCCAGATTGTAGAGTAGGTTGAATGAAAAGGAACCAATTCATACAAGGCTTTGGCATAGGAATAACTAGTATGTGGCTTGCTCTTATGATATCTTGTGTCTGCCAATCACTTGCTTTGGAGAGAAGGACGTCACAAAATGGGTACAGTTTCCAGGCTACTAGTTCAGGTAATAAAGGACTGTGAACATTGAGTTTAGGCAATCATAGGAGAAACAAGGTGAAAAAGCACAGTTCTCAGTTGTAGTCCTGGAAATCCACTGACAGCGGGGTAGACACATTCTGTGAGCTACAGTGGTGGTTGGTGGTCTGTGAATTTATTTCTTTACACGTCACTTCAGCAAAAAAAGAAAAAAAAAGGTAAGACTGTCCATATAAGCATGTGTCTGTGTATGTATATATAATGATTACAGATTATAAACATTAATATATTAAGAGCTCTTAAAAGAGACTTTTAAATATGCATCAAGTTTAGTAAAATTGTGTAATGGGCTGAGTGTTGTTTCATGATTTTTAATATTCCTGAAAACTATGGCAATAGTTTGTTTTCATGGTCTGGATGTTTAGTTTTTAAAATATTTTGCAAATTGTGATGACTTCATGCTACTATTAGCCAATTTCTAAGGGGGAAAATATACACTTTTGTGGTGAGACTGATGATTGACTGTAACAGTTGTTAATCCATATTTAAATAGTCTTCTTAACTTCGATTTCGTGTGGTGGATTTCTCCTCAGAACTGATTGTATCAGTATTTTTCAAACTGCATATCACAACCTATTGGTGGATTATAATATTCATAATAATTCATATAACTTTTTAATAAAATAGAGAAAATGTTAGAGTACATTACTAATAAGTATTGTTTTGAGAATCTCTTATTTCAGTTGTATACCTATATCTCTATCTGGCTATATTTACATGTCTATTTACATGTCTGTATATACATATTTAACTGAATCACAATGTGAACGTTGACGGTCAGACAACCTTGAAAGTATTAAATTAGGTATTAAATTAGGTCATTATTGTTTTTACCTAGGACTTATCACTGTTAAAGAGCTTATACTAAGACAAGGAGAAATGTAAACTCTACTATTCTCTATTTTTTAATAAAGATTTTGTTGGGGAAGGGGAACAGGACTTTATTGGGGAACAGTGTGCACTTCCAGGACTTTTTCCAAGTCAAGTTGTTGTCCTTTCAGTCTTAGTTGTGGAGGGTGCTGTTCAGCCTCAAGTTATTGTCCTTTCAGTCTTAGTTGTGGAGGGCACAGCTCAGCTCCAGGTCCAGTTGCCGTTGCTAGTTGCAGGGGGCACAGCCCACCATCCCTTGCGGGAGTCAAACCGGCAACCTTGTGGTTGAGAGGACGCTCTCCAACCAACTGAGCCATCCGGGAGCTCAGCGGCAGCTCAGCTCAAGGTGCCGTGTTCAATTTTAGTTGCAGGGGGCGGAGCCCACCATCCCTTGTGGGACTCAAGGAGTCGAACCAGCATCCTTTTGATTGAGAGCCCACTGGCCAATGTGGGAATTGAACGGGCCGCCTTCCACATTAGGAGCACAGAGCTCTAACCGCCTGAGGCACCGGGCTGGCCCCAACTCTACTATTTTCTTGCTTTTTTCTTGTGCTTGCATCATCTGCATTTCTTTAATCCTTGACTTTTTTGCACAGAGCTTTTTAAGCCATTTATGTGTTGTGTGTTGCGTGAGGGTTCGTTTAGTTACAACTAGAGAATATAATCTGTAAATTAAGGCACATATCAGCTGCAACAGAACAAAAGTATTGCAGGTGCCTGACAGACCCTTTGATAACTCCTTTTCCTCAAGTAACATACGTGGTTCATGAGCTTTAGACATCAGTAAGAGAGAGCACCAGTGGCAATCTCTATATGAGCTATTAGCAATGCTTAATTTCTGTCCTATTGTTTTACACAATCTTTTTTCATAAAAGTGCTGATATTTTTCTCCTGCACCCCAGCGGATCACCTTAGGTCATGCCCTGTGGAGCACGTACCCTGCTTTGTTGACACTCACTCATAGGCACGGTGGCCAGGGGTTGCAGCCACTCCTGCCTTCTGTTTTGACCTCATCTCACACCATTCTACCTGCTCCAGTCTAACCACACTGACCACACCAAACAGGTTCCTGCTGCAGGACATTTGAACTGCTGGTTCTTATTACTGTGACCCCTATGAGGCTGGCTCTTTGTCATCACACAGGACTTGACTCAAAAGACACCCTCTTGAAGAGGCCTTCCCTGATCATCATACTGTATACAGTCCCCTTCTCTCTCTCCACAGTCCCTAGTCACTCTTTATTTCATTACTCTCTTTTATTTATGTATTTTCACAGAACTTATCACTTTCTGTTTAATGTTACTCATGTCTTAAGTCCCTCTAGAACGGGACCTTGTCTCTACAGCTCACTCGTGTATCCCCAGAATGTTGGAGCTGGTAAATACTTGTAGAAAGATTCAAAGAATGACTCAACATTTCCCCTGTCCCACTGCTTCCCTTGAGCCAGTCCCTTTGTATCCAGGCTTCTCATTTGTCTCTGAAACCAGTTCGTCCCCAAGATATCGTTTGGCAGAGACACTGTATTGGGAAGGATGGGGTGGTTGTAGGGTGAACCAAATGCTCTGAGAACTCTTTGGAAGGAACGCTCATGACCCAGGTGTTGGGTATGGATGCTGGTCCTAGAAATCCTGATGGCTGATATCTGATAATAGAATTATCAGGCCCCCTATGCATTTGGGAACAGAGACCTACAACTGCAGATGTATTTTACTGTTCGCTCTAAAAGATAAAATTTTTGTGTCCCATAGATAATTGCCATGATAAGAAATTTGATCTCCAATTGGAAATGAGCTAAATTTAGTGGAGACTGCTAAATTTTATCCCTGTAGACAAAATATTACAGTCGGAACTTGGAGTCAATCAACTGTACTTGAATGCCATACCATCCTGGCTCATGTCTGGCACTCAATAGACTCTTAATAGGTATCAGTTATGTGAATACATAAATATAGCCAGTCATGGAAGCTGAGTCTGGCCTGACTGACATTATTCAGCTGTGCAATCCAGATCAAGATCTGACAAACGATGGCCCATAGACCAAGTCTAGGCCCCCACCAGTTTTTCTAAATAAAGTTTTATTGGAACACAGCCATATACAACAATGGCAGAGCTGAGTAGGTGTTTATCTGGCTCTGTACAGGAACTGTTTCCTTACCCCTGAGCTGGAGAAGATGACTTAATATCTCCTGGCATTGATTTTTGTCATTTGTAAAATGAGTTGAATGGACTCAGTGGTGCAGTGATCCTTTTCAGAGCTCACACCTGGATCCCCTGGAATCTAAGATACTGTGTCCATAAAGAAAAAGTGATGCAGACCTAAGGTTACACTCATTGTCTTCTGAGAAAGCACATGATTTCAAGAAGTTACGTTTTCATTAAGTGGACATAAAGCTTTTACCACATATATCTTGTAGACATTTGGAGCATTCCAGGCTGAGTTCATTTCTGTGGTTTGGTGTTAAGTGCTTACAGCAATAGACTCATGCTGCTTAGTAGTTTCCCACTGCTTTCCTCAAGGGCTTTACTAAAATAAAAGTGAAGAGTTTGTAAAGTAACTCTGATAAGTGGGTTCACTTACAGTCTATAATGTTTTAAGTCTGAGCCTGGTATATTGAGTTAAGAAGTGAAAAGTAATGTTATAATTTATAAATACATACATTATAAATAATTTTAATATAACATTAAAATCCCAGTTGAATTTCTTTGACTTACTGTGATTTTATTTATGGGCCAGATAAGAACATTATTAGTTGCTACCTATTACAGGAAGAAAATCTGGTTTGGGAGAAAAATTTGTCTTTATTAAGTTAGAACCAATTACATGATCTTCATTGGTTTTCTTGTTTGGGTTTAACTTATAGATGCTTCAGTAAATAAGAGACTCATGCATACCTTTCAGGATCATTAGATCTGTAAAAATTTGTTCAGGTCATCAAGTTTACATTGGCTAGTTCTTCCCATACTTGCCATCCTTTTCCTTAGCTACTCTTCTCCTATTACTATTAGCTGCAGTCTATACCACAGATCACAGCATATGAATATTACGATCAAATCATGTAGTCAGGAGTTTCTGACAAACTGAGCAAAAAGAAGTAGAATACGTTGAATTTTTCTGCGCAATTAAGCAGCAAGTTGCAATTCAGGAACTCTCCCTCATTCATTAAACATTTATTGAGCATCTACTACGTATGTGGCAGTTCACGCCAGGAGGTGAAATAGCTCAGTTATGTGTTATCTTCTATAGATTACAAATCTATAGAAATGTAGATCTCATACTTTGAATCCACTTGATTTTCACCCCAAATTTGGAAGGGAATCAGAGCAAGGATTCTGTCTACCTCTAAGGTTTGTGTGGGACCCTTCTGGAGAAATACTCGAGTGATAGAGTGGAGAGGTAAGCCCACCCTGGCACTGTCTGGGAAAGCTTCATCCTCCCCCAGGTGAGTTTCGTTATATGGGATCTCGGTGTGGACTGGGGAAGGCCGGACACCTCCTTGATCTGAGGGTGGTGAGCAGAAAAAGGGTAGTGACAGGCGCTAAGGCTGGGCAACCTCTGCATGCAGGAGACCGGATTCCTAATTCACACCCTACTCAGCCTTCTTGACCCAAGTAGGAGGCTGGGTTTTCAGCTCATGGTGAGAGGAGCCCTTCTGGGTCTACCTAATGCCCAGATAACTCCAGTGCTTGCCAAACACCCCCTCCTAACCAAACTCAAATTGCTGCCTTTCCTTTGGGTGTGGAGTGGTAGGGCCAGGGTCTATGAAATGGGAAAATTCTTTGCAAATTACTCATCATTGTTTGATGGTGACCTGACAATAATAGAAATAGCATCCTGGACCTGCCAATAGGTAACTCTTTGCCTTTGGATAAGAAATTCTGAGCCATAATGTCCTGATCTATGAAATGAGGGAGTTGGACTAGGTAGATGGTCTTTGAGATCTTTCCCAAATCTTACTTGCTATGAATTTTGAACTTAAATTTGACTCCCAAATTAACTCAGTTTATGTGGGGCTCATGATCCAGAGGTATCACTAGCATATGCTGTCATGGCAGTGCCTATTCGTATCCCCCTGGCACTCACCATTTCTGCTGGCTTTGCTGCAAGCACCTATCACTCTCTGCTGGAGGCTTTCATCTGGCTGCCGAGATATGCTTGGCTGGAAATGCAAGGGAGTTAAAATCCTCAGGAGAGGTCCTCAACTGATGCCAAGTATGAGTTGAAGAAAGATATCGCAGATAGAGGAATGTATTTTATTTGCCCTAAGGTTACTAGATTGAGCAAATAAAAATACAGGACTCTCAGTTATATCTGGGTTTCAGATAATATCAAGTAATTGTTTAGTTCTAGAAGTATGTCCCATCCCTATTATGTGGAATATACTTATACTAAAAATTTCGTTGTTTATTTGCAATTCAAATATAATGAGAGTCCTGTGTTTTATCTGTCATTGTTAACCCCATCTCTTATTGGGAGCATTGGGTATTGCAAGCAGACCATTTCCAGAGCTGAGGAAAGGAGGGTGATTGGGACTGGTTTAGAAGATGCAAAATGTGGAGGGAGTGAGGCATACCTGAGTACCAGTGCCCACGGATAAAGACATGTCCAGAACCAAGTAGTAGAGGGGTGTGGGGTAGTGCATAAGGAATTATCAGTTCAAAGGGCTCAGGCAGGGAGGCAAAAACTAAGTACAACAAAACTGCAACCAGCAATCTCAAACACTGTGGGGAGACGCTGAATTCACTGAGCTTGCCCAGACATTATTCATTTCTCTAGCCCTACTGCCCAGCACAGTGTCTGGCTCAGTTTTGGTGCTCAGTTAACCTTGAATGACATGGGAGGAAGACTGATGGAAATAGGAAATTCTGTCGTTTTGAGTTTGGGGCCTACTGAGAAATGCACAGGACCTTTTTGAGCAGTGGCACATCTGATTACAGATGCATAGAAAATATGAATTGCTATGTGAATCGTAAGTAATAAGCTTTTCTAATCCTGTCCTCATTTTTTATTGCAAGTACAGTTCAACTTAAATCTTTCAGGGCTAGACAGGTTTTTGAATGCCACTTGTATGTTCAAACCTAATTTACTTAATAGCCAACTTATCTGAACCTTGAACAATATTATTGGAGCATTTAGACTCAGTGAAAGGGTTTGGGAGGAAATTTTCCCATTCAAAAGACTGTAGTCAATTTATGTTTTCAATGACATTTCCTTTTCTTTCTGCAGGAAGAATAAAATCTCATTCTATGTCTATTATTATTTCTAACTGTAAGTTCAAAGTTGAAAAAGATCAGTTTTATCCTCAGCAAGCCATGTCATATGTCCTTACTCTTTTACAGAGAAACTAAAGGGAAATAGAAAAATAAACAGTAGCATCTAGATAACTGAAAAGTAGCATCAACATTTCTGTAGTTTTCGTTCAAGTCAGCTTTTATTTTGACCAGAGAAAATGCTGTTTACAAAGCATTAAGCAGGGTGCTCTCTGAAAGGTGGTTTCAACTTAAAATCATTTATTCTGTAGACGATATATTTTTCAGAGCTAATATGTTCATTCTGTGTCGACAGTGTGTCAGCCACATGAGAAGGGCAGAAATCTGTATACGGAGAAGTATTAAAAATGCACTTACGAATTCAAAATAATATATATTTTAATGTAAAGTGAAAGTTGTCCTTGTTGTTAGCATTCTATCAAAAACAAAAGTTTCCCCTGATGCTATAAGCCAATAATAGCTCTTTTGAGGCTTCTTGTCCCAACTCTGTGTGATACTGTTATGGAGACTTGTACAAGAAGTAAAGGAGGCTTCCTGTTTCTGAGCGTGGCGGGGTCAGTTATTCATACCAATTGCCTGGGTAAAATATGTTTTCAAAAGCTTAAAATTACCGAAGAGCTGACCAAAGTACAAAAGTGAAGGAAAATGTTAAATCACAGTGTTGGCTAGACTATGGAGAACTGGAAGCCTTGTACATTGCTGGTGGGAATGAAAAATGGTTTTGTTGCTGGGGAAAACAGTATGTCAGTTCCTCAAAAAGTTAAACATACAGTTACCATCTGACCCAGCAATTCCGCTCCTAGGTATACACTCAAAAGAATTGAAAGCAAGAGCTCAAACAGATACTTGTACACCAATATCCATAGCAGCATTAGTCATACTATCCAAAAGGTACAAACAACTGAAGTGTCCATCAGAAGATGAATGGATAAACAAAGTGTGGTCTATCCGTATAAGGAACATTTTTCATCTATAAAAAGACATGAAATTCTCATACATGTTACAACATGGATAAACTTTGAAAACATTATTTTAAATGAAATGAGCCGAACACAAAAGGACAAATACTATATGATTTCCCTTAGGCCAGGTACCTAAAATAGGCAGACTGATAGAGACAGAAAATAGAATAGAGGTTACCAGGGTCTGGGGGTAGGGAGATGGGGAGTTGGTGTTTAATGGGGACAGAGTTTCAGTTTGGGAAGATGAAAATAATTCTGGAAATGGATAGTGATGATGGTTGCACAAATTGTGAATATATTTAATGTCACTGAATTTTACACTTAAAATGGTTAAAATGGTAAATTTTGTTATAGATCTTTTACCACAATTTTTAAAAACCCAGAATAATGTGAAGAAAAAAATGAGAAACATGACAGGTAAATGATTACAGAAGCTGCTTTTGACCTGAGGGCATTTGCCATTTCTCCAGAAAATGAGGACTTTTCCTTTACAACCTCCTACAGCAAGAGAGACAGAAATCAAAGCCCAGCATCTTTTTGTTGGGTATTTAATATTCATCTTCATTAATTTTACCCTGAATGTGCCCTGTGAGGTTTTCTGAATGAGAGACCACAGATTTTCATTTGTGATATTTACATAATAATCACTGCGTTGGCTCCCTTGCCCCAGACCTTTCTCCTGGGGCATCAGTTTGGCACCGGATGGAAGTACCTCTTCTGTGAGGGGCCAGATAGATAATCCATAGGTGAGAAATGGAGAAAAAATGGAGTTTCTCTGCTTATATACAGTAGAAAGGGGCAGCTGCCTCTCCCTCGTCTCTCAAAGAGGGAATAAAACTTTTTGGTCCTTGGAGGTGAGATGAAAGGATCTGGGTTTTCACTCTTACCTTTTTGAATGTATTTAAATATTTATAAGGACCAGATAATCCTAGATGGCTCTGGCTCTACCAGGTCCTAAGCCTCGTTTTCCCTTGAAAGGTAAACACAGATCTCCAGAGTTAGGCAAATCTCTCTGGAGTTCTCTCAGTATGTATACTCGTACAGTTTGTAAATTACCTTCCCAAAGCTTGCTCTTAGCTCAGGATGCCAAGTTTTCAGCAAAATTTGTTCAGAAATCCCTAGCTGCGCAGAAACACAAAAATATTTTCTCTACACCCCACACTGTTGAAGACTGCACTTAAAAAATTTCCAAGTTCAGTTTATCAACTCTTTGTTCTACCCAAGAATGCTTTCCCTGTAAGGTCAGGGGCAAGACAAGGCTTCCCATTCTCAGCACTTCTATTGAATATGTACTGCAGGTTCTAACCATTACATTACAGTGGGGTGTGGGGAAGGAAGGGAAAGAGAAGAAACGGATTTCATTTGCAGATTACATGACCATCTATGCAGAAAATCCTAAAGGATCTACAGAAAGCTGCCTAGAACAATAAGTGAGGTTAGCAAAATTAAAAACACAAGTACCTGCAATGTAAGGCAGAGTGTGATAGGTCTTTTACAGAGGTACCACGCGTCCTTTAGATGTACTGAAGTGGAGAGATGGATTCTCTTAGAGAAAGTGGAAGGCATCATAGGACGTGAGCTATGAATCAGGTGTTTGAGGAAGGACTGATTTTGGTCATGAAGAAGGGCATTGGTGTTCTGAAGGAAGGGAAGAGCAAAAAATCTGTTTGGCAGTGGACAATTATGGGGAGCTCATTGCTTTCTTTAATAAAATTGGTGTTGAAATTACTGTTCCCCCGAAAATAAGACCTGACCGGACAATCAGCTCTAATGCGTCTTTTGGAGCAAAAATTAACTTATTTTAATACAAGACCAGGTCTTATATAATATTAATAATCTTATATTAATCTTTGCTCCAAAAGACGCATTAGGGCTGATTGTCCGGCTAGGTCTTATTTTTGGGGAAACACAGTAGGAAGAAGAGCAGAAGGGAAGAAGGGCCAAAAAGGAAGGTTGGGAATGTTACTGATACCAGGACCGGAAAGAACCCAAGCGGCACTCAGAGAGTTAGGAGTGTCAGCTTTATTATGCTGGTGGGCTCAGCGGGATCCTTCCCAAAAGACTGAGCCCCTAGCAAGGTTTTGAGCAGGTTTTTATGGGTTGGGGACTTCCTTGAGTCGGGGAAGGGGTAGGTGTCGTCTGGTGATTGGCTCGGGGTGTAGCTTGGAGGGGGTTATGTGGAAGTGGGCTGGGGCTTAGGCTGGGGACTTCTCTCTCCATTCGGGCCACCATTTTAGCTCAGTTCCACGTGGCAGGGAACCATTTTGGGTCAGTTTCTCCATCAGAAAGAGATGGGAGAGGCCTTGAATGTCAGGCCCAGAATTAAAGACTTTACCTGAATAACTTTAAATAATTCCCAACACCTTCCTTAGAGGGGTATACAATTATTTTATCAATTATAAAATAGCGGCCTTGCTTATTTTTCTGTTGGCAAGTCGTAAAAGATGATTATGTTTCATAAGTAATTTTAAAGTCACTCAATTTGTGACTTTATTTTTTTTAAACTAGGCAAAATAATCCAATTGTATGTGGAAACATAAAATGAAAACATGAAATGAAATCTTGCAAATCTTCTGCTCTTGTATATTTATCTCTCTATATAACCCTAGAGTATAAGCTCTTTGAGGACAGTGACATAGGATCTAAGTCTTTCATATTTGCTACTGTGCAGGCCATTCAGTAGGTATGTAATAAATCTTAGGTATCCAGCTACGATGTACAAGTACAGTAATACAGTTGGTAGCTTTGACATTATTAAGAAATGAGTGTTTCCTGGAAAGAAAGAAAGGAAGGAAAGGAAGGAAGGAAGAAAGCTTCACAGCATACAGCCAAGGAATAAATATGGGAAATAGGCCGAAAGTAGCACCCACCCGTCCCCCTGGGCCAGGCCATGTGGAGCACCCTGGCGGTTCCCAAGGCAGACAGCTTCGCCCCCTCCAGTTCTGTCCACAGAGGAGGTGTCTGTTTACCCATTTCAGAACACCACTGTGCTTTGTTACAAACCTTTTCTCCCTTTGTTATCCCAAAGGAAATGGTGCACAGCAACTCTCCTTTCCTTCTCACTCAAAACCCTTTCCCATAGGAACCTGGAAGCACAAACCTCAGCCCTTCAGAGACTGACCCCCCACACATAATTTCCAAAATGAGCCCTGGAGTGGACAAACAGCCGTGCTGACAGGGTTTCCCACGTGAGAAACCCGCCTGCCTTTACGTCATACCCGCTCCTACTCAGAAAGGAAATTCTGAGGCTCCCAAGGCTCTTTCTCTAAAGACAACTTCCTCTCTGCGAGATTTCTCCGTCAGGCCTGCCGTTCTTAATGAGATGCCCACCACCACCTGTGGACTTGCTGAGCCGCACTTTCACTTTAGAAACCATCTTCCTGATTTTCTCAGTGTTGAATTAAAATAGACTGCAGTTACTGTCTTTAATTGAAAAGACTTTTTTGGCTCTAATCTGATGCTCATAAGGAAACATCCCAACAGGGGTTGGTTAAGGTTACACGACTAGGTAGGGAACCTGTGTCCTCATTATCTCTGCCTTGATTTGTTTTGCTGTCAAAGATCAGCTGGGGATAGTTTGCCAGAACAAACGCTACCGTACTTGCAGTGAAATGACAGAAAGGAAGGTAAAATAAAGACTATGTAACTAAGGAGAAATTAGCATATTTCAAACAGCAGGTTTCGGAGACTTGGAAATTATAGTAGTGTATTAGGACTCTCTAGGGAAACAGAGCTAATAGACTATATGTAATATAAATATTCTATGTATATATAATGTATATATACAGAGGGTGCCAAAAAAATGTATACACCTTGTAGGAACGGAGTCCCAGAGCAGTTTCCAGGCTCCCGACCTCACATAGAAAGGTGCTGGCTCGGGTAGTAGATGCCCATCAGCTGTGATCAGGTAGCCATCAGCTGTAAGCAGTTGGCCATTAGCCACTATTGTTTTGTATATAACTGCCATGGCTATGCTAGCAAGCACGGATTGCAGCTAGCAAGTGGGTTGTGGATTGTGTTGATCCTACTCCCTGTGTCTTGCCCGGCCGCCAGCAAGACTGGGGTGCAGGAAGACCCCTCGTTGAGGTACCGGCAGATGTTGGCTTTTGTGTCTCGACCAGCCACCATTGAGAATATAGTGGTATGAACCCCCTATCTGTGGCTCCATTGTTGTTCCTTTTTGGCCTCACCATGTCCTGTGTTCTTGTGTGGGGAGCGGAAGCTGAATCCCTGCATTACACACATTTTAAGAAAGGAAAACTGTATTAAAGTTGTAATACTCAATATATACCAATAGCAAAACATGAATATGAGTCCCGTTTGACTTCTGCAATTACAAGAGGTGCTCAAAGTGGTTCCATCAGCATCCAGACATTTCTGATTATGGTAAACTGCTTGAGCAACATTGACTAAAGTGTTAACCTCTTAAAATGTGTACATTTTTTGGGCACATAATATGTATGTGTGTGTATGTGTGTGTATATGTATATATATATGTCATGTGGGGTGGCCTGCGGGGTCTCTGCTCCTGCTCCCCATATAAGAATGCAGGACATGGTGAGGCCAAAAAGGAACACCCACGGAGCTATAGGTAGAGGAGTTATACCACTATAGTCTCACTGGAGGCTGGATTCACATGACATGCGACCTGCTGTCCGCTTTCCTGCCACCTAACCGCCTTACTTCGATTCAATTCCCCAGCGCAGCCGCGGCAGTTATACTAGTGGCCAATGGCTAACTGGCTACAGCTGATGGCCATCTACTACGCGAGCCAGCACCTTTCCACGTGAGGCCAAGAGCTTGGAAACTGCTCTCTGGGGCTCTGTCCCCACTATATATATATACACACACACACACACACACATATATATGAGAGAGAGAAATATTGATTTATTATATGGAATTGGCTCACGTGTCTATGGAGTCTGAGAAGTCCCATGTTCTGCCCTCTGCATGCTGGAGGCCCAGGAAAGGCCATTATGGTCCCCTAGTCTGAGTTCAAAGGCCTGACAACCAGGAGAGCTAATGGTGCAAATTCCAGTCAGAGCAGGAGAAACCCAAGTCCCAGCTCCAAAACAGTCAGAGAGAGCGAATCTCCCTTATTCCATCTTTGGTTCTATGTAGACCTCTAATGCATTGGATGAGGCCCACCCACATTGCGGAGAGCAATCTACTTCTTTCAGTCTGCTTATTCAAATGTTAATCTCATCCAGAAGCATCTTCCCAAATACACCCAAAATAATGTTTAACCAAGTATCCAGGCACTCTGTGGTGCAGTCAAGTTGACACAAAATTAACCGTCCCTGGTAGTGAGCAGTTCAGCAAATGTCAAAGAAGATTTGGTATTTCCCACCTCAAGTGTGTCTCCATTTTGACAACCCAATTGTCCACCTGCATTTGAGTTCTATGGTTCCCTTCACTATTTACCGACTACCTGTCTTTGGCTGGAGCCTATCTCAAATGTAAATAACATCCCTCCTCTTTTGAAAAGCTTCACTAAAGAAATGGGTCTACAGCAGTGCTTTTGACCAGGAATTTTTGGCCCCCACAGGTGTATTTGGCAATGTTTTCACCCCAGGAGGGGTGGGCCCATGCCACCTGAACGGAATATTCTTACATATGGTAGATAACTGGGACCATTAAGTTGTTTACTGCATTGATTATACAGCTTTTAACAAGTCCGTGCCACAGAGCTCCAAGCCACCTGTGTTAGCGAGTGTCACTTGACTACATATAACAAGCCCCATTGACTCAGGAAGTTTTCCCACTGTGTCTGGAGATGTTTTTGGTTGTCACAATTGAGATGCTACTGGCATCTAGTGACTACAGGCCAGGGATGCCACCAAACATCTCCCAATATCCAGGGCAGCCCCCTCACAAAGAACTATCCATCTCCAAAGGTCAGTAAGGTCAAGGGTGAGAAATCGTGATCTAAAACCAAAGACATATTCCATAACACTCAGCATAGTGTGCCCGAATGGCCCGTCTGTCATGGAAGCCAGTGTTTCCTGGATCAGCATTTCCCCACTGAGTTTAAATTACTGGGTAGGATCTAGCGTTAAAATTGGCAACTTGCAAATAGCTTTAAGGTAGACGTGTTAAATCTCAAATTTGGATGAAAAACGAGAAAGCCATGAGAGAAGTTAAGCAGTACTTTGAAAGCTAGGCGAGCTGTGAGACTTGTGTGCAGGTGGCTTCCTTCCAGATGAAAGCGCCAAAGATCCTGTAGTGAGTTCTCCGATGGGGAGGGGCAGGTACTCAATTTCATCAGAGGCAAATGCTGAAACTGCACTTCCGGCCTCTGCAGCCCTTCAGAAGGTGCTCCTTCATTCCCAGTGCCATATCACTTCCATTCTAACTGCACTGACTGGGTTGCCCTGATTCATCCGGGTCTGTGGCAGAACATCAGAAATCTTGTTCTTGACTCCTCAATCAATGTATGTGCTTCGTGCCAAACCTGATTGCTTTTTTGCCTTAAATGAGTAACCTGTGCATCTTTGCTCAGGGTCAGGAAAAAAGTCCCTGTTAATAATTTACAAAAGACACAGCTACTCCTTTTTTTGCATCCTCAAATCTCTTCAGAGCACGTGATTGTCTAAGCATATCTGGTTTCCAAGTCGCTGAGTGATGAAATATGATTGGCCTCCCTGCATCGATTCCTCCTCTCCTTCCTCTCTTGCTCTCTTGTCTAGCAGTTGTTTGTTAGGATACAATCATTCTCATAAAAGAATACAGAACTGAGTTCTTTCTTTCCATCCTTAGGAAAAGGTGGGCTGTTTTGGCTTCCTAGCATGGATGAGGATCTCGAAGGAGAAACTTGGCAGACCCTCTCCATTCCCTGGGGCTTCGGCAAGGCGGTAGAGGATGAAGAAGGACATGTATGCCAGTGAGTAAAAGTCCTCAAGTTCAAAAACCGGGGATCTTATCATGTTTCCTGAGACTAGCTCATGTTTTTTCGGCAAGATGAATTTATCTGGACAAGGGTTGAAAGCCATGCCTCAGAATTACACATGAATGATGCCTTTCATAGAAAAGTAATGAGATTCTTCTGAGGTTTGTTCAGGCAATTGTAATATTTAAAAATATTGAAGTGAGGCAGGAATATCCTGTAAAAGAAAAGGACAAAACCATGTACTACTTTTATTTCCTCAAGGCTAAATGTCCAGAGGCACTTTTGGGAAAAGCGAAACTGATTTTAGCTGCTGGTCCTTATATATGGTATTATAACAGGCTCTAATTTACAGTAAACTTTTGACTGCACTTTTTGCAAGGGAAAATGGTTTATGCTGTGTTTTCTTTTAAAAACGGTATCTTTTCTTTTAAAAACGGTATCATTTCGGTGACAAATGTTTCTGTCAGGATGAAAAGTTTGGATTTTGAAACAGAAAATAAGTTGGCTGGGCAAATTGGTTTGTATTTAATTGCTTCTTTATGTTCAATGATCTTGATAAATAAGTTTTTCTCCTTTGAGAAAACCCCAAATTTTACAGAATGTTCAGATCTTTGCTGAATGGCTTATGGCTTATATAAATATATAATTCTTTCTTGGGTTTGTCTAGGTTTCAAGTATGAGAAATTTGTCAGTAATGAATACATTTGGGATTGCTGATTGGAAAGTTTCCAGTCGTTCTGCTATTTAATGCTTTCTCATTAATCACTGACACTGTGTGTTATAAGCCACTTAGGAATTTGCATAAATGATATTCTTTCAGTAGATTCTGTGATTATTGAGTGTTTAAGCTTTGCAGTAAGAACATTATATGGAGCCCCACGTATAAAGGAACTGCCACAGGTTAAGAGAAGCTCTCCAAATGGATAAAACTCAACACCCTTGACTTCTACTGCTTGGGACTTTGAGCTAAATATTTTTTAGAGTTGTCATAATTTTCCACGACAGTAATCACTTGGTGGCACTATTTGTTTTAAAACAGTTTGGAGAGTTTGTGTGCGTGCAGATGAAAACTCTTTCTGTTATGTAGTTCATTGTAAGGAAAATTTAGAAATAGAAATTGATGTTGGCATTGTATGGGACTAAAACCCACAAAACAGTCTGACATTTTGGAATTTGAACTGTGAGCCCTCCAAATGACGGTTTGCTTGTGACATAGTTTTATCACATACCTTTTATTTTTAGTGCACACATTTCCCCCCTGGTTTCATACTTGAAGGATGAAATAATTGAATATTTGGGCCAAGGAAAGTGACCACTTAAGACTTTGGATCCTGGGATTTGTGTCTTTTGCTTGCCTTGTCAATAACATGAAAAGAAATAGATTCAGCTACAAGTTCATTTAAGCATATTGTTTATGGGTTTGGTAAAAAGTAGGTAATAAAAGACAAGAAATATTTTAAATCAAAACATGAAAGCCAAATCACTGAATTCCAGTTTGATAGTTTGTTGGCCATAGTTTTAACTACATGTATTCAGTGAAAACTCTAGTGTGTCTTGTTTGATTAGAATTAGTGCTAGATAGGTCTCTCTAAAGATGCAAATTGTATGTTATCCCTGAATGTGCTTAGTCAGTAGATGATTCAGGTAGTATATCATTTTTATTTTTTCACATAAAATGCTGTTTTATTTTTACAACTCAACATCAAAAGCAACCATTATTATAACTTCAGCCTATATCTCCATTGGAGAGTCAAGTATAGAACTAGTAA
Organism: Rhinolophus sinicus; assembly: GCF_036562045.2. Classification (NCBI taxonomy): domain Eukaryota; kingdom Metazoa; phylum Chordata; class Mammalia; order Chiroptera; family Rhinolophidae; genus Rhinolophus; species Rhinolophus sinicus. The sequence continues at coordinate 8,910,070 of NC_133768.1, forward strand.
ATGTGGTTAAAAATGTAATGCATGGGGATAATTTTCATAGAGCAATAAGTGATGTTGGTCCATTTTGTTCTGCTGAGTTCCACTTGTGTTGCTGGCTTCACAGGAGTCAGCTGTCAAGTCCTTAGTCTGTCCTGTAATCAGGCTGAGCCGGCTGTCCAGCCTGGGGGCCGGCACCCCTCATTCATGTTCCTCATTGCTGATCTGAGTGATATGAAGAGGACAATGCTTCACTTTCCTGAGGTTTTATAACCCTTCAGAATTAAAGTGACTTGAGGTTGTTTTGTTGTTTTTGCTGTTGATTAAAGAGTAACTGATTTCTTTGCCCAGTGGAGCAGCCTCACAGAATCTTAGGACTGTGGTTTCTGAATCAGCCTGACCTGGGTGTGCTTTTGCTAATTGGCTGTATGCCTTTGGGCAAGTTTGTCAGCTCCATGAAACCTCAGTCCCCACCTAGCTCTTGGGGTTGGGGGGTAAGTGAGTTACTGTAGGAACAGCTCCTAGCACAGTGCTGGGCTCATTCAATGATCCAATTACTGATGGTGAGGCTTAATTGTTAGTACCAGTCAATAGCAGGATGGCAAAGGCTTTCAAAAGCAATCTTGTTTGCAAACCTTCAAGTACAATTTAAGTTTGAGTGAAAGTTCTAGGTTATATTGTTATATCAATTTTGCAGTAGGAAGAATGAATCATTTAGGACTTGGGAGAAAGAGTGAATACAGGAAGGTAAGAGAGAGTTTATACTTCTATGCATTTTCTTTGGTTTTAAACACAAAGCTTGGTAGAAAGTGTAATGAAAACATTAGTGAATTTTAAAACAGGACTTAAAAATGGGATGAGTTTATTTCAGTTCAACAAAATATTTATCGAGAGCATACCAATGTGCTAAGCGCCGGGGTACAAAGATAAAAGTCAAGGCTGCAATGAGATACCACATCACACCTACTAGAATGGCAAAAATGAAAAATGCCAAGTGCTAGTGAGGATGTGGAACAACTGGAACTCTCGTACATTGCCAGCAAAATGCTATAAAGCCACTTTGGAGACCGTTTGGTAGTTTCTCATAAAGCTAAATATACATTTGCCATAAAACCCATATGATCCCACTCCTGGGTATTCACCCTAGAGAAATGGAAAGTCACGCTCACAGAAAACCCTTTCACAAATGTTTATAGCAACTGCATTCAAAATTGCCCCAAATTGGAAATAGCCCAATTAATCCTTCAATGGATGAGTGGATAAAGAGCGTTAAATCTTCACAGTGAAATACTACTCAGCAATAAAAAGGAACAGACTATTGACATAGGCAACAATTTGGACAAATATCAAAGGCATTATGCTGAGTGAAAGAAGCAAGTCTCAAAAGGTTACAAGCTATGTGATTCCATTTATATGACATTCTCCAAAAGACAAAACTATTGTGACAACAGATTAATGTAGGAAGAATGCTAGGGGTGGGGGGAGGGTATGCTAGTATCTGATGTGATGGAAGCTTTCTGTGTCCCAATTGTGGACATGGTTATAGGAATCTACATGTGATAACATTTATGAAAATGTATATCAGAAGTCAATTTTATTATGTGGTAATTTAAAACATGAAAAATGAGAGAAGAAGGTTCATGCCCTTGAGTTCACAGGTGCAGTGAGAGATAATTATAATACAGTGGGGTGAATGTAGTGATTGTGACATGCTGAGAGAAGAGCTACCAAGCAGCGTGACATGCCATGACTGGGTTACAAGTGGACCCAGATGTTGCTGTATAAGGACTGTGGTCGCCTATCACTTAGGCCCATTGCTTATGACCAAGCACGGCCTTGTCCATTTACCCTTAAACATTTTGTATGTGTATCAAGATGTAAAAAGTTTTGGGGTATTATGGGAGCACAGAGGAAGTATACTTTGCCTGGTGGCCGGGGAAGAAGGGTGTGGTACCAGGAAAGGCTTTGGGAATTAAAGGGTAAGAAGGAGCTGGGTGGGCAGAAGAGGGCTTCTCCAAGGAAGTGAGCGGGCACTCCAAGAAAGCCATTCCTTGCCTGAGAAAGGCACAGAGGAGGAAATGAGTGGGGTGTGAGTTAGGAGCTCAGGGGTATTCACGATTATAGGAATACGAAGTCTGAGATGGGGCTGGAGACGCGAGATGGAACAGACTTATAGAGAGCCTGTATAATAAAGGAATGCTTGGTTTTGCGATGGTAGGTTTGAGCATATGTAGGGGTGGATGGGGTGAGGCAGCAGAGAGGGCAGTTTGATAAGAGAGGAGGCCGGAGGGATGAGATAATGGGAAGAGGTATTGGGTTTGGTCTTAACTGTCTAATGCTGGGAAACATTCTTATAACATGTGTAGCATTAATGGAAGACTCGCCTAGGAAGATCTTTTCATTCATTCATTCATCCATTCATCCATCCATTCATTCATCATGAATTCATTCAGGAAGTCTTATCCCGTACCTACCTGCCTACTGGACACTTTTTTAGGTGCTGGAGAATCCAACAGTGAACAGAGTCTCATGGAGCTGATATTTTAGGGGCTTACTGAACTTCGATTTGGACACTTTTGAAGTGTAAAGGGCATCTCATACAATGAACCCTAGTAGATGAGCACTGCGGAGAGCTGTCTGGGCTTGAAAGTGCAAAGAGGCATATGTCTCACCCCTCAAAAAAAAAAAAAAGGCTTAGAAGTGCTGCCCAATACATTGTCGCTATTCAACACACTTTATTAAATGAACTACACAAAAGCTATTATTTCAAAGCTTCGAGCTCAATATATACTCAAATAAAGCAAAATCTTATTAAGGCTCATTTATGCGATCGATTATTCCTTCTATATTTTCAGTGGCTGGGATGAACTTATGTCCAAATACTTATAAAAGCAAGGTGCCCTGGGAGAGGCCCAGCTTAGAGTGCTTTATTCGGCAGGGATGCATGTGCCCTCCAGGAATCATTTTTGTAAGCTTCTCAGTTCTTCCCACACAAATCAAGAAGGTGTATCCAGTAGTAATCAATGCTTCAAACCCCACCAATTTGTGCTTTCCATTCACAATTTCCCTCCAATATGCACCCCTATTTTCTGAAAGATTTTTTAGGTGACTATTAGGGAGTCTTCTACGGTCTTAGTTAGTGGATTTCTAGAAGAAAACAGCTGGGAAACATGTTGGAATTACAGAGTGGAGATTGATTTAGGTGTTTTTTTTTTCCTGATTACAAGGCACAGGCAAACTCAGTGCTTTGAAAAGCAAACAGAGATGTCAGGAGGTCTTTCCCCAGGCAATTCAACAAGCCCTTAAAGGACCCTTCTGGGACGAATTCTCTGCTTTGCCCTTTGAAAGCCCACTCAGGTAGAGATGGTTATCCTGGATTATAGATCATTGCTGACAGGGTTGAACACAATCCTCCCAGGGGACTGCAGCTAATGGGTTGGAAGTTGTCCGTCTTTAATATAGTTGCCTGGGGGATACCATCTTCCCTTTCCAACACAGATTTCAAGCCCCCAAAGCAGGAAACATGCACACACAAAGTCAGTTCTAATAATCACATCTTTTTTGTTGTTGTTGTTTATTTTTTTTTTGCTAATTTGATGTATCTACTTTTAATATTATTTTTGTTACCTGATAATTATATCTTAATACCAACTCTCTGACTCAGAATTTTTGTGCTTATTGTACCTTTTCTCTGGAAGGTTCTACCATGTCTCTGCTCAAATGTCTTCTTGGAGAGACTTTTCCTGAATACCTAACCCCAAAATTGTTCCTGCTCCCTGCTTTCTTCCTTCTGACGCAGCTTTAATTTTCTTCAGAGTACTTGCAATCATCTAGCATTTTTGGACATTTATTAGTTTGTTTATTATCTCTTTTTTTCCTGCCAGGGTATATGTACTCAACAAATATCCCTTTATTCCAATTACAAGTTATTGTAACTTTTTCAATATTGCCCCTTTAACTTCATTATTAAATGAATAAATGAGGGAATTTTCAAAGGAAGATTTAAATGTAAGAGGTTGAACAAAATATTTTCTTACTTTCTCTATGCAAGGCTCTCCTTGAGAAAGCTTGCATGCGTTGACCTTTGTTCATTTAATGACTATCGAGTGCTAACTGTGTACCTGGCACTGATCTATATGTTAGTGGGACGGTAACATTATACCATTACTAAGCCAGTCTTTTGTCTCTTTGTGAATACTTAAACACTTGACTATGATTTGGGGCTAGAACTTGTGTCTCATACGGGTACTATTCTGAGGTCTTACATTACCAAGTATATCAGGATTATGTTCTTTCCCCTTGGGTTTTCATGGAGAAAAAGGTAGCAAAATAACATAGATAAATGGAGTTTTGAGAGGGTGCCTACAAGATTAATTTCCTGTTGTAAGAAAATGGATTGACTTGTTTATTATCCCGTACAGTTAAAACATGATTTGTAAGTGCATAAATTTCCTTACAGAAAGTGCTTATAAAGAGTATTATAAAAATAAGTATAATTGTATTTTGCTCACTTCTTATTCTTAAACATCGGACTCATTTTATTGTAATGTTATTGGAAATTTTTAATTCTGAGTGCTCACAATACCAATGGCAACCACTTAATAGAAAATATTTTCCAAAATGAAGCACATTATAACTGGGATGTGAATGAGGGCTGAAGGTCACCACTACAGACATCAAATACTTGATGTTTGTTTCCCAATTTTATTTTGTGTACACTTTTCACCTTCAAAGGTCTGTGTCATAGCTTTTGACTTTCACATTATACCTTCACAATTTTTCCCTGTATTACGTCTCTGAAATTCTATTTCTACTTCTGTAGCATATATTCTATAATATTCTTGAAACCCCACAATTTACTAATTTAGTGGCATTATATATACCATGTGCCATAGCAAATAAGAATTTTAAAGGTCTATTTAAAATTGTCATTCTCTGTATAAAGGACTTTGAGAGCTTTCTATTTGTCCATGGGGCTGACTTTTTCATTTTTGTATAACAAATTTGAACACTATTACTCAGGTATTACGTGGCTCTTTTCACTCCTCCATTTACCTAGGCTTAAGTTGTACTTCCTGTGCTGAACTGTTCTCTGATAACTCCAGAATACACTCACTGAACTTCTAAGTGTTCACAGAATTTTATTGTTGGTGTTAAAATATTTTCATTCTCAAATATATGCATATTAATTGATGCATACTTTCTAATGGTTTTCTTTGTAAACGTACCCGTATTCCCTACTATATTACAAATTTCTTGGAATTATGTCTCCAACTTTTCCCCCATTACCCAGTAGTTGAATAAATACTTATTAAGTTGAATTGAATTCAGAAGAGACATCTTCTTTAAGAACTCTCTAAACGTAAAGTCAGCTCTTGGCATATATTCTGCCCTTCAGTTGGTACGCGTATTTCTTTATAGTCCTTCCAAGCATTGTGGCTTTTGAAATGTCTATTATCTTCTATGTGAGTAGACCATTAGTATCAGTTATCAATTGCTAGGTAACAAACTACCCCAAAACACAGTGGCCAGTGGCTTTGAACAACAGAGATTTGTGGATTGGGATCAGCAGGGTGGTTCATCTGCTGCGTGAGCTCTCAGCTGGGGTCACTTGTGTAGCTGCTTAAAGCTAAGAGGTAAGCTGGGACTAGAACTTCCAAGATGGCTATGTTCACATGTCTGGCCCCCTAGCTGCAGTGCCTAGAGCTGGGGGCTGGCTGGCCCCTCTCCCTCTCCTCATTCAGTTTAGCCCGAGCTTCTGTACATGGCAGTTGGGTCCTAAAAAGGCAAAAAGGAAAGCTGCCAGGCTTCCTCAGGCCTAGGCCTGAAGTCACACAGCTTTATTTCTGCTATGTTCTCCTAGCCCAAAGACCACTCAAGCCAGATTTGAAGAGAGGGACTCCACCTTTTGATGGGAGGAGCAGCAAAGTCACATTGCAGAAGGGTAGGTAGGGTAGGACGAACTGTTGGCAGCCATTTTTCAGATAATCTATCACAGCATGATAGCATGGAAGGACTATGACATTATCTAGGCAAACTTTTAAAATTTTGCATCTGAGAAAGCTGAAGCCTGGAGAAGTGAGATGGCTTGTCCAGAGTACCACAGCTGGCTTCCTAGACCCTTGCTACACAGTGTCCCTAGACCAGTGGACTCCTCATCACTGGGAGCTCATCAGAAATGCAGACTCTCAGGCCTCACTCCACACCTACTGAACCATACTTGGCCTTTGTGCACTATCCCCAGGGGCTCTGAATGCATATTAAAGTGTGCTGAGAAGCTCTAGTGCTCTTTTTATTTCCCAGACTGAGACAGAAGACTTACCACCAGTGAAAGATTGTTTTACAGCCAGAGATTTGACTCAGTGCAGAAAAGGTTTTGTTTACTTATGTTTTTCTTTTAAAGTACTGCCCTTAGCTCTTGACAATTATTATTGAATTTAAGCCTCCCAACAATCTTGAGGGGTAATTTTTTGCAATGTTTTTTAATTATAATTGACATACAATATATTGGTTTCACATGTGCAACGCAGTGACTAGACATTTATATAACTTGCAAACTGATCACCCCAATAAGTCTAGTACCCATGTAACACCATACATAGTCATTATAATATGACTGAGTATATTCTCTGTGCTGTACTTTACATCCCGTGACTAATTTTACAAGTGGCAATTTGTGCTTCTCCATCCCTTCACCTTGTTCACTGTGAGGTAATTATTATAATTTCCATTTGACAAAAAGAGAAAACTGATGCTGAGAAACCTACACTTGTACATGGACCAGAATTCAAACCTAGGGTTTTCTGACTCCAAATTCTATGCTCTTAATTATGGGACTGTGTACCCTGGCAACTGCCATTTGGTGGCCGTGAAGGTGTCTAAATGTTTAGAGGAAGAGATGGTTAGAGGGGAGCCATAGCATGTGTCTGGCTTGGTGAACTGTCGCTTCTTCCCTGACGCCTCCCACTCCCACCTTGCCTAAAGTGAAGAGGCTGACATGGATATATGACAGATGGCATGGCCCTGCGCTGCCGTATGTGTGCTGCTCCCCATTCCTGGGCACACAGCTGCCTGACACAGGCCTTGCCAGTTGAGCAGCTGCCTCTTGCGGTGTGTCCAAGGGCTGTTGGTTCGATTGCAGTCCAGCGTTTCCTCCACTTTTCCTTTTAGACATGCCTTCCCTCTGCTCCTTCATCTCCACCTGGAGCAGAGAGCACTGTTTGAGGTCTGACTGGGGGGAGCCAATGCCAGACCTTGAGCTGCACATAACAGGTGGCATGTGGACAAAGCTCATCCAAAAGTGGGCGAGCCAAGGCCAGGAACTGTGAAGGGCTCCTGGATTCCCGCTTCTGGGAGAGCTTGGTGCCAGCCAGAGCTTCCTTCCGACAGCTGTGCGTGGGGTGCAAAGGCAATTCCTTCCTTGCTGTTCCCTTACCAGGAATGAGAAAGGAAGGAATGAAGAATAGAGAGCAAGTGCAAGCAAGGGCATTCCTCTTCCCAGACCCAGAATCTGTGGGAAGAGGGGCCAAGCAAACCTCCAGAATCCTTCCACATTGGAGTAGGGACAGCGATATTTCTGTTTGCTTTGGTCCCATCAGCACTTTATGCTAGCATCAGATAGGTGAACAGTTGACATCGGACACTGAATGTGCAATATTAGCTGGCTCAGGTGCTGCAGTTACCCTCTTTGGATTAAAACCTATGTGCTAGCCCTTTCTTTGGGTAAATTACTTGATAAGCCTCAGGGTTCTCATCTGGAAATTGGGAGTAATTTATCTCCTCATACCGTAGTTGTGAGGACTAAGGGATAAAATACATCTAAAGGGATTACATAGCCCACTAACTGGCGTTTAATACATATTTGATAAATGTTATTCAGTACTGTTAAAGTTTTTGTGAGGGCAGTAACTTTGTCTTGTCTACTGTTACATCCCCAACTCCCAGAATTGTTCCTGGCACATAATAGGTACTCAGTATCGAATAATGAACAAATTCTCTAATACCTGAGCAGTTATTTGTGTGCTTCATCAGAGGACTCCATGGCTTTAGATGTAGTGGGTTGAGCACTTAATATGTGTGTGTGTGTGTGTGTGTGTGTGTGTATATGTGTGATTGTATGTGTGTATATACATATGGGGGGTATATATGGGGATAGACAGATTTTTCAGATGTTGCTCAGTTTGTCAGAGATGATGCTGCCTTTTTTTTCTCTGGAGCTAGCTAACTCTCTCTATTCCCTCTGTTCCCTCTCCTCTCCTCTCCTCTCTCTCTCTCTCTCTCTCTGCCCTCTCTTCCCCGTCCCTCTCCACTCTCCCCCTCCCCTCTGCCTTTCCCTCTCCCCCCTCCATCCCTCCCTCCATTCCCCCCTCCATCCTCCTCGCCTTTCTCTTTCTTCTTTCTTTCTTGTTTCTTTTTTGGCTGTGGTGTTAAAATCCTGCCTCACAGCATATTTAGTAAATTGCTTTCACGCTCACAGCAGAGCAGAAAAGAGTCACCTGGTCTTCGCCAAGTGAAATTGTACAGCCTTCCTGCTCTAAAGCCAGTCTTTCAACACTGCTTGCTTTTGTTGGAAATCAAAGCAAGCTCCGCCTCTGGGACAGTCCTTCCCCAGCCCTCCTAGGGTGAATGGGCGCTCTGCAGGAGGGGCACTCCCCTCCATCTCGGCCTGTTGGAGGCCTTGAGGCTCTAACAGCCACCTGCTCCTTAGCTGCCACGTTTGTTGGAAGGAAGACTGGATGAGCAAAAGGACACACGCACTACAATACAACCGGGGGCCAGAATCAGTACATAAACATCTGCTGTACAGAGAATGGCGTTGCTGTATTCAATAATTAAGTTCTGCCATGGTGATGAGGGGACTTTTCACAGTTAAAGGGCAAAGAATGAAAGCGGACTAATCTTGCATCTCCTAGGGGTCTGCTGCTTTTGGTCAGAGCCTGGGAGCCCAATAAGAATCCTGGGCATAGGTTGTTCTCTCATCCCTTGGGTCTCCTGTGTTTTTTCCTGAAGGGATGGTTTTATAGCAGTAATTGGGAATAGAATATATTATTTCAGAAATGAAGCCGGAGATGGGTCTTAATCAACTCGGGTTTGCTTCAGAATCAATGAGAGCTTTCTCAAGATACACATGTCTGGAACTCAGAATTTTGAGCAAAATTTCTGGAGGTTCATCTAGGTTTCTTTGTTTACTATGTTATTTAATAACCCTTTTTATTTTAGAATAATTTCAGATTTACAAAAAAGTTGCAAAGATAGCCCAGATGACTCCCATGTTGGCTTCACCCAATTCTTCCCGTTGTTAACATCTTACATTTCCATGATGCATTGGAGTATTTCTCTTAAACTCCAGACTTTATTTAGGTTTCACCAGTTTCTCTACCATTCCTTTTTCTGTTCACGGATCCCATCCAGGATACCACATTGTATTCAATTGTCATGTCTCCCTAGTCTTTTCCGGGTCTGTGACAGTTTCTCTGTCTTTCCTTGTTTGCTATGACCTTGACCGTCTTGAGGAATCCTGGTCATGAGTATATTTACTTTTTAGAAGTTTCAAGTTGCTTCTGATTCTGAAGGGCACCACTATTAGGAACTCCTTCGTATATGGTGCTTGAGCTTGCATTTTCTTTTGTATATATTTTTTTCCTTGAGTTCTTAAAGGTTTTCCCTGAGTTCTTAAGATTTCTTCCTGCCTGTCAAGTTATCTATGATACTTTGGTGACAAATAACCTGTTTTTGGCTAGGGATGAAAACATGTTTTGTCTATAATATAACCTAATGTAAAGTTGAAATTGAGATTTGACCTCATCCAAATGCATTACATGCACAGCACTTTCGTATGGAAATCTTTGACTACAACTTTTACCCCTTTGGTAAGATCAATAATCACACTTAGAGCTAACTGCACGAGGTACTGCCCTCAGTGACTTCAGTGAGGTAGGGCATGTAACTCTGTGATGGTTCTGGATGTGGCCGCCGGCTGGCCTCAACTACAGTCCAGAGAGTTGAACTCAAAGGACCGGAGAGATACTCTGATGGGTGTTTTGGACAAGATGATAGACACTTGCACTTATTTGTGCAACAAATGATGGCAGAGCACGGCTTCTTAACAACAGCACTAATATTTGGTACCAGATGATTCTCCTTCGTGGGGCTATCCTGTATGTTGTACAATGTTTAGCCGCCTACACTAAATGGAAGTAGCACCACCCCCGAGTTGTTGTAACAATAAAAAATGTCAAGATATTGCCAAGTGTGCCCTGGGGGACAAAATCGCCCTCAGTTGAGATCCACTGGAATAGACTGGAGGATAGTGCAGGGTTGTTGTAGGAGGTTCCAAGATCAAATCTTTAGAGCATTACTGAAAACTGTTAGGAAGAATGAATAACAGATCCAATCACCTCCCTGGAGATCAGGGAGCAGTTGGTCAAGGGGGAGAAAGAAATTAAGACAAAGGGCCTTGGGTTCATCCAATGTAACAAGCATGACCTTATTAAAATCAACACAGATTTTTCTGAACTTAAAAATTAGGCAGTTTTAGGAGAACAAAACGGGCGCATCATGCTGCTGAGGGTAATATTGCAGGGCCCAATGGATGGGAAGATAACTGTTGCAGTGTGTAGGTTCATTTTACTTCGTTAAGATGGGAGACATCTTCTGCTTTTATTCTTCCATTAATGCCTACCCAGGGCCTGTGCGCCTGGTTCTAGAAGCCTCTCGACCATAATAGGGAGAACTCCACCTCACATAGGTTTTCTTCCTGCACCTGGGTCAGTGTGTGATTTTGACAGAGTTGTGTGAGCATCCCGAGATTTTATAGCCGTTTCAGAAGTCACTATTTAGATTGGCACCTGGACGCTTTTTCCAGTATTTTTTCATCCCCTCTAATTAAGTTACCTTTCTGCTTTAGATGAATATGCGAGTTCAAGGATCCTTCCCTTTAAAGGAACTGTCCCTTGTTGATGCTCTTGGATGTGATTTCTCAATTTCAGGCTTCCAGCCATTGAGTTCTGAATGATTTCCCCTGTGTAATTCAGACACCCTTCTAGAGCTCTTTAGGCCACGGTGATTTAGGTAATCCAGTTAGCTTCCCTAAATCTCGGAGGCATATGTATTTTTAAGAAGGGAATTCAAACTTGATTATACTACCATGTTTCCCTGAAAATAAGACTTAACTGGAAAATAAGCCCTAGCATGATTTTTCCGGATGACATCCCCTGAACATAAGCCCTTATGCGTCTTTTGGAGCAAAAATGAATATAAGACCCGGTCTTATTTTCAGGGAAACACGATAGTTGCTTTCTCCTGCAGTGTTCCTTCCTTATCTTTCCCACCCCCTAGAGCCAAACTAGTGTTTGTAAAGAGGCCAAGGTGATATTAATCGTCCTTGCTTAGTTTGTATCAACTGACCAGCAGCAGTGAAATCTGCTCCGGCTGAGCCTGACACAACAGTGTGTGGCCCAGGACTGGGCTAATGAACTCTTCCCCTAAGAGTATTTAAACAGGCACTTCTCCAACTGGAAGGTGCCCACCAGTCGCCTGGGCATCTTGTTAAAATGCAGATGCCCATTCAGTAGTTCTGGGATTCTGCATTTCTAGCAAGTTCCCGGGGGATGCTGATGCTGCTGGTTCCTGGAACAGACCACACTTTGATTAGTGAGGATTTAACCCAGTCTTGTGGTTGGAGGTTTGGAAGCTGCTAAATTCAGTATCTGAGTTAAGCTGGATGTAACTTCACGTTCACCTCACCCTGCTTTCCTCAAAAACCTTGACAATTACCGTTTCCGTTTTCTACTTTAAAATGTGCCATGAAACATGGATGAATTTCAAAAGCATTATGTTGAGCAAAAGAAGCCAGGCACAAAAGAGTACATATGGTGCGATTTCATTTACATGAAATTCCAGAACAAGTGAAACTGACCTAGAGGGACAGACATGAGATCTCTGGTTTCCTGGGGCTGGGGTGGGTGAAGATGGTGGGGTTTCCTAAATTTGTTAGGGATGATAGTGGCCCTTATATTTTAGAGATAATACTGATACAAATAAATGATATTCCTGGAACTAGCTTCAGAATCATCTGCTGGGGGAAATGGGCGGCGGTATAGCTAACACGAGAGTGGCCCTGTGTTGGTAATTGTTGGAGCTGGTTGTTGGGTACGTGGCCCTCATTGTACTATTCTCTCCTTGTGTATATGTATATGAATGTCACCAGAATACAAACTTGAAAAAGTGATTTTCTGTTAGGATGTTTCTTCTCATGACAAAAGTGTTTTAGGAATGTAGGAGATGTTCTCACCGAAGTCTACTTTCATTCATTTATTCAGCATACATTCATTGTGCACCTACTAAGTGCCATGCGCTGAGCTAAGTAATGGAGATACATCAGTGGATGAAGCTGAAAAACCCCTACTGTCACTGCACTTGCATTCTAGTGCAGAAGACAGGCAGGAACTGATTAACATAATAAGTATGTAAATTGGATGGAATATTGGACATGCGTGCTGTGGGAAAACTAGAACAGGGTAGGAGATAAGAAGTTGTGGAAGAATGAGAGGGTGACAGGGACAAGTGAAGGCTCATTGAAGAATTGGGTGCTCAGCGTAGGCCTTCCTGGGAAGATGACATTTGCATCAAGTTCTGACGGAAGCGAGGGATTTAGCCCATGCAGATAATGGGACAGAACATTCTAGGCAAAGAACAAGCAAGCACTCAGAAAGTGTCAGGAAGAAGCAGTCTGAGGCTCACACAAAAGAAGAGGCCCTTGTGACGGAGTGGTGTGTGTGGGGGGCGGGGAGGGGACTGTAAGAGGGGAGATTGCGTGGTGATAGGTCCAGATGGAGAACTCTGAGATGGAGAACCAGTTACTTTGAGCAGGGAGTGGTACAACCTGACTGCTGTGTTGAGAATAGACTTTAGGGGGCAAAGGTGAAAGTAAAGGGGGGCAGCAGGCAGGTGACTCCACTCGCTTGGTCTGTTCCCTTCTCTCATGTGCTGTATGTAGATCACTCCATACCCTATTACTCACAGCCAGAGATACCCTCCTCTTTTCCAGTCTCTCCCCTCCTTGCAAATATTCTTCAATTTGAAACACTCCAGAACTTGCCCTACACAGGCAGCATCGGCCTCACCTGAGAGGAGCCTCAGAGATGCGCCATCACTCATCCAGGTGAGAGACTCGGGGAGAGGCACAGAAAATGGAAGCTTTGGAGGCAGGAAGAAGAAGGCAGATTCTGGAAATAATTTGAAAGTAAAGCTGACAGGATTTCCTGACCAATTTGGCATAGACTGTGAGAGTACCAGTGAGTGAAGGATGTCTCCAAGGTTGGAATCCAAGAACGTGGAAAGGTGGAGTAGCCTTTGAGATCAAAACACTGATTTGGGTGTCTGAGTAAGGGTTTAAAGGTTTGACAAACCCTCCACTCTGCAGTGAGCATAACATCTAATTTCTTAAAGACAGGCTGATGTTTGCGCAATAGCTTCATAAAAACTACAAAATGGCTTTTCCATCAAAGTAAATTTGAAGAGGTATTGAAGAATACAGGAAGTCGGAGCTATAAATTGGTAGAGGATTTTGTGTGATGGGAGCAGCCCATGGCAATATGTTCACATTCCTCTCTGTGGCATCCTGATTTTTCATGCCTAAAATGCACGCGGGTAATTGAAAATGCGTTTGCTTCCTCTCAGGATGTGGCTGGTGACTGTAAGAAGAGAGATGTTGCAGAATAATTTGTTAGTACAGAAGAAAATGGCTGAAGAGTTGATTGTAGACTAAAACCTGACATCAATACTAATCTTATTTTCACTTGCTGTGACTCAGGAGTGATGCTGACTTTCTTTCCAGCTGACACTTTGTGCTGTCAAGCTCTCCTTTTATGTATTTGTTTGTTTTTGTTCTTTACCGTCACCCATTGACATCTTTCTCTTCTTCTCATGAGAGCTAAGGATTAAGGTTTAAATGATAGATAATATAATATGTTAATGATTATTTAGCCATGGTCACTGAATTACCCAATAATACTTTCATTTTTATGTGGAGTTTTGAACGTAAGTACACATTCACTTAAGTGGACTATAATGTGAAAGAATTTTTATGTTGGCTACTGGGTCATTTTGTAGCAACAATTCCAAATGGACAGTATTCCTTCTTTTCCATCCATTTGTTATTCACCATCAATATAACATCATTCCTCCCTGAATCATTTTCTGCTATTACCACAACCCCACAATAATACAAAAGTGTTGGATATTAAAGAATTATCCAAATGCCTAGTCTTTGGAAAAATACTCTTAGTGATTCAGGGGCCAGGCTTCTGAACAGTTTGGGTTAGATGAGTTTTTTCAGGTCTGTTAGGAGCCGAGTTGCTGGTTTCTCTTTTGCTTTTTCATCCAATTGTAGGCAATCCTATATGAAAGGTATGATAATTTGACAGATTATTAAATTGCCTTTCAGTGAGATTTGTTATTTAACTCTCACCTCAGAAAAATAGAATTACTAGGGATCTGCTCTGTGGCTGCTCACACTTGACATGGGAAATCATCTCTTAGAATAGAACTGGAATGGAAATGGCGGTGGCCTCTTACCTCCCTCTTACACCCACTATGAGGTAGAATTTCCAGAAGGAAAATGAATTACTGAGCAAAGAGCAAAGGTGAGGGCCAGGAGGCTGGTTAGGAAGTTATTACTGTAATCGACGGGAGTGATGAGGGAGCCTGGCACCACTGGGCTGGTTGTGGAACTCGTGAGAGATGGGTACCTTTTGGGTATGTTTTAAATGTAGGGCTAACAGGATGTGCTGATGGAATAAATACTGGTTTAAATATAATTCCAAGGTTTTTGACCTGAATAACTGAAGAATGTAGTCGAAAGGCGGGATGTCCTGGGAGGCCAATAGAAAGGAAACTGAGGAAGGCAGGATTTGGAAGAATGAAGTAGCATTGATCAGGAGACGGCTGCCATTTTTCATTTCGTTTACAGTCTTTGAGCATGATTACTAGTCTAATCTACCACTGGACATTATCCAAAGCTTTTTGATAAATGATAAATGCTAGAAAAGATTAGTGGTGGGTATTTATATGTCAGTATGGAGCATAGACTTTCAACTCCAAAATGGAATAAATTGCCCTAGTTTTCTAAACTATAATATTTTCGATTTTAAAATTTATGCTAATATAACACTCTTATTGTAGAAAAATTGAATCAAACTGTGGTTGAAGAAAAAATTAAAGCAAACCATACTTATATGTAGTGTAAATTTCCTAACTCAGAACATCAAAATATTCAGTGTAGCTCTCAAATAATGAGGCTGGTTAATAAACCATATGGAAACCCATTCTTGGTTCTTTACAATGCTAATTCCTCTTCTCCAATTTAAACCCAAATCACAATTCCATATTGTTCAAGTTCCATCTTTTAAATTCCATGCTTTCTTGTTTGAAGTTAAGACATTTTTAAATTACAAATTTAAAAGTCATTAAATTTTACCAGAAACCCAATACTTGAGTCAGAGTTGTAAATTTAGATTCTATGTTCTCTAGCCAAAACTATTGAAATTTCTCTTTGTAGCCCTCTAGTTTGTCTTTTTAAATATCTATTATTTAAAATCTTGTACTATTGGTATTTTATCATGTCCTGCTGCTTTGAATCTAATTTTGAGAATATTAAGCGAAACATCAGGATATTGTGGGCGCATTATCAATTTACTTTGAAATGGTCACATTTGTCTCCTCTGTTTCAAATGGGTGGGTACAAATAGTTATCATCTTGTTTAAATCATTGTCATTTTTATTTTGTACAGTGTCTACTTCAAGAAAAACCAGACAGAGGTCTCCATCATGAAAGCTAGATTTCATAAAGTGCTGCCTTACTCACTGAACACAAGTAATTAAGGGAGACTTGGCCACTAAGCTCGAGACTAAGGAGGGTGTACGTCTCTTTCATCAACTCCTGTTGGTCCTCGACCTTTTTGGTTGAAGGGCATGGGACACTTACAATGTTGGCTTCAAGGAAAGAAAGAGCTTGGTTTGGATTTTATGAACACTCAATTTTGTCCTACCAACATCGAGTCAAGTGGTTTTACACAATTAGGTGAAACTGATATTGAGTTTCCTGTCTTGGTCCTCACTTTCACCCTTCTCAGGAAGCAAGTCAGAATTCACTGCATCAGCCTTGACCTCCAAGACCCATGGGAAGTCAGTACTCATCAGCCACCTTTTCGGAATATCAACAGTGACCATACTAGGACAGTCATTATTGATCTTTGATTGCTGGTCTCACTTGAATGTTAGGACTCTGAAGTCCTGACCTTGTCCCCATAGCTCTTGAGTTTTCATAATAGGTTTATTTTTAAAGATACAACAGTATTATTGACGTGTAGAGAATAAATCTATTTTGGGTGATAATGGAAGTATCCTCAAATAGCAAGATGGTGGTTTTTTTTTTCTTTCTATTTTCTGTGGTAGACAAAGTTAGTTGTATCCATAATAGCATTTCCTCTTTTCTTTGCCACCAGGAACTCTATTTAGGCTGCAATGGGTACAACCCTCGGGGACAAGTCTTAAACCAGTGGTCTAAACAACTGCATGGTAATTCATTTCCCTTGGACAAATACTCCCATTTCAGGCCCTCTTGCAAATTAGGTGGTCACGTGACTTTTAGTCAATGAGACATAAGGGTAAGACTGCTGAGGGATAACCAGGAGAGATTTTATTGTCAGCAAAAGAGACAGTTGGGAAGGACATCTCCTCTGTACTTCACTTTTCCCCTTCTTTCAGCCTTGAATGTGGTGAGAGATGTGATACCTGGATTTGCAGTATCCTTCTCGAAACCATGAGATTACAAACTAAGGCAAAATGCTGAGGATGGCAAAGTGGAAAGATAAAAATGATCCTCAGACATTGGTGAGTTTGTTGATCCAAGGTATCAAACCAGGAACTCCCTATCTTATTTTGAGATAATAAAATATATTTATTTTTTACATTGTTAATAATTGTATTCATTAGTAAGAAACATTCTTTATTGATTCAGTTTCTGTTGTATTCTTCAGGCAAATCATCTACATACTTCACTTTGTACAAACAAGCTTTGTCTACTAGAAAGAGCCCTGAATTAGCTCACACTTGGACTGTAGTTCTAGAACACTTATATTTCAATGCCTACTATTCAGCAGATTCTGTGCTACATATTGGGAATGTTAAGGTTGATAACATGTGTTCTTAACCCCAAAGGGTCTTAGAAACAAGTTGGAAAGATTGGCTTTAAATAGATAATTTTGCACAGTGAGTCAAGTGTAACAACAGAGGTATCAGCTAAAAGTTATTGGAGCAAAACCTGGGATTATGGACTCCTTTTGTGGGCACAGAGAAAGCTTCTGAACAGAAGATAATATTTGCTTTTTAATTAAAATTTATTGAGGTGACAATGGTTAGTAAAATTACCCAGGTTTCAGGTGTACAATTCTGTAATACATCATCTATGTATCACATTGTGTGTTCACCACCCAGAGTCAGTTCTCCTTCTATCAACATGCATTTGACCCCCTTTACCCTTTTCTACTATGCTCCCAGCCCCCTTACCCTCTAGTAACCACTGAACTGTTGTCTGTGTCTGAGTTTTTGTTTCTTTATTTGTTTGTCTTATTCCTTTGTTGATTTCAGTTTTATATCCCACATATCAGTGAAGTCATATGGTTCTCGACTTTTTCTGTCTGATTTGTTTCACTTAACATAATCTCAAGATCCATCCATGTTGTCGCACATGGCACTAATTCATCTTTTCTTATGGTTGAAAAGTATTCCATTGTGTATATATACCACATTTTCTTTATCCATTCATCTATCAAAGGCACTTTGGTTTTTTCCATGTCTTGGCCACCATAAATAAAGCTGCAATGAACATTGGAGCACATGTGTCTTTATGTATAAATGTTTTCAGATTTTTTGGGTAGATACCCAGGAGAGGGATTGCTGGGTCATATGGTAATTCTATTCGTAATTTTTTGAGGAACCTCCACACTGCCTTCCATAACGGCTGCACCAGTCTGCATTCCCACCATCAATGTATGAGGGTTCCTTTATCTCCATAGCCTCTCCAACACTTGTTACTATTTGTTTTGTTGATTATAGCCATTCTAACTGGGATGAGGTGATATCTCATTGTGGTTTTTATTTGCATTTCTCTGATGATTAGTGATGTTGAACATTTTTTCATATGTCTATCAGCCATTTGCATGTTCTCTTTGGAGAAATGTCTATTCCGGTCCTCTGCCCATTTGGATTCTTTTTGTTGTTGTTGTTATTGAGTTGTCTGGGTTCTTTATATGTTTTGGATATTAGCCCCTTATCAGAGGTGTTGTTTACAAATATCTTCTCCCATTTGGTTGGTTGCCCCTTTGTTTTGTCGATGGCTTCTTTTTCTGTGAGAAGATAATCTTTTTTAAAAAAAGTTTTATTGACATACAATATTATTCAGCTTCAGGTGTACTATAATTTAATATATATATATAGTCATGGGATATGGAGTACAGCATAGGGAATAGAGTCAATGGAATTGTAATAGATATATATGATGCCAGAGGGGTAACAGATTGGGGTGGGTGGTTACAGGGTTGAAACTGGAAAAATAAAAAAAAAGGAGAAAGCAATAGCATTAAAAAAAAGTTTTATTAAGGTATAATTTACAAACAATAAAATTCACTAATTTTATATGTAAATTTCATGTACAATTGTATAATAGCCACCAAAATCAGAATATAGAGTTTCTGTATCATTCCAAAAAGCTCCCTTTGCAGTTAATCCTCACCTCAAATCTCCTGATCCTGGCAAACACTGGCTTTCATTCTGTTCCCATAGTCTTGCCTTTCCTAGAATGTGTAATGAAAGCATTTAGTTAGTTCCCTTTCATTTTCAAGGTTAGTTTTGCTGGATTTCAATTCTTGGTTGACAGTTTTCTTTTTGCACTTTAAATATATCATCTCACTGCCTTCTGGCTTTCATTATTTATGATAAGAAGTCAGCTTTTTATTATGTTTTTATACTGTATATAATGAGTTGTTTTTCTCTTGCTGCTTTCAAGGTTCTTCTTTTTCCATGGCTTTTAACAGTTCGAGTATGGTGTGTCTAGGTAAAGATCTGTGTGTGTATTCTACTTGTGATTTAGTGAGCTTTGCCTCTCCTTCTGGCACTCCCATCACATGTAGGTTCGTACACTTGATGTTATTCCACAAATCTCTGAGTCTCTGCTAATTTTCCTTTCATTTTTTTTTCTGTTTTACTGATATTTTTATCTGTTATCTCACATCCGCTGCTAAGCCCATCTAGTGAATTCTTTATTTCAGTTATTGTAGTTTTCAACTCCAGAGTTTTCATTTAGTTATTTTTAATATGGTGTCTATTATTTCAAGACATTTCCAATTTCTTGAATCATTATCCTTACATTTTTATTTAATTCTTAAATAAACATGGTTTCTCTTAATTCATTGAACACATTTATAATAACTGCTTTGAAGTCTTTGCTGAATCCAGCATCTGGACCTGAGCACTCAGAGTCCTTCTTTTTGGTATTCTTGCTTTTCTATGTATGGGTTATACTTTCTTGTTTCTTTGTCTCATTTTGTTGTTGAAAACTAGATTGAAAGCTCAATCTTTCAGATAATATATTGTAGAAACTGTGGGTTCTGCATTTTTTTTCCTTTTAGGGATGTTGTTTTTGCTAATTTTTCTTTTTTGGTTTTGTTTAGTAACTTACTTTGCTTTGATCTGTGGAATCTTCCACCCCTCCCTCATTACCCATGTTTATGACTGATGTCTCCGCTGTTTTTTGTCTTTTTATTTTTAAGCTGGCTTCCTATGTATCACCCTTTTGTCTGTGTAGCTTAGTTTTCAGTCAATGATTAGGTAGAAATTGTACTAGAACAATTTATGTCAGTAAGGATTCTGCTTTCTGCTGATGGATCTGTAAGCACTTTCAAAGTTTAGGGAGTTTTCAATCTTTAATTGTTTGCTGTGTCCTTTTAGGCCTTTCTTGCATGTACAAACAGCCTCCCAGTTATCCAGGGATGTGTGGAGAGCTTGGGCCCACTCAGGTCAGCCCTGTGTCTGCACACAACTTCCAAATTAGCCAAGAATGTGTGGAGAGCATTTCTAGCCCCTTTATGGCTCTCTAGTTATTAGGATCTCCCTGTTACATTTCTGGCTTTCCAGCTGGTCTGCCACTCACCCCCAGTGGCATTACATCCTCAGACTAACAGAGCTATGGACTCTCCCCTTTTGTTTCCTACTGAATTTGTAATTTTTGCTGACAGTACCACTGGTCATGGGCTTTTCACCCTCTGCTCCAATTCAAGGCAGCTCCCTCTAGCAGCTGTCTTATACTACCAGCCCCACCGCACACTACTATGAAGCACACTGCTTTGCTGATTAACCTGGGTGAGTAGATGGGTGTGTGTGTGATCAGTTCCAGGCAACAATGCCACAGACACACTTTTTTGCTCAAAGTTCACCAGTTTTTCATAAATACATCTCAATTTGTTGTCTGCCTTTGGTTTATTTTGAGAGAGCCTTGAAATGTTTTTTTTTTGGTTTTGTTTTTGTTTTTGTTTTTTGATTGTCCAGTTGTATAATTGGGCTTTGGGAAGAGATTTGCTGCTTACTGCTATGGCATAACTGAAAATCTTGCTTTTACATTTATTTTTTAATGCTAGATCTTGAATTCCTAGAATAAATTCTACTTGATCATGACATTAGCTTTTTCTATATTGCTATATTTGATGTACTGATGTTCCTGTCTGTGTTCATAAAGGGTATTTGTTTCTCATTTTCTTTTCTTGTAATATCATTGTTTGATTTTGGTATCAGAGTAATGTTAGACTCAAAAAATTAGTTGAAAATATTCCCCCATCTTCTAGTTTCTGTAGAAGTTTGTGTATAATTGGTCTTATTTCTTTTTTAAATATTAGGTGGAATTCACCATTGAAGCCATTTGGGTCTGGCATTTTCTTGGGGGCAAGATTTTTAATAACAAATTCTACGACTTTAATAAAGTTATTTCATTTCTTTCTGAGTGAGCTTTTTGAAAGTTTGTGTCTTTCAAGAAATTTGTCCATTTACCTAATTTTTGAAATTTATTTCCGTAACATTAGTCATCATAGTCTGTTAATATCCTGTAATGTCTGTAGGATCTATGGTGATGTCTCCTTTTTCATTCCTGATATTGTTAATACATATGTGTATTCCCTTATTTTCTTGATCAGTCTGGCTAATTTTTTTCAATTTTATTTATCTTCTCAATAATAGTTTCATTGAATTTATTGTCTTTCTGTTTTCTGTTTCACTGATTTCTGCTTTCTTCTTTCCTCCTGCTTACTTTGGGTTTCATTTGCTTTGCTTTTTCAGTTTTCTTGAGTGGAAGCTTAAAACAATGATTTGAGATCTTCGTTTCTAACATATTCATTTAGTGCTATAATTCTCCTTCTAAACACTGCTTTAGCTTCATCACACAATTTTTAATATATTGTATCTTCATTTTATAAATTCTCTTTTAAATATTTCCTAATATCCTTTGTGATTTTTTTTTCTTCAACCTATGACCTATTGGAAATTGTATTGCCTAATATCTAAATATATGAGAGCTTTTCCCAGTGTTTTTCACTTATTGATTTCTAGTTTAGTTTAGTTATAGTCAGAGAACATACTTTTACTCAATCATCTGCAATGTATCGAGGCTTGTTTTATGTCTCAGGATATGACCTATCTTGGTGAATGTTTTATACATATTTTAAAAGTATGTGTATTCTTTTGTTGTTGGGTACAATGTTCTATAAATGACAATGTTATCAAGTTGGGTTGATAATGTTTACCAAGCCACTACTGATTTTTTGCTTACCTGTTCAATCCACTTCTGAGAAAGGAATTTTGAAACTTCCAAATGTAATTTTTTATCTGTCCATTTCAAGAAATCTTAACGAAGTGACGCTTCTTTACTCACTAGCCACATGATTGTAAACAAACCTGTTAAGCCCATGGGACTCAATTCCTTCATGGTTAAAATGCTGATACTCTCTATTCCCACCTTAGAGGGTTGTTGTATTCACCAAACTGGATAAATCAGGAAAAAGCAGTGTAAACCATTTACTTTGTGTTATCTCATGAATTTGCATTTGTAACATGATGTTCCCACCAAAGTCTCAAGCCTTATTCATAGGTATGTAACACGTCAAGACACAGGATAATGCCTGCCAGGACTTTAGCATTTGTCTTTTGTGAATTAATATTAAACATCTATAATGGACTTTAAGAATCACCAATTTTCATCATTTTTCAAGAAATAAATTAGTTACTTTTGCTGTTATAAAGAAGTAAAAATGTAATCCTTGAATAAAATCTGCCAAGAATCCCTGCAGAGAGACTATTCTGCTTAGTTGTATTAGCATTATTTTTGGCTCGTTGTTAGTCTAATACAGGGTCAGCAAACATTTTCTGTGAAGGGACAGGTAGTGAATATATTAGGCTTTGCAGTCTCTGTCTCAGCTAGTCAACTCTGCTATTGTAGTGCAGAGGCAACCATAGACAATATGTGAAGGAATAAGCATGGCTGTGTTCCAATAAAACTTTATTGACAAAAACGGCTGGTGGGCTTGATTTGGCCTGTGGGCCATAGTTTGCCAACTCCTGGTATAGATAATAACCTTTGTTTTGCCTTCCCCCAATTCAAATACTGCATTTGTTTATCTCTATACATATATTTGCTTATTTGGTAACTGAGAGATGTGAGAAGATATTATGTTCAAGGACAGTAACAGGTAAAAAGGAAAGAAAGATGAAAGAGATTGGATGGTCATTTGGGCTGGTTTTGAACTCCCCACCGTGCAAGTAATATAGAGTTCAAGGTTATTCCATTACTTTAGGAAAACTTGACCACAATTGTGGAAGCTTTGGGGGGCTGACTGCCAAAGTGTGGCACTGTGTTGTGGTAAAAGGGCTTCTCTGTCTTTCTAAACAGACTCCAACTGCATTCTGGCACCTTGGAGAGCAGCCACAGAGAGACTTTGGGGCATAATTTGGTGGAGCCTGATAGGTACTGGCAGCAGGGAGACTTCTCCTGGAGACTGAGTGGACAGGGGGTGGAGACAAAGTCAGCAAGAGCAAGGAGACCAGGGTAGACATTGGGGATCAACTGCAGCTGACAGCCATTTTTGTGGACACACATGGAAGCATCCTCTTAAGAACAGTCCAGTTGCTTTACAAATGAGTGCTATTGATCCAGAAGATATTTAAGCAACAAGATGCAATAGGTGAGATGAGCCAAAGTGGTGCCACAGCCAGATGTGGCCAGAGGATAGAAGATGGGCAGGCAAGACTTTTTCACCTTCCTTCAGGGTGCTTTGATAGTAGCATGGAGGTGGTATCCTGGCTCTGCTTGTGGAGTTAGCTGACTGCTTGGTTATCAGGAAGAGACCAACGGTGCAGAGAGAGGGGAAGGCTTTCACAGGCTACTTCAATGGCAGACGCTGGCTCCTCTTACTCAAGCCACCAAAGAGGAAGAACATGGCCCTTGGTCCTCTCAGTTGAAGCTGGCAGTTAGGGGGAAAGCAAGTTCTTGTAAGCCACTCCCAGCCTCTTTTCTTATCCTTTGCTTCTTAGCTTGAAAGTTAGTATAACCAGGATGGCCTCACATTTTTATCTGTCTCTCAGCCTTAGAATGTTACCCTGGGAAATGGAAACTCAAGCTTAACACAGGACAAATTGTGTTCTCTTCTCAGAAATCAAAAAGGAGATCATTTACCACAACGAGATTTTCCTACCTGTCTTCCCTCTCAGTGGTTGACACAATGAACAGACAGTTTTACTTTACTACTGCTCTTGTAGGTTAGATAGCAAATGGCTTGCTGAGATAATAACACATAAAAGAAATATAAAAGTTCAGATTCCTCCAGGAACAAAAACGCCACTTGACAGATGAATTCACTGGTCTGACAAGCTAGTGAACTTATCTTGACCTATGGAGAAAAAAAATCCTATGTATACATGATGACAAAACAAGATTTGGGATCTGCCTGTAGATTTCCTTTTGGTCAAACGGACAACTTAAAATGCCCCATCAATTCTGATAAATTTTTATATGTGGAAGCACTCTGTCATCCAATCACAGTTGTAGGACATGACAAGAAATGGCTTATTTTCTGATATTTATAGCAGAATAAATGAGATTGAAAAAAAGAGGCTTCTAGACAATAGCAAAAGGAAAAGGGAATTTATAGATCACCAACTCTGCCCGAGGCATCGGACTGGGTACTATAGTTTTATTACTTTATATTATTTAATTTACTTCTGAGGTCATTATCATTATCCCATTTTAGAGATAAAGAAACTAATGCCACGGAGGTTAAGAAATTGACCCTCAGAGGAGGCCCAAACCTTTTAAGTGGCCAAGTTGAAATTTATATTCACATGTGTCTTTAAAATCAGTGATCTTTGTGGTTCTCTACTTTTGTCTAGCCTGTGGTTCATAGTCTTTACTGGGACTATGTATTTCAGAGAGAGCTTGAAATATGCAGATTCCTGAACCCTGGCCCCAGAGATCCTAATTCTGTTGCTTTTTTGGGGGGTGCGGTCTTGAATTCCCATTTTCCCAGGCATGGCCTGTGATTATGAGGCTGACTGTCTGAAAGACAATACTTGGAGGTGTGCTGGAGTGGACCTGAGGTTTGCAAAGTACCAATTCTTGGTGCCTCACCCCAAATTCTCTGGAGTGGGGCCCACGCATCAATATGTAAAATTGAAGTCCCAGCCCCTCTGGGCCTTGGTCATTCTGATGGACAGTGAGGGTTGTAAATCTCTGATCTAGGTGTTTCTGGTGTTATTTTCATCATTGAGTAACTGCGTGATCACTGACAGTCCTTGCTCCTCCATGAGGTATTGGACTGTGATGGTTCATTTTTATGTGTGAACTTGACTAGGCTCCGGGATACCGAGCTAACTGATAAAACATTATTTTCTGTTGTGTCTGTGAGGGTATTTCAGGAAAAGATTAGCATTTGAATTAGTAGACTGAGTAAAGAAGATCTGCCCTCATCAATGTGGACGGGCATCTTCCAATCCACTGGGGGACCAGAATAGAACAAAAAAGGCAGAGGAAGAAGGAATTCCCAGCCTCCATAACTGCATAAGCCAATTCCTGTAATAACTCTCTACTTTTATATATCTCTCTCTATCCTATTGATTCTGTTTCTCTGGAGAAACCTAAGGCATGGACTCCATCCTCAAGATCTCTTCCAGATACTTGGGTCTTAGAGGCAACCTAGTTGATATTGGATGCATTGTTTATTGTTCAGTAAAAATCCCAAATATATACGGTTGCTTTTGGAATTAAAAATTTACATATTTTCACTTTGACAAATCAGGAAAAACATAATATTTGCAAGTAAAATATGATTTTGTTTTAGTACTTTCTGTAGAATGAAGATCAAGAATTTTCCTAAAGCTATGAAATAGAATGGGAGAAGAAGGACAAGGGCTAAAGATGGTAGATAGAATGAACAGAGGTGAGGTGTAACACCAGGTCAAGTTTCCTGTTTCTTTCTTCTTTTCTTTTAAATCTTAATTGATTTACTAGTTTCAGGTATACAAAACAGCATAGTGATTTGACATTTACACCCCTCACAAAGTGATCACCCCCTAAGTCTACTACCCCTCTGACACTGTACATAGCTATTACAATACCATTGACTATATTCCCTATATTCCCTATAGCTGTAGTTTACATCCTGTGAGTGTGTGTGTGTGTGTGTGCGTGTGTGTGTGTGTCTGTGTGACATTAGTTTCAGGTGTACAGCGCAGTGATTAGACATTTATATAATCTATGAAGTGATCTCCCCGATAAGTCCAATACCATCTGACGCTTCCCTGGTGGTCTAGTGGTTAGGATTCGGCTGTCTCTCAAGTTTCCTTTATCAATGGGACTCCCAGCAAACTCTGGTGAAAACAGATATGGAGAAAAGGCAATGACAGTTTCCATTTAGTAATCATCATCATTTTAACTACGGTAGACAGTGAGAGCTGCCAGTACATCCTAGAATTGTGGTTCTGCTAGAATTCTGTGACTTGAGGAACACGGGTCTACAACTCTGTGTCCCATAAATACAACTCCGTGTTCCATAAATATTTTCTGGATGAATTAATTCCTCCAGATTTAGAGAAGATTCGTAAATGCAGGAAGTGAATTTGTGCATTATGTTTAAAGGATTGCTAAGTCTAGCATGGTGAACTGATGGTGTGTTGCATCTCAACAGCACATTGCACAGTGTCCTTCAGTAGCATGTCATTTCATTAATAACTAGGTAAGAATATGAGTGTTTTTTTTATTGGGGAAGGGAACAGGACTTTATTGGGGAACAGTGTGTACTTCCAGGCCTTTTTTCCAAGTCAAGTTGTTGTCCTTTCAGTCTTAGTTGTGGAGGGTGCAGCTCAGCTCCAGGTCCAGTTGCCGTTGCTAGTTGCAGGGGGCGCTGCCCACCATCCCTTGTGGGACTCGAACCAGCAACCTTGTGGTTGAGAGGACGCCCTCCAACCAACTGAGCCATCTGGGAGCTCAGCGGCAGCTTAGCTCAAGGTGCCATGTTCAATCTTAGTTGCAGGGGGCACTGCCCACCATCCCTTGCGGGAGTTGAGGAATCGAACTGGCAACCTTGATGTTGAGAGGATGTGCTCCAACCAACAGAGCCATTCGGGAGCTCAGTGACAGCTCAGCTCAACATGCTGTGTTCAATCTTAGTTGCAGGGGGCACTGCCCACCATCCCTTGTGGGACTCGAGGAATTGAACTGACAACCTTGTGGTTGAGAGCCCCCTGGCCCATGTGGGAATCGCACCGGCAGCCTTCGGAGTTAGGAGCATGGAGCTCCAACCGCCTGAGCCACCGGGCCGGCCCAGAATATGTTTTTTTTTAAAAAAAGTCATTCGAGTTTTCTGAGTTACTGTAGCATGACTGCCTCAGTAGGGGTTGCAAACTCAAATGTCTACAGCGGGCCAAGCTGGTAAACTAGATTAAGAGTACTGAGCAGATGTAAAACAAGAAGGGACATGGGGTGATGGGAACAGTGGAACCATTTGAGCCTGTGAGTCCTGAAAAAAACATTGTGTAGGTGGAATAAAACACATCCAAGGGCCATCACTTTGCAACCCCTGATCCAAACAAAACCAATTAGTATCTTGTTAGTCTTCTATTGTACACCTTTAAAGTCATAATCCCTTTGAATTATTTGAAAATTCTTTACAACTTTTCTTTAATGGTAGAATTTTTTTTTAACTTTTATTTACTTAAGTGTGTTCTTCCAGGACCCATCAGCTCCAAGTCAAATAGTTGTTTCAGTCTAGTTATGGAGGGGGCAGCTCACAGTGGCTCATGTGGGGATCAAACCAGCAACCTTGTTGCTAAGACCACTGCTCTAACCAACTGAGCTAACCAGCCGCCCCTCTTTACAACTTTTAACATGCCATGTTGTTGCCAGGCTCTCTTCTGTTCCTGAGAAGGAAAACAAAACTCCAAACACACAAACAGTCTTGTGTATTTAAACTGTAGCAGTTGGTGGTTAAACATATGGGAAAATTATTTCTATGGGTATCATTGTTGTCTGTGTACTGTGCCAAACGGGGAAGAAAAATAAACTTTTTTTTCACGTATACGTTAAGTAACATAGTGTGGACACAACATATGCTGCCTTTGTCACTTAGATATTTTTACTGAGTTCTGAATGGTGTTCAGAAATTTAAATTAATGTAACTTCTGGATGCAGATATCTGCCATAGTTTCTAAGTATTATATGTATCTCCATAGGCCCTCTATGAGGCATATATATGTTGTGTCTCTACCATGTTATTTAATATATATATATATATATATATATATATATATATATATATATATATATATATATACATATGTAATATATATGAGATTTACAAAAGCTTTCTAGCAACATAAAACAAATAGCTTTCAGGATGTGCCTGTCTTAACTGTAGTTGACTTTTATTTCCTACTCTGTGGCACCGTATGCTGACCTTATAAATGTTGTTAGATGTTGACCTGTAAATATAAATAAGAATTATCAATAAATGGAATTATGTGTCTGAACACAGAGGTCAGATGCTCCTCTAAGCTTCATGCGTTTACTTGGTGAGCTTGTAAGTATCAAAAAGTAATAAAACAGTTTTTGCGAAGCATTTTCAACCAGCGTGGTTAAGCACATTTCCTAATAATAGGGATTGTTCAGCATAGGCTGCAGAGTGGGAGCCCAGCAAAATAGTCTTGTCCCTCAGTCATAGAGGCAGAAGAGCTGCCCCCCATTTTTATGGAAGAAGAGGAAATAGGCCTGTTTCAATCTGACAAACATTGCAGCTGGGTCCTGGGGCATCTGATCATGAACAAGCCATAGTGCCTGCCCTCATGTGGAGAGGAATATGATGCAGAGCTGTGCTCTCCAATGAGGTAGCCAATAACCAAACGTGGCATTTAAATGAATGAAAATGTAAAAAAATCTAAATCCAGTTCCTTAGTCACACTGGCCACATCACATGTGCTCAATGGCTATATGTGGTTAGTGACTACTATATGTGATAGTAAAATTATGGAATAGGTCCATCACCATAGAAAGTTCCATTGGACGGCACTGGTATAGAAATCATGAACCCACCTCTGGAGTCAGGTGGCCTAGGTTTAAAACCAAGAACGGTTCCTTGAGATCGCTGTGCCTCAGCTTTCACCATCTGTAAAATGGGAGGGATACTTAGAAGAGGGCTGCCATGAGGATTAAATGAGTTCGTCAGACAAGATACTTTTATAACTACCTGGCCAAGAGGAAGTGTACAGTAGATACAGTGGGGCATTCCTCAATAGAGGTTCAACAGAACATTCTGAACACCCAGAAGCGCAGCAAGTTAACTATGACACAGACCGAGGAAGCTTCATGAAAATGGTGAAACCTATGTTGGGCCTAGAATGATTAATTTTAACAAGTAAAGAAGGGAAATGGATGGGCAGGAAGGGTTCAGCCTGTGCAAAGGTGTGGAGGGAGGCATGAAATGACGGGGCATGTCTGGGTAATGGCAAACTGCCCGATTTGTCTGTGGAACAGGGGAAAGGCCCAAGGTGATGCTAGAAAGGCAGGCAGAGATAGCTTAAGCAGTGCCATGCATGCCACACTGAGGAGGCCAGATTTGGTATTATAAAGTAAGGAGCCAGCAAGGGATTTTGACGTCACCATATCTAAGTTTTGGAAAGATAGCTCTATGGTGTTACTGTGGAAAATGGGTTAAAGTGGGGGTGTGGCAATCAGAAAGGGAAAAGGAGGATGATGGGATCTTGAACTAAGACTGAGAAAGTATGGAGGTAGAGGAGAGGGGAGTGTTGATAAATCCTGGGGGTGAATTACATGTGGGGAGGTGGGAAAGGGGGCTTTGAAGGCAATTCCTTGGGCTTCTGAGTTGGGTGGAGATACTCTTCCTAAAACAGGGATTTCAGAGGGGTCAGGCAGGCATCTCCTGTGAAGCCTTCCTTCTGTTGACCTCTGCAGACCATGCTGACAGCTGGGGTCCTGTTTTGTCTTCCATTCTGGCTCTAGATGGCAGCAGCTACCAGACACCACCACTGCCTCGAGCTCATCCGAATCTCCCTTCTACAGGCTATGAGGACAGGACCAGATAGTGTCTACACTGCCATGCCCCTCCTCGTGGAATGTCTCCCACCCTCTTTCTTACCAGCAGACACGCCCTCCCACTAAAATGCCAGCTGTCTGTGTCCCCAGCCTCCCTTGCCACTAAGACACGGGCATGGACATATGATTCAGTCCTGGCCAATGTGAACTCAGGGAACTATTGGGGCTGGGCAAAAACTTTCTTCCTTGACAGGGGAGCAAGATGGGAAGCTTCCCTCCCTTCCCTGCTTCAAGACACTGTTCTGTGAAAGTGTAACAATTAGAGCTCTGGTCGCCATATTGTCACAATGTGGCTAATGTGAACAGATCATACCATGTTTCCCCGAAAATAAGACCTAGCCGGACAATTAGCTCTGATGCATCTTTTGGAGCAAACATTAATATAAGACCCGGTCTTGTTTTACTATAAGACTGGGTATAATATAATATAATATAATATAATACCAGGTATAATATAATATACCGGGTATTATCTAATCTAATCTAATCTAATCTAATCTAATCTAATCTAATCTAATCTAATACCAGGTATAATATAATATGATATAATGCTGGATATAATATAATATAATATAATATAATATAATATAATATAATATAATATAATGTAATACCGGGTCTTATATTAATTTTTGCTCCAAAAGACGCATTAGAGCTGATGGTCCATCTAGGTCTTATTTTCAGGGAAACAGGGTAGAAGATGACTCTGAACCTGATATTGCTGAGGCCCTGGACCAAATATGGAAATGCCCTTCTCTTCCAACTCTTTACATCTCCTCTTTAAATAGGTGTTCTCTTACTCATGTCTCCTGGAAGGCAAACTCATCACCAGTTGAGAACTACTATTCTAGGCAAATGCTTTGGTTATATGTCAAAATCTAAAGAGCAAATAATAGGGACTACACACATATCTGTTACGAGTCACAGGTGAGTCCATGAGAATCCATCAAACAGCCTAAGGCATTGCTTGGTGGTGAGGATCGGGCCTCCCACAGAGTGGGAGACCGTGCACAGAGTCAGGGGGGCCAGGTGAGACTATGGGTGCTGCAGAGGAAGGAGTGGTCTGGCTGGGATTTTTCAGGGAACTCTTAGGGAGTCAGGGTCAACAGCAGGCACCAAGAAATCATGCTTGGCAATTATCATTGGAGAGATCCAATGACAATTCCTGCCTACTTCAAGAGTTGAATTTGGGGATGAATGGGGAAAATGGTGCCCAAATCAGAAGTTGTACTATGAAAGCTAGTATATGTTTCCAATTCAAGGCTATTCACTGAACCTGCCTCATTATATTCACTTCTGTAGGGTGTAAAGCTTGAATAGAGTAGAGCATCTTTTAAAACAAAGTCCTCCCTTCCCCCTCCAGCTCTTCTTCAGACTGTCAGTTTATACATGGTACAGATCTCAGCGTCTGTGACAGCACTGCGTGCTGCCTGCTGGGTAGCTATTAAACTGTTCTGTAATGGTGCTAAATTACTGAAGGACAATATGGCAATGAAGAATAAGGAAATGGATATTTATTAGTGAGTAAATCTCTTTTTAGCCCCATAATTCCTGAATTAAAAACAACACAGCTGTCATTCTTTTATGAAACATTACAGAAACACACCAAACTCTCCTTCCTCCCACCATCTAAATTCCTGATATAATTTCCGAAATCCCCCCTCCCTTTTTTGTTTCTGATAAAAAGAATTTTTCTTCTGGACCACTGAGACTCTGCATTGCTAAAACCAGGGGGCAAAATAAGAGAGGAAAGATAGCCAAGTGTGTTTTCAGTTTTTGCAGTAACTGGGCTTTAATCACAATTGATGATGAATGCTAACATCTTTATTTAAATGCCAACATTGTTATGACAGTAAACTCCCATCAGCTGCACAGTGGCCCTATTGCATAAATGCAGTGACCCTTTCTTCTTGCCTGCAGGTAGGCTCCAACAGCCTCCATTCCTCCTTTCCCATCTCCAATCTCCAAACAATTCATCACAATACCTTCTCTACGGTAATTAATCCTGTAAGATGAGCTCTGATTTACAATAATGATTTATGGAACAAAGGGAAATGTCTCTTTTGATAAGACTGATGCATGCCAAGCTTTAAATTCCCCTCAGGATGAATTTCTTCAGTTACTAAGAAGAATATAGGAAGAAAGCAATATAATATTTAATGGAAACCTACTATGTGCTAGGATTTTCTCTCTTTTACCTCTCCCAGCAGCCCTGGTAGCAGTGAGCAGTATTCTTATTTGACAAACAAAGCAAAACTCAAAGAGGTATGAAATTTGCCCAAGCCCACAGCACCAGTAAATGTTAAAATCAGGTTCCCAGGACAAAGTGCTGTAGCTATGACACCCATCTCTTCCACTGGGACCAGCTGCTGCTCATTCTATGAAGTCTAGGAGTAAAGTCAGCTCTGGACAAAAGGAAAAGAGAAGGAGGTTTCATCTTTGGTGTCCCCTGAGCTACCTTTCTGCATGTGTCTAGCTAGACACTCCAGATGCATCTAAAAAATCAGGATAGTACTCACCAACTGCTTTAACAAACATCCGCCAACTTCAGTGACATAATGTGGTAGATGGTTTCATTGTCCCCAATTGCTTTGTCTCCTACTGTGTAAGACGACTATGAACCTCATCCATTACCATGTAACTCGTAGTGCCTATTTGAGGGGGTGTATTAGTTTGCTAGAGCTGCCATAATAAAATACCACAGACTAGGCACTTAAACAAATAGAAATGTGTTGTCTCAGTTCTGGAGTCTGGAAGTCTGAGATGAAGGTGCTGGCAGGTTTGGTGTCTCCTGAGGCCTCTGTCCTTGGCTTGCCGATGGCCACTTTCTTGTGTCCTTGCACAACCTACTCCTGGTGTCTTTTCCGTTTCTTATAAGGACACCAGTCATTGGATTAGGGCCTCAACCTTAGGACCTCCTTTATCCTTATTTTACTTTTTAAAGGCTCTGTCTCCAAATACAGTCACATTGGTGGTTAAGGCCTTAGACCTATGAATTTGGGGTGTACATAATTCAGCCCCTAACAGCATAAGTAGAGTTTCCACCCTGCTAACTGAAGCTTGGCCATATGACAGGCTTTGACCAATGGAATGTGAGCAACTGTGATGCCACATCTGAGCAGAAGCTCTAAGAACCTTGCATAGTGGTTTTATTGTTGCTTCATTTTCCCCTGTGCCATAAAGCAGCATGTCCGAAATAGGCTGATCCTTCAGCCTGAATTCTGGAATAAAGAAAATGCAAGGAGCATAGCCCCAGCCAAACAGCAGTTATCATGTAATGTGAACTATAAATAAACTTTTGTTGTCATAAGCTATTGAGATTTTTGGAGGAGTTTGTCACCACACCATAACCTAACCTACCCTGACTGATACACGTAACAGCATAAAAAATATATTTCTTGCTAAGTTACAATCTCATACAGGTTGGAGATCTTTGTTTCTCCTTTCATACAATGTCTCAGTCCTTGCATCATAGGGTTCTGTCATCTTGTCCTCATCTCCAGCCACCCAGATGGAAACAAGAGAAAGCCAATGATCTCTTGGGAGATTTTAGTAGGCAGGCCTAGAAACGAAGTATATCACTGTCTCCATTTCTTTGATGAGAATTAATCTCATGGTCCAAACTTAAATGCAGAGGAGGCTAAGAAATAGAGTTTTCTGGAATCCCCAGGAAAAGGAAATATTGGTGAGTATTTTGTCACCCTCGGCTTGATTGAGTACCTATCTTCAATGTTTAATTCTGAGAGGGGTCCTTTCCTCCAGCTGTTAATTATACTTCAAGGGTATTAACTGACACCATGACAGAAAGTGTTAGATACACATCTTTTCTTAACAAAGAGCTTTTAAAGATCAGAAAGCCTCTTGAACCAGCAAAGGGATAAAATGCCAGTAACCTACCTGATAGATGAGGGTAAAACCTGTATGCATCTATTCATAAGCCGAGCTGGACCCAAGTAGTCCAGCGAGTATTAATTACGCACTTAGCTGTACCCATGTGAGACTGTGGACAATGAGCTGTGGGAAATGGGAAGTGACTAATTTTGCCCGTGAGGTATTGAGAAGGTTGTATGGAAGAGGTGAACTTTGAACTGGCCCCAAAGACTGTTCCTTTAGGGAAGGTAGCAAATGACACTCTAGTCAGAAGGGCACTGCCATGTGATCACAGTCATACAGACACATGAAAGAGCGATGTGTCATGGGAAGTGCAAGTGGCAGAGTGTCCAGATCACAGCACACGCACTGGGCTAGGGACAACGTGGGGAAAGTGATAACCTGGAGAAGTGAGGTGTAGTGGGTTGAACGGTGGCTCCCAAAAGATATGTCCACCTGGACCAACCTGTGGAGATGACCTTATTTGGAAACGGGGTCTTTGCAGATGTAAATAAGTTGTTTCCAAATGAGATGATCTTGGACTACTCAGGTGGGTCCTAAATGCAGTAACAAGTGTCCTTATAAGAAGAGGGGAACACATACAGAGAAGGCCATGTAAAGACAGAGGCAGAGATTAGAGTGATGCAACCACAAGCAAAGGGATGCCTGGAACCGTGAGAAACTGGAGCAAGCAGAGAAGGATTCGTTCCTAAGCCTGCAGAGGGAGACTAGCCCTCCTGGTACCTTACTTTCAGACTTCTGGGCTCTAAAACTATGGGAGAATAAATTCCTGTTGTTTTAAGCCATGAAGCTTATGGGAATTTGTTATGACAACAGGAAACTGATACATGAGGATATGAAGAGCCTGTTCTATGTCTTCCTGAGGAGTTTGGGCATCATCCTGGGAGCAGGCGATGGGCAGAGGAGGTGGTATTGATAATCTTTACGATGTAACTGATGTCGTCTGCTTTGTCCATCAGAAAAGCAATTCTGCTGTCTCTGAAGGGTAATGGACACTTATTATCAGTCTGCTTGTGCTTGAGGAGTGGGGCGCTGTGAGGCAAGAGGCACAGTGGAGCTGAAGCGGGAATACCTGCCTCTAGAGACACTGGCTGTGCCTTGGCCACAAGGAACCATAGTCTCTTCCCAACCATCAGTTATCCCCACACCCTCTCAGGGGCTACTTAATGAGCTGTCTTTATCCAGCTCCCTGGATAACCAGTTCATTACTAAAGGGGAGTGAATCCTTTTCAGGGATTCCTTCTGAAAAAGGCAGAAATTTTGTAATCACCTGGCTATACATTGCCTCTTCTGGAATGCTGACCTCAGAAATATTCTGAGTGCAGCACATGTGTAGGAGTGTCCCATTGCTGAGCACCCACATTCCACTGAGGCTTATTTACATATTTATTACTGTATAACAAACCATCCCAAAATGTGGTGGCTTAAAGCAACAGCCCTTTTATCCTCTCAGAGTTCTGTGGGTGGACCGGGCTCAACTGCGTAGTTCTTCTGCTGGCCTTCCTTGGGGTCTCTCATTAATTGTCATCAGATAACAGCTGGGTCTAGAGTCCTCTGGACGTTTGCCTGGGACACTGGGATGGCTGGGCCTCTCTTTCTCTCCACATGCTCTTTCTAGAAGGGCAGTGGAACTTTGTTCCATCATGATTTTGGGGTCCTAAATGTGAGAGTTCCAAGAGGGAGGAAATGGAAACTGTTAGAACGCTTAAAAGCCAGGTCTGAAATTGGGATAGGCTAACTTCTGCTGCCTTCTGTTGGTTAAAGCAGTCGCAGTAAAGCAGATTCAAGGAAAGAGAAATAGCCTCCATTTCCTGATGGGAGAAGACAAATAATTGGCAGCCCTCTTTAATCCATGTCAAGTCTTATTTTCGAAAAGTTGCCATTCTGTCATTTTCTTTAAGCAGAACAAATGGGAGTGGAAGGGGCACAGTGTAGGTATTCAATGAATATTTGATGAATAAACTGAATGAATACATGAATGTATACAAACAGTCAGTGATGTTTTAGAATTTCTCAGTCACTTTAAAAAGAAGATTTGATAATAGCGATGATATGATACTAAAATTGCCTGGAAATATTGTTTAAGGGTTCGATTAGAAAAGAGAGAAAAGCTTCTTGTCTGGTTAAGCGTATAATGCCAGCATGGAGTGATGTTATTAATTAAATCATGTTGTTAATTGCAGGGTGGATATCTATGAGTATACGGCAATGCTGAGCCCAGGGAAAGGACTGTTTGTCCCTTGCCACTTAGGAGACTTGTTACAAAGGAATATTAATGATAGTTCCTCTTTTTTATGAATCTAGCAGATAAAACTGCTACAGGCATCAATTAAGAAAGATGAGCTAGTCATTTAAAAACTTTATAAAATTAAAAAGCTTTTAAATCAATATGTACATTTCATTTCATCTTTATTGAATAATTCTGTATTCATAAATAATATTGTTTGCTTTGGTTAACTTTTCCTAATCTTTACCTTTCTCTGTTTCCTATGATAGGAAACCTGAAAATCATAAATTTTTGAACTTAAGATACCATGATGGCTTCAGTATTGTACATTAGATGCTACTGGTCATATTAATGATTCAGGTTGCATACAAAAAGTAGACATTGGTCAACTGTTTAAATGACTATGTCATTTTAAAGTGGGACTCTCCTGCGGTGTAATTTTTGACGAAATTCTTCAACATTTGCTTCTTTGAGTTGGGTGTCTCAAACGATATACCGGGTACTAAATACACAAAGCAAGTGCTGTTCTCCTGTTTGAACAAAGGGAGGTCTTCAAGAGAACCAAAGAATAAAACAAGACGCATCCAAAATGCTTTGAACTCAATAAACACGTTTCTGGGAGCCTTTGCCAGACCCACTCTTTCCCCATATCTTCCTCTACACGTTTCCACAAACGAGAAAGGTAACACTGCCGATATAAGTCCCACCCCTAGATTCTAACGCAGAGACATCTGCACCAATTACAGAAAAGGCTGCCAGTTCCATATTGGCCTCATTATTCCTGGATCATAAAAAATAATTGTTGTTCCTCTTGGAAGATGGCTCATTGTCTGTATTTATCCTTTTGTCCGTATTTATCCTTTTGTCCTAACCATACCCTTGCAATGCTCTTCATGAAGACAGGTGCCCTACCTTGCATGACACGCCTCTTCTCCCCCACTGGCTGCCCTCCTTTTTCGTATTTGAGCTATGAGCTGTCTCAGCAGCCTCAAGTGATTGGTTGGAAATAAGCTTTCATTTAGACCATTGAAAGTTTTCCAGATGCGTGGAGTTGCAGTGAACCAGGAAAAAGCAGAAAATCAAACATTTTATATTATTGCTGCAAAATGATTTTCAATTCATCCTACACGCACATCAGTGCCCAGAAATTCCAAAGGATCAAAAACTTCATTGCTTCTCAGTGCCTCCACTGTCAATTCTATTTCGGGAACCAATTGTACCATCGTACCCACCCACTCTCCACTGGGGAGAATAAGTGTATGCATTGGTAGGATTGAAACTCAGTTTCCAAAATATTTGGTGACGTTATTGAGGTTAGCTTTGTGTCTTTAGGGACAATCAATATCTCTCTAGAATAAATGTAGCATTAAATTGCATTATTTCAGTGGCAGGACTTCTAATTATGATTCAGTTGATAAATCTGGTGCTAAGCATGCAATAACCTTGCCTCTTCGTTTATGTTTGTCTCTGTGCTAATTTTCTTTTTAAATTAAACTCTTCAGAAGAGAGCTTAAGGTGTAGAATTTTTATTTCAATTAAATAGCTCTGGCTCATTCATGGCATATTCCCAGGTCTCTTGGCCCATTGCTGGTCATAGTTAAAGGGTAGATAAGTTTATTGAGATGGTTTTATAATGCCAGGCAGCTAGCGTATTACCTGATAATCTCAATTTCAAATAATTTCAAGCAAGAATTATTGATTTAGTCTGCTGTGCCAGGTAGGTGGGAGGACCATGGCATGCTTACTGGGTTACTGCATTGGGTACTGAGACTTGAAATTGTTGGGATTTTGTCTGTTTGCTTGCCTCCCTAACTTTTAAAACAGGAAAGTATGCTTGAGTTCTCACATAAGCATGGTTCTGCCAACCTGCGTGATGGTTGGTCTACACAGAAAGGCTGGAAGGAAACTCTTGACTCCAAGTTTCCCCAAGTGCAACCCCAAATCAAAGGCTGTTGAGAAATGGAGAACATCCCACTGACTGCTTGGTTCAGTGGTTTCTAGACTATAGCTCCTCCCAGGAAAACCTCCATGGTCATAAGGGTGGTTTGTTTAACTCATGAGAGAGACCAAAAAAATGTATACACATAGAGGGTGCCAAAAAATGTGTACACATTTTAAGAAAGGAAAAAACTGTATTAAAATTGTAATGCTCAATATACACTGATGACAAAAGATGACTATAAGTCATGTGTATACATTTTTTGGCAGCCCTGGTATATGTAAAGAGAATGGCTGGGGAACGCTTTCTGTTCCTACATGAAGAAGTAATGTGTTCTTGCCAAATATAATTGGGTGGTATTTAGTGTTTTGAGAAAATGCCTTGATGAAGGAAGCCTTTGTCTTTTCTAAAACGATAACTTGTTTGTAATTATGTACGTATATGCATTCCTGTGAGATGATAAACTCTTTGAAATTATAAGCAATGTCTATCTCTCCCACTGATGTGTCCCCAACCTAGGACAGGGTCTGACACAAGCCAGAGTGTCAACAAATAGTTCTAGATTGAATGATGAAGGGATGAATGGAAGTTAATAGCAATTTACTACCGAAGACCATTTTCAATGTTGTTATTTCATTTGTTTGTAGAGGAAGAGATACCTACACTATGTTATGTGAACAACAAAATATGGGCAAGACAAACAACAAATGATTGGTGTTTTCTTGTGAATGTGGAAGGTCAAGTTCATTCATATATACCAGTTTGTCAATAAATTTTGGCCTTTTGTGACACTGGATTTCTAACAGTACAATAAACTATTGGTGAATTTTTTATAGTACTTTTGGGAGGTTTCAAGAGATTATTATTATGAGACATGCCGTATGTTTACCTGTAGGCCATTCTGCTGCTTGCTAGTAACGGCATTCCCCGGCTCCCCAGCACTTCCTGAAATATAGAAGCATTTTGCCCTTCCTCCCCCAGTTCGCCATATGCCTCTTCACATCCATAGGTAATTGTTACACATCACTCCCTCTTGGGAATGAGAAACAGCTCCCATATCTGAAGGCTCATTCTAAAATGAGATCACGGACAGTGTTTAATTTGTTTAATAAATACTTCAGCCTCAACTACTTAAAAGCTTAAAGGCAGCAGTTGTTGAAATAAATCCAGTGTTCAAAATTTGAGGAAATCCAGTCGACTTCAAGCAAGCTTCTAGATTTATCCCCTAGTTTAAAAGATTTAGGCAAGGGAGAGTGAAGGCATGGAAGTTATTTTTAGCTCTGTTGAAATGTGCAGGGACACCTTTATTGCTCTGTAAGTTGAGGAGGCTTTTCTGCTCTGCTGAAAACATCAGGTCTTGTGCCTCCTTCCTAAGGTGTAGTATGTGTGAGACTGTTAATCATCAGTCGTCAGACCTCAGTTGTGACCCCGGGCTTCCAGGAAGGAAGGACATGTGCAGTGGAGAAGTGAAGAAAACACACTACCCGGATGCTCATGAATGCAAAAGCTTTGGAGATGGAGAAAGGCTAAGATTTTGATGCATATACAATAAATAGCAAGGTGACGGCTTCTACTTAACATGCCCAATGTAAGCCTAGTATCTCTGAAAGAGTTGTGTTTTAGTGGAAACGTATGCTAGATTTTGCATTTTAATAGTCATTTGGTTTCACTCTCACCCTATGTATATTTTTATTGGTGGTTATGTTGATTATTATTCTAATTGCATGATGCATTTCAAAAATGTATCATTACTTAAGGAAGAGTAATTTTAAAAGTATTAAGTAGAAAGGCACAGACGAAACACAAGTAGAATTCTGGCTATCATAGAATTAAGGGAGAAGTAGGATCCTCCCACCTCATGAAATCAACGGAAAATGAGAAAGTAGAAGTTTCCCCAAACATAGTGACATTTTTGCAATCCCTTTAGGACCAGATTTGGTGTGTGACAAAGGGATGGGAAGGATTAGGTTGTTTTCCATAATATCGCTTTCTTATTTTTAGAATAAATAAAAGGAAAGCACATGGGATCAATTTTCTTATTGTGGTAAAATACACATCAAATTCACCATCTTAACCATTTTAAAGTGTACAATTCAGGGGCATGTAGTATATGCACAGTGCTGTGCAACCATTAGAACTAGCCTGTTCCCAGATATTGTATCACCGCGAAAGGAAACCCCATACCCACTGAGCACTCACTTCCCATTTCCCCCTCCTTCCAGCCCCTGCAGCCAAGTACCAGACTTAAGCAACCAGTAAAATTTGCTTTTTTGTTTCTTTGGATTTACCTATTCTGAATATTTCACATAAGTGGGATCCATTTTTTTAAAAAAGAGGGAAATCTAAGCCATCAATAGCCATCATTTGATAAGTGGGGTAAAAGCAAATACCGTGTTTCCCCAAAAATAAGACCTAGCCGGATCATCAGCTCGAATGCGTCTTATAGTAAAATAAGACCGGGTTTTATATTAATTTTTGCTCCAAAAGACGCATTACAGCTGATGGTTTAGCTAGGTCTTATTTTCAGGGAAACAGGGTAGTTGGATTTTGCGATCTGGGACCCTTCCTTCTGCCAGCTGGCTGCACCAGAAGTGAAGGGCCAGCTGGAGAATAATGATAATTGAGCAGAAACCAATATTGGAATACCTAGATGCTATAGATGAAAATCTGGAATTTCAGGTGAGTTCCTGTGTCCCCTAACCAGAAATTTGGACAGAATTCCAGATTTGAATCTCAAATTGTTACAGTGACCTAAGTCTGCAACTTGAAATGACCCATGTTGAGCTGTGAGAATTCAACTTTCTCCATCTCTCCTATCTTTTGTTTTTTAAATAAGCTTATTGAGCATGTAATGTGACCAACACTGTGGAAACAATGGTGTACAAGACAGGCATTATCTCTGCCCTCACAGTCTACACTTGTGTGGAGACAGACAATAAAATAAGTATCTATACTCTTCTCTAAGTGTTATGAGTAAAGAGAACACCACATTACGAGTGAGAAGAATTGGGCAGCTCCTTTAGCCCACACTATTAGGAATAGTCCTGAGGATGTCATATTGAAACTAGGAGATGAAGGACGCGAGGGAGGGAGCCAAGTGAAGAATGGTGTAAACTAGTTCCAGGTAGAAGAATCACCATGTGCAGTGACATGGCCAGGTGCGCCGTAC
The DNA here is from genome assembly GCF_036562045.2 of Rhinolophus sinicus. Classification (NCBI taxonomy): domain Eukaryota; kingdom Metazoa; phylum Chordata; class Mammalia; order Chiroptera; family Rhinolophidae; genus Rhinolophus; species Rhinolophus sinicus. The sequence goes on from NC_133768.1 coordinate 8,950,970, forward strand.
ATTCCAGCAAGAAAAGACCAGAAACCTAGTGAGGGAGATGAGGCTGGAGAAGTAGCCCTGGGCCCAGTCATGCAGCACCTAAGAGTCGATGGTACAGAATTTCTTATAAAAGCAATGAGCAGTCATTTGACAGTATCAAGTAGAAGATGGATTTGATCCATTTTTAAAAAATAAATTCACTTGCTGCTCTGAGGAGATAGGATGGAGGGGTCAAGAGTAGAATCGGGGAGACCACTTAGGAGAATAATGAAAAGATCCAGATAGTGGTGACCTGGGCAAGATGAAGATACATCTGTTTATACTGTGGTCATCTATGGAACCCTACGGCTGTGTTAGGCAAAATGCAATGAGCATGAGTGTTCGTGTTATGCCGATATTTGTCCATACAACACCCTTCTAGGGGACTTGGAAACACAGAAGATACAAATCAGCAATATAGTTGGTAATTTGTCACAGTTTAACAAACGTATTAAATTCCTCTCTGTGCTAAGCAGAAGTTGGCACCATTTTCCTTCAGAATTTTGAAGTCATTGCTTCCATGTATATCTTCCTTGGTCCCAGGACTGCTGTTCAGATGACCAAAGCAGTTCTGGTTTTTGTTCTGGAAGCTGGAGGGCTCTGCTCTGTTCTGTACTGCAGAAGCACATGGGCCTTAGTTTGGGTTTCTAGTCATTCATTTTGCTGGGTACTCACTGGGCTAGTTCAGTCTTAACATTCATGCTCTTCAATACCTGGAATTTAAAAAATAATTTTGTCACTGATTTCCTATCTGCATTTTCTTTTCACTTGCTGGGTATCTTATTACATTCAGATTTTGGACTACTAGACTCACCCTTTGTCTTGTTTTCCTTGTATTTTTGGGACAATTATGTATTCAATTTTATCTTCTAACCTATCCATTGAACTATTTATTTTTAATTTCCATGACCCACCCTTCCTTTTTTATTTAACCTCTCAATGTTCCTTTTGTATTGGATCTGGGAAACTGGACATGTAATTGTTTCTTAAACATACTTTGAACCAACTCCCCCCTGCCCCCACCGTTTTATAACTTCACCTTCTAACCAACACCCCGGGGTACTTGATACTGCCAGTTGCTGCGCCGTGGAGCCGGCTATGGCAGGGATCAGCAAACAGCTTCTCTAAACAGCCACATAGTAAATATTTTCGGCTTTGTGGACCTTACAGCTGCTCGACTATCAAATCATAACTGCTCAGATCTGCAGCTGTATCATCAAACAGCCATAGACAATAACTAAATGGATGGGCGTGGCTGTGTTCCAGTCAAACTTTATTCACTGACCCCTGGTCTGTGATACAATCAGGCTGCATTGTGGCTTTCCCACTGCTGGTTTAGGCTGGAGCTTCTTTTGAAGTCTGCTAATTGACTGATTTCTTCTCCATCTGCTTTTCAGCTTCCAAATGTTTGTTGCTATCATTTGTCCTTCTCCAATTCTTGTTACTTTGAGATTATATGTTTTCAATGCTTTTACAGTTGTTTCACTGGAGTTTCAGGAATGAAAGTCAGTAAATAATCTTGTTTCCTTCATCATCTTTACCTGGATATCACAGTTAAGCAGGAATGAAGAATAGTATGAGGTATTTCCATTAGTTATTTCTGTAATAGGACCCTGACACTGTGGGCCATTAAGTGATTTTACTTGCTTCCCCCTTTTGCAGGGCCCACTAATTTGGGTCCTCTAATTTTTGTTGTCCTTTGTTGTGATACAAATTTTATTCTCATTTCAGCATTTATGTAGAAATCTATTTCCAGCAATTCATGGGATCTTAGCATTTGTAATTTCATGTAAAATTAATGGAACATAGATTTTCAGCAGTGCGGTCAATATATGAAGCTAACTTACAAATGGCAGGTGAGAAAAAAGAGCTCTCCCAAGGAGCTGCCAGCACCAGGCTAACATGCTCAGATAAGATGGAGGCTGATGCTTCCATGACTACCCAGATGAGGAAGAACAGAAACTACCAAGAGCAGTCGCTGGTCCTTGTACCCTGAAGCATGGTGGCAAAGGCTGGATCAATATTTCAGGAAATGCCATAGGAGCAGTGGCTTGCTAACATGATTGCACAATAGTATCAGCTGGGGAGCTTTGAAAAATCCTGATGCCTAGGCCCCACCCCAGATTATTTTCATCAGACTCAGCATGCAGAGCCCAGGTAGTAGCATTTTAAAGCTCCCTGTGTGAGTTCCTTATATAGTTTGGATATTAACCCTTTATCAGATGGAGGGTTTGCCATTATTGTCTTCCATTCTGTAGGTTGCCTTTTCATTTTGTTGATTGTTTTCTTGACTGTGCAAAAATGTTTTTGTTTGATGTAGTCGCAGTTGTCTACTTCGCTTTTGTTGCCTGTGCTTTTGGTGTCATAGCCAAGAAATCAGTGGTAAGACCAGTGCCAAGCTTTTCCTCTCTGTTTTCTTCTGGAAGTTTTATAGTTTCAGGTCTTACGTTTAACTCTTTAATCTATTTTGAGCTGATTTTTGTGTATGGTGTAAGATAAGGGTCCAATTTTATTCTTTGACATGCATCTGTCCAGTTTTCCCAATACCATTTGTTGAAGAAACTATCCTTTTCATATTGTGTATTTTTGGCTCCCTTGTCAAAAATCAGTTGACGGTATGTGCATGGATTTATTTCTGGACTTTATTCTGTTCCTTTGGTCCATATGTCTGCCTTCACACCAGTACCGTACAGCTGGGCAAAGGATTTAAATAGACATTTCTTCAAAAGAGGACATGCAAACAAATGGCCACCAAGAGCAATATGTGAAAAGGTGCTTAACATCACTAAACATTCAGGAAATGCAAATCAGAACTACAATGAGATATCACCTCATTCTTGTTGGAATGGGTGTTATAAAAAAAATAAAAGATAAGTGTTGGAGAGGATATGGAGAAATCAGAACCCATGTGCAGTGTTGGTGTGAATGGAAAATGGTGCAGTCACTATGGAAAACAATATGAAGGTTCCTCAAACAATTAAAAATAGAACTACCATATGATCTAGCAATCCCACTTCTGGGTACTCAATCCAAAATAATTGAAATCAGGATCCTGAAGAGATATTTGCAGACCCATATTAATTGCAGCATTATTCATAGTAGCCGAGATAAGGAAATAATCTAAATATCCAATGATGGAAGACTGGATAAAGAACATGTGGTACATCCACATACAATGGAATATTATTCAGCCCTAAAAAAGAAGGCAATCCTGCCATATGCAAAAACATGGATGGACCTGGAGGGCATGATGCTACGTGAAATCAGCCAGTCACAGAAGGACAGATACTGCGTGATTCCACTGATATGACGCATCTAAAACAGTCAAACTCATCGAAGCAGAGAGCAGAATGGTGGTTGCCAGGGGCTGGGTAGAGAGAGAAATGGGGAGTTGTTATTCAAGAAGGGAGGAGGAGGGAGGAGTTGTTTAATGGGTATAAAGTGTGTTATTCAAGATGAATGAGTTCTAGAGGTCTGCACAACATGGTGCCTATCGATAATGACATTGGATCGTGCACTTATGCATTTGTTAGGAGAGTAGGTCTCATATGAAGTGTTCCTACCATAATACAACAAAAAATTATAAAAAGTAAAATAATAATAATAATAATAATAATAATAGAAAAAATGGCCCCCTGGGAAATTCCAGTGCACAGCCAGGTTGAAACCTGGTGTTTTAAAGCACAGCCTCATTTGGGAAGTATTTCTGCTGGAGTTTGTCTGCCCACAAGACTGCTGTTTTACCTGTAACCCCATTCAGTGGTTCTCAAAATGTTGCCACTTTGTCATCAGCATTAGCATCACCTGGGAATTGGTTAGATGGGCAGAATCTTAGCCCTCACGCTGAGCTACTACTGTGTCTCTCTGAAAATAAGACCTAGCTGGACCATCATCTCTAATGCGTCTTTTGGAGCAAACATTAACATAAGACCCGGTCTTACATAATATAATGTAAGACCGGGTCTTATATTATAGTAAAATAAGACCGGGTCTTATATTAATGTTTGCTCCAAAAGATGCATTGGAGATGATTGTCCAACTAGGTCTTATTTTCGGGGAAACATGGTAAATCAAACTGGGATGGAGCCCAGCTCTTTGAATTTTAACAAGCCTTCCCGCTGATTCAGATACGTACTCAAGTTTGAGAATCACTGTATGGGTATGGGTGGGGTTCATTGCATTTGCTTATCAGCTTACTTTCCTCAGCAATAATAAATTGACACCAGGATGTGACACAAAGTAAAACGGTGTTTTAACTTGGGAGAAGAAGTGAGAAAACTGTGGAGTGTAATTCTGGTTTTAGAACAAGATTTTTAAAATGTAAGAATGTGAGAATTATGTCATATTTAATTGATAGCTCAAATTTATGCACTATCTTAAGCACTTTCCACATACTATCTCATTTAATCTTCATAACAACCCTATGAGGGAAGTATTATCATTTTCATATTCTTACCAAAAAGGAAACTGAGGCACAAGGAGGTTATTTGTACAAAGTTACACACAGGAAATAAGTGGCAGATCTGGGAGTCCATCTACAGGGTTCAAGGTCATGGCTACACTGCCTCTACGTTTAATTTTGCAAACGGATGATGTCTTTATGGAAAATAATCAAATTGTAATAAAATAAATATAAAACTGAACAAAAAATATAAAGCTCTGAGCACAGCACATGTTCACAATCTTTTATCTAAATCTGAAATGGCCACAGCTTGGAAAACAGAGTTTTGAAAGTATGGCCTGCAAACTCATTTGTCTACCAGACCTGCACTGAACCAGCATGAGGTGATGCATAATCTCTTTTTACCCCTCATGTATAAATATTCATTTTTTGGGGGGGTGCAGTTATTGGGTTTTATTACTCTTTGCTATGGTAGACTCTGCTGGGGTTATTGCATAATACATGGCTGTGGAAATGCAAAGGGAACTTACATCTGTGCCAGATGTTTCCAGCCCTCCTTTCTCTGGGCACATTGTAGGGTTTCACTTCCCTTCCGCCCTTTGAGGTTATGTATGATCATGTGACTTGATTTGGCTGATGAAATGTGAGCAGATGAGGTATATGTCACTTCTGAGCAGAAGTTTTGAGAGGCAGCTTGAAATTAGCTTCAGCTCTCTTAACCCCTGGAACTCTGACCAGCAGCACTCCTGCCCGTGCTTGCTCTGACAGCCGGGGACCTGGAAGACAGGCAGAGCAGAGCAGAGCCCCCACTAAGTTCGATTTTGGAGATAGTTGTTACTGCAGTGTCATCTGCCCTATCCTGACAGATACAGTGCTAGAAATTCCACTTTACCTTTGTAACATCTGATTCTCAATTCTGAAACATCTGGCACCAAGGGTTTCAGATAAGAGATTGTGGGATCTATATTTGAATATTTGAAATCAGGATTTCCCCCCAAGAAAATGTAAACTTCGTCATTTCTTTGAGCACAGCCCGTTTCCTGAAAGAGTAAACTAGCATCCGAGCAAGTCCTCTGGACTGAGCTCCTAGGTTCGTCTTACTCATCTTGGTCGCCTTATGTCTGATGCCGAGTTAACACTTGGTAAATAGGTGCTGAAAATAAAAATGGTGGCCCAAAGACAGTTGAATACCTGGAGCTCGAGTCTCCAGGGGAAAGAGCCAAAGAAGAAGATATAAGAGTTGAAGACAAAAAGTTACCTACTTCATCTGGTTCACAATTTTGCCTTGTTCGGTAATGAACTGGAGGCAGAGCAAATCCTGTCTGAAAGAACAGTATAGTGACTAAGTAAATGCTCATAGATGAAAGTTAAGATTAACTGAGGTGATTTCTTGGCCCAGAACTGTTTGTTTATAGTTAACCTGTAGTAGTTTTAGCTATGATTAATATTAATTAAAAAATAGGTAGCAATCTTCATGAAACTTGGTATAAGACGGGAAATTGACTAACACTGTGGTTTTCAAATTGTGTTCTATGTGTTCTGAAGCCACCGTGGGAACTCTCGGGACCCTGGAGAGGGCAAGAGGCATCTGAGTGGGTGGAGCCTGAACCATCAACGCCTGCCAACCTCAACTGCTCCGCTTTGTAGCCATCAGGTGTTAGTTACCTTCTGCATAGGATTCTGTTTGAAGAAGGGGTTGTGTGGATAAAAATAACCTTAAAGGCCATCAGAATACTATATTTTGGCGATACCTTTGGCAGCAGGTGTTGAAAACCAAGGCTTTTTGATAAATTGCATTTTAAAATAAATTAATAAGTTATTCATAGTGTCCCGGGTGTTCTGGCTAATTACAATTTTAATGCAGCATCTTGACATAGCATTAAAAAAATATTTAATGCTCTAATAGTCACGAGAGTATTTGGATCCTTACAACATTTTCTCTGCTTCTTCAAAAACCAAATGATAGATTTGGACGTTTATAGGCTAATGACATGAGATCTTTGCTAGCTAGAATTTAATGAGATGTTACTTAAAGCTCCTAGAATCTCCTCCCGCCTCATGAATTTGTGGCTCTGAAGGGCACACTATTAGTGTCCTGATTTAAGGTAAAATTAGAGACTTCGAGAAAGGGCTATAGATTCCATTTCTGAGATCTCATTAATGTGGCAAATAAGATGTCACTGAGTAACATTCACTCATTCTAGCTTTTGAACTGTGTAGGGTGTGTGTGTACCAGGTGGCAGTCCCCTCGTGAACTGACTGATCCCTGAGGTCTCCCAAGAAGATGCTTTTCCTACTCACTTGTCCTCCCTGTTGGTGCTTCAAGGATTCCTGTTCTGGGAGCCCTTGTGGGTAAAACAAAAATGAAACTTGAAACCTTCTGAGTATTTGTTCGGAAGTGGAAGAGGAAGGGGGACTATTTAGAACACCTAATCCAAGTTAAGAGACATTCAGGAGGTGTCAGTTTTCCAAAGAGAAATCTGATTGTTTTGAAATTTTGTCTAGCACGAACCCTGCAAACGAATGTATGTATGTGTTGGTGAGGGGTAGTTAGAGGGGGAACGGAATTTTTCCCCTTTTCTCTTGTCTCCTTTCCAGAATGTCTCTGATTTCCAGGATTCTCAAGTGAGACCAATATTATAAGTCTGGTTGAGGTCAAATAGGGCTGCACTTGGCCTTGGACGGTGATCGCCCTGAGCAATATTATCATAGGATGGGGAGAAGAGCAAACTGGGCCCAGACGGGCTAAAAATGGACTTTTGGAACAACCCCTCAGTTCTGTGCAGGAAGGAATCAGTGACAGGAATTTTCACATCCCATCTAATATAAATCTCTGATGGTAATTATTAATATTGTCATTTAATAGTTTAAGAAAGACTTTGAGCGTCATAATGACAGAACTTGAGTTTAAACTCAAAATGCCAAGTTCTGCCATTTTTCTCTCAGTCATGGGAAAACCATTCTTGTATCTGGAGCACAACTGAAAATATTCCCTGTTCAATTGTATTAATTCTGTCACTGATGTGTACACCAGTGTTTGTAACACCGAAATCATGCATCCTCAGAGTGTAAGTCTAAATCAAGCAGACCTTTCATAGGCTTGATTGCTTTTGGTGCGCCATGTTTGGCTACTATTTCTAGAGTTGGTTTTGTTCACTGTCCCACTCTAGGGTTGACTGTTAAGAGAAGAGGGGGTTTTTGTTTTTGAGAGGTGGGTTTTTAAGAGGCTTCCATCTGGTGCTCACTGGAAAAGGGATACAAAGTAACTTTTAAGACAGGTACAGCTGTCAGTTAGGCTGTTTCAAAATGGCTGGAGTTTGGTTGCTTGAAGGGGCATTCACACTCACCCTGACCCAGAGGCCCAGGTGGAGCAGGTGGGCTGTCAGTGGGCAGAGCCTGGGGATGGTCCACTTGCCTATTGAGCTGCCTGATGGCTGAGTGAACGTCACATTCAACTTTTAGACTTCTAAAAGTTGCTTGGTTGATTTTTTTTTAAGGTGCATAAGTATTAGAAGGCAATTTTATTTCTTTTCTTAAAAATTGAGATGTAATTCATAAAATTCACCCTTTTAAAGTGTCCAGTTCAGTGGTGCTTAGAATGTTCACAAGATCGGGCCCTAGGAACTAAGCCTCCAATGCCTAGTGGGTGAGTCGGCCCTGCTTTCATGAACGTTGTAGCTACTGGTCAGTGAGGCGGGTGGACCCGGGCCCCATGGGAGCCTTTTCCCACTAAGGGGAGCTTTTAGGAAATGACAGGATGCATGTTCCTTCCCAGTCAGGTTAAGCTTGCTGCTTTTATTTCTTGAAGCTGCAAAATGGATACTTTTTGGGACATCAGGATAGTAGCATTAAATCTCAACTGGAACTGTGCAAGGGAAGTCATATTTATCAGAGAAGCCTCTGCCTTAAGTTGATCTCAGGTGCTATAGTTTGCATCCCAGGGGAGCCAAGCCTAATCTGCCTTCCCCGGAGCCCACTTGTTATCTTCGAAAGGCAGTGGGAACTGGCAGCTGTCCAGCCAAAGTCTCCCTTCTCCTCCCATCGCAGGAGATAGGTGCTCAACATTAAAGCAGTTACTCAAAGCTCAAAAGCATGTGTCTGAAAGGGCCCTGATTTTTTTGCACTTCCTCTTGTCCTAGAGACTCTAGGCAGGTAAAAGCTAACCATAGGGACATATTTGCAGCCATCACTCTACTCACATCCTATCACATCCTCCCCTGAGACCAATACCTCCTTTGGGGATGGCTGCCATGGCCAGGGGTCTTGGGACTCCTTGGCTGAAATGGTGAAATAATGAATAGACCAGTGTCACTCAAGGTTGGGACCATCAGCAGCATCAGTATTGCCCTGAAGCTTGTTAGAAATGCAAAATTTCAGGCTCCACCAAAATCAAAAGCTGAGGAGATGTCCAGCATCAAGCCTTAATAAGCTCTCCAGAAGATCCTTTTGCATGTTAAAATTTGAAATGCACTGAGAAGATTCCTGATCAGGTGGGGTTTGGAGTGCTAGACATAATGAGATGGTTCTGAAAGCTAGTGCGAAACCAACAAAAAGAAATCACGTGACCAATCCAAACCTCTGAAGCTTATATAGACATGACCACCAAATACCCACACATTGTACAATTTTTATATAGGCTGAAAATGAATGGGACTTCCCTTCTCCTACCTGCATCTGTCGTTTTATCATTTGACAAGGGCCTTCCTTCAAGAAGCTCTTTATTGTTAACTTCACTGCAAATAGATTAAATTAAGAAAATAAAAAAAATAGTGGAGAGGGAGTGAAAAGAGGTAATTTCTTTTTTGTTGTTGCTGTTTTTTTAATCCTGGGATTTAGGAATCTAAGATTCCTAACTATGGTACTATTTAGAACTTTTACCCAGATTTCCATTGTCAAATAAATGCCAAATCTGGACTCAGATAAGGAGGACCTTATTGCAAAGGATTCTTGCAATGAGGGAGGGGCTACTGCAGAAGGGAGAGAGAACTTTGCAAGAGGGAGAACAGTTTGACCCATAAGATCTGCAAGCATATCAAAGGCTATTGAGAAGGAATTCTTTTATAAGGAGTAAACAAGACTAGAAAGACCCAGGTATGGGAGAGTGGAATGAGCAGGTCATAAGCCCTTGATTGGGAGATGTCTTTCTTTAGGCTCAGCTATATCTCCTGAGGGTTTAGGAAAGAGGGGTTGGCTGGTTGGCATTTCAGTGCTATTCGTAGGTATTTTGTCCAGACTGGTCAGTGGGTACAACCAGTTCAGCGAATCATTAGTGGCCACAAACAGGAATGTAGAGGGTCTGTAATTGGCCTTGTCCTAGGTAAATTCACAAGTTGCCTTGAGGTCACCTGGGGAAGGTGGTTCTCTGTAGTGAGTAAGCCGTTTCCCCACAGTATGAAAGGCTGGAGGGATATCTTAGCCTTTGCTGTTTTCCATGTCACCAGGGCTCAGGTAAAATTTAACATTGTCACTGTATAGTCATTGAAACATTTTAAAACACAAATTTCTTAGCACTTGTGTAACAAAGCAATTCTCTTTAATACAAAATGCATTTGTTGACTTCAATTTTGTTAACCTATGTGTTTTGTAATTAAAAAGAATTTGCTTTATTTGATAAATGTTAAACTTCTCTTTTAGGAGAGGAACCAGTAACCATACTTAGCATTAAGCACATGCAAATACATAGTATAGATATTTTAAAAGTACTTTGAAGATAGAATTGAGTGAACTATTAGGTTGGTGCAAAAGTAATTGCAGTTTAAAAGGTAAAAAATAATTGCAAAAACCACAATTACTTGTGCAGCAACCTAATATTTAAAGCTGGATGCAAGAGTTGCAAACGAAAAAAATACTACATATTTTTTCCCATGTTACTAAATCTGGTATACACAATATGTGACTTTGGTGAACAAAGAAATGCTGGGAAGTCATTAATTACAGTAACGAGAGGACAGAGTGGCTAAGAAGGTGTTCACAGGTTGTCCCATTACCAGTTCCTAAAAATAATCATCATGGCTGAAGTTCTTTTTTTCACATGAAAGGTTAATAAATAAAACAAAAGAACTAAGAGCAGGGAAGTCTTTAAGTAGAGGTGAGGGAGGAAAAATTGTTAATTTTTTAACACCATATTTTTCAGTGCGGTAGTCCACTGTGCTCATCAAGCCGACCACAACTTCTATCAAATAATGCAAATCCTTTCTAACACCCTGGACTATTGCCACAGTGTCGCACTGTTTTGCACTGTTGTTCTGTCATTCTAGCTTCCATTATAGGATCATAAATTGATTGTAGGAACTGCTAATTCCTCACTGAGGATTTTTTCTTGACCGTGTTGGTGTCCTTGAGGGGTTGGTGTCCTTGAGGGCTTTTCAGCAGAGCAGGAAAGTCTCATCACCAGGGATAATTCTAAAACTCCTCCCAAACAACCACACTGACAACAATAACAAGAAAACCATTTATAAGAATCAGTCAGACACGGTCTTAGGCAGTGAAAAAGTTAATTTATATATTGGGACCCACAAAATGGAGGCTGCCCCAGTGGCCCAGTCCATGTCACAAAACTAAACTTAAGTCAGCTTGCACTTACAGGAAACACCTTGTTGTCAAGAAAACGTAATCCCAATCACAATTCTCCAACTTAGCTTTAGCTAGCTCACCATACCCTAGAAAATGGGACCTGCTAGCCTCATAAGGAAATCCCGACCTCATAGCCAGCCATACCCTGTTTCCAAGTTACCACTTCTAACGTTCTGTAAAACTCGCTCTTGCCACTTAGGGGGTAGACAAATTGATTTTCTTTCTACCCTTCTAAATTCTTCTGGCTGGACTAATAATCAAATCAACAGGAGACAGATTAACAGGAGAAAATGACCAAATTTATTATGTATGTATATAAGGGAGTTCCATAATAATATGCAAGCTGGACAAATTGGGCAGTTAAGGCTCATATGCCATCTTGAGCTAAGGAGAGAGGGGTGGGGTTGTAGTTTGGTACTACAAAGGGCAAGAAGGCAATTCAACAGTGGAGATGGAAAAGCAAATATTTGGTAACTAAATGTTGGGCCATCTTTAACAACAGGACACAGAGAGGGCTTTGATCACACAGGCCCTGCTACCCCCAAACATGACACCTTGGCATATTGAATATTTTATGCTGAAGGAATTTGAGAAACGGCAGGTGCGGGAAAGACTCAGACTTTCCCCTGAAGCAGGTCATAGGACCCTGATGTGATAGGTGCCCTCCCTATACCCAGAAGAAAGGAACGTCCTTACCTCTGTAGATGGAGAAACACTGAGAGGAATCTGAACAAATAGGCCTTGCTATATTTCACCCAGTTTGCTACCCTTAGCTCATACTCTTTTGTCTTATCACATTTTCCCATGACTTCCCACTCAATCAAAGCTAGCATAAAACAGAGGTTTGCTTCTTCAGGTCTTCATTTCCTTATAAAGGCTCCCGTGTCACACAAAACTGACATTAAATAAATTTGGAAGCTATTCTCTTGTTGATCTTTCTTTTGTTATAGGGGCCCCAGCTGAGTAACCTAGAAGGGTAGAAGGATAAGATATTTTTCCTGCCCTACAATAGCTTAGCCCCTTTGGAAAATGACTCAAGAGTCCTTATTGTTTGCCATATGCTTGATCACTGGTGTGTCCACCAAGACAGAGCCTTCCCCGACCCCACCTAGCTCTCCACGCACATACGAAGTCTGATCAAACAATATGGTGAATATTTAAATAAAAAAATTTTATTACAGTAAAAGACAAGACACATTGTCATTATTCCCCCTTAAAATATTCCTCTTCACTTCAAACACACTTATCCCATCATTCTTGACACTTTCTGAAGCAGTTCTGGAAGTCCTCTTTCATGAGTGTCTTTACTTCATGCTCTACCATGACAACACTCCGTGTCACACATTGCTTCTGGTATATGGCAATGTCTGTCAAATAAAAATATTATGGTGGGCTGGCCCGATGGCTCAGGTGGTTAGAGCTCCATGCTCCTAACTCAGAAGGCTGCCGGTTCGATTCCCACATGGGCCAGTGGGCTCTCAACCACAAGGTTGCCAGTTCAATTCCTTGAATCCTGCAAGGGATGGTGGGCAGCGCCCCCTGCAACTAAAGATTGAACACGGCACCTTGAGCTGAGCTGCCATTGAGCTCCCAGATGGCTCAGTTGGTTGGAGGGCGTCCTCTCAACCACAAGGTTGCCGGTTCAACTCCCGCAAGGGTTGGTGGGCTGCGCACCCTGCAGTTAGCAATGACAACTGGACCTGGAGCTGAGCTGCGCCCTCCACAGCTAAGACTGAAAGGACAACAACGTGAAGCTGAACTAAGATTGAAAGGACAACAACTTGACTTGGAAAAAAAAAAAAAAAAAGGCCTGGAAGTACACACTGTTCCCCAATAAAGTCCTGTTCTCCTTCCCCAATAAAATCTTTAAAAATATGTATATATATTAAGCTGTGTCCTCATCCACCTTATTCACGGGATCTGGCACCGTGCAACTACTGGCTCTTCCCCAAAGTCAAAATGATTCAGGACACCGAGGCAGCCACAACAGCACAACTAAAGACACTCACGAAAGAGGACTTCCAGAACTGCTTCAGAAAGTGGTAAGAACAATGGGATAAGTGTGTTTGAAGTGAGGGGGAGTATTTTGAAGGGGATAAATGGCAATGTGTCTTGTACTATAATCAATTTTTTAAAATTTAAACATTTACCGTAGTTTTGATTACACCTAATAGAATTAATTGCCCAGTTCTACTCAGTCTCCTTATTAAGATGCCATTTTCCCCACTGGGACTGGAAGCTGTCCTGACTCTGTATTCTATTTCTTGCTTTCCCAAAAGTAGTATTATAATAAATTCAATTAAAGATGTATGTGAGGTTTGGAGAAAGGACACCTGCTTTAGAGTACATTAGCTACTCAAATATAACATAAAACCATTACATTAGAAGATGCTGAATATAGTAATAAGAGGAACTCACTTCACTGTTAGTATATAGCTATATTAACCCTTAATGGGATTCATGGATGATATGGTCCCATGATAAATGTATGTACTTTTAAAATGACCCTCTGGTGTAACCTAGTTCTTCCTTAACTTGGGTGGACAATTCCTCTTTTGTCAATATACTTTCTTTTGTGTAAAAAAGCTCTTTGAAATATTCTTCTGTACCAGTTTTAAATAGCATCTTTGTTCTTTCTCTTTTTCATCCTTGGCCTTTCAGAAATAAACTTAGAATGTTTCAAGAGCATTAGAATATTTTTTCCCCATGTTGAAATTAGAGCACTGAGATAAAATTGTCACCAAAGGAGGCAGGCTGGCACTAACATATGTTTCAGGATCTGGTCCAGAGGTTTGGAGTTCCAGAAAAGGGAATTGTGTGGTGCTCAGAGTTCATCAGCCTTAAATGTAGCCTATTCGTATGAAGGCTGGTTTATCATGAGAGTTACAACTTATTTGTTTACACTGAGAAGGCCGGTTTGTAAGAAGACTACAATACTTGTATATGGGTATCACATTTTCTCCCTTATAAAAAAGCTATTGTTTTGGGTAAGCCAGAGAAATAAAACAAGAAAGAGGGAGATAAAGTCGCTGACTGGTGTCATGTCCCTCTAGATCTCTTGAATATTAACGGCTTCCTGAACAGAACCTGTTAAAGGGTCATTTTTAACAAAAGGCAAAATCATGCATCATACAAATATCAAATGAACACACAAAATATTTTACGTAACTCATTGATTAAATGAAAGTCCTAGAAAGATATTAGAACCAAAGTAGAGTTAATGAACCACTGATTTGTATGGAGTAAAGACACGTGAAAATGAACTTACAAATGGACATAAAACGGGTTTTATTCCCAGGAATGTGGTTTAGGGAGTTGATTGAACTGCCACCAGACAATTTATTTGCACGTCTACAGGCAAGAATTATTTTACATTGCCATTAGTTATCTCTAACTTACAGAGTTGTAAAATACCTCAAAGAAAATAAATCATTTAACCCAGAAGATTGTGCTCCACACAGAGCATAGTTTTCCCATTGGACATTATCCAGTGATCTTGTTGCTTAGTCCAAATTCTTACAAAGTTGTTTACATCTTCTTTTGACCCATAGTCATTATCTTGAAGGTCATTTGTAGGCGTGATCTCTCCTGACCTTGAGACACCTTTCTTCCCTCCCTTCTCCTTCACTGGCCAACAACTAGGTTTCCTTAACAATATACCCTAAGAAAGTAACTTTTATTATTTAAAGGAGCCCTCAATTGGTCTTCTGTGCAATTAAAATTAGCACTTAATATACTGATTTCCAAACCTAGTTGATCAGAATCATCTGGTTGAATTTTCAGAAATATAGACACCCAGGCCCACTCTAAATTTCCTGATCCAGGTTCTTGAGGATTGGAACTTTGGGATGTATATGTTTAACAAAAATTCATGTTAGAAGTCTGTGGATGTACTACAAGTTAGAGACAAAGGGGTCTGAAGGAAGAAGTGTCAATGTTGATGAAGAGAAGGGGTGGGGTACAGAACTATTTGAGGTGAAATTGGTCAGACCTCGTGACAAATTGAATATTGCAATGGATAATAGGGGAAGAAGAGTTTTCACAAGTTGAGCATGACTTCTAGTCATTGAGCAACTTGTTGCATAGTGGTAAGACCAGTTATCTTCTTTATCATATTTAAATCATTATGACAATCACTTTAGTATAGCTTTCCCTCCAAAAACCAATCTCGAATTAATTCCAGTGTTTATCATCACTTTAGAAAGATACATATTGTGATAGAATGTAATTCTCTATATTGCCCATATAGTATTTTATATCAAAAACCAATATGCAAATAAAGGATGTATTTGGTAGTTTTAGACTCCATTAAGTTTAATTAAATGGGCATTAAAAGTCATAATGCAAAAAAAGGAATCAAAATGTAGTTTGTGTCCTGAAAAGAAATCTTAAATGAAAAGCCCCAACTATTATTGCAGGTTGTATTTGTGATGTTGGGGAAGAGAAAGTTTTCCTCCACCCTCTTAGAGTCCCTGGCTGGGTCTGAAAATTAAACTGGCAAGAAGATTAACAGGAAAAAAGCATAACCAAATTGATTTAATGTAAGCTTTGCATAATTCGGGAGCCCACATAAGAAAATGAAGACCCTAAGAAACTGTTAGACCGGAGTATTAGATAAGGCGGGCAGGGAAGGGCCCTTAGCAAGGCCAGTTTGTTCACATTCTTCCCCTTTGGACTTCAGACAGAGGATGCTCCTTTCCCCTGAATATGGGGAAGGCCCCTTTCACTTGAACCTCTTTCAGCGGAGAAGCTGGGAGGGATCAGAGTTCCCTTCCTGCTGCTGGTTTTTTCTCAATGTCCTTCAGCTTCAATATGCCAAGGTGCCAAATCTTGGGGTAGTGTGTCCTGATGCCAATCAGTGATTTATAGTAAGAAATATGTGTTTGGTTTTCATCCTTCTTCCTGGCACTGAGCTCCTACATTTTTGTAATTTCCTGAGATTAGAGCTATAAAAGTGTTTCTGTTTTTCATAACAGGCCCCTTTGGAGCACACCAGTTTATGTTAATGAGGTGACATTTAGAAAGCCCCAGGTAACCTAAGCATGGGGGCTGGTTGGGGGGAGGGGAACCTATCTTGATTAGAGGGTTTGAACTTTCAGCCTCACTCCTCAACCTCCCAGAAGGAGAAGAGAGGCTGGAGGTTGAATGAATCACCAAAAGCCAGTGACTTCATCGGCCATGCCTAGGCAATGAAGCCTGCATAAAAACATAAAAGGACTGGGTTAAGAGAGCTTCCAGGCTGGTGAACAACAAGTGTCCATGTGCCAGGAGGGTGACAGGCACCAAACTCCAGAGGGCAGAAGCTCCTGTGCTCAGGACCCTTCTGGACCTATGTCTCTATTCATTTGGCTGTTATTCGTGTCCTTGAATGTCATTTGTAGTAAGCCAGTAATCTATTACTAATAAAACTGGTTTCCTGTTCTGTGAGCTGCTCCAGCAATTTAATTGAACCCGAGGAGTGTAGTGGAGACCACCAATCAGAAGCACAGGTAGTCACTTGGACTTTGTATTGGTGTTTGAAGTGTGTGTGTGTGTGTGTGTGTGTAGTTATGTGGGATGGAGGCCCTAAAGCTGTGGGATCTGATGCTACCTCCACATAGATGGTATCAGATTTGAGTTAAATTGTAGGGCACCCAACTGTTGTCACATATCTGGTGTCAGAAATGAAGCAGTATTGTAGCGTAGTGCGAGTTCCGGAGACATAGGCGTGTTTTTCATGACAGGATTTCTTTTAACAATTTCCATGAGTGTGGCAGACATGCCTTGTTCCCCAAACTACGTTCTATAAAGGATACAAAAGCCCTTCATTGACATGTGCTCTATGTCATGGGGGGGGGAAATCACCTCAGCTCACAGTAATCGATGATGCCAAAGACAGCGAGCTCTGTTGGAGGTTCAAGTGTCTCCAATGATTGGACATCACTAAACTAATTCACAAAACTTGAAGCCATCAGTGTTGAAGAGGACAGCACGCACAGAAAGCAGCAGGTGTTAGCTTTTTCAGCAGACTGAGTGTGCATCGCAGAAGTAGCGCTGATTATTATAGCTTTGGGAGTAATATATCAATACCAAGCTACTTCCTTATACAGCATTTAGCACTTCCTGTACTTCCCCTCCCCGCACCTCCCTGCAGCTTTCCTACAGCTCCTGTGGGTGTTGCGAGGGACCATTTGGATTTTAAAGGCTGAAAAGTAAGGCAAGTTCTTTCTCCCCTGGAGTTGACCGGTTACCAGTTGCTTCTTTCTTCTGGGTGTCAGTGTATTCAGTCTGTCATTGGGAAGGCCACACATTCCTCTGAAAATGATTCCTTTATGTTACTCAGTTCATACTCCAGAATAATTTTGTTAAGTAGCATTTAATCAGGCATGAGACTCATCAATTCACTGTTAACTCATCTCTGACCAAGAAGATGTGATTTCTGCTTATTTAGAGCAATGCACATGCTACCGGGGCTGTTGTCATTTTTCCAGGACCACACTTTTGTCATTGTTTGATTCTGTAAATGTTTCACTCTTTCAAGAGTCCCTGGGAAGTCTGGATGAGTCTAATAAAACCATCTTCCCATTTAATCATTGTTGTTGGGAATAGAAATCAGTATTCTTTTGTCAGTAGTACATGGTTCCTGTCTGTTGCTTTCCACTCTCGCAGCCTCTTAAATTTTAAAAAATGTATGAATACAAAAGAAAAGGGTATTAGCTGTTTTCACTCCAGTATAGAACTTGAATACTGTCTTGATTTGATTGCTATTTAGAAGCAACCTCCTTATGTTCCATGATGTTGCAAGGCAAGAAGTTCTTTCCTCTCTAACAAGGAGGAAATAATAGTTTTCTTATATCTCAGAATTTTGTCACACTTCCTGAACTCTATGTTTTACTATTTAGTGAATTAATCCAGGAACATAAGCACTGTGCTTCATAAAACACATCTAAGACACAGACCCCCACCTAAAAGAGGCTTAAGAATCTTGTGGAAATATATACAAAGTTGGTAGGAAAGAAGCTTTTATACACAGAGTAGAATTACTTGAAGCTTTTCTTTGCCATGGAAACATTTGCATCTAATAATAATCATAATGTTATTATTTTAGCCTTCATTTGCCTCTATTTGCCATGGCAATGGGTTGAAAAGATAGCATGGGTATGTAAAAGTCATCTGTGATCTCAAAATGTTTTAACCAAGACTTTATTTTCTTGTAGATCTAGTATTTTTCTAAAGCAAAATCAGTAAGTAAAACCAACTAGGTTAAATTTCACTTTCTTTCTCCGATTTGACCTTTCCAGTAATGCCAAGTGACAATTCCTTTGATTCACACAGACCCTGGCTTTGATCCAAAATCCTCAATGCTTCATTCCTTAAATCTCCAGTTTCATTTATATTTAAGAGACTCACTTGTATGAATGCAGCTGATTATTTTCAAGTAGGATAGATTAAACATGCTGGATGGCCATACTTATTTGGATTACACTGGAAGATTCTCTTAATTATGCCCATTTCAGCCCCCACTTCCCCAGCCATCAGCAAGTAAGTGGCTTAGGTATGAGTTTTACTTGCTTATCTGTGTTTCTTTTATGCTTTTCAGGGCAAGAGGTAACAACAATTGATAAAAAATGATATTGCCGTCCAGAAGTTTGAACTGTGTAGAGACCTTAGATGTAAAATATATCATATCCATGTTGGAGCTTCTTCACATTTCGTTGTCTTCAGGAGTTCGAGGCACTGCCGCCCCCACCTCGAACTACTGAAAACATACAAAGTAATGAACTGTTTTGCATGGACAGTGCTGTTATCTGATGGTGTGTTGTGAGACCCTGCCAGATGCCTTGTTTAGCTTCAGAGTCACAATTTACTGCTTCAGTAAGAACTGTGCCACCCGAGTCCCTGAATGATTTATTTTCACAATGCATTCATCACAATAAGCTTTGGAATTTGTGGATTTCCGAAGCCTTGAGCTTTTACCACATGACCTAATCATTTGCACTTTCCTGTGAGCACCTGGTCTTGCAGACTCAGAAATGGATGCGAAGCCCAGCAGCTTCCTTGAGGTTGGTTAGACCAGGACTGACAGGAGCCTGGGCTGCACTGAGAAGTGGATGACTCCTTGGCAGTCATGGTGGTTTCTTGATGGAAGTTGACCAGCGACAGCTGGAGTAGGTTTTTTCATTGCAGATGCTACTGTCACTGTCCTCTTGGTTTTCTTGAAAAGGAGAAATGGAAGATTGGCAGGAATCTTTATGGAGGGAGGTGGCCAACATCTAGAATTCTGTTTGACCACATAGGTCCATCAATTCTTTCCATTTCATCTTCTCTTGCACTCCCTTTTTCTGGGACCCCCCCCCCTTACTTCCTCCCTCCCTCCCCCATTGTTTTAGCCTTGGGTCTAGTTCATGATCAAAGCTACTGTTTTATGCAGGGCAGTATGCTAATATTTGCAAAAGCTCAGTGAGTAGGTGCTAGTATTTTCTCCTCCCCCCCCCTCTTTTTTCCAAGAGAAGTCCACTGAGGCACAGAGAGGTTAAGTAACTTGTCCTAAGTTACACATGGGTAATGGGTGGCAGAGGAGATTCAAATCCAGGCAACCTGGCTCCAGCACCTGTGTTCTCAACTTGCTGGTTGAGCATACTGTCATTCAGCCTGCTATGTGTCACCCCCCATCCTTCCCAGGTATGGGAGGCAAAAAAGCTATTTCTGCCACTTGCAACCATGTGAAGCCTGACAAAGAGACCGACCAAAATCCCATTTGCTTCATTTCAAAACTCTTTCTTATTCAAGGATCAGAGAAAATAAGGACCTGGGGGCAGGGGGGCTGGGGGGAGTTACCTTCCAATATTTAGGCTGAACAAAGTTTTAGTCTTCTTTCTTATGTATATGTATTCATTCCAATCCACATGTTCTTTCAATTGATGGATGCTACATTTATAAACATAAATGAGTTTCATGGAGGTGTTAGTAGCTATCGTTTAGTGGTCATAGGGAAGTATTTTTAAAAGGTGATGGTCTCGAGGGAAACAAGACAACCATGAGTTTGTTGGCAGGAAGGAGAAAGGTGCCTTTTGGGGGGCTAGGAAGCTCATCTGTTATTCCATGAAGACATTTAGGATTGTCAAAATGTTTTCCCTGAAAGTTTTAGTGATTGCCTAAATCTCCTGCTAGTTTTGAACTCACTGTGCTTTGATCAGAATGCCTATCATTTATCTCATACCGCAATAATTGAAGCAGGGAAATATGTCCCCAACCAAGAATTGCAAAGCAGTTGGATCACAATTTGGGACAGTCAGTGGCCTTGGGGTTGTAAAAAGAAACTTATAACAGGATGATGGGGTGGGAAGACAGTGTACAAGACCATTTGGGGCAAGTCTTTTATCAAAGCAAAGCTTACAAGGGTCATGAATAGGTGTGGAAGCAGTAAACTCTGTCCTGAACAATCCGGATGATTGGCTCTCATCTCCAGCTCTGTTGTGTCAGTGGAGTATTAACAGAAAACAGAGGCTATTTTTCATCAACATTTTCTCTCTGCAGCAGGACTGCTAAGAAGGACCCCCTTCTCAGCTGTCTCAGTATGCCAGAATGCCTTGCAAGTCTTCTTGGGTGCGAGGTACCTCCAGCACAGCCCCTGCTGCGTTTTCAGGAACCAGGCCGAGTTGCTCACCTTGGTCCTCAACATTGTTGGGTTCATCTGTGAAGGAGCATGCCCCCAAGAACCTTCCCGATGAGGCAGTGCCATCTGAAGTGCGAAAGCACCAGAGGATTTCCATGGGGTTAGGCCTTAGACCTGAAGATGGGAGCCTTTCCTCAATGACTTGGGTAATGGAATGAAAGAATCCAGGGTATTAAGATTCCAAATGGCCTTAAAACAATTGTAAGGGCTTATCCTGCAGCTTGGAAATCAGGTCCACAGTTTAAAGTTGCATAGATAAATGGCAGTGATTGTCAGGATCAAACAGAAGCCCAAGGCCATCTTGGTACAGACCCACTAATGAATTTGTGTGAAATGCTGTGGTCTGTGAAAGGCTGGCTGAATTTGACATTGGGGAGATATAGAAAGCCTGGGATCTACATTATTCAATAAAATATCATTGTCTTTGTTATTTAATAGTATGTAACAAACACGTCAATTCAGTCTTACATCTCAAGTTAATTAGCTTAGTGGACTAGAAAGGTTGCTTTCACCATCCCCTACGCCCTCGAAATCCTGCCTCTCTCTACTCCCACCACCCCGCATCGGAGTATCCAAAATACAGCTAGTGTTGTTACTGAGTTAGAGTAATACACTGTTACTAGTCCCGTCCTTCTGCAGCCTCAGATACAGTAGCTGTGGTATTTTGGGGTTTCTAGGATACTGTAGCAAAATCAGAGACAGATACAGGTTGCTATGTTTTGGGAAATGTTACTAATTTTGTGATGCCTGTTGGCACCAAGAGAGTAGGCAGTTTGGTTCTCTTGCCCAAATCAAAGAGAGATGCTTTTCCAAAGGTGTATATTATTAACATTCATCTCTCCTGTCACCATAACAACCTTCATCCCATGATAAGCAGTGATTATCAAAAGAGGCTAAAGAGGAAAGCTTTCCTCTTTAGGAAACACTATCTTTTGATAACACTATGGTATTTTTGCTTCTCTTCCTGGGGGCCATCTGGTGGACTTCTTGCAGGCCCTTTGTACCTTATAATAGATGATCATAGCCATCAGACTTGGGTTCCCAGATGGAGTCTGATGCTGCCACATTGTTAGCAAGCTTTTTGACTACTCTTGTCTCCATTGTCCAACTTCCACACACTACAGTTGGGGTACATGCCTAATCAGTAGAAAACAGGGGGGAGGGGCTTGGTCCCAGCACTAACCAACTATGTCCCAATCACAAAAAAATTAACTAATAATGCTCTAAGTAAATGAGCTGCAGGATGTTGCTTGCTCTTCCTAGATATGAGCTATACAAGAACCACCAGGGGAACAGAAAGAGTAGGTGTTTAAGCCAAGTCAGGAGGAAAATTTCAGCTGACTGCAAATCTCTGCCACTTTGGCTGGGTGAAATGATTTTTCCCAGAAGGTTTCAGTGATTGCCTAAAGCACTTGCTAGTTTTGCTAATGTAGTTTGACCTCACCAGGGCTCTCATCACAAATGCCTGTCATTTATCTCATAGTACACACACAGCTGAGGCAGAGAATTTATTCCCACCCAAGAATCTCATAGAAGTTGGATAATCACTCTTTGGTTCAATCCAATTCCATTTGATTGTCTCCTGGTTTAAGCCTCCCCTACAAACAAATAAAGTATTGATCCGCGGGTCAGTACACGTAATTGGCAATTGTTCTTTCCCTCTTCCAGATCATTTGTGTGTCTCACATGGTTTACAATGGCTGAATTTATCAGGGGTTTTTCCACTGGGCTTCCTAGATTTCTGAAGGTCATGATCTGATCCCCAGGGTTTATTTCCTGCCTTTCTGGAATCTGTGAGTCATTAAATGTGTCTTAGCCATGGGCTGGCTTGCCATTCTTAGTCCAAAATCAGAATCTGAGTTACCGCCTTACATGCGCAGGATTTTGTTAGGGCCAGGGAGACGTGTTTCCTTTCACTCACAGCAAGGCTTTCTGAGTACAACATTCCATGTAACTCATTATGGATGGCCTTCCCATTTCCCGTATTTGATTATTTGTTTATTATTCATAGAACATGATTCAGGAATTATTACAATATTATAATTGTATTACTTATATGGAAATATAGATATAATATTTAACCATGTAAATATCAGTATACAGCATGAGCTGGTCAATGGCAGGATCTAGATCTCATTAATCATTTATACCCTAGCCCCTTGAAGAGTACCAGCTCATAGTTGGAATTCACTAAATGTTTTCATTTTAATGAATAAATAAGTGAATGAATAAGAGAATGAATGACTTTGCGCTATTAGATTTTCCCCCGTTAGTATGTGCCGAGTAACTTAAAGAACACTTTTATTGTCTTCTCAACCATCATTCCACCCTCTCCCATGGGAAATAGCCGTAATGCATTTGGTGCAGGTATTGCACCCACCCTCTCCACCCAGACCCCCATGTCTAGGAATAATTCCTGACTGGTCTAGGTCTATTGTCCTGGCATTAACTACCAAAAAGGGCACACTCTTTTAGGTTCTATTAAGAAAAAAATGAGGAAAAACCCTGACGTAATGTGTTGTACTTCAGAGATGTTACAGTATGAAAAATATGTATCCTACAATGGATGCAATATGGTGAATTGGTTCAATCAGTGAAGCTCAGGCCTTCCGTTTGATAATGTGGGAAAGAGATGCCCCTCTTCTCACGTGCAAATGAGAAAGCCAGTAGCCCTGAGAGTCCCTGGCCATCAACATGCTACAACTCTGCTGGGCAAGATGGCTGGCCCCAGATGTGGCCAACGGTTGCGATGGCAGTGTGGATTGCCAAAAGTAAACTGGGTTCTTGACACAGTCCTGTCTCGGGAGTTCTTCAGTTATGTGGATTAATACATTCCCTTTATCATTTAAGGCAGTTCCAGTTTTTCTTTTTAAATTTGGGACCTAAAGCATCCTAAGTCAAGTGTGACTTTTAATGAAGGATACTGGGCTCAGAGAGGATACACTGCCCAGAAATTAGAATTGTAGGGAAAGAAATGAAAACCACGGTACAGTGTACAATGCCACCGAAAGAATGACATGTAAGTGGCGTAAAATAGCCATCCCATGTGCTCATTTTAGCTAGATTCTCAGATCATAACTAGTTTCTGCTCTTGAGTTCACATGGAGGACTTTTCTTTAGAATTCCAGAGGAGTCTTCCAGGGAAAGTTTGGAAGAAAATCAATTGGAATTGTCCAGTTTGGAAAAATAAAAACACAAGTAGTAACAAAAAGGCAGGCTAGTGTAGTGGGTGAAAGCTTAGGGCTAGAGTCGGATGCCTGCGTTCAAATCCTGATTCTATTGCTCTCTCCTAAGACCTCAGACACATTGCTTACCTCCCTCTCTTCTTTCCTCATCTGCCAAGTGAGTCTAATAGAGTACCTGCCCTTTGCATTGTTAAGAGAGTTAAATGAGATTGATTCATGTAAACCATAATAACAAATGCCTTACAAATGTTATTCATGTCAAAACAATTTTGAAATCATTTTCAATTATATGCCATATGCAGAAGAGATAGTAATCAGGTAGCCTTAGCCTTGTGAGTATGTAAGACTAAATCAGTTTATATTAAAGCTCAAAGATTAAGGGTGGTAAAAAAGGGAAAACTTTCAGCCAGTAAAAGCTGTCAGACCTCCAGATAGATTAACAGACAAGTGAGGTTCTTATCTGTCTAGATTCAGTGAAGTCCTCTCTCCAGTTCGTCCAAGGCAGCATCCTGAAGCAGAAGGCTTGACTTTGCCTCCCCCTCTCATGGGGGTCTTTTATTCTTTCAGCGCAGAATTCAGTGACTTTAATTTTGCCTGGTTGTGCAGTAACCTCCACTTCAGTGCCTCTTCCTCATTCACACTTTCTCTGTCCTTTCTCCTCTCTTTGTGGAAAACAACAAGTTCTGTGTCTATTAATTCAGGCTCCAATCCATCGTGATGAATGAGGAAATCATTGTTATGTTTCAAAACATTTGATTTTGCTTAAACCTATTATAAAATGTGATATTTCAGAGAGAAGAGCTATGGTTTGAACCGGAGACCAGGGCTGTCTAATTTTGTGTGTACTGCTTAAGAAGAAGCCCAGGTATAAAGCCATCTGAGGTGTTGGTAGATCTAGGGCTTTGCTGCTCAAAATGTGGGACTTGAAGTAGCCAGGGCACCTGTTCGAAACACATGCCTCCCTCCACCTAAATGCACAACCAGAATCTGCATTTTAATAGGTACCTTGAACGACTGTGAAAGTTGGAGAAAGCTGAAGAACTGACTGTAAAGCTCATCATCTGATTGGAAGAGGCCTTTGTGTGATTTTAGGCTGTGTTCATTCTTTGCTTTCTCTGTCTTTTGCATATTTTTCACTAAGAGCAAGAGCTAACCATTTATTAAGAAAGCAACTAAAACAATAGAGAGCCCCCGATGAAAAGGAATGCTACGGAACACTAGGGAATAGGCAGTAAAAAAGTGTCTTCTGCCAAAGAAGTCTTAAAGGCGCTAAGAATGGCAGTGAACGGATTCTAGTCAAGGCTTGAGGAGAATCAGGATTCGATCCATCAGCGATTGGCAATGATTGAAGGTTCCTGTGCCTGGACATGAAAGGGAGTTAACAGACCCTGGACATAGCTCAAAGGGAGGGCACATCAAAGGGGCAGGTCTCAGGAGAGACTGGAAGCTGGGAGTCAGGCTGCACTAGAGAATCTGGAGTGAGTGGAACTCCAGTCAGCTTGGAGTTGAAGAATTTGTACAGAGAAAAGGTCAAAGTCAAGAGACAGACATACGCAACTAGCTTAGGAAAGAGGAAGGAAAAAGGTTAAAAGTCTAAATCAGTCATCAGAACTCAGAAGATCCCCGAGAGTTGAAGAGGTAGGAAGAAAGCAAAGCAGGAGATCTGGGCTGTCAGGACATTGAACTTGTTCGTGGTTTGCCAGGAGTCTAAGGTTATTAATAAATGGGAGCTCCTGGCTGGAGTGAGGCAAGAGTTACAGACAGGCTGCTACTGACCGGAAGCTGTCGATCCAGGCCGACCTCTGTGGTGTGGGTGGCAGAGGGTTAAGGCTGGGCCAGAAAGATGAGGTCCCCAAGGTCAGAGGAGCTACATGAGAAAGGTAAAGGAGCAGCCCTGGTTTTCCCACTGCGCCAGGCCCAGGAGCAGAGGGTTCCTGAAGGATTGTTGGTGTGCAGGAAAACAGCCGGAGGTCAGCTCAGGTGGGAAAGGTGAGAGGATTCTGGCAAACAAGGCTATTGGCCTGGGATGCCAAAATTTGCCTGTTGGATCCCTGTGCTCATTCCCAGAGCCTGATGATGGGTGTGGGTGACCCCGAGTATAAATCACATCTCAGAGGAGGGCAGAGGCTTACAGAGAACAAAAGCAAGATACTGCAGCTCAGTGAAGCATGTACCTCGGGCTAGTATTTTCATTTGTTTAAGTCTTAATCCAAAGACAATGAGACCAGTTTAAGTATAGGACAAAACATGCTGTCAACAAAATTTGCAGGCACTGCCATCAGACACACGGAGGCTTGGAGAAATTATCTTTGAGCTTTAGGAAACAATTCCATAACATGGAGAAAACATGACCTTCGCAGGATTGTTGGAAAGGTTTCAAACATGGAGTGTATCTGAACTCAGAAACACCTAGTGCATAGCAGGGGCCGGATGATATGCAACTGAATATTTATGGGGAGAAGAAAGCATTCCTATTTGCTGCCTGAGCCTTCTACCCACTGTTGCCTCATATGGACCCTTCATTCTCGTTTTTGCATTTTGGGGTACTGATTGTGTTTGGCATTTACTGCATGAAGAAGATGATAATTCCATTTCTGGTGGGTAATGGATGAGAACAAGGGTAATTGTTGGTTCAAAATATACTCGATAAAGGCAAAGTTGAACTCTACCTAGAAGCTGCGCATAGCTCAGCCCTGGGAACTCCTCCCTGGGCCCCTTCCCTCCTGGTGGCCAGCGAGCCTCAAGGGAAAGAACAGCTGCTGAAGTGCTACTACGGTAGCCCTGGAAATTCATGTATGTAAAGCGAGGGTCAACAGCTCAGCTTCAATCAAAGAGGTACTATTTATTTGGAGAATTATGTGTATGACCAGCTGCTAAGCTGCTATTGAAGTTAGTGGGTGAGTATAGGTCAGTACCCTACCCTTTCCAGAGGAGATATTTTGCATTTTAACAGGGATTGCTGGAGAAAAAGGCTACCATTCAAAGCAATGACTCTTACCCTGGGAATTTTTGAGGTTGTGGCAGATCCATCCGTGGGAGAGCAGTGTGGGGACAGGGAGACTAGGATCGTTTTATTCTGGGCCCTCCTGAACGGACTCTCTGTGTGAGCCTCTCCTCTGCCAAGTTAATCTTAAACTTCCCGGATATTGAGGTGGAGATAGACTTGTCTCAAGCTGTTTTCTGATCTGAGAGTTGAGGCTCTGCAACAGAGGTATTTGAATAATCTGTAGCTTATTACACACAAAACTAAAGATAAATTCTCCATGAAAAAATAAGGAACAAAAAAAGGGCCTATTGGCCTTTTGATAGTGAATATCATAGAAGATAAAAGTATTTCCTGTCAAATCTATTTTTTTCTTTAAAAAATCATAGCTTTGATGTTTTGGTGCTGTCTTCCTTTTTTTTTTTTTTAAACCAAAAACAAAAAAAAACCCCAGCACTTTAAAACATAACACTCTTGACTACCATCCATTTTCAGGTAAGCTGTGGCCCTGATCAATACATCAATTTTTATTTAAACGGGAAGGGAAACCTACTTTTCTGGCAAGGGCATCAATAAGGTTGACCCTTTGAATGTGTTCATTACAATTGTCAAAGGAATGGGAAGCTATCACTTTAAAAATGAGATCAGTTGATCAATTATAATGTGATTCCTCAGATCACACACTTCTGTTTTGTATCAAACAAGCCCATCACTATTCAACTGGTTGCCTTATGAGAATTCATGCCAAGCAAATTACTAACGACTAGCCAATTTAAGAGATTAAACTTGTTCCAAAAGAGCCCCTGAATAGCTGTGATTCAGTGGTCTTCATTAGACCCAGTTCTTCCCTCCTTATTTACCATGACTCATCAGCTTTGATGGGACCAATTCTGGGATTATTTGCACTTTATTTTGTCCTTTCTTTTAAATTGTATCAGCTTTTTATTTTAATTTTCCGTTGCACAGGATCATATTGATTGCAGAACAGCTTTTTTCTTGTAAAAAAACAAACAAAGCATGCATTCTGGTTCATGGACTCAGTGGCAAACTGTACTTTACTAAGCAAATAGTGTTTTTCTCATATATAATGAGTAAAAAATGTTAAGAAGGCATTTAGGTCGATACATTTGGCTGCTTCTTATTGAAAAGTAGCTGAAACAGTGGAAAACAAATTCTGAGCAAGAGGCCACATTTGTGTAAATTTGCTTTTTAGAATCATTCTGTTCCAGTATGGCCCTGGGTCTCCGACATGGGCTCTGTGTACAGAGTGGAAGCAAGGACATGTGTGAGCCCACGTGTTTTTGTTCTCTGGTGTGCTGATGGGTATTCAGAACCATCTGATGTCACCTGAGCTTCCTCCTGGAAAACCTCTTCAAGGCTGGTGTCTTCCGTTTTGATTCAAAAGGGGTTGGCTACTGTTTTCAAAAGGGTAGAGTATGCTAAATAGTGTGAAGTGGAGATGTAAGGAGAGAACTACCGTGTTTCCCTGAAAATGAGACCTAGCCAGACCATCAGCTCCAATGCATCTTTTGGAGCCAAAATTAATATAAGACCCGGTCTCATTTTACTATAAGACTGGGTCTTATGTAATATAATAATATAATATAATACAATATAATATGATATAATATAATATATAATATAATACCTAGTCTTATTTTACTATAATATAATATATATATATTATAATATAATATAATATATATAATACTATATATTACTATAATATATAGTATATAGTATAATAATATAATATAATATAATACAATATAATATAATACCAGGTCTTATATTAATTTTTGCTCCAAAAGATGCATTAGAGCTGGTGGTCCAGCTAGGTCTTATTTTCGAGGAAACACGGTATGTCCAAGAATATGGCAATATACCTACTTTTTAGCAAGATTGTGGTATCTAGGACGTTTTGTCTGTTAAATAAAAACAAAACAAAAGACATTGGGAATTGAAAACCGATTCAAAGAATATATGCTACCCATCTTTAAAGGGGAAAGAAAAGAAATCCTTCTGGTAATTACTGCAGGAGAATTCTAAACTGAATCAATCACTGAAGTAATGAAATGGTTATTATGAGTGCTGTAAGTCAGGGCTGCTAGGAAAAATGGAATCTTAATGAGTAGAGTGTCTGGAGAGAGGAAATCATGCCCCACACGTATAAAAATTTATTTTGAAGCAATTAGAAAATGAGACATAAGAAAAGACCATCTTTAAGATTTTTTTATGTTTCCAGCTTTATTGAGGTCTAACACTAAAATTGTACATATATAAGGTATACAACCTAATGGTTTAATATACGTATGCATTGTGAAATGATTACCACCACCAAGCTAATTCATATATCCATCAGTCCCCATGTTACCATTTTGTGTGTGTATAATGAGAACGCTTAAGATCTATTTTCTTAGCAAATATCAAGTATACAGTACAGTATTGTTGACTATAGTCAGCATGCTATATGTTCGATCTCCAGAACTTACTCATCCGGCCTCACTGAAACATTATACCCATTGACCAACATCTCCCATTGCCCTCCCCCCATGGCCCCTGGTTATTATCATTCTATTCTCTGTTTGAGTTCAGCCTTTTTAGATACCACTTGTAAGTGAGGTCATGCAGTATTTGTCCTTCTTTCTGGCTTATTTCGCATGATGTCTTCCAGATTCATCTATGTTGTCACAAATGGCAGGATTTCCTTTTTAAAGACTGAATAATATTCGTGTGTGTGTGTGTGTGTGTGTGTGTGTGTGTGTATCTCACATTTTCTTTATCCAGTCATCTGTTGACAAGCACTTAGGTTGTTGTCATATCTTGGTATCTTAAAGATCTTAATTCACATTAGGGTCAGAACTTTTCTTGAAACTTGATATATACAGAACTGCAATGTTCCCTGTCTTTTTCACTCTCCTTACCATCGTCCCCCAAAATAAGTCACCCTAGAATAGTACCATATTGTTATTCTCACAGTACCTTATTCTTTGTAACACTAAGCACTTTTGTAATTATTACTATCTTCAAAAATTAATTATGGTGAAAAAGAGGTCTGACAATTAAGTTTGCGAACTTGTTGCAATGATGTTGCTAACATTTTTTGATATCAGAGGGATTATTAATTATGAAAATTTGTACCAACTGGACAGACAGTTAACCATGTTTACTATTTGAAGTACTGCAAAGGCTGCATGAAAAAGACGACCTGAACTTTTCGCCAACAATTCATGGCTCTTGCATCACGACAATGCACCAGCTCACACGGCACTGTCTGTGAGGGAGTTTTTAGCCAGTAAACAAATAACTGTATTGAAACACCCTCCCTATTCATCTGATCTGGCCCCCAGTTACTTCCTTCTTTACCCCAAGATACAGGAAATGTTGAAAGGAAACATTTTGATGACATTCAGGACATCAAGGGTAATATGATGACAACTCTGATGGCCATTCCAGAAAAAGAGTTCCAACATTGCTTTGAAGGGTGGACTAGGTGCTGACATTGGTGCATAGCTTCCCAAGGGGAGGACTTCGAAGGTGAGCATAGTGATACTCAGCAATGAGGTATGCAGGACTTTTTCTAGGAAGAGTTCGCGAACTTAATTGTCCGACCTCGTGTGTCAACATCATGAGGTAGGACTCATTTGGGGTCACCTTAGACTCTGTCTGCTACAGAGTCTAATCTTTAACAGCATTTCAAAGTGAGGTCCAGTGTTTCAGGCATAAACACTTCCAAGTTATGATGCCATAAACTAATTATCGTTTAATGTAAGGAGCCAGCCTTTTGTAGCCTGTAAAGATCCCATGCCTTTCCATCTATTTTACCTTTACTTTGGAAACACAAAAGTAAAGATGCCTCACTAAAAGCCCATGTAGCAGAATTTCTAACTTTGTACCTCTATTTTAACAAGAGACAGGGACTTAAATTTAGACACTAATTGTCATTGAGTACTTGTTAAAGCCAAGCTTAAGGATAGTGATTGCTTCTAAAGTCCCACCCTTCGCACATCCTCTTGAATATAAAATATTTCTTCTGTGCTTGGAACAATAGGAAAAATTATTTCCTTTAAATTTTCCATTTGCCTTATAGTCACCTGAAAACATTTAGAACTTTTTTCCTTTAGACAGAATAGGAGGCAATGCTACCTTTGAAATGGATGAACCGTGCATTTCAGTTGAGATGCGTTAATAAGAACTCAGAAGAGTTTTGATTTTAGGTTTGCTTGCCGTAATTGCAGAGTGGCAATTGAAATCTTATTGAAGTTTTATTGCAAGTGCACTCACATGCAGACCACAGGGAACCGTTGAATTTTTATATCTAGACTACTATCCAATGATTTAGAAGATAGATCTGCTCTAATTTTATTCAGTGTGTTTTTTCTGAGTGCTAGAATAGGCTTTTGTTTGCATGCAGGCACCTAATTAAGAGAGAAAAAAACCCTCCCTTGTTAATATCAGCTGGGAATAATCAGAATGATCATTGCACGGCTCATAAATATTACATGAGCAATATGGGTGCACCAGTGATTTTTGTTTTCCAGTTTCACTTAAAACTTTTTGTTCTAAAAGTCTCCAAGCCCAGGAGAAGATTGGTGCTTTAAATTCTTAATCACAAGAAGAGCTAGCAGGATTTGTATTTTCAGCAATTTGGTTTATTGATACATTTGCAAGGATTATTACAAAAACCAACATGTTATTGTTGTGGCCACTTATGTGTCGTCTCCCTGGGTAGGATTCTAGTGTGGCTTACCCAGCATCTCAAGGGTGAGATGCCTGCATTTCCTGGGCTATCTCACCACCACCTGTGTTTTGCACCTTAATATTTTGACTGCCCTTTTTGTTGTTTGGATTCCACTGCCTTTAGAGAACTTGCAGCAATGAGATAGGATTACATAAATCTTCAAAAAAATTTGTGAGATCATAGCTCTCATTCAAAACATGTAACTGAAATTCCAGGAAGGAGATGCAAAGAGAAAAATAAATAGATGGTGAAGAGATTTACTTAAAGGGGGAAGAAAATTCAAGCCCCACTGGAGTTTTTCTTTATTGCCCACTGTTTGCCCCAACTCTCTAGTATGGTGGTTTCCTTGTGCCCTGGAAGACCTCTCCGCGTTATTACCCCTCAGGAAGATGCCTCCTCTTGATGGAAGACTGCAGGGGGTGGAGATGGTGACTCAGTGTGAGGAGAAGAGCCTTTTAAATACATAACCAACAGATACTGTGTTCCAACATAATCAATGATTTATGACTTTGATACCGTGTTTCCCCGAAAATAAGATCTAGCCAGACCATCAACTCTAATGCGTCTTTTGGAGCAAAAACTAATATAAGACCCAGCATTATATTATATTATACCGGATCTTATATTAATTTTTGACTGGGTCTTATATTAATTTTTGCTCCAAAACACGCATTAGAGCTGATGGTATAGCTAGGTCTTTTTTTCGGGGAAACACGGTAGTCCTTGATTTTGCAAATGTTACAATTCATCCGTTTAAAAATAGGATTTTGTTCCCACTATAATTTCTTGGTTTACCCAAAATGTTTTAACTGAAAAGAGTAAAGTTGCTTCTTTGTCTTCTCCTTCCAAAAAATCAGATTTTTCAAGTAACAGTCACATGGGGTACCTGCAGTGGATAGAGTCCTAGCTAAGCGTCATGGTCATTAAGCAAATGGAGAAGATGTGGGTATCATCCCTTTTCCATAGCGTGTAACCAAATTAAGGGCTGAGTGGGAGTTCTTATTATGTGTCTAGACCGGGATTTCTCAGCCTTAGCACTAAGGACTTTGGGGGCCGGATAATTGTTTGTGGTGGGTGTAGTCCTGTCCATGTAGGATGGTTAACATTGTCTCTGGTCTCCACCCACTAGATGTTAGTCACATTCCCCCCTGTCCAGTTGTGACAACCAAAAATGTTGCAGAACATTGAAAAATGCCCCCTGGGGGCCACAAAGTTTGAGAGCCACTGGTCTCAAGAAACTATAGAGACACGGGCATAGGAAAACAAAATCAAAAATAAACATTCATTTAAAAATCAATATATTCTATATATGTGTTCTATAGATTATTATGTCTGACTTGACTAGAGATACATGTTGTACAAGTCAGGGATCTAATCATATTTTTGTAAAAACAAGGCTCTGCCCCTTCACATGTTCTTATTTTTCATTTGAATAGTTTTTGTGATGCAGTAAATTCAAGGGCTACAGTGAGTGTAAAGGAATATAGTCAGTTGTTTGCCCTTTAATACATTTTCAAGTAGATGTATGTAAATGTGACAATGTATTGAGTCCTTGCTTGAGAATATTCATCTGTAAATTTTTCTTCAGTGAAGCAAGAACAAAAGCTCTTGACTGGAGTCCAATTCTGCTAATTATTTTGTGATGAACAGGTTTCTTGTTTGGTTCTATTTTCCAAAAAGTGATTTATGTACTAATAGCAACTGCACAAAAATAAAAAATAAAATCCGAAGTGATGCATTTAAGGTTACTGGTGTTTGTAAGTAGGACCTGTCTTTGCACAGACCAGCAGTTCTCAACTGGGCGATTCCTCCCACCCTCCAGGACATTTGGCATTGTCTGGGGATATTTTGACTTCACAGCTGAATGAAGGGATGCTATTGGCATCTAGTAAGGAGAGGCCAGGAATGCTGCCCAAACACCCTACAATGCAAAGGACAGACATCCATGGAAAAGAATTCCCCAGCCCCAAACTTATGTAGTTCCAAGGTAGAGAAAGCCTAGTATGGCCATAATGAGAAAGGAGACCTTTGTTACATAGGGTGACTTGAGCATTAGAGGAAAGTTATTTTATACCCCCAAATACCTCTCCTATAGGCCTATGGGATTTCATTCCTTTTGAGTCTAGCATAGACTTCTCATTCTCTTCTTTTGAAACGCAGATAGTCCTCAGAGAGATAAGATACTGAGCTACTAAAATATAATCAGAACCCTCCAGATGGTTTGTTCTTGCAGTAAGAAGACTGCAGGATAGAGCAAGTAACACAACTTTGTTTGGGGTGTGCATTTGGGAGTGGGAGAAGTCTTTGCAATGAGGAAGAAAGAGCAGGAAGGGGCTATGGAGTCTGTAAGGTTGAACTCCATTATTGCTTCATTTTCTTATGATTGGTTGTTTTCAGGAGCATTCTTAGATTTATGAACACATAAAATGGCAAACTGTGTTGAGGGCTGTGTGTGCGTTTGTGTGCAGGAGTTGTATTTTAGATTAAATCTAAAAGGTGATTCCTGTAAAATGAGATTTCTATGCTTGCTGGTTCTCCAGATAATGGGTGATAATGGGTTCATTCACCCCAATAAATCAAGCACCCCAAAGTTTACATTTAGCTCATGGACTTCTAGAAGACATCAATTCTGTTGGAAGCCCTATGTTCAGTCCTTCGTTTCAGCTCTGTTTCTGTGTTCTCTCTTTTCATTTTTGTATATTTAATGCCATATGTCTGCTCTTAAGTAGGCGCAGAATCATTTGAAATACTGCTATCACTTTTAAAAACTTCTTTTTCCCCAGTCACTTTCCACTTAAGATTCTAAAATACTTGCAACAGCTCTCTCTTTTTTCTCCCAGAACAGATTGAATATGTGGTCTTTGGACCTTTTTCCCCCTCTCCAGATTATGCATTTTGTCTGTGTACTGTAATGTTTCTCATTGCTAAATTGTAGTTCTTACCAATGAAAGTTGGGTTTAAGAGTTGAGCAGAAACTTTCAAAAGTGATTTGAAGATCAAAGAGGATGACCAAGAATGTCACACTACAACGTGATACTTTGAGGTACAGCATTTCCTGACATCTCTTTCTTTACAGTGGCATACTGTAGCAGTTGCTAATTTAAAAAAAATTTTTTTTTTTAATTTTTTAGTCACAGTTCAGCCTGGAAGTGGTCCCAGAGAAATTTAATTTTGTCTTCTCAATTTTTCCCACTTTTGCTTGGGTCGTGCTATCTTTATTTTCTTAGGATTCCCATTTTAGTTGCCAGTGAGGTATAAATAGAGTTGAATCTTCCACATTTCAGACTTCTTTGTCCCACCAGCAGGCACAGGGAAAGACTCTACTTTCCTTGAAAAAGACTCTTTAGAATCGAAAGATTGAGAAGTGAAGATAAGGAATTTATTGATGCTCTTTCCCCAGTCAGATTTTTAAACATGTAGTTATTTAAAGTATTAAGGAAAATGTATTTAAATGGTTAAGATCTCACTGTGTCTGTCACCATAATTATTAACGTAGTCATCTCTCTCGGTCATTCGAAAGCTTCTACCCAATAGGGTTATCAACTCCTCTTCTCATTGGGCACCTGTCATAACTGCGGACCGACCTGGACTTGGATGAGAAGTGTGGAAAAATCATTCACTTACGTGCTTAAACATCCACTCCCATAATTAGTACCAAATTGCATTTGAAGTAGCCAACACTCCAACTCTGATTATGATGTGGTTGAAATGTTAGAGGTTGGAAGTAGTCTTCAGTTAAATTTCACTTTTCATAAATGCATCAGAGCTACTTTTCAGAATCTTTTGGCAGTGTTACTTTAAAATTCTGTTATTGGGTTCTGTTTCATAATCAACAATAGGACTTTAAATTTTCCTGAAAATGTGCCTTATAAAGATTCAGTTATTTAGATAGGTCTCCATTTTTATAAATAAATAAATGAATAAATAAATAAATAAATAAATAAATAAATAAAGAGCAGACAGTGTACCTAGAAAATGCAATTCCATTAGTTAGTGCATTGATTTTGTAACGTAATATGCTACCTCTTTGATAAATTATGGAAGTTGCTACTGTTCTGTCATATGACAAGGGGAAAATTAAGAAAACACATTTAAATATTTGTTTCTGGTAAACTGGAAAACTATAAGTAGTGTGCTGTATCAGAAGATTCCCTCCCCAGATGCCCTTTTGGCCTTTCCTCATTGACTTAAAAAATAATAATAATAAATAAGGGTTGACAATCATGTTCCCAGAGTGGTGGCAATTGGGTTAAGAAAATTCTCTGGGTCACACATGACCATGACTTCAGGAAATGCATCTATCACACTCGTCTTCTTTTTTGTCTGGCAACAGATATAAACATTTAAAATATATACAGCAAATGAAATGAAATTCCTTCAAAGGAAAACAGTAATGCTTCCTTTTGTGTATTTGTTGTTGTTGTAAATTTTAAAGCTCTTAAAGCCATAGGTGATGTTTTATTTGCTTTTTTTCCAGCCACGACATATTAAAGTACCTGGCACATAGTAAGTGCTTGATCAATATATATTGAACAAATGAAAGCTGATTTTAGGATATCAAACAAATACCCATTGTCTGTTGTGTCCAGCCATTATGCAGGAAAATTTGGGGGGTAGGGGCAAGAGAATATAGTAACATTTGATGTAGTTCTAGCTTTCAAAGAGATTTCAAGGTAGTTGAGGCGAAAAAATATACATGTAAGCACATATACAAAGTCAGTGCTCAAGTAGATGCTGTATAAACTAAAAGTGTCATGGGTATGTGTAGTCCTTGCAGCTCTGTGAGGTCTGGGATGGTGATTACTACATGAAAGGTGGCTTAAGACGAAGCTTTGTAATGGGGCAAAAAGAAGTTGTGAATATTTTAAATGGGGCCCCGGGGGAGAGGTTCTTTTGCCTGAAGAAATATATGGCATAAAGAAGTAGTCTGGGCTGGAAACACTGAAGAGATTAAACTGTTTGGTGGTATTTGCAAACAAGGCAGAATTTGAATCTGAAATGCGCATAATGGGAAGCCCTGCAGACTGTGAGATGAGCTATGACATGAAGGTGATGTATACGAATAGACTTCGGGATGGCTGAGAAGTGTGCAAAGCCAAACTTAGGGATATAGGTTAGGAGGCTGTTCCAGTAATCCAGTGCAAAGGAAGGATTGAAAGAATATCTCCTTGGTGTTTGGATTTGGAAGAAGAAGGGGTATAGGGTTAAATGGTAGGCAAAATTGTTGTCATATTTCCTAACATGCATGTATTAGTCACCTATTGCTGCAGTAATGCTGTGTAACAAATCATCCCCAAATTTAGTGATTTATAACAATAAGCATAATATCATAACTCTTTGGGTGGGCTGAAGTGGCTCTTTTTCAGGCTTCAGCTTGGTGGGTCTTGGTTCCAGGTTTTGGAATCCATGGACCACACTTTGAACTCCAGGTTTCTCATCTACAGCATGTGTCTCATTATGGGGCCCAGGCTGAGGGGCAGAGGCTAGCTAGGACATGTTCTTCTAATGGTCATCATAGGAGGTGAAAGTATGCTTAAAGCTTTTGTTAGTTATACTCCTTTGGTCCAAGTAAGTCATGTTGAAGTGGAAATATTTTTCTCTGAGTCCCCAAATTATGTAAATGATGTTGGATCTGCTAGTAGTTTCTGGGTGTGGGCCAGGATCCTGTCTCG
This sequence comes from Rhinolophus sinicus, assembly GCF_036562045.2. Classification (NCBI taxonomy): domain Eukaryota; kingdom Metazoa; phylum Chordata; class Mammalia; order Chiroptera; family Rhinolophidae; genus Rhinolophus; species Rhinolophus sinicus. The sequence goes on from NC_133768.1 coordinate 8,988,199, forward strand.
TAAAGCCAAAGAATGGACACACAGCCAGGGAGAGGCAAAAAGTTGTAAAGGAAGATAGTTTATTAGAGGCAGGAAAAGAGGTTGCAGCTCCCGAGCGGGAGAGAGTCCCGAATGGGGATGCCCAGTGACTGAGGCAAAAGCTCTTACTTTTATACCTTCCCTTGCCTGCTTGGGGAAGGAGGCTGGAGCCTTCTAATGGAATTCATCTATCAGGTTTGTCCTGTTTGCCCATCCTGAAGGCATTAATGAACTAACCCATTCCTATCTATCAGATCTGCTCCTTTGTCCAGCCAGAAGGGATTTGAGATTATTTATAAACCTCAAGGCACAGGTCTCATATCTTTGTCCTGGAGTGAAGGAGACATTCCAGAACCTGGAGTTTCAGGATATGGCTGCTTTTTGTTTATTCCACCAGGGACCCCCCTGTCTACCTAGCAACATGCTAACTAACCTGTCTCAATATGACAAAGCCCAGTTCAATGGGGCAGGGACGTATATGTGAGGGAGGCTAAGTGAATATTTTCTGAGCAATAATCCAAACTTTCAAAACTGGTATTTTTAACACATTGCGTACGGCGGGGTTTAAATCCCTCATACCCCTCTGTTCCGGCAGGTTTTTAAAAGAAACAACTTTAAAATGCACTCTTCTCTTTAAAGCGTAAATGCTTCTATGTCATTTATTATTTTTCTATGGAATTTTTTAGGATTTACTCACCTATGATGTTAGTAATCCCTCCTGGTGTGATACTGCAGAAAGCAGCTTCCTTTGTTATTAACGAAACACAAATAATTCAATAAAATGTGCAAAGTAAAAAGAGTCAACAGTAAAAACGAGAATTCTCATTATCCGTCCTTAACGCATGGCTCAGAAAAAAACGAAGATTCTCGTGATCCGTACGCAACGTGTTAATAAATGTATCTGGACAAGTCATTCAAGTGGCTCCCTACCTGTGTAAAGGTCAAACTTCTTAGTAAATTGAGTTCTTCATGATCTGCTCACATTCCCATCCCAGTTCTGCTATGTTTCTACATCCATCTTTCACTCTAATTACACTGACCTATTTGAAATTCACCATGAAATTTCATGCCTTCTTTCCACACATTGTTCCTTTCTTCCTTGAATGCTCCTCCCCTCCTTTCAGTCCTTCAAGACCCAACCTAAGTACTATCTTCTCTCAAAGGATTTTCTGACCCTTTGAAAGGCCGTGATTGATGTCACTTACCTTTATTACCAGATACATTATGTGTAAGTCTGTCACAACACCTACCACAATTTACTGATGCACCATGGAGGCTGGACCATGTGGCTTGTGCGTCTGTATCTTCCTTGCATATGTTGACTGAATGAGGCAAGATAATGGTGGTATCTTTAGAAGGAATTGGGAACTGGGGCAGCAGAACCAAAGGTTTTCTTCATTTTGGTTTTCTTATTATATGGGTGGATAAAGGATAAGAAAATGAAGAGTTTTTCCCTTTGGGTCTTTTAAGGTTTGAGGTAAGGTCAGGCCATCCAGATGGCTCTCCATAGCTGAAAGTCTGAGACTTGAGCCAAGGTGAGAGGTCTGGGAGAGAAAATCCAATTTTTCAACCATCTGCATTAAATTTGTACTGAAGTCTGGTTTATGGTGAGATAGTCTTTTCTGCCTAATTGTCATCAAAAATCTTGTTTTTGAAAGTTTCGCCACAAAAGAGGGTTTTTAAAAAAAGCCTTTTTGGAGTCAGTCCATAAATCATATCTAAATCATAGGAAATGTGATTGTTCATACTCAGGGGATGAATGATTGTTTCATCAACTTGGCGTATCCTACTTCCAAAACCTTTCTTAGTGCTGATGAAAAGTTATGCAAACTGGGCTTCTTTTGGAAACAACTTGTCTTCCCAACCAGCTTGCATCAGGAACAGCTGCACAGTCCCTGAAAGGAACTACCTAGTTGACTAAGTGCTTTTCACTTTGTATGGGAAAATGGTTTTCTTTTGCTTATTTTGAAAAAGAGAGAAATCTGCTTTGGATTTTTAAAGCAGGGACAGCTCAGGCTGTTAGTCTTTGCATAATTTCTTATGTCTATGGGATACATGGTAAATAACAGTGATCACCTGATTGCTGGTGTATAAAGAGCTCATCTAGAAAGCTGCTTCCTGGAGAGAACTTGGGAGATGGGTGACCTTTGGAACGGCCCCAGCTACCATCTAACTTTATCCGGGGTCCCAGTATCCTGCCTTTATCCACATCCAGATGCCTCCCTGGAGAGTTGCCATATTTGTTCATGACCTGCCACTCAGTCCGAAAGCGATGAAGACATTGCTGTCTCTACCAGACCAAAACTGAATAGTTGAGCTTGCAACTTCTTTGTATGTGTCCTAAAGAAACTCAAGGAAGAAAGAGATCCAGAAATAGCCCAACCCCGTAAGTTAACATATAGTTTCAATAGTGAAATACTAACTTTAACAACTGAATCAGAAAACTTTCAAGTTGAATAAATGTTTTCTTTCAGCAATTCTGACAAAGGACATACCTTAAGACAAAAAGCATTAGGTATATTGCAGCTATTCCCTCAAGATGTCATTAAGGCATGTTAGAAACTTGATGGGGGAAGTTGTAGACGTTACTGACAAATTCACCATGGCAAGATGAGTTAGCATGTGCAAAAAAAGATCACACGGGAAGTGGGTCTGACTCTCCTGCTGCTGATCAATCTGAGACAGAAAGCAAGTCTGAATGGGAGATTGTGAAGAAATAGGCAGAGGAAGCAATTAGCAAAGGGAGCACACCATCTCCCCCAACTAAAAACCTCTTAAAATGATTATGAGCATCTGTGAATGCCGCTGATGGCTATGTCTGTCTTGGAGCCCATCAGTGATACTCAAAAAATGGTAAAGATGAGCCTTCATCAACACGCAGAGCACATCCTGAAAAGATGTTCTATGCTTTAAATTCTCTTCTACTGTTTGAGGAAAAGAACTCAACTTACTGACATTTAAAAGGCCTATGTTTGATAATTAAATTTGAAGTGATAAAATGATATGCCTTCTCAGATTTATCATTTTTTATTACACTAAAGCACATCTTCCAATGAGAGTTTTAAAAACTCACTTTACTGTATCTTACCTACTTCAGTTTTTTTTTTCCTTTACCATCTCTGCTCTACCCTCTCTCTGCTCCTAACAAATGAAATCTTTTCTGTAGGTTTTGATACAGGTTTGGCTTATTTTTCCCCAATTAATTTGGCATAGAGTAGAGCTGTGAAAATATCTGTGAAAATTTTGAATTACAGGAGGTACGGTGGTACAAAAGCCAAAGAAACATATTTGGATTTCAACTCTTATTTTAAAATATCCCCAGAATAGTGATTGGAATTATGCAGGAGAAATAAAGATATGGTCCAGTAAGAGTCTAATTAAAAGGCAACTTTGACATAAATGTGCAGCAATGTTTAACAGGAGAAAAGAAGTTCAATATCATAATAGACCAAAAAGAGATGGTTTGCTCGTGGAGAAATTGTCAAATGTGATGCTGAATTGAGGTTGTCCTGGCACCTCTGCTGATTCCTTCCGGATCACGGTAGCTGCCTTGCAATATATTTTCCTTGCCCAGGACATTCTTCTCTTCTTCAGGTTATGTTCACACTTTTTAAGACTGGCCCCTGGAACATCTTTCCAAACCTGCAAACTAGATTTGGCATCTTTCCTCTCTGAGACCTTAGCACCCTCAGGCTAGCTCCTTTATCACACTCAGTTACTCTGCTTTAATCTGTGAAATTGTGTCTTTCATTTCTTGAACTCCTAGCACCATGAACGTTTGTTGAATGAATGGTTCTTTTATCTGTAAATCTTACTTTTCTACTTGGTACAATTGGTAACTTATCGGATGCATTTTAAAAACTGACATGAATCTATTTATAGTCTTTATTTATCTTGCCCAGTGTGAATATTCATGCATTTAGCTGCAGAAATATAAATGCGCTTCATAATTAGGTGGTGCTGTTCTGGACTTGACTGTTGAGTTATATAATAAGTGGTATATGTATTGCCCATCTTTCTAAAATCAGAAGAAAAGAATGACTTTGGGTATGCATTGAGTTCCGGAGAGAGGCTGGTGGATCCCTCCGCGTACACACTGTTCCCTGGTATAATACCTACACTTAGTGAGTTGGCATCCTTATTAGTTAAGGTTGGTTGTTCTAGCTGCTACAATGAAGGCTGAGAGACTGCCATATCCTTTGTATGACTCCTGATATTCCTTTAAGGTGGACCACGTGAAATTACACTGAGTTGGAAGTGTGGGCATTTCAGTTAAGTTGCCTTTTCTGATGATTTACTTGATACACACAGAAGCGTAATAGAAAATACAGGAAGATGATAGATGATAGAGAGTTTACATTAAGAAACAAGGCGACCTAGGGGAAGAAGGGGCTGTAGAAATGACCATCTACTTCTCAGATGTTTTATGAGTATGGACAAATATTGATTTAAGAGAACAGTGATGCCTGCTGTACCATCCCCTCCAGCCCAGAGTGCCTGAAACACAAAGAAACCAACATTGTTAACACAAACAAAACCAATGACGCTATTAAAGAGGGGGGAAATGTCCTATCGGGTACACTCAGAGCACCAATTTTTAATTTTGAGTTTTTCCTCTGAGTTAGAGGCTAGTGGAGTGACTTGACCTGCAAAATTGACACATTTTAATCTTTGTAACTAAACAATACTTTTGGAATTCTCCCTCATAAATGAAGGCTTCAGAATGGCCATTGAAGTAATCATCTCCCCATTATCTCTTCCCAAAGATGAAAGGTTTTGTATAAAGATTGACTTGCCATCATTAACAGACTAGAAGCGATGCCTGGGCGTTCAGAAAATATGGTCTAAGAGTGAGCCATGAATGTAATGTCTGTGTGTAACCAGAGTCTAGGAAGTCAATAGCAATCATCGTGGTTCTCACTCTTCCCATCGGAGCATCCATCAATGTCCGAGTACAAAGCTCTGCCTTAAGTACAGGATTAGGCCGGCTCCTCGGAGGCCCGTTTCCATAAAGCCGGAAAGGAGATGCCAAACGTGACCTCAGAGCGTTGGACTTCCTTGCCAGTGCATTCCATAGAGAATTTATTATCCAAATTCTGGACAATGAAGGATGTGTTTTAATTAACTTTCTGTCTCTCCAGTGAGTTCTTGAACCCCTCGCTCCCCTTTGTGTAGCTGGAATGACAGACAGGAGCAATCGCCTGCCTGCTTCTGCTCATGTGGGTGTGGGAATCCTTTATTTTTCTAGGCTTGTTCATAGGCAGGCAGCTTTGATTGTGTGTCAAGTCAGCAGTTCCAAGAAACTCGATAGCATTACTCCTGGAATTGTATTTCTAATCATAAGACAGTGCCATGGACTGATTTAAAGCAAGTATGTAACAGAAAAGCCAAGTAAAATTACGTAATCTTAGAAGTCATAAAAGCAGTTATACTACATTCTTGTTCCTCTCTACCCAATTTTTAAACCCTTAATCAAAGTGCAATTGTGTTGATAACTGAGAAGATTTGTGTTCATTGCTATATCCGCATTTCCTGGAATTGTGCATAGTACATAGTAGGTGCTCAATAGATGTTTGTTGAATGAATGGAAAAAAATCCCTTGGAAACTGGCGAAGAAATCCCCTGAGGGGTCAGCTCTACATTCATTCATTCATTCAACCATTATTAAGTAGTTACTATGTATGTCATAGTATTAGGCATTGCATATGCAAGGCTGAATTCCTGTTTGAGTTTCTCAGGCTCCGAGAGGTAGAATTTGGAATATGTGGACGTGTTGACATAATATATTTACTAAAGTTGCTATGGTAGACATGCATTTCAGTAGTCCCACTAACAGAGCAGGGGTTGGGAGTTTCTTTTCCAGAGACCCAGGCTCTAAGACTACTGGGTGGAATTTTAGTAAAATAAGCAGGGACTGAGTAGGAGTTTAGCAACTGTTTTAGAAGCTGCTTTGGCATGAATTTACTCTTATCAAGCCCCACCCATTCCAGGTACTGAAACTCCGAAACCCAAACTGCAATGAGCCAGGAGCAGTGGCAGCACTGAGCTGGGTTAGGCCCTGGCATTCCTACCTAGTGTAGCCCAAGACAGCAGAAGAGGGTCAAGATCTGAGAGCACTGATTTGGAATGCTAGTTCTGCAGGTATCTTACTTCTTGGTAGCCTTGATTTCTTAGTCTGTAAAATGGGGATATAATCGGAATAATAGGGACAGTCACAGGGCTAAGGGAAGTGACCTATTATTACACCTTACTTACAGCCTGCTGCATATACACCCATCAGTTTCATTGAGATTCTGCTGAGGAAGTGTCCCTCCCCTTCCCCATTCGTCACCTGGTTCCTTCCTCTGCTTCCTCTCACTGTGCCTTCATCTACCCATTGTCACCCAAACATACATCATTAACATTATGAAACGCACAAATTTTTCCCATTACACTTTATCTCAGGTTGCACACAACTGATTGAGTGTGGGTATTTCAGGTGCATGGACTCCTCACATAATTAGCTTAACTGAGGTTCCAGTCATGAATCTGTCCCCTACCTCCCTTCTTCTCCCTCCCCAAAGGCATTTTCTCCCTTCCCTTTGTTTCCCACTGCTGGCTGCAGAATAGAATGACTGGTGAGTTTTCTGAAAATACTCCTGGGTCCCACCTTCAGCTATGCAATTAATTGATGGGAGCCTGGACATCATGGTGTATTAAATGTTCCAGAGATTGAGAGTCACTACCCTAAAGCAGAGCTCCCTTTAGGTCCTGGCAGGATGGAGGATGTCTACATAGGCCAAGGTCTGCCAGTCTGAATCAGGTGAATACTACTTCCAACCTAAAGCAGTAGAATTCTGATTCAGTTGGCACTTGGCACTTGCTCAGTCATCATTGCGGAATACGTGAATGGCTGTTTTCTTGCTTTGGACACACCAGCAGTATACTTAACAATTTTGCACGTGGCCTTTCCTGTGCATCACCGTATTGAATCGCCATGCAGCCCACATAGTGCTTGTTGGGTAATGTTCACAGCGAGGCCTGGCTTGCCCATTCCACACTACGAGCCAGCACCAAACCCTTCTATTGTTTATCATCTTGGTGTTGAGCCACTCAAAAAATGGGAACAAATTGGAACAGATTTGGTTTTAAGCTGCTGATTCTGTGTTTCTGCTTGCTGTCCATGATCTACAGTTGTCCCCTTGTATTTATGTGGACTGTCTGGCTCTGCTGCCTCTTACTGCCAGGGGGACAAGATCTGTCCAGTCCAACTGGCCTCTCGGCCTCTGTCCTGGTGCCACGTTCTCCTCCATTCCAGGAGCAGGAACCAGGTTCCGCTGGCTCAGTCCTCTGCCTGACTTCCTTCTTGCATTGTTTAGATCCTCATCACCCCACATAAAATCTTAATCACCATTTCCTGAAATACGGAGCACATCATCAGTAATCTGGGGACAGCTGATGTTGGCAACTGATCTGTGAACATGTCAAGTTTCATTGATTAGCATGTATTCAGCTCCTGTGAAACTTTAGACAATTTCCTAAAGACCTAAATGACACATGAATTATGCCTCATTTTATTATGCATTCTTAAGAGTTGAGTAAACCAAATGTCTATTGTTATTTTTCTATTATCTACAGTCTGAATCGAGGCGTCTCACACTGCAGGGTGCTTAGGAATCATCTGTAGGGCTGGAAAAACACAGATTGCTGACCCCACCCCTAGAGATTCTGACTTAGTAGGTCTAGGATGGGGTCAGGGGATGCTGATGGTGCTGGTCCGTGGACCACATTTGGAGTAGCACTGGCTTAAATCACAGATATCCCATCCTGGGTTGACAGTTTATATTTGAACTTCAACCTGACCATTATTGAGAAACCCCAGCAGGAAGAACTTGTGGCAAGATAATAATTTGCTTGGTTCTCTTTAGTTTGCCATTATTATATTTTTCTATTCTAGACAGAGTCCATTTTTATCTCCAATGTTTCCTTTAATCCCTAAGTACCCCAAGATGCAGAACCCCCCATTGTGTAGAGTTTTATTTTCTGAGTTTTTACCCCAGTGAAGCATCTTTTAATAGACATGTGAGCCTTCACCAAATGCATTATGTCATCCTTCTGAGCTCTGCAGCGAGAAGAATGATATGCCTTTGGATCTGATGTGAAATGATGGCTTCAGTGTATCCATGATGAAGCAACTCTGATTTGGGAGAGTGCCCAGAAGTGTGACAGAAAACCCTGTGGCTGGGGTGGAGTGGGAAAGGGTGGCCTGTGACTCCTACTCAAGCCTCCTACCTCCATGCTTGCGTGAGATCTGTCTCTTCCCAGGCTGCCACATTCAAAAGTGGGTTTTATTTTTAGAGAAGAAATCATTAGTCATTAGACTAGCTCAAGCTTCTTTTTTCCCTTTGGGTAAATTTTAAGAGCTTGATCTTTATAAGAAAATGTTCAGGCTGTTAAAAGAAATGGTGAAATGATTATAGCCTTGGTGTAGCGAACCCATTTGCTTCTTCCAGAAAAAGGCAGACTTCTCACTAGAGCTACTGCTTTCAGTCCCTACATCTAAATCAGCTTTGTCTTTCCCATATTGTTAGAGAAGCCCCTGACTCATGATTTCCTGGCCCCCTCAAACTTAAGATTTCAAACGAATTTTATCATGCACTGAATATTTACTTTTTAAGCCCATTATAAAAATCTCATAATGGAAGTTGATTCTTAGCAAAATAGCCCTCTGGCTTAGGTATGTACAAATTTTCACTTAACAAAAAGATTTAATAGATATAATCTATATTGAAGCAGAAAACAAGATTTCTCTGATATCTTTAAATTCAGGGCTAAATTACAAGATCTTTTAACATGTTTCCATTGCCCTGGGCTAAATACATGTTATGTTAATGGTTTTACTACTAAAAAATCCACCAAAATAGCCAACTTCTGGTTTTAATTAAATTGTATCTGTCAATGTGTAGTTGGGAATGTCATCATTTTGAAGCATATCAAAAATTCATAGTCACATGATGACTGAGAAATCCCAGCCCTCCCCTGGGAGGGACACAGCACATTCCATTGCATCCCTCCGTGCCCCCGCCCCTCCCCACAACTGTAACATTTTATTTCTGACATTTAATCTTAGTGCGACAGAGACCATCAATTCAGGAAAGCAGGAGGTAGAGTTTTGCAAAGGGATACCAGAAATCCAAAGGGAAGGGATTCTAAAATATGGCAACCCAGGGGTTTCTGTGGTCTCGAGGCTAGAGGAAGGGCCATTGCATGAGGTAGCCAACAGCAGCTCCTCTGCTTTGGTGGGGTGATGGAGAAAGAGGAGAGAGACCGGCTATGAGTCTCAGTCAGTCTTCTGCTTTTCTACTTAAGACAATCGAGTGGCAAATTAAGATGGCCGCAAAATCTTTGACATGCCTCCCACGGGAGGAAGATTCTGTATCCCCTCCACTTGAATCTGAGTGGGCTTTCTGGTGGCTTGAGCAATAGAATACAGTGGAATGTTGCTGTCTCAGTTTCTGGACCTTAAAAGACATGACGCTTCTAATTCCTGTCTCTTAGAACACACTGTTCTTGGAACCCAGCCACCATGCTGTGAGGAAGACTAAGCAGCTCTGCGGAAACACCCACATGGAGAGAACTGAGGCTAGATCCAGCTAACACAAATTTGGCAGCCATATGAATAGGCCGTGTTGGAGTTGGATGCTCCAGCTTCAGTGGAACTGCCCAGTTGCCACTCTGTGGTATAGACAAGTCTTCCTGCTAAGCCCTGCTCACTTTGCTTATTCAGGGTAACATAAATGGTTGTTGTTATTTTAAACTGTGGAGTTTTGAAGTCATTCTTTATGCAGCAATAGATATCTAGAACAATTAGCATCTCCTTTTTCTACTGCATCCCATAGCTGCCCCTAGAGATACTGCCAAGACCAGGCAATGGCTCTGACGCCAGAGCTGTTCAGACAGGTTCCTGCTGGAATTTCCAACCCCTTGTATGGCCTTGGGTATGTCCATCCAGTTCTTTTCCCTGGCAAATGCCGTGTCCAAAATGTTTTCTGTTCTTTCCCCTAGCTCCATCATCCACATTGTTGTCTTGTCTCATTCAGAGCCCACTGATTAGCCAAGTAGTGTGTTTGGGGTCAAGAGCAAGAAGCAGCCTGAAATTTCCAACTGGCTGCTAGTCATTATTCCAACAAAAAGCTTGTATCAAGATTAAAAGCCTTGCAGTCTTCTGTATTCCCACCTCGGTGACATAAATATACATACCTTTAAGGGTGTAGCTAAAATCTATGGTATTGTTAAATTCTGAGCAGGGATTGGTGACAATGAGCTAAGAGTAAGGATTGGCCTGTCGGTGGCCACAGGATGGGCCTGAATATTTCTAGGAAGGTGAGGACACTCGCTGTTAAGAAACAGGAAATGGGGAGGGCATCAGAAATACACTTAGGTGGTTAATGCTAAGGGAGATTGTACTCCTGAGTCCCTATTTGTCAGGCTGATGCTGAAACATCACCATGATTAATACTAATACTCCTACTCGCTAACAGTACTGCTTTCTTTGTGCCAGCTACTGTTGCGACACCCTGTATGAATTTAGGTGGGTGCTATTAGTATCCCCGACTTATGCCTGGGGAAACTGAGGAGTCAAGAGAGGACACTTGGCCAACATCACATGGCCTGGCAGTGCATAACAAAATTCAGAAACCAGGATTCAATCCCAGGGCGTCTGGCTCCATCGTCTGTCACCAGCTTTGGCTGAAATCTGAACTCTAGGCACAGAGGCTGTGGGGAGACCCATTTGAGTTCACAATACACTTTTAGTCCTTGGCTCAAATCATGCATCATGTCACACTCATGTCACGTGGACTGAGATGCTTCATTTTTCTTATTTTAAACACATTTTAATCTCAAATATATCATATGTGCCTTTGTTGGCTGCTTGAAATATTTCTCAGAAGAAGGCCAAGTGTAAATAAACAAGTACACAAAGGTAGGTTATAAAAGCAGATGTAAAAGACAACAGAGTAGCTCCACGTAAGAAGAATTAAGACTTTGAGGTCCACCTCATGGCCAGCTAGCCCAATGGCCTTGACTGCGATGAACCAGGAAACTAGGTGATATCTGCATTAGGCACGTGTTCCTGAGTTTCCAGGCATTCTAATAACCCTGATTATAGTGGCTTTAAAAATATTAATTTTTCCTAAAAAAAAAAAAATAAATTTTCCTTTAAAAAATAGGTATAGGCTTTTATTTTTTATTTTTTCAGTCTATAAGCATGTCTTAGTTGCCCACAGAGAGTTGAATGTATACTCCATGATATGTGTTTTGCCAAAAGGATAGCCTCCAGCTCAGAGACTTACCTGATTATATTAAAACCTACCTTTGCATTAAGTTGCATGCATAATTTAAACTGACTGTAACACCTCAAAGAGACCCCAAAACACATCCATTCTTCCTCACTGGGCAGAAATAAGTATACACTCCATAACTGTAAAGAATGTGACCCATTTCAGAGAAAGGGGTATTTTTAAAAAAATATCCCATTTGTGTATCAAAAACAATGTAGTTATCTAATATAAATGCAAAGACATTACAAATATTGTTTAAAAATTCATGAACCTACTATTTAATGTATTCAGAATAAAGTCAGAAGGTTTTTATAGGCAGACATAAAACAAATGTCCTATATTCTCACCACTCTGCTTTTTTCCAATGTTTCATATCAACTGTGTAAACAGTCGATACTGAATAGTAAAGAGGTGTTGCTGAGCAGGCAATGGACTTCAAGTAGATGAACTTGGCCTGGGAAGACTGAACATACCATTGGGGCATATTATTCTTACTTATGGTTTAATCTGATAGCTACTAACTTGTAGTCAATAGCTTTAAGATGTTGAATGAAAAAGGGAGAGTAACTGCCTTTGTAAGGAGAACACAGCAGGGAGAGTAAGTGTGACCAGCTTGGGAAATGTACATTTTCTGTATCCTTTGAAGTTGCAAAAAAATTCCTCCATTTTTTGGGGGAAATTATTTTTTGTAAAGCTTTTTACATCTAAAGTTTTTAAATTTAATGAAATTATTTTTTGAAGTTAGAAACCTAGAAATGTTTTGAATGACTAGTTCTCATAAAAATCGCTGCATTTCTGTTAAAATGGGCCACGACTATTAATTTACTAACTAGATGTATATCCGTTTTTATTTTGGGTTCCATTGGCATTCTTACTTCAATTTCAGGGAAAGCAGGTAAGCAGCAAGTGGCAAAATGAGGTAGTTGGAGCCACAAATGCCAGGGTCTGAGTTTGTGAGCCAGTTTTGAAACTCCTTACCAGCTGTCTGTCCATAGGCAAGTCTGTTTATGCCTTAATTTCTCACAGTGTAAAATGTAGATAATGAGACCTACTTTTGCTATGTCAGGAAGTTATCTTGGCAAGGAAATGACAAATTGGGTGGGATAATGTTTGCAAATAGAAAATTGATATGCATAAGGAGACACTTATTAATTCCTTATAAATAAACCAGCATTTATTTAAAATATTTACTATGTGACTGCTATATGTAGGTCAATACTCTAGGTTTTGTGAAGATTTAAAAAGTAAATCTAACAATTGTCACCCCAATAAACTTTAGTTTAAAAAAAATAAATGAATAAAGCGATAGTTCCTATAGTCCATTCCAGAAACTTACAGTAATAAAAGATCAGCAAACTTTCTGTGGAGAGCCAGTAGTTGAGAGCCAAATCGTCTCTGTCGCAACTACTCAGCTCTGCTGTCATAGAGCAAATGCAGCCATAGACAATATATAAAAACAAAAAAACGAGCATGGCTGTGTTTCAATAAAACTTTATTTATAAAAACATGCAGTGGGCCACATTTAGTCTACAAGCTGTAGTTTGCTGACCCTGGGTCTAATCAGATAGATGATGTGCATGGAAAACTATAATATGTGGTCAGAGTACTAAATGTTACAAATGAAATAGATGAAGAATGAATGACATCCAGGACACTGTCAATTTGAGTTAGGCCCGGAAACATGTCATGTTTGGATTTGTAGAAGTGGAGGAAGACGTTCCTAGCAGAAAAGACAGCCCAAGAAAAGATACAAAGGTGGAAATATGAAGGCGGTATTTAAAGAAGAGCAAGCAACTTGGCAAATCTGTACGGTAGAGTTAGAAGCAAGAATTCACTGGAGTTGGGCATAAGAGAGGAAAACTGTACATAGTCACTTAAGCATAAGCTGTATGATTTCTGACCTCAGCCCAACCCCTTAATGAATACTAAGCTGTAGTTGTTAGGAAAGCATTTCTTACATTTTTGGTTGGTTAGAATAGTCTTCCATGTTTGTATGTTGCAGAATCCTTTTAGGTATTTCTAAGGATGTATTGTAACTTGTAATTATTTGCCAACAGTGGTCTGTCTATCTTCATGCTGCTACACGCATTACTCATTAATCAGTGAAGAAGTACACATAAGTTGGCCACTCCGAGGACAGAACCATGAGGAGGAATGTCTGATTTAGTGCAGGGACTAATAACTCTCTACAGTGTTCAGTGTGGTGGTCTCTAGCCTCATGTGGCTATTTAAATTTAAATACAGTTTTAAATTCAGTTGTAGTAGCCACATTTCTAGGGTCCAATATCCACTTGTGTCTAGTGGCCATTGTACTGAACAGTGTAGATATAGAATATTTTTCACCATCCCAGGAAGTTCCGTTGAACCATGCTGCTCTCAAGAGATAAGAAGACAAATAACCATTAAGCATTGACTTACAATCTTGGTGCTGGAGATTTGGGTGACAGTTATGACATTTGGTAACTGGCTCCACTAACAAATACAACACTTTCTAAGTATTCCTTTTGTTATCTGTGGTATAGGATAATAATAGTACTTGCTTAAAGGTAGTTATGAAGATAAAATATTGCCTAGCTCTTTGGAAGGTGTAAAACACTACATAAGTATGACATTGCTGTTATTTCAGTGATATCCTCTATGCATTCAAGCAAATTCCATTATATGTTTATTTGCCTCCATGTACAAAATCATGTAATTTGCAAATAGTTTTGCTTTTTCCTTTTTTTAAATCCAGGTGCCTTTTATTTCATTTTCTTATTGCTCTGGCTAAAGTCTCCAGTATACAATGTTGAACAGAAGTAGTGAGAGCAGACATTCATGTTTTGTTCCAGATCTTAAGTGGAAACTTTTCACTCACTCACCATTAAGTGTGATGTTACCAGGGGTTATTTGTAAATGCCTTTTATTGAGTTGAAGAAGTTCCCTGCTTTTCCCAGTCTGTTGAGGTTTTGTTTTGTTTTTCTTTTGTTTTGTTTCATCATGAAGATGTGTTGGTCCTTTCTCCCTTCTGTTTATTCAGTTTATCACCTATTTGTAGGTCTTTCACTTACTTTTTTCCCCTCTTAATTCCTTATGGGCATGGAAACCAGCTATGTAACTGGTTATACCTAGCATCCCCTAAAGAATCTTCTTTCTCTGACCATCAGGAAGGCCAGACAAGAGTACATGGATGGACTAGACAAATCCATGGCACCTTCATTAAGTCTACTGCTATTGAATCAGTGCAGAATTCATGTCCTACCACACTGAGAAACATTATATTTTGGCAGAAGAACCGTATACCATTAGTGTCTTTAATTTATTATTTTGACATGGAAAAAATGGAGTTTGTTATCCATGTGGTAGCCTGCTTTTGGGGAGATGAGGATAGAAGAAGGAGACAAAAGAAGATAAGATGAAGCATGGGAAAGGAAACTGCATGAGCGAAGATATGGAAGTAGAAATGATCATGAAATATTCAAGACGTAGTTAGTGATGAGACTGAGCTGATGTATATGAATTTAGATGTTTTTGCAGCATAAGTAGTACTAAGTCCTCAAGGTCCTCCCATAAAACTTCAATTTATGGACAGATTTAATGAACCTAGACCTGGAATCCTGTTGTTCACAGTGGTCTCATGGTTGAGAGAGAGCCATTAATCATTCTCTAGAATCCTAAGGAAATTGTCTCTCAATAGAAACAAAAAAATAACTCTGTAGTTCTTTATAATAACCACTCAAGCAGTACATTTCAGTGTTTCAAAACCTTTTCTGGGCCAGCCCAGTGGCTCAGGTGGTTGGAACTCCATACTCCTAACTCCGAAGGCTGCCGGTTCGATTCCCACATAGGCCAGTGGGCTCTCAACCACAAGGTTGCCAGTTCAATTCCTCGAGTCCCGTGAAGGATGGTGGACTCCGCCCCCTGCAACTAAAATTGAACATGGCACATTGAACTGAGCTGCCGCTGAGCTCCCAGAATGCTCAGTTGGTTGGAATGCATCCTCTCAACCACAAGGTTGCCGGTTCGACTCCTGCAAGGGATGGTGGGCTGCGCCCCCTGCAACTAGCAACGGCAACTGGACCTGGAGCTGAGCTGCGCCCTCCACAACTAAGACTGAAAGGACAACAACTTGACTTGGAAAAAAGTCCTGGAAGTACACACTGTTCCCCAATAAAAGTCCTGTTCCCCTTCCCCAATAAAATCTTAAAAAAAAAAAAAAAAAAAAAAAAAAAGAAACACAAGTACTTCAAAGGAAAATGTATTTTAAAAAAAACACCTTTTCTTTTTTCAGGAAAGGTAAACAGGTTTTGTTGTGTTCTTTTTTTCATTATATGCCCAACCTCCCTTTATTTTCTATGTATTAATCTGAGGAGTTGTCAAGCCCTTTATATCCATGGTCAAGGACAGATTTTACAGTTTTCCAAAGATCTCATCATTGTGGAGTACATGGCAAACATGAGATCTGGGGCCTTTATATGTTGTATTCCTCCATCCAGCTCAATGTCAGACTTCCTTTGTTTTAGTTGCAGTGCCAATTTGTTGCCTCATATTTAATTCATTGACCTCCAACTACTGTCTCAAACTCTGGTGATGTCAGTCCTATTATCTTAACTCCTGTATCAGTAGATGTCTGGATAGCTTCTTCATTGCCCATGTCCCCTTTCTGAGATAGTTATCATTTTTATAGCTCCATCTCCCTCCTGGGTACCCGGCCCTTACCAGGCTTCCTCTTCATTCCAAAGAAACCTGACAAATGTACTTACACTATGGCATAAGAAGCTTCAGATGTTCTCTCTCCCTGAGTGTAAACATTTTAAAACAGGACATCAAGGAGTGGTGTGGTAGACAGCTTCTGACATGGCGCCCAATGAACCTTGTCTCTTTTATTCACTCACTTGTGTGATTCCCTCCTCTTGACTTTGGGATGTACTTACTGATTTGCTTCTAGTCAATAGAATTTGACAATAGTGATGGGATGTCACTCCTTTGGTTAAGTTACAAACAATGGTAACTTCTGTCTTGGTGGAGACTCACTGTTGCATTCTTGATTTGAATGCTTTGCTGAAGCTGCTGTGTTGGGGAGGTCCCCAAGGCAAGGAAGTGAGGGCACCCTCTGACACGAGTCAGTGAGTAACTGAGCCTCTCAGTTTAACAGCATGCAAGGAACTAAATCCTGCCAACAATGACGTGAGCTTAGAATTGGATCCTTCCCCAGCTGAACCTTCAAATGACTCTCCAGACCCTGGGCTGAAACCTTGATGTAAGCCTCATTAGAGACCGGGAAGCAGAGGACACATCCAGATCTCTGACTCACAGAAATGGTGAGATAATAAATGTATGTCATTTTAAGTCACTAAATTTGGGGGTAACTTGGTATGTCGCAATAGATGGGTAACACAAGTGGTTAATAAATACTGAATCCAAAGTAATGATCTCCAAATGGTGGACATCCAGGCATCTAGAAGCAGGAAGGACAATAGTTTGGAGCAGGGGCTGTCCTACTGTTCTTAAATATAAGGTCATCTTTACTAGGAACAACTACCGTCTTTCCCCGAAAATAAGACCTAGCCGGACCATCAGCTCTAATGCGTCTTTTAGAGCAAAAATTAATATAAGACTGGGTCTCACAACATGATGTGATATAATATAATATATAATATAATATAATACCAGGTTTTATATTAATTTTTGCTCCAAAAGAGGCATTAGAGCTGATGGTCGGGCTAGGTCTTACTTTCGGGAAAACAGGGTAAGAACCCTACAATTCTTTAATAATCAACTCTTCAGGGTTTGCTTTGCTCAATTTACAATTACCATTAGTGTGTAATGGTAATTATATAGGCCGATTTCTGAGGTTATTAGCTTTTTCTTCCTTTATGATTTGACTCAGATATGTCGTCATTGAACTGCTGCACCAGGTTTGTACTCATGCAATTCTCCAACTTGTCAGAGTTATTTCATTTGCTTCTTTTCAGCTGTCAGCCACATCCCCCAACTTGGCATTCTTAGGAAAATGTTATGTGAGTACAGGTAACCCCTGTATAACATGGTTGTTAGGTTCTTAAAAATTGCCGTGTTATGCAAATCTGTGTTATATGAAACAAAGAACTAGTACAAAAAAGGAGGTTAGGTTCCCAAAATTGAAAAACATACTATTATATTTTTATAATTAAGAGAATTATCTTTATTAAAGTAATTTTCACCAAAAGTATAACATTAGTATCTATTGAATAATGTTTTCTTTGTCATCACTACTAAGCTTTTATTATTATGTTTCGTGTTGTTTGGGGATTTCCCTAATTTCTAATGAGATATCTTTTTGCTCCTTAAAAGCTCTTATTACACTCCATGTTGTTCAGGGATTTCTCTAATTCTCAAACTGTGTTAGAGTGAAACCGTGTTCTAGGATGCCGTGTTGTACGAGTGTGGGGACAGAGCCAGGAGTGCAGTTTCCAGGCTCTGGGCCTCACATGGAAAGGTGTTGGCTCAGGTAGTAGATGGCCATCAACTGTGATTGGATGGCCATCAGCTGTGGCTAGTTGGATGTCAGCTGTAACCAGTGACCATTGGCCACTAATATAACTGCCGTGGCTACGCTAGCAGCGGATGGTGGCTGGCAAACACAGATTGCAGTTAACATGGCGGATTGCAGTTAGCAAGGGGTTGGTTGGTTGGTTGGTTGGTTGGTTGGTTGGCTGGCAGGCAGGCAGAGAAGCGGATAGCGTGGCTCCTGCTCCCTGTGTCTCCAACCCAGCCACCAGCGAGAATATAGTGGTATGACTCCCCTACCTATGGCTCCGTGGGTGTTCCTTTTTGGCCTCACCATGTCCTGTGTTGTTGTGCAGGGAGCGGAAGCTGAGACCCCACCTGACAATGAGGGTTTCCCCCAATTCTTAAACCATGTTAAAGCAAAACTGTATTAAAGCAAAACCGTACTATAGAAGTGCTGTGTTATACGGGGGTTACTTAGATAGTCTTTAAGCCCGTTACCTAAATCACACACACAAAAAGCATCATGGTGCACCGAAAACTAACCCTTATGGAACTGACTTAATACAAATCATGTATTAGTGCTTCTTTGAAAATGATCCTCAGATCAAGTTTATTATTTAAACTATACTTTCCTAGTTTGTTTGTTTGTTTGAGAAGCATGAAATGTGCTTATCAAAAGCCTCACTAGACCCAGATCTCATTTTTCTCCTACATGTCCCTTAAGCCAAGAATGGATAGCTGTCTGCTCAGGTTGTCTCCACGCTTTCATCCAGAGGATGCCAGACTCAGATTTGGCAGTGCAGGTAATTGCTGTCAATAATGCCTCCATGTATTCCTTATAGGAAGCAGCAACAAGAAAAAGGGCAGGAGCTTCTTAAGGTCTGTCTGTCTGTCTCTCTGCTCAAAGAAGAGAGAAGACAACTGCTGCCTGTGAAGGACCAACCTGCTGTCTCTCTAACGCATGGCATTAAGCATTCTGTGCTATGAGTAGTAAATTACCCGTTTTTATATCACTTAGATTATACAATGAAAAGCGAAGGGCTACCTGACTTAATTGTTACAAGTCATACCATATTTTGCTGTGTATAATGCTCACACACTTTTTTGGCCCAAACTTTGAGGAAAAAAAAAATCTTTCCATTTAATTTTTTAATCAAATTTTTGTTTGTTTACACTTAGGTACTTGTTTTTTTATATTATAAAGGAATCTTACCATTTATTTTTAACATATTATGGTACAAGAAAATTTACATAACAAATTAGTTACATAAATTAGATACCAGGTACAAGAAATTTTGTGTACCGGTAACACATTTATGGTATTTACGCATCCTAGAAGGCTAAGAACTCTTAGTCGTTGCAAGTTCTTCGTAAGTTCAACAAAACTGATTATCGTATTCCAGAGTATTATTTTGCATACAGATATCGTTATTGATTTCTAGAGTTACACTTTTAACTCATAAGCATAAATAAAAGAATTAAAATCATTTATACAGGTACAGAATTAGTACCACCCATGTGTAATGTGCATTCTTATTTTTCCCTCATAAATTTGGGCAAAAAAGTGCATGTTGTACACAGCAAAGTACGATATTTCTAATGTTACATTCCAGTTGTTTTGTGAGTCTGGAAACTCGCTTCTGCAAGCTCAAACATTTGACTGCGTCTGACCTGTGTGAAAGGGTATATGTGTCCCTGTCTGCTTGGTGTGTGTTTTGCAGAGAAGTAAACCAGGGATTGTGGAAAGCAATAAAGAAAGCAAAAGATAGTACTCTTCCATCAGAGTTTTCAATGAGTGCTTTGAAGAGGGAAAAACAGAATAAAAAAAAAGTCTATGGATACAAAAAATGGAAATATATTCATACTTGATTTTGTGTGTGTGTGTGTGTGTGTGTGTGTGTGTCTGTGGTGGATGTATAGTTGTGTGTATATGTTTAAGGAATTCTGGAGAGAGAGCCTTGAATGGTTGCTGAAAATACATGGCATCAAGTGCTTTGTGGTTTTATCGAGTGGAAGCAATAACTACATGTACTGCAGGCTATGACAGCAGTGGGGTAGAAAGATCTAACGCTCTTGTTGCGATGATTCAACATCAAATCTCCCTCCATTTCCCAAACAGATAACAGCATAAAATAACATTCCGTTTGGTAAAAGGACAAGTAAGTTAGCTTGATGAGGACACCGTGGTGGGACCCAAAGATACATAAAGAAAAGCAGGAATGGGGGCATTTTCTTTGCTGCATTTCTGTAATTGGCAGCACTGTGCTGGATTTGGGGGGGCAGAAATCATGCTTTAAAAACAATTAATTCCAAGAGTGTGATCAAAATGATTGACCTTCATGCAGAAGTTCAGGAATATAAAAAAATATGGCTCCACCTATGTTATAGTTTATTTCATAGTAAATTTTAAAAACTTAAGTTTCTAGTTTTGGTTGTTTGGCTATCTCCCCAGTTTGAAGGTAGGCAGGAGAGAACACAGTGCCCCGTCACCCAGTTAATTCCTATTTATTTCTTAGGTTTCACTTACCAATATGTTTTTTGTGATCCTCTCATCTTCCCCAGGCTAGATCGCATGGCCTCATTATATGCTCTCATGTCAACCTGTACTTTTTCATTGTTCCATTTCTCAAGGCTTGACATTGTATAATGTAATTATTTCTTTTATGTGTATCACCAAATAGCTGATATTTGTTGGCCCCCTTTTTATTGAGATATAGCTGACATACAACATTCTATAAGTTCAAGGTATGTAATGGGTTGATTTGATACATTTATATATTACTATATGATTATGTGCCTTAGCTCACACCATTACGTCACATAATTATCATTTCTTTTTTGTGGTGAGAACATTTAAGATCTCGTCTCTTAGCAACTTTGAAGTATATAGAGCAGTGTTGTTAACTGTAAGCAGTATGTCATGCATTAGATCCCCAGGACTTATTTATTTTCTAACTGCAAGTTTACACCCTTTGACCAACATCTTCCCAATTCCCACACTCCTCAGTAACCACCATTCTACCCCATTTCTACAAGTTCAGCTTTTTAAGATTCCACATGTAAGTGAGATCCTACAGTATTGGTCTTTCTCTGTCTGACATTTCACTTAGCACAATGCCCTCTAGGTCCATCCATGTTGTCTTGTGGCTGAATCTATTCAGACAGCCCAACACTTAGGTTGTCTTCATGTCTTGGCCATTGTGAATAATGTTGGAATAAACATGGGAGTGTACCATGTTTTCCCCAAAATAAGACCTAGCCGGACAGTCAGCTCTAATGCGTCTTTTGGAGCAAAAATTAATATAAGACCCGGTCTTATTTTACTATAATATAAGACCGGGTATAATATAATATGATATGATATAATATAATATAATATAATATAATATAATATAATATAATACAATACAGTATAATATATAGCGGGTCTTATTTTAGTATGAGACCAGGTATAATATAATATAATATAATATAATATAATATAATATAATATAATATAACCGGGTCTTATATTAATTTTTGCTCCAAAAGACACATTAGAGCTGATTATCCGACTAGGTCTTATTTTGGGGGGAACACAGTAGTTATCTTTTTGAGATCCTGTTTTTATTTCCTTTGGATAAATGCCCAGAACTGGAATTACTGGATAATAAGGTAGTTCTGTTTTTAATTTTTTTGAGGAACTTCAATACTGTTTTCCATGCGGCTGCACCAATTTACATTCCCACCAACAATGCACAGGGTTCTCTTTTCTTCACATTCTTGCCAACACTTGTTATCTTTTGTCTTGTTGATGATAGTCATTCTAACAGGTGTGAGGTGGTATCTCATTGTGGTTTTTATTTGCATTTCTCTGATGATTAGTGATGTTGAACATCTTTTTCATGTACCTATTGGCCATTTGTATTTTTTGGAAAAATGTCTATTCAGCTCCTCTACCCATTTTTCAATTGGTTTGTTCTTGTTATTGAGTTGTATGAGTTCTTTATGTTTTGGATATTAACCACTTATGAGCTATATTGTTTGCAAATATTTTCTTCCACTCTGTAGGGTGCCTTTTCATTTTGTTGTTTCTTTTGCTGTGCAGAAGATTTTTAGTTTGATGTATTCCCACTTGTTTGTTTTTGCTTTTGTTACTTGTGTTATTGCCCCTTTATTCTATCTAAAATAACTGTTTTGTTTCAGGTGGACATTTTCCTACCTAAAGTCTACATTTCCTACGCTCCTATGCATCTATAGCTAGCCATGTGACATAATTCAGCACCATTAAGATGTAAGTAAAATTGTAAAGGGAAGCTTCAGGGAGTGACCTTTAAAATGGCAGCAGATACAGCTGACTTGGGTGGCTTTGGCCTATCACATTTCCTCTTTTCCTGTTTAGGGCACAGTCACAATATCGGAAGATACGCAGCCACTTTGCAGCTATTAGGTAAACAAGCATTAGATAAAAGCCATATACTGTGCTGAGGTTGAGTAAAAAGACAGATGCAGAATGGATTCCCCAATGGCATCACAGAGCCACCATACTCCTTCGGACTTTATTGTAACACAAGAAAAATAACTGCTTTGCTGATTTGTCTTTGCTGTTTTCTTTTCAGTTTCTCTTGTAGTGGTACAGAAGGATAAGCAAAGCAGGAAGGATATTGACTATTTTATCAAGAGAAGAGAGCTGAGTTTCGTTAGACTGGGGAGTGACATGAGGAAAGGTCATACCCTTTCCTAGGAAATCATGACTGGAGAAGTCAATAGAAGAGAAGAAAGTTGAGGGTGAGACCAAGACATCACTAAAGAGCAATGGGAAAAGTGCTCATTATGAAGGAGTTAAGTCAAAGGAAGTGGAAGGGAAATGATGAGAGTCTGTTGGCTATGTAATGTCCCTATTGTTAAGTGTGGTTGGGTTTAGGAGAGGGGCTCAATGTGGTTAGTGTTCTTATGTGCATTAAGCAGACCAGAGTGCATTAAATGGGGAATGAATTGATTTTACACGACTGTCCTCTGCCATCCTTTTAGAAAAGTAATGACTAATGCAGCCCTGCAAATGTGTTTCTCCGGAAAAGCGTTTGGGGAAGGAAGATTTATTTTACCTAATCCCTTTCATCTATATTATGGATTACTTCGTATGCTTATTTGACCTTGAGAACTCTACTTCTGGCCAGTAGGTAAAGCAAGTCTAACCTAAAAAGAAAATTTATATCGAGTACTATCCTTACAAAATCAGCTGTTTGTGTCAGATTTTTTCCGTACTTAAATGTATAGAGTACACATGGCAAACTCTGCTTTCGGAAGGTGAGATTTACGCGCTACAGCACAGCTCATGTTAGGCAGGTCACAACGTGGCTGTGTACTCCTCCCCGTGCCACATTCCTTCCTCCAGAGAGATCTCAAATGACTCCAGCTATGGCCCGCAGACTGTCCACACTAGGGAAAGGCCCAGACTTCTCATGAAGCAGTCCAAAGCCTCTCATTGGAGGCAAACTCTGACCTCCTGAGTTTGACACTGTTCCTCTATTTTCTCCATTCACCAGGCTATTGTTCACCTTAGAATAGTGCCTGCCCCATATATCAGTCCTATTTAGATCCTCCTGCTTCTCGCTGATTAACCTAGCTTTGGAATCTTTACTTGCCTTGATGTTGAATAGCTGTGTACCTTGCTTACTGGCTTGCCTTCTGGCTTCTGATCCATTTCCTTCTCAGACTTCCCGTACTTGCTCCATCAGTAATTACCACTCTGCCTCTGCTTCCTTGGTTTCTTGGCTGGGCTTTTGCAACTCTTTGAGTTCTTTTACAGGGCTGAATGCAGAAAAGCAGAAGGGCGGACTGTTTGGCAAGAACTTTTTATGAGCACATAACCTGCACATATCACAGCCATACGATAGAAAGCACACTTCCTGCCTGTGATTGTGTTTATAACATCCTTTTCTCCACCAGTGAAACCAGTTAGTCCCTGGAATCCGATTTTATAAGCAGCCTTCGTATGTCCGCATTTCAAACCCTTATCAATCAATTCCTTTCCTATCCTTCTCTTTTTTCTTTTTTCTCTTTTCTTTTCTTTTCTTTTCTTTTCTTTTCTTTTCTTTTCTTTTCTTTTCTTTTCTTTTCTTTTCTTTTCTTTTCTTTTTTCTTCTCTTCTCTTCTCTTCTCCCTCCCTCCCTCCCTCCCTCCCCCCCTCCCTCCCTCCCTCCCTCCCTCCCTCCCTCCCTCCCTCCCTCTCTCTCTCAGTTTTATCTCAAAGGAACACCGAACTCAGCCATTCATAGAAGAGCTTGTTCAGGCCAAATCAACAGTCAATGAAGAGTCAAAGATCCATTGCCCCCCAATAAGGGAGAGGTTTATGATACAAAACTATTACTTTCTCCTATATGGTATAGAAAGATATTTTTATTAATACTTTATTTTTAGAGCAATTTTAGGTTCACAGCAAAATTGAGGGGAAGGTGCAGAGTTCCCATATACCCCTGCCCCACACATGCACAGCCTCCGCCATGATCAGCATTCCCACCAGAGTGGGCACATTGGTTACAATCAGTGAACCTACACTGACACCTCATAGTTACTCAAAGTCCAGCGTTTGCATTATAGTTCACACTTTGTGTTGTGCATTCTGTGGGTTTAGGCAAATGTATAATGACATGTATCCATCATTATAATATCACACAGAGTAGTTTCATTACCCTAAAAATCCTCTGTGCTCTGCCTATTCATTCTGCCCCTCCTTATCCCTGGCAACCCCTCATCTTTTCACCGTCTCCATAGTTCTGCCTTTTCCAGAATGTCATGTAGCTGGAATCATACACTATGTAGCCTTTTCAGACTGGCTTCTTTCTCTTAGTAATGTGTTTAAGGTTCCTCCGTGGCTTTTCATAGCTTGATAGTTCATTTCTTTTTAGTACTGAATAATTCATTGTATATACCACTGTTTATTTATCCATTTACCTACTGAGGGACATCCTGATGGGTTCCGAATTTGGCAGTTATGAATAAAGCTGCTATAAACATCTGTGTACAGTTTGTATATGGACATACGTTTTTAACTCCTTTGGGTAAATACCAAGGGAAATGGTTATTGGATCATATGGTAAGAGTATGTTTCATTTTGTGAGAAATCACCAAACTGTCTTCAAAAGTAGCTGTGCCATGCTGCATTCCCACCATTTTGCATTCCTACTGCTCCACATCCTCACCAGCATTTGGTGTGGTCAGTGTCCTGGATTTCGGCCATTTTAATAAGTGTGCAGTGTTCTGTATGTTTTTTTTTCCGTTGTTGTTGTTCTGTTTTGTTTTGAATTTATTTCCTAGTGACAGTGTTTTTATTGTTCCTGGGGAATGGAAACTAAGTGGTAAGTAGTTCTCTGTTGCTTGTTCAGATTCAAATCTGCAGGTCCTGATCCTCTCCCAAATGTTTAAATGAAAAAAATAAAAATCACTGACTCAACACACGTAAAGCACTTTGGGAAGTGTCTAGTGCAACATAAGCACTTTGCTATTGTCTGCTATTATTTTAACTAAAAGTTCACGTCCATTCATGAGAATTGCTGGCAGCGTGCATGTTGTGAGCCCATTGGGTAGCGCAGGAAAGTTGCTGATTTGAATCTTCATTGGTAGGTAGGCCCCACTCATTCCTTGCTAAAAGACACCCATTAAAACTTTTCAACACTGGGATTTCTCTCAGAAATTGATCTGAAGATGAAATACTTATGATTCAGCCAGCACCTTTCCTTCTCCCATACCAGGCGCAGTGCAGCTCACCCCTGGGTCATTGTATGTTGTTAAATCAACGTGGAGCTGGGTGGGGACATGGCACACACACCAGGCCTTCTCAGTCATGCTCAAGGCATTATCAGACTTGTTATGTCTCTGAAAAGCCCAGATCTATATGTCTCCCTGGTCATCTCCCTCAGGACCCAGGTTCTCTCCTGTGCTGATGACTTTAATCACAGCCTCCTGTGTAGTTTGTCCCAACTCAATAAAGAGTCGGGTACCGGCAATGTATTTCTTCTTCTATCAGTTCAGTCTTGGCTTTCAGTAAGTTATTCCATTCAAACTCCTTTTAAGGGCAAATTAGAGTTGAGTCAGTGCCCTTGGGCTCGTGTGCAGCTGGCTGGATCCCTCTGCTTCCCTCCTGTTGCCTCCTCCCTCCCCACCCACACTCACAGCCTTGATGCCAGTCTCTGTGCCTTGACGCCATCAGATCAAATCTCATCTTGTTTTTTATCCCCGTTTGAACTGGGATTCACAAGAAGATCGCACTCCCCAAGTCATTCTTCTCTCCTGGACTTTCATCCCCACATGTGTTATGTCACCTTATCAGGGAACGGGTCCCTGCTCACTGGACTTTTCATTTCCAACCCTTCTCCCTAGTGCTCCTCTGCTTTATTTTTCTGAATTACTACCTCTTATAACTTCTTTCATTGTTTATTGTCTGTCTCGTCCCATAGAATATAACCTTTGTGAAGGCATAGACTTTGTCTTCTTCGCCATGTCTCCCTAGTGCCAGGAAGCGTGCCTGGCACATGGTTAGAACTTGAAAGACCATTGTCAAACGACTCTCTACCAGTAATGGGCACATGGCACTTGGGAAAAGAATCTCAGGACTTTATGCTCCCTCATCCACTTTTAAGAATTCGCCTCCGTTCCTTCCTTCTTTTCAGCATCAATTCCCTTTCCATTTCTGTTCAGGGTCTCGGAGCTTAGTTTGCCTTTCCAATCCTGGTCATAACTACAATGACCGTCCTCTTCAGGCTCCTCCCTCAGCCTGTGTTTTCTTTGGTAAGCAGTCCCTGAAGAGATGCCTGCTCTTTTTCCCGTTTTGCATTCTTTGGGGAGGGCAGTAGAAGCAAGGGTAGGGCTGGAAGAGTGCTTTCTTTTGAAAGTCATGTAACTACAGTCAAGCCACAAAATTTGGCTTGCTTCTGAAGATCTTTTTTCTCCTAGTTTCTTTGTACTAACACAGACAGATCTGAACACCATTTGGCAGTATTCCCTGTCATTTTCTTTCCCCTTCCATTTCCATTTCTTTTATCTGTAATCTACATTCTAGTTAAGCTCTGAAAGATTGTCTGTTTTCAGCCCTCATTGTGAAGGTTGAATTATAGCTATCATTTGTTTATTGCCTGCAGTGCATTCATCTATGTGTGCATTTATATGTGTGTGTGTTTGCATGTATGAATGTGTATGTGTATGTATGCATAGTCACATGTATAAATTACACACATACACACTCATGCACACACAGATATACACATGCTCCATTTTACAGAAGAGAAAACTAAGGTTCAGAGAGAAAGTTATGGTTAAATAACTTCTCCAAGATCACTCAGAGGGTGAAGTCAAACTTTTCAGAAGAGGACGCTACCCTTCCTCACCTCCCATTCTCTCTTTAGTCTTACTAAACCTACTCCATTTGAAACGACTCTTAAAAGGTTGCCAAATCTTGTCAATTTTCGTTCATTTAAAAGTTTCACTGAAAAATATTTGAATCATATAGACAAAAAGAAAATAATATCAAGAATACTCATATATTATACTATATTTGCTTCAAACTTTTTAAAGGAATAATACATTACAGATAAGGTGATATCTATTGTATACTTTTACCTGATCATTACCACCTTCTCCCTCCCCAGATATAACTGCTTTTGTGGATTAAAAAAAATAATTCCTATGCTTGCTATTGCATCATTCCTATTACAAATGGATTTATAATAATATGCATTTAATTTTAGATATTTTAAAACTCTTAAATAATATCCCTCTTTGTAACAATTGCCTACTTGACACCTCTTCTTAGATATCTCAGAGTTCAAATTTAAGATATGTTTTTTAAAAAAGGAACTCTTCATTTTTCTGTCTAAACCTGTGGTAGAGAGTTTCTAATGTGGTCCCCCTGCGATCCTGTTCATGCCTCCTAGTATTCACATCTTTGTGTAATCTCTTCCCCCTGAGAGTGGGCTGGACCTAGTGACTTGCATCTATTGAACAAAGTAGAGCAATTGTGATGGGATGTCACTTTCAAAATTAGGTTACAAAAGACTACTTCTGTCTTGCTTGCATTCTCCCTGGCTCTCCTTACTGTCTCACTCTGATGAAGCCATCTGCTATGTTGTGGGCTATTCAATGGAGAGGCCTACATGACAAGGAAGTGAGAGTTGTCTCTGGCCAAGGAAGAACGGTGTCCTACCAAGTCTACATGGGTATGAACTTCGAAGTCGGTCCTGCCACAGTTGAGCCTTGCAATGGCTTCAGCCACTGCCGACACTTTGATTGCACTCTTGTGAGAGACCCTGAGGTTCTGGGGTGCCTGACCCACAGAACTATTAGATCATAAATGTTTGTTGTTTTAAGCTGCTGTCGTTGGAGTCATTTGTTACACAGTGTTAGATACCTAATTCAAGTCTTATTCATCTCCCACTGGTCCCCATATCAGTAAAGCATCCACTTGGTAACTCAGGTTAGAAACTAGAGTCATTGTTGACTCATTCTGTTTCTCACCCTCCATGGCACCGCATTTGCTAGTCCTGCAGCTTCTAGCTTCTAAATATAACATAAATATTTTCTTATTAGGATATTCAGTCGCCTATTTAACACATTTTTATCACTGAGGTCTTTTCTTAAGTATTGGGATGGAGATCAAATCTTAATATGGTCCCTGAGTCATAGAATTTGCAGTAAAATAAGGGGAAAATATTAATCTAATTAACTGAGAAATGTAAAGATTCTCTGAAGAGGTAATTGGTTCTGTGAGAATAAGATCATATTGTTGCCCAGTGTACTAATGATGTCTAAAGAAATTCATAGGTGCTTTGGAAATTCTTGATCAGAGGTGCTTCCAAAATTGTTTGTTTGAGGCAGAATTTTCCAGCATGGTGCAGAAAGTGATGGTTGAAAAAGTTAGGCATGTGTCATTATATTCCATCACCTGACTAATTATTCTCTTTCCTTCCTTAATTACCCTCCCCATATGTGAATCTCTAGGGATGGGCCCTTAAATACCAGAAACTGTGGCTGGATGTTCTTCCCCCCTTCACCATCAAAGATTTTGGACAAATTGTCAAGATTGCATTATACTTAGTGAAAAAGGCATAAATTTGTTCCTGTAATATTTGAGTAATGTACCTATTATGTCATAAATTATGTCCCTATATAACTGTGTAACAGTGTAAGATATCTCTTTAAATTATTACATCATTTTTTTCTTTGGAATAATGAAAACTCTTAAAATTGAAATGGGGACTTTTACTGGCGAATGGGTTCACTCTCCCATATAGGAAGGGGATTTGCCCTATAACCTTCATTATCAGTGATCTTCCAACCTCTGCATAATCATTTCTAGTAATTGGCAACTTGTTATTGTACAAGGCAGCTCGTTTAATTGTTATAAAGATGAAATTGTTGTAACCTCTAATATTGATTACAAATCTGCTGCTTTTTTTTTTTTTTTAAGATTTTATTGGGGAAGGAGTACAGGACTTTACTGGGGAACAGTATGTACTTCTGGGACTTTTCCAAGTCAAGTTTTCCTTTCAATCTTAGTTGTGGAGGGCGCAGCTCAGCTCCAGTTGCCGTTGTTAGTTGCAGGGGGCAGAGCCCACCATCCCTTGCAGGAGTTGAGGAATCCAACAGGCCACCTTGTGGTTGAGAGCCCGCGCTACAACCAACTGAGCCACCTGGCCACCTGGGAGCTGAGCGGCAGCTCATTGACTTCATTTTAGTTGCGGAGGGCGCAGCTCGCCTGCCCATGTGGGAATCGAACCGGCAGCCCCATTGCCCAGAACTTGTGTGCTAACCAACTGAGCCACCCGTCCGCCCCAATTCTGCTACCTTTTGATTTATGTCTGTTGGGCCTGTTTACTTCTGGCAAAACTGAGTAATTCTAACCTTGGGTCCATTGCTACTCTGCAAATTCATGTCAAAAGGCTTAAACCCTGCATGAATAAGGCTTTTTCGATGGTTTATTACTGTTAGGTGCTCAAAGTTAATTCAATTTGTTCTCCCATCTGTCCAGTGGATTCTTGATAGCAAGAGACAATCTTTAGATCTTGAATTGTGAGAAACTGTAATTTCCTCAATCATGTAGATATTTGATGCAATCATCCGATGTGAGTGAACAATCTTATGTAAGGAAAACTAGAATCAGCCTGAAACAATTCCTTCTGTTACATAAGTGTGATAGAGTGATCAGCAAAAACTCTTCATACACGTCCACC
The DNA here is from genome assembly GCF_036562045.2 of Rhinolophus sinicus. Classification (NCBI taxonomy): domain Eukaryota; kingdom Metazoa; phylum Chordata; class Mammalia; order Chiroptera; family Rhinolophidae; genus Rhinolophus; species Rhinolophus sinicus. The sequence goes on from NC_133768.1 coordinate 9,018,212, forward strand.
CTCATTCCTCAGTCCTTGCTTTCTGAAAACAAATTTGTTGGGGTATAAATAAGATAAGCAGTAAATAAGTAAGAAAGATAGTCCCAATGCACCAAAAAAAAAAAAAAAGTCAAACAGAAACATCTCAGCTCTCGCTTCTTGTAAATTGGACTTTGTGATGCATTTATAGATACCTAATGCAATAATTTGAACTATAATAAATTGTGCTTTCTTTCTAGTCAAAAGAAATATTAGTAAAGCTGATATCTGGGATATGTTACTTGTGCAGATAAAATTATTCCTGATAAATGTTCAATGTAATCTTAAATGCATAGGAATCATTTGCTTATAAACTATATAGTCTTTTTCTATTGTTGGTGTTTAAATATCGCCCACGTATTTGACGTTCCCGTAAGATGGGAAGTTTATATTTAATAGGTCACTGGTCTCCTTCTGTTACCAACCATTGAATTTTATATCTCAATATTAAGGATGCATTAATTTTCTATTGCTGCACAACAAATTGCCACAAACTTAGTGGCTTAAACAACTTACGTTTATGATTTAGGAATCCATGCACAGCTTAGCTAGGTTCTGTGCTTAGTGTCTCCAGGGTTTAAAGCAAGATTTTGACTGGGCTGTGTTCCTTTCTGGAGCTCAGGGTCCACTTCCAAGTTCATGTGGTTGTTGACAGAATTCACTTCCTTGCAGTTTTATGACTGATGACCCCACTTTCTTCTTGGCTGTCAGCCAAGGGCTGCTCTCAGCTCCCAGAGCCTCCAGCAGTTCCTTGCCACTTGACTTCCTCACAGTATGTCAGCTTACTTATTCAAAGCCAGCAGGAGAATCTCTCTGATCTCTAGACCCTCTTTTATTTTTTTGCTTTTATTTATTTTTCCTTTAAAAATACATTTTATTAAATTTATTGGGGTGACATTAGTTAATAAAATTATATAGGTTTCAAGTGTACCATTCTATAATGCATCATCTGTATATTGCATTGTGTGTTCTCTACCCAGAACCAAGTCTCCTTCTGTCACCATATATTTGACCCTCTTTACCCATCACCCATCCCCCTTTCTCTCTGGTAACCACCATAGTGTTGTCTGTGTCTATGAGTTTTTGTTTATCTTATTTGTTCATTTGTTTTCAGTTTTATATCCCACATACGAGTGAAGTCATATGGTTCTTGACTTTTTCTGTCTGACTTATTTCACTTAGCGTAATAATCTCAAGATCCATCTATGTTGTCACAAATGGCACTATTTCATCTTTTCTCAGGGCTGAATAGTATTCCATTGTATATATGTACCATATCTTATTCATCTATTGAAGGACACTGGCTGTTTCTATGTCTTAGCCACCATGAGTAATGCTGCAGTGAACATAGGGGTACATATATCTTTGCAAATAAATGTTTTCAAATTTTTAGGGTAGATATTCAGAAGAATGATTGCTAGGTTATATGGAAGCTCTATTCTTAATTTTGAGGAACCTCCGTACTGTTTTCCATAGTATCTGTACCGATTTACATTCCCACCTGCAGCGTAAAGGGTTCCTTTTTCTCCACAAGTTCTTCAACACTTATTTTTTGTCTTGTTGATAATAGCTGTTCTAAAAGGTATGAGGTGATATGTCTTTGTGGATTTGATTTGTATTTCCCTAATAGCTAGTGAAGTTGAGCATCTTTTCATATATCTGTTGGCTGTTTGTATGTCTTCTTGGGAGAAGTGTCTGTTCAGGTCCCCTGCCCATTTTTTAATTGGATTGTTGTTTTGTTGTTGAGTTGTATGAGTTCTTTATATATTTTGGATATTAGCTCCTTACTGGAGATATGGTGTGCAAATATATCCTCCATTCAGTTGGTTGCCTCTTTGTTTTGTTGATGGTTTCTTTTGCTGTGTAGAAGCTTTTTAGTTTCTTTTTATTTTAGATATAGTCCCATTCATTTACTTTTGCTTTTACTTCCCTTGCTTTTGAGGTCAAATACATAAAATCCTCTCTAAGACCAAGGTCCATAAGTTTGGTACCTGTGTTTTCTTCTGTGTATTTTATTGTTTCAGGTCTTATATTTAGGTCTTTGTTCCATTCTGAGTCAATTTTTGTGTATGGTGACAAATAGCAGTCTAGTTTCATTATTTTGCACGTGGCTTTCTAATTTTCCCAGCACTATTTATTGAAGAGGCTTTCTTTTCTCCATTGTATATTTTTGGCTCCTTTGTTGACAATTGTTTACCCATGTATATGTGGGTTTATTTCTGGGTTCTCAGTTCTTTTCCATTGTAGACTCTCTTTTAAAGGGTTCACCTCTTTAGGTCAGGACCACGTAAGACAGTCTCCCCTTTGAGTTTAATATAACTGATTAGGGATTTTAGTTACATCTGCAAAATTTCTTTATGCTTGACATATGATGTCACCTAATCATGGAAGTGACTCTTCCATTACATTTACAGGTGATGTCCATGTCTAAAGGGAGGTGATTGCGTAGGGCATGTACCCCAGGGCACTGGGAATCTTGGGGCCATCTTAGAATTCAGCCTACTTAGAATTCCATTTGCTCATTTCTGGTCCTAACATCTGTGGGCCTCACTTTTATCATCTGTCAAATGAGACTTGTTATAAATCAAATAGAATTGTTATAGATATTAGGACTCCACTCGTATCAGCAACTGTCTTTCTCTTTATTCTATTGTAAAAATAGAAACCAGTCTGATATATAGAATCATAAGAAATTTTCCAGATTTCATGAGGCTTATTGGCATCCTGGAAGTTAAATGTTATATTTTCTACATCATCTCAAAGAACAGGCTTTATAGAAAAGTTACTGTCTGTGCATTGTAGCATCTTTCACAGTGTACTTCCAGGTCATTGCCACTGCCACTGGCACAATACCTGCAATAAATAGAAGGGACACCCATGAACAGGATGCTGAAGTAAACCTCCAAGTGTGACCTTCTCCCCCAGGTAGATCTGTTGGTGTTTGGATTTCTTTCTAATTGTTTTGGGGTCTCTTGATTATGAGCATTAACATGGAAAGCCTCATCTTGAGCTACTCAATGCGGCCTTATTTCTTGACAATTGAAATCCCTGCAAATTCAGTATTAATTAGAAAGCCAAACAATGAAAACAGCGTATATTCTCTATGGCAAATCTGGGAATGGTAAAGAAACCACAGTCATCTCACCATTCCTTAGTTACAAAAGGCATATGGACAATTCTAAGACAAACGGGCATGAAAGTGGTTAGAGAAGGCACTATCCATTAACACTGGTAAGGAGAAAAAGAAAATGAAACCCAAAGTCAAGTCAGAGCTAGTCATTGACTTACTAGAGATAAGAAAAGACAGAATAGAGTGTTATTTGAAACAAAGCAAAACGGCGAGAAATGAAGGCTGTTTTGACAGTAGACATTTTCTTCTTAAGCTGCACGCCTAGTATTACTAGTATGCATTCAAAATCAAACTATCTCCTTATCTAAGGTACACTAACAGATGTCAAAATGCCTGCATAAATGAGTTCTGGTGAGGCGCATCGATAATGTTTGTAAAATGCCTACCATAATGCCTGGCAGATAACGAATGCATATAACAAATGCTAATCCATAGTAGTTGTAGAAGGAATAGTATGAGAAGTCTACAGTGCGATCTCCCCAGAGGGAAAAACTATACAGTAACACCACCAGTGCTCACAGTAATTTACAGGAGGTGTAGGGAGAGGAGGAGTGAATACAGAAAAGCATGTTTCAACATGCTTGGTCAGTTTTCAATAACAGGAGTGGTTGTGCTTTCTCCTAGAGGTCAGTCTAATGGTAGAAACTCTCGAGTGAAATCATGTATCATCTGTGTTTGCATGATATTGCTGTTCAGAGCAAAAAATTGTTTAGAAAAAGCTTCTGAAATTAAATCTGCAAAATATTTTTGGCAGGTTAAGAAGAAATGAGGGATAGGGCAATGGGAAGAATAAAGCCTCAGAATGCTGAAGGAGACAATATCCACAGTGGTGAATTTTCTGTGAGGCCACTGGCAAAGTGGAAAGGATCAGTGCAGACAATGAACAGGGAGGGTGAACGTTGAGGAGTCATTTGCTTTCAATCACTCTAGGTCACTGGTTCTCAACCAGGAGTGAACTTGCGCCTTGGGCAGCGTTTAGCAATGTTTGGAGACATTTTTGGTTGTCACAGCTCGGGGGAGGAAAGGCAGCGCGACTGGCATCTAGTGGGTGGAGACCAGGGATGCTGCCAGACAACGTAGAAGGCACAGGACAGACCCCACAAAAAGAATTATCCAGCCCTAAAGGTCAATACTACCATGGCATGAAACCCTCCTCTAGGTATTTCAATGGTATTATTGGATCAAGTTGAACCAGGAAATATTACATCCATGGAGTATGTTAGTTTAGCCCCCATAGAATCAGAGTTGCAGTTCCCTGTTTTGCCTTTTACCTTTGTCAGAAGCCACCACTACAAATAAACATACAAAAATTTAATATGGCATGTATGATAAAAAAAGATATTGTTCATGCTTTACGTGAGATATTTAATGTTAATTTCATTCTTGGTAAGAAAAGAATACCCTTTGCTGAGGAATTTTCATGCATTTCCTGTTCAATAAGATCCATATAATAGATTTTCTTTTCCTTTTTGCCTTAGTAGCCAGGAAATTGGGGACAAAACTTGAAGCTCAATTGTGATTTTTGCATTTGAACATAATAACTGGAATAGTTTCTATCTTTCTTTTCTTTGGTTATGATTGTCTTCTTACATTTCCATTGAATTACTATTCATATATATGAATATATATTCATACATATGATTTTCTCATAACTGGACAGAAAGACCCTCCTTTGCATTATAGAGTTTCTAATCTCTTAACACAAACTTCCTGGATTATTTATATGTAAGTTATTCTGAATTCCTCCTAAGCAGTGTACCTTCATGCAGTTTTATGCATTAAGTAGATTATTGGAATGTCAGACATAGCACTTATATCTGGCAGTTGCTGCTATGGGAATTGGAAGAGAATTATGAATGGAAAAACACAAAAGATTACCAGTCAAAGGAATTTTGAGACGTAGTAAAGGCTGGCTACCTTCAAAGGCTGGCATCTTGGTGAAGACACTGACTCTGGGTGGTGAACATACAATGTGATATACAGATGATGTATTACAGAATTGTACAACTGAAACCTATGTAACTTTACCAACCATTGTCATCCCAATCAGTTTAATTTAAAAAAAGAACAAAATAAACAAATAAAGATAACAGAAACAGACATACAGATACAGAGAACAAACTGATGGTTACTATATGGTGATGGAAGGAGAAGTGACTCTGTGTGCTGAACATACAATGTGACATATAGATGATGTGATGATGTATTACAGAATTGCACACCTGAAACCTGTGTAACTTTACTAACCAATGTCCTCCCAATACATTTAATAAAAGTTAATAAATAAATTGCAGAAATAAATTTTTTTTATTAGTGTCAGGTGTACAAAACAATGTAATAGTTAGACATTTATACCCCTCACAGAGTGATAACCCCCTCCCCCAATCTACTATCCCTCTGACATCGGATGTAGCTGTTACAGTTCCATTGACTCTATTCCCTATGCTGTACTCCACATTCCATGAATATATATGTATAAAATTATGCATATACATATATGTGTGTATATATGTATATGTATATGTGTGTATATATATATATATATATATATATATATATATATATATATATATAAAATTATAGTTGACCTAAAAAGATTTTTAAAGCCTTAAAGAAAAAATAAGGAGTTGGGTTTATTAGGGCTAAAGTTTAGCCAAGTGGATTTGAAAGAAGGGGAGTGAAGGAAGGGGATTGTGGAATAAATGTCCATAAAACCAAATTAGATGGAGAAGGAAGTGAAGACAGGATGGAGGGTGACAGCTAGGAGAAATAGTAGGATGAACAAGGAAATGGGGGATCCCTCTAAGGTCAAAGAATAGCTAATAGAAAGAACTGGAGAAAGAAGAAGTTGTGGTGGCAGGAGAGCTATCTGAGTTTAAGATTTTGGCCCTGACGATGTTTTGCATGAAGACAATATAAGAATGTGGCCCTGGGAGGAGGCGGAAGGGAAGTAAAGTCAGAGGCAGGTAATTGCAGGTAAGGAAGTCAAGGATATGAGAGGAAATGTTGTGGCATATGATGTGGCAAGTGGAAAGGTAGTCATTTTGGACTTTTATTAAAGAAGAAACACTCCATGGAACAAGGAGAGAGATTTAAAGGTAATGGCAAGGAGGACAGGAGGAAGGTGGGACAAAGCTTGGGTGTCATCCACAGAGAAGGCATTTTAAACCAAGGATCCACTTCTCAACCACACTGCTTAGGAGATGTGGAGACGATGCAGATTTCACGTAAGGTACTTTGAAGGAACACGTGGGAGAACAGAAGAAACAATCAGCTATTATTTCACCGTCCTGAGCAATCACTGTTAACGCATTTAAGAAGATTGCACTAGAGGTGATGTAATCATTGGTCTGAGAGGGGACACACAACACAGACAAGGTCATGAAGTCTTTGACCTTGGGCTGTGGTGATTGGGATGGAGATGAAGATGGACACAAGCAGAATAGCATTCAGGCGGTCACTTAATTTTCTTACCCTCTAATGCCAATTTCTGGACATTACCTGTGTTCACAGGGCCTAATAGTGTTTTCCTCTTGCTTATCCTTCATTCTGAGCTCCCATTCATCTGGCTCTTGCCTCCTGCTTCCTTCTACTGGGATTTGATGTAGCTGTTTAATTTCATCTGCTACGTAATCCTGTTTCACGTGAAGCATCAGGTGAAGTCACCAGTTTTACTAGTCCTTATTTTAGCACTTGGGAATAGAGTACCAATTACAATACAGCTGGGCCGTTTGCCTCCACCCTTTCCGGTTCTTTCACTGGGATGGGATACTCTGCCACCATCCCAGTGAATTATTCAACAATTGGATTAGATGAACTCAAAAGAGCATGTAGGCATTACTTGAAGGGGGTTACACTGTCGTTAACTGATTTGTTTCTTTGCTGAAACCATTGCGTGTGTGAGTACAAATGCATATATGTGTGCATGTGTACACACATGACTGATCAAAGCGGCCAGTGTTTGAGTGTTTCCTAGAGCCATGTGTGTAGGCAGCGCTGGCATCACTGTAAAAGTTATGCAATGGGCTGACAACCCAAGTTGGCAGCTGTTCTCCTGAAACTGTACTTCATGAAGTCGGCATGGAAGGCAGTCAGTCTCTGGAGCAGTTTGTGCCGAGTTTTTGGCATTGTTAAACTTCCGTTCTACTCAGTGTTGCTTCGTTTGTACAATCAGGATGCTCCGTTTTCAGACAATAAAAGCATTGACAATTCTTTAATAAATAGATTTTTATTTCACGTCAAATCCAAGTTGAACGATGAAATAGCAATATAATTATGTTTTGGAGGATGTTTTCCTCTCTTTGACCAACATTTGTAACTGGTTTCCAAAGCTCTTTAATGCACAGTATGTCTCATTGCTTATACAACCACACAGACTTGGTATTGTGAGCCCCAATTTACAGATGAGGAAGTTAATTTTCAGAAAGGAAAATTGAATTACCAAAGGCTGGGTTTTAGTGACAGACGCAAGATAAAAACACTGGTTGTCTTGAAATCTAGGGATGTTTCTATTAAAAGATACTAAGTTTGAACAAGGAGGTTTTTAGTGTATTTACCAGTGTGTATTGTAATAAAGTGTGTTCAACTTGAACTCACTGTACTTCAAGGTTAACACTTTATAAATGGAACTAAATCATTGGAGCTTAGGCCAGGGACTGAAAGTTTATTTATTGATCCAGTCTGGCCTCTTGGGTTTCTTGGTATTTGGTAAATGGTACATTTGTCAGTACAGTGGAAAAGCATTTTGTTTCCTCCAGAATGAAGAGCACGGCTCTTGAATTTGAAACAGAAGAAATGACTGTCCAATAGGGCTTTTGGACACAAAGCATAAACAACAAGCTTCGTGTTGGTACAGGAACAAAATAGGTAATTTCTGTAGAGCCCGTTTATCAACATCTACTTAAATCTATGCCTTAAAGATAATGGGAATATATGATAGTCTCTGAAAATCTGCATAGTCATTAAACATATTTTTCTGTTCCAAAACTATTTCTAATGAGGTTACTAGTGGTAAAGTGTGTTTCTTTTCAAGGATATTCTTTACAATGGCATAGTATTTTAATATTAAAATATATGGAATGGAACTAAATTATGAACTATAGAAGTATTTCTACCTGGATTACTTATTAATTGCAAAGGGTGAAACATCCCTTTACCATAGAGCAATCTGATGAACAAACAATCCAAGGTAACAGCCATGATCCTAGAACAAATGAGTATCACAGGCACCCTGATATGATGTAGCATGAGGGACACACTGTCACATCTATGGGGTACCTGCCTAAGATGCTTAACCACTGTCTAATCATGAGAGAAACATCAGGCAAGCCCAGACAGAGAGACATTCTACACCAAAATGGGCCTAGATCCTTCAAAATGGAAATAGCGTGGAAGACAAGGCAGAACAGTTCCGGATTAAAGGAGTCTGGAGCAATGTGACAGCTAGATGAAATGAGTCACATCTGGATCACAAAACCAAAATTGCTCCAAAGTATATTATTAGGAAAATTTACAAAATAAAAAGTTGAGCAAGAAAAAAAATTATATCTTTACAAATAATTGAGAACGTTTTGACACATCTTTAGAAATAATATGAATTGATTTGAATGTTATTTTGAAAACAGTCTCAAGCTAAGAAATGAACAGCTTGCACAGACGCCTTTGAGTTTGCTTCATTATTTCCAAATGCAATAAAAATAAGAAATTCTTCTCATATCAAGGGAACAAACTTATTACAGAACCCTGTTTCAGCTAAGGCATTATCTAGCTTACACAGCCCAATTGCACTTGCATAGAATTTTAAGATTTAGGTAGAGTTTCTTTATTTTGATTTGTTTACCTGTTTTAATTTTTTTTCAGTAATTTGAAAAACATTTTATTTTTATATACGAAGATTCTAAAACGGCCATGCAGGCACCATTGGCACAGGAGTGTGGGGAAGTAGATTAATTTATAGACTCCTCAATTTTCATATTTCACCATTTATTATTCCACCTCCACACCTGGCAGAGTATCTGAGTTTGGCTAAGCTTCTTTGTTGGAAACCATTTGTGTGTTTGTTATGTACATTTCCTAAGCAGCTATGAGATTATGGCCCTTTGTTGGGTATGGGGACTATACAGATAAATTACACCGTGTTTATCTCCTCACACAGGCAATGCATTGACTTATGGAACTTCTAGGTAATTCTCCAATGTTCTCAGCTGGATTACAGGTAAATATTTAGAGTTTTTAGTGTGAGAGAACGAGGAGGCCTGCTTCTAAAGCTGTGTTTTCCCATGAGGAATATTTTTGTCAATAGTTTTTTACCCTTTTGTTCTTATTTATTTTAGATGCATTTTGACAAATGTATATAGTCATGTAACCACCATTGCAATCAAGATATAAAACATTTCCGTCACGCCAAAAAGTTCCCTCACGTTCCTTTACACCTATCTCCTTTTCCCCTCACTCTGGTCCCTGATCTGATTTCTGTCCTTAATTATTTTGCATTTTCCAGTGTGTGATATAAATGGAATCATGCAATGTGTGACCTTTTGCGGGGATCCATGTTTTTGTATGTATCAGTAGTTCCTTTTTATTGCTGAATAATAGCTCATTGGTATGGGTATACAATAATTTGTTTATCCATTCACCAATTGATGGTGTGTTTGCATTTCCAATTTTTGACTGATGATGAATAAATGTATTATAAACATTCATATGCCAATCTTTTTTAACATATGATTTCGTCTCAGGTAATTATCTAGGAGTGGGATTTCTGGGATGTATATTAAATGTATGTTTAAGTTTTTAATTCATGTTCAATTGTTTGCCAAGGTGGCTGAACCACCTTGCATTCCCACTAACAATGTATGAGATTTCCAGTTCCATGTCCAGCCCAGCACTTGATATTTTCAGCCTTTTTTCATTTCAGTCATTCAGGGAGATTTGGTATAACATTGTGATCTTAATTTTCCATACAAATATCCTTTGTTAGCGCCTTTATTTGAGTTGTAATTGTTTCTTATGTATTCTAGATACAAACCCTTTAACAGATAATGGGTTTTGGAAGTATTTTCTCCCAGGTCTGTGGAAGGCCGCTTCATTTTCTTAACAGTGTCATTTGTGGAGCAGAAATTTGATGAAGTCTAACTTACCAATTTTTGTTTTAGTGTGTGCTTTTTATGTCTCTATCTAATAAATCACTGCCTACCTTCACAAAGGCATTCTCTTATGTTTTCTAGAAGATTTAATTTCAGCTCTTATATTTAGGTCTATCATCGAAATGTCTTCTTAGGAATTTGTCTGTTTCAACTAATTTGCATAATATGTTGGTGTAAATTTGTTCATCATATTTTCTTATAATCCATTTAACTTCCCTAGAGTTGGTAGTGATATCCAATCTTTCATTTTTGAGTGTGGCAATTTGTTTCTTCTTGTTTTGGTCAGGCTGACCAAATTTACCAATTTTGGTGATTTAGTTTCTTTGTTTCTCTGTTTTCTACTTGATTCATTTCCCCTTTGATCTTTATGATTTCTTTCCTGCTTGCTTTGGAGCTAATTTCTCCTTTTTCCTAATTTCTTAATGTAGAAACAGATTATTGGTTTAAGACATTTCTTTTTTTCTAATATAGGCCTTTGGAACTATAAATTATCCCTAAGTACGACGTTACCTACATCTAAAAATTTTTCACACATGTAATTTTGTCTCAATTCAGTTCAATTACTTTCAAGTCCCTTTGTGATTTCGTCTTTACTTATAGAGTATTTAGAAAATACTGTTTAATTTCCAAATATTTGGTGATTTCCTAAATTCTTTTCTGTTGTTATTTTCTAACTTAATTCCATTGTGGTTGGAGAACATACTTTAACTCATTCCATATTTTTTCAATTTATTGGGACCTGTTTTGTGGAATAGAATATGGTCTATTCTGAGGAATATTGAATGTGTACTTGAAGAAAAATGTGTATTACGCTCTTTTGAGTGGAGTGCTCTATAAATGTTAATTAGGTGTGTGGTCGCAGCTCTCTGTTCATTTTTGTCTCCCTAATTTTAATTTTTATCCTGGATATATAGATGCCACCGCTTTGTCTGCATAACTTAACACTCAGACAATGACTGGGCAGAGGTTGTGCTCAAACACTTCAAGCCATTGGGCTGTCACACTCTGCCATTGAATTTGTTGTGTGAGTTGGGAGCACATTCAGAGTTCAAGTGATTTTAAAATCGGCCTCGGCTTTCACTTTCCGCTGGGCTCTTTTAGCTCTCCTTGCCCATACATGTAATTTTCCCAGTCAGAGATGTGGAGAGATTTCCTTGCAGTTCTAAGGTGATCTCATTTCCAGGACCATTTCCTTGTGTAATTTCTGCCTGGCTTCTCATTGGCCCTGAAGGCTGAGGCCAGCGGGGCTCGGGTTTTCTCCTTTTGTTTCCTACTGAGTTACTGCTTTTTCTGACAACGTTGCTGGGAAATGGATTTTCAGCTTTGCTCCAAACCAAGTCAACTCTCTCTGGCAGTGAAGTGGCTGGTTTTCATTGGCTAGCACCATACCTGGACAACCATCATTCCTGTCTACTAAACCCGGCGGTGGGGTTGGGGGCAGACCCTGCAGGCAGGTCGCAAACTCCCACAGTTCTTGCCTGAAGTTAGGGGAGCTTTTCATGACTCAGTGCTTCTCCCTTTGCCTTTTGCCTTTGGTCAATGTTTGCAGCTCTGAAAGGTTGTTAGTGATCATTTTTTCCACCTTTAGATGTGTTTGTTGGGGAGAGGATCTGTCAGAATCTTCACTGTCATAAATGGAAGTTCTGCCCCTTACAAGGATTTTGAAAGAAAAATGTATGCCTTTTTTGTGGTGAAAGAAATGATATATGGCTAAGTTAGTGAGCTAATGATGAAAGCCTGTAATTTAAATAAGAAGATAATTGAGATTGATAAAGATGTAAATTTGAAAGTAAATCCAATATCAAGTTTAAGAAAAAGAAAAGTTAAAAGCTTCGGAAAGAATTGTCTTTGGTAATCTGTTGTGTGGCTGGCTATAAAAGAGAAAGGCATTTAATATATTGTAATGATGCAGAAAAAGAATTTAATTATGTTAAAAAAAATGGGAGTTGAAAGAGACCTCAGTTATTCTCTAATCCAGTAGTCTCCGAACACTGAGCTATGGATTATTAGGGTCTTTGGGACCTGTGAAATTTTTTTCCCAGTCTGTAGCACAATTTAAAAAAATAGTTACAATTTAACATGCTTTTCTTTTTTTTTTTTTCTTTTTTTTTTAAATTTATTGGGGTGACAATTGTTAGTAAAATTACATAGATTTCGGGTGTACAATTCTGTATTACATCATCTATAAATCCCATTGTGTGTTCACCACCCAGAGTCAGTTCTCCTTCCATCACCATATATTGATCACCCTTACCTTCATCTCCGACCCCCACCCACCACCCCCTTTACCCTCTGGTAACCACTAAACTATTGTCTGTGTCTATGAGTTTCTGTTTCTCATTTGTTTGTCTTGTTCTTTTGTTGTTTTTGGTTTATATACCACATATCAGTGAAATCACATGGTTCTCTGCTTTTTCTGTCTGACTTATTTCGCTCAGCATTATACTCTCAAGATCCATCCATGTTGTCACAAATGTTCCTATATCATCTTTTCTTACCACCGAATAGTATTCCATTGTGTATCTATACCACAACTTCTTTATCCATTCATCTATCGAAGGACATTTTGATTGTTTCCATGTATTGGCCACCGTAAACAAAGCTGCAATGAACATTGGAGCACACGTGTCTTTATGGATAAATGTTTTCAGATAATTCAGATATTTTGGGTAGATACAGAGGAGAGGGATTGCTGGGTCATATGGTAATTCTATTCATAATTTTTTGTGGAACCTCCACACTGCCTTCCATAACGGCTGCACCAGTCTGCATTCCCACCAACAGTGTATGAGGGTTCCTTTCTCTCCACAGCCTCTCCAACACTTGTTACTATTTGTTTTGTTGATGATAGCCATTCTGACTGGGGTGAGGTGATATCTCATTGTGGTTTTTATTTGCTTTTCTCTGATGATTAGTAATGTTGAGCATTTTTTCATATGTCTATTTGCTATTTGTATGTCCTGTTTGGAGAAATGTCTCTTCAGGTCCTCTGCCCATTTTTTCAATTGGGTTGTTTGTTTTTTTGTTGTTGAGTTGTATAAGTTCCTTGTATATTTTGGATATTAGCCCCTTATCGGAGGCACTGTTTGCAAAAATCTTCTCCCATTCAGTTGGTTGCCTCTTTATTTTGTTGATGGTTTCTTTTGCTGTGCAGAAGCTTAACATGCTTTTCATAAAGCTAAATTTAATTAATTTAAAGGACTACGTTTCAACCAACATAACATTGTTTTCCTACATTTTGGTATTAAAATGCTCTTCTGTGAAACGGTAGTAATAGATAAATATGCATACCATGTTCTTATTAAGCAAAATTAAAAATTTTTCACTGCATTTTATTCTCTAGTGTGTTAAAAATTTCCTGCAGGTCCTGAGAAATCAAATGTTTTGCTCAGTTTCACTGTGTTTTTTTTTTTTTTAAGAGGATATGAGAATATGGTTTGTCTTCATAAGAAAGGCTTTTTATTTAACTGACAGGAAAAATGAATTACTGCTTTTCCTTCTCTGTAATTTAGCTGTTTGAGTTAACTTTTATCAGTTTTCTGAATGATCAAATATTATTTGAGCTTGGGAAAAGATTTACCCATAGTTCTTAAATCTTTCTTTTTCAAATCAATTTAACAATGATTAGATGACTTGATAACTGGCCATCCAGAATCATACTCATGTATTTCTAGGTGTTGGCTTCATTGGTCTAGTTAGGAGAGATAGGAAGGTGAATAACAAATGCTCAAATGAGAGAGAAAAGCAAAAGTTTGCAGTGCACTGATAAGTGCTAGAGGGAGTATGAGCAAAGGGTGCACTGAGTTCAGATGATAGACACAGTAACATTAGACAGTTCAGGGGAGGGGTCTATGAGGAGGGGACCAATTTGAGCTGGATTTTGAATGATGAGTAGAGTTTTTCTATGCCGCGTTCGTAGTGTCAGACATGGATGAGTCATTTAAACATTTCAGCTTTCAATGATACAAATCCTAGTTCTAAAATTCTGTTCTCAGATCAATGCAGACACAACCATTTTACTAGATCAGTAAATTGGAGGCTGTGGTCCCATGTACCATGAGCTCTCTAACTTGGCCCGAAGTGATACAAGAAGAGACTTCTCTTGGCCAGTTTGTGTGCTGGGAAAATTGCTATGGAAACAAAAGTATCCTTTCTAAATTAGTGATTATTAATGCTGCATAGTTTAATAAAAATAGCAAACACAGACATCAGTTTCTATGTATTAGAAAACTCTCTAAATCAGGGGTTGGCAAACCTTTGCCTGTGGGCCAGATCTGGCCTGCTGCCTGTTTTCAGACAGCCTGAGAGCTAAGCATGATTTCTATATTTTTAAATATTGAAAAAGAAATAAGAATATTTACTGATACTTATAAATGATGTAAAATCTAGATTTCAATGTCCATAATAAACTTTTATTGGAGGACAAACATACTCATTCATTTAGGAGTATGAGTACATGCTGTTTTCGTGCTAAAACAGTAGAACTGAGTAGCTGCAATGGAGACCGTATGGGCTGCAAAACCTAAAGATTTAATACCTGGTCCTTTGTAGAAAAATTGTGCCAGCCATATTCTAAACTCATAATAAGGAATCCTTTTGAGGCCTAGGTTGAAGATATTTCTCTCCAAATATGTTTTGTGTTTACTCGCAGGATTACTACCATTCGGTAACCTCCTTTGATTATTTTTCTTTGTTTGGGTTCTAGGGACATTATAAATAGGGAACCATTTTTACTTATTTGTCCTTTCCCAGCTTAAAGGGTCCTGTATTAATGTTGATGATCACATCAACGTTAAACGTCTGAACCCCAAATTCATGTGAGGGCTGGTGTGTGAGTTCCGATTCCAGAGGGAGACTTCTGTTTTTCACTGTGGGAGCCCATGTTGAGATTGGCACGTTAGCCAGTGTGGGAATTTTTTTTCTAGACTATTCTTTTGCTCAGGTCTGTAGTCCTTCAAGGGTCCTTGGCAAGAAGGAAATTACACTCAGAATTGAGATTTAAGAAGGATAATTGAGGAAATATCACTAAACAAGTGGGTAAATCCAAATATTACGACTAAATGAGATAATGTTAATGTCTAAAATTTAGGGGCAAAAAAGCAAGGGAAAAATAAATGAATAGGCTACAGCGACATGTAATATGGATGAGGGTATTTTCAGAGTTAAATTGCAGTAAGGTTCCTGTATTCTTGGGAAGAGATAGACATATTGATTAAATTGAGGCAAAATATACTTTGATTCAAATTGCTATTAGGAATAAAGAGGATCATGGCATAATGAAAAAAGATACATGTCAACCTCAAGATATATACTTTACTTTATCTGAACTTTTATGATAAAGTAAGTACATAACCTTAAATATATATAAAGCAGCTATTTACAGAATTACTAGGAATAACCAACAAATCCATAGTGGTAGGTTTTAACACACGATATTTTTGTAATATTTTATTCAGGTGGGTGATAGGTACACAAGTATTTTTTATAATAAATGTCATACTCTTTAGGGTAGATGAGTAACAAAGGAAACCTTACTACAGAAGTAAGGTTTGGGCATGTGTGATGGCACGAGTGATGGATGCTAATTTAGAAAGAAAACTGTTGTACAAAACCTCATGTGGTGGTGGTGGTGATGAAATGTTATAGATACCACCAGCATCCAAAGTACCAACCAACCAACCATCCATGAACTCAGTAAACGCCCAATCTTGTACCAATTACTAGAGCTGTTAAAGTGATGAAAAAGAAATAAGGCCCATTCCCTTTCCTCCAAAATCAGGAAAAAAGGAATATAGGAAAGTAAACAGTTATAGTACCATGTTAGCAGAGAGATATTCTAAATGCTCCAGAACATGGGAGAAAGAAGTAATAACTTGGTCAGTGGAGGCAATTTTCAGCTGTGTTGAATGTAGAGAATATAGAACAACTTTTTTCATTAAATTGAGCCAACAATTTTGTTAATTAATCATTTAGACATATTTTATGGTATGCTTCAAAGATAGTTTTAATTTTTGAACCATATAAAATATGTCGAGTTAACATAGCAGTAAGGTCCAATTGCTTTGTACCATTTAGATGACTTGTGCTAAATAAGGATACCAAAATTTTTCCAGACTCCATATTCTTGAGGTAATTTCTTGCAGTTGGTGGTAGAGTCAAACGAATCCTTTGTAAATCACTGTCAGATTTATAGAGAAGGGAAGCTTATGAAAGTGTTTCTCGTGGTCATTAAATGTCCTTTGTCTTTTGCCTAGAGCTTGGTATATTGATGGTCTAACCAATACATCGAAGAAATGTATAGGGTTCTAACTTTAATCTTACCTAGAGAGAGAATTAGAAGGGAGTGGGGAGGAGAGGACATCTGAGTACTCACATAATGTCTTTACACTATTTCCACAAATAAATTGCCTGGTGATTGTTTGGATGGGTAAAGGAATATATACTTTGACTCCCATAGCAAAATGGGTATAGTAGAAAAGCGCTGAATTGAAAACCAATGAGCATGAACTCTGTTGTCTTGTTAGTTGTGTCACTCTGTGACATGGATAATCAGTCAACCATTCCAAAGCAGTCTTTGAATATCCAGGTGTCTTTACCCCACAGCTTTTCAATAACCACATGACAGTGTCTCTCTCCCCCCATCTCCCCCTATTCCAATATTTTGGGTTCTTTACAAATCTCTCACTTAAGGGTGTTCTCTCAATTACTTGATTTTAAACAACCACCAACAAAAAGGCACCTATAATAAATGAATAATTCTCTAATATTAATATTAATAAATCTCTACTATGGCAGTATTTGGGACCAAGAACCAAATATTAAGGCAGGCAGACAAGCGTTTAAGGGAAACAAAAAGGTAAGACGGTAGTCAATATAAAGGTGTTCTGAACTTGGACCATATCTTTTCTGTCTAAATCTATGACATATTGCAAGATTCAGGATTCTTATAAAACACTGCTAAGAATTAAACTGACGTTACAAATGCAGGTGGGAAACAGTTTCATGTGGGAGCAAAGCTCAGTCAAAGCCTACACATCACAAATGAAAAAAGCAAGAAGAAAACCTTTAGGTGAACAATATAACTGTGGCCACTTCTTAATTGTAACTATCTTTAAACTGTTGATGACACTTAGATAACAGATGAATTGCCACTGAATTCCAATTATGGACTCTGGGGTGAGGGGCCTGACTGTTTGCATTTGCAGACACATAGACAGTGGTTTAAAGGACAAGCATGTGGGAAGATGACAGACAGATATCTCCCACAGGCCAGTATCCTCCCTCTGCTCCCCAGACCTGTCCTCAGTATTATGTTTGATTTGTCCTGGTTCCTCACAACTTTGATAGTTTCTTAAAATTCCAATTGACACATGCACCCCTCCTTCGTTCTCATTATACTGTTCTTCTCATCTTATTCCCACCTCCATATAATTTACTGTTTTATTATGTTTATTGTTTGTGTTTGCCTCTTCTCCCTAGAATGAGGGTATCTATTTTCATTTGGTCACCGTCTTCATTTTGGTTACCATCTGGTCAGGAAATATTTGTTAAATTGAGCTTAATTAACTCTGATCAGATGAAAATGGCAAGATTTTCATTGGCACAGATCTCACTTCCAAGAAGCAAATGGAAAAATGAGTACATATCAGAAAAAATGTTAACCTAGTAAAACATGTTTGATACTGAAAAAAGTTATAAAGCTGTAATGTGACAAGTCATAATTTATTAATGTATAGATGTTTCCAGTCTCTCTGCCTGAGCTTACCCAAAGAAGAAAGGAGTTTGCCACCCTTATCAAAGAGTTTCTTATGGGTTTTTGGATTGAACCAGAAAATAGTAGAGGAAGATGAGGCCTAAGGGCTTGAGGCAGGAGAGCAGGGAGAGATGTGGTTAAAATAAGCTACATCTATCTCAACCCGGTTGCCTTTTTTTCATAAAGGCCACAGACTTTTTCCGCCATCTTTCTGTGCTGCCATCTTTCCATTGTGCCATCTTTCCATGGTGCCATCTTTCCATGGTGTGCATGAATGTCCCTGCTGATGCTCTCAAGAGCATCAACAATGCTGACGAGAGGCAAACAGCACATTCTTATTAGACTGTTCCCCAAAGTCATCATCCGGTTTCTGACTGTGATGATGAAGCATGGCTACATCGGTGAATTTGGAATCACTGATGATCCCAGAGCTGGGAAAATTGTTGTGAACCTCACGAGCAGGTTAAACAAGTGTGGAGTGATCAGCCTCAGATTTGATATTCAACTCAAAGGTCTATAAAAATGGCAGAATAAGCTGCTCCTGTCCCTTCAGTTTGGTTTCATTGTACTGACAACCTCAACTGGCATCATGGACCACGAAGAAGCAAGACGAAAACACAAAGGAGGGATAATTCTGTGTCTCTTTTTCTAGGGATATAATACAATGTGCAAATAAAGTACCTCAATGGACCATTTTTTAAAAGGCTACAGAGCTGGAAGAAGGATAGTGAATTAAGAGAGGGTGGGAGGGGAGTATGATTCATGCTTCTGGGTGGTTAGGACTTGAATCTGTATGATGTTTAGAAGATGTATAATTAAACATTTTATAAATTAGATGAGAAATGCAATATTTTAATCTATTTGTTTGGACCTTGTGGGTTCAGGATTCATAGGGGGTATAGTGAATAAAAGAGAAATTCCCCAATTCTTTTTAATGGCTATATAACATTCTATGATAGGAATATACCAACATTTATTTAGCAATCTCCATCTTGATGAGTATATGGGGTGTTTCTATGTTTTATTATAACAAATAATGTAATGATCATTATATATTTTAGCAATTATGTAATTATGTCTATTCAAATGCTTCCTACTAATTATGGTATAAAATAGTAAAAAACTTATTTGAGTGTAAATTATGTTTTTTGGCCACTGTGAAAATTTAATTTCTAGTAGTTATTTTTCGAAAAAATATTTTGATACTATAAAATTCTTTGAAGCAAAGAATACAAACACTATACAGTAATTGAATGGTAAATTAGTGTGTACATAATGAAGACAGGCATTTATTTTAATTATCCAAAATTTGGCAGATGTCCCTTCTGCTTTCATTTGACAATTAGTTACGTTACTGTTGATGGTGTTTTTGAACAGAGTTTAATTTAGTCTCATCAGCATCACTGAAAACAATCAAAATCAGAATTACTCTTTTTAGTTAGTTTTCTTGTGTCATTTCTTATCAGTCATAAATGGAATATATTTAAATGTTTAGAACATGAATTTCGATTTGGGTATACTGTCCTGTGTTATGCATTTTAAGAGGTGGTAGAACACAGAAATCTGCCCCCTTCTCACCAAGCATTATTGGGGCCTGAGATATTCAAAGAGAATGAATATCTAGACATAATAATTATGGTTTACTTTTTCAAGGGCTCAAATAGTTTCACCATTTTAGTGGAAGTCATCCTAAATCAGCGTTAGTCACTGCCTACAGTATTAGTTCCCTATTGAGTACACCAACAATGGCTTGAAACAGCACACATTTAGTTTCTCAGTTTCTGTGGGTCAGGAGTCCAGGCCAGGATTTGCTGAGTCCTCTACTCTGGCCCTCCTGAAGGCTGCAATCAAGAGGGTGGAGATTATGGAGGCCACATTAGAATTCTGCCTTACCATGCCTTATGGAGACGATATAATACTTCATTGAGTAATTTTTGAAAATGCAGGAACAATATTAAGAATATGCACTCCTATTCTTTGCTATTACACTGATTTTAGAATTGTCAATATCAGCTTTTGGGTTATGGTGACAATCAGTTCTCCTGGCTCTGTCTTTTTAGCTTTGCTTTAGAGATGGTTTCCTGATGCCTGAGTTTAATAGACTGTTTATCACTAGATAAATAAAATTTCTTTTTCTGGGCTGGTAGGAAAGGTCTTTCAAAACCTGAAATGTCAGTCTGCTTCCTCTTATAGTATTTCTGTAAATCTCTTACATTGTTTTCCTCTCACCATTGTCAAATCTTTCCTACCAATGGTTTCAGTAAAATAAAATTACAGACAGTGTCACCTGTCATTCACAAGCAGAAATTACTTCAAGAAATATTGTCCTAACCTGAAACTAATAAAAAAAATTAAAATTAAAAAAAGAAATATTGTCCTAGAGCAGAAGGATTATATTTCATATAAGACCCAATCATCAAATAAAATGACTTTAAGTTCATTGAAAGGGTAAGTTGGAAAATAAATACTAATAAATAAAAATGGTATACCATGATGTGTCACACCGTTTTTCATGAACTGGTTTCATAAATAATTTTTATAAAGTATAATACACAGGGTTGCTTAGTATTAGTGGTATAAAAACACATTTGCCCTACAAATGGGAATGTCTTTTGGCTTAACATTTCTGAAGAGTGGGCCACAGATTCACTTTAAAAATATTTATATCCTTTAACCCTATAATTCAAGCTTTCAGTTTATCGGAAGAAAATCATCAGCTTTCCAACCAAAGAATTTTGTACAAGTGTTTCTTATTTATTGCAAGACAAATTTAAAGGTCATGAAACTAAAATGTCTAATTACATATCATGGTTAAATTAAATGATTGTGTGTTATAGTATTTTAAAGTCATAAGAAGATGCCTTTAGAGAATATTTCATGACAAAGTAAAATGTTCAGCATTTCACTGGTTCACTGATTTTTCAACCCATGACAATTTTGCACACACTCCCTCACCACCAGGAGGTATTTTTCAATAGCTGGAGACATTTTCAGTTGTCAGAAGTGGGACAGGGCCGCTACTGGCACCTAGTGAGGAGAGGCCAGGGACACTGCTGAATATCCTAAATGCATAGGACGGTCCCTCACAACAGAAAAATTATCCATCCCAATAGTCAATAGTGCCAGTCAGTAGCGCTGGGGTGGAAAAACTCTGCACTAAATGAAAGTAATATACAAACCTATAGTAAATGTGAGTCCAACACAGTCCTAACTGTGTTCCTAGCTCTCTCTCTATCATGTTAAATTGGTTTTTACTTTTCAATTACAGTTGACATTCAGTGTTATTTTATATTAGTTTTAGGTGTACAGCATAGTGGTTAGACATTTATAGAATTTATGCAGTGATCCCCAGATTAGCCTAGTACCCACCTGGCACTATGCATAATTTTTACCATATTATCGACTAAATTCCCTATGTTATACTTTACATCCCCATGATTATTTTGTAACTACCAATTTGTACTTCTTAGCCCCTTCCCGTTTTCTACCCAGCCCCCCAAACCCCTTCTAACTGGCAACTACCAGTTTGTTCTCTGTATCTATGAGTCTGTTTCTGTTTTGTTTGTTCATTTATTTTGTTCTTAAATTCCACATATAAGTGAGATCATATGGTGTATGTTTTCCTCTGTCTCACTTATTTCACTTAGGATAATATCTTTTAGGTCCATCCATGTTGTTGCAGATGGCAAAATTTCATTCTTTTTTATGGCCAAGTAATATTCGTGTGTGTGTGTGTGTGTGTGTGTGTGTGTGTGTGTGTATCTCAAAATTACTTTATCCATTCATCTATTAATGGGCACTAAGGTTACTTCCATATCTTGACAATTGTAAGTAGCACTGCAGTGAACAGAGGGGTGCATATATCTTTTCAAACTAGTGTTGTGGATTTCTTCAGATAAATACCCAATAGTGGAATTGCTGGGTCATAAGGTAGTTCTATTTTTAATTTATTGAGGAAATAATTTATTGAGGATACTGTTTTCCATAGTGGCTGCATCAATCTGCAATCCCACCAACAATGCATACGGGTTCTCTTTTCTCCATATCCTCGCTAACACTTGTTATTTGTTGATTTATTGATGATATTTATTGATGATGGCAGGTGTGAGGTCATATCTCACTGTGGTTTTAATTTGCATTTCTCTGATGATTAATGACATTGAGCATCTTTTCATGTGTCTATTGGCCATCTATATGTTCTCTTTGGAGCAATGCCTATTCAGGTCCTCTGCCCATTTTTAAATTGGATTGTTTGTGTTTTTGGTGATGAGTTTTATGAGTTCTTTATAAATTTTGAATATTAATCCCTTATTGGATGTATCATTGAAGGAATATCTTCTCTCATTTAGTACGATGTATTTTCATTTTGTTGATGGTTTCCTTTGCTGTACACAAACTTTTTAGTTTGATGTAATCCCATTTGTTTATTTATTTTTTCTTTTGTTTCCCTTGTCTGAGAAGATATGTCAGGAAAAATATTAGTAAGAACAATGTCAGAGAGCTTTCTGTCTATATTTTCTTATAGGAGTTTTATGGTTTCAGGTCTTACACTTCAATCTTTAATCCACCTTGAGCTTACTCTTGCGCACGGTGTAAGAAGGTGGTCCAGTTTCATTTTTTTTGCATGTGTCGTCCAGTTTTCACAACAACATTTATTGAATAGACTGTCTTTACCCCATTGAATATTCTTGCCTCCTTTGTCATAGATTAGTTGACCATATAGGCATGGGTTTATTTTTGGGCTCTCTATTCTGTTGCATTGGTCTATATGTCTGTTTTTATGCTAGTACCATGCTGTTTTGATTACTATGGCCCTGTAGTATAGTTTGATATCAGGTAGCATGATATTTCCAACTTTGTTCTTTTTTTCTCAGGACTGCTGTGGATATTTTGGGTCATCGGTGGTTTCATATAAATTTTAGAATTATTTGTTCTAGTTCTGTGACAAATGCCATCGATATTTTGATAGGGTTGCATTGATTCTATAGAATGCTTTGGGTAGTATGGACATTTTAATGATGTTTCAAATTCTTCTGTGGTATTGGGCAACCCTGTTACCTGTATCTCCTTGACTTAATTTTTAAAATTTGTATTTTCATAGAAAACTCTTCACTTCATCTAGGTTTTCAAATTTATCAGTGCCACGTATAGTGAAATAGAAAATGGATTTATTTTTGTTTTAGTAAAGACAGCTGAATTCCACATAGACTATGACCTATGGTGTTTTCATTGTTGATTATAATGACTGTTTATATTATAGTGCTATTTTAGTAAACACAACAAGTTATTGAATCTCATATTTTTAAGTAGGGACTGATGGAAGATCAGGATGAATGATTAGTTTAGATTTTCCCCTACTTTGTACCTACCTGGCATACTATCCATGTGTACTGCTGCAGTCACAAAGCTCGTGTGTTTCACATATTCAATAGATCAGAGTTTGGACTAAGGAAAGCTTTCATTTATTAAAATTACACCTTAAAGAGAAGATGGGAGATTTCTAGTTTTCTCAAATTCAGCATAAGCACTCCTTGAATCCCAAGTGTCTTTTATCACAAGGGGAGGGAGGCAGGCTGGGGCAAGACGTGGGATCTAAGGAAGTGGGCAAAAGTCTTCGATTGTCTTTGTTCCCAGTCAGAACCGAAATTCACGTGGAACTCCTCCAGTCAATTAGCATATCTATAGAAACGCAGGAACTCCCTACTGGTATTAAGGTGGAGAGGAGCCTGTCACCTTGTTACAATTCCAGGCATTGTTTTAGATGCTTTATGTATATAATCTCATTTTATTCTCTAAACAACTGTTAAGTAAATAGTAACACTGACATTGTGCAGGTGATTAAATGCATACTGAAGAGGGTATTGTATTTGGTAAACCCTCCAGAGCAAGTTTGTGGCAGAGTCGGGCTTTTAAGGAAATATTGTGGCAGCAGGAGAAAATTCATGAGACAGAGGAGGAAAAACCTTTTTCTCTCCCTATTTTAAGTTCTCCAGCTGGGGCCCTGTGAATGAGATTGGCCAAAGACACATTAACAAGACAAAAAGAAACAAGTTTATTAACATGTGCCTCCTGGTGTACACTTGGAGCACTCAGAGGTGAGTAACCCAACGGAGTTGTTAGAATTTGGGTGAACATACCAGTAAAGGGGGTTTGAGCTTTGTGGGCAGGAGAGGCAAATTAAGAGATGACTGGGAAAGTACGGTACACAAGGGTTGTTTGATAAGGTTTGTTACACAGGTTTAAGTCAGAGCCTTCTTGGTGGACAGTTATTAAGAGCCTTCCTCTTCCTAGTTAGGGAGAGGAAGACATCTCTACAAATGGGAATTTCCTTTACAAAACGAAAACTTTTGCCCGTATTTAGAGCTTTGCCTGGTTCTCAGTGGCCTTTATCTCAAAATAATTCCTATGTCAAAGAGGCATATTTTGGGGTCGCTTAATCCAGTACCCCTCAGCACTATGTCCCTGGCACAGATTTCAATTGTGAGTTTACATTTTTAGGGATCTAGATAAACCAATATATTCCGAGTATGCCTCCTGGGCCTACTTGAAACTTGACAGACACCTGACCAAGAAATGTGTCTGCTGTGTGAATTACTGGTCAGGTGTCTTTTTCTAGAGTTGAATCAAAGAATATTTTAAGTCTGTCACTGAAAATATTTGAATATGGAGGTTTGGAATTGTCAAATATCAATGTGAGGTGCAGAAGAATGAAAAAGTGGGCAACACTGAGGTTAATCTACACAGGAATAAGAAACCCATCATATAGTTTATTAGGTGATTTCTCCAGTGCTTTAAAAAAATGGAAATAGATCATAGGAATCCTTGACAATATATCCTGGGAGAAAACTTTTTCTAGGACTTGTTATAGTAATTAGTTGAGCCCTAAAAATTTTGAAAAAATGTTCATTTCAGTGGATTAATGTAACTTTTTAATAGATTACTAAAATTTTTCTGTCTGGTGTAACAAAAATGAGCGAATCTGTGGAGAATGTTATATGGTTTAAACCCTACAAGTTAGTAATAAGTACACAGAATTCATGTGGTTTTTAAATGTCAGTGTGAATAATTAACAATCTCCATTTACTAAATGAAGAGGCAGTTAACATGAAAATGGAGTAATTAGACTTCTGTAGTTTGTAAAAGGATATTAAGATTCCTATTTGCAAATACTATTGAATTTTCAATCATTCTGAATTGGCAAATTGAGTGGGTGTTGTGTCTTAAGAAGCCAGTGAGTACTAGAAGGAAATAAAACATTAAACCTTTAAACAGATTTCTGTTTGAGCACCACGTATTCTGATTTATCCCTTTCAAACAGTTCTCCCTGGAAAAGATCAGGTACTGAGCGCTTGTGAGAATCACGTAGCTAGAAATGCATAGTGACTCATGGTGGTGAGAGTGAAGAAAAGGAGAGTGTGTATTTAGCCAATGCCAAATGGTGACTAGTTACTATTTCATATTGTCACCAGTGGAACCAAGACTCACTCAAATGCCTATTTCAGAACCTCGGACAGTTCCATTCAAAGGCACAGGCGGGATGGTTCCTTGGATCAGTCCTGGCCACCTAGTGGCTGCATTCCTCCTTCCTCCGTCTCCACTTCCATACCAGCCCTGGAAACCACCTATTGAACATGCGTATCTCTAACCCAGTGAATGCTCATACTGCTCGCCTCCCAATAGCCAGTAATTCGAGTGTTAAGGAGTTGGGGCTGGGAAAACCACTGCATTTGGAAAGCCTGCAGGCCGATCCGATAGCAGACTAGGGTCCTAAAGAAGCATCTTGAGAAAACACAGAGTTCAGGCTTCTTTTATGTCAAGGGAAAGGGGAAGCAGGAGGGGTTTGAGGTCAGGAAGTAATTGATGGCTGCAGACTTCTGGATGTTAGCAAGGGTCTGAGGGGGATGGTGAAACTTCTCTGCTTTTGGTCATCAAACTCAGGTTGCCGTGGTCTCAGTCACAAGGTTCCTATAGATCTTTTGATTTGCAATCATTATTTTTGTACATATCCCTTATCTTTTTGGGGCGGTAGTTTTGAGCAGGGAGGTTGTTTCAGTAATTCCTAGGCTACAGGTGATATCTCTTTAATGATTAGCATATGTCTGTGCAGGACTAAGCAGAAGTTGCTAACTGACATGTTATGGGAACGGGGCATGCTCGAGCATGACGGAGTCAGAAAGATGGATTATTTTCTTTTATTCTGTTACAGCTCTTCTTGCTTTGTGTGCCTGTTGCTGCAGCTATATATCTACTGTAGCTGCTCTCGTTTCTGCTTTTGACTTTGTTGTTCAAGGCTACATTTGATGATTATTTTAAACAAAATATTCCCTGAATACTAATATTACAGCAGGAAATAGGGACATAGATACCACTTATGGTTTGCCATTGGACATGGGTACCTTGAGGGATGACTGTCTTTGTAGCAAAACAATTTGAACATTTAGTAATCTAAATTTGTACCTTGGGACTATGTGGGAGATTTTTTCAGTCTGTGTGTATCTTATTTATGCTGTATTTCTAGTTTTACCTATTGTTAAGGTTCAGAGATCAGCCACAATTTTTCAAACATGTACATCCAGCTATATTCCTCTCCTGGGAGCTATATTATGCCACAGTCATTGGGTTAAACCATGAGATATTTCATATGTTTAAGAAACTTAAATATTTTAGTGGGGACCCAAGAATAACTTGCTAGATAACAAAATCTTTCAGGGAATTAAGTTTCAGCATGTTTCCATTTTTGTTTCTTCCTCCTGCTATTTTTATTAGCTTAAATAAATTAAATTTCCTTCCAGAGAATAACATCCACCCAGATCCTTCTTTTAGGATGTCTGCTCAAGACATCTTCTGTCCCTGAAATTTACACTATGTGGTTGCAGGATCTTTATCCATGTGTAGGAGCAGAAGATGAGGCACGGATACCAGATTTGAAGGGGTGTTACCTAGGAAACAAATCAAATTCTAAGACTGTGTTTTCTATAATCGTCCATGATTAGAGATGAACCCTTGAAATTTAACTTCCGAGGAATGTGTCTTTTTGTGAGCCTGGTGTGCACAGAAAGAATTGAAAGGATCAAGTAAGCAAATATACCTGATGAGATATTCAGCATTTCTTTTCTGCTTTTTGCCCTTTAAACAACTTGAGTTCTGTTTGACCTTTAATAAGTGTAACTTCTGTGGGCTTATTCATGGGGAAAGAAAAATTTAATTATGAAACATTTAGATTTTTGAATATTCAGGATGCTTCAAGAGCAATAAATGGTATGGAATTTGTATATTATAGACCACCTAAGTGATCCTGAAATATTGTTTTATAATACATTTTTTTATTCTGATATTTTTTTTTACAGAAGCAGTATAAAGTAAGCATTATTTTGGGGTGGGGGTGTGGAAACACAATTGTCAAACTCAAATTCTGTTTCCTATCATTTATAACGCTAGATACCTTAAAAACAGAGCAAAACAAAATAAAACACAAGCATAGCAGCAGCATTAAGATTTTAAAGAAATACCAAACTGCATGGCACGTTTCATGCACCGTGAACTTTTCTCACATAAGAAGATGGCCCCACACCGTTGATCTTCCCTCCTCCACTCGCTTACAGACAGTGTCCATGTCCAAGGAATGCCCATTGGTGGTCATGGCTACCATTGTTCACCCCTTCGGGGTCTTGGTCACTCAAAGGCAATCACCAAGTGGAGTGTTTCCTGAAGTATTTTGTATATTCTCGAGTTCTGCCACAAGTATCTTGAGATGGGAAGATATCCTGGATTAATCTGGATAGGCCCAATGTAATCACAAGGTTCCTTCCTAGAAGGAGGCAGGAGGGTCAGAGGAAATGTGATAACAGAATCAGGAAGATGGTCCAGGGAGTGAGAGATAGAGATAGATTTGAAGATGCTACTCTGCTGGCTTTGAAGATAGAGGGAGGGTTCATGAGCCAAGGGATGCCTACAACTTCTAGAAGCTGGAAAAGGCAGGGAAACAAAATCTCCCTTAGAGCCTCCAGAAGAAGCACAGTGCTGCTTACCTTTGATTTTTGTCTTGGTGAGACCCATTTTGGATTTCTGGCCTCCAGAAATGTAAGATAATAAATTTGTGTTGCTTTAAGCCATGAAGTGTGTGGTCATTTGTTACAGCAGCCATAGGAAACTAATACAATCACAACTTTGTGTTTTTCAAAATAGACCACTTTTTATTCTGATTATAACGAGCTCAGACTTTTTAAAAAATACTTACTTTACAGAAAAACTCCAAAGGAGGGGAGAAATTATCACTTGGAGAACACAGCAGTCCTGTTGAAGACTGATCTATGTTGGGACCCTCCAACCCTCAAGCCCCTCCCCCCACTTTCTTAATGTCAAAGTCTAATGAACACATTATGCCGTACTGCAGTTTAGTTAAACTATGGAACTAGACTGCTTTTTTTTTTTTTAACTTTCCCCTTGAAACTGTGAACTCTTGAAGTTCAGTTTCCTTTCATTTCATTCCTGACTTTTAGCAAATTAACACACAGTAGGTCCACAGTCAACAGTTGATGAACTCTTTGATTAGTTTGTTAATTGATGCAATGCTATTAAAACATCGTACTCTATAGTATTAAGTATTAAGTAAAATAATAATTGTTGACTATCTATTGAATGTCAGACTCAATCGTAGGCACTGTATGAAATTGAAGTCCATCACCCAGAGGTGCATATATCAGGCAGGGATATAGACAAGAAAGAAACAAGCAAAGCAATTGATATACAGTATTTCCAGCAGCGATCAGTGCTTTGAAGAGAAATAAATGGCATGCGGGATGGAGAGTGTTGGGTTGGTACTATTTATAGGGAAGGCCACTCCAATAAGGTGACATTTGAATAGAACATGAAGAAAATAAGGAAGTGAGCAATGCCACTGTGTCAGCTAAGAGCAAGAGCCCAGAGCAAGACGGATGCTTGGCATACTGGATGAGATACAGAGATGTCTGCAGACAGAGTCCAGAAAATGAATGGGAGACTGCTGGCAGCGAGATCAGAGAGGTAAGTTGGGCCAGTCATAAGGACCATGGTTAGGACTTTGGCTTTCACCCCGCCTGTCATGGGAAGCTTCAGGAGGCATCGTGATCTGCTAGTCTGAAAGTATTACTCTGTCTGCCATATGGAGATTAGATTGTAACCAGCAAGGATAGAAGCAGAGAGAATAGGAATCCAGGCAAGAGGTAATGATAGTTTAGCTACCAGTTGCCGCAGCAAAGGTGGTGAGAAGACACCATATTGTGGATATATTTCTAAGGAAGTGCCAGGAAGATTTTCTCATGGATTGGATGTGAGATATGGGATATGAATCTGGAGTTCTTAGAAGAAGTCCAGCTGAAGACATAAATTTTGGAAAGGTCAGTGGATACACAGGTTTCAATCCAAGGGGCTTGATGAGAGCACCTAAGGAGTGAGATTGCAGCCTGAAGAGACCCTTGAAGAGACCTGCGCCCAGAGCACCTCAGTGCTTGGAGGTATAGGAAATGAGACTGAGGGATTTGCCGATCAGGGGAGTAAGAGAACCAAGGTCCTTTTAAGAAAGACTTTCAGAGCAGCATGTGGATAAGATGACAAAAATGGGAGGGGAGTGTTGATTACGGGAACTAACCTCAGGGAAGTCATTGGTGACTTTGAATAAGGAATTCAGGTATAATCATGGAGACAAAGGCTGTGGGTCCAGAGAGAACCTGTAGACAGGAAGTAGAGACAGTGAGTGTAGGTACATCTTGCTAGGAATTTAGCTGCTAATGCAAACAAAGAATTTCGGCAGGCGCTGGACGAGGATGTGGGACCACAGAAAGGCTTTTTTGTTTTTAATATTGGAGATATTACGGGGTGTTCGAATGCAGATAGCAGTGATCAAATAGAGAGGGGGGACACAAAGGTGCAAGAGTGATGGGAGAGGGCTGCTAAAGTGGTGGGCTTGAATAATCTAAAGGAGGGATGGTGTCCAAGGGTCCTGTGAAAAGCCTGGCCTTAAAAGTGGTGAATGGACAGGTCACACAGTTTCTGAAGAATTGATAAGGACATATATTTTAACAAATATTTTTTTGTAACACTTTTCAGTGTGAGATGCATTTCAAAATATCTAGTTTTGATACAAAAAAAAGAAAAATAGAAATTTCTGGAAAGTTTCATGGTTTAGAGGGACTGTAAGACAACATTTCTTAAAAACTGGGCTTTCACGGAAAACCCATATATACAGACAACTATCTAGCTGAGTTTTAGTTATTAATTATATCTGGTTTAAGTCATTTAGATAGAATGTTAAGTCGAGGCAATGTTTCAAGTTTCCATAGGTCTGCCGGCTTTAAATAGATAAATACCATGGTTCCCCGAAAATAAGACCTAGCTGGACCATCAGCTCTAATGCGTCTTTTGGAGCAAAAATTAATATAAGACCCGGTCTTATTTTAATATAACCTAAGACCTGGTCTTAAGACGGTCTTAAGACCGGGTCTTATACTACTGTTTGCTCCAAAAGACGCATTAGAGCTGATGGTCTGGCTAGGTCTTATTTTCGTGGACACACGGTAATTGTTCTGCAGTTGTGGATGGCACCATTAAAGTGAGCCATATAAATAAACTGTGGGTGGGGTTGGGGGCACAGGGGGCTGACTCATTACAGGATCCACCTCACTACTGGAAAAAACCCAGCTCCAATGACTGTCAGCACCATTATCTCAGATAAAAGATGGCCCTTCGGGCCAAAAAATACGTAGATATATATTGTCAAGCTGATATTGTCAAGGTAATGAAAGCGGCTTTTCAAATATGAGATACAATTGAACTAAATCATTTCGAGTGCTTCCTGGACACTGGCATTGCAAACCACCATTTCCACACAGCGCTCACGGCTGTCTTGCTCATTATGATCTTTCAGGGGAGTGTGTGCTCTGGATTTATTTTGGAGAGTCATTTTTTTGTCTTAGAAAATTACTCGGCAGTGTTTTTGAGAGAGTGGCTAAATTATCTACACATTGCAGGTGACAGTAATAAGATGGGTGAGTTACCTGTCCAGAGCTCATAAATAGCACTGATGGAATGGGTCTGAGTATTGATTAGACCCAGTGAAGATATTCCTTTGGGGGCGGTAGACAAGCTTCACTGTCCCTTCCTCACTCCTGGCCCTCCTTCTCCTCCCTCCTTCCCTCCTTCCCTCCTTCCTTATATCTCGCCTCTCTCCCTCCTTCCCTCCTCTTTCCTCTCCTCTCTTCTCCTCTTCCCTCCTCTCCTCTCCTTTCCTCTATCTCCCTTTCTCTCCTCTCCCTCCCTCCCTTTCTCTCCCTCCCTTCTCCCTCCTCCCTCCTCCATCCTTTCTCCTTCACCTTTCCTGCCTCCCTCACTCCCCTCTCTCCTTCTTTCCCTCCCCTTTGTAAGTCCCCTGAACCATGGCATATATCACACACACGAGTAGAAACGGTCTCACTAAATGGCATATTACACACATCAAAGCATCTGTAGAACAGCTAGTATCTTTATACAACTTAACCCGTTATAAAGCATTTTTGCAGAAATTTTCCTTTCAAATGTTCCACAATCCTGTGAGAGATCTATTTCCCCTTATTAGCGTACGATTTCATTCACTGGGCCTTGCAGAGGACAAGATGCCAGGGTGGCGCAGACAGCAAGTGGCAATGCTGATAAAGAAATCCAGGTTGCATGGCTCCGAGACTCTTGCCCTAATGCTGCACACTCTCTACTCCGTCTTGCCTCCTCCTGTTGGTGAAGTCACCCAGGCCCCCCTGTGACGCTGACAGAGCCTCACAAAACACCGGTGGCCGCTGCTCTCCCTTTCTCCATAACGTTTCCTTACAGAGTGGTGGCAACTTTGCAAACAGTGCTGCACCTCCAACCTGACCAGCAAAAGGAAGGACCCCTCAGGCAGGCCATAAAGCCAGCCATGAATGCTAGACAAGGACACGTGATCCCCTGAGATACTCTGTCCCGAGCCAACCACAAACCCCTCAACATTAAGATAGATGGTGTACGTTTCCCACCATATCTGACATCATTCTCATTAGTATTTAATAATGCTTCTTAACAATATCCCTCTCAACTTATAGTCGGGAACAGCACGTTTCTTTTTTTTTTTTTTTTTTTCCTGATACTGCTGTTGGAAACAAAGCTGTTGTGTTTTCATTCAATGTGTCTGGGAAATGCACACTCTTTATTAACAGGGGTGATTGGGAGGTGGCTTACTCATGAAATAGATTGCCTTGGAATTCTTTTCCATTTCTATCTCTGTTCCAATATCCATAAAGCATTTTTCAGGTATTACAGCAATTACTTTGTCACCCATATCCTATAGTGTCATGGTAATTAGGTGTATAGTCAAAAAACAGGGCTTTATGGACTATGTAATTTATTGTGCTTGTCGGTATGCATTTTCTAGCATTCAGCAGTACAGGGCTGATGCTCACCAAACCTCCTGCCTGACTTTCTGGCCCGAGTGTTATGTAATCCAGAGGACACTTACCAAAAAGGTTGTGGTCAGCTGAAAATGTGGGCGATAGAAGTAATAGCTATTGGAGCAGTTTTGTAATTCTGATGTAATATTTTAAGTTAGGAAAATATTTCATACGTTTCAAAGGTAGAGAGCACATTGGAATAAATACATTTTCATAGTAAACACATTGTTTCTTTTTTATTTGCTACCATTATTTCTTTTTAAAGCAATAGAAGATTATAGATGCAGATAAAGGTTTCCATCCCATTCCTGTTTCCTCTGCAGAAATAACTGGTATCCTGGGGGTGTGTATTTTCCTATCCATATTTTTATACTTTTAGTCTCTATCTCTCTTCATGTATATATCCGTACATCATATATTGTATCATTGAGGGTATTTTTCAGAATGCATTTAAGTGGTTTTATACTGTATCCTTTTGCAGCATGGTTTTTTTATCATTCAACATTGAATATTTGAGGTTTATCCAAATTGATACATGTAGGTCTATTGAAAAAAACTATTAGAGTTCATTGTATAAATATACCAAGTTTATTTATGCAGTCACTTCTTAATGGACAGTCACATTGCTCCCAGTTTCTTTCTAATACAAGTAATACTGCACATCATCCTTGCACATGTGTGAGAGTTTCTCTAGGGCCAGGGTCTGCAAGTTTTTTTTCTGTAAAGGACCAGATAGTAAATATTTTCAGCATTGCAGGCCAGATGGCCTCTGTCACAACTATCAAGCTCTGCTGCGGTAGCAGGAAAGCAGCCATCGACAATACTTAAACAAGCAGGCGTGTCTGTGTGCCAATGATACTATGAGTATGCATGCTGATGTGAATTTCACATATTTTCACATGTCATTCATTATTTTGATTTTTTTCCTCGGACATTTATAAATGATAAGAAATATTTTGAGCTCGTGGGCCATACAAAAACAGGCATTGGGCCTGGTTTGGACCAAATTATAATTTGCTGACCCCTTTTCTAGGGAATATACCTAGAAGAGGCATTACTGTACCAAGTGATATGTGCCTCTCCATCTGTACTAGATAGAGGCAGCTTACTCTCCAAAATGGGTGTTTTAATTTCTCTTTATATTCCTACCCACATTTTCCAATAGCCTCACCTACACCTGGTTTATCAGACTTTTTATATATTGCCAATCTGATGCATGTGAAATGATGTCTCACTTTTGTTTGAATAGGCATTTTCCATAAACTGGCATTTTCATCTTCTCATTCATTAAGTATTTATAGATAGTGTTTTATGTGTTCATTAGCTGCTTGGTTTCCCGTTTCTGTTAATTTGCCTATCTGTTTCCTTTTTAAGTTTGCTATCTGGTTGTTTGCCTTCTTTCTTACTAATGTGTAGGATTCTTCATTCTGGATACTAATGTTTTGACAGGTATAGCACCATGTTGCAAATATCTTAGGTTTGTGGCATGTCTTTGTTGTACTAGAATAGATAGTGCAAAATCCATCAATATTTTATTGATATGCTGTGCTCTTTGTAAAAGAAATTTCCAGGTTAATTTACTTGCTCTCAAATCATTGATATCTGTGTAAAAGACCACCGCCACTACCACAGCTACCACTCCACAATTGAGAAGGGGCTGACATTTGTACTAGGGGAGCCCATTCCACTGATTTTCACCTGTGTCTTCCCTCCAGCCCCCATTTCCTGGAACCGCCCCTTCCTCTCATTCTTCTGTGCCCCTTCTCTTGGGTATCCTATTAAATCCTGCTCCAGGTCCCCACTTAGATACAGATCTCTGACACCTGCTTAGAGATTTTTCCAGAAAAAGGGATCAGTGTCTTAATCTAAAGGGATAACTGACTGATGTCAAATTTCAAACATCAGTCAGTAAAAAAGGATTTTCTTGACTCTCTGAAATCAAGTCAGTTAGACTGCAGTAGACCTGCCTTACCATTGCAAGATAAATGAAATTATTCCTTCAGCACAGCGTATTATTGATTCAACATATGGTTCTTATATTCTGTTAATGAAATTGGAGATAATAAGAATGTGTAAGTGTTCCAAAAATGTATTACATGTTTTGCTAGCTTTTCTCCACTGACAAGAGATTGAAACTACATTTGCTCTGCATGGGTCTCGCACCATGTCGAGTGACATAATTAAGATAATGTCTTTTATCCTATAATTCTTATAGCAGTGTTCAGAGATATTGTTCCCCAAATGCTTTAAATTATGGTCTTTCAAAAGAGAAGTGCAGTGTTTGTAAAGGGAAGAAGGATCTTGCAGCCCGTGTGGGAAGTGGGTTGTAACCAATGATAAAGAAGCTGAAGAGTAATAAGCTTGCAGCAGCAGAAGGCAATTTACTGGGCCAAGTCGTGTCAGGAACTAGGGAGTGAGTGGATGTGATGCCTAGACAGGCTGTGATTCAAGTTCACCCTCAAGCCCAGTGACTGAGAATGGCTGCAACCTAGAGGCAGTCCATGGCTTTGCCTGGGCATAGAATGAATCAGCCAATGCTGCACTTTGCTCTGTCTTTCATCTTTTATGTTAGAGATTATTATTTTTATATGTCTGTGTTCACTGAGCATGTGAGAGGTGGCCAGAGATCAAAACATAGGGAATTCTGGAGAGGAGGAAGGAACATTGGGCCAACTCTACTGTCAATGCCATTCAAGTTTGGGCAGGCATGGGTTGCTGTAGAACCAGTGCTATCAACATAACCACTGTTATGTTGACCCACTCCAGGCTGCTAGGTGGAGGTTTCTAAAAAGAGAACAGGAATGTTGATGGTGAGATATGGGAAGAAACCAGAGGCACCTTTCAAGAACTCTGGAAGTAACCTTCTTCCTGCCCACAGGGAGGGAACAATGATACAACTCAGGACCACAGAGTGGAGAGAAGGAAAAAGAGAAATCTGAAAAAAGCAAAAAAACAGATCTAAACAGGTTTCCTCTTCTCTTGGGTCAGTGGATGCCACCAGGAAACCTCAGGTTATAAATACACCAAGACCCTCAGCCTGAGTTCTAGGAGGAAAGAAGAACAGCAATCGGCTCAGCATCCTGGATTGAGGGATCTGACCATGATACAAATAAATGTTCATGAGACTGTACATGAGGACCCAGGGAGGAAGGCAGCTCCTCCTTGCAGTGGACGTTACGGGTCAGAGAGGTGGAAGTGGAAGCTTTCAGCCTTCTCTTGTCTATATCAATTTCATGGTGGTGCTGGTGGTGGTAGTGATACTGTTGATGGTACTGGTGATGGTAAATGATGACTCCCATCAAGACCTTACTGCCACCCAGAAAATTCACTGCTGGAAACGCTGAGTTATATAAAGAATGTCTGTACCTCAAAAGACGGGACCCGTATTAGTGACCTAGGGATTTCATAAAATGGGTGGTCAACACTAGTGCTATTATCAGATGTGATTTTGCAATGGAAACTCAATGCTCCACCAAAATTATTCTTTCTCCCCATTCAGTCCACCTAACTAGCCATTGTTAAGAGACTAGGAAAAAAAGACAGAGTACCTGTTCTTTATGAACTCACTGTCTACCGTGTTTCCCCGAAAATAAGACCTAGGCAGACAATCAACTCTAATGTGTCTTTTGGAGCAAAAATTAATATAAGACCCGGTCTTATTTTACGGTAATATGAAACCGGGTCTAATATAATATAATGTAACATAATATAATATAACATAACATAACATAACATAACATAATATAATAATATAATACTGGGTCTTATATTAATTTTTGCTCCAAAAGATGCATTAGAGCTGATGTCCGAATAGGTGTTATTTTTGGGGAAACACGGTAGAAGACTAGATAGGGAAACACGGAACGACAGTCCAGTGGTATAGATGTTGTGACAGGAACTTGCTACTGGACTTTACTCCTAAAATCTCGCTGCCTCTCCCTTTCAAACCACTCCCCACCCCACCATACACAGCCAAATATTAAGTGGTTCTTTCTTCACCGACCCTACCATTGGCCAGATAGTCAATGTTAGGAACATAGATCGAAAGCCCCGGTGGTCTTCTTTTAAAACAATCTTGTTATCAACATAAGCAATTAAATCTATAAGGAAGTAACAGTATTGACTAATGTTAGAGAGTACCCATAATCTGCCTAAAACACCGTGTTAAGCATCATACTTAAACTATGTCATTTACTCCTCACAGTGTTTTTAAATAGGTGGAATAGCACCTCTGAACTTTACCCTTTATTCATTTTACCCTCTTGGTTTTGGAAAAATAGGTGAGGAAAAGGAGGCGTAGTCCGTTTAAGAGACTCGCGGAAGGAGACATAGATGGAGATGGTCAGAGGCTTGCATTGATCCAGATGTGTCCCTATGAGCTGAGCTCCGCTCTGACTGCACTAAAATGATACAATGCCTGTCATGTGCTTTTGGAGTCTTAAAAATAAGTCTTCGGGTCTCCCCAGTAGGTGTGGATTGTGGTTAAGAATCTGGTCTCCGTACCTCAGTCAGCACCACAGCCTGCTGCACGTAGGTGTCCTGGGTCTCCCTATTGCCCGCCAACCAGCCCAGTGGGAAAGTTAGCTTTCTTGGCTAGAAGGAAACGATATTTCCAGAGCAGCAAATCAGTTTCCTGACTTTACTTAAAATAGCAAATTTGCAGCCAAACAGCCAATGACCATAGTGCTTGCTGGATTAGTTTGCCTGGGCTGAGCTAGGCTTTTCGTGGGTGGGTCGTGATGGCAAAGAGCCCTGGGAGAGCGAATCCGAAATTGCAAAATCAGACACTTCTCACTGATAACTTTTCTCCTTTCTCTACCCCATTCTTAGTAGTGATCACCCTGTAATTCTGACCTCTGCTTCATAATAGATATTTCACACAATTACTCTATTTCTTTTGGAAACTGTCCCTTGCCTTTTTTTTTTTTTTTTTTTTTTTTGGAAACATAGTGAGAAGAAATGTTTTTCATCACTTTCTTCCCTGCACTGTATTAGGAATAGATACAGGCGGTGGAGAATTAAAGACATTTCTCAATTCTATAGGGGGTTGGATAAAGCATAACAAATGCATGAGTAAAGCATTTGGTGTTTCTTCATAGCCTCACCCTCTGCAGAGTAGCACCAATTAGTGTTTTCCATTGGCAAGTTTAGTAGTCAATAATACTAGGGAAAGCATCAACTGCAGCTTAAACCTGAGACAGAGGGGGAGGGAGAGGGAGAGGGAGAGAGAGAAGTATCTTGACTTGTTCCCCGGACTCATAAGACAGTTTACTGATTTGAGATAGAAATCTTATCTAAAAGACTCTAAAAATTACCTTCAAATCAAAGTCCATTTGTCAGAAACAAGGGTAGTTGAGAAAGAACTTCTCTTAGGAGGTTAAGAGTTCTGGTTGAAAACTACAGATGATCAGACACGACCTGCTTTTCCCACTTTAATCTGGAAAGTTCACAAATCTTCTTGGAAGCCCATAGAGATCAAGGACCCTTGAGGCACCACAATGGAAGGCCCTCTAATTTCTCTTCCTCCAAGAGAGAAGGTTTTCCCTACTTTGTTTACTCATCCACAACCTTTCCTTAGCACTTCACCCTGATTTCCTTTCTAGAAACTTCCTGCTCAAATTCCACAAAATGGCTTTATGTTCATTCTCTTCTCTGAATATTTTTTTCTGCTTCCTTTCTCTCTCCCCTAAATCTGTACTCATCCTTTTCCATCCCCTCTTCTTCCAACCATAGGAAGTTCATATCACCTCAAATTTATGTTATCCTGGTACACATTTCAAATGCCATCCCTGCCTCTAGTTCTCTCTTTCAGTTACACAGTGGATCTTTATTCTTCTTAATTTTTTTTCCTCAGCTCTGCCAGCACCCTTTTCTTCCCATTCTGTATTTTTTTAATTCATTCATTTTTTCTTATGCTTTTACAGAGCTTTTGTTTCCTTTTACTTTCATCAGAGTTTGAGTCACTTAAAATGTTCTTTTGTTTACTTGAGTGAATCTTCACCTCATGTTTCATATTGTTTGCCTTCTCCAAATCACATGGTTTGATTTGTCCAAAATCTTTTCAAACACTTTTGTTTAGATTCCACATTTGCCTCTGTGTGTGTGTGTGTGTGTGTGTGTGTGTGTGTGTGTGTGTCTTTGTGTCTTTGACTCGGGACAGTTCTCGCACCCATCCCCTTTCTTCCCCAGTAAGTAGCACTGACAGTTTCCTTGACTTATTTCTACTTTTACCTGAACTCTATTTAAATCTTCCTCTTGGAGCCCTAGATGGAGGACTGGTCACTGCTGTTTGTTCATCTGTGTTCAGCCCCTCAATTCCCTAAGGGCCCCAGGAAGGGTGTGTACAACTGGAAAAAGTCCATGTTATTGAAATTATCCGCCCCCATCTAGTGAATCTCCTTCACCAGCCATTGCCTACGTCAGGCCGCAACCTGGCTTCTCATGGAAAAGCATCTCATTATGTTCTACCCATTTAGGGGTGATCTGGTCACTTTGGAGAGAAAATGAGTGAGGGTGAAATCGGGACGCTTTTCATAATTTTGTTTGGTGAAACAGTGCGGGATTTTCTATATGTAGCACCCTTTGATCCACAGCTGCCACCTGGCCTCCAGGTGCCATTTTGTAGTGATCCTAACCCCAAGCATCACCCCCAGACCTTCTCTCTCCCCCATTAAGAATTCAGACCAATAAAGAAGAGTAACACATGGCTCCATACTTTTTCAATTAGAAGCAAGTTTCAGGTCCCAGCCACACTCAAGAGGATGGGATTCTACAAGGGTGTGACTCATTGGAGGTCACCTTAGAGAATGAAGATTGAGAACCTGGTCATTTCTTCTTAGCAGGGCCCCTCAGAATTTCCTCCCTCCCATCCTGCACCGGAAGCCCCTTCTAATGATCCTGCCACCCTTTGAATAAGGAACATCACGTTCTAGGTGCAGTTCATCCCTACAAATAAGAAAACTAATTGTAAAAGTATCTGATTTTACAGCCTATAGGCATCAACATAAATTGGGTTACAAGAGTTATCAAATAGTGGGCTCCACGCTAAGGAATCACTTGGAAATCCAGTGCTAACGTCTAGGACAGGATCTCAACTGCCACACTGTTCACATTTGAGGCTGGATCCTTCTTTATTGTTGGAGACTGTCCTGTACACTGTAGGATGTTTAGCAGCGTCCTTGGCCTCTTCTCACTGGATGCCACTAGCTTCCCCTTCCCCCTGGGTTATATCTGTTACTGGTGAACAAGGGTTCTTGGTAAACATCACAGGAAGGAATTCAGGGAGGGTACCACATAAGCAATGCAAACAAAGCCAAGGAAGCAGTGGATTACAAGAAAGGATATAGTACAGTACACTCTCAAGATGGCATGAGAGTGGACAGACCCAGAAGAAGAGCAACTGTGTGGAAGACCAAGGCTTGGGATTTGATTTGAATGAGGGCTGAGGGTGTGAAATATTCGAGTTTTAGGGGTGGAGTTGCAGGCGTTCCCAGGGCAGGTCCCTGCTGTCCTCCCTGACCACTCCTTCCCATCGGGAGTTGGGATTCCCTTGTTTATACTTGGCCTTTGTTGGAACTGTCTTGGCGACACAGGGGGTGGAGAATTTTCCCTGCCAGCAATGCTAATAGTGTTATAATCCATTACAGTGAGCTGGAGCTGCACTTTAAGAATAATCTCATCTCTTTTTCCTTTGTTTCCCCTCACATCTTCCTTCCTTTCCTTCCCCCTTTCTCCCTGAGTCCCTGTTCTTTCTGCCTACCATGACATATCAACTAAAATGTCTCCAGACATTTCCAAGTGTCCCTTGTCAGGGAGGGCATAATCAACCCTAGTTGAGATCCACTGAGCTAGGGTCTTTCCCCAGGTTTCTATTAAGGAGACAGTGGGTGTCTCTTGATTGCAACACAATCCATGTAGTGTAATTTTCTGGCAACATAATTAGGTTGAAATTGGTATGAATACAGCTGTGAGTCTATCCAACTGCATGACAACTGATGATATAAGGCATTGGGAAATTTAAAGCCATGCTTCAGGCAGCCTAGCAGGTTCTAAAGGGTTCCAGTAATAGTTTGGACTGTCACTTCTCAATGCCTACCGTCACTTCACCTGTAAAATAAGATGTGTTTTACACTCTTCTGTAAAATAAAGGTATTGTAATCACAGGAGAATGATACTTTGGTTTGAAAAGTGCTGCTGCATTCATTGAAATATCCCCCCCCCATCTCCCCGACAATGCGTCTGGCAGTTGGAATATCTGTATTTACCATTTATATTCTCAGGGCATTTCTTTTCACTGAAGAAAGAATAAAATTTCACAACTTCCATAATTCAACAATAACAAAAACTCTTGTGAAAGATAGTTTGCTTATTAAATCTCTATACACGATCCGTTTTCCAAATGTTTATGTCCCCGTTTTTGCACTTGAATACTTCAGTTTTCTAGCCCTTCAAATGATAATAAAATGTAGACAACTGGAAATGAAAGTCCTCAGACCCATGTTTGGCAATGCATTAGAAATTGCAATTTGTATAGATGACCCCATAAATCTAACTTATGGCACTAGTGAAAGATTCTTTCCATTTATTTTGTTTTATTATGGAATATTTTTCATTCAAGCTGAGGTGGTAATAAGGCCTACAGTCATAACCCGGTGATCCCATTTAATTTGTAAACGTCTGTAGTCTTGGACCCACCCCTTCAGGTCATTCTGCTGTTGGCAGTGTGAATTGAAATATACTCTGCAACCAAGGTCTTAAAATAGAGGCCTGCTAATATCTCCCACTACAATATAAATTGGCTGAAAACAAATTATCTCTTGACATTCCAGAGTTGAAATACAAAGTAAAATCAAAGATGTATTATGCTTTATGTGTCATTTGGATCATTAACACAGTTGTGTAGGAATGAAGTCCTTATATCTTGAAAACTTGCTGAACCAAATTTTTGGGGAAACTTGGCAATCAGGCACCATATCCTTTCAGTCAGAAAGGTAATTTTTTTCTCTGAGTGCAGATAGAATGAGGACATGCTCCCCAATGAGGAGAGGGTGACAATATTATTTACCAACTCTCTGACTTACTCTCTGCTCTTCCCTCCACAAGTTAGTAAATTCTATTTCTATTTCTTTCCTGGGTAACTTTCAGTTACCCAGGGACAAGTTCACTATTTCGAACTTTAACACTAGAATGGCCATACATCCCTGTTTGCCCAGAATAGGCCGGGTTTACACCTGTTTTCCAGGTGTTACTATTTTCAAAACCTCCACTTACTCCCAAAAGCATTTCAGTTTGGAGGATAACACATAGTCCTCCTGACCATCACTTCTTGACGAAGTCTGGAGAAAAAGCGGTCCATGTTTCTATTTAGGTGGTATTACCACAGATGTCCACCAGGGAGTGCTCTTGTTTCTGGCTTACATCTCAGCTAAAGAAAGTTTTTTCTCCTGGCAGATTTTTAAGATAAAGAGAAAAGAAGCTAATCCGTGAATGTCTGCGAGAAGCCATTAGCTGGGCACAAAGCTCTCAGTAGAACTTCTAAAACTTTGAAGTGAAAAATTAAAGCACAGTTTACTGAAAACACCAGAAAATATCAGAGCCTGAACAAGGAATAGAAGACATTTGTTGCTAAGGGAAAGAATAAAATAAGAGGAAACATCTAAAAATCTAGAAATTATTTATGGTGTGATTATCTGGGAATTATAATTCCCAGAGAATTTATGAGCATGTCCCTTTCATAGTGATGACAGCTGCTTTTCTAGGAAACGGTAGAAAATCAGTACAATGCCACCATAGATTACTTGAGCAACCCAGTGAAAATGCAGACTTGAATTATTTCTTTATAAAGGCATCAATATTACATTTTATTACCTTCTGAAAATGTGTCAGACTCAATTTCTGTAAATTATTTATCTATTTGCTTACTGTTCCTCCCATTTAAATGGCTGCTTATTTAAAGCTATCCACAGGAAACTTCATCACGGCACGTCTTTCCTGGCTCCACACATTGCTTCTTTTCATGACCTAACCTTTTACGGAGCGTATTTGCACATGGCCAAAAGATGAAGGTGTTCTGGTCTACCACAGTCCACTGCCCAGCACGAAACGCTGGCCCCCTCATGCGCTAAGACCACAGAGGAGGAGAATAAGTTTTCCTTCGTGGCATTTATTTTTATCTCGCTCATAGCTACAAGCTGTGTGTTGTACTGCACTTGAGGTTAATGCTGACAACATTTTCTTCCCCTCTAGGATAATAGTATCTTTCTTTTTTTCATCTAAGGTTTTCCCAGAAGCTATACTATTGGAGGACTGCAAATTTATTTACTTAAAATTTGAGCTGAGTAGTCTTCGTCATGCAGCCATGGTTTTATGACTGGTAAACTTGTCATTACTTGTGATTTTGCTTTTCTGGGGCTTCTTCCTTAGCCATGAATTTGACCATTGTCTTATATACTCTAAATACTTAACAGAGAGGAAAGTTGCTCATAGATCTGGTAACAGGCTGAGAAGGACCAGCCAAGCTGCTCCAAACCTTTCCCATGCCCGAAGACACTTGAAATGCTCCCTTTAGAATACCAGTTTCTTCTATTTAATTCTTTCAGTGTAATTTTAGATTCTAAACGAGAGGGAGAAATATATGACCATGGACTCTTCTAGGAGTTGTGCTTTTCATTTTTTTCTTGCATTTGAAATCCCCTAATGTCACCAGAATTGACAGCTCCTACCTTCGAAAATTTCATCAGTATTCTGTTCTGTGGGATGAAACAAATTTTCTGATTCCTATGAAATTTATGATTTGAGGGAGGAACCACCATAAATATTCTTCCTTCTCACTGTGACATTATTCAGTCGGTGAGATATACTTTTGAAATTACCTGATGCAGCCCGACTCATGATACTTTTGTTTGTTTCTTCCAGGAATCAAGCACAAGTCATTTTCTATAGAAAACTAATTGTTAAAGCAAAATGAAATTTTAATCAAATGGAATGATAACATGAGATGTAGTTAATTCCTTATTTATTGTTTGGGAACATCTAAT
Source organism: Rhinolophus sinicus (assembly GCF_036562045.2). Taxonomy (NCBI): domain Eukaryota; kingdom Metazoa; phylum Chordata; class Mammalia; order Chiroptera; family Rhinolophidae; genus Rhinolophus; species Rhinolophus sinicus. The sequence continues at coordinate 9,061,723 of NC_133768.1, forward strand.
TATATTTATACATGGTGGTTTGTGTGTGTGTGTGTGTCTGTGTGTGTGTACATATATACATTCTGAAGCAGTAGCAAAGGCTTATTCAGATAATTTTGGTGCTCTGAAGAAGTGATGGGGTATTTCTGATGTTAATATTGAATCTTATTTTTGATCATCAAAAGAGATGGGGTGGCCAGATGGCTCAGTTGGTTAGAGCGTGTGCTCTGAACAACAGGGTTGCCGATTTGATTCCCGCACGGGCCAATGAGCTGCGCCCTCCACAACTAGATTGAAGACAACGAGCTGCCGCCTCCAGAGGGGTGAAGGGGCAGCCGGATGGCTCAGGTGGTTAGAGCGTGAGCTCTCAACAACAAGGTTGCTGGTTCAATTCCCACATGGGATGGTGGGCTATGCCCCCTGCAACTAAAGATGAAAAACGGCTACTGGACTTGGAGCTGAGCTGCGCCCTCCACAACTAGACTGAAGGACAACTAGTTGGAGCTGATGGGCCCTGGAGAAACACACTTTCCTCAATATTCCACAATAACATTTTAAAAAAAGAGCTAAACATTTTTGTAGTTCATTACCTAAAACAATGAACAATTTCCAACATATCAGAAAAACAAATAAGCAATGGATTTTATTCTTTGATTTGATTTTATTTTTTTAAGGAGGGCGCAGCTCACAGTGGCCCATGTGGGGATCGAACCGGCAACCTTGGTATTATTAGCACCACGCTCTAACTGAGCTAACTAGCCACCCCCAAGCAATGGACTTTAAAATTTCTTTCTTTTCCACTGTGAAAGACAGCAGAAAGATACAATAGATACTTTTAAAAATCTTCTTCTGGTATAGGAAACTGCCAGAAGAGAGAAGCCACAATGGGTGAAAGCTTTGGAAAGATCAGTGACTTTAGCATGTGATTCCCTTGTGTGTGGAGGACTAAATGGCACACAAATTTGGATAGGAAAATATGCAGATTGGCAATGTAAAAGCCTTAAGACAAACTCACTTGTAACATCTTGAATTTTGGTAGAGCCAGAAAAATGTTAGGTAAAAGATAATTGTTTGGATATCATCAAGGGTCACAAATAACAGAAGAATCAAAAATTAAAAACAGCATGAAAAACATGCTTATAGTCTCAATGCAGTATATTTAAATTTTAGCACTGTAAATAAAAAATCATGAAATACTAATCTCAGTTAAATAATTAACTCTGATAATGGTATTTACTGATAATGCCCCGTAATAATAGATATAGCACCAGATGGTAAAATTTACCCGGTAAATGTGGCTTCAAAGAGTTCAATTAAACGAAGTCGTCTTATGGATGTACCATGTGGCTACATCCATATATATCCCATTTTTAAAAACTGAAACATAATTTAAGTGTATGAGGAGGTTCATCTTTTATGCAAACCTGTGGGCATCTTTTGAATACTGAAAAAAAAAAACTGACCTGATTGTATTATGAATAGTCACCCCTTAATTAGGTTTTTAAAAAATGATCGGTGGGTTGGAGCAGATACATGCTAGCTATTCTCCCTAATTTTTTATCTTTCAAAAATTATTTGCAAACAACAAAAATTATAGAGGAAAAATACACTTATACCTATTATATAGTTACTGATATAACTACTATAATTTATAGATATTCTATTTGAATAATTTCTATTTATTTTCACGTGTGTGTGTGCTCTCTGGGTTGGTATCCTGTGAGATTACACACACACATGCACACGCACACACAATAAAAAAAGGGGGAGGGGGAAGAGATCTGTATTTAAAATAAGTTATAGAAATGCTGTATGCTTGTCTTCCTCTTGTGGATGTATAAACTTGTAAAACTCCTGCAGTAAAGGAACTTGCTTAACACAACTTTTACTCAAACACATTTGACCACAAAACTGCTCTTTTGTTTTATTTTCTATGACAGTAACTTAGGGAACACATCTGGAAAAATACTGAGGTTTTTATATTGAAAAGTTTGTATCCCTGGAATGGATAGATGGCATTAATGTCTAATTATTAATCTATCAGAGATGAACAAGCAATTCTCTTTCAGGCCCTGGAGAAATAAGAGATCAGATGTTTGAGCAAAGAGGGTAATGTGAGCACCTCTTTCAAAGATGGGACAAAGATAGGGAGGTCTGGATGGGATGTGACATGGGGGTCTATGAAAAGTCAAGGTAATCCTGAGAGCACTGTATTCATCCCCCCCCCAGCTTTATTGAAATGTAATTGACAGAGAACAGTGTGTAAGTTGAAGGTATGCAAAGTTTTGAATTGATACATATACATTGCAGTATGATTGCTACCATAGGTTAGCTAACCTCCATCATGTCACATAATTACCATTTTCTTTTTTGTGGTGAGAACATTTAAGATCTACTCTCTTATCAACTTTCAAGTATATAAGACAGTACTGTTACCTATAATCACTATGCCCTGCATTAAATTCCCAGAACTTGTTAATCTTATAACTGAAACTTTGTACCCTTTGACCAATATCTTCCCATGTTCCCCAGCCCCTTGCAGCAACCACTCTACTCGCTGTTTCTCTGAGTTTGGCTTTTGTAGATTTCACACATAAATCCAGTATATAAGACATATAAGACAGTATTTGTCTTCCTTTGTATGACACATTTCACTTAGTATAATGCCCTCATGTTTCATCCAGGTTGTCACAAATGGTAAGATTTGCTTCTTTCTCATGGCTGAATAATATTCCATTATATACACATATCTCACATCTTCTTTATCCGTTCATTCGTTGGTGGACACTGAGGTTGTTTCCATATGTTGGTGATTATGAATAACACTGCAATGAACGTGGGTGTGCAAATATCTCTGTGAGATTCTGTTTTTATTTCCTTTGGATATATACCCAGAAGTGGAATTGCCAGATCATTTGGTAGTTCTATTTTTCATTTTTTAAGGAACCTCTGTACTGTTTTTCTATAGTGGCTGCACCAATTTACATTCTCACCAACAGTGCACAAGGGTTTCCTTTTCTCCACATCCTCACCAACAGTTGTTATCTTTTTGATGATTGTCATTCTGTCAGGTGTGAGGTGATATCTCAGTGTGTGTGGTTTTGATTTGTGTTTCCCTGATGATTAGTGATGTCGAGCACCTTTTCATGTACCTGTTGGCCATCTGGATGTCCTCTTTGGAAAAATGTCTGTTCAAGTCCTTTGCGCAGTTTTTAATTGGGTTGTTTTGTTTTTTGCTTTTTGTATGTATGTAACTGCTTTTTGTATGTTGTTTTTGTATCCTGCAAGTTTACTGAATTCATCAAATAGTTTTAGTAGTGCTCCCCTCCCCCCATGGAGTCTTTAGGATTTTCTGCATATATGATCCTGTCATCTGCATACAAAGATACATTTATTTCTTCTTTCCTATTTCAGTACCTTTTATTTCTTTTTCTTGCCTGATTACTCTGGCTAGGACTTCCCCTACTATGTTGAATGGGAGTGGTGAGGTGGGCACCCTTGTCTTGTTCCTGAGCTTCAAGGGAAAGCTTTCAACATTTTACCATTGAATATGATGTTAACTATGGGCTTTTACTATGCTGAGGTATGTGTCTTCTATACCAAATTTGTTGAGTTTTTATCATGAAAGATGTTGAATTTTATCAAATTCTTTTTCTGCTTCTATTGAGATGATCTTAAGAATGTTATATTTCATTCTGTTAATGTGGTGTATCACATTAATTGATTTGTATGTGTTGACCCATCTTTGCACCCCAGGGATAAATCCCACTTGATCATGGTGTATGATCTTTTTAATTTGCTGTTGAATTTAGTTTGGTAATATGTTGTTGAGAATTTTTAAATCTATATTCATCAGGAATATTGGTCTGTAATTTTTTTGTAATGTCCCTATCTGGCTTCAGTATCAGGGTAAACAATGGTCTTGTAAAATGAGTTTGGGATTGTTCCCACCTCTTCAGTTTTTTGGAAGAGTTTGAGAAGAATTGGCTTTAATTCTTCTTTAAATGTTTGGTGGATTTACCAGTGAAACCATCTGGTTCTGGGCTTTTCTGTGTTGGGAGGTTTTTGATTACTGATTCAATTTCCCTACTCAGCATTGCTCTGTTCAGATTTCTATTTGTTCATGATTCAGTCTTGATAAGTTGTATGTTTCTAAGAATTTATCCATGTCTTCTGTAATTCAGTCTGTTGTGATATAATTATTCATAGTAGTCTCTCATGATCCTTTGTATTTCTGTGGTATCAGTTGCAATGTCTCCTTTTTCAGTTTTGATTTTATTTATTTGAGTCCTCTTTTTTTCCCCTGAGTTAGTGTAGCTAAAGGCTTGTCAATTTTGTTTATCTTTTTAAAAAACAGCTCTTAGTTTTGTTGATCTTATCTGTTGTTTTTCTGGACTCTGTTTCATTTATTTCTGCTCTAATCTTTGTTATTTCCTTTCTTCTGCTACCTTTGGTCTTAGTTTGTCTTCTTTTGCTAGTTCCCTGATGTTAAAGTTATGTTGTTTATTTGAGACATTTTTCTGAGTGTAGGTATTTATCACTATTGAATTCCCTCTTAGAACTGCTTTTGCGGCATCCACTATGATTTAGTAATTTGTGCTTCCATCTTCAATTGTTTCAAGATATTTCTTGATTTCCCTTCTGATTTCTTCTTTTACCCATTTGTTGTTCAGGAACATATTGTTGAATCATTTTACATTTGAGAGTTTTTCAGCTTTCCTCATTTTATTGTGTATTTGTTTTCTGTTGCTGTGTAACAAGTTACCACAAAGTTAGTGGTTTAAAACAACACACGTTTATTATCTTATAGTTTCTGTGGTCAGGAGACCAGGCATGGATGAGCTGGGTCCTCTGTCATTGTCCCACAAGTCTGAAATTAAATGTCAGCTGGGCTGCCTTACTTTTCTGTGGTCTGCTTGCAAACTCACCTAATTGTTGGCAGGATTGTTTCTTGGCACTGTAGAACTGAGGTCCAAAAAATTCCTGCTGGCTGTCAGATCGGGCCACTCTTACTCCTACCGTGTTTCCCCGAAAATAAGACCGGGTCTTATATTAATTCTTGCTCCAAAAGACGCATTAGGGCTTATGTTCAGGGGATGTCATCCTGAAAAATCATGCTAGGGCTTATTTTCCAGTTAGGTCTTATTTTCGGGGAAACACGGTAGGTGCTGCCTACATTCCTTGGTCTAAGGCCCTCTCCCAATAAGGCAGCTTACTCCTTCAAGGCCAGCAAGGGAGAGTCTCTCACTCCAACCCACTAAGGTGGAGTCTTACATAACATCCCATCACCTTTGTTGCCATGTAACGTGACTTAAATCAAGGGAGTGACAACCTACCATCTTTGCCAGATTCTGTTGGTTATAAGCAAGTCATAAGCTCTACTTGCAGTCAAGAAGAGGGGATTAGACAAGGGTGTGACTCTTTGGAGGTTACCTTAGGGTGTGCCCACCAAAAGCACCAAGAGCCCAAGGATGGGAGGTGGGGAGGGGGTGGTGGGGGAGCTAAGAGGCTAGGAGAAAATGCAAGAGAGGCGAGACATTCAGAATATGGCAGCAAGTGGCTTTCCAAGCCAACTTCGCCTGTTTCATAATTGGGCTCACTTCCAACGTGCCCTGCAGCCTGCATCTGACATACAAGTTTATGCACTCAGTGTTCTCCTCTTAGAATTCTTTGCTCATTGTGGATATCACCCCGGGTCAGCATGGAGATTCAGGAAACCTCCCAGCTAGCCGAGTTTGTTTACCCAAGCTGGTTTATGTAATACTTTGGCCTCGTTTGTAGCTTCACCTCTTTCTGACATCAGTATGTGATAAGCAGAGAAGAGATACAAAGATACAAAAGCCTTGTTCAAGGAGAAATAAAACATACCCACATCATTAATTTAAACATGTTTTCTTGAATACAAAATACAGATTTTTTTTTTTTTTGCTTTCAAAATGACAAGGCAAAGAATTGCTACTTGTGAGATTTTTGTCTTCCCCCAAAGCATGTACCAATCCTACAACACAGTGTACCATATAATTACTAACCAAGTACTAGGTTATGATTCTGCTATTCAGCTACAGAAATTAGCGCATACATATAGTCTGAAAGAAACAATTGGCCCCAAAGAAAATTAATAAGTGTGTCAAGTTTTCATTGAAAAGTGTGTTAATGGAGAGCTCTTGGTGTCTTTGGTGCCGGCAGGCATCATTTTTTTGTGCTCCAGAGATGGCCAGCTGCCCCAGGAGGGTGTAAACCGTGGACCTGTCCCATGGAGCTTTGCTAATTCCTAGCAAACAGAGGCGGCACAAGTACAGCTGGGAGGCAGGGGCTTCTGGGAGCACGATCCCTCCTCAACTGCATGGTCTCAGGCCAGCAACTTAACTTTTAAAGTCTGTTTTCTTGCCTTTAAAATGAAGTTCTTTCCAATTCTCAAGTGCTGAGCTCTGTGTAAAGAATGACACATTCCAGTGTGTTTAACAAAAGACTGGAGGTGGAGATCTGGTGCTGGAGAATGGAAGGATTTTGGTGACAGTGTGAGCAGAACAAGCGTTCTTTCATTGTAGGCTGCTCTCTTCAGGGAATGGTGACTTTTGTTACCTACATACTGTGTGCAAAATAGAAAGCAGGGCCTGGAAATAGAGGAGAATAGTGCTAATTTACTCCTATTTGAATCAACCGAAGTAATTTTAACTTTATATTAGAGAATAGTCTCCATATAGAAAAAGGTACATCTTTTAACTGCACATCTCAATGAATTTTCACAAAATGAACCCACCAGTATAACCAACACTCAGGTCAAAAGAAAAATGTAGAGCATGAGCAGTTTTGTCCAAGAAGACCCCTCATACTCTCCTCTGCAAGAATAACCATTTTCTTATCTTCTGACAGCAGAGCTTTGTTTTACTAGGTTGTTACTTTATATAAATTGGATTGTATGCTGTGTACCCTTTTCTGTCTGGCTTCTTTCATTCAACATTACATTTGTGAAATTCATCCATATTGATGAGGCTGTTGTATATTGTCCCTTTGCTTTGTTGTGTCATATTCCGTTAAAAGAACACAGATATTTGATCATTTTACTACTAATCAGCATTTAGGTGGTTTTCAGCTTTTGGCTATTATGAGTAGTGTTCCCATGAATATTCTAGTATCTATCTTTTAATGGACGTATTTCTGTGCAGAGTAATCCAAGGAGTGGAATTGCTGACTCTCGGGGTGTGCTTACAGTGAGATTTTGTCGATACAGCTAAACGCTTATCTAAAAGATTTGTATCAATCGGTGCCTCTGTCAGTTGCAGGCGGCAGTTCTGCTTGCTCTATATTTTTTCGTGTTAGACATTCTGGTGGGTGTATAATGATAGCACAAAGATCTTTATTTGCATTTCCCTCTTATCTAGCGTAGTTGAGTATCTTCATATGTTTGTTGGCCATTTGAATAAACTCTTTTCTGAAGTGTCTTTCCAAGACTTTCACCCATTTAACTGTGATGTTGTTTGCTTTTTCACTGGTTGCTTGGAGAATCTATATTTATATAGTTGCCCCTTGAACAATGTGCTTTTGAACTATGCCGGTCCACTCACACGTGGTTTCTTTTCAATAAAGCCCTTCATATCCGCAGGTTTCGCATCTGCAGATTCAACCAGTCATGGATCAAAAACAGTATTTTCAATCCACAGTTGGGAATCTGTGGATATGGGTGCTGACTGAATGCATTGTTCTACTCCATTTTCTATAAGGGACTTGAGCATCTGCAGATTTGGGTATCCTTGAGGGGTCCCGGAACCAATGCCCTGCAGATATCATGGGACAACTATAGTTAAGTTTTTGGGGGAGTCAAAAGTTATATGCGAGGGGCCGGCCTGGTGGCTCAGGCGGTTAGAGCTCTGTGCTCCTAACTGCAAAGGCTGCCGGTTCGATTCCCACGTGGGCCAGTGGGCTCTCAACCACAAGGTTGCCAGTTCAATTCCTTGGGTCCCTCAAGGGATGGTGGGCTCCGCTCCCTGCAACTAAGGTTGAACACAACACCTTGAGCTGAGCTGCTGCTGAGCTCCCAGATGGCTCAGTTGGTTGGAGCGCGTCCTCTCAACCACAAGGTTGCCTGTTCAACAACCTCAAGGGATGGTGGGCTGTGCCCCCTGCAACTAGCAATGGCAACTAGGCCTGGGGCTGAGCTGCTCCCTCCACAGCTAAGATTGAAAGGACAACAACTTGAAGCTGAACAACTTGAAGCTCCACAACTAAGTTGAAAGGACAACAACTTGACTTGGAAAAAAGTCCTGGAAGTACACACTGTTCCCCAATAAAGTCGTGTTCCCCTTCCCCAATTAAAAAAAAAGTTATATGCGATATTGTTCGGCTGGGGTTGGGTGCTTGGCACCCCTAACCCTGCATTGTTCAATGGTCAACTGTACATCTATATCTATATATGTGAATTCTTTATTGACTATATGCATTGTGTCAACCAATATAACTTTTCAGTCATTGTGTTTGGTGCCTGCCAAGTGCTTCCTCTCTAAGCATAGTGCAACACGTGGTACACAGGAGAAACACAAGTTCAGGTCTTTGCCACAGTCATTCAGAGTGTGGCTGGGAAACAAGGCAGCCACGTGAGCAGCAGTTGAGTAACAGCTGCAGTGAGTGTGAGATGAAGTGCCTAGTTGAGAGGTGAAGACTTCTGAGTATTTCTGGAATTAGAAGAAGTAGGCTGGAGAGCATGCCAAGGGCCATGGGGTAAAAAGAACGTAGAGTGACACCTGGAGAATAGATAGGAATTGGAGAAGCAGAAACAACCCAAACAAATGCTAGAGGTCACGCAGGAATTGAATTTGCTCCTCCACAGTGAGACTCCAAGTGTAGACAGGGTGGGGATTTGTGATGGGGATATCTACATATCCTGGCCCACAGAAAGGTATGTAATTACCTGAAAGCCCTTCGTTTTTAGGAGTTTAAAAGTAAGACAAGGGAGGAGCCAATGGAAACAGAAAGCACAGCCTTTCTTTATCTGAAATGGCCAGAAAGTACATAAATCCCATGTCAGTTTCACTACAAATTTGTGTATCTCCTCTTGGGCTTTTCATCGTATACTTTAAATTCCTATTGTTTCAAAGATATTTGATTCTCCCCTTTTTTCTTTGAAATTAGCACGTTAAATATTAGGAGAAATGATTGAAGGAGAGAGACTAATTAGTTTATTGGATGTGAGATTTTTTTTCTTTTCTGGGCAGATTTTATAGATATATAAATCAGTCTCTTAAAAGGTAAGCGCCCCATGTTTTCTTTGGTTTGACTTGAAGAATATTATCATGGCAAACACGTATTGAGAGCCTGTGACATTTCAAGGACTGTTCTGAGTACATCACTTGTCTTTATTCATTTAATCCTCACAACAACCCTATGAGTTTGGTACCATTATCATCAGCCCCTTTGACAGATTAAGAAGCTGAAGTGCCAAGAGGTTCAGGGACCTTGCTGCAAAATGTATTGGTAATAATCAGTAAACTAGGATTTAAAAACAAGCAACCTGCCTTCAGATTCTACCTGTGTTATACACAAAGTATTAACAACTGTGTCAGCAAAGGCCAGACAGCAAATGTTTTAGGCTTGCAGGGCCGTACTGTCTCTGTCACAACTACTCAACCCTGCCTTTGTAGCGTGAAAGCAGCTGTAGACAGGATGTAAGTGATGAGCATGTCTATGTTTCAATAAAACTTTATTTACAAAAACAAGTGATGGGATGGATTTGACCCATGGACCGTGTTTTGCCAGTCACTGCTATAAAACACCAAGATAAATTGCCCCTTAGGTATGTAAAAGTTTTAAGTCAGATCTCCTTTTTATTGACTTCTATTTCCTGATTCCTGGTCAGACATCAGTGGTTCTCATCCTGGGGTGATTGTGCCTTCCAGGGGACATTTCACACTATCTAGAGACATTTTTGTTTATCACAACTGGGGGGATTATTACTGTGTCTAGTGTGTAATGTTAAACATCCTACAATGTACAGGGTATTTCTCCCACAGCAAAGAATTATGTGGCCCCAAATGTCAACCACACTAAGTCTGAGAAGCCCTCAACTAGTTGAATCAGATTCATCTTTCAACGTATAGAGTGCCCCCTCTTCTCTGTTTCTCTCAGCATCATGGTAGTCTTCTCTCTTACTGCCTCCTAGGTAGATCAACCTTTCCAAATAACAATAGTGATGATGATGATGACGATGATGATGGTGGTGGTCGTGGCTGGTGTCTATTGAGTACCCTTAATGGAATGGATAATTGTGCATACAATATCCCACTGTTAAAATGTCCCGTGTCATTCTAAAATAAATTCATAAAGTAGGAATTATGGTTTTGTTTCTGCATATGAAGAAATCCAAGTGTCCATATCCAAAGCCTAGAGCTTTGCTTTCCACCTCACTGCCTTTTTCTTCTTCTTATAATGAATTCTATGATCAGACATACGGACTTCAGGGTTTGGACAACCTCCATGAATACCAGCTATGTCTAGGAAACAAGGCTAGATTTGCATATTCAAGTTTTATTTGTGAAGTCGCTTTTCTAACCATCATTAGCTCAAAAATAGCTTTTGTAAGAGTCTTGGATTGAAAGTTTGATGTTTGCCTCCTTTTTCCACATCAGTAAACAAGGTCAATGGTCAGCCCCATGCCTTCCATGTTGATAATAGCTGCTGCCTTCCATTAATACATGCAGGTATTTTTCCTTTGTGTTGCTTTACGTCCTGCTTAACTTGCCTTGGGATGGAGCTCTCACTGCCCTGAGAGGGAGTAACCTGTGGACAGAGATTAGAAAGGGAAAGAGGTAGAAGAGCAGAGCAAATGTGGACTCCAGAGAGGCCATGACCATGAGATTAGCTCAACAGCCCAAAGACCAACCAGAAAAGCAGGGGGGCTTGAGGCTCACGAGCTGAGCCTCACTCCCATCTCATTGTGCTGCCTTAGTTGTATTCATTCATCCAACAAACATTCCTGGAGCCCCATGCAGCATGCTTGGCTGTCTTCTAGGTGCTAGGACACAGCTGTGATCAAGACAGACAAAAGCTTTGGGTCAAGCTATAAAATAAAAGTACTTTTATAGTATAATGAAAGGCAACAAGCCCTATGGAAAGAAAAAACCAGCAGAAGATGGGGAGTGTTGGAAGGGACACTGCATATTGTCAATAAGGTAGTTAGAATAGATTTGCCTGTAAAGGTGACTTTTGGCAGATTTGAAGGAGGTGAGAGAAAAAGCCATCAGGATATGGACCGTGAGGAAGGAAGGTACGTGGTAAATTGGAGGAATGGTAAGGAGACATGTGTGGCTAGGCTAGAGTGAGTCAGAGACAGAGGTCAGAGAGTTTAGTGGGGGAAGGGTCAGCTGGTCCAGTATCTATAGGTCATGGGGAGGACTGTGGGATTTACTCTGGGCAGGATGGGGAATCGTCTGGAAAGTTATGAGCAGGGGAGTGATAAGAGCTGCATGGTTTGAAAATGGATCCCCCTGGACGTCAGGTTGGGAAGAGAATATCGATTCTATAGGAAGAGAAGGACCTAGTCCTGTAAATTTCTTTCTCCTTTGAGACCCTCTCCCCTTATCCCACCCTCCAAGTCAAAGAATAACCACCTATATGAGAGTCTATTTTGGGAGTTCAAAGAGTGGTCTTTATCTAAAGCTCAAGACGAGAGGAGACATTAAAAACCATCTCATCCTATTCTCTCATTTTCTGATGGGCAAACCAAGGACCCAGCCATGTTCATTTATTTACCTATTATCTGTGGCTCTTTTCTTGATACAATGGCAGACTTGAGTGGTTGCCACCGAGACTAAGGATCACAAAGCCTGAACTGTTAACAGGAAATGTTTGCCGACCCTCGATCTAGTCCAATGAGAAGGTCATCAGCTTGCAAACTTTTTGCATTGGCAAGCTGTTCCTCATTAAGCCACTTCCTCTGTGGTCTGAGGAAGTTTTCCCAAATAATCCACACAGAAAACCGGCCTCCTTGTAATTTCTCCCTGTTGGTCCTAATTCCTTCCTTTGGAACAGCACATAAAAGGCTGATTCTTCATCCATATGCCAAAAGTTTAACTGTGCCCCGTTCCTTCTCTAGATTATCCACCCTCAGACCTCTCAGCTCTCCCTCACTATTTGCAGACTGCTCACCATCCAGGTTGCCTTCCTGTGAAAGGACATGGAGGCTAGCTCCCCCCTTAGCTGCTCTCATGAGCTCTGCCCTCCGTCTGTGTCACACTCACCATGCAGGTAAGGATGACTCAAGATCTGTTGTTGAAGGTTGTTGAATGACTAATCACTAATATACCTCTTAGTATATTACATTCAGAAATGGCTACAGTACTCCAAATGTTATCTGAATCCTGCACTTCTGTTATGGTGCCCATGACCATAGTATTCTTTTATGAATAAATGTTATATCCAATTCATATGCAAGTTGTTGGCGTGTAAAAGCCACAGGCTTCTTTTGAATGAGTGATGGTGAAGAGGGGTCTCCTTCATTCTGTTCGTGTGAAATGGATTTATTGAACTTTCACATCTATTCTTAATTTTGTTTGTTTCAGTATTTTGTTTCAACTTACTAAGATACTTTTTAATCTTAACTCTGTTATCTAATAATTTTCTGCCCATTGAGTAACTAATAAACTGAATGAGGACTCTGTGTCTTCAGCGATACTGATAACAAACACGGTCCTGTGCTAAGCCATTGGAATCTTCCCTTCAGCCTGGTCAGAATCCGTTAATGAAAACACTTTGTTTAGTATCCATTTGACAGAAACTATTGCAATCAGTGCCTAAGCCAATGAAGTGAAGGGAGTTGGGGAAAGAACAGAAATGGGAAGTCTTTAGGCTGTGAGGACTTCAAATGCCCCTGAATCCCCTGCAGAAACAGAGAGTAGATTAGCTAGGGCTGGGTATATATGTGGGAGGTCGGGATGGGTGGTAACTGCTAATATGTAGTGAGTTTCTTTTAGGGGCAATGAAACTGTTCTAAAATTATATCATGGAGATGGTTGCACAATGATACTGACTACTCTACCAACATGAAGGCCTGTCTTCTAATTATATACCCATATATGAATAAGGAAATTGGTCTGAGATTCCATTATATGTCACAGCACAGCAACAAGGAAATCAGAACCTCTAAAACTTGATAACATATCTCAGTCTCATTAATTTTGAGGATGCAGTGACTATTAGCATGGAAGGGGACATAGTGAAATGGACAAATCTCTCATTGTTCAGACCTGCATTCAGGCCTGGTGAATGTAAGGACAGTGGAAGCTTACAGACTGAGTTTACAGCCTGGTAGGTGAATGTCAGTTTCCATCCAGGAAAGGTTTCATCTATACATTTTTAACAGCTTTAATGAGATCTAAATTACATATCCTAAAATCCACCCACTTAAAGTGTACAATTCAGTGGCTTTTAGTTTATTTACGGAATTGTGCAACCATCTCCATGATGTAATTTTAGAACAGTTTCATTGCCCCTAAAAGAAACTCACTACATATTAGCAGTTACAACCCATCCCGACCTCCCACGTATATACCCAGCCCTAGCTAATCTACTCTCTGTTTCTCCAGATTTGCTTATTCTGGACATTTTCTATAAATGGAATGATGCAATATATGGTCTTTTGTGTCTGGCTTCTTTCGTGGAACATGTTTTCAAGGTTTATCCATACTGAAGCATGTATCAGTACTTCATTCCTTCTTATTGCTGAATAACATTCCATTGTAGACTATACCATATTTTGTTTATCCACTTACCAGTTAATGAACATTTGGGTTGTGTTCACTTTTTGGTTATGAATAATGCTGTTACGAACATTTGAGTACAAGGCTTTGTGTGAACATTAGTCTTGGGTAGATACCTAAGAGGATTGCTGGGTCTTCTGATAAATTATGTTTAGCTTTTTAAGAAACTGCCAACCTGCTTTGCAAAGTGACTTCACCATTTCACCTTCCCCACCAGCAGTATATGACAGTTCCACTTTCTCTATTTCTTGGCCAACACTGGTTATTGTCTAGATTTAAGTAATATCTTAATCGACACTAGAATGACATTTATTTGACTGGTTACTTTTTCTTACATATTTCAGATCATTGAATCTTAGTTAGGGAAGGCTGGAGGTGACATACAAGTTTTGAGATGGTTATTGCAAATTCCACGATCATTTAAAATGTGTGAAAAACAGAATGAAAAAGAAAAATCAGGAAAAAAAATTGATCCATAGAGCATTAATATTTACATAAAACCTATTACAGTGAATGACAAAAAATATTTGGTATTATTAAAAAAATGTCAAAAAAGCATGTTAGTGCATAGTTAAGATTTGCATTGAATTCAAAGCTACAAAAGAATGGCTACACTTAAGTAAAAAGGTGGGGTTATGAGTGGGCTCATGGTCCTTAAATAAAGCCAGAGAAAAGTGCTCTGACTAGATCTCATGTGGACTTCTCCAGTTTCTCTCTAGACTGGCTGTTAAGATAAAGCTAGTATCTGATGGTTTCTGTTCTAGTGCTTTCAATGAGGACGACTTTGCCCCCAAAGAGAACATTTGGCAAAGTCTGGAGACAATTTTTATTGTCACTATTGGGGGCGGGATGTTACTGACATCTAGTAGGTAGAGGCTGGGCTGCTATTGTACATCCTACAATGCACCAGGCAGCTCCCTCAACAAAGATTTATGCAGCTCAAAGGTCAAAAATGCTGAGTGGAGAACCCTCCTTTAACCAATGCTTCTGAAGGTGGAATAATTAGAATCATTTGAAGTATTTATTTCCCCTTATTTTTCTCCCTAAGAGAAGATGCCAAGTCATTCCCTGACCCCACCCAATGGGATGATGGAGGTGAAAACTGGCCTGTATATTTGTGATAAAGATCTTCAGTTAATTCTGTTAATCTTTCTTTCTCCATTCCTTCTTTCTGCAACCAATTGAAAATCATAACTCTAAGTATTTTGTAAATGCCTGTGGCCCATATTCAAAGGAAATTAATGTTTAGCATAAATAATTGGAAGAATGGATATTATTCCCATTTATTATTCTGTAAAAAAACAGTCATTGGGTTCCTCTCTCTGTGACAATGTATTAGATGTTTGGGGCAAATCTCTGAGTTATCGAATCCCAAGTAAGAAAATGTTTACTAGTGTTGTCCAGGAAATTCAGGTTAAAATTATTTTTTGACATGTATATAATTCTTCACTCGATTCTGGCTAGACCAACTTCTCACTGAAATAATACCAGCAAACCCTTTTGAGACTATAAATTTTACTACAGGCATGGGCCCTGGAACCTTGATATGTTCTTTTTGAGTTATGTGGGCGCCATTTATGTTATGGAGCAATTGTGTATTTAGTTGAGTGGAATTTCTCCTCTGAACCAGAAATCCTGCTTTCAAGTGACTGTAAAAGGTATGATACTGATTAACATGACTCAGTCTGGTGGAAAGAGTATGAGCTCTGGGATGGATGGTCTTAGGTTCAAATCTCTGGCCTGCCACTTAGTCGCTGACTGACCCAGGGCAATTTGCTTGAGTATTTTGAGCAGTAGTTTCTTAATTTGTAATTTGGGAATACTATCTATCTAGCTCAGAATTAAAATACTCTCCACAAACTGAATCTGGCTTGCTTTTGTAAATAAAGTTTTATTGGGACACAGCCATGCCCATTCAGTTACTATTGCTTTTGTGCTCCTGAGGCAGAGTTGAGTAGTATCGACAGAGACTGTATGTCTGCAAAGCCTAAAATATTTAGCTTTTGGTCCTTTACAGAAAATGTTTGTCAACCGCAACTCTGGCTCAAAGATTCCATGGGCTTAAATAGAGTTGGTATATGTAAATCTCATCTGAGATTGGACCTTGGAAAAAATTAGTACCTGTTCCTTTGTGGACCCAATAAATTGTTTTTTTGTTTTTTTTTTTATTAAATTTATTGGGGTGACAATTGTTAGTAAAATTACATAGATTTCAGGTGTACAATTCTGTATTACATCATCTATAAATCCCATTGTGTGTTCATCACCCCCAATAAATTGTTTTTAACATCAATAATATGAAAGCTCAGATTCATTCAACATCTAATGATTATGTACCTACATATAAGAAGATAATTTTTATAACAGCCTAGGTAGCTATAATTCTCATTTTGTATGTGAAAAAGTACAGTTTCATAGAGATTAAGTAACTTCCTCCTGGTCATTCATATGTATATATATAAAATAGCTATTTCGGTCTTTCTTTTTCCTCCTATTTAAAGAACCCATTCATACCACGTAAGATCTTTTTGCAGGATGTTTTTTGAAGCATCTGAAAAAAAGTAGCTGAGTGTTTAAGCAAGTGAATAAACCTCAAAGGCCGGAGTGTAAATTCATTTTCAATGTTTGCCATCGCTTTTTTTCTAAAGGCTTTTCTATTTGTATTAATTTATTGCCATCTTCCTTGTTCTCCATACTTGATCATCCTCACTTCTCCTCTTTTCTTTAATCTGGTTTCCTTCCTTCCACTTTGAAGCTCTTCCCTTTCTTTCTTGAGAGCATTTTGTGTGGGAGGGGAATCAGTACCCTGTGATCTGCGAAGCTGTAAGGCAGGTGCAGCTAAGCGTGACTCTTCTGAGCCTACCTGTTGCCAGTGTTGAATCCAAGGTATTCTTCATCTTCACGAAACTCCGCTTTCCATAAAGACAAGCTACTGACTTTGTGGCTTATTATTTTAGGAAAGAGCTCACAGCGCTGAGGAATATCTTTAAGGATGGAAAACCAACTTGAAGGTCACTTCTTGTGATGGGCTGTGGGCAGGAAGGATGTTCAGCATCAGGGTGCGTGCCTCTCTGTGTGTTCATTGGCATCTGAATGCATATTTCCATGTTTGGTCTTCCAGTATCTGTGTGTTTCTACAGATGGCTGTCCAGCATTGGGGATGGGCTGACAATTAAGTTCGTGAGCTTGTTGCAATGATGTTGCTGACCTTTTTTGATACCAGAGGGACTACTCATTATGAATTTGTACCAACTGGGCAAATAGGTAACCAAGTTTACTATCTGGAAATGCTGAAAAGGCTGCGTGAAAAAGTTAGATGATCTGAACTTTTCACCAACAGTTCATGGCTCTAGCATCACGACAATGCACCAGCTCACACGACACTGTCTGTGAGGGAGGTTTTAGCCAGGAAACAAATAACTGTATCAGAACACCCTCCCTACTCACCTGATCTGGCCCCCAATGACTTCTTTCTTTACCCGAAGATAAAGGAAATATTGAAAGGAAGACATTTTCATGACCTTCAGGACATCAAGGGTAATACGATAACAGCTCTGATGGCCCCTCCAGAAAAAGAGTTCCAAAATTGCTTTGAAGGGGAGACTAGGTGCTGGCATTGGTGCATAGCTTCCCAAGGGGAGTCCTTCAAAGGTGACCATAGTGATATTCAGCAATGAGGTATGTAGCACTTTTTCTAGGATGAGTTCACGAACTTAATTGTCCGACCTCATACATCATCCACCGATGGTCAGCTAGCATTTGGGGGTGTGTTTGTATAGATGGTCATGCGGGGGTGTGCCTTCAGAGACAGGGAGCCTGTCTCCCTTTAGCACACTTTCATCATGGGTAAGTATTTCTGCCTGTACTGAACTTCAGTGAGCCTCCCTTTACTTTTCTATCTGTTGGCCCTAGTTCTATACTCTGAAGCTGCCTGGAATAAAGTCTCATCCCTCTTCTGCATGGTTGCTCTTCAGAGTATTTGATGAGTCTTATCTCATCGTCTGAAGCCTTTATTTTTCCCGTGGTGAAAATTGCACAGTCCTTCAGATATTTCTCAGAAGACAAGTTTCTGACCCTTTGTTATCCGGTGGTGGTTTATGTTGATCCATTCTAGTGCATCAATGTCTCTCTTTTCCAAGTATAACTCTTTTCTGATCTCAAAGGTGATGAATATTGATTATAAAAAATGTGGACAACATTTAATTCCAAAAGAAAGAAGGGAAAGGAAAGGGAGAAAGGAAGAAAGTCACCCATTGTCCTACTACCCAGATAAACACTTTAAAAACTATAGTCCTTTCTTTCTAGTCTGTGTGTGTATGAGGGAGTAGTGTGTGTTTGCTGAAGTATTCCTGGATAGTGTTCTTAATGAGTACATTTTACTCTCTTGTTAGGACATATGAGAGTTGATCTGTGTCCTTTTGGAGGTGTCACTGACAGAGGCCACCACAGTGTCCCAAACTGTATTTACCGGGGCAGAGCCGCAGTGGGGCTGGCCCCTGCCTTGTCCTGCATCTCTACTATTTTTGGTGGGTCTTGAGATTAAATTAATTTTCTTAATTCTCAAGTCAAGCTTTTCCTCAGCACCTGAGCACATTTAACCTATTGGTCTGAAGGGGAGAGGCCCATTTGCCAATGGGATGGCATATATCCCCTTACCAGATTTTCTTATGACCCATGATGATTGCTCTACAGAGTCACTTAGTAAAACCTTCCTGAAAGGCTTAGTGGGTCCACTCAGCGTGATGCTGTCGTCATGGTGAAACAGTGGCTAAGATGAGGGTGTAATTTGAGCTTGCGTTACACTTTCAAGGTGATGGTCTTTTTCCTTATGTGACTTGACTCATGGCATATCAGGTATCAATTTATATATGAAACTGTGCTTTCAGCATCCAGCAAAGTCTTTTTCTCCCAATTATTTCTGAGCTCTCCCCAGGAGGTGTCTTGAAAGTGTTGAAATATCCCCTGCCATGCCACCACGTGGCACCTTGTCACAGTTTCCTCTCCTTTCTGTCTTTCTCTGATGCAGACAACGTAGGCCTTGAAAACCTGGAATGTTGTGAGCCCTCAAATCTTCTGGTCCCCATGACGGGTGACCCTGTGGGTATGGTTCTCACCTCCTTGCCGCCAACGCCCACCACCCGAAGCCCATAGGGCTGGAGCCATGGAAGCTGCCTCGTGTCTCCTTCAGAAGTGTGTGGGAGGCTCTCTCCCCGCCCCCTTCTTTTTATCATTTTATTGTGATATAAAGCATGGCCTTTATTGCCTACTGCCACACAGCCTTTTCAGTAAAAGTGGAAACTTCCCTTTGTCCGGCTCTATTCCTCTTCCCCTTTCTTCCTCTGCTCTCTCCCCCTTCCCCCTGCCTCTACCTCTCTGTGCTTCTCCCCACTCCCTTTCCTCCCTGGCTTCCTCCTCCCAGTGTCCCCTCTTCTTCCAGCTGGCTTCTCACTCACCCAGCTGCTTCCCCTTCCTCCTACCCCTCCTTCTCTCCCAGCCCTTCTTTCCCACCACTACCCCTGCCTCTCTCTTTTCTCCCTGTCTTCTCCTGCCTGTCTCTCCCACTCTCCTTTTGTCCCTCACAGGAGTCTCTGAGCTGGCACAGAGGACCAAACTTTCACACAAACTTTGCTCTTTTCCTATATCCACCTCCTCCACTTTCAGAGAGTATTGTCGGCTTTGCGCAAGCCTCAGTAACAGCATACAACAGAAGTACTTTTCAACCAGCCCTCCTCTTGTCTCACATGCCTTCTTGGGTCTAGCAGAAGGGTAAAGGTGAGTGTCAGCTGGATGTGACGTCACAGGGAGAAGCCATCTTGTGCCAGGATGGGGGAAATGTGCCAGCTCACAGGAATTTAAATTCTAGTTGTTCTCATAGCTATGGGAAGACATCACAGGGGGGCCAGCAGCTGGTAGCCTTTGTCTTAAAGAAAATCAAGGCTTGACATGTTTTTAAAAATAAAAAGCCACATCATAAAATCCTAAATTTTTCAAGACTGAGGTGTCCTAGAGATCATGCAGTGGGGAAACTCTTTTGTTCGATATTTCAGCTTCATGGTTAAGAGCACAGGTCTGGTTTTCAGGTTTCCTGGGTCCCATTTCTGTCAGATCCTACAGATGACATTGGACAAGTCACACTGGCTCAGTTTGCTCACCTATAATATGCAATGATCATAGAATCTTCGTTTCAGGACTGTTGTAAAGGCTAAATTAGTTAATATACGTAATGCACTTAGAAGAATGTCTGGTACGTGGTAAATACTCAAAGGTTAATATGTATTTCTTTATTTCTACAATTAAGGCAGCTTAGGAGTTAAATGAGTTGTCTAATCTGTCACATGTAGGAAGGGGCCCACTTGTAATAAGTATTTCACAATGGGCAGGCCACACTTAAGAATTTCCTTCAGATTGACTAAGTTTGGGGTCAGCATACTGTCTGTAAAGAGCCTAATAGGAAATATTTTAGGCTTTCTGGGCCATGAGGTCTCAGTTGCTACTACTCAACCCAGCCACTGTGATGCCAAAGCAGCCCTGGAGAATGCATCAACAAAAGGGTTTGGCTGTGTTACAATAAAACTTTATTTATAAAAACAGGGGATACTTAGACTTGTTGGCACACCCCTGCCTCTCCCTCCTCTGTAGATAAAATAAGATACAACTTAAGTATCTTGTTTCTTAATGCAAAAGTAAATATATGTATTATTAATAGAAAGTTTGTAAATGGTCTATAAACCTAAAAAAAATGTTGAAAAATAAAATCACCTCTATTCTGCCCAGAGATAATTAGAATTTACAGTTTGGTGAGTATTCAACACATATTCTCCTAGTTGAAAGATGTTGCTCTTAATCTCTTCCCTTTGCAGGTCTCTGGGAACCTGGTTTATTTGTGATTTGCTTCTTAATATTAAGGTTTAATTATGGTAGTGAGTGGACGGGGAGCTGTCTGCACCTAGCACATACATATGGCACTAAAGCCCAGGGGAGAGGTGGTGAGATAATATAGTACAGATTTACTCTTTTCAGGGTTGTCTTCTCTGTGTGTTGAATAGGAGACTTCTTTATCTGATTGTCACACTGGTTGTCTCAAAACTGTTTATTAATCAATGGAGCCTGGACTTGTGCTAAACTCTTTTTATCCATATCCGATGAGTATTATGTATGCATGCATAAATAGTTAAATTTCTTAATGATTTTAAAGGTGGGGACACACATATGCACTTCTCCTTGTTTTTGTCAAATTAAATCCCCAAGAATCAGCAACTATTTATTGAGCGCTTGGTGTATACTAGACACTATGTTAAATACTTTACATATTGTTCCCATTCTACAGACAGGTAAACTAAGGCTTCTAAAGGTTGAATTAGCTGTCCGAGACAACACAGAGTAAGTGGCTGACTGGGGATTTGAACTCAGGTCTCTGGACTCCTCTTGAGTCGGCAGATTTGGTTGGTTTACAGTGAATTATTCCCCTTCATGTTTGTTTCAGATGGTGGCCTTCAGTAGTATAGGGGAAGTAAAAATCCCAGCTGTGAATCACCTTGTCACTTTATAAGCAGAGCTGCTCTTAAGACAGAGTTCAGTTATTTGCATAGTTATCAGTATGCTGGTACAGTCCCTTCCTTCCACGGTGATGCCTTCCATCACATTTGACATTCGGCTTTTCTCTCTCTTCTGGACGATGCTGACTTTTGTGTCTACTTTTGTTGATTGAGACACCCCAGCGCTGATTTTCTTGGTGCTCGCTCCTCCAGTTATGGCGTTGGCACAAACCATACCTGCAGCATCATGTTACTCTCCTGTGCTAAAAATAACCACGATCCCGGGTGAGACTTCATATATAATTCATGGTTTTGATTTATTAATCTCCATTAAGCTAGAAAACGACATTTTTGCTGGCTGCATTCCAATGTGCATTATCTTAGACATTTAGAATTTGCATTAACTTGAATACCCTCTGCACACATATATTTGTGTTTATTTGTGGTTTTAGTAACATCAGAACCATTGCTGTGGATAACTCCTTTAATCTTTCACTTAACCCCTGACTTCAGAATCATAACATGTACATAATATCTGAGAGAAGCAGCATCAAATGCAAGTTGGTGATAACAAAAATACAGAAACAGAATGAAAAAAAGTATAATTTTGCCTTTTTGTATAGCCTTAAAGTTAAATTTATAATCAGCAAGTGATGAAGGGCAGGGTTTTGAAGCCAGTTTGTTCATTCAGTATTTATTTAGGGAGCCCCTCCTAAGTGTTAGGAACTTTGGTAGGAAGATCAGGACAAGGAGGGTTCTACAGATAATAAATAACTCAACGTTCAGGCTACCCCCTAAGTCTTTGAAGTGAGTTCAAATCCTTTCCCACTTTTATACAGAGGGTGCCACAAAATGTATACACATTTTAAGAAAGGAAATTACAATTAAATTTGTAATAATATATACCGATAATAAAAGAGGAATACAAGTCACATTTCACTTCTGCAATGACAAGAAGTACTCAAAGTGGTTCCCATCAGTGTCCAGACACTTCTGATGACGGCGAACTACTGCTTGAGCAGCGTTGACCAAAGTGTCCACATGTATACAATTTTTTGGCAGCTCCGGTATTTGCATTAGAGTTGGTTTAGTTCACGTGAGATTTTAAAAGACACGTTGAAAAGAGTGAACACATTGTAATTGTGTTACAAGACTTCTCTTGAGAGCTACACTTTCAGGGTCACGTCAACTTCTTGGACTCGATCACCTTCCATGAATCCTTCACCACCATCACCACCACATGACCAGACTCTTAAAAACAGGAAAGGAGGACAGGGTGGTAACAGATTGATAAATGAAGGAGGAAACCCACCATACTCTACTGTCCTTCTTACTCTTGAGTTGCCAAATTCATTAATTAATATAGATAGGTTAATTTTTTAGGAGCCATATTAATAATTGGGGTGGAGGAAATCAAGGGCATTAATGAAAGGAGACGTAATCAAAATCTGGAGTATTGTTTTCATTTTATACTAATGATTTGAAAATTAGATAATCAACATTCAAAGGAAATTGCAACATCAATGTTGAAACTTTTGATCAAATATTAAATATGCACTTTGTACATAGTGGGTTATATTTTGTACCCAGTGGTAGCTATGATTCTTATTTACTCAATGTCCCTTCCTTTTACCTTATCTAGTAACAGCAGCCATCTTTCTTGTGGGGACCCAAGTCCATGTTATTTCTATGGGACTGCCCCTACCCCACCCAGTACCCACAAGGGTGGGAGGACCAAGACATGGCCAATTGAAGTACTGCATGCCCCTAGCTAAATAATTGGTTCAACGAAAGGGTATCACCTGTGCCAAGCCAATCAAATTTCCCTTGGACTTTTCTGGAGTTTGGTGGTGTGTGTGGGAAGATTTTACTTTTTTTTTTTTTTTTTAATTAGCACCACGCTCTAACCAACTGAGCTAACCGGCCACGTGGAAGCTCTTACTTTTCTTCTGGGGTTGCTAGTTATAAGCAAAGCCACCACACAGCATAGCTCAAGCGATCTCCACTCATTTAGGACAGGGAAAGCCTTGAATTCAATGTGTTTATCTTTTCTCTGATGTGAGGAGGAACTGCCTGAAAATGAGACCAGCACAGACGGAAGCATTGCTTAGGGATTATTGTAATAGACAGGTTGACAACATCAGCTGAACCATTGGATTAAAATGAGCTGGATGTTAGTTACACTCCTTGAACTTCTGGTTACACGAGTATATTAGTATCCTATTGCTGCTCTAACAAATTACCACGAACTTCGTGTCCTCCAGCAACACATATTTATTATCTTGTAGTTTGGAGGTCAGAAGTCTGACATGGGTCAGCAGGGCTGTCTGTGTTCCTTCTGGAGGCTCTAGAGCAGAGTCCCTTCCTTTTCTTGCCTTTTCCACCTTCTAGAGGCTCCTCATGTCTCCTACCTCTGCCATCACATCTTTGACTCCGACTGTCCTGCCAGCCGCTGAATTTTCCCTCGTCAGACCCACCCAAATAATCCAAGATAATCACCTCTCTCAAGCCCCGCTACTTAATCATATCAGCTAAAGTCCCTTTTGCCATGTAAAGAAGCATATTTTCAGAGTCTGGAGATTAGGGCATGGGCATCTTTGGGGAGTTAACCACAATGAACAAATTCATTCCTTTTCGGTTTAGGCTGGTCTGAGCTGGAATATTGTCATTTGCAACCAAGAGTCTTAAAAAATACTATAGTAAAGAAAATGAGATACTGGGGCAATTTAAGGACAATTATGTAGATATTTGGAGTTATACAGCAGGTTTTTGGAAAGATGAAAGAATTACACAGAGAACATTAAATTGTACATATAACTTTAAATGGCTCTCGTAGTTTCCAGCCCTTTAATCTCTTTGTACTTTTTTTAAACATCTTTTTCACTCTCTTATGCTACCAACTGGTAATTTTCTTTCACATGTTCTTCTCACTCAGGTTCAGCTTTATAATATTTTGTTTCTTATAGCCTGTTCTATGCTACAGAGCATTTCTGCAGTATTTTTTCCCCTTATCTCTTTTTCTTGCCTTTCCATTGTTACTCTTCTCGTTTTTTAGTGTATTCATCTTTTCCTTTCTTAAATTTGAACTGGTTTCCCTTGTTCACTGTTTTTGTGAATAGTTTTTTCTCTATGCCTTTGGGGGTGGGAAATAGGCTCAAAGCTTTTTTAAAAAGTGTGTGCTTCTGTTGTTCTAAGGAATGTTTTGTGGTAATTCTCATGTCTGGTATCAAGTAGGCATGGATTCTCATTTCACAGTAAATGAATAAATAACTCTCTTTCTACCAGAGTGGTTCTTATTCTTTGCTGTTCCATGTAAATAACATAGCCCTCCATTACTTTACTAAAAAGTTTATAAAGTCATATTCTTAGTCTTTAAGTATACTCATCTATATTTCAATGTCATCTCTTTTTTAATTGAAATATTATTTTACCGGGCCATTTTGACTTTTTGCTCATGAGAATAGGTAGGGGAGGAAAAAGATTTCCTGGACCTCCTTAGTATCCCTGGCTGGGTCTGAAAAATAAACTGATAAAGACAGATTAACAGGAGAAAAGCATGCAAATTTATTTAATATAAGTTTTACATGACATGGGAGCTGTCATAGGAAATAAAGACCCCCCCTCCCCGAGAAAACAATAGTTAAAACTGAGTGCTTTGTGCTAGGTTTGCTGAAAGGTAGACAGTCGTGGGGGGAATAGGATCGGTGAAGGAGTATGAGGAAAGTGTAGTCAACTGGGGAACTTTGCAAAGCCTGTTTGGAACCTTCTGGGTGTCCCTTTGACTTCCTGGATAAGGATGCTCTTTCCCTCCTGGTAAGGCGAGGGAGGGCATCTCTCCTTTGAGGGTTTTATGGTCTGTTTTAGGGGAGAAGGGCGAGGGAAGGTCAGAGTGACCTTCTTACTTCTGCCAACTCCTTCAGCTTAAAACTTTCAATATGCCAAGGTGCTAGATTTGAGGGTCCTCCTCCCTTTCCTCCTCCTCTTCCTCCTCCTCTTCCTCCTCCTCTTCCTCTACCCCCTCCTCCTCCTCCTCCTTCTTTTTCAATGAGACTAGGATCTGAAGGATTTGGGGGGAAAGAAATGAGATGTATCTCCTTGTGATGGATGTTTCTGGTCTTTGTTGTTACTTTCTCTTTCTTAAGTGGCCCTTTTCCTCCAGGGTTGCATGTCATCCCCCATCATGTTGCACCCTTGACATGGTCTTCTTGCTCCTCTGTCCCCTCTGTGGGCTCCTTACTTCATCCCCTGATTCTGAGTTTTCCCCATTGCTGGCCTCTTCCTTCTCTTCCTCACTTCAGACTGCGCCTTTATGTCACACATAGCCCCATCATTCTATAGATCTGAGATTAACTCAGGACACTTCCCTTAGCCTTATTGTCATTCCCACAATATCTTCACCTTCCCACTGTTACTATCGCTCCCTTTTTGCAAAACCGTGTCATTTATCCCCGGGATGATTTAAATTCATGCCTCAGTATTTTCCCTGCCTCCTGGTGTTTTCAGTCTTCACTCTTCCCTTGCGAGCAGTGCTTGTCTACATTAGGCACTTAAACATTTTTTGTCTTGATTTTTATACATAAATCATGGATGAATAGCCCATTGCCCCCAACATATTATATGTGTGCGTGTGTGTGTGCGTGTGTGTGTGTGTGTGTGTGTGTGTGTGTGTGTGTGTGTGTGGGTTGTTGGGTGGGTAGGTAGTAGTAGTAGTAGTAGCAGTAGTTTCCTTACTCCTCTAGTCTTTTGTTCTTATAACTCATCCTTCATCAGTATTCTTATTGGGACAAACAAGTCTGATCATGTCACTCTCAAGCTCTATTAACTTCAGTGACTTTCCCCAGCCTAGAGGATAAAGTGTAAAGTCTTAGAACATGTCAGGCTCTGTACAGCCTATTCACATGTCCCACCTCGTCTTCTGCCCTCAGCCCCCAGTCTCACCATCCCAAGCCCCATCGCCCTCACACCATTTCTCAAACATGCCAGCTCTTTCAACCTGCACACGATGATCTCTTTTTTGCTGGACTTGCAAAATTCCCTGATTTTTGTTTTTTTTTTTTCAAGATCCATTTTAAATCATCTCTTCTGAAAGCCTTCCCAGCTATTGAACTCTCCCCGTGCTCTTGGGACTTCGAATCTTGAGTAAGCAAAGCAGTAATTTGGGAATAAAGGCAGTGAGTTGTGTGTGGCTGAACCATCTTGTGGTGCCTTCTGCTCAGCCCCCAGACAGCCTTTCTCAGTTGGGAACCTCATTTGAACCAGAGAAACTGAAAATGATTTGAGTGACAGTTTTCTCACTTCTGTCAAGGATGGCACATAACTAGTACCATTTTAGAGGCACAGGAGAGGAGTTAAGTCATTATATGTAATGCATGCTATAGGGTGGTGGGGCTTCATTTTCTCATGGAGCTCAGGTTAGAAAGATGGCTACAGGGCATTTCTAGATCTGTCATCTGTCTAAGCCTGACCCTCCAAGCTCTCACCGAAGTTGTGAGCATCTGGTATTATGACAAATTCCCTTTGTGCCTAAGATATAACTAGGTTCAGATGGGGTTGCTAACAAACAACACCCTTCTCTGATGTAACAATATCAGAGAATATGTATTTGTTGCTGTATGTGTTTGTTGAATAATTAATTGATTGAGTAACCTTTGGAATTCCTCCATTTTCTTTTCTTCCTGTATGTAATCAGTTACCACACACATTAATCTTTACTTACATGTTTCTCAGAGTCTATCCTCTTTGTAAATTTCCACTCCCACCATCCTTGTCTACATTTTTTTTAAATAATCTCAGCCCACATTCCTGCAGTCATTCCCTGTTGCCATTTACCTCATTCACTCTCTCCCTTTCAAAGATACTGAACCCAGATCAATTTTTCCCCCAAATAAAAGGGCTTATTATCGTTTCATTTTGAAATATCATACAAATTGGCTTTCAGATTAAGTTAAAACTTGTGAACCTAGAGCTTCAGGTCTGCCATGATTTGACCCCGTTTTCTGAGCCTAGCGTGCTTCCTTCACTCCACTCTGACAGAGATGTTTTTCTTCGCAAACACTGTTCTTTATACTGCACTTACCACCCCTTCCTCCCTGGAACCTATGAGGTGTGATCAAATACTACAGTGAATGTTTAAATTAAAAAAAAAATTATTACAGTAAAAGACACATTGCCATTAATCTCCCTTAAAATACTCCCCCTTGCTTTGTACACACTTATCCCATCATTCTTACCACTTTCTGAAGCAGTTCTGGAAGTCCTTTTTCGTGAGTGTCTTTAGTTGCGCTGTCATGGCTGCCTCAATGTCCTGAATCATTTTGACTTTGGGGAAGAGCCAGAAGTCACACGGTGCCAGATCCGGTGCCTAAGGTGGATGAGGACACACTGTAATATTTTTATTTGACAGAAATTGCTGTACCAGAAGTGATGTGTGACATGGAGCATTGTCATGATGGAGGATGAAGTAAAGACACAGAAGGTGGCAAGAATGATGGGATAAGTGTGTTTGAAGTGAGGGGGAGTAATGCCAATTTGTCTTTTACTGTAATAATTTTTTTTATTTAAACGTTCACTATATCTTTTGATCATACCTCGTATACTGTTGACTTAAAAAAATGTATTTAACAGATTTTACCAAACGTTCTTCCCAATATCCATGTTCTAATCATTTTGTTTCCTGAATTTCTTAAGCTGTATTCATTGCTTCTTTTTCTGCCTGATATGCTTACCTCTACCCCCATTTCCCATACTTCATTTAATCTGGGTAATTATTTTTTTTAATGTTTAAAATACTCTTAATAAAACATACATACAATGGACAGAAAATATAAGCAGAAGGTGAATTGCACAGTGTCCAAATCTTTAAATAATTTTCTTTGACTTCTAAAACCCTTTCGTACCACATCAAAATCTAACTCCTTCCGAAAGCCTACTTGACTCACTTTGACCTAAATACTCACTTTTTCCTAATTTTAATTCTTACGCTCCGTTATTGCCTTGTCTACATACTAGTAAGTGGAATTATCCACTGGAATTTTCTTCATCAAGAACCATTAATTAACCTGTTAAGTATGCACTTAAGTGGTCGGCAAAGAAAACAGACTTTTATAAAAGGGTATAGAAATGTTCTTACCCCAGTTTTTCTTTTTTCTACCGAATTGCTAAACACTTTTTCTTAAAAAAGAAAAAAAATTAAAAGTTCACAGCAGGTCACTGCTGGCTATTAACAAACCTAGTAATGAGAAATAAACCATTTCCAAGTCACCTTTGGGGCATTGGCATTGTCACTGGAAACACAGAGGCCTCCTGTGTATGTCTGTAGGACTTAATTAGAACATCTTCTGCCTCTGAGGAGTGGAGGTGGAGGCCGGGTTATCTTGGATGTCAGGGCGGTGTCAGACTCAAATCATCCTGCCTCCCCATACCTAAGTAAAGGTAAATGCAGTGGTAAAGATGGTCTTGGCTGGGGATCATTTTGTTGTGAGAGTTAGTAGTCTGCTCAAACTAGCTCATGGAAAGATGGGAGTTGTGGTACATTTACTATAATGATGAATTGTAGTACATTTACTATGCAGTCATTATGACACAGGAATCAAGAAGTGGCCCAGCTTCCTGAGAATGAGAGGAGGGAAGACATTGAGACTGAAAAGCTCTCTCTTTTTTCCTCTTCAGCTCTTTGTTAGCAATCGCAGAACCTCTCCGATTTCTACTTCTCTTAGTAGTCTCTGCATTCCAACAATGTTGACCACTACAAGGGCTCAAAAGGGCCGGAACTATGTACATGGCCTTACAGTTCCATCACCCACCATTGCTGACCGCGTTTTTCATGACTCTGAGTTCAAGTTCTCAAGTAAAAGGATTTGGCTAATCATTGGTTTGACAACAGTGGTTACCCTTATGCCAGTCGTCATCGTTGGTCCACAGCACTGCTTCTGGGATTGGGGCCACATATTATAAAAATAAACATATGGTCCTATCCTTTCAAGGTGGCTTTGAGTGAAGTCACACATAGGTCCCAAAGCTTTCACTATAAAAAGTTCAGTGTGCTATATGTATTTGAGATTCATCATTGAGTAATATAAAAGAAGAATAATTTGTTTAACACCCTACGGCTGTTTTTCTGCCTTCTTCCAATTTTAGTAGCTAGTTCAGTATGATATACAAGAGGAATTGTCAATTTAATCTTAAAATTAACATGTTACCAATGACTAATGTCATCAATATGAAATGACGAAAAATTATGAATTAGTTCTTATAATCACATATACCATATGTTACATGGTTAAAATCAACCTTATTAGAGGCTGGGTGCAATTTGGGCCTGCAAAATTAAAAGAGCATATGGAAGAATTGGAGGGGGGGTCTATGAAAAGCTAAGGAAATGAAAAAAGGGAAAGAAAAGAAAATGTGAGTTTTAAACTAAGGAATATGATAGGCTTATTTACCCTGCAGAAGAGAAGACAGGGTGATGATATGAGCATTTCCTCAAACATATGAAGGTGAAACAGGGATATATTCACCTCATCTCTATTGCCTTGATATAACATGCAACAGAATATAGATTTCAATGACAGCATAAACTCAGCCTTTCAGATTGTAATGCTATGTGTTGAGAAATTAATGGACTGTCTTTATATATAAGATGCCTAAATGTGTCTATAGGAGCAGAATGTGGTATCAGAGTCACAGGAGTATAAATTAGAGGAGCTGGTTGAGATCGCCTCAAGCTCTGTGAAGCTGAGGTCAGCTCTGTGATATTTAGTAGAAATGAGAGACAGAAGAAATTTCCCAATCATGTTTTTCTTAATGAATTATTCCAGGTGTGCCCAAACGAATCGTGCCCTCTAAGAGGCATTCAAAGGAGCAGCAATAGTCACTGATCTCTGAATTTCCTTTTGGTGAATGGGCATTATGAGCTAAGGATGAAAGCTAAAGTTTTCTCCATAATAAAGTGGGATTCTGAGTGACTGAGAGAGGAGAGAAAGGAGAGATGTAGTGAGCAGAAATGGGGACAGGATCGTGCAAATTCCAGTTAGAGAACTTAACAGACTTTCTTGCAAATAGTGTGTAGTGCGAGTCATCTTTCTCCACCCCCTCTCCTTTGAGATTTCTCATAAAATCGTCACAAAATATCTGTTTCTGGTTATGTAGTCATGGACTCAGATGTCTGTTATGCTGCATGGAAAATGCTAAGTCCGGCCTCCAAGTGGGTTTGGACAAGAGCCGAGGTTACCTTTGGAAGGTGTAGTATACTCAGCTTATCTGTGTTTATCAATCCAACAGCAGGCTAAGTAAATATTTCAATGTAGTATCTGGACCAAGTAAGAATTTTGATTGGGTAGAAGAAAACCCAAGATTGCAATTCCAGAGAGAGGAACGGTGTGGCTTTGGGTGAAGCAAATAAACTTCTTGTGCCTTAATTTCTTGTGCTGATGAAGGCAGTGTATATATGTCATCTATCTCAGGATTCAATACTATGTGCTCACTCAAAAGAAAACACAGGCATTCAATATCACAAGTCCTACTGCCCAACATTGAGAACCATTGAGAAGAGAGTGAGCAGTGCGCACTGCGGCGTGGTCTACCACTTCCCCCTGAAATGTGGTCTGGGACCCTGGGGGTCCACAAAACTCAGGGGGGAACACAAAGTCAAAATTACTTTTATATGAATATTTAGGCTTTATTTGCTCTTTTCAATCTCATTCTCTCTTGAATGCCTGGTGCAGTTTTCTGGAGGCTACATAGTGTGTGATATCTCAACAGATTGAATGCAGAAGCAGATATTAAAATCCAGCTGTCTTCTTTAAGCTAGAGATTAAAAAGATTTGCAAAAATATAAGATAGTACTAGTCTTTTTATTTAATTTTTTTTCTTTAGGAAATATATGTAGCTATTTTTCATTTAAAATATTACTTATGCTAGCATGTAATGGGTTTATTGTTATTTTAAAAGAATCAATAAATATTTAAACATTTTTCAGTTTTAATTTCTAAGATAGTAATAGCAATGGACATTTCTCTTACAAACAAAAGATTTTTGAGGTCTTCTAATTTTTTTGAGTATAATGGAGGTCCTGCAATGAAATTGTTGGAAAACCACTGGTCCACTACTTCACCTTGGCAAAGAGGCTTTGCATAAGGTGATCCATGCACATTCTAACTCTCCTTCCTTCTGCCATGGTCTTACGGTGGGTGATATGACCCTTGGGAGAACCCCTCAGAGAGTGTAGATATTTGGGATCCCTCTCAAACTGGCATGAGACGAAGTTAAACTGTGTGCTTGGTTCCCTAGGCAGCGCTGTCATATCCAAGCCTCACAACATTCATTTGCTGTGGAGATTCTCTAAGGTTATTGATCTCTAGGTCAGAGGCTGCTAGCATTTTAGGCTGAAGGAACGGTCCTGGGGAAGATCTGGGCTTGGCAAAACCTGGTCTCGTCACATTAGCAGCCTTCTTCTGTGCATCTCTCAGTATATGTGTAGGCAGAATGTTCAAGCACCAGCCTCAGAATAGCTGTCATTGATGCTCTTGATGTGTGAGACATTGGTCTAGGCAATTTACAAGTACAGTATTAAATGTCACAGCACACTTAGGATTTAAGTACAGTAGTACCTTGGTTTTCGAACGTCTCTGTTGACGAACATTTTGGTTTATGGACGCTGTAAACCCAGAAGTAAATGCCTCAGTTTTTGAACACGCCTTGGAAGTCGAACATGTCACACGGTTACCCCTGAGTGCAAGATCCTGAGGCCTAGCTGTCAGCTGTTTTCGAATGTTTCAGAACTCGAACGGTGTTCTAGAGTGGGTTATGTTCGAAAACCGAGGTACCATTGTATAGTTATAAACCCAATTTTATGTATGAGGAAATTGAGGCACAAATTCAAGTAAATTTGCTCAAGATCTCACATCAAGAAATTGGATTCAAACATAGGTATTCTGGCTCCAGGTTCTATGACATTAAACACTATATTTTATTACCCTCCCTACAGACTGGATGAATATAATTTCCTCCTTAGCAGTGTATTAGGAAGGGGTAGGCTAACTCCTATCACAACAAACCTAAACTTTCCAAAAAGATTAATATAAAAGTTGTTCCTTTGTGTTCCAAGGCAAGGTAGGTTGGTGAGGGCTCAATGTAGTCACTCAGAGACCCAGGATCTTTCCCTGTTGTGGCTCCATCCTTCTGTAGCCCTTGGAGTTCTCTATTTTCAGCCAGTTGATGGGGAAAGAGAGTGGAAAATGTCACATAGGAGAGTTTTACAGGCCAAGACAGCATCTCCACCAATATTTCACGGCCTTAAATCACTCATGGCTACACTGAACGGTGAGGGATGCTTGGAAATGTAGTATTGATGCCAAGAAGAAGCAGGTGAAGAGTTGAACAAATAATGACATGAGTGCTCTGAAGAGTTTTGTGTTAAGAAGTAATGCACAGATTACAGGACTATTGCCAGGGTCTGAGCTCACAGGTCAACCGATACTTTGGAAGGCCTACCAATAATTCTATATCCCAACATAGAAGGTTCTTTTCTTTAAGTCCAGCAGGACCTAGGTCCTCAACTATAAGTATGTAGGGGCCTGGGATTAACTATCAAGAAAGTTTAATACAATAGTGGATGCTAAGAACCCCATATAACATCATAGTGAAGATTAGAAAAACACCTTACTTCCCTAAGACACTTCAGTGCTATGTTCCAGAAAATTTCCTCAGCAAATACACAAATCTATGATTAATATAATGAGAACGGTGCCCTCTAAAATTGTGCAGTGTACATCCAATTGTATGAGGATGACTTGTCTTTATGCTGACTAAAGACCTTCACCCCATTAGTTTTTACAGTTCAACCCAAGTTTCTAGCCATCTTGCTCACATGCACCAAGAGAGTGTGATGAGCCATAGCTTGATTTTCTTTAAATGTTCCTCTTCCTGGTTCCTTCTATTTGTCCCATGCACTGTAGCATCTCTCATCATTACCTGACCTAAGTAGAAAAGAAAGAACAATAGACTATTCCTTGAGTGAGGGTCACCTAGTCCTGGAGTTCCAGCTTCTAGTTCTGGCAGGGTTTCTCAACACACATGGTTATTTAGTGTATGAAATTGTTCTATAGTAGGGTTTCCAAACCTTGACACTGTTAACAGTTTGGGTGGATAGATCTTTGTTGTAGGGCCTGTCCTATGCATTGTAGGATATTGAGGATATTATACAGCATTCCTTGTCTCTACCCACTAGAGCCCAGTAGCAACTCCTCTTCCCAGCTATGACAATCAAAAACATTCCCAGACATTGCCAGATGTCTGCTAAGGAACAAAATCATCTCCAATTAAGGACCACTGGGGAGGCAGGTAGTGGCTTGGAGTGTAGATTATCATCTCCTAAAGTCATTGGGTTAAAACACTCATCTAATGAGTTGTAATGGTTGTGCTACTTGGGTTAGAGCAGTGGAATTCATTCTTGGTTTGTGCCTTTCTTCATTATCTACTCTCCCACCCTAGCCACCCACCCCTGGGATTCTCAGGAGTGGACAGGTAGCTGCAATTCTTAAAACACACTCCTATGACTTCCGTTGCTCTTAAAATGGAGGCCAGTATCCTTCCAGTGGCCTGTGGCTCTTCTACCTCCTTTCTGGCCTCCCCACTACTACTCTCCCCATACCATTTGTAATCTAATTCCTGGTATAACCCATGATCCTTCTCCCCTTTGGGACTTTGCACATGCTGATCTCTTTTCCTGGAATGTTGTTCCTGACTTCATTCCTCTTTCCTTAATTTTCACTTATCCTTCAATTCTCAGAGCTTATCACTTACTTCCAGAAAAACTCCTTCTCCCAAGACAAGGTTAGGTCCCGAGTTAAATGCTAATAAAACATTCTATATATTCCTCTCCTGGCTCTTAAAAATCATAATTGAATATATATATATATATATATATATATATATATATATATATATATATATTATTGGATAATTTAGTAATTATTTTCTCTCCCACACTAGAAGGTAAGTTCCACAATGGGAGAGCTCATTGGGGTTGACAGATCTCTTACATGTAACAGACCAAATACAAAGTGCCTTTGAGACTTCCAAGGGTCTATTTCATACCTGGAACCTGAGGGAACAAAAAGATTTGGCCTCCAATGTATGAAAACAAGTTGTACCATTAATAAATGTATAGTTAAATGTCTACAAAAATGAATGACGTGATGATAAAGCAACCCATTCACTGAAGCTCAATTCTTATATATTAATAGTATTTAAATCACAAGAACAAACTGAACATTTTATTCTGAAAAAAATTCAAAATTATAAATATTTTGAAAATCCTTTCAAAAATTGTATAGCAACATCTATTTAATGCCTGACGAATGTACATTTTATTTTATTATTTTATTAGTTTCAGGTGTACAAAACAATGTAATAGTTAGACATTTATCATTTATATCCCTCACACAGTGATAACCCCCCCTTCCCCCATCCACTACCCCTCTGACATCGCACACAGCCATTACATTTCCACTGTCTCTATTCCTAATGTTGTATGCCACTTCTTGTAAAACATATATATAAAATTGTAATTGACATTCATTATTGTTCAGGTGTGAGTGTGCGTTTTAATATGCTTCATATATAACAGGTGGTGGTGGTGGTGGTGGTGGTGCAGCTCCAGTGTGGAGCGCCCCCTGGAGTGTAAAATTGCTAGAACCTGCATCTGTTTGGCTCACAGTTGTACGTAGCCACAGTATCTTGCCCAACTCCTTCCGTGCAGCAAAGGCCCAATAAATGTTTACTGAATGAAAGAATGAGTGAATCGGTGATTGCTCTCAACTAATACTGCCCAATTAATTTTTGTTTTTCATAGTATGTTGTTCAGCCTGCAAATCAGCTGGGAACCTTCTCACTCTCATTTCCCTTGACACAGTGACCTGCAGGGGCAGTACCAAAGCCTGGCTGGGTTCTTAAATCATGGTGCAAATTATATGTCAGTGATCTTGAGAGCATAGTTGGTGTCCCAGAGGCTTTGCAAAAGCTATGTGAGCTCTTCTAATACATCCATACTGAGGTTCCATCACACACACACAATTTGGGGGAAGGTAGAAAGGACAAAGGGGAATAATAACTGGAGAATATGAGGGCGCCTTCACTGCCATCATTAGCTATCCAAAGGAGGATGAAGTAGGCTGGGATGGAGCAGAGGTGGGGAGATGGATGAACACCACCAATGAGGTCAGAAAAGGAGCAGTACCCACAGGGATGCTTGGCCAGTGCTGGTTTGGCTGTGAATTCAATAAGCATAACATTCATTCATTCAACAAACATTTATTAAGTTACTTGTACATTCAGGGAACTGTTCTAGGGATTTGGGATCCATCAGTGAAAAACAAAAGAAAACAACAACAAAAGAATCCCTGTCCTTGTGGAGCTTTTATTCCAGCAAAAGAATCAAACAAGAAACAAGAAACAGTGGACATAAAAATAAATTATATAATGCGCTAGTGGGTGATAAGGGCTATGAAACAAGGGGGAGACAAACAATTCATGGGGTCTCGGAGTCCAGGGTCTGGGGGCCTTGCAATTTTAAATAATTTTTCAGAGGTTAGTGATATTTACGCACACTTGATGGGGTATAGGAGCTGGCTGACCACACAAATATCTGAGGGAAGAGCATTCCAGGCTGAGAGAGTAACCATTGCAAAGAGCTAAGGGTGGGAGGATACTTGCAGAGTTTGATGAATGGCAAGGAGGCCAGTGTTGCTGGGGCCCCATAAATGTGGCGGTGGCTGAGAGGTGGGGAGTAATAGATGAGGTGAGGGAGATCAAGGGCCGTGCGCCTAGGGCCTGTTGGTCATTGTAGGAGTGCAACTTTAGCTCAAAAGAGAATGGAAATCTTTTGCAGATTGTAGATCACATAGGTAACCTCATCTGACCCATGTTTAAAAGGTATCTCTACATCTACTACATTGAGGATAGATTGTGGCACAAAACAAAAAACTTCTCTTTTTTTAAACATGTTGCCTTATTTATGTGACAAGATTGCTATGAGACTCAAGTGCAAAAGCGCATTAAAAATTGTAAAGCACATGCAGCCCCAAACTATAATTACTTGACACAAACAGTAGGAAGCTCAAAAGCCAAGGTCCCTCTCACCTCCTCTCATCATGAGTAGTAAATAAACCTGTTCTTGAAATTATACGAGTCTATAAGAAGTTAAAGGAAAATTGATTCTATTTATTTTTTAAATGATGTAATTTTATTCCTGTGTCAAATCATTAAGAGTTTTCAGATTGCCACTGATTTTATGTTTAATTTTTGAAAGAAATGCCTTTAAAAAAAAATGGAAGTACTGGGCTTAAACACTGAAGACTTTAAATACAGCAATAGACCAGGATAGGAACACCCATCTGGGAACTTTAAACCTGTTTCCTTTTTTCCTAATCCCTTCCTGAGAGCTAGAAGCGCACTGGCCAGATCCTCCAACGTTTGGGGGGGGGGGGGGGCAGGCATCTTTTCTTTGCGGTGGCCCTGCCATCAGGTGGACGCTTCTGGGTGGGAGAACACACAGTTTGTGTAGCCATCTGACCTTCAGAGAGTCTGGGGAGAGATACTAAAGGATTTTAGAGAAGAGGCCTTGAGACTTCCAAGAGAGAGAACAAGGAAAAGGGGCCCAAGGAAGCCTGAGCCCCGGGGAGACAGAACTGAGTTAATGACGAGGGGTGATTATCCCAGGTAATTATGTAAAAGAGAAGGCTAGGAGTTCTAAATGGCTGCAACTTGGAGTTTACTCTGCCTAAGGTGAGTGTTTCTGTTTCTGTTTTTTGAGTAAGGTTTGTTTTTTTTTTTCTCTTCCTCCTTCACCCACCGCTTAATTTGCGAAAGCAGCTGGCCTGCCTGCCAGATCCCCATTTCATCCCTTCTCTTCCTTTACGTTCTGAAACCCATTCAAATTAGTCACCGTACCACTGGCTCCCGGACCCTCATCTCTGTGCCCCTCTAGTAAGAAGCAGCTGTGCGTACCCCACCCCCAAATGCCTCCCGTTCTTGTTTTCTCATTTCTCCAACGCTTGCCTGGTGCAGCTGTCCAAAGACACACCTTCCCAGCCAGCGCAGCTGTCACGTCTCGCTCCAGCGGTTCCGGGGGGAACAGTGGGAACTCTGCGCTCTTCAATTCGAGCCCACTGCACCGGGCATCTATCTCCCTCTGCTTCCCCTTGAGAATCTATCCAGCCTCGGTCATCCCCGCTCCTCCTTCCCGATCGCTAGTTTTGTTTATAAAAACAAACCTAGGGTTTGGGCAACCTGCAGTTGCTGGGCTCTCCTTTGGTTTGGGGAAGGAGGGGTAAGTTTATGGTCCCCTGTATGCCAGAGACTGTTAGATCTTTCAGATCTGGAGGCACACGCAGCGGGTGACAGGAGACACCCCCTTCGAGGGTGGGGGTGGGGAGAGGAGAAGGGACACGGCTTGTGGGGAAGGAGGCAGGGAGGCAGCTGCAGTGCCGGGAGGGGTGCGTGCCTGTGTGCCAGGCTCGCCCGCCGACTCCCGGCTCAGTCTGCGCTTCTTGGCGCGCGGGGCAGCCGGGGCCGGCGGGCCACGGAGCATGAGCAGCGCCCCTCACCCGGGCCTCGCCTCTGCAGGCGCCCAGCAGTCTTCCGGGCTGGGGCGCACTGGGCGGGGCGCAAGACCCAGCGGCTCTCCCCACCCCCGCCTCTCGCAGCCTGCCCGCCCCTCTCTCCATTGAGTTTTCCCTGCTCGGGTGCCCATCAATGGTCCTGCTTGGGGATGCACACTCAGCTGGTGGCCGGAGGGGGGTAGCAGCCGCTGCCTCCAGGTGCAGGCTCTCCCGGGCCACCACCGCCACCCGCTGCCGCCGCCACTCGAGCCCCGGGGCACGCTGAGGTCCCGGCCGGCCATGGGGCTGCCGAGGCTGCCCTTGCTGGCGTGAGAAGGGGCGAAGGAGCCGCCGCGCTCGGGGTCCCAGGCTGCCTGCATGGATGTCTTCAGCTTTGTGAAGATTGCAAAGCTCTCGAGGTAGGGGCTGCGCCGGTTCATTTGCACCCAGGGCCACTGCCATGGGCAACTTGGGTGCTTTATTTTTCGAGAGGGTGGGGGGAAGCAAAAGCTGGAGAGAGCAGCGGGGCTTAAGATAGGATTGAAACGAGGTGGCCAGGGGCTGCTGCGTTCAACTTATTTCTCACTGGCTGGTCGGGCTTCTGTGTCCAAGGGTGTAGACCAAACCTACAGAGGCACACGCTCTTGTGAACACAGCAGTATTGACGACAGTATGTTTTCCCTTAGGAAAAGACTCAGTGGTGTTTAGGGTCCCTCGTATCATTTAGGGCTAAGAGAAGATGGTTGTAATTGCTACTGCTAGGGAAAGCCAGACGAGCTTAGAGCTTGGGTATCGTTCCAAGCAGCAGTGAGCAAAAGTGGCCCACTGCCCCCCACCCCTAAATAAGACCTCCACACACCAGAAAACTCAGCTTGTAGGTTGACCCAGGTGTTCTCAGCAGTGACATAGATGCTGAATTCAGGGAGACAGAAGAGAAAAACCTTTAGCTTTCCTTTGGGTAACTATTATGGAATCTGAAGCCTTGAAAAATTTAGATATTTGCTTCCAAGTGGCCATGTTGTTGAAACGGAAGAAAAATCATCATTTCAGGCAGATTTCTCTGGCAGTGCTGTTAGCGGAAGAGCATTTCCACTTTTTGGCCTCCTAGGCATTATATTATATAGTCAGAGCATTCTTCTGCCCTGCTTATGCTTCCAAAGTCTTCATCGAACCCAGGAAGTAGGTCTGTGCTTGTTGCCGTGTGGCATTAATGGGAAGAAGCTGGTTTGAGAAGTCTTAGAAGGCCCTGCCCCACCTTCTCTGCCCAAGTGTCTGGAAGGACTGACCTTCTGCCCCTGGAGCTTCTTACAGCAGTTACCACCTCGACCTTAGTAGGTAGACAGTAGGGGTTTGCTGTGACAGTTTACATTTGCTGGCAACACAGAGACTAACTTTAGGTTTTGCTTCTTTCCTTAGTGTCAGGGTGGGACGTGTTGATTACATCAGGCAAGAATGAGCAGCCTCAGATAGCCCTAGCCCAGATCAGAAATGTATGTTGCCTTTACATTGCTAAATTATTCTTGGGCTGTTTCAGAAACACTCAGTTTACATGTGGCTGTTCAGATGTGCCTCCTTCCAACATCCACAGGTCTTTATTTGTTTTTCATGCCTGTCTCCACCTTCCCTCTCTACTCACATGGCTCAGTTTTAGTATCACAGGCAGATTTCCCAGGGAACGGGCCCCAATGTAACTTAGTCTGGGTAGACGTGAGGTATACAGTTGATGGGTAAATGTGTCTGTCTTGGAGCAGCCCATGAAGAGGTGTTGCCCTGCACAGTAGAAAACAGATGTGTCAAGGGGAGGATGATGGTAGTGTGGCAAATTGTTTGGTTTCACACCAGTATCATAGCGGGCCACGGCTTCACACCTCTATTCTATTAACTTCCTTCTTGCGTCTGCCTATTGCTGATTTATCAACAGCTGTTAAATCATGAACCATGGATGGAAAACGCCTGTGAGCAACAGTTTAGCAATTGCCTGGTACCATCTGTGTGATGGGCAGAGCTGCTGCTGAAGGAGAAGTTCAGTAGTATAGTTTAAAGTAACCAAGACATTTTGGTGGCCTCAACTGATAAAAAATGGTAAGATTAACAAAACACCTAGAGCCTTGATTTAGTCCTTAAACTCTGGAGCTTGGGAGAGAACAGTGCTGTGTGTCGGTGAAAAGATGTTTTACTAAATTCTAGGATGCCTTCGTGATATTCACAAAGCCGAGGTTTTGCAAAACCGAAGCCAGCCTGTGGGGGATTTGTATCTTATTTTAAAGAGAGGTTAAAATTTAGTAAATGAGTGTGATTTCACTTTCTATCCTTAATGTGATCCAGATAGAGTGTTTATTCTAAAGAGAGAAGCTGCACATGTCCTGAGCTTCTGTGCTGATGAAGAAATCTTCCATCCATAGGAATGCTTCTTGTTTCTCAGTGTGAGCCCAACAATGGTC
This sequence comes from Rhinolophus sinicus, assembly GCF_036562045.2. NCBI lineage: Eukaryota > Metazoa > Chordata > Mammalia > Chiroptera > Rhinolophidae > Rhinolophus > Rhinolophus sinicus. The sequence goes on from NC_133768.1 coordinate 9,102,024, forward strand.
TGCAAGCTGAAATAGACACACCTTTAGAGGGTCATTGGCATTTCAACCCTTGAAGGAATAGTCTTGTGTGTATGTAATTTAAACACTGTTACAGAAATGAAGTTCTCTTCTCAACGGTGAAGTGTAAAATTGCTTACACTACAGGATTTTCCTGATTTCAGAATGGATAATCTTCCTAAAGGATTTAGCTTTGATCAGTGTAGTTACTCGAGTGCTTAAAATTCTCTTGCTTTAGAGGTGAACACGCATAGTTACCCCAGGCCTTAGCCTTGCCTTTGGTTCCCAAGAACTTGAGTTTCTATAATAAATGTTAATTCAGAAAGCATTTGCTGTAGAAAGCATACCGGATATTTGCTAAATGTCCTGTCTGTGAGTAAAGAGAGTGGTAGTTACAGAGAATCCTGAGAGAATATTAGTCCACACTGGAATTGATAAGCAACATATTTTGACTTTTAAAAGTAGCTACATTTAGCCACTTATTCCCAGATTCTGTGCCCTTTTAACCATGTGAAAAATTAGAATTCAAATTGCCCCTCAAGCACCTAGTACCAAGCATCTTATGGTCCTCATTTTAAAAAAAATACCGCTAAGCATTGAAATAGCTGCCAAGTTACGACCCTTTACATCAGCTTTTTCAGTTGTGACCCTTGATTGCATCCATCGTGGGTGATACCGTGTGTCATGGTTCTATCTGGAGATGTTTTTTCTTGTTCTTCTAATTTTCTGGTTATTAAACTGCTTGATAGTTTACATGCAATTTTACTTCAGTGTTTCCTTGGTAACAGTTATATATCATTTTCCATCCTTATAGTTGAGAATATTATAGATGATTGCTTTATAAACCAGTAATAGTATCAAAATAGGCAGATATTTTCATTATTACTGTTCGTTGTATCGACTATTTCATTTGTAAAGTTGATGCACTCTTTGAAGTGTTTATAGAAGAATGTAGTTCAGTAGAAAGACATACGATCGTGCCCCTTCACCTAAGGGAAGTGATTTGAAACCCAAAACTTATAGGGGTACTGCTAACCTGAGCAATGAGTTCATGTATCGAATAGCCTGACTTCATTTATTTTCTTTAAGCACAATGGCAAACACTTTGAGATAATGATTGGGTGCCAATTATTAATGTGAAGATTATTTTTTGTAGTAGCAGGTCAATTTGGTTTCTCCTCGATATTACATTGTCTCGCAGCTGCATGGGTTATTTTGTGGTACACAGCAGTGACTACTATCTGTAATAATAAAGTGCTAATTTAGTTACAAGTGTCATACATTTGAGGAAGAATAAAAAATACATGTTTATAGTTTCCTCAGATTTTTATGTAAAATCTGTTTAGAGACTGCTAAACTTCTATTTTTTTACCTTTACCTTTCTTCAGAATTAAATACTTCCTAGGGAAAAAAAAGGAAGTTAAAGAAGAAATGCAAAAGGTCAGATTTTCCCATCTCTCTTTTTACCTCAGTGATTGCATTAGCGTTGCTGATCATAGTGAGCTCTGGAGGCTGGCGATGAAAAACTCCCAAAGACTCCGGATTTGAATTTTATTAAAAATGCTACTTGCTCATCGTCAGAGTCCTTTCTGAGTTCTGCTGATTTTCCTGGCTGTCAAGAGGTGAAATGATGAACAGTTTCATAACAGAACTAGATTCCTGTTTTAGGAATATTTAACTCTAGTTTCCCAGGGGTTGCTAGTTTGCAGCTGTGAAAGTCTAGTTGATAGCAGTTCTGGGGGGAAGATTTCTAGTTCAGGCTATGTACCATTTCAAACCTCTCTCTCTCTCTCTCTCTCTCTCTCTCTCTCTCTCTGTCTCTCTCTCTCTGTCTCTCTCTCTCTGTCTCTCTCTGTCTCTCTCTGTCTCTCTCTGTTTCTCTCTGTGTCTCTCTCTCTCTCTCTCTCTCTCTCTCTCTCTCTCTCGTGAATTTCACCTTCTTGCTGTCAGAATTTGATACAGATTGTCAGCTACAGTGAAATTTACTTGTACTTTAAAAGCATGACCTGGAAATTCTCACTTACTGTTTATGGACCTTCCAGCTGTTCATTCTCTCTTTACACACACACACACACACACACACACACACACACTTCAACTCAATTATTTTATTATTCCATTTGCAATTTGCTATGGAAGTTTAGCTGTGAGAGGATGTACATTATTGGTGAAGCAGAAATTAATCTTTAAGGAATGGACTTAAAAAAAATCACTGATTCCATATTTGGCTCAACGAGAAAATTGAGAGCATTTTTTGAATTTGTTGAGAAATACAGTCCTGAAATCTACCACTCTTAACCATCAAATGATCTTGAACTTTGAAAGCTAATAATAGCCAGGAAAGAAAATAATGAGTAGATTAAACCAGGGGTTGGCAAACTGTGGCCTGTGGACCAGATCTGGCCTGCTGACTGTTTTGGTATAGTCTGTGAGCTAAGAATCATTTAATTTTTTTTTTTTTTTGTAATTTGTAATTGGTTCAAAAAATTAAAAGAATAAGGCAGAATTGAAATGTCAGTGGCCATAAATAAAGTTTTATTGGAACACAGCTATGCTCATGCATTTGAATATTGTCTCTGGCTGCTTTCACTGTGTAACAGCAAAATCGAATAGATGCTACAGAGACCTTATGGCCTATAAAGCCTGATATGCTATCTGGCCTTTACAAAAACAGTTTACCGACCCCTGGGTTAAACAATGCCTTTTCCTATTTTCTCTCCTTTACATAATCAGCACATGTGTGTGGGCACAGCTATAACCAAATACACATTGTCAAAAATCAACAAAGCCCGACACTAGTTAAAGTAGTAAGGACAGATTTTAATCAGTAATATACTATTGCAATAGGGAAAAGAGGCCAGTGTGAACTCCATACAACTTCCATCTGTACAGAGGTGACTGGGCATTTTAAAGGGTGGATGAGGGGATAGGGAGCGGGTGATCTGGGGGCTCAGTAGAGGCACGGAAGTGAAAAATTACAGACAATGAGAAGGGAGGTTGGTGTGCGTGAAACCCATTAGGGTTTGCTAACTGGCACTCCTCCAAGTTAGGCGCCTCCCCTTCCACAGAGGCTGGGAGACAGGGGTCCTATCTTCAGGTGTTGGCTGGAATAAACAGTAAGTTCTTTTGGAAGCATTGAATTTTCTCAGGCAGACACATTAAGGGGGCTGGAATCAGCCTAGGGAGGTGGCCTTGAGCTGTTAGTAAGTATATGATCAGATTTTTATAGGCCAAAGTTGGGGCCTGGTCAAGAAAGGGCTCAGAGGAGCCTGGCTAGAGTGTAGTTAAAGGAGAGAAACTTTGTCAAGACATGTCAAATTTAGCATATTAAATACATGAATTCACCAGTGTACATTCACAACTGCCACAGACCTTATCTTTATTTAAACTTCTGATCTCAAATTATTTATTTAGCTTTGGGACGCTGTCCATTAGAAGTGAATGTAATTGCCCTACTGGTATTGCAGTGGGGTAAATTTTGCATGCTTAGTCTTTGGTCTGCTTCCTTTGGGTCGAAGGAAGAGTGATGCTGGCCTTCCAAAGGCCTTTAAATTTCTCATTTAACATAGATGGAAAAAGAATTGGCAGTAATACTTGTATGGCCTCAACCGACGTGTGCTGGAGAACTGATAAACAAGTCCACAGGAGGATGCCTGGTATTTCCTTACAGTACACTTGAGCCTTCTGGTCCTAATGGCTGATGACCTTCATTAATTGTTTTCCAAGTGGAAACAAAACTAGATAAGTGGATTTAGTTGTAGGCAGAGGGCTGAAGGTAGACTGTATTAATTTGGAGTTGAGTGTAACCCAACTTTCATGTGATTTGGTTGAGAGCAGTGTAATGAAAACCTATACACTTCCTTTAATTTTTTGTAGCAAAAACATATAAAAGGAATGCTGCTTTGCTTCTGAGTGATTTAGGTCATTATGTACTTAAGCTGTGAAAATTATCTTGAAGAAATCTAAGCCTTAGTTTTAGATAACAAAGTTAACATTCCCATTTTTTTCCTGGCAAAGAAACGAGAAGGATTTCCTGCCCGAACTCTTCTTTTAGAACTATATTTTCAAGCATGGTTTACAGTATTTGGCATACGATAAATACTGAATACTAAATAATTAGTGAGTAAAGTCATAGACAACACTCTCTAATACTCCTTGCAAATAAATTATCAGCATTTGTTTAGCAGAACAGTAACTTAGGAATGTAAAGGATGACACAATTTTAAAAGAAATGGCCTTGGGGTGGCCAGTTAGCTTAGTTGGTTAGAGCGTGGTGCTGATAACAGCAAGGTTGCAGGATCGATCCCCACATGGGCCAGTGTGAGCTGTGCCCTCCTTAAAAAAAAAAAAAGGAAAAGAAACAAAAGAAATGGCCTGCTCTTGAACTAGGTCTCAGAGAACAAACTTTTATTTCTGTTTTGACATTTGAAGCATTTTTTTTCTGTAATTGATGGTTAAAAGTAATCAACTTGGGCTTCTAAGAAATCTGTGTTTTACTGCTATAAGCTCAACAAGCAAAATTATGATTATGCTGTAATGGGTTTTTATAGATGTCAGTAAGTTTTTATTTTAGGAAGTCCTTTATGAATGATAGGAAAATACTGTCATTTTGATGAGAGAGATGTTTCTCAAGTTTGAAAAGGAAAAGCAATTTCCTTACAATTATAATTTACTATAGGGTTTTAATTTTTATCTTGGTTGTTTTTTATATATTGCATAAATTCTGTGAGACTTGCTTAATTTGAAAATAAGAATGTGATAATTAGCTGACAAAGATGAGCTTTAAAGAAGTTCATAAAATAGGCCAAAGTTCATAAAATGAATGTTAAAATTTGCCCAATGAAAGTAGGAGGGAGTATATTTATACGTTTAACTGACATGATTATTTAACAGGTTGAAGACTGCTGTGGTGGAGAACATGAAGCCAGGTGACTAATTTGAGGCCATTCTGCACTGGATTAGACATCTTAACCATGGCCATTTTACAACGGCCCCTCTAACTGGAGTCCAGGGGCTTGTCACCAGTCTTGACCTTGAGGCAGGGCCAATTCGTAGTGTCAGGCACACAGTGGCTGAAGACGGATTAGTTTTGTCCCAAGCCCCTTACCTGCCCAACTGAATTGCAACTCAGGGCATTGCCCTCCTCTGTGGCCTAGGGTATAGGTAGCACCCTGAATTGTTTGCTTTTTAAAAAATTTACTTATTTTATAATAGCTCTACTGCCAGTTTTTATAAATAAAGTTTTATTGGAACACAGCCATGTTCTTTTTTTATGTATGGTCTGTGGCGGCTTTTGGCAGAGTTGAATACTGTACTGTGACCAAAACCACATGGCTTGCAAGGCCTAAAAATTTACTCTTTGTCTTTGACAGGAGATTTTTACTGTTCTTCCTTGAGTTCTCTGCCCAGTACCGTACTCAGATTCCCCGTTGGTGCTAGAGCTGTGCTCTGGGTGTCTGCCTGCTTTGCTGGGAGGCGGAAGGGTAGATGTGGTTGGGGGAACACCCAGCACCCAGCCAGCTCTGCCAGCCCCGCTGTGGGGTCTTTCCTGTTAGCACTTACTATACAACTTGGAGGTTAATTTATAAGCTTTTCTACAGTGCAAATCTGATCCTCTCTGTCTTCTTTATCTTCTTGCCCTTTAATGCCCATAGGATAAAATCCACATTCTTTCTCTCTACCCTCCCGGAGCTGGCCCCTTTCCTTTGGGTATCTTATTTGTGCACACTTGTTGTTTCTGCTTCCCAGCCTTAACTTCCTATTTAATCCCCCAAAGCACAGATGCATGCATGCGCGCGCGCGCACACACACACACACACACACACACACACACGCTTCTCCCCCTCCCCCCCCAACCTCTATGTTGAACGTTTTAGAAGTCCTAAATGGTGTCACACCTCTAAGCCTTTCCTATACTCTTCATTTTGTCTGGACCAATCTTGACCTTGCCCCCTTTTCACCTACAAAATTACTGTTTGTCTTTTATGTTTCAGTTTGTAATCTAAGCTTGTTCCACATAGCCTTCTCCAACTCCCCAGTCCTGGGTTAAATGGCACAACTACGTCTTTCATTAGCTAAGATAATGTAACTGCTTTAGCAGATTAAGCCCTCAATTTGTAGTGGCTTATTTTTCACTCGCTTGGAGCCCAAAATAGGTGTTCTTGATGGAGTGAGGCAGGGAGCTCTGTTGCCTCCCCTCTGTCAGAGAACCTGGCAGATGGACGTTCTCTCATCTTCCGTCTGAGGTTCAAGGTCATGCTGCCCATCACATTCAGCTGGCAGATAAGGGGAGAGACATGGGGGAAGACTGGGTGGAAGGTTTCGAAGGGCCATTCCTGGAATTGAAGTACATCATTCTACCTGTGCTCCAGTAACCGGAACCATGGCCACATCTAACTGCGAGGGCAGCTGGGAAATTCAGTCTAGCTGTGTGCCCAGTGTGCTGGGCATCACGTGACCTACCTTCATCATAACATTTATTCACTATGTGGTAGATTGTGCTTTTGTTCTCAATACTTCAACCTTCCTGAATCCAAGCCTTTTCTATGTGACATTACCGTTACTCCTGGTAGAGGTGGAGTGTCCTTCCCTGCCCCATTGCTGTTGGGCTTGTGACTTGCTTTGGCCCCCAGAACATGGGCAGAAGTCAGAGTGTCGGTGTTGGTAGAAGGCCTTAGGAGGCAGTCGGTGTGCATTTCTCTTCTGTTTCTAACATTACTATTTGAAGAACTGCCTGCATTAGTCTGTTGGTCCCAGGAGCTAGATTCACATGGCACAACACCATCTTGCAAACCTGTGAGCATGAAAACAGATGCTTATTGTTGGATGACACTGAGCTGTGGAGTGACTTGTTAGGCAGCATTATTGTGGCAATCGTGGACTGGTACGCGTTGTATAATTGATTCCAGTTTGGGCTTGGGTCTCATTTATGAGCTCTTGCAGGGCAAACCCCCTTGATAATAAACCTCCTGGGTGTAGAGTAGATATTGAGTAAGTATTTGATGAATTATGAATAAATCAGAGTGAAGCCATACTGCATTCCACGTGATGTCAGGTATTGATATCACAGATACACCTTCTTCTCTACTCGATTCAGTACATCGGACAGCTCCGGAGTTTTAGGACCTGCTGCCAGGGCTCATTTAGTGTGCCTGCTGGGCACTCGGCACTGACGAACTGCCTACCTGCAGCTTGGGACCCCATTTCATCTCCGGGTGCAGGTCCGCTCAGTGACACATTTGCTTCCGTTCCTTTCCTTCTAGCCCTGAAAAGTCCTAGTTGTCTCTAATTAGACACATTGTTTTCCTACTGCCAGGAGAGAATTGTAGATAACATTTGTAACATACTTAAAGATTTGATAATGAGGGTTTTGTATACTTAAATGAGATTAAAGAACCTATGAGCAGGGTATTTTGTATGCGATATGTTGAGAAAAGGAAATAAAAGACTAGAAAATAGAAAACTCACTATACTAAATGAAAGGTATTGTCTTGCTAAAGGTCACATACTTGACCTAGATCTAGTTTTTATGTTACTCTTCTAAATACCACACTGAATGAGCCAATTTTAAGAAATGGGTCTTTGAGAACTTCGCCTAAAAATTAACATGAAATTCTGTACCTGTTGTGTGAAAATGGTAAACTATAAAGCAGTTTCAAAAGGAGATTGAATATATATATATATATATATTTTTTTTTTTTTCTTGTGCTTGCATTAAAATGGAAGGATGCAGAAAAAACTAATAACAGTATTTAACTCTGTAAAGCCGGGGTACAGGGGATTATGCGTGAGAGGGACTGGAGGATATGGGTGGGTCCCGTGTCCCCATCCATGCTTTAGGTTCTTATTTTGATTTTTGAAGCCTAGGAATATAAATAAATTTGAATTTTCAAAACACGATAGGATACCCACATAAATCCTGGTGTCCAAATAGCAATATCAGCAAGTTTTAACATGTTTGCTCTGATTGTAAAAGTAAGATAACTTTATTATATTTTTGGAGAGTATAGAATATATAAATATTTGAAATTCTGCCACCCAGATGTAATCACTGTTATTTATTTAATCATTCTGTTTTGCATAGTTAATATTATATATACACAGTTCTATACTTAAATTTTTACAAAACACTATGTTCCCATATCATTAAAAAATCTTTATAAACACAAAATAAACTGGTACATATACCACAGTTTACTGAATGCCTTCCTATTTAACATTTAGATCATTTCCAGTGTTTTGCTTTGACTAATAATGTGACGAATATCTTTATAAGGTTGTCTTTTGGTTTCCCGGGCATATTTTCATGACATTAATAATAGCATATTCAGTATTTCAAAACTCCTAAGTCCGAAAGTACTTTCAGATGTTGTGAAAATAATATTCAGATTTTATGCCAAAATTGTTGGTATTCTAGTTCTTCAAAGGGGTTAAAGTTGACAAGCAGCATTCGTCATAGAAGTTAATCCCTTGACAAGACTTGAAGCCATTGGTGGTGGAAAAGCTTGAGTGGTGGTGGCTGGAAATTCAGGTGGATTTTTGGCAAGTCAAATCTTTGTTTCCTCATGTTTGTATAATGGCAAAATTATGTGGTATTCCCTCTAAATTTAATTATATTTCAAATTTCCATCATTTTACCATAGAATAAGCAAATTTAAAAAACTCCATCAATTAAAGCTTAAATTAGCATGAAACACTATGCAGCTGTAAAAAATAAAGAACAACGGAGTGTTCTCTGCATTAGAATAGAACGATCTCTAGGATATATCTATTGAATGAAAATAGTGAATTACCCAACAGTAAGTACACTTGGATTTACATAAAAATACTGAAAAGAAACATCAGAAACCAATAAAAGTGTTGTTAGGATGTGGAGAGGTGGGGGTGAAGAAAGTTTACTAAGACAAAAGAAAGAAAATTGCACAAACATCCCCCAAAATGTGATAAAGTGTTGAAAAATCTGCCCTGGGTGAAAATATAAATTGCTTAATGAAACTGTTCTAACTTATAATTTCTTAGTTTCCTCTATTTGAAATGGATGAAACATAAGAGATAGTTTAATATATTAAGGGTATATATCAAAAAGTGTAATAGAAATTTCAGATCTATGAAATTTTAATGACAATTTTGGTTAGCAAATTAAGATAAAGCTGGAAGATCATGTCATTATAAAGCGATCTCTTTCTGCATAGAACTGAGTACTCGCAAGCAAAATTCCGTCAGTTGTTATATCTAGATCAGGCTTTCTTTGATAGGAATATAAACAAAACTATTTTTCTTTTGTTCCCACCCCCAATAAGGAAGGCGTGTAAGTTTTTTAAACTTAAATTTTATTAATTTTTGGCAGCATCCCTACAACTCTTATCTTCTGATAATCTCCCATCCACCAACAACTTGGTGTTTTTTTGAGAAACACATTCTGGGGATATATTGATGGATGTTTCCTTTAGGACTGTAATTTGATTCTGATGCCATTAGTTCATAATTTGGCTTTCCGGTTGAGATCATGTTGACAGGCTGAAGAATAGAGTGCTATTTAACTAAGTTGATGAAACACGTAGGAGGCAATAAAGTGCCTAATCCTTCTCTGCTGGTTCATCCTTTACTTTATCTCACTTTAGTATGGATGTAGCCATGTATAACTTTAGAAACTTCCATTTCTCTCAAATACAGTGATGTGTTTAATCACGGACTCTAGCTAGTATAGGTATATCTGTTAACATTTTTAAAACCTCATCTGAACATAAGAAGATACATGCCTAAAACTATACTGGGCACAATTCAGAGTTTTGTTGCTGACCCAGAAGTCATTTCAAAGTTTTTCCCGCGTCCCAGGTCAAGGATCGGGTTGGCCAATGGCAGCCTGTGGGCCAGTTCCAACCAGTTGCCTGTGTTTGTATAAAGCTAAAAATGGTTTTTCCATTTTTATATGGTTCCTCCAAATCCAAAGAAGAGTAATATGTCATGACACATGAAAATTATATGAAGTTCAAATTTGATGCCCATAGTAAAGCGTTATTGGCAGATAGCCACATCCAGTGTGTATTGTCTGTGGCTGCTTTCTTGATAAAAATGGGAGGGTTGTGTGGTTGCAGTGGAGACCAGATGACCCACGAAGCCTAAAATATCTGCCCCTTCTACAGAAAATGCGCTAACCCCTGTCCTACGGCATCAAATATCACCAAGTGGTTCTTGATGGGAAGAAGTTACAGATGAATATGTAGACGCACATTTATATATATAATTATTTTTATCTTGCTAGGTTTGTCGAAATTCTGCGTAAATGGGAGGTTAGACAATATCACTTTGCCCTTAGAGAGGATTCTTTTTACTCGAAATGTTCCTTCTGTGAACAATCCTCTCTCTTCCCAAATAGATTTTAAACAACTTGAATAGGAATTACGCTGTAAATGTTTATATTCTCCTGCCGTGCTTTCTCATAAAGAAGATGTAATAATGCACACATGCTATGTAGTAAAGGATTCAAAGCAAAAGGCTGATAAACTGTTTCCTCTTTGTCCACTGGCTGCCTGGCTGTAAGGTGTTTGCTTTGAAGGGAGGTGTAGAAACCACACTGGAAAAGTAGGCTTACTTAATAAGATAAAAGAAACAGAGGAAGATGTGGCCCCCGTGCCAGCTCTGCTAGGTTATTATCTACTAAACTCCACTACAGTGTAGGGAGTTTATTTAGGGCCACCTATACTTAGTAGTTTATGTGTAACCTAAATAGCTTCTGTGTTTTAAAGGTTGAAAGTGTCATCCTTATTCTGCTTTTTATTGACTTTATCAGTTAGGATATTTTCACTGCAGGTAAGAGAACACTTGACAAACAATTTCCTAGAGGTAAGTAGTCCCTGGATGAAGGTTCATTCACTCAGGCTCTTTCCTTCTTTCCGCCCCACTAGGTTCATGCTTGTTACCGCATGGGCATAAAGAGGTTGCCACAGCTCCAGGCATCGTATCATTATAGGACTGGGTTCAGAGGCAGGAAACGGGTTGGTTGGAGTGCTGTGAGCATTTTTCTTGTGTGGCTCTTTTGCATAAGCTGAGACTCTTCCCTCAGAGTCTCCTTGACCAGAATGGGTCATATGACCACCCCTAGCAAAGGGCAAGAGATGTCCATTTCTGGCTCACCTTCCCAGAGATCCCAACACTCAGGATCAGGGCTCTGGGAGGTAGCTAACGAGTGTCCATCTGGACACCATGCTCATATTCTGGTAGAAATATCTGACCCTTGGCTTTGTGATCAAATTGAAAGTATATTTTTATGATACCATCAGCAGCAAATAATAGAAAACACAACTACAGATAGCTTACAGAGGAGGACTTTTATTCTCTCACATAAGAAACCCAGAGGTAGGGCCATTTTAGAGTTGGTTAACTGGATTCAGGGGCTCTGGGTTTTGTCATCTTTTTTCATGTAGCTCTAGCTATCATTTCTTCGCACACACAAAAAGACCAACGATGAGGCGAGGGGAGCAGGATATGATCCTTCCATGCCTCCCTTTTTGAGAGTGTGGAAAACTTTCCCAGAAATCTCATAGCAGAGTCCCTTGATCTTGCATTGTCCAGAATTACCATGGTGTCTCATGTTTCATAAATTTACCTAGTGAGGGGAGTCACCACGGCTGGTTTGGACTTGTAGATGTTGGCAAACTATGATCTATGGACCAAAGATAGCCTACCACCTATTTTTATAAATAAAGTTTTATTAGAACATAGCCATGCCCAATCATTTACATACGATTTGAGTTGCGTAGTTGTAACAGAGATTGTGTGGCCCACAAAGCTTAAAATATTTACTATCTGGCCCTTTATAGAAAACGTTTGACAGTCCCTGGTTTAGAGAACCAGTGGTTCTCAACTGGGGACCAGGTGTTGGGCAATGCCACTGAGTGTTCTCATTATTAATAATGTTGCGGACAGGGATCCTAGGTACTTAGAGTGGGAAGAGACCAGGGATATGAAGCTTTCCCACATGAGCAAAACTGTTCTGTATACTGAAGAGTCGTCCCACTCAAAATAGCAATGGTGCTCCATGTTGACAAACTTGTATGGTGGGAGAGGGCCTCAGCTTCTGCTCTCTTACCCCCCCACCCCCACCCCAGCCCAGCATGTGGCCGTCTGATACCTCTGCAAAGTTGAGACTCTGGGAGGAAAGGAGGGGGAATGACTGTTGGTTAGGTAACTAAGAGCGCTGGCTGTGGAGAGCAGGGAGGATTTGCTAAGTTGATTTTCAGAAAGTGATGTTTCTGTGGGTACCTGATAACTCTGGACTGACTCATTGCCTGATGACTGCGGTTGCCCAGATGGAAACAAGCTCATATAGTGCCTGAGTTTTACGTGTGTTGGGAAATGTGCTTCCCTGTGTCCCATACTGTGTTTCCCCGAAAATAAGACCAGGTCTTATATTACGTTTTGCTCCAAAAGACACATTAGGTCTTATGTTCAGGGGATGTCATCCTGAAAAATCATGCTAGGGCTTATTTTCTGGTTAGGTCTTATTTTTGGGGAAACACCGTATAATACAGGATTGGAGTGTCTGTGAACCAGAAAGGTCTTTTCTTTCATGCTGTTCTGTAATGAACAAATTATTTCCAATAAGATGTATTGACTGTGTGATTGAAAGTAAATTTATAAAGATAGTTGTAAACAAGTTATTTAAAATGAATTATCTTGGTGTTTATGATAAAACCAATCATTTAGTAGGCATTTTTGTTTGACTCATTGAAAGGGTATTTACATTTCTTATATTTAACCATTTTCTCATTGATTCAACAAAGTGTAATAGATCATAATAAAAACGTCTCCGCTATACATTTTTGTGTATCTATAGCCATAATCACGTTAAATAAAGGCATGGGGATGGGTATGAAATATTACTATTCCCATGAATGGCTAGGTGTAGATCTTACATGTTGAACAAGTCTGCTGTTTAATGGTTGCCTGGAGTATTGTAGTCCTCTGGTTTTTAAAAAACAAACCTCACAGTAAGAAATTTGGTCTCCATTGGTACCCAGTACACATATACACCACACGTGCATGCACATGTATACATGATTAAAGTAGACATTTCTCAAAATACTACTGAGTTGGATACTATCTGATTCTACTCATTTTATCCTTTAAAACATTTTAATTCTGTCAATTGTAGCCCACTGAAGTAGTTTCATGAACCCCCCACCCCTCCCACACACACACTAAATTGCAGCCCAGGTTTGAAAAACACTCGTGGATGTGTCGTTTTGTTTTTCCTCCTCCTGGGAACTCCTTCCACGTGCCAGTCGTAATATGCCTGAGCCCTCTGACACGGATTTCGCAGTGACAGTGCTTGCCCAGAGTTCTTTTTAACTAGAGCCAGCAAAGAAGGGCTTTGTTCCTCTAGGGTGACAGCCTTTATGAATGTAAGGCCAGAGCTCTCTGTCACCATAGGTGCCAGTCCCAGGGGACTTCTGGCCAAGAGCCTGAGTCAGTGTCTAGTGAGACACTGGGAGGAAGAACTCTGGTGGCATCTGAGCTCTGGATCCAGCCATGTCAGAGGCTAGTCTCCCTTGGTGGGTTTACCTATGCAAACCTGTATTTTGTTTTTTCTTAATCTGGTCTAAGATGGTTCTTGTCCTGAAAGGGTTCTAAGTAATACATATCAACAAGCACAGAAAAGGGGAGCCCTGAAGAGGGCCAGGTGTTGATTCCACAACAGGACCTGATTGGCAAAGAATCTCCTGTGGCATCTGCAGGGGCCTCAGCCTGTTGAACCATACAGCCATTGCTTATTTACAGCGGTGAGCGAGGAGGTGGGACTACATGAGAACTTGTAGAAGATAAACCTACTGTATAAGTACATGTGTGCATGTGCTTGTGTGTGTCGATAGCGAGAGGGCAAACATGAGGAGAGCAAGGGGGAAGGGGAGGGAGGATAGAGAGGGCGAGATTTATTGAAAAAAACATTGATGTTGTCATTAGCGGAGAAATCCATTTCCCCCATAATCCCACTTGTAGTCTTCTTAGTATCTGCGTCGATGTGACTCCTGAGGACTAGTGGTCCTAAGGCTTGAGGGTAAAGTTAGATAGTAAGTAAAACATTTGCTGTTTGAATTGAAGGTTATTTGACTGGGCTGGGAGATGAGGAAGTAGGTAGACGTTCCCAGTAGTTGTAAACATCCCACCAGGAAATAACCTTTGTCTCTCACTTGCCTAAATGATTCCAGTCGATGCTGTGGACCCATTGAGTCTTTTAGTCTCTAATGTACCTCCTTCAAACCGCTGTCCTAATATCAGTAACACTAAGTTTTTTAACAAACTGTTTATTGAAGCATGATAGTTGTATACAATTAAATCCTAAGTATGTAGACTCGTGAATTTTCACAAACTAAATATACCCCTGTAACAACCACCCCAGGTCAGTAAATAGAACACAACTTGAACTTGCCTGGCCCTTTTTGGAGCCCTTCCCGAAGTTAACCTCTATCCCGACATCTATCACCATCGGTTAGTCTGGCCTGTTTTGGATGTCATATCAATGCAGTCATATAGCTGTGTCTGGCTTCTTTCACTCAAGAATATTTACGAGACTCATCTGTTTGTGTGCAGTTGTGGTAAATTTACTCTCATTGCTGTATAGTATTCCATTATATGAAGACCCTCAATTGATTTATCCGTTTTACTGTTAGTGGCTTTTTGGGGAGTTGTCAGTTTTTACCTTGAACAGACCTATCCTGATCATTCTTGTGCCTTCTTTTCATGAATGTATGTGCGTATTTCTGTTGTGCATATTCCTAGGAGTGGAACTGCTGGCCGTGTGACTGTCATTTGTAGTCACTCATGTTTCTCTCTCTCTCTCTCTCTCTCTCTCTCTCTCCATACTAGACTGTAAATTCTTTGAAGGGAGATACTGTCTTATTGACCGTTATCTAACCTCTATACTTAGCAGGGAAGCTGTTGCCTAGAAAATACACAGACTTCTTGAACACTCTAGAAAATGCTCCTACATTGACCCTTTAACGTTTATGCTGGAATAGGACAGAAGTGTTCAGGCGGGCTCTGTTGGCCAGCCCACCTGGATTGAATAAGTTAAGGTAAAGCTGCTATAACAAAGTAACTCCAACATGTGTAATGTCTACCAAACCAGAATCATTTGTGTCTTGCTATCATAAGGTCTCCTCCAAGTGGTGCTAAAAAGACCTGAATTTCTTCCATCTGTGAATCCATTATCTCCAGTAAGCAGCTTCCAAGGCACCATGCTTGCCTGCATAAAGCAGGCCGATTTTGAAAGGAGGGCAGAACGGTCAGCAAGGCACGAGTATCACTTCTGCTCTCATCCATCAATGAGAACTCGTTCTGAGGCTGATCTGAAGACATGAGATGTTGGGAATTGTAGTCTCATGGGTTTCAGGGATAAGTGAGAGTGGTCTGCTGACCAGGTGGCCAGTCTCTGCCACAGTCTTTTCTGCGGTTCCAAGATGTTGCTCATTGTTATCACTGTCCATAGTCATCAAAGAGCTCACTGCCTTTTCAGTCCTCTGTCCTCCTCTGAGGGGTGAGACAGTCTTGCTCTCAGGGATTGTTACAGTTTCTCTGGACAGTTGTACTAGGGCCACCACAGTCTGTCTCCATGCTCTATTCCTTTAGAGAAGTTTTGCGGTAACATCTCTCATGCCGGGGAAGATTTAGAAGATAGATGCAGTCAGTTCTGCTACAATGTAACATATGCATTTTTGAAATTATGGCATGATTTCAAAGTTGTGTTATACAAAACACCTGGTTTGTAGGGAAATGGGTGAACAGCACTGCCCTGAAAATAATAGAAAATGTTGTCAGTGACCCAATAAAAACAAAGACAAGAACCTAATATAAATGATAGCACAATTTTATACAACTTCACTGGTTAAGAAATACATAAATACTATAATACACATATCACTTTCCCTTGAAAAGCCTGAAGTTGGCTTATGGAAGGGGGTGGAGGCAGGGTTGCAGCTTGTAAGTTTCGGCAAAGGGGTGGAGGAGGGAGAGCAGGTGTGGATGCGTGTGCTTCCTAACATCCTGCGAACTGAGGGAGTTGGAGGTATTGAGAGGGCCTGTGTGTGTGTGTGTGTGTGTGTGTGTGTGTGTGTGTGTGTGTACTCATTTTGTGTACCCCTGGGTAGCTCTGTTCAGCAGGATGTGGTTTTCTGAGTTCATATTGCTTCCACTAGATGAAATTTGCATCAGCAAACAATAAATTTGCATTGTAGTCAAATTGTTCCCTAGTGTATCAACCACATGGAAACAATTGACATTGACAAAACAAGTACCATAGCAGAACTGACCTTACTGGGGTGGTATAAGTAGCCACAAACTGGTCTCTATTCATTGCAATAAAGTTCCGATTAGTGCGTATCTTCTTATATGTGGATATTTTTGCAGAATGTTATTGACCAACATTGTTCTCAAACCAGATAGCTTGCTTCTAGGTAATCAAAAATTAACTGTAGTTTGGAAACTCTTAGAGGAGTATGCTCATTTCTTTCTGTTTCAGGTGTGTTCTTCTGCATTCTTTTCCGAGTAATGATTTCTCCTCATTGGTAATCAGCACAACTCAGATAACCCTGACTTTAATGGTTCCTCTGCGGCTTTCATTTCCTTTTATCTATGTGCAGATCGCTCTCCTTTTTTTACTAATACTGCTTCAAGATACAATTATCTTCTTTGAAAGGAAGGCAGAAGGGAATCACACTCTTTAGAATACCCCTGTGTCCAGAATAAATGTTAATTCCTAGCACAAAATAGGTCAATTTTATATTGCATTATTTTTATTGACTGCAGTGATTTTCAGGGTCTAGAATATTAGTATAATAATGAGTACTGGTAATAGCAGGGCTCTTTGTATTGCTCATCAGCAATGATGTTATCAGAAATGTTAATAATAGTATTAAGAGTTGCTAATGCTGTTACTGATAGTATTAACATTGTTACTTACTTATGCAATTTTACTATCACTAATACTACTTTCTACTATTTATATTAGTAATTATTTTACCACTTCCCAGACCTAATGGTCGATAGTACTCCTAACTGCTACCTCCTCCTCCTTCTTCTCTTGTTGGCACTGCTGCTTCTACTACCATGAGGTCCTAAAATGTATTGTGGGCTTGCTGTGTCCCAGGCACCTTGGGAACAAACAACAGCTGCACAACAACCTGGTGACATGGGTTCTATTGTTATTCCCATTTGTAGAGGAGGACACTGAGGGTCAGAGAGGAAATGTAACTAACTTACTCAAGGACGAAGCAGACCCCAGATCTGACCATCGCTCCAGAGTCCCAACTTGTAACCACTTTGTACACTGCAGAAATGAATGCCTCTCTGTTGTGCTATCATCATTTGTTTCCTGTGACCACATGGAGCTGCCTTCTTAAACAATAATACTATCTTGGAGCAAGGAGAATATTTATAGTCTTTGTTGTATTGCATATATTTCCAGAGCTATAGAATCAAACACTGATGGTCTCATTTCCAACAATATGGGTATTAATGACAGTGGTTTCTTCCCACTCCTTGAAAGAAGAATGATTTTTATCATTACCGAAGGAAATAGAGCAATTAGGTATTCCTAAAATTCTCAGTAACCTTCTTTCTAGACAACCATCCCATTAGATATTCCTGACTTTCTTTTGAAACTATATTGCCTTTGTACATTTTGTTTGAGAATTAAATGAATGCAATCTACTCAAAAGAACAATAGCTGTCATGAGATGTCAGAGAATATTAATAAGTCTGCATTTTGGAGGTAATCTGAAATTTCAGGTAGAACTAGTCCTGGAATAATTGTTGGAGGGTCTGATTATGAATTCTCAGCAGCATGTGTTATTAACTCTGGGGTTGGGACAGGTTTCTCATATTTAACAATGTTTATCTGGTTGGGAACAATGTAGAATTCAGAATTAATTCAGTGGAGTTGGGTGGTCCACTTTAGGCAACACGACATCCAGCCCAGGAAAGATGCTGGTAGTTTCTAAGAACAGGAGCCATGTAGGAACAGAGGCTTTGAACGGACTGTACCACGTTCTTACTGGAGCAGATGGAGTTGTGTGAGGCATGTTAGTAGAAAGACCAGATTCCCCACTTGGAATGCATTAGTCAATTGAATCTAGACTGTCCTATAAGCAGATGCATTTTTTTGATGACTTGTTTCCTGTTGATCGTTTTCAATGACATTTACGATTAGTGCCCTTGAGGCTGAGGACCACAAGTGCCAGGGAAGGTCAGTCTGTGGAGTAGTGAGTCATAGTGGTGATAACATATGCTTTGGGAATCACTGCCCACCACAGACATTCTGACAGCAGCATCTGGGAAGACTCCTCCGCTTCCGTCCCTAGCGTTCCCCTTCCCTGTGGTAAACATGGCATTTTCGGATCAGGGAGATTCCTTCTTGACCCAACAAATGATCTGCTTATGTTATAAAATGGTGAAATTTGACAGATTTTCCCCCTCTGATTTGAAATGTTATGATGAGCCATAGAGCTTAGCCAGCTAGTCTTCACCTTTGTAAATTTCTCCACTACTGAAATGTCCAGGGTCATTGTGTGCAGTAAGAAGGTTCCTTCATCTTATTGTGAATATCTCACTAGTAGCATCTTTTGATGCCTCCTCCTTAGGTCACATGATGAAAGGTGGAGGAAGGAAGGAAAGAAGGAAAGAAGGAAGGAAAGAAGAGAGGGCACATTTTTTTGTGTGCACAGGTGAGAATGAAATAGATGGTTGTTAGAAGATGGTTTCCAAATGATAAATGGAGCCAATTAGGGACTCTAACCTCCCCAGTGTGTGGGTAGCGCGCAACAGAGATATCCAGGATCTAATGATATTTGTTGGCGAGATTTCCCCAGGACTTTGAGCAAGATAAACGGTTCCAATTATTCCTTCTCTGGAGTGGTGTTTCTTCCTGTGTTTCCTACTCTTCAGGTCTAACATTATTACTATTATTATTTGTGCTTATATGCCCATTATTATTTCATCATTCTTGATTGTCGTAATTTTTCACAATGGATTTGTTGGTTCCAGTAACCTTTTTGAAAACAAAAGAATGTTGCTTGAGACCTCTTGGTTTCAAAGATTGGTTTTGATAGCAGCTTTCATTTGAAGTCCCCTGACCTAGGTGAATTACAGCCATTAGGGTTTTAGTGTAGTGCCTGGCAGTGTTTACACTGGCCACTGTACTATTCCTTTTGCCTTTTACACAGTACTTTCCAATAAATAACTTCCTGGGCTTGAGCATGTGCCTCTTGTAGGAAAAACATTATCAGTTGTGATTGTACTACTGTTTCCTAAGCAGCCACTGAATGTTGACGGGTATATACAAAAGACCCAGGCCTGCCTTGGATTACTTCTTAGTTCCTTTGCATCATTAAGAATGAGAGGTAGTGCTGTTTCAAG
This sequence comes from Rhinolophus sinicus, assembly GCF_036562045.2. Lineage (NCBI taxonomy): Eukaryota > Metazoa > Chordata > Mammalia > Chiroptera > Rhinolophidae > Rhinolophus > Rhinolophus sinicus. The sequence continues at coordinate 9,121,431 of NC_133768.1, forward strand.
GGAATTTAGGATAATCATCTAAGTAATTAGCAGAGGGCCCAACGTTTGACTTATAGGAGCCATTTTTACAATGTCATGGGTTTTGTGCATAGGTGATTGCCTTCCATTGGAGAGAAGTTGATGGGATGGTGGAATCTTAAAGGGGGAGGGAGTGAGTGTCAAATGGTACTCACTGTTTGTTCCTGTGGCCAGTGGAACAGTTCTGAAATGCTTGTGAAGTATTTCAAGGCAGGGGGAAAGGGCACTTGCTTTTTTATGGGAAGATGATGTAACGGAACGTCCAGCTAAAAAGCACCTTGTGTCCAGCAGCAGTTGGGATCAGGTACCATGTGTGCTAGATCAACAAACATAACTTTATTTAATATTAGAAAAACGTTTTACAGTAAACAAATTACTCTCCTGGGAATAAATGGGAAACATCATCTCTGATGAGTGGTAAGAATTTTTCTGAGTACATCAGTGGTCCTCAGTGTGGGGAGGGAAGACTGTTGTGTTTTTAGGGTATATTTGGTAGTATCTGCAGACATCGTTGTTTTGTTTGTTTGGTTGTCACAATGGGCTAGGGGTGTGTGTTTCTAGTAGATAATAGATAGAGGCCAGGGATGCTGCTCAATAGCGGGTAATGTCCGTGGCAGCTCCCTACAACAAAGAATAATCTGGCCCCAAAGGTCAGCCTGCTAGTATTGAGAAATCCTGCTCTAAACGGTTAGGGGAGGCAGAGCCCAAAGATGGAAGATGCTTGGGACTCCACATAACTGTTTAGAAAAAGACATACCCACACAACCCCTGCCCCCCAACTCCTGTATAATTTCACTGGACTGGGATAGTGAAAACTAACTTCCACTGTTAAACCATCGATACTTTGGGATTGTTTTGTTATGGCAAATACCCTCTCCTACTAATGGAGATTCAAAGCTAAATTGAAAAAAAAAAAATCTCTCCAACCTGTAGTGTGATCAGAATGCCTTATGCATGCAGCTTAAATGAATAGTACAAAACCTTGTAGTGATGCCATCAAAGCGGAATGGTAACAGAATAAAACTTAGAAAGCTTTTTCAATTCTCATGTTGAAGCAGGGAAAAGAGATTTTATTAGAGAATAGGAAATGTAACTTTTTGAAAGTTACTGTGCACCCTTTTGACAATTTTAGAAGGTAAAGACATTGATTATTACCTTATTTGACTTCAAAGTGTTTCTTTCATCTTCTTTGACAAAGCACATTCCTAATACAACTATTAAATTTATTATTCATGAGTCTCGCATTTTAACTCATGTGGAGGTAGCTTTCTAATGCTGCTAGCAAGAATGTTAGAAGAGAGTAATAAAGAGGCTAGGAATACAGATATGTGAGAAGAAAATTGCTTAATAAGTAGTGATTAGTGAAATCTATAAGAAAGCAGAAACACTTTTTATGTATGATGCCCCTAAATAGAAAAGCAAGAGGTGGTGGGCAAAAAAGATGTTGGGTTTTCTCCTCAACTGGGCAACAATTGGTGTGATTGGCATATGTCAAATTTCAAATAATCTAAGTTCAACAATTGTTAGATATCTTTTTGTGTGTACCACTAGGCAATTATATAAGACATAATGTTTTATCACTTTGGTAATAGGTTGGCAAATTGCCCTGTAGGCCAAATCTGGCCCACTGCCTGTTTTGATAAATAAAGTTTTATTGTAACACAGCCACACCCATTTTTTACATATTGACTATGGTTGCCTTTCTGCTACATTGACAGACTTGAGTAGTTGCAGAAGAGATTGTATGGCCTACAAAGTCTAAACAATTTGCTACGTTGTCCTTTACAGAAGAAGGTTGGTGAACCCTTATACTTTTATTTCATATATTTCGAGCTGACTTTTAGACTTAAGCATAGATTTTAATCATAGAATACTTTGGTGCATACAAAAAAAGTGAAATACAAGCATAAGCTGACAACTTAGTTAAGGTATTCCTCAAACTTTTCTACGTAGAACCTATAGAGCTTGATCTATGTGAATCACTTTTCGATGCTCACAGTAAGTTTTGTCCATAATTTTCCACAAAATATTGCCTCGGTGTCATGTAAAACATCGGCGATCCAGCATTTCTTGTATGAGTACTCCATTACTGCCTCGAAGATTTTCTTCAAAGCTGGTGAAGCCTGTTCTACATGCTTTGATGCAGACATTTTCTTGATCTTCCCAGATGTTTTCAACAGAATTTCCTTTTTTCAACGACAACCAAGTCTCCTAGTCCTTTGTCAAATGGTCTTTAGTTGGTTGCCTGAAACTGGGAGGAATTGTGGTTGTCCAAACATGATTCCAGGAGTCCGACCAATTGTGCTTGCTCCAGGAAGGCAGGGATTCAAAAATGTCATTCGCTGTAAAATGAGCCCAGAGCCTTTAAAACGTGAGAGGCATGGGCTTCTTAGAATTCATGAAATGTTAGCTTGTTTGTTTCCCAGCAGGTGGGGAGTGGTTTGGTTCTTGGTTAATTGAGGGGAGAGAAGGAAAAACAGCATCCAGTCACATGGTTTTGCAGGTCTTTTGTAAGCCTGGCACTAGGTGTATACTTGAAATGTTCTGTTTATTCTTTGCTTTACTTTATCAAACTAAATAGACTTCCTACCAAGTCTGAAAGTGAAACCTCACTGAAAGGTTCTTTGCGAGTCTCTAGATTTTGAGCCGCTCCCCTCTTCTAGGGGCTGCAGTCAGTCGCATGGATAGCAGTGGTGCTTGGTTGCTGACAGGGGCGCTTGGGGGAGGGAAGCTCCACTCCCTGAGCTCAGGCAGCTTCGCCTTGGAGCCTAAATCAGCCTCATACCTGGAACTTTCCAATTTACATAATCCTGCTCCTCTTTCCTATGCAGCACATCAATGTCCTGTGAAAATCTAGAAGCCCCTTGTTGGATTAACAGGGTGAGATCGTTCTTTGAGAGATTTTTCATTCACTGGTGTGGTTCAGAAGAGCTGTGCCTAATGAGCAGGTGTTTCCACTCATTTCTCACATTTCTAGCTGCTGCTGCTGCACTTCAGAGCAGTTTCCCACAGCGCATGGTCGTTAAAAAGTATCTGAGGATCTGTTCAGTAAAGCTGTTCTTCTCTGTCAGGGCACCCCAATATTTGGGGGGTCTAGAAACCCTGTTTTCATTTCCCTGGCAGTTGGGGGTTCTAAAACTATGTAACCCCAGGTCCAGTGGAGGAAGGGCTGCTCATTTCCAGAACTCTCCTTGTAGATGAAAAAGGCTAATGATTCAAGGCAACAGGGAGCCTGCAAGAGCAGCCAGCTTTGAAATGTGCCCGGTAAGGACTGGGGTTCGGGCCTTTCTACTGATTGTCCATCCCAGTTTGGGCTGCATGTTCTATTTTTTTTTTCTTTATGCCAGATGGGATTATATAAGCAGCTTTGAAAATGAAAAATAAACCTTTTCATTTTCCTATACTTTGCTTTTGTGGGCTCCTGGAAGCATTGTGAAAGCCGGGGCCATTTTCCACCATGAAAACACAACAGAGGAATCGTTTGCGCTTTAGAGCTTAGTGTTTGTGCTTCTAACTTGTTCCAGTTGAAGAGCTACATTACAACTGGGCAAAATTCCGGAGATAATAGGCAGGGTTGCAGTGGTTACATATTCAATTTTTCAGAGCCCAAGAAAACTAAGGCAAAGGACTCATAAGACTCGGAAGCCAAAACCTGGATGAGCTCTTCTCCTGATGAGCAAGCATGGGACCTCATACCGCACAGTCAACACGACTTAAGGGGAACCCAGAGGCTTCCTGGGTTCATTAACTTTTGGGAACACAGAAGTTCATATCAACAGTTTCCAGAGACCTGGGGATGAAGGAAGGAACTAACAGTAGTGAAACCCAATCTGGCTGTCAGCTAGCGCCATTCTCAGAATTTGAGAGGCTAGCCCCAGAGGTTCCCTCTCTACTTGGTTCCTGGTTGTACCACAATTTAGATTGCCGATTACCCCTTCCTGTCACCTTCACACAGACATCCACTGACTGTGCCCTTTAGTGCGGCTATCGTCCCTTAGATCCCTGCTGGCATAGACAGCTGCCATATCAGGTCATCACTGCCTGACACGGGCCCATGGTTGATGCTTGAGGTTAGTCATATCTTAACCACTGCACAGGACGTCTGTAGAATAGTCTAGGTTGGTGCTGAGCCAGCAGGCTTCAGTTCGTTTATTTAGGTCTTTTCTCCAGGATGAAGTGACATTCAGATCTCAAGTCCTTCCCCAAGTACCTTCACTCTTGCTCTATCCTTGGAAATTGTTTCAACAAGATCTTCTCCCTGTGTGTCCATCAAAGTCACCTTAGAAGACTTGTTAAAATGTGGACTGCTGGGCCCACTGCCAGGGTTTCTGATTCAGTAGGTCTGGAGTGCGGCCTGGGAATTAGTCATCTCAGACGAATTCCCAGGAAATGCTGATGCTGCTGTTCCGAGGACCACACTTTGGGAACCAAGAACAAGAGGAAAAGAGAACAAGAACGGAAGAACAAGGAGGAGATGGAAAGAGAAGTTAGAGATTTTGAAAGTGAGAGAGACCCACCGTGGCTTGTTTGGAAAGGCCTGTGAGCCAGGGAATACAGGTGGCCTCTAGAAGTTGAATCCAGAAGCCACAGACAAAGGACCGCCAAATCCATCCTAGATAAGAAAACTTTCTTCAAGGCAAACATTAACTGCAAGGAGGTGACTCTGCCTACAGCCACTTTCTCAATGGCCACTATCACAGTTTTAGAATTTCCAAGGTCTCCTTTACTAATTGAAGTTTCCACTTTCATTTGCATGACTAAAGGATTCCTTCAAGCAACTAAGATAATCCTCTGTGCAAAGCATATACAGAGGAGGCCAAAAAATGTATATATATTTTAAGAAAGGAAAAAAACTGTATTAAAATTGTAATACTCAATATATACCGATAACAAAAGAGTGAGTACAAGTCATGTGTATACATTTTTTTTGACACCCCGGGTATTTACTTTCTACTCAGAAGAACCCCAAACTGCTGCAGCTCTTGGTTACAAAGATAAAAAATGCAAACTTCGAGCCGAGCACAAGCTCAAGGTCTCTATGACTTTCTTTGACCAGAAGTTTCTGGAAATGGGAAGGTTTTCTGTGATGACAAAGCCTTAAGTGACTTCTGCTTAAAATAGCTATGGTTGGATGAGGCAGGTAATTGGAAGATATTAACAGATTCTGCACCCAGAGCATAGTGGTAAATTAAATCTGGGCTGCTCTCCAGAGATATATTTGGAGCAAGGCATCACCTCCTTGCAGCCAACCACAATGGGGGGCGGTGCTGAGCAAGAGGCCACAGGTGTGCTTATCCATCTTGCTCCAGGGATCTCCAGCTTTTCCCTCTGGCTGTATGTCACTAAGGCCAGAAAGAAAAATGACATTAATATTCAAATTCAAGGTGAGCCAATAGAAGAGAATGTCATCAGAAGTAAGAGCACAGTGTTTGGAAAGAAAGGTGTATCAGGAAATGCCACATTTCTCTCTTTTCCTCAATCAAATATTCACCTGCCTCAGCTACCACCTGCCTGATAAGGCAGAGTGTACAGCGGAGAGGGTCCCAGCTCCTACCTTGAAGCTCATTTAGGGATTAAGCAGGCCAGGACCGTTAAAGTGGGGCCCCTGCTCTTCATTTCATCATGACTGCTGCTGCGATGCTCAGGGTACAAGATGGCGTTTGAAAGGGGGGACCTTTGCTGATGGTCCTGCTCTCCCTTCTTATAAGCTTGGCCTCTGTATTTTCCATACAGCTCATAAGGTCACACATCTTGGTACCCTTTCTCTAAGCCACTGCTCAGATAGTTTCAGAAGACATCTGCTACCTCTGAGGCTCGGGCTGAGGCTGAGATCAGGTCTCTGGGCCTGCAGGACTCCATTGTACATGGAAGCCACCAGTCGGCTGACCGAGACTGGGGAACTCTAACTTTTCCTGGGGCCGGTCACTCCCTCTCCCTCACCCTTTAGACTCTTCTCCAGCTCTAAACCTTCACAGGCTTAGCCTTTAGAATGGAGGTCAGCAAACCTCACTGAAAAGGGCCAGCTTTGCTGGCCTTATTGTCTCTGTCGCAGCTACTGAACTCTGCCGTTGTCACGTGAAACCAGCCACAGACAATTCGTATATTAATGAGTACATTCATGTTCCCATAAAACTTTTATATGGACACTGAAATTTGAGCTTCGTATAACTTGCATATGTCAAAAAATGATTATTTTATTGTTTCCCAACAATTTAAAAGTGTACATGCCATTCTTAGCTTGTGCATGGTACAAAGTGGGTGATGGGCCAGACTGGACTGGTGTCCTGCAGTTTTCTGACCCCTGCATTAGAAACCAAAGCCTTTTTACTGTTCTCAGGGATAATGCCATGTCCAGATGGCCAGTAGAAGATATAAACAATTCCTCAGTATTTTTATTTCTTTAAATATTTCTTTGGGGGAGAGGACACCGCACTTCTACTCAATTAAGAGAAATATTTTTAACAGTGTGGAGGTCTTATATTTTTTTACACTTATGTCATAAATTCATAGGGAATGGGTTCCAGCAGCGCAGGCTCCTTCCCATTGGTTCTCACAGTGCGCTTCTCTGGGTGGGGCCGGCTGGCGCTTCAGTGACCCCAGGTACCTTTCTCTTTGGCTTTCTTCTTTTTTTTGATCATTTTCCTTTACACATTTCAGGAAGCTATCTCGGCTCTTCGAGTGTTTAATATACTCAATGCGAACATTAATTCTCTTGGCAACAATCTTACCCTTGTTTGTTTACAGCAATGGCAACCGCATGCTGAGTAACACTGTATACCCTGCCAGTTTTGCCATGATAACATTGGTGGGGCATTCCTTTTTGAACAGTGCCCATTCCCTCGATGTCCACAATATCACCTTTCTTGTAGATTCGCATGTATGTGGCCACAGGAACAACTCCATGTCCTCTAAAAGGCCGACAGAACATAGAGTAATGGCTCTCCTGTTTTCCTTTTGTGTAAGATATTTAGGTGAATTACTGGAAGATGGCGGTCCCGGCTGAGAAGCAGCCCTCAGTGTTTTTTGTTTGTTTGTTTAAACATAATTTCACATCACTCTTTGCTGGCCAGCGCTGGCCTCCTCTCAAATCCAGCTTTTTCTTCTGTCAGGGACCCTTGGTACTACTCTAGCCCATCACATTTCGTCATGATTCTCTTAGTTAGTGGGCTTCCAACCTTGGTGGTATATATAAGAATTGCCTTTGTATTTTTACCAAGTTCCTCAAGTGGTTTCAATGCCCACCCAATTTTGAGACACACAGGCATCAATATGTTGTTTATAATATGCCATTCTGCACTTAAACCTGCAGTTTCTTTGCCTGGGATGGTTTATCCGCTTCCTTTCTCTGGTCCACTTAACCTGACTCTTATCTTGTAAAAACATAAGTCAATTGGTAGTGCTTCTGGGCAGACTCCCTGATCCCTATCTTATTTTGAGCTCTTAAAGCAAGCTGCATATCCTTTATGATGGCACGATTACCAGACCTTGCTTTGAATGTCTAGTTGCTATCTTCCCAGCCAGGATGTAAGCTTGTAGACTGGGCCTTCTCTGATATTTTATTTCTAACCTCGTATCATACCAGACATAAAATAGAGACTCAGTAGAAGATGGTGGTAGGAATGAATGCAAATGCACCCAGAGAATGGGTGGCAAGTGATAAGGAATGGGCAGGACATGAGAGGCATGGATAGAGATTTCTAGTAATTTCTAGTCTTAATTGCCTAGCTTTGTTGTTAGCAGTGATCTATCTGGGCTTACTTTGCCTTTTCTGAATTTTTAGGATGAAATGTTGCACTTGTTAATTAGTTCACACAAAATGACCTGAACCAGTGGTTCTCCAAATGTGGTCCCTGGGCCATCTTCATTAGTCTCACCTGTTAGAAATGCTACTTCTGGAGCCCTACCCAGATCCACTGAGTCAGGAACTCAGTGTTTTAGCTAATCCTCCAAATAATTCTGATGAGCCCTCATGTTTAAGGCTCACTGTGTCTAGATCACTGGTTCTCAAACTGGCTACACATTGAAACCAACTAGGGAGCTTTAAAAAATACTGATGCTTGTGTCCCCGTCCCCACTCCAGTGATAATGCTAGTTTGTGTTTGTAAATATTTAACAATTGTCTTCTTGGAACATAAGGAGCCATGATGTATAGTGCCTGCCCATTTCTCTGGTGTAAATACTCCCATCACTGCCAGTTTCAATGTATTAATGTTAATGTCACTGAACACGGAGTTGGGAAGACATGTGCATTATTGGCTCTTGGGAGCTGCTAGGAGCCAAGCTGGCTTCAGCACAAATTGGTCCCGTCCCCAGAGATCCAGTCTAATCGGTCCAGGTTGTGACCTGGGCAACAGAAGTTTTGAGAAATGCCCCAGCTGATTCCAATGTGAAGCAAAGTTTCAGATCCACACCAGTAGAGTGCTAGTGAAATAAATTTGTTAGTGAGTACACCTCTCACCCAGCCATGGGCAAAATACTTCCTGCTCCTTTGATTCCATCCCTCCTGTACTATGATAAAGCAGGTTCTTTAGAGAAGTCACTGATTTTCAAACCAAGAAAAAAAGTTGTTTAAGAATTTTATTCATTTTCCCAAATTTTCTTCTCAAAAAATGTTTGTATAAATATAGGACTAAATGTAATGTTAAAAATCTGTACAGCAATCCCCCCTTATCCACGGTTTCACTTTCCACAGTTTCAGTTACCCACTGTCTCAGCTACCCATGGTCGGCTGTGATCTGAAAATATTAAATGGAAAATTGCAGAAGCAAACAATTAATACATTTTAAATTACATACTATTCTGAGTAGCCTGGTGAAATCTCACTGCCGAGATGTGAATCATTCCTTTGTCCAGAAATTAGAGGACGGGGGAGGGGGAGAGAAAAGAGAAGAGAGACCAGAAGGGAAGGAAAGAGAGGGGGAGGGAGGAATCACATTCACATAACTTTTATTACAGTATATTCTAATTGTTTTATTTTATTATTAGTTATTTTGTTATTGCTTACTGTGCCTCATTTATAAATCAAGCTTTGTCATAGGCGTGTATGTATAGGAAAAAATATATATAGTGTTTGGTACTATCTGTTGTTTCAAGCATTCACTGGGGGTCTTGGAACATATTCCCCTTGGATAAGGGGTACTGCTCTATAGTTTAAATCAAGTTTAGTTTACATTTAACAATTTAAATGAAATTTTTAGATCATAAAATATCATAGTTGAGACAAGATAATTTTTCTTCCCTGTATAACTGTATTTCAAGACAGTGATTGATGTTATATCTGTTTTAAAGTTGGCTTCAAATATTCAAAACATTTAACATTAATATAATATCTAAATTTAAGCAATATAGCAATGTTTTGTATTTTCAAAATTAGAATAAACTACAATTGGCATATATAGTTTGACTAAAAGGCACAGAAAATATAAAGACATGTGGCATTTTGAAAAATCTGGTACTAGTGAGAAAGGTAAACCATAAGTGATTTTCTTTTATGTGGCTTGCCATAGTCATGTTTGAAAAATGTATTTCTCAGATCCTCAGGAAGAAAAATGGCTTAATAAGAGCAACAAATATAAAATTGATTTAACAAAATGAATCATTCTAGTGTCACATTTGGTCTTCTGTGGATGAATAAAAATGAGAAGCCATTATAAGTGGGTTATTCTTCATATACTCTGATAAAATCATCAGTAATGAAAAGATGCTATTAATGAATGTCCATTAAATACAAATAAATCTGGAAATTTCACCTACTGGATTATAGGTGGTAGTTATTAACTAGGTCTTAATTCAATTATTTGTTCCAAATATTCCTGCAGAATTGGAGGAGGGGAAATAGAAGTGGTTTTCATGAATTAAAGTTGACCAAGAGTGGATGATTATTGAAGCAGAGTGACAGTCACATGGAGATTCATTAAATTATTGTCTAATTTATGTTTGAAATTCTCCATAATGAAAGGTTTAAAATATTCATTACAGTTTCATTGTTTATACCTGGTGTGCTAAGCATAGTGGAAAATACAGAGAAACGCAAGGGGTAGTTCTAGCTCTCAAGATACAAGGAAAAATAAAGACACATTCTAACTCACTTACCTGGTAGTCCATATTCATACATTTTTCAGATGAATGAAGTTTACCCATTATGTGTGCAAACTTTGAAAACAATTTTAGAATTTTTTTCCAAAATGTTATCTCTTGCCCTGTGTTCTTAAACTTGGTATACTGAATATATTTTAACCTTTTCTTGAGGTCCAGTCTCACATTAGCCATCAGTTTGTTCTGTGCTTTCTATCGTGATTGTCTTGAAGGTTGTTCATTCAATCAACAAACGTTTACTGGTGCTGACAATGGGCTAGGAACTGGGGTTGTAGCAGTGAAGGAGACAAGAATCTCTGCCCTTCTGGCACTTACATTCTACTGGCTGTTGAGATGTGTTGGGTGGCTTAGGTGAGGACTTCGTGAAGAGGCACCAAATAGCCCAGAGCCCTACACTTAATTCCAGCTCTCCTGTATGTTCGTTGTAGTAAAATTCATTCATCTCCTTTCTCTTTCTGAGTTGTCACTGTTGTTACCTCTCAGTTTACCTACCGTGAGTGATTTAAAAAAAAAAAAATTTGAGTTAGGCTTCCTTGCCCAGCATTCAGGTCATTGCTACTGTCATCTGCATGACGTGGTCACTAGATTTGTTATAAATGTGCATTAAATAAAACAAACTAGGCCTCTGAGTAAATTCTTGAGTTGTGGTTGGGTAGCTCTTGTCTTACTGTCTCATCCACCTCTCCCAATTATTTTTGTGTTTCTGTGTTACTATTAATAGATAGCTGAGCTTTCTGGATGTGTGTATGATTCATTCACTTGGCATTTAATGAATACTTATTAAGCACCTACTATGTGCCAAGTACTATTCTAGGAGCTGAGGATACATGGTATAAAACATAAATACAGTGCATGCTTGAGAGCTAGGAGAAGGTACAAGTGTTTGTAATATCCTGTGCTACACGGAGAAGCGTTTGTAAAAGTGCCTCACCAAGCTGGGCATGGGGGATCAAGGAGGGGTGTGGAACCTGGAAGAGGATGGAGATGCTTGGAAGTTTGGGCTTGTAAAGTTCGATGTGCTTCTGAGACTTGCAAGTAGAGATATCCTGCAGACAATTGGAATTTCTGTTATTTATTATTGCATAACAAACCACCCTAAAACTTACTAGTTTAAAACAACCACAGTATATTATTTCTCCCAGTTCAGTGGGTTTTCTGGAGAATTCTACCACTGGTTTTGCTTGAGCTCATTCATACGGCTGCATTCATCTAGGACGGCAGCTATCCTGGAAGGTCCGAGAAAGCCTCACACGCTTGTTTGGCAAAGGCTGTCGGCTATTGGCTGGGGCACCTTAGTTCTCCTCCATGGGGTCTCTGATCCTGCAGGACACTAGATTGGCTTCCTTCCTTTCATGGTCTCTGGGCAGCATTCCAAGGCTGCAGAAGCAGAAGCAGCAAGGCCTCTTTAGACACAGCTTGGGAAGACACGTAATGTCATTTCAGCTATAATCTTTTGACCAAGCAATTTACAAGACCAACCCAGGTCTGAGCAGTTGGGAAATAGACTCATGCTCTTAAAGGGAGGAGCAACCTAGTCACCTTGCAAAGGGTCTTTGCACACAGGATGATAAGAAGCTGTGGCCATATTTTGTAATCTCCCACAGTTGCGTAGATGCTTTTGAATTTCAAGAGAGTAATTTGGATGGAAGATAGAGGGATTTGGAAGTTACCGATGTATAGATTAGAGGCTACTAATCCTGACTACACATCAGTTTCTCCTGTGGAACAGGGGCAGTTTTCCATATACTCCACGTTCAATAATGACTATTTTTCTGCAAGAAAGAGATGTCCTAAAATATTGGGGTGAGGGGGACAACTCAGGGCTTCATAGAGAAATGACACTGGACACCAAAGTGAAGACCCAACCTCACTTCTTGCACTGATTCCATGGAAACTCGGTCAACAAATCAACTTTCATCTCTAGTCCTAACCACAGACTTTAGTATCCACACAGGGATTTATTGTGTTCAATAAAGAATTTGTAATAAAATTAATATTTAATGAATTCTTTAATAGCTTTTGTAGTGTTCTAGTTTGCATGATATCTTGCTAACCTAGCCTTCTTGGTTAATTGTATATTTGTTTCTTTACCAGAATTCTTTCACACATGAGCTGGATTTTAAGTCCTCATTTGCCATTAATTATCATGGAAAAGATGGCTTCAGCCTGCCCATTATCTGTTGGTATTGGATACTAGACAAATGAGGGAATTCTCTTGAGGCATTTATAGCTGAGCCCTGGGAAAGCCTTGGAAAAGAAAATGTTGCTTAGAGAGCATAAAATTTTTCTATTTCTTAGTATTCTTAATTCTCTAATGCTGTAATGCTGTCCTTTCCAATCAGTAGCCACTAGCCATGTGTGCATATTTATATTAATTTTAAAGTCATTGAGTTACATAAAATTAAAAGTGGAGTTCCTCACTTGAACTGATCATATTTCAAGTGTTCAATAATTCCACGTTACCAGTGGCTACCATCTTGGATAGTTCTGATGTGGAATGTTTCCATCCACATGGCAAGTTCTGTCCAACTACCGCTCTGACATTTCTTGTCCAATTAACGATAAAACTGGTAATGCCAGTGTTAGATCCCCATGCTGTGGATTAAAATCAAGGGTGAAGGGTATTTTCCTATGTGATTTAAAATACCCATTGCAATTGAAATATATTTTAGGAGGACCGTACATATAGGGAATACAATACAGTTATGTTTGAGACCATTTGTGAATTAACAGAGTTCATGTGTACATTTCGTATTGATGGAATTAAAGAAAATCTCACAAGCTGGTATGAAGGGCCCAAATGCACATAATAAAATCTAACAAGTATAAATATAAACACTTATCTTGTTGGTTTAAATCAGGAGTTCACAAACTTTCTGTAAAGAGCCAGTTAATAAATATTTTTGACTTTACATGCCAGCCAGTTTCTGTTATAACTACTCAACTTTGACACTGTAGCATGAAAGCTGTCATAAACAGTATCTAAAAAATTGTGCGTGGCTGTGTTCCGATAAAACGTTATTTAAGAAGAAGCAGTGATAGGCTAGATTTGGTTTTCCAGCTGTAGTTTGTCCGCCCCTGCACTTGGTCAGTTGTTTCAGTGCAAAATGAGGAAGCTTGGCCTGATGACAGTTGACCTGTACTGCCCTAGGGGATCTTTAGTTGGCTGGGGACTCGCTTTAGCCAGTTGCCTTAGGTAATGCCATTTCAGTCTGTGTTGATAGACATGCTCCATCCAAAGTCGGGGAAGGAAGAATTGCATTTTAGTTCACTGTAGGACTTTGCATTCCATCTGGATATTGACAATCTGGATATTGCATGGAATGTTCAAGAATTCGGAAACTGAATAAAAGGAGAATGGAAGGCACTGGGGTCTAACTTATTAATGGTGAATTATTTGGGGGTGTGAGTATATCTGTTTTTAAGTATTTGAGGTCCTGGCGTTTGGCAGGATGTATGATTTATCTGAGTAATTTTGAAGATTAGAAATTGAATAAATAGGTATAAGTTTTATAAAAGGAGAACTTTAAGAATATTATAGTGGTTTCAAAATGGGCTACCTTACAAAGTAGATAGTGTTCCATGAATGAAGGGTTTTAGAAAAAGGAGGGATAATTATCCATGAGTTGGTTGAAGAATGTGTTCTAGAACTGGGTAGAAGTTTGGAAAAATAATCGTCTAAATTATAGTTATACTATCAGATTAGATCTAAGTTGCATGTAGAGAAATCTCAAACCAAAGTTGCTTAAATAAAAAATAAAAAAAGAAGAAGAATCTGTTGGCTCACATAGCCGAAAAGTTTCACGACAGGTCTGATTTTCAGACATGACTGGATCCAGAGGTCTTATCGAAGACTTTAGTTAAGACTGGCTACACAATTTGTAGGGCATAGCACAAAATAAAAATGCAGGGTCCCTTGGTCAAAAATTGTTACAAGTTTCAAAATGGCAATAGCAGAGCATTAAACCAAGGCTGGGGCCATTCCAAGTGCAGGGCCCTATGAAACTTCACAGGTTGCTTGCCTGGAAGCCAACCCTGTCTTCAGTTTATTGTCTGCCTCAGACTTGGATCTATTTATCTCTAGGTTAGCTTCATTTTTAGACAGCTTTTTGTCATTGGCAGCTCAAGGCTTGTATTTTTATAGCTGCAAAAGAGTGTTCCTCTACCCTGGTGACACCAGCAAATGATACCAGATAATTTCTAATAAACTTTTCTCATCTCTGAATCCAAATACTGGGGGTGCCAAAAAAAAAAAGTATACACATGACTTGTATTTATATTTTGTTCTTGGTATATATTGAATATTACAATTTTAGTACAGTTTTTTTCTTTTCTTAAAATGTGTATACATTTTTGGAGCACCCTCTGTATATGGTGGCACTCCATTTGGCCAGGTCTGGGTGACTTGTCTACCCCAGGGGCTGGGAGTAGAGGCAACTCTACTCAAACCATAAGGACCAAGAGAGAAAGGGATAGTTGCAAAATGAAAAACATGTTGGAGTTACTTGAAGAATTGTGGGAATGGATACAGCGTGGTCCAATGATAAATGTCTACTCTGTTTACCGAACAGCAATTATTACAGATAATGAAGAAGTGACTCAAAATAAGAAAAAGTCTTAATCCAGAGTTCTTGACAGTAAGTAAACAGATTCCTTTTGCTCTAAGAGTTTGCTAAATTTTTAAATTCTCTTTTCTCAAGTATCCATGTAAGACTTTTTTCTGTCTCATGTATATTCAGTATAACATTTGTATTCTTATCCTGAGCTGTTAAAAACTGTTAGAGGGATAGTGGATGGGGGGAGGGGGGTTCACACAGTGTGAGGGATATAAATGATAAATGTCTAAGTTTTGCTTTGTCTTGTGCACCTGAAACTAATTAAATAAAAAAATAAAAAAATAAAAATAAAAAAAAGAATTGTACCCTGAAAAAAAAAAAAACTGTTAAGATTCTGAGATCCAATACTTACTGTCCTGCCTCAATTATTTTTGTGCAGTGAAGTTTGTTCCCTGGAACCTTATTATATTTTTCAGGCCCACCTTTCATCTAAAACTCTGTTTAGTTTCTTAGGAGGGGAAATATGCGCTGTTTCCCCGAAAATAAGACCTAGCTGGACCATCAGCTCTAATGCGTCTTTTGGAGCAAAAATTAATATTAAGACCCGGTCTTGTTTGACTATACGATCGGGTCTTATCTAACATAAGACCAGGTCTTATATTAACACGTTGCGTAAGGCGGGGTTTAAATCCCTCGTGAAGATTCTCGTGATCCGTACGCAACGTGTTAATTTTTGCTCCAAAAGTTCCATTAGAGCTGATAGTCTGGCTAAGTTTTATTTTCGGGGAAACACGGTATGTATTTATATGTGTCAGCACATTGTTTAATAAGCTCTGCTCAAAACTTGACTTTTTTTTGGGTGAAATCATGGGTCAAATGCCTGGAAGGGAGAATAGAACCCGGTAGTGCCAGGACCGTGGAGAGTTGTAGTTGTAAATGGATTCAGCACTCATGCAAATTTCTCTAACCATGATATTCATTCTAATCCGGTGAGATCTCACTTATTTTCCTGTCAAGTTTGACACTTTTGGGGATCTGAATTAACTAACAATGTTATTTGAGTCAGTTTATCAGGGGAGGTAGGCGCAATTAATTATAGTCCAGCCCTGCCATAGTTCCTTGCAGCTCACAGACAACCCTTTTCTGAAGTCAGTTGTACTGAGGCAGAAGTTCAACACAAGATCTCTGCAATGAGATTTCTGGGGTTTGACTCCTGGTCCTGAGACTCGTGAGCTATGTTTCCTCGGGCAAATTTACCTCTCTGAGCTTCCTTTTTGTCATCTGTACAAATGTCATTGCTGGTATCTATGTGTAAGCCCACACCATGGAAACAATAAAAGGGCTTGCTTCCCTTAGGTCCAGCACACCTGCTGAGATTCACAGGGTACATTTTTCTGGGTCATTCAAGTAGGGTTTTAGAAAAATAAAATGAGATGTGAATGCCTTGACTTCCTGTTAGTATAAACAAGTTATCAATTACTGATATGCTTGGCTAAGCATACATTGGCATATATTTACATGGGTTGACACCTGTCACCAACCACCCCATACCCGTCCCAAACTGGCATGGCTTGTCCTCCACAAATCCATGAGGCACAAATTCACATTAAGTAAAAGTCTAAGATGATAGTCTTTTGCCTCTTTTTTCTTTTCTTTAACACCTGACTTTTGTGAGCTGTTAGGAGCAGGCTCCAGCTCTTGGCTGCCCCTGGCCACTTTCTGTAGCTACGTTGCCTGACTCCATTTATCTGCCAGGACACCCCTCTCCTGCCTCCCACCCACTTACACAGTCCATCTGGCCAGGCCCCAACCTCAAAGAGAGTAAGAAAATTGGGCTACTGATCACAGGAGGACTTGGCAGACAATGAGGATATTTTAGAGTGATCCACTTTCATTAGGGGGCAGAAAACTCCATTTTCAGCATCTTAAGTAGATGAAGTAGTGGAAGCAGCACATTATATTCTTGTTAAAAGCAGAGCTTTGGGGCCTGCTCTGCCCTTGAGTGGCAGCTCTGCCCCTGGTTTTTTGTTTGTTTGTTTGTTTTGTTTTTGCCTCTTTTCCTATCTTGAACAAAGGTCCTCGCTAGAATAAAGTGTCCCAAAGCTTTTAGAAAAACAAGAGCTATTTTAAGGAAGACTTAATGTTCTGATCTTTCACAGAAACATTGAAGTCTGGTCTATTAATTACATCAAAGTATTTTCCCTGCAAATATCTGGATTTTTCCAGCTGACAGGTTTGCACTTAGCTTTGATTGGTCTTGAATATTTTAAATATAAATTGTAGACTGTAAAGGCTTGATCGCCTCCTGCTATCTTCCAGAGAAGTAACTTGAACATGTCTTTCCAGTGATAGGCACTCATGGCCCATGGCTTTTAAAGACATATACGTCAGTCTGGTGTTTTTCAGAATCTAAATAGAAGCATTGAAAATACTCTTGGAGCTTTCTAAATTGACTTCCCTGAACTAAGTTAGAAATTAAAGTTGGGCTGAGGTGCATGTCTTTGGCTCATTAAGTCTTACAGCGTTTTCTCTGAAATGGCAGGTCTCCTGGGAAAAATCAAGAAAATGTTCTCTTTTAATTCCCTGAAAATTAGAAAGGCGAAATTTTCTGATAATTTAAACTTATTCTTTACTGGGACTGCATATTGAAAATGGAGCATGGCACCTGGGCAGATAAAGGAAATATATGAAAAGAAAGAAAGAAAGAAAATATATTTATGTTTGTATTCACTTACCAAAGTAGTCAGTAGCACAGTTGGAATTTTGAAAAGTCCCAAGGTACTTTCCCATGATTGCTAACAAAATCTACCCTGAATTAAAACTTACCACAGCTTTAGGTTACAGGAATAAAAATCCTGAATACCAAACAAATGCACATGTGGAGGGAGCCCCTGAGAAATATTTGTCTGCCTAGCTATGCAGAGATGGCACTAAGCTTCATGTGAATTCTTGAACATGCCTACCTTGCATGGTTGACAACCGCTGAGCTTGATTTCAAAGTTCAGGTTCTTGTCTCCACTGGCCACGCACATACTAAAACGGATAAATATCCCCACACCGTGCTCAGCCTTGACACAAACTGCAATAAAAATCACCACCCAGAGGTATAAAACATGGCAATGAGAGTTCTGCCAATGCGTTTTCCTTCCGGGCATCACCCTATGTGCTCATGGCCAAACTTAGGTCCACATTATATAAGAATATTTCATGGCCAAACAGGTGAGGCAACCTGGAACTCCTGAGCTCCAACGAAAAAAGATCCCTTCATGTGTTAGATGAAGGGTGTGTGTATTCCGCATTGAAGCAGTTATTGGCCATGGGTGAGCCAAGAACTAATGAGGAAATTTGATAGAGTAGTGGTGCCCAGGTCTCACCCCACAGCCACCAAATCAGAATTTGGGGCTGGTTTTCTGGCATGGGCACAAAGTGAATGTCCCACAAGTGAATCTCATTAAGAATTATGGCAGCCAGATGAAAACAACACCGTGTCTCCCACCAGTTGCCCGTCCGCCAGAGCTGACTCTTCCAATAGTCCCACCCTAGTCACCCATCTGGCCCACCCCCTCCTTTTGTGCCCGTTGGCTTACTCATTCTCACAACTCCTGGAAAACACCTCAAAGGGGAAAATTTCACTGAGTCATTTTTAAAATGTCACTGCAAGTGTAAGCAGTTCTGGCCTCACACAAGTAACAAAGGAAAATAATGGAGTACTAATGGTGGTAGTAGTTTAAGGAACTCAGTTTATTCCCAGGGGCTCCATTCATCAAATATCACTATAACTTTATAGCATATTCACCAGAAATCATTACATTTTGGTTGTGTTTAAGTCCCATTACCCAGGGTCATAAAATTCCCTCTAATAAGAAATCACGGCTGTCAAGTCCAGTCTGATTAAAGAGAATGACAGATGATCTGCAGCCTTGGCGATGATGCTTTTGGCTGCCCATTATTTCACATATGAAAGATGATTAAGTGATTATTAAAGGAAATCCATAGGTACAATTACAGGGCCTCACATCATAAATAATTCTAAAGGCACGTAATCTGCGCTTTTCATGTCTTTTATTGTTTGCATGCAATTTCTTGAATTGCCTCAACCCCTAGGAATTTCAACTCTCTACTTCATGTAAAATACCTTTCAAAAATCTCAAGAGCCATAGCAACACCATGACCATAAAACGTATGAGTTAGAGTCCTTCCAGCTAAGATAGAATGCTGTGTGTCATGAAGCACGCAGACTTACCAAACCAGAAAGCAGTGATTTAATTCCTCCTACTGTTTCACTTTCATAGTACTTGACAGTGTTTGGGGTCTTTTGTTTTAATGTATGTAATTATGTTATTATTATTTTTTTAATGGAATCTCCCAAAGTGCTTTTTAGTGCTCTTTTTTTGTCTTCCTTTATGTCATGTAATAATACAGTAGTAACCCACAAAAAGGACTTAAGTCATTTTTGATGATGGCAGCATTAATATATTCTGATACCTTGGCTATTCAAATTGGTACTAGCGACTTCCTAACAACAAAATGTTAAATACAGCCAAGGCTCAAATGTGTTTTTGGCATGTTGCTTGATGATAAAAAGAGAATTTCATTAAGAGGGAAAGAAATAATAGTGCTTCCATTCCATTCAGAGGGTGAAAACTGGAAAGGAACTAAAACTATGTTATAGCTCTTTTTGTGTAGATTCCCCTCTCTCTCCACTTGCACCATTGCACGATATCTTTTTTCTCCAACTTTTGGGAGAAAAGTATATCCAGCAATGTGTCAGTACATCCTCATATTTTCCCCATAACCTTTCCTTTATATCTCAACAAAAGCCATGCACAGCAGAAGCTATAAGGAGCTGTACATGAGGACTATTTGGGGGGGACATCTAGAAAACCTGAATGTATCTTACCTGTACAGACACACCTCGGAGACATTGTGGCTTCAGTTCCAGACCACTGCAAAAAGCGAGGATCTCAAGAAAGCAAGTCATAGTCTTTTTTCCTGGTGGAGGGTCTGGCCTTCAATTTATCAAAAAACACAACATCTGTGAAGTGCAATAAAGCAAAGCACAGGAAAACCGAGGTATGGATGTAAATGGAAGTGCAGCCTAATTTTTCTCTCCTCTAATTGTTGAAAGAAAGTATTAGAGTGGAAAAGGTGGCAATAATTTAAGTAAATATGATTTTTGGAGGGACTGTTTTAGAAGCCACTGAACAACCAATAATAAACAAGAAGTATACCCAGGTTCTTATGCTTTCAATGCACTTGCCCATCCGCCACATTCCTGTTGGTCCTTCTCAGCTGGATTCCAGTGTCATTTTGTTTTTGATAGGGCCGTCCCCTACCCTTCCATACTCCCATGCATTTTACAATAGCTCTTCTTAAATGTTATACATTATCAACCATATCGCATTGTATTTTAGCTATTTCCAAGTCAGTCTTCTCTAAACAAGTCTGAAATTCCTTTGTAGCAGAACTGGATTAAATTTACTTCGTTTCCACAACAAAATCAGTAGCTAGTTCTTGAAAAGATCAACAAAATTAATAATGTAATTAAGAAAAAAGAGAGAAGCACAAATATTAATGTCAGAAATGAAAATAGCCACATCACTACAGATCTCATGGACATTGAAAGGATAATATAGAAATGTTGTGGAAAACTCTATGCTCCCAAATTTGATAACATTGATGAAATGGATCAATTCCTTGACAGACACAATCTGCCAAATCTGACACAAGAAGAAATAAAAAATCTGAATAAGCCTATAAGTATTAGACATTGAATTAATGATCAATAACCTTCCCAAACAGGAAGCACCAGGCCCAGATGGGTTCACTGGTGAATTCTACCAAACATTTAAGGAAGAAATTACACCAATTTGCTGCAATCTCTTCCAGAAGATAGAAGCAGAAGGAATACTTTCTTACCCAGTCTTTGAGGTCAGCATTACCCTAATACCCAAACCAGACAAAGACATTACAAGAAAACTACAGACCCATATCTCCAATGAACATAGATGCAAAAATCTTCAGCAAAATATTAGCAGATTGAATCCAACAATGTGTAAAAAGAATTATACACAATGACCTAGTGGGATTTATCCCAACTGTGCAAGGCTGGTTCAACATTTGAAAATCAATTAATGTAATCTATCACATCAACAGGCTAAAAAAGAAAAATTACATCATATCGATAGAAGCAGAAAAAGCATTTAACAAAAACCAACACCGTTCATATGGGAACACTTTGTACTTCCATCCAATTTTGCTGTGAACTGAACACCGCTCTAAAAATCAAGTCTATTAAAAAATTAATTAAACCAAAAATTGCTTATGAATCAACTCTTTCCATATTAGAGAGCTTTCCCCTGAAGGCATTAGTCTGCTTTGGGTTTGGTTTCAATGAGCCGTCTCTTCTCTGCTGGTTGAATCAACTTTATCACATTTTGAAACACAACCAACATTTCTATGCACAATTCTCAAACGGGGACTCAGTGCCCTGTAGTGGCATAGCTGTGACTGGCCTCCATGCCACTGCCTACCATGTGACATGGACATTCATGATGATTCAATTAACCTGCCTTTGTTATTTCTGTAGTGGTATAGAGAAGCAGTATTCTTTAGTCACCAACAGGTGTTTTGAAACTTCGCCCTGTAGAATGGTGGCTGATAACTGGAGAGCATGTGCAAAGATGGCAGCCACATTGACACTGGAGTGAGGTGTAATGCCATGTTAGGAAGGATATTGTGAATTTGCATGATTACTTCTCTTTCACCTTGCCAGTCAAGCATGACAGAAGGATGAACCTCCTTGCCATCTGCTTCCCCTCCCTCTAAAGATGACAGCTTGCGTACTCTGTAGTCACTGTTTCCAAGTTTAACTAGGTACTGTGTTTCCCCCAAAATAAGACCTAGCTGGACAATCAGCTCTAATGCATCTTTTGGAGCAAAAATTAATATAAGACTCGGTCTTATTTTACTATAATATAAGACGGGGTCTTACATACTATAATATAATATAAGACCGGGTCTTAATATTAATTTTTGCTCCAAAAGACTCATTAGAGCTGATTGTCCAGCTAGCTCTTATTTTTGGGGAGACAGGGTATGTGCCCGATATTGAGCAGTAATTCCCAAATGTTAGTGTCCATCAGAATTACCTGGAGGCCTTGTTATAATCAGATTACTAGGCCTTACCTCCAGAGCCTCTGATTCATTAGGTTTTTGGTTGGGTCTGAGAATATGCATTTTTAACAAGTTTCCAAATGATGCTGAGGCTGTAGGTCTAGGGACCACACTTTAAGAACCTCTACTCTAGAAGAAGGTCTACCTACACAACAGAGGAAGAACTTGGTGGACGGTGTTAAGGCACCACACATTAGCACATCTGTTTATCTGACTTTTTTTTAATGGATAGATAGCTCAGAACATTTTCTCATGATAAAAAATATAGTGAGTGTTCCCGATTAAAAATATTGCCTGCGCAATTGCAGTTTCCTTTTAAGGCATTGGCAAACATAGTATGAAACGAGAACAAAGCCAGCAGGAGGTGGAGAACAATGTCAGATATGAAAAGTGGGAACTTTTCTGCCTGGTTTCAAATCCGTTCTTATGTTTTTATACCTGTTTGTCCATCTCAGGATTGCTGGATGGTTTTCTCAATTGTGCTAACTGCCTGGCTTAGATGCAGCACATAATCTTCTAAAGTAAATCTATGGACTTTGAAAGCTTTGTCATTTTTTGAATATGGCTTGATGGTCTTCCTGAATTGTTGGTAACTAACTCCTATTTTTCCTCCAAAATATTATGAAACATTTCTTTAATGTCAGAAACATCTAGGTGTGGTACTTTGATTATTGAAACAGACATATATGCCTTTTGGAGAAAATAGGGCCCCAGGTCAGTGGGAAATAACTGGTGAAAGAGTCCTTGTAAGAGGATTTATGCTAATTGGATGATTTAAAAATTGTCTATTTCTTTGGTAAAAGTCTGACAAATAGAGGTGGGGAGATCTATATCTTTTTTTTCTATGACCTGGCTAGTGGGTGGTATTTTACAATGTTATAATGAAAGCAAGTCTCAGATCAGCATTTGTATAGGTATTAATTAGTGATATGGCAAAAAGAAAGAATAAAAATGAGAGAAAAAAAAAAAAAAAAAAGAACAGATCTACTCTCTATTCTTTGGGAAGTTAGGGAAGCCCCTGTGCAGTACCCACCCCAAGAATTCTCTTGGAAACAGACATGGTGTGAGGTGTTCAGCTGTACCAGGCACAGAGTCCTCTGTCAAGTGGATGGTGGGTGAAGGTGAGAAATTTGGCTCAAGACCAAATCCTATGGCAGAATTCAGAGTATTACTTTTGGGTATACAGCTGTTGGTTTTGCCCAATTCTTATTCTTTTCTCATGCAATAGGGTCTGTATAGCCTTCCTGGTGACCACAATTCTGTAACACCACTCATTTCTTTAATGAAAAATGATTGCTAACACCGCTTATGCTAATTAACAAACCCTCTGGTGCAGATGTATTAGGTTGGTGCAAAAGTAATTGCGGTTTAAAAGGTTAAAAATAATTGCAAAAACCGTAATTACTTTTGCCCCAACCTAATAGATAACACATTTGAAGTGCTTGCCTTGGCTGCCTCTGAAACCTGGATTCCTCATTAGGGGCCTTTAAATGTAACCTAATTGTCTTTAGGATATGGGTTAAAATGAACTTATGTAACCATATTCATATCACTGTTTTGTGCCAGTTATAACAAGAAGCTAGCAGAGGTGAGATACAAAGTTATACAGGTTAATCACAGAGGCACTTAAAAAATTGGGGATAGCTGCCCTATTATCGATTGGACACGTAACAGGTGTAAGGAAAGAAGTGGGGGACTGTTAGTGTTTACTAAAGTACCATTATATAAAATTTGGAAATTTTGTGTATGATGTAGGTTAGTATGTAAGAAAATATTGTAAAAATAATTGTAACATTTTTGAATTCCATCTCAAGTCCCAGGAGTTTAGATTCTCTGAGGCATAAAAGCTATTGAGAGCAGAGGCGTGCTAAAAAAAAAGCTGGATGGATTTTTCGGAGGGAATACTGTTTCTTCTCACACGTTTCTATTTGTAGCACAACACTCGGGTAATGCTGATAGCAAGCCCTGCATCTAGTTATTATTATTATTATTATTTTCAATTAAAGTTTATTGAGGTGACAATTGTTGGTAAAGTTACATAGATTTCAGGTGTACAATTCTGTATTACATCATCTATAAATCCCATTGTGTGTTCACCACCCAGAGTCGGTTCTCCTTCCATCACCATATATTTGATCCCCCTTACCCTCATCTCCGACCCCCCTCCCCCCTTACCCTCTGGTAACTACTAAACTATTGTCTGTGTCTATGAGTTTTTGTTTCTCTTTTGTTTGTCTTGTTCTTATGTTGTTTTTGGTTTATATATCACATATCAGTGAAATCATATGGTTCTCTGCTTTTTCTGTGTGACTTACTTCGCTCAGCATTATAATCTCGAGATCCATCTATGTTGTCATATGGTCCTATTTCATCTTTTCTTACCGCCGAATAGTATTCCATTCTGTATATATACCACAACTTCTTTATTCATTCATCTATCGAAGGACATTTTGGTTGTTTCCATGTCTTGGCCACCGTAAATAAAGTTGCAATGAACATTGGAGCACACTTGTCTTTATGGATAAAGGTTTTCAGATTTTTTTGGTAGATACCCAGAAGAGGGACAATTTGGGCATGAAACAGAAGTTCCCAATGCCACCTTTCCTCTTTTATCCAAGATCTGGCCATAAATGTGATTTTCTTGCATGTGTGTTGAGAGTGACTTTTATACACAGAAAAGATTATTTAAGGGGCAAGTTTTTGAACTAACTTGATGTCCAATATATTAAAGTTATATACTCAAAATCCTGCTTGTCATTTAAAAATTTTTTTAATCTAGCAAAATTCAAAGTCACATTTATAAAGACATATTTAAATCTCCTGAAACATTTAAAATGGCGTTTCTATATTTCTTTTAAAGTTCTTCAATTGTCTGGCAAACCCTTCCAAGTATTGACATTACTCTTATAAAGCTAATGTTTTAAACTTAGACATGCAAGTGTTTTGTTCTCTTAAATGTTTCAGCCCCATCTACAAACTTTTAATGTCTAAACCGAGATCTAAAGCAGTTACTGAAATACACATGTTTTTAAAACTTTTATTTATTTTAAGTGTGTTTTTCCGGGACCCATCAGCTCTAAGTACAGTAGTTTCACTCTAGTTGTAGAGGGCACAGCTTACACTGGTCCGTGTGGGGATCGAACCGGCAACCCTGGTGTTAGGAGCATCACTTCTAACCAACTGAGCTAACCAGCCGCCCCTCAAGTGCACATTTTAAATTAGAATTCCAAGCCTAACCTATTAGACATTCCGTATACCAAAGTCTGTTAAATAATATAAAGTACTTATTATATCAAGTATATACAGATTAACTCTAATGCGTTGGGATTGATTTATTCTATCATTTCTATACTTGATTCTAAACCTTTCTTGAGTTAAAAGATATCCAATAAGGAAAAACATCATCCTCACCAAGGCAAGTTGAAGTTCCCATCTCAGTTCCCACCCAGTTTGTAATTCAGCCAAGCTGCACAGCACTGGTCTTGATTTATCCTTGTGACACTGATGAGAAATACCAACCACTGTTATTCTCCCTATTTCTTGACCAGTGATTCTCAATCTCTAATGTCCGCATGGATCACTTGGGGTCTCCTTGAAATGAAGATTTTGATTCAGGAGGTTTGGGTGGGACCTGCCTTTCTCTCAGGCTCCCAGGTGATGCCTACCTGCTGGTACACAGACCACAGTTGAGTAGCGAGGCCTTTGATTCAAGTGGCATTTTGCATAATTCTTCCATCTACTCACAGATGACTTCCTCCCCCAAGGAGATATGTGACTTCCTTCACAGTTTGATTGGTTTAGCATTTCTTTGACTCTCTTGCCATATTCAAATGTCATCCCCATTAGACTGCAGATTTCTCCAAGTTTTGTGGTCATAAAATTCACAGAATCCTTGAAGATTCAAATTACTCTGACTCATTTATAAGGGAAAAATGATAGTTTTGAAATAAATGGATAGAAGTGTTTTATGTGGGTGGGGGGGTGAGAAGGAATGGGATAAGGTTGCCAGATGGATGTATTGAACCCCCTTGAGTTTTATAAATATAAGTTATAGCATTTTATTTATTTTGTTTGTTTGTTTTTTATTTAGTTATTTTTTCGAGTTTTTAAACACTATTTTAACATCCAATATATGTTTCAGGTGTACAGCATAGTGGTTAGACATTTATAGAATTTAAGAAGTGACCCTCCTGACTAGTCTAGTTCCCACCTGGCACTATACATAGTTATTACCATATTATTGACTATATTGTCTATGCTTTACATCCCCATGACTATTTTGTAACTGCCAATTTGTACCTCTTAATCCCTCACCTTTTTCACCCTCCCTTCTATCCCCCCAATAAATCTAGTACCCATCTGACACCATACACAGTTATTACAATGTTATTGCCTATATTCCTTATGCTATACCCTACATCCCCATGACTACTGTGTAACAACCAATTTGTTCTTTTTCACTCACCCCAACCCCCTCCCATGAGTTACAGCATTTTAAAAAGATGTTTCCATCGAAATGCCCATCTGTAGACGACTGGATTAAGAAACTGTGGTACATTTATACAATGGAGTATTATGCATAAAGAAGAAAGAAATCTTACCATTGCAACAACATGGATGGACCTAGGGAACATTATGTTAAGTGAAATAAGTCAGACAGAGAAAGACAAATACCGTATGATCTCACTTATATGCGGAATCTAAAGAAAAGAATAAATGAATGAACTAATCAGAAACAGTCTCAGAGACATAGAGGAAAAACTGAGGGTTGCTAGATGGGAGGGGGGGTGGGGATAAGGGGGAAGGTGAGGGGATTAGAAAGCACAATCGGTAACCACAAGATGGCCACCGGGATATGAAAATTAATTTGGGGAATGTAATCAATAACGTTGTAAAGATTTTGTAGGGTATCCGATGGACACTTGTCTCATTAGGGAGACCACCTCAGGAATGATGTAGATGCCTGATCACTGCACTGTACACCTGAAGCTGAAGCTGAACAATAATGAATGTCAACTGTAATTTTATATACATATATATGTATACACTTACAAGAAGCGGAGTACAGCATTAGGAATAGAGACAGTGGAAATGTAATGGCTCTGTGCGATGTCAGAGGGGTAGTAGACGGGGGAAGGGGATTGACACTGTGAGGGATATAAATGATAAATGTCTAACTATTACTTTGTTTTATGCACCTGAAACTAATAAAAACAAGAAAAAAAGAAAAAATATATAATACTCAACATATACCAATAACAGAAGATGAAAAAAAAGTTGTTTCCTGTATCTCAATGGTTTTTTTAGATTGTTTCTAGAGACTGTGTATTGATTGAAGATTTGACTATAGATGCAGGTTTGTTGGGTTTGATTCTGTCTTACCATAATGGCTGCTCCTCCTTTCCCTTCCTTGTGTCTCCTTATTTGATTGTAAGGGAATACAGCTTGCTGGATGATTTTTTTCTGTCAATTACATGAGTAGCAATGCATCTCACAGAATGAGCTTTTTATTTAAACAAGTTAATGCCAGGCTAGATTTCTCACTAATATGTCTTCATTCAATAAAATAAATAAATTTAAATTTTAGGAAAATGTGTGTGTGTGTGTGTGTGTGTGTGTGTGTCTGTTTGTGTTTTCATTTTTGAATGCCTTTTGGAGCAGGCAGTGAGCACTCTTCAGTTCCCATCATAAGTCATCTTTCTGTGGTCTTGCACAGGGCCTGAGTAACACCTCTCTGTTACCTGCCTGGCCTTGTCAGCATTTGAGTTGGCTACCCTACAAGAAATGAGTCCTCTCATGTAATGTTCACAGGAGTATACTAGTGTACAGCCTGCCAGCAACAGGTTTCTGTATTTAGATTTGCAGGCATTTTTACCTAGCAATTCCACTTCTAGAAACCTGCACAAAGAATTCATTGGACAGGTGTGCAATTTTGTTCAAGGATGTTCATTGTGGTATTGTTCACCAGAGCAAAATATTAGAAACCACCAAAATATCCGTTAGTATGGAACAATCATGCAGTTGGAATAATATGTATTCATTACAAATCTATATTAGTCATCATGAAAAAGATCTGTGATGTATTGTTAAAAGAGCAAATCAGGCTACAAGGAAATTGTTATCGTGGGATTACATAAAGAGCATGTGCGTTAAAGTGTAATTTTCAAGACAAAGTAAAATCATGAGTCTCATACCGATATCAAATGAGCACATGTTAACGATTTTATATAACTCATTGTTAGTGAGGGAACTGGTAAGATGTTAGAATGATTCAAAAGAGATCTAAAAACCGGCACATGTATGGATCAGGAATATTGAAATGGATTTGCAAATGGTTGCAAAAATGGACTCTTCAACAGTAGGAAAGGGAGGCAATCGCACCTCCGCCTTACTGAATTTATTTATTTACATCTATAGACGAGAATTATTTTGCATTGCTCTAAGTTATCTACAACTTACAGAGTTGCAAAATAGCTCAAAGGCAATGAAAGGTAGGCAGCTACCACACACTTGTATCAGATAACTTGCAAAGGTGTGTTCTAAAGTGGAGAGCCTTAGCAATGCATAATTTTCTCTTAAAACACAAATTTTTCTCTAGTGTATGTATTTATTAAAGTCTGGAATGAGAACAGAAAAATGATTAGTTGTCTATGGATGGTAAGGTTGTATGTTCTTTTTTGGTAGTTTTTTCTATTTTTCTGTATTTTCACAGCATGTCTAAAAGAGTGTGTAATTTTTTTTATATATAATCGGGAAAAAACAACAACCCTACTTCTATACTGAAAAACAATCACTAATCCTCCTGTCATGTTTTTAGCAAATCCTTCAGCAACAGCAGCAAAAGCAGTGACCAGAGAATGTGGTGGGGTGGTTGGCAGTCCCCTTGCTAACCTGCTATTTCTGGTTGGTCCTCCAACGGATGGCTTTGTTTTCAGGCCCGAAATATTCCCACTTATAAGAGATGGTGATGAAACCAAGGTACCTAGCATGTCAGTGATGCTTTTAGCTTTGACACTCAATAAATGAAGTGCCAAGAAGTTGCTAATGTTGTCTGTGCTTTTCTCAGTACAGTAGGGAAAAAACGGGTGGGAGAGGGGAGGACAGTGGGTCGGTACGGTGTGTCAGAAGGGAAGGTGCTTCCCGTTGCTGTGTGTGATGACAGTTATTAACGAATAGATGTTTCCAAGTTCATGCAACCCCCCTCGGGTTCGTGTGCTTATTTATAGACTTGATTTGAAAATTAAACAGAGCTTTTTCTTTCCCCAATTTTACAGTTGTGAAGAGATAATAAACATCCTCATGACTTATATTATTCCATAAGTATTCACCTAGGTATTGATTATTGCCTAGGGATTTGTTGTCTTTCTCTGATCTGGGTGTTTTTTCTTTTGCTTTGTTTTCCCCCTCTCATGCCATTGTTTCTGGCTATAATCCTCATTTCCTTACAGCCTGCCAAACTGCAGCTCCTTTTGGGTGCCAGATTTTTCTTATAATCCTCCTGACTGATGAGAGATTTGCAGAGAAGTTGGCCCACACACATATTATGTATCTTATTGACAGTACACATGCAACATTTTAAATAACCCGAGGTTATATTCATCTCCAATTGTATGAAAATGATTGAGATTGCATCAGCAATTAAACAGTCTCTTGCTCTTCTTTGGTTTAGCTTGGAGCTAAATGCATGTTGCTGACAAAATGTTTTTGTTGAATGAATACACT
Organism: Rhinolophus sinicus; assembly: GCF_036562045.2. NCBI lineage: Eukaryota > Metazoa > Chordata > Mammalia > Chiroptera > Rhinolophidae > Rhinolophus > Rhinolophus sinicus. The sequence goes on from NC_133768.1 coordinate 9,150,998, forward strand.
GAACAATATTTATTTATATCACCCTATGTATCACCTATGTGGAGGAGTAGTTTGTGTGGCTATGTAAGCATCCTGCCCTCAGGAGGAATAACTTCACCTATAGGGAACATTTGGGGTGGGGGGGACAGCATTCACATTTGATTTGGAGATTTAGTTCTAAGAATACTACATCTCCTACAATGCTGGGCATACTTACCATGATGCTTAGTGCATCAGCCCTTATGGCAGGACTTGCCTTGGGAAAGAGGAAGCAAGAGGCACATTTGGTCTTTGATGCCTGCACTGGGTAAAATAGTGTCCCCCGAAACTTCATGGCTTGGTACCTGTGAATGTGACCTTATTTAGAAGTATGGTCTTTGCAGGTGGGGTCATACTGGATTAGCAGGGGTTGTAGTCCAAGACGACTGGTTTAGGAAGGATATGTGGAGACAGAGACACAGAGGGAAGATGGCCACGTAACAATGGAAATAGAGATTGGAGTAATGCAGCTACAAACCAAGGAATGCCAAGGATTGTTGGCAACCACCAGAAGCTAGGAGGAGGCAAGGGAAGATTATTCATCTAGAATTCTTCCCTAGAGCCTTCAGCGGGAGCAGGGTCCTGCTGACTCCTTGATTTCAGAGTTCTAGCTTCCACAATGTGAGAGAGTAAGTTTCTGTTGTTTTCAGGCCCCCAATTTTTGGTTCTTTTGTTGTGGCAATCTTAGGAAACAATGACAGTGTCCTCTACTTCATGGTGATGCTCTTGTTTGGTGTCTCTAACTCCCCTGGTCTCCTGTGCCCTTATCTTGAGGCTTCATCCATGTATGAGTCAAGGTTGAGTAAGGTAAGCAGAAACCACTCTAGGTGTAGTGAGCAGGAAGGGATTGAATATAGAGAATTACCTGCTCTCACACTGTTAGTGGAATTAGGTAGTGAAGGTCAAGGAAACCTTGCTAATATCAAGAACTTAGGAAGCGCAGGGAAGGCAAGAAACCAGTATCTGATCTCTTCCCATTAAGCCTTCAGCACTTAATGGGATGATTCTCAGGAACGTGCTTGGAAGATCCCAACAAAACTCTGCGTATATCATCTGTTGACACCCACACCTCTGACTCCTGCTGCTGCCAGTGAATAATGTCTTCTCTCTCTTGCCCTATCACATTTCTGTGAATGACTTTTACTGGCACAATGTAAACAAAAGTCTTGCTAAAGGATTCTGGGAAATGTAGTTTCCACGCTTTCAGCCCTAGTGACCCTGGAGAGACTGTTGAAGGGCAAGGGTAGAACTAAATACAAGAGATGATATCCTGCTTACTTATCTTAATTTCTCAAAACAAGAACGAGAGTACTTCTCTGAAAGTTTCTGATGATCTGTTCATTTACACCAAGGTATGAAGGACCAATAATACCTTAAAATGTTTTTCCTCCAGGACTATTTGTAATTTCACATGATCAGAGATTTCATTCAAAGAAATGAATCTGTTTATTTGACACTTAGTTGAAATAGGGACTCACAGCTGTGTTTTCTGAGGGGGTCCTCAGAGATACAAACACATTTTAGGTGGAAATCTTTGCTTTAGAGGATTTTAATCCAGTTTGGCTTTCTCTTTGTGCATGCAGTGACATTTGGATTTGTTGATTTTCTTTTGTTTTTCTTACAAATACGTTAATCAGAGGCAGATTCTTTCTGGTTAAATTATTTTCAATTGTCTATTACTAGTGGTTTTTTAATGGGGCAGTTTTAACCCCCCCCTTCTCCCATCATCTCTTCAGGGGACATTATGCAATATCTAGAAACATTTTTCATTTCACAAGTGGTTGGATGCTACTGGCATCGAGTGGGTCGAGGTCAAAGATGCAGCTAAATATTCTAGAGTGCACAGGACAGCCCCGTACAACAAAGAATGATCCAGCCTCAAATGTCAATAGTGCCACAGTTGAGAGAATCCTGCTCTGTATGTGGTTGAAGGGAAAAGGTGAGGTCGATCTTTATTATTGTGACCCTTTTCTAACCTCAGGTAATCTTTAATGCTGTTGCTGCCCGTGTTGTTTGACTATCCACTGTGTTAGCCCTTTCACTGTCCTCTGACGTCCTTTGCCTAAGATATGGCTGACGTTCTTACCTTGGCTGCCCAATTCAGAACCAAGGTCGAATTTGTTCTTACCTTGGCTGCCCAATTCAGAACCAAGGTTGGCAATGCGTCTCATCCCTCTTAACCGCTCTTTGGTTTTGTTCCATTCTGAGATCCCCCCTCTTTGAAAGCCTTTTTTCTTCCACAGTCTGGAAACAGCCCATCTGTCAGCTTTCCTCCAGTCCTGCGAAGGGTCTCAGATTCTCAGCACATGTTTAGAAGGCCTGTTGTCTTTGCCACTCTCCCCTTTGCCCCTGCCCTTCACCACATGCCCCTGTCTTAACATTTTAAACATTCTCATCTTCTGTACATCAGCTGGAGAAAAGCTGAGGGCATAGAAATCTGCTCTTTTCCTCAAATCCCACCATTTCCATCCGCTTACTTGCTCCCCATGCCCAGGGCACTTATCCTGAATTGGCACAGGTGGCATCATCCCATTTGTTATGGGGCTAATTGTATTTATTTATTCATTTGCATATACTGGAGGAATCACTTCTCTGCGTTACTAAAGACTTTAAATTCCTAGAAAGCAAAAACAAGCATCCTGTAGTGCTCTTCCACCAACTTGGACACAAAATTCAGAGCTAATTAGATGCTAAAGAAAGGCTTTATGATGAACGAAGGTGATGATAAGTCAGGCTGAAAGGGACTGTAGAAACCCACGAAGCCTGTTCCCCGTGCACCCAGGTGGACTAAATCATCAAAGATAAATGGGGAGCTATCCAATTTTCAAAGATTGCCAGAGAGGAAAATTTCACAACCTATTCCAGCTATTAACTACCCAGTTATAAAATGCTTTCTGCTATCTAACCTAAATCTCCCTCTTAAGGAATCAACATTCTGAAAAAATATAGAGTAATAAATTTTGAAATATGAGTTAAGATTTTCTTTATACCTAAGAAATTTATATACTACCATTTCCCTTCAAGTTAAGAGGATTTTTATTTTTATCTGAAAAAATTGCTAAGCTAGGTCTTCTGGCAAGGGGATTGGGGTTCAGGATAAATGAGTAGCTTGAAAAGACGTTAGAATGTATGAGGTAAGAAAAATGGTTTAATTCTCTCTGTATATTCTCAGTGTTACTGCACAGCTGACTTAGAATGCTGAGAGCTCTTTTAAGATGACTCATATTGGGGTGTTTATTTCCTTGAAGGCATCATCTCTCCTGTATGAAAATGGTGCATTGTATTGTTTCCTTCATAACTTCCTACAGGGCAGCTGTTCAATTATGCAACTTCACAGGGCTGTTCTGTCTACCTCAGCATTACCCCTTTCATCGCAGAAATGAATTTTCAAGATTGGTGCAATTTATTCAGCAAACAAGGGTTGAGCTCCTTTCGTGTGCTCAGGCACCATGTGGGCTAATTATAGAGCCAGAGAAGAAGGTGCTGTCTTGACCTGAAAGGGGCTTCAGTGTGGGGCAGGGGATTTCACCATGTAAATAAAGCTGTTGGGGAATGGCCTGTGAGCTCCACTATAGCAGTATGTGTAAGATACAGTGGGAAACATTTGGTACATGACTTTCTAATAAGTGTACTTTTTTTTGCCTCCTTCAAGAACACATGACTTTGAACCAAGATAAACTGGGTGACAAATCTGGTCTGTGTCACTGTGTAAAAGTTCTTAGCCTCAGAATCTACCCTCACAAATGGAAAGAAATCATATCTGCCTTAAAGATCATTGTGGGGATTAAATCAAATGCAATTAAATGAGATAATATGCTTTAAAAATGCTAAGCAATGCGCCTATTCCTGGGTAGGTACTTAAAAGATATTGTTTCTGTCTTCTCTCTTTGATGATTCAAGGATAGTGTAAGGGACTTTTTTTTTGGGGGGAGGAATCTCCTCCCAGTGTCACAATTACTTTCCTGCATGTGGGGACTCTTCTAAGTCATGAGACCGAGTTAACCCTACCATAGAATCTGATGATGACACAGACCCACCTTTCTTGCAACTAGCAGTGGGGCATGTGGCCAATCAAACACACCAACATCTGTTTTTGAATTAGCAGCTCATGGTTTGGAGAAGCAGGGGCCAAACAGAATCCATTCTGATGACAAGTTATATTGACAGTTGCCATCGGACCTGGTTGTTAGAGGTGTCATTTGCTGCATTTCTTCAGAGGTACCTCAAGTCCAACTGGTGCCAATTTCGGTGTCTGTCCTCAATGGCAGCAGCAGTGGTATCTTTAGTGTCTTGATCTGTGATGTGACTTTTCATGTTGGCCCTGGGGACATTGCCTCCAACCTTGGTTCTCATGATTGTTAACCTAAAAATGAAAGGCCTGTGAAAGTGAGAGGCAACAAGCATTTATTTGAGATCAAAGAATAACTATTTTGGAAGCACTGATTCGGGTAGAAGCCCAAATAGTGTTCTTATTAGGAGGCAAAGGCAATTGATGTTTATGAGAAAGGGAAGTTAAACAATTATATCACTAGAAGGAAGACATTTCTGTGGGTGCAGGTAACAGGACATAGTGATGTTAATTTTGAACAGTGGTTTTAATTTTCAGTCCAGTAGTCATAATGACTGCTTTCTTGTTATCTTTATAAACAGTTCTTTGGGGCACAATGTTGCTTAGGCCCAATTCAAAGGTTATTTTGCCTCTTTTCTAATATTCCAAAGGTTTGAGGCATAAGACACGCAAGGCAATTCTGCAATGGCAGCCCTGGCTCCATTTTAAAGTGGCTCTGTTTGTTATTTTTTGACATGACCTTCATGAACAGCATTCATGAATAACCACTTTTCCTGTAATTAATTCCTCTTGAGCTTGTATTATCCACATTCTGTTGCTCAAATTTGAACTTTTGACTGATAAAAATATTGTTATAAATATTATGAGTTTGTTTGGTTTTGCTACACTGATGTCTCATACGCTATCAAAGCAGGAGAGACAGTTCACCTCTACATTAAATAGACCCTTATAATGGTCCCTTTTCAATTAGTTTGCATCTTTTGTTTTTAAACCTTTCTACATCTTCCTTTATTGTGGCATGCCATTTCTTATTAGAAAAATAACAGTGTTTCAGACTTTCCATTCTTTTGATGCTACATCTACGTGGCAGGGAGATATACCTTGTAGAATTGCCAAAATCTATAATGCCATATGCAGAGAGAAAACAATTCTGACTTTCTGTTTTTGGCATTAAAAAAAAAAACCTCACTCTTCTTCATTAACATTCTATTTTAGAACATGACTATTAAGCCTCAGGGCTCTTTAGTGTAGATAGAAACTTAACAATATTTTAAACAAGGCTGAGAAATAGAAAAAGGGAGTACCTCTTTTAATTAAAAAACAACAACAACAACAACAACAACAAAAAGCGAGCAAGCAAAAACAAATCTCCCAGGTTCTTGTTCCAGCATTGGCAGTGTAGCTTGTATCATATTAAATATCACTGAAGTAAACATTTTGCTGGTAACAATTATAAACTCAGAATTATAAACTGTTAAAACAATTGTTTGAAAGCTGTTTGGAGAACAACAAAAGCAAGCAGAAACCACAGGAGATAAGACCCTTGGAAAAGAGCACGTTAGGTGAGATCCACATTTACCTGGCTCTTCCACTGAGGGTGACACAGTGGGACAGAGCTCAAGCAGCCGTGGCATTCTAATTATGCAGAGCAGACTCAGAGGTTAGAGTTCAGGGCTGCCGAAATGCCTGGAAATTGAGGAGGAATTCTGGAACTGGGAAACCACAAAATCTATTAGGTTGGTGCAAAAGTAATTGCGGTTTAAAGGATTAAGAATAAATGCAAAAACTGCAATTACTTTTGCACCAACCTAATACATACAAATTCCTAGTTGACTCCTAAACTGTGCCTATGCGGGTGTGGCTCCAAGGAACACAGCAGAAAACAGTAGTTGGGAATGTAAAGACATGAGACTTTACCAGCTGCCTGGTGATGGGAAACCAGATTGGAGTGACAGTCCTGACAAGTGGAAGGAGTTTGGTAAACACGTCAAGGTTTTCATCGGAGCCTCAGAGTCACCATGTTTCAGGAATAGTGATGACAGTGTCCCAGGAATGAGAGCTATGCCCTTGAAATAAGGACAAAACTGAAATAGACCTAGTCTAAGAGGATCTAAAAGCCACACCTCCACAGAATTAGCATGACCCTCTAGTAATATAATTGCTTGCTACTATGACAAAAATCAACACTTTTCAGAGGTAGATAACAGAATCTAGATTGTACCATTTCCCCGAAAATAAGACCTAGCTGGACAATCAGCTCTGATGCATCTTTTGGAACAAAAATTAATATAAGATCCGGTATTATAGTAAAATAAGACTGGGTATTATATTATACTATATTATATTATACCCGGTCTTATGTTATAGTAAAATAAGACTGGGTCTTATATTAATTTTTGCTCCAAAAGACGCACTACAGCTGATTGTCCAAGTAGGTCTTATTTTCGGGGAAACATGGTATGTATACAACATATCATCAGTAATGTCCAGTACATAATTACAAATTGCTAGACATATAAGAGGCAGTGAAATAATCAAGAAAGGAAATAGTCAATTGCTGAAGGTTCGCATATCACCCAGATGTTGGAATTAGCAGACAAAGACTTTAAAATAGTGGAATGTGTTTAAAAATTTGTAGGAAAAGTTGGCTATAATGAGACAAAGCTTAGAAATTTTGGGAGAATGAAGGAAACTCTTAAAAAAACATCCTAGTACAGAAAAATTAAAATCATATCCTTGGTATCCTGTTCATTTTGGTATCCTTTCCAATTCCTTTATGCCAAATATAGTTGTGTTTTGCATAGCTGATTATTAGTAATTTTTAATAGATAAATTTCTTTAAATCCATCAATTTGGTTTTTCTCCTTCAAGTCATATAAAAATCAGCAGATTAAACTGTACTATATTATAATAAAAGATTGCAGTAAATTAGTATATCTAAGTAAGTTTTGAATACTGTGGAACAAATTATTTATATAAAGCCATCCTACCCAATTAAATAAAATGATCTCTTGCATTTATTACCTATATTTAAACTGTAAAGAATAAAACTCTGGAAAAATTCTATGTGGGAAATCTTTGGATAAATTATGAAATAACTGGAAGAAACTGCAATAATGATTTTGAATTACAATAGCATGGTTCCATCTATTTAGAATCAAGTAACTGAAATAAGTTGGCCTTCAATAAGCTGTTTAATTTGTAGGTTTTAATTATTGAATGTAGAAACTATTCGTGAGAGTAAGGATCACAAAAGCTAACATAATTAACCTCTAATGGACTTTTCACTTTTTAAATTGGTGTAGTTACTGAAGTATTTTGTTTCAGCACTTGTGTGAATCAGTCCAGTGTATCTTGAATTAAGTTATAAATGAATTATTTCCAATCATGCAATATTCCCTTAATAATCTACAATATAGTACAGGGCATTTTTAGTCTGGAGTTCGTAAAACTAGGAGTTTACATCTCCATGTATTTTTTTATTTTATTTTACAGAGTAATGTACTAAAAAGTATAATTTTTTTGATTAACTTTTTTTGCCACTTTTCATGTTGGATATTTGAAAAGGTAAACCAAAAATCGGTACCACATATTAACTTCACATCATACAAGTAATAAATAACTGCAGAACCAAAAATTTATTTAGGAAATCATAATAATGAGAAACTGAAATCATCTATAAGCAAGGAGTTTAGACATTCTATAGTCACATCTCTATATATTACACATAACTCGTTTTTTCTTTTTTAGTACTTCCCCAGTTAAGCCATTTGAAAACCCTTGCTTCAGTGTGATGGATGGGAGTGGTGGGTGGGAATGGGTGGGTCTGTGAACCCCTTGAATGTTTGCAAAAATTTATCTATTTGTAACATTGGTCATTTTCTGGGAAAAGACCATTGATTATCAATTCTGTCCTCGATTCCAAAATGATAAGAATCCCTACTGATAATAGTCTTCTTCAGTTATTGACAATCACAAATCTTTTCCATTTCCTCATTCTCCTAACTTTTAGTAATTGACAAGAGAAGTCAGTATAAAGGGCTATTCATTTGGTCATTTCTGAGACTCTTTTGACTTCTAAGAAGTGAGATGAATCTGTTTAGTATCAGATGTTACTATTGTAATTGATGTAAATTATGAAAGCGACCACCATGTTTTCATAGATTCCACTTAAGTGAGAATTGCTTGGTTTTCTTTCTCTGACAGTGCCTTCATAAATAATTATTGACACTGTGACTTTCAGCATATCAATGTATTTATGGCCTATTTTATTTAAGGAAAAATTAAAAATTCTTCCTAAATACGTGCACAAAACAACAATACAATGTAAAGTGAGAAAAGCAAGTGAACAAGAAATGCAGATAAAAAAAGATAAAAAGCCAAGTATTAATACATAAAACATGTGCCTCAAGCTACTTCACTTTTGCTAGACACACAGTTCAGAATTGGACCAATGTTCCTTGTATTCAGGGCAAACGGGAAATTAGTTAAGTTAGGGAAGAATGCAGGTCAACAAAACTAGCTTGAACCAGCAAAAGGTAGCTTGACTGACTCCAGCCAGCTTGGGCTAGCTCAAACCAGTATGAGGAGGTTAGGCATGCCCCGAGTTATGCATCCTTCCTACCGTATGAAAAGAAGACCTAGCCGGACCATCAGCTCTAATGCATCTTTTGGAGCAAAAATTAATATAAGACCCAGTCTTATTTTACTATAAGACCAGGTATAATATAATATAATATAATATAATATAATATAATATAATATAATATAATATAATATAATATAATATAATATAATATATAATATAATATAATGCAATATAATATAATATAATGTAATACCGGGTCTTATTTTACTATAATGTAAGACCGGGTCTTATATTAATTTTTGCTCCAAAACATGCATTAGATCTGATGGCTCAGCTAGGTCTTATTTTTGGGGAAACACGGTAGGATTGTGGAGTGGATGTATCATGAGCTCTCCTGGCATACAACAATGGAGCACAGCTATCTTCTCCTTCAGGAGCCCCAGGAGTCAATTCCACCCACTTCTCTCCTCCCACTTCCCTCTACTGTCTCACCAGTGTTGTGTCCCTCCCTCCTTTCCAGTTTCCTTTCTGTAAATATTTCCGGAATCCTTCCTTGATGCCAGATTCTCTGCTGGGCACGGTGGGGTATAGCACAGTGAGAAAGTGAGGGCCCCTGGAAGCTGACGGTCTTCTTGAGAAGTCAGGAGTGACATGCAGTGTGAAAAGTGATCTCCTAAGGGGGGGCAAAGAGTACTGGCGATCTGCCTTCTTGTGGTCCCAGGTTTCTTTGTAAATTATTGGAATATTTGGCAAAGAGAAATCCACGTATTTGAGGGACTTTACATTTGCATTGACTGATACTGCGGGAGCCTGAAATAACCCCCAATTTCAATATGTCCCAAGAATCTGTGCGGTATGTGCTTGAAAGGAAGGCTTTCTGAAGGGACAGAAAGGGTAGACAAGGATGTCCTCATCTTTCCTAAAAGACAAGGGGGTGTAGCTTCTGAACACACATTAATAAAGAGCTTGGCGGTTCTCCCAGTGAGCACAGTTTGAAGTTCTGGAGACTGCAGGCAATCATCGTGTGTCACTGTTGGAAACCGTCACTTACTCACTCACTCACTCACTCACTCACTCACTCACTCACTCACTCACTCAAAAAGGGGGGAAATAAAACCAGACAACCTGCAGTTGAATTTAGATGTATGAGAAAGTGACAGCCTTAACATTCGACAAATTTAAAGAGACAACATTCAACGGTAAGTTATATTTTAAAATACCAAACACTGAAATGTTAGACTTTCAGAAATATGAAGGTTTTAAAATGTCAACAGTAGGCATTTAAAGAAATTCTGCAGATAGGATTTCAAAGTGACAAAATGAAATAGAATATCTCACTGAAAGGTACTTTTGTCGAAATAAAACAGCGTTTGATTTCAGTGGGGATTAGCTCATTGCTCTGGCATTTATTTTACATTCTCAGCAAGGACCCAGGAGAGAACATCTCCATGTAATATGACAGAGTTAGAGTGATTGGCATTTTTGTAGTTCACATTGAAAGGACTGGATCAACCAAGATAATCGTGCTGGTTGCTTGATCCTCTGGCTATAACCGATGTGTCTTTGATAAGCAACTTGGTGAGGAGCTCTGGTAAGAAATGGGAGAACGTCAGATTGGGCAAAACAGTGCGTATCTTCCCTAGACGTGAACTGTGTGTCCAGCTCCCTCTCGCTCTAGTTGTCAAATGCTCTCCCCTCCCTTTTGCTCCACTTGGCTTGGAGATCTGTTTACCAGCCTGTGAGCTCTTTGATGTCGGAGGGAAGCCTCTGAATGAGGATTATGTACAGGAACTTTGCTTTTAAGTAAGTTTGTATTTAGTTTATTAAAGTTATACTTGCACAAATCTTAGGTTTTTTTGTGTTTTGAAGTTCAGTGAATAAATCTTATTCTTTTTTTAAATCTAGTAGAATAAGGACATTCACCTTTGCATTTTCTTTGTCTAATATTTAATTAATTCATGTCAAACAAATGATACTTATTTCAATAATCACACCCATTTTTGAAAGTGGTTAATTAAATTATCTTAAATATTTTACACTGCAGTTATGCATTTAATATATCTTCCTTTGAAGTGTTTCCAGTGACTGACAGAACAACTCAATGTGCAAACTGTCAAAAGCTTTTGCAACATTTAAAAGTACTCTTATAAATATGATAAATTAAACTTATAAAGTAAACAAGCTCTGTGAAATGTTCTAATTCTGTTTAAAAATATGATCAATTTTCTTAGTCCTTTCAGCTTAAGTTGGCAAGACTAATTTCTTAAATCACTTGTATAACAAACAGATTGTTCATAAAATTTACTGAAAAATACTAATTCTATGGGCTTGTGTCATTTCAATTGTTTACTTAATTTTAAATATTCTCAATGTTGAAAAGACAGTTACCATTGTGGCAGAAACTTCCAGTCCCAACCCGATATCCATTTTTTCCTTTTCTGTATAACAGGCATTGTCAACTTTTTCTGTAAAAGGCCAGATAGTAAATATTTTGTCTTTGTGGAACACGTATGGTCTCTGTCATGTATTCGTCTTTAAAAAAAAACCAGACACTTAAAAATGTCAAAATACATTCTTATCCCTCTGGCTATTGAAAAAATAGTAGTCAGTGGGCTGAACTTCATCTGTGACTTGTAGTTTGTTGACTTACCTGTGTTCTATAATTGAAAAATCCTTTGATTTTGTTTTTTTAATTTTAAGAGGGGCACATTTTCCAGATTTCCTGTAGCTAGGCGACCATAAGACTAATTTCTGTCCTCTTTCCCTTGGAATGGATTGTAGGCCTCGTGGTGCATAGCCTTGAACCTGTGGTCAAGGACAGCACTGTGGAGATGGCGGAGTATCAAGACAAAAGGAGACTGAACTCCGTGGCTCTGCGGATGCCATAACACTCACGACAAAAAGGGAGCAGAGCTGACATTCCAGGCTAGACTTTTATGTGAGAGAACGTCTTGATTAAGTCACTGTAACCTGAAGGCAAATCTATTTCTTAACTAATCCACTTTCTAAGGGGACAGATTTCATAACTCAGGGGATCTCAGGTTAGTGAGTCAAAAATTCATAACTACTTTATAGTTGTCATTAAAATGAACTAATTCTTTAGTAATTGCTAATTGCTTTCATCTTTTCCTCATTGTCATGATAAATTCTTGCACCTGTCACCCAGGTCTACAGACATTCTAATGCCATTCCATTGGATTTTGCAATTCATAGTTGGTTAGGAAGGCCAGTGATATTGTTTTGGTGCCTTGTTTTGTGTTTTGTTGTTTGACTGGTGTCTCCTAAGGAGGCAGGGCTGTATTGCAAACTGTGACCTGAGGCATGAAGGAACTTTACTCCTAAGGCTCTGTGTCAGGTCTCCCTCAGGACCTTCTTCCTGAGACCCAGTGCCTAACTGGTATCATCATGGTGACAGCTACCTTTCTTCCTGGTTTCTGTGTTTCTGGGCCTCAGTTGTGAGAACTTGTTCTGACTTCTCAGGTTTTAGAGCTCTAGCTTATGTTTGCTCCTCTCCCTCCCAAGTAGAATCCACCCGTAGTCTTTATTCTGGGATATGGTCCCCTTTAAGATGACGTACCTGGCACATCGTAGAGACTTAATAAAAGTCAATTCTCTTATTTCCCATGCTTTTGAAAACTAGAATAAAGCCATAACTTTTGGTGGCATTTCTAATTGTTGCCCTTAAAAAATAAAATTGTAGAATATAAATGCATTTTGCCTGAATTAATTGGTCTCTTAAAATTCGATGGATGGGTAGAAAGTGTCTAGAATTTGTGGAAAATATATTATGAAGAAGCTGGGACATAATTTTCCTCAAAAGAGGCATTGATCTCCTGAGAATTCTTTCCTTGAGTGGCTCAATTTTTGTTATAACCACTAAATGCCAGATGGGAATTTAATGATTTTTGTCTGATAGATGTTTTTCAGTTGAGGTTCTTGTTGGATGAGTATTGGCCTACTGAATACCTTGAAAAATGGCTTGTATCTCAATTTTAAGAGTGTGGACTTTACATATTTAGAGAAACTTTCATGTATTTCTTTTTACCTACAATCTTGAAATGCTTTGCTTTATCTGTAAAATGAGAAAAGATAAAAATATACGGTTTAACCAAATTCTGCTAAAATGACTTCTTATATTATTTATGAAACTGGAAGTAGCTTAAATGTTGGGCCTCAGTTATTTGTTTCATCGATTATCCTTAAAACCTCTGTCTTACTCAGGTATATATTGAAGACTGCATTTCTCTTGGTACATTTATTTGACTTATCTTTGGGCCATATCCTAAAAAATTTCATCAAAAGTGGAGTCAAATATTTATTGAGAATCTGTAGCTATTTTGTTTTTGAATACTGAAATTTAAGGGTATATTATAACACATATTTAAATTTTCCTATGTTGTCATGTTATATTAAGTTCTTTATCATTAAGTAAGAAGTTAATTAAAAATAAAAACTTTTTAGCAGTGTGAGTGGTTGAAGTTTTTCTCTATATACACATATGTAGTTTTTCTTGGCAACTGGCATTTTTAAAGTAGATCACTCCTTGTTATTGACCTTTAAAAATAGCAAATGAGTTTGCCCAAGAAATGCAAGCTTAATGCAGTAAAACACTCTCTTGCCATTGAGTAAACGTAACATTTGTCTTTTAAAATCTTGTGTCACTTAGCATTACAAGATCCTCAGTTCCAGACTAGGAAGAAGTTGAAACTTAGTACTCAAACTTGATTTATGCATATTTATTTATTTGTTATGATTTATACCCTATGGTAGATCAACTTACTATTGACCAATGAAACATGGCTAAAGACACAATATAAAATTTATTGTTTGTTGGCAAAACAAATTAAGAGTCAACAGAGACCTCTGGGCTAAGAGTAATTTGGGGAAACAAAAGGGCTCTATAACACAAACACCACAGAATTATTTTGTCACCTTTTACGTAGAACATGCCATACTAGATGCCACTCCTAAAGTCTTTGTTTCTTGTGAACTGATTTCTGCATCTTTGGGTCTCCTGTGGCAATGCCCATCTACAGTAATGAGTAGATGGAACAGTAAGCATCCTTTCAAAGTCCTTATAAAAGCAAGCTTAATTTTATGAGAAAATGCCAAAGGGATCATGTTTAAGTAAAAAAAGTGATAAATATATAAATCTGTGACATAATTTTGTTATATATAATTTGTATTTCTGATTCCTTTATGCATAGTCATCATAAAATAAAATATTATTTAATGTGTAATTATACATAAATTAATATTTGCAGTTAAAATATTTTCCCGCTTGATATATATGTTTATGTATATGTGCATATTTTTGCATGTGTGTATATGTGTGTGTGTGTATAGTCAGAAGAGAAATAGTACAACACTATGTCAAGTTGAACAATATAAAATTGCTGCAAGTCAACCTTTTTTTGACCCACAAAAATGACAATTTTATGTGGTTCAAGAAAATATTGTTGCTCTTTCTGAGTAGTGAGACTACATGAGATTTTTCTCAGCATAGTTTGTTTCTTTTGCTTTATAATGCATAGTTTTTATGAGGTGTATTTCTCATCAGGAAGAAACCTCCGAGACAGTTGTTCAATGAAACCTACAAGGCAACCCTCCTTTTCTTGCTCTGTGATTCTGCCAGCTTCCTTCCCATCCTGGTTAGCCTCTTTCTAGGCACCAGGGCTAATGGTCTCTCCACTTGTCTATCTTGTTGCACAGTCCCTTTTTATGCCTTATTTCTCATATTTGTCTCTTCTCTGTTTCTGTAGTTTCTCCCCTAATTAACCACAATAAAAATAGTAGCAGCCATTTACATGGTGCTTACTATTTGCCAGCACTGTTCTAAGACCTGTACATGTCATACACCCCTCACAGTGATCTAAGGGGTAGATAATATCATCTCCCGTTTTAAGATGAGATGAGGAAACGACGGCACAGACTGGTTAAGTGGCTTGCCAAGAATATGGATCTATAGGCCCTTTGCTTAAGTACCCAGCCATCCTGCTCTCTAGGTACCTTATTTTGCCTCCAAAGTAGTTTCTGCGAATTCTAGAGTACACAGCCACATTTCTGCCCTGGGACTAACATCAGCTTTCTTCCTTTGCCTAGAATAGGAGTCAGTAAAGTACATCCTTTGGACCAGATCTGTCACACTCTCCTCCCCACCAGGCCTATTTTTGTGAATAAAGTTTTGTTGGAACACAGTTACACCAGTTCATTTGCATATTACCCGGCTGCTTTCTTTCTACAACAGTAGAGTTAAGTAGTTGTAACCCAGATGATACAATCTGCAAATCCTCAAATATTTAGTGTCTAGCCTTTTAAAGATAAAGTTTGCTGACCCCTGGCCAAGAATAGTTTCTGTATCCAACTATTCCGGTTACGTGCTATGGCTGTGTAGCCAGTTACTCCAAATCTTAGTGGTGTAAAATGACCATGTGTCACTCTCACAGGTACTGTGCGTCACGAATTCCAGTGGGGCACGGCATTTCTTTTCCATAATATCAGGTACCTGGACTGAGAAGATTTAAAGAGGTGAGGACTCCACAGGCATCACTGCCTATAGCTCTGCTTGGTCTCGCTCCATGGTCTGTCCAGCATGGCAGCTTGAGGCATCAGACTTCTAACATATCAGCTCCAGCTTCTCAGTGTGTGTGTGTGTAGAGAGAGAGAGAGAGAGAGAATGAGAGAGAGGAGAACAGAAGCAGTCGCACCTTTTCGGACTAGCCTCCTATGTTACAGTGTCACTTCTACTATGGTCTGTTGGTCACGATAGCCACAAAGCCTCCCAGGTTCAAGCAGAGGGAACACAAGCCTCACCTCTCTGTGGAAAAGTGTCAGTGTCAAATTGTAAGAAGCATATGTGGGGTGGAATATATAGTAGTATGACTCTGTCTGGAATATGAGTCTACCACCCCCACCCACCCACCTGTCTTTAACTCTAGACTTCTTACTCTCTCCAAGGACCCTAACTGGGAACTCACTTAGGGTCCCAGGCTAACAGACATTCTACCTCATCACGGACACCTTTGCTCATCATCATGTCTGGAAGTGACATCCATCTCTCTTGTTTCCCCATCCTCTGTCAGTGGAAGACACCTGCAATATTGTGAATAGATCATTCAGATGACCAACAAATATTTTTCACATATTTGGTCTTTGTCCATGGTTCCTGGCTCACAGCTCCCAAAACTGTTGGAATTTCCTGAGTTGTAAGAGCAATGGGAACATCTTTTGTTATAATATTTACTCTTTTGTCCTCAGTTCTTAAAATCCCTCCAGAGCCATAAAGGTGAAGTGGGTATATTGTTGTTGCTAACAAGCTCCTTTCCACCACAGCTAGGTTTATGTTAATGGGTGACTTTGGAGAGCTCCTAAGGAAAGGGGTGGGTTGCCAGGGGAACCAACCTTGATTAGAGATTTGGAACTTTCAGTCCCACCTCCTGATTTCTGTGGAGGGGAAAGGGGCTGGATGTTGAATCAGTCACTAATGGCCAATGATTTAGTCAGCCATGCCTGTGTAATGAAGCCTCCATTAAAACTCAGAAGATCGGGGTTTGGAGAGTTTCCGGTTTGGGGAACAGGCGGAGGTTTGGGGAGAGTGGACACCTGGAGAGGGCATGGAAGCTCCATGCCCCTTCCCACATACCTTGCCCTATGTGTCTCTTCCATGGGGCTGTTTCTGAGCTATAGCTTTTTATAATAAGGCAGTAATCTTGCAAGTAACGTGTTTCTCTGAGTTCTGTGAGCTGCTCTAGCAAATGAATCAAACCCAAGGAAAGCGTGGAAATTTCTGATGTATAGCCAGTTGTTGACAAGGACAGGTGACATCCTGAGCTTGCAACTTGCATTTGAAGTGGTGGTTTGTGTGTGGTGAGGTGCAGTCTTCTGGTACTGAGACCTTAACTTGTGGGATCTGATGCTATCTCCAGGTTGATAGTGTCAGAATTGAGTTGAATTGTAGGACACCCAGCTCGTGCTGGAGAATTGCTCGTTGGTGTGGGGAAATCCTCCCCCCGCCCTCATGTTGAAATTGCATCCCAGTACCCTAATAACATCACATTCTTAATGTAAGCCCAGGATTCCTCCCAGCATTTAGCCCTGTGTTTTTCTTTTATGTGTGTTACAATAAATCTGCTTGTTTTTCTGAATCTGAAAGTGTCTTTCTTTCCTTCCTGTGCCTAAGCAAAACCCCTGCTCTGCCCTAGGTTTAAAATCTTTATTACCCCTCTCTGGGGCCTGCAGAATTTCTATATAAAAGGGATGCAAATGGCAGTCTTGGACGATGTGAAATGTATTTATGATAGGAGGGGACCAGAAGACCTGGGTTGAAGCTGAATGTATATCAGTATTTCACACACAACTAAAACAAGTCAATGGATATTACTAGAGGAATTGTGGGTAGTAGGGTTGATGTCTTTGTGTCATCCTTTGGTTCTGCCACTGACTTTCTTATTTTTGGACTACCCTCTTTACCAGGTCTAATTTTTCATTGTCTTTGGAAAGTAAGTTTCTGAAGGATTGCTTTGAGATTTACCAAAAGAAAGGGAAGGGTAAAAAGAAAGTTAGAAAAGCAGATCATAAACACTGGTTGGTCTTCAATCCAAGCCTGTTAATAATCGTGGGTAATAGGAAAAGAAACTTTCCTTTGATGTTTCAATGAGTTCATTTCTTTAATGAAAAGTAGGAAATAACAGTTTTGATGACCCACCACATAGGTTCTTGGGGTAATAAGCTTGATATTCGTAATTGGCAAACTGGATAGTCATTCTAATTTATCTCAGGAAATAATATTTTGGTGGTGTCTTTTTTCCACCTTATAAAATTTTTCCAAACCTTATAAAATTTTCCACCTAAATCAGGGGTCAACAAACTATGGCCCGCGGGCCAAATCGAATCCTCTACCTGTTTTGTAAATAACTTTTTTTTTAACATTCCAAAATTAAGCTTATTTAAAAACAAAAACAGAAAGGTAGGTGTATCAAACTGCTGTAATGACATTTACCATCTCAACAAGGAAAAAGATTATTTATATCTCAGCCTTATAGTAGCTCCAGTTTTTCAGATTGGGAACAAAGGTAGCAAGACATAAATATTGTTAATAAACACAGGGAGACGATCTTGTAACTAAGAGAACAGAATATATGTAGTTTCATCTTAAAAGGCCTGTGTCCTAACTGTAAATAAAGTTTTAGTAGGGCTCAGTGTTGCCTATTCGTTTGCATTTTGCCTCTGGCTGCTTTCTAACTACAGCAACTGGACTGAGTAGTTGAGGGAAGTCATAGGATCTACAAAGAGAAATATTTACTTTCTGGACTTTTATAGAAAGTTTGCCGACCCAAAGCATATGTTGCCATTTAAACTAATTTTCAGATCTCTTTTTCCATTTAGATGTCAGATAATATAGTGAATTGATCACATGGCAAATTTTAGTGGAGATATATTTAACTTGACACGGAATTAATTATTTAGTCAACATACAGGTGTCAGGAGAAACCAAAATACCTCTTCCTTTTGGTACTTGTCTGATTGAACCTGAGAAATAAGCTCTCAAAAAAAAAAAGGATTTTAGTTATAAGTATACATTAACATCCTTAATTTTTAAAACATCTGAAAAGAATTGATGGAAAAAAGGTCAGGACAAGAAGGTATGGATCTATCAGGTGATCTCTTCAGAAAAAGCAATTAAGATTCACGACATTCTATTACTGTACAATGATATTTGGTTAAAAGAAATTTTTGTAAAGATTTCCAGTGACTTTCAAAAATGGTTGCAGTAGTGAAACTCTTGACTGAAGCAACAGCCTGTTAGGTGGCAGAGAGCTCTGCGGAATGTGATGGGAGGAATCTGCATTCAGTCCTGGGTGACAGGAACCAGAAACTCACCTGTGAACTGTTGTGCACCATTGGGGTGAACGGTACTTACAAGTAAAAGCCGGTCTAATCAAAGAATACAAACTTGTCTGAGGATTTAGTTGTGGGAGTTTATAGAATTCATAATCAGGGTTCATATATCTCTGTTGAATTTTTTTCTCTACTTTTAGCACAACCCACCCTCTCCCCAAATTGCAAAGAGGGAATAAGTCAGCTCCAAAAATAACAAAATGGTAGAGGTGACTTTAATTAAAGGCTTTTGAGGATGGTAATTATGACTGTCAAAATTTCATGAAGGTATTAGGAGCCTGAGAGATGAGCTAGACCCGAGTTTTGGAGCTCTGCTCCGGGGTCTGTGGTTCCGTGGGCTCTATGGGCGCCCCCTCAAGAGCCTGTGGAGTTGGAGGCCTAGGGAATGGTTCAGTGCTGTTCCCTCTCTCCTTCCTACTAGCACACACATGCTTTGTTTTCTAGGTACTGCCTTACACATAAGCTTTGCTGTATGATGAGTTTTTAGTGAACTGTTTTGAAACCTCTTCAAATTTTGCATATGAAGAAACTGAAGCTACCATAATTTGCATGTCTTCACTTCCGCTGTACGTTGAATTATAATAGAACTACGATTAGAGTCTAGCTCTCCTGTGCTCAGTCAAGAGCTTTTTTCCCTGTGATTCTATAACGAACAGCAGACTATCATGCCTTAATGCACTGAGACAAAGGGTAAACCTCTGTATTTTTATTTTATTTTAATTAAAAAATTTTAATTATAATTGACATACAGTATTACATATTTCAGGTGTATAACATAGTGATTAGACATGTATATAACTTAACACAGTGATCATCACAATAAGTCTAGGACCCATCTGACAGCATATATGGTTATTACGATATTATTGACTAATCCCTATGCTGTATATTACATGCCTGTGACTCATTTAAACCTCTATATTTTTAATATCCTTAGGGTTAGAGTTTAGTATTTGTCAGCTATTGTGACTTTTGTCATCACTCTATAATTATTCTCAAATTTTTGTATGTATAAGAATCACCTGGGGAACTCATTAAAAAATCAGTTTCCCATTTATCCTTCCTGTGGTGGAATATCTGTATTTGAATCAAACATCCTAGATGCTTCTGACGTGACGGCACATGTAGTATGGCTAAAAAAAATACTGTCTTAAAGTTTTATAGTTGGATCCTGAAGGTTGCTAGTACAAGCATTATTAGTAGTTTCTTGGTACCATGCCCTCTATTAAGGCAAACTATTACAAAGAAGATGTTGTTAGCATATTAGGCTATGCTGCAGTAGCAGCCAACCCCATTGCAGTGGTACCTCGGCTTTCAAACGTAATCTGTTGTGGAAGACTGTTCGAGTTCTGAAACGTTGGAAAACAGCCGACAGCTAGGCCTCAGGATCTTGCACTCAGGGGAAGCTGCGTGACATGTTCGATTTCCAAGGAATGTTCGAAAGCTGAAGCATTTACTTCTGGGTTTACAGCATGCATAAACCGAAATGTTTGTCAACAGAGGTGTTCGAAAACCGAGGTACTAGTGTATTGGTATTCTACAGGGACTGCTTCTAACTCACAACTCTGTCATCAGAAACATGTGGGTGCAAAGTGTCCATAGCAGGGGAGGAGGGATGTAAAATCATACCTGATCAACTTTTTATTAAATTATAACAAACAGAGAGAGAGATGCACAATTATGAGTGTGTAGCTTAATGAATTTTTACAACTGAGCACACTGTTAAAATCAGCACCCAGATCAAGAAACATAATATACAAAAAACCTTGTGTGTCCTTTCTCAGTTTTTAGCCATCCCCATCCCCAGTGTCAGTAATATGCAGGATTTTTTTGAGTTCAGCTTTAGAAGTAGCTTATTTGTCTTCCACTGCATTCCATTGACTTGGATCCCCATCTAACTGCAAGGGGTAATGGGAAAACGAGTCTTTCTTTGTTCCCAGGAAATGAATAATTTCGGTTAACATATAATAGTTTCTCCATTACAGTTAAGATTATGACCTAGAATGTAATCTCATGGTCCAAATAATGATACTTTCTATGCTTTTCTGTGGGTATGGCAGATTAAGTAAAAACGTGCATGCATTCTAATTTAATTATTCTTTTTCCTTTTTCTTTAGAAACTAAATTCACTCCCAAATCACTACATATTTATAGTAATGATTCCTTGAATGCTTTTATATGGAGTTGTAGATGGCTGGTAATTTAGAACAAGATGGAAAGAATGTAAACTTCTAAGGAAAATTTAATTTTCAAACATGCCCTGAGCACCAATTCAATTTCATAGGAATGAGCATTAATCCTTGTGGGTTCTGGGCTCCTGAAGAATGTCCAGGTGTGCACTAGATGGGTCTTTGTTTAGATCACAATATGAATTTTCCACTTTTCTTTCTTAGCCATAGCTCTCACATTTGAAACTGGTAGTTATCTTTCCAATTTTTGTGAAAACCCTAAGCTCATTCATTAAATACTTGATGGTCAGCTGTGTTGTTTCACATAGAAGTGGTTTGTTCCTTTTTATTGCTTAGTATTATTGTATTGTGGTTATGCACCATATTTTGTTTATTCATTCACCAGATACTGGGCATTTCGGTGATTTCCAGTGATTAGCTATTACAAATAAAGTTGCTATTTACATGTTCATGAAGTCTTTGTGTAGACATACATTTGTATTTCTCTTCAGTAAATAAATAGAAGTGGAATTGTTAGGTCATATAGAAATCGTATGTTTAATGTTTTAAGAAACTGGCAAACTTTTCCAAAGCGGCTCCCATTTTACATTTCTACCAGTTGTGTCTGCGAGTTCCGGTTTCTCAGTATCCTTGACGATTCTCATTATCTGTCTTTGATTGTGGCCATTCTAGTGGGTATGAAGTGGTTTTCATTGTGTAATTTTCCATTTCCCTGATGACTAATGATGCTGAGCATCTTTTCAAATGCTTATTTTCCATTTGCATATCTTCTTTGGTTAAGTGTCTTTTCAAAATTTTTGCTCATTTTCCTTCATTTATTTTGCAAACATTTTTAAAACATTACACAATTTTATGGTTTCGTGCAGGGTTTTGGGTACTCTTGGCATTTTGGATCATACTTGGCCGTGGGAGGGCTGTCCTCTGTATTGTAGGATGTTTAGCACCATCCCTGACTTCTATCTAGCACATACAAGTAGCATACCCGTGTCATGACAACCCAAAATGTCCCCAGATATTGCCAAGTGTTGTTTGGGGTACAGAGTTGCCCCTACTTGACTTGAGAACTACTGGTTAGGAAGTTGATATAGAGTCAAAAAAAAAAAAAAGTAAAGCTCAAAGTGATGTGGTAAAAGTGGAACTTAACTTGGGTATTTTAAGCGAATAGAATTTAGAAAGGTAGGAAGAAGAGGGAAGATTTCAGGTAAAATATTTACTTTTATAAAGTAAATTTTGCTGCTAAAACAGTTTTGCAATGCAGAGATTTAAGACAAGCATTATATCCTGCTTTCCTCCCATTCTGAGAACAATGTAGTTACCTTCCTTTTGTTTCCTTCTGATCTTTTTCCAGAAGTCTCTGTTGGTAAGTGGGCACTACACATACCTTTTGTTTGACGTTTAGTTTGGCTCTGATTATGTGCTCTTTGAGACCAATCTTTAAGTGTGCTCCTCTGTTCAGACAGTTATTAATTTTCTTAACGTGGAATTTCTTTCCTACAATGAATATCTGTGAATGATATTCCTGGGATAAAGGACATAACTTTTTTCATGGGTTTTAATATGTACCATCTCTTTGTTTTCTAAATTTGTACCAGTTAGGAAATGTCCATTTCCAATTTGTACAAGGCCTGTTGTACCAAAGACAGTCTTTGAATAAACCCTTCTTTCTCTACATCTTGAGAAGGACCTGTGCCAGTTTCTAAGCCTCTAATAGTAATGGTCTAACACTTCTCCTTTCTTAAAAATCCTATATATGAAACAAACAATATGCTATGTCAAAATTCCTGCACTAAGTGAAATCCTCATGACAAAGATTTGAAGTATGGAAAGATAGGAAATGAGTTCAAAAAGATAAATCTGCTTGTGCACTGAGAAAGGGTAGTACTTTATGTAAGAAAGCCTCCTTAAGTAAACATTTGATGGAAGGAATAAAATCTTACTTGAACGTAAATCTTTTTTATTAACAGCAGAGTCATGTGTATAAGTGAGCACTAATGTACCCGAGGGAAGAGGAAATAGGGGGAGTGATTATGGTACACAAGATGAGGGCAGAACTGTGTCAGCATTCATCAGACATTGGTCCCCAGTTGTTTAACCAACAATAAGGAAAGATAGATGGCCGTCCTGATGGCACTTTACATAACAGAGTGAAGGTAACACTTCATCAATAGTAACTTTCTCTACAGGCTCTGAGTGTTCCAAACACCTGATATAATTTAGACAGAAATGGAAAGTCTTTCCTGCGTTTCTCCTTTCTGATTTCCACAGCTTAACTGAAACTGGAACAGCAGAAATCCACACATCAGATGGAAGTTTGTGATGGCAGACATTTCAATGGGTGGAATTCTCTGGAGTAGTGTGACCTGAAGGCATTTGGACAAGGAAGAGCCTCACTCTCTCCCAGAAGGAGTTTTCTGGCAATCCATAGCATTTTACAAACAAGGTCTCTTCTACAGGCATGAACAGTAAGCGATACTAACAGTTAAGTGAGAGGAATCACACATGAAGATTAAACCTGCTTGGTCCTAAGTGGTGTGCAGTCCTGGAGACCATGTGGGGTGGTGGGTCTATTGCCTCACTTATGGCACCAGCCTGCCTGGGTTGGAATGATGGGAACTACCTCCTAGAGTGGTTGTGAGCATTAAATGAAAAAATTGGTGCCTGGCACAAAAACTCAGGAAGTTTCAGCCATTTGTTGTTTTGTTTTGTTTGTTTGTTTCTTTTACTCCTAGGAAACAGGACTTCAAGGGTAAGGGGGAGATTCATTCTAAAGACAAACTTGGCTTAGTGTCAACGTCTCAGTGATCTTGAGGACGGGCACTTAAGAGTAAAGCGATGAATGCCACTTAGATTTTTTTCTGGTTTGGTTCCCATAATCTGTATTTAGATCGGAATTCCAATGAATAGGTCCCTAAATATAAATGTCAAGATCTGTGAAGGGTCTGAGATCTTTCTGCCTTAACTGAAAGTTAACAATGCAGCCTGTCACAATTTCATGGATGCTGACAGAAGACACGATACCTGTGTCAAAGACAGTTTATTACTCACAGCAAAGTAGACCTAGAGTATAAGCACTTGGATCAATTCCCTGAGCGCCAGTTTTCACAGGGCAACAAGAAGAGGACTGGAAGCATGCCAGGTATGCAGTTGTTTCCATTACAGGAACGGAACCCTGAGCTTAGACAACCCGATTCTCTTACAATGGGCAGTCATCAGCTATACCATTTGCTCCAAAGGATGGCACTATCTCTGTCTTTTTGTGCTACAAGCAAACCTGCCCTTTGCTTGGGAGGAAGAGAGGGACTCTATCTTAAAAGTCTATTCTTCATACAAACATCTTTTGTTCAGGATAAATTAGTCCCGGACAAAGGGCATCAGAGTCTCTGCTGCAAGGATGTGTAGAGATAGGAGAGATCCAGAGATCCATGGAGAGTCGACTTCTGACAGTAAAATCTGAAAGCTACCTTTGTATTGAAAGATAG
The DNA here is from genome assembly GCF_036562045.2 of Rhinolophus sinicus. Taxonomy (NCBI): domain Eukaryota; kingdom Metazoa; phylum Chordata; class Mammalia; order Chiroptera; family Rhinolophidae; genus Rhinolophus; species Rhinolophus sinicus. Next base: position 9,175,238 of record NC_133768.1, read on the forward strand.
GGAAGGATGCAAAGAAGCATGGCTTTGATGTCCTGTGCAACACAATGTAGCAATAAAGGAAAGAGAGTACGTATGACACATTGACAAGTTCCAAGACAAATGGCATTTCAAGGACAGTGTGTAATTATTTGATGGCACTGGTCTCGTGCTGATGCTGGAGCTGGTGATGTCTGGTGGTGGCATCAGGGGTGCCTGGTGGTTCATCAGTGGAACCCCGTGGGATGCAGCTACCTCATGGCCCTTCCTGGAGGAACTTCCGTGCAAATGTGTAGGCATGAATGGATTACATGGTGGATATGGCATAGAGGCTTAAGGGTTATTCAAGAGCCTCTAGGTACTTGTTTAGGGCTCCTAGAAGTCATTGGAGGCAGCTGCATAAGGAACTGTGGCCTCCCCAATAGTTGAGGATGGTGAGAGCCAACAGAACATTGGTTATATTTGATAATGGCTTCTACTACTTCTGATTTAAAATTCCGATGGTGGGTAGGTGTTTATATATAGAAGTGGAAATTTGGTAAGAAAAAATAAATAATGGCGAGGTAGTGAGAGACAATCAAATTGATTTACCAATATCCACTAATTTTCTGTTTCTTATCCAGATTTTCTCAGTGATATGTAATTATCATTTGTCCATTTCAGTGCTCCCAAAGTGTGTTTTGGGGAACCCCTGGCTGTCCTTCAAATAGCCTACACAAGAGAACACCTTTGGCCAAATACGTCTTGCAAATGCTGATATCATCCCACCCCTTTGGTGATTTATACTTTAACATATGAAAGACTCTTCTTCCTCCTGCCCTTTAAGATGCTCTTGAACTTTGTTTAAACCATCCTTTCCTAAACCCACCTGATCACAGATTCCTATTTTTGCATAGCATTCATGAAAATCTCCATGGAACTAATGTTTGGAAGAGCACATTGTGGAAAATGGTGTATGGTAATGTCATGACATTAGTGATGTCACAATTAATGTACTAATACATAATACAGGAAACTTTCAGATTCTTTAGAAGCTCTTCAGTGATACCATTATTTCACTTGTTGCTCATATTTAAGGTCAGTTACAAACTCGAACTCTTTCACTCCTGGCACTGCATTGTATTCACTAGTAAGAAGGTCTAGCATACCAGACATGATCTAGAATTTCTTACATGACAATAGTTCATCCAAGCTTTTAATATGCCATAGTTTCCGCATAGAGTTGATATGATTCTGGTGAAAGGCAAACACGCTTGGTATTTCTTAGAGCTTGAGCAGCTTCCCTCAGGTTAGATCCCCAAATTTCACTGGATTTATGGAATATTAAAACTTGTTTACACACAGCTAAATGACTGGATTCCTTGACAGTATAGGACACAAGGTTGGTGACCATTGGATTAGAATGTCTTCTTCTTGGGTCCACGTGGGGTTTTTATTACTTTGTTGCCAGGTGAAATATTAAGGATGCAGTTAAGAATTGTAGAGCACCCTTGTTCTCATCTGTAGAAGGCTGAATCAATTGGAGGATTTATTGGGTGTTTTTCATGATATCAAGTGGAACATAATTTAGTTTATCTTTTGTTTGCAGAGAACTTATATCAAATTTTATACATGACAGGTGCTCCTTTTGCAGTTATCTCTTACAAAATGACAAGTGAGATAAGTTGGTAGAATTGGTAGGAGGTACTCTGGCAGGAATTATCACATAGCCACATTGGATATTGGGATAAAATTCACAGTGGCTGAAATTGTGATGTGGACAAAACTCCCCCCTCCCGTACCCCCTGGAACATCTCTTTCCTTTTTTTATTTCATCATGGAGTCAAGTCAGGGAGATCAGTGAGGTTTGTGTTTTAATCCTGGGTCCACCATAGAAATTCACTTAATATCTATGATCCTCAGTTCTCTCTTTTGCAAAGAGCAATATACTTTTGTCATAAGATGTTAGGTGTTTTAAATAAAATGCCAACTATGAAGGACCCAGTGTAGTTTCTGGCATATAACATGATCTTGATGTGTTCATTTCTTGCCCTTCATTCCTTCCCTTCTGCACATTGAAAATCCTTCCCATGCTACCCCTTGACGGAGCTCTGTGTCGGTCTCCTGTAACCCCCTATCCCTACACATTTCGTTTTTCCCTCATCCTCAATTGAATGGTTTTATTTTCCATTCCATTGCCCTGTTGTTCAGCTTCATCTTTGCTTTCTCTCTCTTCACTGATCTTTCCTCCAGGTATTAGTCATACATTGACCTCACCCATCTTAGAATGGTCTTGCTCTTACTCTGCTCGTCCTTGAGCTACCAACATTGCTCTCTCCTTCACTTCTTTACCCAAATCCTGGAACATATTGTCTATGCCAGCTGCTCTCATTTCTCTACTCTTTGATTCTTCCTTAATTCTCAGCAGTTACCCTACATCCTGCTATTGTACTGTAGCACCTCTCACGAAGGTCACAAAAAAACCATTTTGCAAAATTCAATAATATCCTTTAGTCCTCATTTTTCTAGACCTTTCTGCTGCATTCAATTCTCTTGACTCCCCTTAAATGTATCCTTTGCTTTCCACTGAAAATTTATGATCCAAGTCCTTTTTCTCTCTTTCTAACTACTGTTGTTCCATAGGCTCTTCCATGCCTTCTTTCTCCTGCTTCCACCTGTTTTACCCAAAGGTTACCCCTGGCCCATTGGCTCTGTCCCATACACTGCAATTCAGTAGGATTAAATTATATCTGCAGATGAATCTGACCAGCTGTTTTCCTCTCATATTCACATAGTTATCACTTGAGAAGTGGCTCACGGGGCAGTGATCCTTTCCAACTGGATTGGCTGTGAGGAAACTTACAGCAGTGCCATTGCCCTCCTCACATTTAAATCTCCAACAATGATTCTGCCAGCCATCCTGTACATAAATTGTATAAGGGGCTGAGCAATGGCAAATGGAGACCAAGTTATTGAGCCCACCTTTGGGCATATAAACAAGAGGCATGTCAATGTTATGTCACAGGACCTCCATCTTAGTTTTGAGCCAAATCTAACAAGTCGTGGAAGTCAGACCTAGCCATCACCCTCCACCCATTATACCCCACGCAACAAATTGAACCTTTTTAAATCAAGATATGTGGCCTCAAAGTCATGAAAAGGAGGACTAACAAGAATGGTGAGATAGGCTGGTCGGAGGTTATGGTTTCAATGGGGCTGACCTGCCCCAGGGACAGTCCCACATCTGAATGTGGAATTCAGGACACAAACTAAGGAGTTTTTCTTTCCTATTTGCTTCCTGTTATTTAACTATCATTTCTAGTCACTTCTAGTCATCTGCGTAGAGCTACTGAATCAACAATTTTCAACCATTCACCCTTTCCTCTGTTTTCGTTTTGTTTTGTTTTTAGTCCTAACTACAAGGAACCATTAAAAATATTTCTAATGGCAAATATGCCTTTGTATATAGAGAGGATAGTGGGTATATTCAGGCTCTGAAGTTGGCTTGAATTAGATCTGAGTGCCTCCATTGGATGTATAACTTTGAGCAAATTGATTAATTTAGTGTCAGCCTTCTCATTGTAAAGGATTAAATGATGCAGGGCTTGTAAAGCAATTAGCACATGGCTTGCTTATTCCTCCGGTAGTTTCCTCTTAGCTTAGCAGTTCCTTTTTTCCTGTGCTCCAACGAAGCATTGAACAGCCTGCCAGGCTCAGGCTTACACACAAGGCCCCACGTGGCTCAACTTATAAATATCTAGCTGCTTACAACCAGATGTGAGGTGATTACATCAGATCAGTAGTTGCCAGATACTTGTACAGAAGACTCACTTGGGTGAACTTTAAAAAAACACAGATTTCTTGGCCCTACCCAGATTTGCTAGATAAGAACCTCCTAGGGAGTGGGGAGTACAGTTACTACTTCGGTTTTTGAAAGTCTCCGTTGACGAACATTTCGGTTTACCAACGCCGTAAATTTTATAGATCTGTGGTATGTATCATTAGATAGTAAAATTCATGCTAAATTTGCAGTTTTAGGGGTTGATTTTAAAGGTCTGGAACGGATTAATCCATTTTGCATTGCTTTCTATGGGGAAACTGTGCCTCGGTTTTCCAACGTTTCAGAACTCAAACGGTCTTCCAGAATGGATTACGTTGGAAAACTGAGGTACCACTGTCCTGTGATTCTGCATATTTTTGAAAACTCCCAGAGCCTATGTGATTCTTATGTGCAGCTAGTCTTTTCATCATGATTGGGAACCAACAGAAGAGATTCAAAAGTCCAGTAATTCCCACTGTAAGAGTGTGATATTCGAGTTTCTAGCTCTTGAGCAGAGCAGAAGAGAAGCACTAATTAACTGGGGCGAATGTCTTTATCATGGCCATTCTGAGGACAAACATTTGTGTACTGTGTTGGGAAGTTTCATGCCACCTCTCTATTTAAAATGAGTTCTTGAGTGTTCTATGAGTGGCATGACCACCCAAACCAGGGAACTGAAAGTGAAACAGAGCGTGGAGGATGGGGATATTGATAATCATTCTGGAACAACAGAAATAAACCAGAATTGTCCCAAGCAAAGAGGGATGTATGGTCACCCATAAGAACCAGCCTAAGTCAAAGAAGAGAGAAAAATGTGGGGAATAGAACCCACTGGAAAAGGCTACATGGGAGTAGAACATCTGCCATGTTTTGTATTCTTTCTACTTCTTTCGCCTTCTCCCTGATGCTTTATTTGGGACTCAGTGGAACATACTGGCCTTACCTAGAGAGGTTAGATTGGCAAACACCTGGGTTGGGTGGGATTCTGGCAGGGAGGGAACAATGTTGGAATGATCTGTGAACTAGATTATGCTGAGTTTTACAGCCTTTCAGTTAAATGCGGACATACCAACACAGTCAACCACAAGGGGGAGCAAATCTTTATGCTTACCTACCATGTCTGGGACACAAGAATAAATAAAAGATGCCTTGGCTTTAGGGAGCTAAGGGTATAGTAGGAAGTATAAGCAAGTGCAAAGGCCTTTCAAATACTGTGTGAGGTTAAGTACAGGTTTTCTTCAGAAAGAAGTAATGCAATAATTCATGCTGCAGGGAGTCAATGAAAACCCAGAAATAATATTCAGCAGCACCCCAGCTGCCATCAGGAACCCCATTGAAATTCCTCATTGTTTCCTGGCCTCTCCTATTTCTTTTCTTAACTTTTGGTGACCCATGTTTAGTTTCCGTATGTGTTTTATAATCATAAATTCTATGTAGTCTTACCCAATATGAAAGATACAGATGCTTCAAGCTGTAAATTTGCCCACTCTCCAATCTTCTCCCCTGTTCACCAATCCAATTTTCTGAGGCCATGAATGCTGAGTGGGGACTGTTTAAAATATTTGACATGAGGGTATGGGCCTTCTAGGGATTATTTTTAATTCAAAAGTGAGATATTTTAACCTAAAGGAATCTCAAAGTGGTATATTTATAAGTTTACAAGATTTAACAAATAAAAATACAAGATGCCCAGTTAAATTTGCATTTCAGGTAAACAATGAATTAGTTTGTTTGTTTGTTTGTTTGTTTATTTATTTATTTATTTGTTTGAGTAGGAATATGTCCCATGCACTATTTGGGATATACTTACACTAAAAAGAAAAATTCATTGTTTATCTGAAATGAAAATTAAATTGGGTGTCCTATATTTTATCTGGCAACCCTACATGTTTGGGGAGCTAAGTTTGAATCAAGAACTTCCAAGAACTGTCTTATTTGGTCTTCATTTCCCCCCCCCCTCACAATAGTGATTTTATTAAATTAGTTGTTTTCATGGTCTTTACTTTTATAACCTTAGCCCTAACCATGACCCACCATGAGATGGTTTTCTTCCATTCTTTCGAAAACCGTTAATTAACTCTGCTGCGGTTTAGGACTCCGAGATACAAAGGTCACTGTGATGAGCTGGAGTGAACAGGGCAGTTGCTGAATGGGAAGTCCAGGGCAAACGTGGACAGGTAGCTGATGGCTTGCAGCTGGAAAGCAGCGTGGTCTAACTGAAGCTTCCACGGGAGGCAGTCAGTGACATGGGGTAGATTGGGAGTGGAGGCAGACTGTTGTGGGCCCTGTAAACAAGGCAGGGAAACTTCTTGAAGGCAGGATTTGTGCTCTATTCATTTTGTATTACCATATGGTTTAAAAAGATGTTTGGACACAGCAACTGTTCCAATATTTGAATTAAATTGCCTCCTTCAAGGAGGTATCTTCGGCCTTTTCCTACTGCATAATCCACGAGGAAGTGAAACAATTGGCTAATTTATTTCTTAGCTGGCTGCTGCACATGATATGCTTCCCTTCTTTAAGTTTGTAAATGACCCTGTGGGGTTTAGCAAAAGAATTAGCTTGAGCAGGAATGAACGGACTGGTAGACTGTGTGAGCAGAGGGCTTCCTTTTAATATTCAGGCTGAGTGTGAGTGAGTGTGTGTGAGTGTGTGTGTGTGTGTGTGTCTGTGTTGAGAGTAACACAGTGTGAGTGCTATGCTAAGGATAGATTGCTGTGTTGGCATTTTACAATATAAAACTTTCATTAGAGCTACCGAAGTACAGATTAATTACAAAGGGAGTTAGTCAATCCTGAAGGCGAGAGATGACCCATTGTCAAGGACAAGTTATCCAGCAGATCATTGCCTTTGCTCTGGCTTGAGCAGAGGTGCATGGAAACCACTGAGAGATCATTATAATGAGCGGCACTCTTGGTTTTCTCCTACTGCATTTCTGGCTGCTCTGATGTGCAGCCTCCCGCAAAATTGCCACCAACTCCAGAATATCAAAAACTATCCAAAACAAAGTTAAAATAAATTTGCTTCCATTTAAAATGCAAATATATATGTGTGTGTATATATATATAGTACTTTAGGAGCAGTGGGATTGGGTGTTCGAAAATCAGACAAAGCAGTGGTGCAGCAGTGTTACTATTTGCAAAGTTGGGGAAAAAAGGAAACATGCTAATGGCTTATGAAGGGATTGAACACTGCTGGGGAGGAGATAGAAACGGGAGTTAAAACAGCCTCTAAATTTAGTTTTAATCCAACTCCCGGGAATTCATCTCTCCTCTTCAACCGTCATCAATAGAACAACTTGTCCTGGTGGTATCTGATTTTGATCTTTGTTTGTTTATGATTCGTTCTTTCATTCATCCACTCAGTATTCACTTTGCGTGCTAACTCTGCTAAATACCAGGCTTATTAACATATAGGGTGGGTTTTTTATGGGTTCATTTCATACCCTCATATGGCCCTCCCATCTACCAATGTTGTCCTGGCCTTCTGGGAGCTGGGAAGAGGGTGTAGCATCAGAGGATGGAATTCAGTGAGCTCATCAAATAGTGACCATTGAGAGCCCAGGTGTGCAGAGTGTTACACATCCCTTCTAGGAAGATATGGATGGTAATGGCTTTGAGCATGAAATTAAATGGACCAACCTCAAGGACAAATAGGAATAAAGCAATGAGGAGAGGATGAAATGTTCTCTCCTTTTAAATTCTTAAATTTAATTGTAGTTAATAGTAGTTGTCTTTCCCCATGCCTTTCTTGTGGGAAGAGAGGTTTTCCAAATTCTGTATGATCATACCAATAAAGAGGCCAAAGTTACTGATGATTTGGGCTAGTTTTATTTTTTCTTGCAGGACAACGTGGTTTTTTGGTTCACCATTAGATAACTACAAATTTTTTTGAGATATCAAAATTCATGCATGTTCAATATCAGAAACAAAATGGGGAAAACGTTTAGGTTTTTTGGCACACATAACTAATGAAGTAATTAGTTCTATTTAGCTGCTTTATAAGATTAAAAGTCAGTGCTTAGATTTCAGTATAGTATTTTATATCTAGCATTCATTATTGTACTTTTTATCCAGTATTATATTTTATCTAGAGCCATTTCTCAGCGCATATATTTGAAATTAAGAGTAGGGTCATAGAAAGAACATGACTTTTTATCAGAAAGAGACAAACAAAAAGAAAAACTATGGCATTAGAAAAGCAGTGAACAAGAGTAGGTATGTACATATTTATCAAAAACTGTATATTCAGTAAAGATATTTTAAAAGTATCTTTATTTTTAAAAGGTTACACATTTCAGTTGTGGATACGTGGACGGGATGACCCGCATGTGTATAAATGTGTAACTTTTATAATCATGATACAAAAATATAATAATAAACTTAAGGAAGAAACTAAGTTTTTTAAAAATCAGAGACAAGTAGAAATGAAAGAGTAGATAATAATTTAAAACTAATTTCTACATTTGGAAATCAGGCAAAAAGAAAAAGAAAACCCTCACAAATGTCTTTTATGGTTCTCTGAAAATTTTCTATGTAAATGAAAAATTTATAATGAAAAACATTATTTCATTTGAAAAGTAGAAATACATGCTTTAAATTTAAGTCATGAATCCTGAGCGAATAGCGTTTTCAGTCACCTTCTTGGGCAGTTTATGATTTTTTTTTCTTGAAATGCACGTGAGACTCTGCCCTTGTATTGCTGTAGCATGTTTTTCTGTAAATCATTGGAATATTTGGGAAAGATAAATCCACATATTTAAGGGACTTTTGTTTTTCTTTGATTGGTACCACTGGAGCCTGAAATAATTCCCAAATTAAATATGTTCTAAGAGTCTGATCGGAAAGAATGCTTGACAACAAGCTTAGGTATAAATTAGAAATCTGAAAGGCAATATCCTGCCATATTTATGACTTAGGAAATATCACTGGTTTGTGTAAGCCTGTAGGTCCTAACATATTGCAGTGTTGATGGATAGTAATTTCTTTTGGAATTGAAGACAGTAATTGATCTATGCTAGTCATTCTCCACTGGGGGTGATTTTGTCTCCAGGGGACACTGGGCCATTTCTGGAGACATTTTTGGGTTGTCACAACTGGCTAGGGTGCTGCTACTGGCATGTAGAGAGGAAAGGCTAGTAATGGTATTAAACATCCTACAATTCACAGGACAGCGCCCATAACAAAGAATTATCCTGCCCCAAATATCAATAATGCCAAGGTTGAGAAACCTTATTCTTTTTTTTTTCTTTGCTTACGATCTTTATTGAAGTTGTACAAAAAGAATCCCCCAAAAGTGAAAGAATACATTATATACAAAATACTTTCCCTTGGGAGGAAGGCTCTGCACCTTCTTAACATGCAGTGCTTTCAACTATAGCGCCAGCCTCTGCTGTCCCCTCTACTGCTGCCTGGCTTTCAGCCTGATTCTCAGCCTCCTCCTTCATGTTTTCCGAAACTTCATCTCCACAGGAGACTGCATTCCCACTACCTCCATTCCCCTCCAGCTCTTGTTTGGCTCTCTTTGCATCATCTTTCCGGGGGCTCTCTTCCTCTGGTTTCCTCTTCTTTCTGCCAAGGTGGGAAATATCGGTCACACAATTTGATGGGGAAGCACCATCTGTTTGCCTTCTACTGGCAATCATGGAGACTGAAGTGCCTCCTCCCCTAGAAGTGAAGCCTGAAGTAGAGCTCTCTACCAGAGTTGCCTTCAGAGCCAATTCGGCTACATTCTCACTACACTGGGACTCTTTTGCATCTTCTATCTTCTCTCGAATTTCAGGTAGCAGTTCCTTTAGCTCCTCAATTTCTTTTTCATATTCAGTAGTTGAGCCTTCAGCCTCCTTCATCTGCTCATTTAGTACAGCCATTCTCTTCTCAATGACTTCAATAGATTTGCTGACCTGTGCACAGCGTCATCGTGCTGAGATCTATATCCATGGGCCAAGCCCAGCTGCTAGTGGGTCTCTGCAAGGAGACAGTCATGGGCTTCCAGATACCGCTCTTGGAGATTTAGGCGAGCTGGAACTCCTCCACAGCTTGGACGTAATTCTCAGATTTAACACTAACTTCTCCAAGTTTAAGATGTGCCTGCGCAGCGTAAAGCTGAGCTTCTTTTTGTTTCTTGCCTTTTAAAAACGATCTTTGCTAAATCCAGCATATCCCAGGCAAGCTCTAGGTTTCCAATCTCCTCTTCTTCATTTTCTTGAAGAGACTTGTTTTCAAGAACTGAATCATTGGGTGTTTCGTCAGCCTTGTCATTTTCTTTATCCTCCTCTTCTGAGCCCTCAGTGAGAAACCTTATTCTCCACACACAAAAACACAAGTGTTTAAATTTATTTCCTAAAGTTAGTGCATATGAGGATATTTCTTATGCATAATCTTTCCTGTGATGGTAACAGACTGTGTTTAATAGAATAAAAATTATTATTATTATTATTATTTGTTAAGGAGGGCATAGCTCACAGTGGCCCATGCAGGGATCGAACCGGCAACCTTGATATTATTAGTACCACACTCTAACCAATTGAGCTAACTGGCCACCCCCTAAAAATTATTTTTAAAGTTTGTCCTTATTTGTAAGAAATAAATTTTTGCATCATTTTTTATAATGTATATAGCTAAATTTTAGAGCAACTGTTCTTTTTTCATATTTATTTTACAGCTGTATCAGAAAATAGATGATTTGGCGTGTTCAGACATGCTCAATTTATCCTAATCATGAATGAAATGTCTGCCAGAAAAGATGATTTCATACCAGATTTCATGTTGGCAATCAGACTTCATGTGTTTTATTAGTGCTTTTAGCATTTGAACAAATATCTTCCATATTTATTTGCCAATTAAATTCTATTTCATTCTTGGTATCAACATATTTATTTACTTTTGCATTATATGACTTTCCTTCTTGACCACAAATTTATAAAGAAGCACTATATTTAGATATTACTCCTGAGGATTTCTGGAAAAGTCTTTATTAAAACATTTCCTCCTACCACTTTCTTCTCGGCATTTACTCCAAAGGTTTTTATATACCCAGATCTAGTTGATTCTCAATAAGCCTCATGTTTTTTTAATTACACCTAAATATTAACAATGATTATTTAATATCAACTGTGCATTTAGTGTTCAAATTTACAGTTGTCCAAAATATATTGTTTTGTAATTTGTTTGTATAAATTAGAATCCATATAAGGCCTACACTTTGCAGGTGATTGATGTGTCTTTTAAGTGTCTTTTAATCTATAGGTTCCTTCCTTTCTCTCTCTCTCTCTTTCTCTTATAATGTGTTTTTTGAAGAGCCTGAGTCATTTATTCTGTAGAATTTCTACACAGTCTGGACTTGGCTGATTTCAGTTTCATGGTATGGCTTAACAGGTTTCTTTGTTCTTTGTATTTCCTGTAAATTGATAGTTGAATGGATACTTAATTTAATCTTAAAACTAAAATCAGTAACAAAAAAAATCCACATTTATATATAAATCTTTTTGAAAGTCCATTTTTGGAAAGGGGTTTAGCTTGACCGAACATTTCCAGAAACTGGTAAGGAAAGTAAGATTTACCCTTATAGTCCAAATTATATTCATAATTATTATATTTGGAATATATTATATTCTTAATAATGATAGTCCTTAGAATTTCCTTCCTAAATACCAATGTTTTAAGAGGTGAGGAAACTACTTTTTTAATTAAAATTTCTTAGAGTGACAATGGTTGGTAAAATTACATAGGTTTCGAGTGTACAATTCTGTAATACATCATCTATATATCACGTTGTGTATTTACCACCCAGAGTCAGTTCACCATATATTTGACCCCCTTTACCCTCTTTTATTTCCCCTCCCCGTTTCCCCTCTGGTAACCACTAAACTATTGTCTGTGCCTATCAGTTTTTGTTTCTTTATTTGTTTGTCTTATTCCTTTGTTGCTTTCAGTTTTACATCCCACATATCAGTGAAGTCCTATGGTTCTTGACTTTTTCTGTCTGACATATTTAGCTGAGCATAATAATCTCAAGACCCATCCATGTTGTTGCAAATGGCACTACCGTGTTTCCCCAAAACTGAGCCCTAGCAGGACAATCAGGTCTAATGCATCTTTTGGAGCAAAAATTAATATAAGACCCAGTCTTATTTTACTATAATGTAAGAACAGGTCTTTATAATATAATGTAATGTAATGTAATATAATGTAATATAGGACCAGGTCTTATATTAATTTTTGCTCCAAAAGACGCATTAGAGCTGATTGTCCGGCTAGGTCTTATTTTCGGGGAAACACGGTATTTCATCTTTTCTTATGGCAACATAGTATTCCTTTGTGTATATGTACCACATCTCCTTTATCCAGTCATCTATTGTAGGACATTTAGGTTACCACTGGGAAACACTACAACAGGTGACAAACTACAGTTAGGGCAAGGGCCTGTTTTTGCAAATAAAGTTTTATTAATAGGATTAGATTACTGTCACAGACATTCATTTACACATTGTCTATGGCTGCTTATACACTGCAACTGCAGAGGTGAGTAATTGCCACAGAGATAGAATGACCCAGAAAGTCCAAACTATTTATTATTTGTCCCTTTACCAACAAAAACACAAAAAAATTTGCTATCCCTGGCAATACAAGATTGGCCCTTTAAGAAAGTGATCTATAGTTTGCTATAAACTGTTGATAAAATTTTTCTAAAAAAGGTTAAGGGTCACTGTTATCTGTCACAATATGTAATTAATAAGTGTAATTATTATTCAATCATGATACATTTGTACTTTATCATATTAAGTTAGTTTCATATCTCTTTACATCTCAAATATAAAGTTTACATGTTTAAAAATTCAGTATGATAAAAAAGTCATTAAATTTTATTTTTAAAAAGAATTCCTCTTGAAAAAAAGTATGTGGATGCTCTAAGATAATAAAATATAATAATCTTCAAATCTTCAAATTTATTAATTAATCCTTTCTTTGCACTTTTACTGTCCTTAAATGAAATTATAACGTCTTTAAAATTGGGAATGGTAGGGGCTTGATTACAGTGTCTATTTGGAGTATTTTTTAGATGTGGAATAATAATGATTCAAGTAGAGTATTTCCTATATTACATTAAATGGACTCGTAATTCTGTCTGCAGGTAAGAAAATGAGTTATTAGTATATGTCATTGTATATCAGTTACATGCGATCAGTTCATCACATCAAGTGGGAATCAAGGCCATTGCCTAGAATGAAATTGTACCTTCTTTCTTTGAGGCAAGTACCATTTCTGTTCTCAAGTATCTGTCATTTCGAAATCGGTGACTGGCAGGGTTTGTCTCTAAAACTCTTAGGAAGTTTTCCCATCAGATTATCCTTGACAAATGTTAAAAAGAGCGAGGGAAGGAAAACATGAAAGTCTGCTTGCTTAAAAATTGTAAATAAATCTTTAAGTTCACGGAAATCTGGATGCTGAAGCTCGTCCCGAGGACTCAGATGGGAGCATTAGTGTTTCTCCAAGGAAACCCTTTATTTCTGAAACAGTTTATATGATCTCCCTTATTTTCACGATGGTCAAGATTCTGCAGTTGCTTATGTATTAGAGTATTCCAACTGCTGAAACACACTCAGAGACTTAACACACAATAAAATGTATTTCTTACTTTTGTCATTGTCCAACGCAGGGGTTGGTAGGGTAGGGTGTGTGGGGAGGAGGGACTTAGCATCTTTCAGTCTAGGGGGGCAAACTATGGCCTATGGGCCAAGTATGTTTTTTACATTTTCCCAATGTTTGAATGGTTTAAAAATAATCAAAAGAATAATATTTAGTGACTCAGGAAAATTATATGCAATTCAAATTTCTGTGTCTACCATCCAAAGTTTTACTGAAATACAGCCATGCTCATTTGTTTACTTATTGTCTGTGGCTGCTTTTGTGCTACAAGGGTAGGTTTGAAAGGTTGTGACAGAGATTATATGGCCTGCAAAGTCTAAATATTTTTTCTACCTGCCCTTTTCAGGGAAACGTTTGGCCACCCCTGGTCTAGGGGCTGACCATCTTCTAGGGTGTCGTAGTACCCACTGGAGGGGGAAGAGAGAGTGAATCTGGTGGATGTCACAGGTTTCAGGGCCAGGCTAATATGTGGCACTGCCAACACAGTTGGCCAGAATGCAAGCATGTGTCCCCAGTACCTGCAGGGGGAGCTAGTCAGTGCAGTCTAGCAAAGTGCTGTGGATGAGAGAGCACAGATACTAGTCAATGTCTACCATTTTAGTTGGAAAGTTTATTTTTGGAGAAATTTTTTGATGCTCACCCTTGAGCCGTGTCCTCAACCCTGACTTCATGTGATTTTAAGTTCCATAAATGCACGAGCTCTTTTATCCCCCCTCCCCACACTGTCATTAGTTCGGGTCATCACACTTTGTTTCCTCAATTTGCATATCACAAAATGAAAGATAAGTTGTTTTTTGTTATTAGATTTTTTGTTTTAGATCAAGATGAACAATGTGATGAGAACAGCAGGGGTGTCCAATAATGGAGCTGGGTTTGACAGACTCATTTGTATACTTACTGAACTAGTCATACCATAGGTGTTTGAAGTATTGATCAAAGCAATGTTTTATTTTTCTGTATCCTGTCATCTTTCTTTTTGGTCTGGTTGTACCTGCTGATGTTTGTGAGTTATTATGAAATGGGCACCTTCCCAAAGGGTAATGTTTCATTGGAGTATAAATTTCGTGGGAGAGTAGAAGCTCCTATAAATTCAAAGATTGTGATAGCTAGATTTCTCTCTTAAGACAGAAGCAAGAGACAATATGAATACAGCAATCAGAGATTTTAATATTTCGACAGTGAGGACTTTCATAATAAAACCCAATAGGATCCTTGATTTTCTTTAGGTTCCGGGGAATTTTCTCACATTAGGAATAACTTTTAAAAAGCTGACAATAAGAGTAATTACAAACGTTTAGCAGTGCACCAAAGGCAGTGTACCAAAATGGCATTTGATTTATTACATTGGGGAGATTTATCTGTTTTGATCTTGAATTGGAACAGGACTGACTCAGCTCTTGTCCAAGTGGGTCACTTTTGTGCCATCTATGAGAATCCTCAGAGGGCCCTGGAATAGGTACAATTACATGACAAGTTCGAGGTGAAGCTGCATATGGACCACCATCTCTGTACTGCCTAGACAGAGGCCTCCGAGCATGTCAAATTACTCATTTAACTTCCAGTTCCTTTGTGTAATTTATAGTTTCGGGCCATTGCAGACGGGACTTTGTTCAGACCAGATGTGCTACTGCAGGTGTTTCGGCCTCCTGCAAGCACCTTGGCCCATACCTCTCCCTGCTCCCCCTCAACAGGTCCCAAGATCTTCAGAGCACTCCATATAAATATTCTGACAGCTTTGGGTAGGGCCTCTTTTTATTCTGACTCCTGCCCTCTTGTGATTACTTCTGAGGCCTCTGGTGTCTGAAGTGAAGGGATCCTATGCTATATATAGATTCCATCAAGGTTAATGGTTCTCAACTGGGAGTAGTTTTGTCCCTGGAGACATTTTGGGTGTCTTGACTAGGGGGTGGGGTGATCCTACTGGTATCTAGTGGGTGGAGGCCAGGGATGCTGCTAAACATCCCACAGTGCACAGGACAGGTCCCCACCACAAAGAATGATCTGATCTAAATTGCAGTCTGGTAGTGCCAGGGTTGAGAAACCCTGAGTTAGATGATTCTTCTAGGCTGAGTGACCCTGGACCACTCCCGATATTCCAGTTATGGGCAAAGCTTAAGCCCCTAGGTATCTGATCCTAGTGACTGAGTTTCCAGTTCCTTCCCTTTGGGCAGACTGTGGCCATGCATCAAAAGGTTGTCATGGTAGTCGTGATTTATTGCACTTTCATTGAATAGTTGCCCCATCATGCTGCACATTAGAATCAACCTGGGGAGCTTTCAGACGATTCCAGTCCCCAGATTGTACCCTAGACCAATTACACTGGAATCTCTGAAGATAGGTCCCAGGTGGCATTTTTTTTTTTTTAAGCTTTCCCGGTGAATCCAGTGCATATGCCAGGGTTAAGAACCACTGCTCTAGCCCAACCTTCCCACTGCCCAGCAAGGTCCTGTCATCTTTATTTCTGGTATAACCACAGTCCCGGAAAAGCACCTCCATAGAAATGCCAGGGTAGCCTCTGTCCCCCACACAAGCAGCAAATGTACCTTGTTTGTCATTTCCAGCTTTGTAACCTGTGCGTATGAAAGTGAGTCTGCCAAACCCCGACATTTGATATTTTGCAGTGAAACCACACTTCCAAATCTTGCACAGAACTATCTTTCTATTGTTATCAGAGGGAACCTGACCCCTGGCTGGAGCTGCTACTCTGGTGAGTGAGTGTAAGACATCTGAAGGGTGACTCAGAATTGCTCAGTGGGAGCCAGCCAATAGACAAAAAAGAAATTGCCAGAATTTGTCTGGCACCCAATGGCCTCCTCTCACAGTTCACTTAACCTTTCAGTAGGTGCTTTACCACTGTTACCTGATCCGGGGATTCTGACTGAAGTACAATGTGAACGTATCTATATTTCAAAGGAATTAGTATTTTCAGTTTGTAATTAAGAAGATTGTACTGACCCACATGGCTAATCCGCTATTCAAATCCCCTGGACATTTCTAATAAAATAAATGATCATCTCACTTCTAATGAAATTAATGATTCTCTCTGCTCCCCGATCCTGTACTTTTATTCAATACCAACCTCTGCTGAAAAACATATTGGGTGGTGAGTTTTGATACAAAGAGTGTATTATTACTTTAATTTAAAAAGAAAAAAATAATGCATTCCCAACTCATCGAAAAACTCCAAATGATTTCCCTCAAATATCCCCAAAATACTCTAACAACCCACAGTAGATTTCCGCATGACACAAAGCATATATACCCAAAATGACCAAATTATTTACTGTTAGATGAACACATTTGTGCATCTGTGTGCATAGGTGTGCAGACTTTCAGTTTGGTTAGCAAATTTGGGGTACAAACGTCTTGCTGGTTGGTAGCATACCAATAATTTGGAAGGAAGACTCAGGGACACCTGTATATGGCTGTTTTTATTCCAAAGTGGGAGATTTTCTTTTCACTCTATGGCATATACTAAAGGTTCTTCAGCTGGAGGAAATGCACCTAGGTTATTCTGTTCATGAAAGCTATTGTCCAAAACTATGTGGGTAGGTGAAGATCAAGACAAGCATTTATTCCAGTAGCTATGTGGCTATTGAGTCCTGATACCAGAGTGGGCAGCAGGTAGAAACAGCTGTCCATGTTCGAGGGCACTTGTTCTCTGTTTTTGTTTGTTTGTTTTTACATGCTGCATTCCTTCTTTCAAAGAAAGGAAGTGTACCCAGTAGCTGCATGTGATTAGGTGGGTTGGCTGTCAGTCAGAGTCTGGTCCTCCAGCTCAGTAAGTGTCCCTGTGTAATCCCCTTGGCTGGGGGAGGGGTAGTTCCACCTCCCTTCGGGGCCCCAAGGGACAAGTGTGTACCCCTTTGGACAACTAAGTAAACTGGTGCTCTTGTTCTGATTTATCAGGGAGATGTTCACTCCATGCCCCTGTGACAACAAACTACATTTTGTTGTCAGACCAGGGCAGAGCAGGTGACATAAACATGGGGCTGCAGTCCAGTCTAGTCTGCCTTCTCACTCTGGCCGCAGCAGCAGTGCAGTCTTGGGACCAACAACAAAGGGGGTTCACACCCAAAGCAGTGCTGCCCAGTAGAAATATGTTGCCATCAACACTTATGAGACACAGGTGTAAACATATGTGTAAATTGAAATTTTCTTATAGCAACATTGAAAATGTTTTAAAAATCAGGTAGAATTAATTTTAAGAACATTTTACCACAGATACCTCATTTTAATATCTAAAAAATATAAAATTAGATATTTTGCATTTTTTGTACTAAGTCTTTGAAATCTTGTGGGTATTTTGCACAGAGAGTACATCTCAATTTGGACCAGTCACCGTATTTCGCGTACTCTGTTGCCACACATGGCTGGTGGCTCTTGTACTGAACGGTTCTAGAAGGTCCATGTTGGTTGCCCTCTAAGCATGCCTCTTCCCATGGTTCAGGGCATTTGCAGAACCAAAGGGGATGTGTGCTCTTGAGCCCATGCCCTCGTGTCTTCTAAACCTGGCACCAGCAAACAATGGCCTGTGGTCATCCCCGCTGTTGGCAGACAAAGGTTTTGTTTGGAACATAGTCACACTCATTCACTTACACGTGATTTGTGACTATTTCTGTGCAATAACGGCAGAGTTGAATAGTGGTGGCAGACATAATATGGCCTACAAAGCCTAAAATATTTACTCAAAGATTGCCTCTTTAGAGCAAAAATTAACCAGCTTCTGTCCTAGACCAAGCGCTGGGTACCTGGGACCCTGGAATTCTTTGCCCAACAGTCCTGAGACTACTTCCCAGGCTCCTAAGGGTAGGCCTCAGCAAAGGTGGCCAGGTGAGTCTGCAAAGGGGAAGTGGACAGGGCTGAGATTCCCAAGCTGTCCAGTAGGCCTGAGTATGAGTTGGGACGAGAGGTGGGCTGCGGCACCCCTGGGCGCTAGCTCCTCCATTGCACATCGTGGGGGGCGGGGGGACTCTGAGGAATCTAAAATTCCTAAATTTGAAACTGATTTGATTTAATTGGAACATGATTTGATTGAACAGATTATTAACTCAATTTGGAGCTTTTGCATATTTAGATGTGTCTATGTGTGCCTCCATATGCATTCTTGCCCAGAGCTACAAATGTTGAGGGTGGGCCTGCCCGGAAGAGGGGTGTCTCATTTACATAAAGGCACTGTGGGCAGAAGGAGACAGTTGCCTGGTTGAACCACCCTTTAATCTGGCTCTGACATTCTTTCCTCGCAAGAGAACTGTGTGGCCCTCTCTCAGGCTCATTCAGCCCATAAACCTATCAAGGGAAGGAGGTCCCAAGGGCTGAGAAATGCCATCAGGTACTTTGCCAACCTGCAGGTATTTACTGTGTGCTCACCGTGCGCACTAATGGAAATTGACATAACCCACTGGGTCTCTTTTTCCATTTTGCGTTCGCTCTCAGTCATCTTTCCTTTCCCCGGGTACCTTGGCTCAGCCCGCAGAGCATGTCCAAATACAGTCATTGCGGATGGATTGCCACAGAGTTGCCTGCGCTGACATACGGTCTCTGTGCCTTGTGATCCAGCCATGGAAGCCAGTAGTGTTCTTCCCCCCTTGGGCTTTGCAAACAGATGTTTTGACAGCTCACCACTGCTTCTTGTGATTCATTTCCTCAGAATTACTGAACCGTGGTCCCCATGGGGGTTCTGAAAAGAAACTTCGTAGTCTGATTGCTGCTGTGTTAAAATCAGTCATGGGTCACATCACATCATAATGCAGTCACTTGACTGAAATGAAAGAGTTTCAGTTTCCCTCCATCTTCTGATATGTAAAAATTACATTCCTGCGCTCTTAGCAGAAAATACTTTGCACGATTATTCAGCCCTTTGCATCATTTCTTCATTGATGGTTCACAGTGACCTCCTGTGAAGCCACTGTGAATTCAAGGATGAGCCAGTTAATTTACCTGGACTTTTCGGTGTTCAGTACTTGAAAGTGGAGTGTGAGGTTATTTTTAAGGATATAGTTTTCATGTTCTCTAGTAATGCTGTTAAACCACTTAGAGTCATAGGAAATAAGCCATATTTTTTCTTTGCATAATTCTTATGGTAATTTCTATTCTTTTTTTTTCTACTGATGAGAGGTAGTGCAGATAAAGGGAGATACATATTGCACGAGATTCCTGAACATATTTAGCATTTTTTAGCACATTGTAGTATAATCTTTCATGAACACCCTAAAATTATGGTCTCACTTTCCATTAATAAGATGGCCATAGAGTATCATTCCACCTACCAAACAGATGGGGTTCTTTTAATTTAAAAACAAGATAAAAAATTCAGAAACCAGATTTCTGTCAACCTGAATCTATGATTTAAAACTAGTTGACAACTAATAAGCTTAGGAGAAGACTTTTTGGTCTAATGGACCAGTAGTCAGTGCCAACTGGAATCTTAAGGGGATTCGCAGAGTAGGTGAATTTTGTCTTGAATTTGCTTGCCTCGCTGTCTTTCCCCAGCTTTCTTATCTCTAGGGAAGGTATTCTCAACTTAGCACTGTTGACATTTAGGACAGGATAGCTCTTTGTTGTGGGGACTGTCCTGTTCATTGTATGGTGTTTAACAGTATTCCTGGCTGTTCTCTACCAGATGTCAGTAGCGTCCCCTCCTCAGTTACGACAACGAAAAATGTCTAGACATTGTCGTATGTCCCCTGGAGGATGGGAGCAAAATCCCTTGGGATGGGAACTTGTGCTCTAGCGGATTCCTTCCCCCAGTGTCTGGATGTTTCATGCTACCTTCTGGAATCCTGTAGTCACCACTCTAGTACCCCATCCCCAAATGCCCTTCTCTGGAGTACCCATGCTCTC
Organism: Rhinolophus sinicus; assembly: GCF_036562045.2. NCBI lineage: Eukaryota > Metazoa > Chordata > Mammalia > Chiroptera > Rhinolophidae > Rhinolophus > Rhinolophus sinicus. The sequence goes on from NC_133768.1 coordinate 9,195,503, forward strand.
AAATCATCGATCTCCCCCATAAGGCATGACCCTCATGACAGAAGAGTGTGATGTGTCACCTGTTTAAAGTGGTTCACTCTAGTGTGTGAATCGCTCATGGACTGAACTCAGACCAGCATATCTGCATTTTAAAGGAGGAGTTTGTTAAACTCTATGTCTAAGCAGTGAAAAATAAGAAACCATCTATAGTTTTACTTTTTGTTTCATCGTTTTTTTTTGAGACTTAACAGCATTTTTTCCTAGTAGATGAGGTTATGGAAGAGGAAATTGAAACTTAGGGAGATTATGTAATGTGAACAAGGTCAGACAGCTTAATATAACAAAACAGCAATGTTCTACAGATCTCTTAGAGTTTAGTGAGGTGTTCAAGGTATTTTGGAATGTTGAGAGTCTTTCTAGGTGCTCTCCAACTGTCCCAAGTGATACTCTTCCTTCTCTACCTACCGCCCGGCATAAAAAACCATCTTCTTTATCACATATTGTTCCTTGTAAGTAACAAAAACAGTGTTCAAGCGGTGAAATTCCAGGAGACTGACACATGTTAGCTTGAGCTTTATTACAGTTTCCGGGGGATGGGAAGGGGATTATATAAAGTATAAGTTCACCTGCTGACACTCAGTAATTTTCTACATAGGCATCTGTTTCCAGTTTCAAGCCTCATTTATTACAAACAAAAGCAAGAACAAGGCTCTTCTTCATGCTCCTTTTATAGGTGATGATGACATAGCCATTCTCACATATGCTCTTGACTTAGCAATTTTCACAAGAGGTATTCAGATAGTCCCTGTAGAGTCCAATCGACTCACCTGTTAATTGACTTCTTGGTTTCCTAGGAAAATGTTAAGGGTACTATTACGTGTGTTTGCAAACTTATAAATATGGGAAAAGTTGTTAAGGGTCATGTGTAATTTATGTTTAACAGCTATGAAATTATGTTTTTAAAAATGTACTCTTTATAATTGTACTGGAGCAAATTTGGAATATAAAATGACAATGTATAGTGACAAAGAATAAAGCAAATCACCCATAATTCCACTGCTCAGTCGTAACCATTTGTGACATTTCAGTGTCTGTCATTTTAGTCTTTTTTTCCTAGTCATATATTAAGAAAACAAACACATTGGAATCATAGTAGTCATAATATTTTTATGCATACTAGATTGTGGGCATGTGGGAGAACCATTATGCATTTGATTTTAATGACTACATATGCTCTGCTTTATATCATATCATGATGTTCTATGTATTTGAATATATTCTTCTGTTCAAACCCTTGAATAGACACAAAAGACATAAAGGGCATTTTTTTTATATATAGAGTAGGTCCCTTGTGATATTAACTCTTGTCAGGAAAATACAGAGAAGGTAGAGGGAAGCATGGCTGCCTGGACTTCGGTTTTTGTGAAAGTCACAGGTCTGACTAGGTTCCATAGAGAGAATGTGGTGTGCACTTCCCCAGCCATACTTAGTAGGGCAGCAGAGACTGACTGGAGTGTGTGGGCAGGTCTGGCTGGCAGTGAAAGAGCAAGGATAACCCAAGAAATATGAGTTCCTGTTTCCTGGGGTCATTGCAGGGCTTTGGTGCTTTGGAGCAGCTGGCTGGAGGGGAAACAGGAGAGAGGTTTGCTTCTTATGTAATCGTGCTTCCCAGGGCAAAAACCACCACCCTCATCATCTGCAACACACATTTATTGACAATTTTCTCTCCTTGGTGGACCTCAAAGGAATGTGGGATGCATTTGAGAGTGTCTGCTTCATAACTGGAAATGTATTGAGAGAGAAAGAGGACCATTTGGACACTCTTTACAGAGACTTAAGCCATCTAACTCATTCCCTCAAAAACTTTTGTAAATTTTCAGAAGACAAAAAAGGTGTTAACAAGTTATTTAATGTTGGTTGAAATGGCTATGTTAGTTTTAAGACGAGAAACCCCACCCTCCCTACTCCAATTGCATTGTGCAGGGGACACCCGTCACACATATAACTTGTGTCATCAGTGTGCTTTTATCATAGGACTTAATTTAGAATATAATTTTTATTGGACGGAATACACATATTTCAGCTATTTTGTGGTGGTTTTAATTATTATTTATGACATATATAAATGTAAGTATGTCTTTCTGCTCACAAATTTGAATACAGTAGGCACCAAAGACAGAAAGAAAATTTTTTTGGTGTGTGCTTGTGATCTTATTCTGTGAGGGAGGTTTGCTTAGTAATTTACTGTTCGGGAACACACTGTGATGCCAACTGGAAACTGCTTATTTATGAAGTGGGTTCTAACTGGGCATTTAACTATGTCCTCTGTCATCACTAAATGAACTTTCAGAGTTGTTTTTCTTAAAGTTTCATTTGACAGTGATCATTTTCACAGCAAAGTAGACTAATGTGATCACCAAACATAATGAAACTTCTGATGAGTATGTTCTAATACCTTAGGAATTCTTCAGGTACTTTTCTTCAAAACACCACATGCAAATATTCACTACAAAATCAATTTCTAGATTTGAACAGATATTTCTTTGGCAAAATTTGCTGCACACTAGAAAGGGAGTGTAATTTTGGGGAGATTGGTACATAATTATAGAATTAGTTTCATAGAACAAAACGTAATATAGAAATCTCTTATGTGGATAATTTGTGTATTATACCTCCTTCCAACCGAATACCCTAAGGAATGAAAATAAAGATTTCACTAATGTACAGTGAAAATGAAATTCATTTAAATTAATTTAGTGGCCTTATGTTGCCAAAGTTTAAATTTCACATAGAATTACTAGTAAAAAGAGAGATCAATACTAAAACAGTACAAGCTTCGGCTCTCCTAACCCTCAACCGAACGGCCATCACCGCCATTTATCCAATGGCCAAAGTGTTATGCCTCAATTTAAGAAAACAGTACATCAAGGCCAAGGTTGGATGCAAGCAGCACCACTTGTGTGGGGATTGTGGAATTGCAGATGGGGAACCTAGAAAGTGCAGGCTGTGTCTAGATGATTCGTGTAGTCAGATATCCCCAGTTAGAGCCAAGAGCCCCCTGACTTCCACCCTTCTGTTCCTTTGCTCCTCCAGCCCATACTGGAGGAGGGGCCTTTGCTCATGGAGAGTCCAGGCGGGCTCAGAGCCCACCTCCCATTGTCTTCTGGCCAGGACACCGAAGTCCCCAAGCTGAGTTCTGGTGTTCCTCTGTTCAAACTAGCCGCACTGTGAGCACTGAGCTGCCATGCAAGGAATAACAATTCCGAACATTATAAATGGAATTTAAGATTTGGTCACATTGTCTGATGTTCAGAAATGCCGTTTAATGAGAGACAGTCTCAGCCAGTTCCCTTGAAGACTGAGGAGACGCAGTTGATCAAAGAGCGGGTGTCATCCACAGAGAAGTCAGGCCAATGGTCTGTGCAGACAATGTCAGGGTCTGGCCTTGGATCCCTTTATATCCTTTGTACTGTTTTTGTGCCCTCCTTGAATCCTGTCTTGCTGATTCCTCTTGACCACTGGAACCCACTTTGAACATCCTTTGCTTGATTGAATAGGAAGCTGGAAGCCCCTGGGGGTGTATGCCCCTCACTCCACCCCCTACACACAAACACTTAGCTCTTGACCAGTGACTGGCTGATGCTGGACCACACAAGCCCCAATCCTTTAGCTGAGGTCAAGACAATTCTGAGGCATAACTCACACCCCTCAATTCTCCGTGGGAACTGGACAAAGCTACCCTGTAGGAGACGTTCTCTGGGAGTCCGTCCTTCTGGGTTTCCCACCCTTCCCCATGCTGTGCTCCACCCCCAGCAGAGTTCCTAGAGAGTGCTGCCTGTATGGTCACGTGCACACATGCATGCAAGCCTTCCTTTACAGTGTCTGCTCCTGGAGAAACTGGACTAAGACAGTAAGTCGATACATATATTGGGGGACGAAAGGGGAGCTAATGTGCATTGACACTGACACTGCCAAGTGGCATGTGACTGTTGTATTAGGTTGGTGTAAAAGTAATGGCGGTGTTTGCAATTTTTAACCTTTTAAACCGCAATTATGTTTGCACCAATCTAATAAAATGGTTAAGAGTCTCTAGACTAAGAAAAACCCTGCTTCCACCTTTGGCAGCTGTGGAACCTTAGGCAAAGTGGCCAACCTCTCTGAGCTTCACTTTCCTTGCAAAGTGGAGGAAAAATAGAACCAAACTCATAAGGTTGCTATGAAACTGAAAAGAAATAGTGCTCGAAAATGTGTGTTCATGACACATGATAAACCCTCAATAGATGTTAGCTCTATAGAAAATCCTGCTCCTAAGACTTAAAGGAGTCCGTATGCTTAGATAATTCTCTACAGCACAACAAGGAAGCTTTATGAGACAGAGCGGCAATATGTGTCCCTATTTTGTAGGGAAGAATATGGGCTCAGAAAAGTTACGTGCCTGTGTATTAAGTTGGATGGTCTGTGACCAGGACCTAGGGCTCTGAACTAGCAGGCCACTGCTTTATCCACGGTACACACAGCCTCTAGGCATCTAGTGGTCTGACATTCGGGGACTATGTTTGCTTGAACCCGTTACCACATTGAACTCAAGCATAGAAATGGAGGTGAGATTTTTAAAGATCAGAAATAGTCTATTATTTAGGAAAGAGGTTTAAGATAAAGGTCAAGAAGGAATAGTGCAGTAAGAGTATGTCCTCTATTCTTGGAAGGCCTCAAACAATAATACTATTTCATTAAATGAAATTCTTTCATTATTTCAAATGATTCCAACCTCTGGTATTGATTCTTCTACCTTATCTAGAGCAAATGAAAAAGATTTTAGATGATGGTGTTCTCAGAAGCTCTTGAATCTGTGAATTTGAAAATGTCACATGAAAAATGTGAAGGTCATGTGCATAAATCTACATATGATTACATTCATGTATGTGTTAATTACTTCCAAAGAAATTAACATCAGACATATGGAAAGCCATATGTACTGGGAAGAAAAAAAAACTCAGGTGTGTTGAATATATCAAAGCACAGAAATCTCACCTGGTCAGACTGATGTTGAAGGGCATGTGTAAGTCAGGTCTTCAATGTATAGCAGAGTGAAAGTGGCTGTATTTTGTTAGTTTAGGTGGGAAGGTCAAGGGTAGGGAATCTGTTTAGATGTAGGACTTTGAATAATGTATAAAAGACTTCAAATTATATTTCAGTTTCCTGGAGGGTTTGGGGCCTCCAGGTCTGAGAGATTTCAGCTATTTATGAGAATATCCAGAGGACAGAGCATTTGTTCTGGGAAATGTGCAAAGTGATGTCACACTTGTATAAGCAAGGTGTCTCTATTTTTTGTTTGTTTGCAGTAAGGTGCAAATACAACTAAGACATGTTCTTTGAATACTGGGAGGGTTGTGATCTGGATGAAGGTGTAGGCTTCTTGCTGGGGCTTCTGGAAGGTAGAACAGAAATTGGAGGAGGAAACCTGCAGTGAATTAAGTGTAGGGTGCGCTTTCTTAGAGTTCAGTTGTGAACAGTGAGGGAGTTGACCATCACTAGAGGTGTTTTCGACTTATCAAAGATGTCATAGAATGCTTCAGGTAAGATCTAACCCTCCTCGAATTCTGTGAATATTTCATTTTAATTTTCATAATCATTTGTGGTCCTGATAATTAAAACTTAATCAATGTTCTTCATAAGATATTTTTAAAGTGTCGTGAGTTTTGGACCCTTGTGATTTCAGTGAATCTAGTTAAGAAGCTGTCTGTGCCTTGAGGTCAAATGTACCACACATAATGTCATTACCCTCTACTAAAAAGCAATGGATGTTCAGCATTGATGCTACTTCTCATATAACAATAAGGATTATGCTTTTTCAAATGGACAGCATTATTCCAAGCATATTTTTAGTTAAAGTAATTGGAAAATGTGTGTTTAGTTTGATAATGTCTTCAAAATGCTGGGGGAGAGAGAGAAGGACGGTGTAGATAGAGGGATGGAGCAAGGGAGGGAGGGAGGGACTCCACACCAATTGTTATATATCCAGAAAACCTATTTCTTAAGGATGGGTTGAAATAAAAGGTATTTTCCAGTAAACAAAGTACAAGAGATTTTCTACTTAGAGATGACAACTAGAGAGTGTAGTCTATGAATAAGGGAATATTATCAGGAGAGTATGTAACCAAGTTTTCTTTTGTTCTTTTTCCTTTCTCCTGAAAGGGATGCTAAGCAGAAAGGAATAAGTCCAGGTTCCCCACCAGTTCAATTGTATGGATGGAACCCATTGTCAGAATATATTTTTTTACTAGAAAATATGGTGGTGTAGTACTTCTTCGGGGGGGGGGGAACTAGATTGGATGAAGGAAAGAGTGGCTATAGATAGTCAGGTTGTAAGCTACTGCAATGATTTGGGCATTAGAGGAAGAGGAATAGAGAAAGCAGAGAAAGTGTTAGAATCTACACAACTTGATGACTAACAAGATGTGAGGACAAAGGCTAGGCAGGAGGCCAGGATGGCACCCACCTAGGCATATATTGGTGCCTTTTAGCAAGATAGGAAATGGACAGGCTTGGGGACAAGACCGTTAGTTTAGTTCTGAGACTGATTACAAGGCATTTGTGAGACATCCAGGTGACGATGTTGAAGTGGGCAGTTGACTGTATTGGTATAATAACGTGGAAAGCGGCTGAGGCAATTGGTTTTGGGATTCCAATGAAATTATAGGGAACCTAACCCACACACAGTGGGAGGTCCACAGCATCTTCCTGTCTCTGGGATTCTTGATGGCGAAGCTGGTGGTAGGGAGGCAGGCTTGCAAATTGTTTTCTGCTCATCAGTCTGAATTTCTGCTTCCACTGACTTTGTTTAACAGACCGATGATCTCCTTGCTCTCATGTCTTCTTTTTCTTCTTCTATATTGTCCCAGGTGAGGAACAGAGAAGTATGTTATTGATAACATCATCAACAACAGCAATTATTTATGGAAGACATTTATTTAGTAAGCTTGAAGTTCTGGGGAATTGGAGGGTTTACCTCAGATCAGTTGTTTCCCACCCTCCTAGCTTGTCTGCCTCGCCACCAGATTGCTCAGCCATCTCTTTGTTCTTTAAGACGCATCTTTCACTGTTTTCTGGGTCCTTCCTGCAGGCTCTTCTGGGAAAGTCTGTTCCCCTCATTCCATGCAGCACAGCCTTTGATCTCTTCATAGTTCCCAATTACCTTTCCCAAGCATCCTCAATACCTTCCGCTATACTAAGGTTCAGGCACTGTCCTATCCAGCCCAGAAGTGCCAGAGGCATGGAGAGTTAGCCTTTTCCTTCCTGGCTTGGGAGCAGAAAAGCACTTGATTTTGTCTCCTTTAAGTAAAATATGGCAGAGGTAGCAATGATTTTGTTCTCAGGCAACGTTTATTCCATCCGACATTGAGACTTGAGCTCAGAAACGAGATCAGGACTAGGGATGTAGTTTTCGATCATCAGCACAGAGATCATAAAAAGGAAAGCAGCTGGGATGGATGATGGTACTCCAAGCACAAGCCAGGAGGACAATTTTCTGCTCAACTTGCGAAAGGGGAAAGATTGAGCTTTCCTGGACCCAAACAGTATTTGCCAAGGGAACCCTGTGTGGGTGTGGTACGAGCAGTGGCAAAGGGCAATTTCACAGTCAGGATCTTGAGGAGAAAATATTGTCAAATTTCAGGCCATGATTTATGAACTACTGTATTATCTCTGTCATTAGAGTGGGGAAAATATTTTGTGAGGCACTGTGTTTCTGAAATATCAGTTCAGTACAGCCGAGTTTCTGTTATATGCAGGCCTTTCTTTAAAGAATTCAAATATTCAATGACTACATAATTATTCCATCTCTGTTTAAGTACTTTATGCACTTCAAAAATAAATTTGAATATTTTAGGTATACACAGTGAAGTGTCATTCTCCAGTTTAGCGAAAGGGAGAATCTGGCCATATAATCGAATGCCTATTCATCAAGGTAACAGGTTTGCATATGGAGGAAAGAAGCTTGTCTCTTTGGTCTCCATCAGTGTGGCCATGCAGCAAATGGGTGTTGTAGTGTTAAAGTCATTTTGTGAGACTGACACAATTGGCTAGAAACAGGGCAAAACCATGGACGGTGGTACTGGTCTGGGCATTCTCTGTTTTGGAGATTTCATTCCTGAAGAAGAAAGTCAAGTTCTCTTTTTTGTGGGCTAGATCAGCAACCTGAAATCTCCAGATGCACTTGCTACATCTAGAGGTTGGATGCCAATATCAAGGGCAGGTGGCCAGTTACAATCACCTGTGCTTGACCATCATCACCCTGTTGGGAGGCCCCCATAGGGTGGAATGTGGGCATGTAATAAATGTGAGATTTCTGAGATGGTTGGCCTTATGGATTTCTAACCAAACCCCCATGTTGCTCCTGACAAGCTCTATGGGGATGTTGACAACACAAATCTCAGATGCTTTGATGTTTCATCTAGAGGTGTCCCTGCCCCAGCTAGTCAGTCCCCTTCCCCACAAACAGGAGAGAGGAGGGCAGAACATAAGATGATAGAGTGGGCTTACATGTCACCAGGTGGACACAGCTGGATCCTATGCCCCAGGAATGTAGTCAGGACTTGATCTAAACTAGTTAGGTCCATGAGTAGGTAACTAAGACCTGTGCTAACCACCTTCTAGTGGGGTGAAGCCAAGATTTGAACCTGGTCACATGTGAGTGACAGTAGCCTTGGGCCCTCATGGTAGGACATTCTTAATTAACTTTGTAGTTGAGGTGATCTCAAAGACCAATGACCAGGAAATAGTTATAAGCAGGCCCTATAAAGTTGACCTATTCATCAAGTCCTATTTACAATGACAACACCTCTGTTTGTGTGTATGTCTGTGCTTCCCAGCCTTTTCATGTCATGACAAATGCAAAATCCAGTAAGTGGGTTAGGTTACTGTGACAGAAGATACAGACCCAGAAGCTCCAGCTGTCCTAGGCGAGTTCCTTTGGTTATATGAGGTCTGACAATTAAGTTCGTGAGCTTGTTGCAATGATGTTGCTAATCTTTTTTGATATCAGAGAGATTATTCATTATGAATTTGTACGAACTGGACAGACAGTTAACCAAGTTTACTATTTGGAAGTGCTGAAAAGGCTGCGTGAAAAAGTTAGACAACCTGAACTTTTCACCAGCAGTTCATGGCTCTTGCATCACAGCAATGCACCAGCTCACAGGGCACTGTCTGTGAGGGAGTTTTTAGCCAGTAAACAAATAACTATTGGAACACCCTCCCTACTCACCTGATCTGGCCCCCAGTGATGTCTTTCTTTACCCAAAGATAAAGGAAATATTGAAAGGAAGACATTTTGTTGACATTCAGGACATCAAGGGTAATACGACGACAGCTCTGACAGCCATTCCAGAAAAAGTTCAAAAATTGCCTTGAAGGGTGGACTAGGTGCTGGTTCGGTGCATAGCTTCCCAAAAGGAGTACTTTGAAGGTGGCCATGGTGATATTCAGCAATGAGATATGTAGCACTTTTTCTAGGATGAGTTCACGAACTTAATTGTCTGACTTCATATATCTGGGTAAGCATCTCTAGTAAAACATCACTAGGCACTTATAACCCATTCATGGCACACCAGTGTCCTTTGGCACTGTATGTTATTTCACAATCCTTAATCTCCTAAATGTTTGTTCTACTTCCATTGATGAAATCAAATTATCTCAGTGTTGTCATTAATAGCCAAGGTGTGGTAACTTTGTAAAACTGTATTCCAGAAAAGGTGTTTACTGCCAAACCTGAAAAATACCATCAGGTTTCTCATTTAAATTTTAATTGTCATACTTGTTGAAATGACTCCTCAGAGCTGGTGTTTCTTGCTTGGTTTTGCTGGTGTTGTGTCTCTTGCCCACATTTTCATTTTCTTTATGCTATAATTGTTTGGTGCTTACAGGTCCCTCGGTTTCACCAATATTTGGCTTTAAAACCTTTCCTTGCAAACTCTCAAGACCCACATGCCTAGATGAGGACAGTCTCTTGATTGAAAACATTATTGTAGGTTTTTTCACACTTGTGGTTCCTGTTTGTATTCCACTTCTATCACCTTACAAATTCTGAGTATGTGTTTTACCTATTCCTCTTCCTTCTAACACCAAAATAATTTTTTTTTAATTCCATGCTTTTTTTTCTCATGTTTTGATGCTTGAGGCCAAAGACTTATGTTATTTTATTATCTTATCATTATCCAGCTTTATGGAAGCCAGAATAAATCTTTCATTTGTTTTGATATTTTTTTCCTCTTCTGGTTTTGCCCACGGAACCAAGATAAGTGTGGTAAACAAGGTTAGATGAGAGGCCTTTCTAATCTGCCAGGTGCTTTAGAAGGAACATGAGATATACAAATATACAAACACACACACACACACACACACACACACACACACACACACACACACACTGGTTAAGCGAACCTGGGTTCCAGTCTTGACTCATTAACTATATGACCTTGGAAAAAAACTTACGCTCTGAGTCATTTCTTCACCTGCAAAGAAGGAAATCCTAATGCTTGCTTTATGAACCTTGAAGAAGTGTATTAAGGAGTTCATGGGCAAACATTTCTAATTATCTGGCATTTTGCCAGGGACATACTACATGCCAATAAGTGTTGTGCGTCTTCTCTTGATGTTTTCTACTTAGAAAAACCTCTGTACATGCTTCCATCCGGTTTCAGAGGCTAAGGTGTCCCTTTTTTTTAAAGTTATCCCTCCATTTGTGTTCCTGATCTTATCCCCTGTCACCTTATCCAATGTTGCTGTTGTTGAGGAAGGGGATGGTGATGGCTACCAGGTATGAGTATGTGCTGTGTGTCAGGCACTAGACAGGGTGCTTAATGCTTTTTATCTGAAACTCTTACAACCCTGCAAAAGGTAGGGATGATTATCTTTTCCCTCAGGTGGCACTCTCCTTGCAGCTTAATTCATTTCAGGTCTGTGACCCCCACCTAACTCTCTTGGATTGCTGTGAAATAAGGAAAAGGTGTATTGGTCTCTGACCCTGGTTCTTGGCGCCCAGCTACTAAATCCCTTGGAATTTCCTGGGTAATGGGTATGTCTTTTGTGCTAATGAGATGACTCTGTGTGGGCTCCGGGATGGGTCACCAGAAAAACCAAGCCATGATTAGAAGCTTGGAACTTTCAGCCCTACTCCTCATTCTCCAGACGTGGCTGGAAATTGAGTTAATGACCAAGCATGCCTATATGATGAAGCCTTCATAAAAATCTTTACAAGGAAGGGGTTCCGGGAGCTTCCGAGTTGGTGAACATGTGGAGGGGCTGGGAGAGTGGCCTGCTTGGAGAGGGCATAGAAACCCTTTCTCATATACTTTAACCTATTCATGTCTTCTTTCTGGCTATTCCTTAGTTATATGTTTTTATATATATTAAAAACAAAAACAAAAAAATAACCCCTGGTAATCTAGTAAATAAACTGTTTTCCTGAGTTGTGACCCACTCTAGCAAATTAATCGAACTTGAGGAGGAGGTCATCGGAACCTCCAATTTAGAGCCAGTTGGTCAAAGTACATGTAACAACTTGGATTTGGGATTGGCGGATGAAGTGGAAGGAGGGGCCAGTCTTGTGCGACTGAGTCCTGGTGGAACTGACACTATCTCTGGATAGATGGTGTCAAAATTAAGGGAAACTGTAGGACACCCAGCTGCTGTCTCAGAAAATTGCTTAGTAGGGGCAAAAATCCCCACACATCTGGTATTAGAAGTTTTGTGAGTGTGGTAGTAGTGTGAGAGAAACAGAGAAACACAGGAGAAGTGAGTTTTTGTCAGTTTCCACCTCTTTAAGTATTGCTTCTTTGTCATTCTTGTAGGTTCTTTCTCATAGCATCTTAGACTTGGGTTTTCCCTGGTTGTGACCTTGGCCTTTTGTCCTTCTTAGTCAACATGCATTGCCTTGGTGACCTCATCTTTTCATGACTTTACCTGAACTTGTATGTTGATGACTCTAAAACCTAAGTCTCCTTATCTCTTATATGAACTTAAGAATGATATATCCAAACACCTGTATGTAGCCCAGTTACCAAAAACACAACCTCTTCCAAAGAGTACTTCTCCAATTTCACCCTAAGAATTTTTTTCCTTCCATATTCTCACAGTAAGTGACACTACCCAGTCACCCAGAACAGAAAACTAGTGGTAGCCATCAATTCTTCTGACTCTAGCAATGTTCCCTCCTGTGTATGAGTTTGAACTAGCTCCCTCAGCTTCTAACCATCTATTGCTTAGTTCTGTCTCATTATTCTTCACTGGGTTTTATTTCAGTAACTCTTATGGTCTCATTTATTAATCTTGCCCCTTTCAACTCCATTATCCACACCGGCACCAGCATGTTGTATCTGCAATGCGAGCTAGCTGTTTACAGTTGTTCCCTGTTCACTCATCAGTGACTCCCCTAATGCACCAATCCAAGCTCCTCAGGCTGTGAATGACCTCTGTCTTCGTGACTCTTCTTCAGCCTCATATGTTACCCTGTGCACAGTACTTTATGCTCTAAGAATAGCAGACTGCTCTAGTTCTCCCCATATGCCGTTGCTGTCTCACTGCTCTATGCTTTTGCTGAAGCTGGCGTCTCTCCCTAGATACCCTTTTCTCTTTTCTGCATGTAGCTAACTCCTCTTATCCTTCAAGGTAACTCAGGTATCTCTTCTTAAGATGCCTTTAGGTTGTCACAAATCGCTCTCCTCTGGGCTCGATCACACTCCGTGTTTGTCTCTATCTTTGCACTTATAATGGTATACAGGAATCCTTATTTCTGTGTCCCCTCCCTAGAGTAGGTTCCCTGAGGGTAGGGGAAACGTGTCCCAGTACCCTACATAGTAGTTTCTAGAGCATAGTAGACGATGAATAAACATTTGCCGAATGGAGCGCAGCTTCTCGCAGAGGACGTAATCATCTGGATAAAGATTTTGAGCCTGGATATGACCACAGGTGATGTCTCATCACCCCCACAGAACCCAAGGGAGAATAAAGACTCCTTACTTAGTAAAAATCAGTGAAAATTGCATTTCAGAATCACGAGGCTGACATGAATAGAATTCAAAATAAACAAAGCTCCAAATTCTATCTGATTCTCTGGGTTTTATTGGTTTAAGGGGGGAAAGCAACAATATTTTGATATTTCCCAGAACCTCTGACTTCAAAAGCTGGTGATTTGCATTTATCCTCTTAAAACACCATCAGGCACTTTCCTGTGTAAGTGCATACCGGTAGAACTTGACATTTAGGGAAGAGGCTATTAGAAGCTAAAGGACTGGAAGACATTATTTTGGTGACTAAAAAAAACTACAAACAGCTTAGCCTAGCAAGAGGTCAAGAGAAAAACAGAGTCGGAGCCCCCCCAAGGAACTTAGTGTACAGTGCACATTGCATTCAACAATAAGTGAGGCTTTCATGATTTTAACTCTGTTTTGAAAATACATAAAGTAAAGCAGGACGACCCCTCGGGATATCCACCTTCAGTAATTATCAACATTCTGCCCTTTCTGAATGATCTATAGACCCACACTGTCTCCATTCCCGGTTCCTTTTTGTTTTGCAATAGAATGGAGGCTTTTACTTTATATATTCAAAAGTACAAGGACAATATATCTAAAATATTTTCAATATACCTACAAAATGTTTTCATCATGAAATTAATCATATTATAAATACAAAATATTAGATTTTTGTTGCTTTAAGTTATAGCACGAATAACTTATTTTTTTTGTCTAGTTTACTTAATAAAACATATGGCAAAAAAAACACATATAATCAGTCACTGCTTGTGTGAATGACATTATTTCTACTTCTGAATTGTTTCTGGAAGCACTTTAGTATTGTGGTTTAGAGTCGGAGCCAGTGACTCCACCCCATAGGCCAAATTCGGCTCCCGCCCTGGATTTGAAATTAACATTTGATTGGCACACAGCCATTCCCATTCATTTGTGTCATGTCTATGACTGCTCTCCAGCGACAGTGGCACAGTTGAGTATCTGCCACAAACTATATGGCCCACAAAGCCTAAAGCATTTTCTATCTGGTTCTTTACAGATAAAGTTTGCCAACCTCTGGTTTCAAGTCGGAGCTTCCTGTTACCATCTGTGTGGCCTTAGACGCATCACTTAATTTCTTTGAGATTGTTTAATCATCTGCAAATGGGAGTGAAAGTGAAGTCTCACTCATAGGGCTGTTTTGAGGATCAAGTGTTAATACTTGCAAACGCCTGGCAAGGTTAGCGTTACCGATTTCATTGGTGATGGTAGGGGTTATATTGGAGTCAGATAAACCGATGGGCTTCAAATTGCAGATACGCCACTTAGGGGTCTCAAGGAAGTAAGTTCTTTTAGCTGAGCCTGTTTCTTATCTGTACAAGGGAGATAACAGTCCCTTCCTTGTGAAACTGTTGTAAGGAATGAAGACAAATCCTTGGGACGTGGCACAGGTTCGTGAAATTGCGCTGTTCTTAGTGTGTTTCTGCAGGTGCTTTCCATTTGTATGGCAGTTACTGGGCATGTGTATCCTTGTAGAGATCTAGCTGACAGGTACTCAAGAGACCTCATGGGATAAAACTGTAGATCTTGGTGAATTTGCTCCAGTCCAGAGCCTAAGCCTCAGCTTTGAAAAGATCTAGGAATCTCAGTTTATTTCTTGAAGATCAAGTTTCTCCCTCCTGAACAAGACTTCAGGTCCTGAGATGGATGTAGAAAGCTGTGAAGTCAGTTTGTACATTTACTTTTAAAACAAGAACTGCTAAAGGGATTGGGCGCTTGTGTTCCAGACAGCAGTCTGGTGCATAACTCTCCATGGAAGGTTTTGAGTGGATTCAGAGCAAAGGCCACCTCTTAAGTCATTTGCATGTTTAATGGATAATGCCTAACAAGTGTCTGTCTCCACTCCTTACTGGGGTCGTGCCTTTGGATGGGCTCAGACAGGACTGGGTGGGAAATACCAGCCTTTGATTGATTGCTCGTCTCCACTTCCAGAGGAACGAGGGTGTTGAATGGCATTCTTTTATTCTCCATGTAGGTATAGTGAATCCAATTATGGTCCACTCTGCAGAACTATGGGTAAGTCTAGGGAGACCCAGGGTGGGGGAACTGGATGGCTCGGGGGAGCCATTCCTCATGCACTCATGTGGAAGGCACTTGACATTTTACACAGGGATTTGGTTTACTGGTTGCCATGCAGCATGTGCCCTGAATTTTATAAGCCTCAAAAAATCTGGATGGCAAAATGTATCCAGAAAGTGAATTCAAAGCCAATATTCATTAAGAGGGGGAAATAAAGAAAGCTGTTAGGAATTTTACCATTTATCTTTATGAAGTAAACATTTCCCTCTTAAAAATGAGATATTTATTTGGGAGGAAAACAGACTTCCCCTGCATAGCCTTGTAATAATGTCAATTTGTTTATGAAACCAGTTGTGGATGAAATGAGGTGATTGTAGTTTCTGATGTGCATTGCACCTGATATACTGTCAGTCTGTAATGACAATAAAATGTATTAAACATCTTCCCCTTGCTTGGATGAGTTGTTTATGTCATTAGGATGTTGTTGATGGGTACATTCTAATAATTGATTTATATTAGGCTTAGAAAAAAAAATCTCAATATGCTTCTCAGAATTGTAAATGGATTTCAATGCATATGATTGCAAGAACAAATAGGAAAATTCATTTTATGTCACACTAACTGCCCATTTTTGGCCAGTCTTTCCTAGGCAGACTTTGGCTCCAATTCCAAGTTTAATTTTTCCCCACAATCACTAAATTATATATGTCCGATGGAGTTTTCTAATTGTCTTATTGATTATAGTTCTTAAGCTCATTAAGAACTAGCATTGATCCAGTATTGTCATCTAGAAACAATATTGTTATCTTGAATCAAATAATACTCCCTGGGACATTATTATGTAGTATAAATAATTATTTTAGCAAATATTTCCTGAGTGTCTACTATGTACCAGGCACTGTTCTAGATTCTGGGAATACAGCAGTAAATAAAACAGCCTTCATGGGCTTACTTTCTAGTAGAGGGAGTAGGAAATGAAGCCAAGTAAATCACTAAACGTAGAGTATGTTAAAGAATGATAAGGGCTGTGAGAAAAGGGAAACAAGAAGATGGGGGTAGAGATAGACTGGAGGGGAAAAGAGTCACTCGTAAATATAGGTAGTGAGCTAAGACCTAATGTGAGGGAGGATGCATACCAATGAAGGTGTCTGGGAGAGGGAGAGGTTGGGTGCCTAACTCATTTTGGTTTCCCCAGCACTTATCAGTATTTTTAGCACTGAAGGTCCTGCATCTTAGGAAACTGCTCTGTCCCTGGTAAGCCAGGATGCTTGGTTACCTTGGGATTGGTGAGAGCATGCTTGACATGCAAGAGAATTAGCAAGCAGACAAATGAGTGAGAGGGAAGTGGCAAATGATGAGATCAGAAGTGATGTGAGGGCATCAGCTGTGTAAGGCCTTGTCAGGCATTTTAAGGACTAGGTTTTACTTTGAGTGAAATGCAAAGCCAATGGAGGGTTGGCATTGGAGTGACATGAGTTGATTGATGTCCCTTACTGAAGCCCATGTTGGCTTCTGTTTTGAGACTAGAGAAGTGAGCAAGGGCAGCAGCAGGGACATGCCTTCTGAAGCTCCCACAATGACCTAGGCTCAAGGTGATGGAGGCACGGGCCAAAGCTCAACAGAGATGGGAGAAGCTCCTGTAGTGACCCAGGAGGAAGCTGATGTTGGTGTGGGTCAAAGCCAGGTAGCTGTGGAGGTGAGAAGTGGTGGGATTCCAGATGACTGGTCGCGGTGAAACCAACAATTCCCAAACAATTTGGATGTGGAGGAAAAGAATGGCTGGAGTCAGTGGTGAGTCTTGAGCTCTTGTCCTGAGTTACTGAAAGGAGAAAATGACCATTTCCTGAGAATGAGAAGAACAACTTTTTAAAGGGGAAGATCAGAAGTTAAGTTTGAGATACCTGTTGCAAATGAGAATGTTACATAGGCCGTTGGAATTTGAAGTCTGAAGCTCAGAGGAGAGGAGAGGGTTGAGTGTTCTCGGGGGGGCTCACGACCTCCCCCACGCCCTCAGTGCATGACGAGGCCTGGCATTTCATACCACAGCTGCTTTCTGCAAACATTTTATTATGCCATATATTGATATGTCTAAAAATACAATGTGATAATAAATCCATCTCTCCACAACAGGTGTTGAATGGAATTAAGCGAGATGTAAGTTTAGGGTACCGTATGTTTGTTTTCCCACAAGACTTTAATGAGTTTGTCTATTAGTTTAACATAACAAATTTTGAATACCGGAAGACATTTGATTATGCCATAGTATGTTTGTGAAGAATGCCTAAAGCTACTATTTGGTTGATTGAAAAGCATTCTTTTACTATTTTTCAAGAGACACAATTATTTGAAGTTAATCTGAATTGGGGAAATTCATGTGGGGAAATATGGAGTTGGGTTGTATTAGGCCTAATATCCACTGTGAAATCTACTAGTGAAATCCACCAGTGTAATTAGCTATGCTCCTCCGCCAGGGTGAAGTGCTGTGGTACAAAATAAACCAGGTTTTAGTAGAGGAAGATACAGGCCCCATGCTGTATATTACCATGCTAATATATTGCAGTAAAAGAAAAAGTTGCCTTGCTGACTTGGCATTCATGGAAAAGCAAGGGTTTAACCTATGTTTTGGTTTCAGCCTGTAGATGTAATCAAAGTAGTTGTGAACCATGACTGTACTATGCAATCACCCAGGGAGCTTTAAAAGATTGATGTAATTGGTCTGGAGTGTGATCTGGGCAGCAGGATTTTAAAAAATCTCCCAAGACAATTTAAATGTGCAGCCAAATCTGAGAACCTCTGATATATGAGTAGAACAGAATCTGATACTGTGGTTTTCTAGTTCATTTGACCGTGAAGATTTTTATAGTAAATGAGTCCACTTCTAAGAAGGAAAAAGACGTTTAGTAAGTGTACCAAGAGTCTTCTGTGTTTGTATGGGTTCTAATTTCTTAGAAGGTTCTCTGGGTGTATATAAACCTTTAAATATGGTGCGCATGGTCCAGGCATGTTTCCATGTTTTTATTCTTTCTTCGGGAGATAATGTGAGAGATGCATCTCCTGTGATTATGTGTTTGGAGAGCCCTATATCAGGTTTGGGAGGCTGAATGCGATGTCTGTATAATCAACTACTTGCCCCTCTTTCTGCACACTGGAGGTCAATCCATTTAGATGAAAAATATATATCTTCAGCATGACTTTAAGAGTACCTTGTAATTTCCCCAAGTTTCTATTATAATACTGAGTATTGGTAGTTTTACTGGGCTTGGTTATTATGACAGCCCCCTTTTTCCCTTTGTATAATATAAAAGAAAATGTGTAGTACTCCAAATAACTCCTTTTTTCTGAGACAGATGGGATTCTTGGAAGTGAAATCTTGAAGCATGGTTACTAGTGTATGCCTTGATAAATTCAGTAACAAATTATTGGTTCACTTTTGTGTTACTGGCTGTTGGCAGAGTGATGATAAGCTGTTATTTGTCTTGTTGGTTTACGTGTATTCTGCATAGAAAATGTTCGGGAAGAGGGCTTCACTTGGGTATTTTGGGGTCTCCCATAATTAAATGAGGAGAAACTAATGGTTCTTTCCTAAAAGCCAGTTCCAACTAGGAGTGTTGCTGAAATGGAGGTCAGCAGTAAAGTCCTTGGGAAGTGAAATCCTAGAGCAGAGGTGGAAAGGGCTTTACGACGATGTGTACTAGGTTTCCCCACATAACCAGGAGACTGTACTTGGGAATCTGGAGAACATCTGTAACTCCTTTCTATATGCTGAATCCCCAGAAGTTCCCTGACAATCTGCTAGGCATCCCCCTTCTCAAATATGTTGCTGTCCTCATCAGATTTGACAAAAGCAGTCATAGTAGTTACGGTAGTTATACCCCAAATCTCAGTGCTTTAATACAATGAAAGTTGATTTCTTGCTCACATCCCTGGCCAGTGCAGTTTGGATCAGGATGGCCCAACTCCACATGGTCATTCAGGAATCCAGGCTGCTTCCATCTGATATTTCGGCCTTTCTCTAGATCTATAAGGTCATCTCTGTTTAGCTAGCAGATTTGCAGAAAGAATGAGGACCTCAAGTGAGAGATTTTTCAATTGATTAGGCTTGGAAGTAGCACTTTCACTTCTCACATTGCATTGGCCAGAGTTTCATCATACAGCCATGACCAATATAAGGAAGGCTGAAAAACCCAACCTTCTCTTTTGCCCAAGAAAAGGACAACAGGAATGCCCAAGAGTAGTAGCAGGCTCCTCCATAGCCAAGCACAGGGAAACTTGGGAGTACGATTATTGCAAACACCCAAAGGACAGGAGTCTCTGCTCTTCCTCTAGAATTAGCTGAGGTATAGAGCAAAGAGCAGCAGACTTCACAGCAGGGATTCTAGCTTCCAGTCTCTACTCTGCATTCGTGAATGGTTAGGGGTCCTCCCCTCATTTGGACACCTATAATAAGAGTCTCAACCTCTCTGGATGATATTGGGGGTCAAATGAGCTCATAGTTGGGAAATGCCTTTGGAAGTATCATCTTTCTGTTACATCCTACAATCCCTTGCATGGTGCTAGCATTGCCTTTCCATGACCCTTTTTTCCCAAATGGAAGTTTTCCATTTCATTGACAAGAATAGGACATCATTAGTTCCTTAAGGTGGGCAGCCTTCTGCAATGAGCTCTTTCTAATTTGGGGGGACTTAATATTGCGGGAGTTTTGATATAAATATCACTTTGAGCTTTACCTTCTTAGTAAGAATAGTCCTAAGGATTCTTCACTTTTCTTTAGAAAATACTCACTGGGAATTTGGCCATAACCTGCCCTAGGGTGAAATGTGACTGTTCTTTTTGGTTCTCGTGCTAGTTTCATCTTTTTTTCTGCTGTTGCTCATCAGTGTTGGAAGACTGGGGTTGTGGCTTTCTATCACATAACTAGGTAATCTGCAGCCTATCAATAAAATGATAACCTATCAAATTATATGACTAATAGTTTAGGAGAAGCCAGGTTGGCCACCCAGGGTAACTGGACTAGAAGCCACACAGCTTGGCTTGTTCGGTGATTGTGGAAAAATGCTTACCTCTGCAGAGGACCTCAGTTTCTTCATTAATAGAATATAAAAGGAATCTTCCCAGAAGTTCTTTTAAACCTTCCTGCTATAAGGTGTATTCCAAGTATCAATTGACTGGCAGGATCAGGAAACATGTTCTTAAAGCTAGAATGGAAAACTTATGACATATTTGAGTTCCACTTACATCGTTGATAGATACTGTCTTGAGTCATTTCACACTATTTCTAGTTTGTTGTTAAAAGCCTGAATTTTTGTTTGAAAGTATGTCTAAGTAATACCATTAGAGCAGTGGTGATTTTGCCCCCTCTTCCTCCGGGGACATTTGCAATGTCTGGAGACATATTTGGTTGTCACAACTAAGGGGTGTGTGTGCTACTGGCATCTGGTGGGTAGAGGCCAGGGATGCTGCTAAACATCTTACAATGCCCAGGACGGTCTCCTCCCACACCCTTCAGCAAAGAGCTATTGGACCCCAAATGTCAATTCTGCTGAAGCTGAGAAACTGAATTAGAGACAGAATATGGAGTCTCAAATTCGCCAGCTTTATGTCATTGGGATGAGGGATGCATTTTTAGGAGGAAATAGGTATTTGAACCATCTGTAAACTAGAGTTTGGCATAGATAGATGAAGGGAGTGAGAAATATGGAGAATAATAAGAAGGTGGCCCTAAAAATCATGTACCATTTGGTAGTATTTAATTCCCAAAGTTCTAATTGACTACTAGAATGTTCTCGCTGGTGAAATTATTGATTCCTAGATCAGAAGAAAATTCTAGATGCAAAAATACCAATGTGTTCATCCCTCATGTACCTAATACCATCTACTGACTATGGTCCACATGTAGTATTTCTTTCTTGAGTTTTGTCAGTAGATTTTTTTTTCCTGAGCAATTCTTTATAATGTCATTCTGATGAGGAATATTAGTTAGCATGCCAATGCCATTGTGTTTTCCAAAATGTGCTTTTAAAAATACCTTGTTTGGTTTGTCTTGGATGAACTGCTTAATTGAGCCATGTGTCAAATGATTTTCTATTCTCTTAAGACTCTGTGACCATCTGGTTGATTTCTAAACTCCTGAAAACTGAAATCAGTTTAATTTTATATAGGATATTGCAACAGGATACAAGGTACGAGCAGTCCCAATACTGCAATTAAGTAACTGGTAGGACTAAATGATTATGATCAAGTTATGTGAGAATGTCATGAATAGGAAAAGTTAATTTGCAAATTCACCTAATGATTGTTTTACTCTTCAATTTCAGATATACATATAGAGGTATAGAGATGTACACATGTATATGTATCTACATATCTTTTTATATATATGTGTGTATATATCCCCATATATTTATATATAATATACAATAGGATATTGTCTAACAATCAAAAGCTAAGCAACACATTTTTATTGTATTCACTTATTCATCCGTATTTCTTTTCTAAGTCTATGAAGAGGGCTGTAGGATATGGCACCAGCAGCTAAAAGAGAATATTCTTACTGTTGAAATCTCAGTAGAGTCTACGGTTTAGTTAATAGTATTGTGCCAGTGTCCATTTCCTGGTTTTGACAAAATACTGTGGTTATTGAAGATTGAGTGCATGGGAACTCTCTGTATTATTTTTGCAATTTCTTGTGAGTCTAAATAAAATGTTAAAGAAAAAATAAAAAACAATTAGGATGGTCTTCCTGCTTCCAACAGCAGATCAGTTATAGTTTTCTTAAAAAGAGAGCACACCCTGCTATTTTGTTGGAAAATGTGGTAACTCACCCATATATACCATGCAATTCCTACCACTCAGTTACAAAAACTTTTATGTTGCATATCTGTTAGTGAGACTGTATTATAGAAGTAGTAACTTCTTTTATGTGAATGTTTATCAAAAGAGAACACACATGCTGTAATCCCAAGTGCGCAGTGATAGATTTTTTGCAGATGGAACACACTCATGCAACCAACACTCAGATCGGGAACTGAAATGTGATGAGCCCCACCACCACCGCCACTCCCTCACGGTACCCCTGACAATCCCTAACTGGGCCCCACCCCTGCCAAGGGTAACAATATCTTGACTTCTGGTTCCATAGATTAGCTTGTTTTGTTTTTTAATTAGTTTCAGGTGTATAAAACAATGCAATAGTTAGACATTTTACCCCTCACAAAGTGGTAACCCCTCTCCGCCAATCTATTGCCCCTCTGACATCATATATATATATATATATATATATATATATATATATATATATATATTACAAATCCATTGACTCTATTCCGTATGCTGTACTCCATATCCTGTGACTATATATATATATATATATATATATATATATATATATATATTAAATTATAGTTGATATACAATATTATTAAGCTTCGGATTTAGGTGTACAGTGCAGTGGTCATGCATCTGCACCGTCCATGAAGTGGTCTCCCTAATAAGACATGTGCCCATCTGACACCCTACAAAATCTGTACAACATTATTGATTACATCCCCCAAACTGTCTTTCATATGCCCTTTGACAATATTGTAGTTACCAATTTGTGCCATCTAATCCCTTCCACTTCTCCCTCATCCCCAACCTGCTCCCTTCTAGCAACCATCGGTTTTTCCTCTATGTCTCTGAGACTATTCATAGAGTAGCTTTGACTGTAACTTTGGCCTAGTGACATTTCAAGTGCCTCATGTTTTCTGCCAGGAGAAAGGTGTAGGCCCAGCACCTGTGTGTGGCATTAGTCGAAGGCGTTCCTTCTCATACCATGTGCGAAGAGGTGCCATTGAGCTCTTCTCGGTGCTGCTCACCTGTGCTAGGTGAGCTAAATAAAGTACAGCAGAACTGGGTACCCCAGATTTCCTTCACTTTTCCAACTTAGATTTGTGCATTTGGCTTGTTATTTTAAGATAAAAGTAGGAGCTTTTATTCAGATGACAGTGAGAGCTTTTGCATGGTGGTCAAAAAGTTAGTACTGTATCTTTTGTCATTAATCAGTTACCTAGACAACTGCATGTCAGACTTTGTGAGTATCAGACTCCCCTGAGGGGCCCTTTGAAGTGTAGAGTCTCATACAGTAGGTCTGTGTTTGAGTCAAGGATTCTGTGTTTCTACCAAGCTCCCTCTGATACCGGTGCTGTGACTATAAGAACCACACTTATATAGACCGTTTCCTATAACCAGGGACAGCACTGTGTGGGGGTTGGCAACAGGGTGTCTGGGCGAGATTGCCCAGATTCAAATGCTCGTTCTGCTCTAGACCTGTGGACTTCAAATAAGTTTCCTAATCCTTCTCTGCCTCGGAAGTGTTGGTCACATTTCAGATGACACATCTGTCAAGTGAGGAAAATAATACTAGGATTTTTTGAGGGTTAAATGATATCTTACATGAAAAGTGCTTCGAGCAATGCCTGGCACATAGTAAGCACTCACTAAATGCCATCATTATTCAGTGATTGGGCATTTGGGATAGTCTCTGTCAATCACTGACAATGAACTTGTAGCCACTTGGCCTTCTAGTGTTGAGGAAAGAATTCAGTCTTGGCGTTTGGATTTGGATGGGCATCATGAAGACACTGGCAGTGCTGCAGACCTGGAATCAAATAAATGACGGGGCGAGGGGGTGGGTTGGAATCATTTAAGCTATGACAGAGTACAGGCTCTTAATACCTGAACGGCCAGTGCCTGATGAAGTAAACGATTATGGTGGTTGGGTCTAGGATGACTTATAGAAGGGGCTTTTGGTAGGAGTTTTTATTAATTCATCTCTTCTATAGACCATCTGATTTCAAAGTTTAAGGGGGTGGACCGTGACCTATTTGAAATCTGCAACAGTCCTTAGTAGGTAATGATTAGCTAGCTTACGGGGAAATAAGTCAGGGAGGAGAAGAAATATCACACCCAAAAGAATATGATGCTTGTGTGAAACCACAGCTTAACAACGGAAAATGACTGTCATTTTAGTTGCCAGTGCTACTGACATAGCCATTTAGTCTTTTAAGGAAATAGAGCTCCTGCCTCTACCAACTGTGGCCTTGTTCTTTTCCATAAAGATGACTTTATAGAAGAGTAGGTATTCTTTGTTTTACAAAATGAACTTCATTAAAATGCATTCAGAAAGTGCTAAGAAAAATGAAATTTTGAAAGTAGTAAGAAGTAAATATCTGACATTGTTAAAGAAGAAGGTTGCTGTCCATTTTACTCAATTTGCTTCTATTTTATAATTTCTGCCAAAGTATAGTATGACATTTTTTTAGCACTTATGGTGATTTGGCTTTCAAATCAGGCACATTTGGAGACACTAGAAATTTTGCAAGCATAAAAGTTAACATAGATTTATTTTCCAAATACAGATTGTTTCATGAATAAAAAAATTGAAAATGACATAAATAATATTTCATGTAAATGCAGTGTTTAATTATATGACATGCTAAGATGATAGCACTCTTAGTTTAGAGAAGCTTCTGGTTCCTTGCCGTGCCTGTCTCATTAGTTAGAGGGTGGTATTTTAGTAGGCGCACACTAGAGTATGTAGTGCTGGTTATTAAGGAAGTTTGTCGTGTTTTGCTCTTAAGTGTCTGTGCCCTGCTGAGAGCGTGAAAGTCTGTGGCTCTTCTCTACTTTTCATGTACAGGGAATTATTACCTTGGGAAGACTTTCCTCTTTGTACTGAATTTGCATTTCTGGGTATCGAAACTGCATGTGATTTAATTTGCCTCCTTGACCGAAATGTTTCTTTACTGTGTTGTCATTGTCACTTTGTTTTCCTTCACAGAGGTGACAGTATTTCCATGCCGCTATGCCATTTTTGAAAAGGTGTCATTTCCTCCTTATGGAATAGTATGACATCACTAAATTTCATTCATATATTCATTTAGTCATTTATT
This sequence comes from Rhinolophus sinicus, assembly GCF_036562045.2. Lineage (NCBI taxonomy): Eukaryota > Metazoa > Chordata > Mammalia > Chiroptera > Rhinolophidae > Rhinolophus > Rhinolophus sinicus. The sequence continues at coordinate 9,220,497 of NC_133768.1, forward strand.
GATTAATTCATTCAATAAGTGTTATGGGTCTTTTGTGTGCAGTACGGGGGTCCTACTAAGAGTACAAAATGTTCAGGTAATACATTCTCAAGGGCCTGGGGGCCCCTAAATTGCCACTAGAATGTGTTTTTTTAAGATTGAAAAAGAATAGGCTTAAGCATCTGCCCTTTCCAATCAAAAATTAAAAGAGAACTGAAATAAGGCACAGATCCAGGTTTTGTGGAACCAGAAGCTGTTACATGAAGAGAAACCCTTTTTGGGGAAAAACAATACAAAATTATGACTACAAATCACTAGAACTGCACCCGGAGCCTCTGAAGGAGCTTTGCCATTCGGGCCCTTAAACAGAGACAGCGTTAGCCTCCTGGTCAATCTGCTTTGGAATAAAAACAGGCCACTTTACTGTGAACAAATGCATATTCATTCTTAACTTCTGTACAAAAGAGATAGCTCCGATAGAACAATACAGCAAAGAAACAAGGTGATTGCGTTTTATAGCTTAGGTCAGCAGCCAAGTAATCCATTGCTGTGGCCCACTTTTGTTGCATGCATTCCTTAGGCAGGATTTGTTTTAGGAGAGACGTTAGCAGCAGGAAGCCATGAGGAAACTGGGCCAGTGTGCGGTGCTCCTGCCTTGGGTATGGAGCATAGTGCTGGTTCTGCTTCAGATTCAAAGATGGACCCTGCTTTTCAGGAGCGAGTTCCAGCGATGTGGCATGCTCAGAAATAATCATTGCCCAAGATAGGAGGCACTTCCTTTTTAGAAGGCAGTGAGACATGGCATTAAAGAAACCCAGAAGAGCTTAGCTTACTGCCAGCTGAGGAAATACAAGCTCTCACTGAAAGGTAACATTTCAGCGTGACTTTGATTGATCGGTGACATGTGGGGATGTAACTAAACAGGATTTCAGAGGATGTGATGCAAACCATAGAAAAGAGAAAAGCATGAGGCCAGCTCTGTGGGACAGAAATGCAGGGATCAGAGGGCAGAAGTGGCAAAGGAAGCCCTGCCGTGGAAAGCCTACAGGACTAGGTGGGATTTTCCTTTGTGTTGAGTGGGTAATGAATGGGAAGCCTGAGAAGAATTTGGAGTTGGGAGTTACAAGGACCTTGGAGGAAGATAATTGATAGCATTGGGGTGATTTGGAGATCAGTTTAGCTGAACCTCTAACCTTACAGATGAATAAACTGGGACCCAGAAGGGGCAGTGACTTGTCAGTTAGGGAGTGAACTTAGGTCTCCAGATGGACAATGTTTCCTTTTTGCTCCCAAGACATTATGGGTCAGGATCACTCTCCAGCTTGGCTCCCACAAACCTTATCCCTTCCTACATCAAGGCGATGGAAAAGGGGCAAGGTAACTGATCGACAGCAAATGTATCAGATATTTATTTGAACATAAATATCAATTTCAAGTCCTGTTTTGATATAAAGCAACACTGTCCCAATAGAAATGAAACACATGTAAAATTAAAAATTTTCTAGTAGTCCTATTAAAAAAAGTTATAAAATGGTGAAATTAATTTGAATAACTTATTTTACACAACCCAAATAGACCCCAAGCTTTATCATTTCAACATGTAATCAATAGAAAAAGTACCATTAAGACATTTTGCATTATTTTTTTAAATTAAGTCTTTGTAATTTTACAATGAAGGCACATCTGTTCAGACTCATCACTTCATGCCAGCTGGGGCTGATGCTGCCATATTGAATAACACAGGAGTAAAGCTTTAGACCAAGGTTTAAAAGAGGGCAGTTCTGAATTTCTAGGAAGGCATTTCATATTCAAATTGGTCACCCTTATGTCTGATCTAGTGAGTAGGAATTGCAAAACATGACTGAATAGATGTTTCTGAAGTCAGACCTCTGCGTGAAGCACTGAATCTCACTCTGTGTAGATCTCAAGTCCATGGTCAGTCTTTCCCTTGACTCCCTTGTCTCAAAAGGATTCAGTCTTCCAAGAATATGATGAGTTCCTTTTCTTAAAAAATTTTCCCTACCTAAAATCCAGGGTTCAATATGAACAAAAAAGTGCAAAAAAGTACCAAGCCTGTGTTTTTGACAGGAAACACCAGGGAATGATTGGGTGTTTCTTCCAGCCCCTATTTGGTTTTCACCCATTTTATTAGCTACTTCTATTCACAGATGCTCCCAGCCACCTGTTCTCTGAATATATTCTTTTCCCAACTGGCTTCCCCATTTGTTTTGATATTGGACAAAACAGATTCCAGCTATCATTTACGAAGCCCATTCAATCTGAAAAGCTGTGTCCACATGCAGCCAGGAAGACAAAGTCACGGGCATTATATACAAATCTATTTGTAAAATCTCATCAATGGGTCCAGCCAGCAGCTTAATTCCTACAGGGAGAATAAGGAGGAAGGAAAGACATTCATCTCTGGAGCTAAAGTGGAGTCATTCTGTGAGAGAGTTTTACGGTACCACCCAGATGACTCAGTGTAGCAAACGCTTCCGTGGCCCTTCACAGAATCCGTGGTTACTCACTGTCCTTGGACATGCTGAGGGCTCCCTGTTACAAGCACCTGAGGTTTACTGTGTGAGAGCTGTCACTGATCTACTCTTGGATAGAACAGGCCAGAATTACTGGGCACTTGACATTTCTCGGAGCAGCCCTCAGCTAATGAAAAACGGGAGTTGGAGGGTAAATACTCCAGCTCCCTCCCTCCACAGGATGTACAACTCTGAAACTGGCTCTTCACTCTCCCATGGTCCCAGTGGGTCTGAGTGCCACTTGCCCCCAGCTGTCACATGCTTATCGGCATTTCTTCTACTGCCTTCCCTTCCGTCTCACTTCCCCACTCTCTCTATTAGAGCTTCCTGAAATCATCTCCCAAATTAACTGTTTTCACCCAAATCTTTGCCTCAGGGTCTGCTTCTGAGGAGTGAACCTAAGACATCTGCCCTTGCCAGCCTTGCCCAGATGTCAGTTGTATATGTAGCTATTGGAAACACGTTGGTCTTGGGCTCCGGGTGCCCTCAGTTTAACATTCAGAGTCCCAAATCTTATTTCCAAAAAACACTGGGGATAGGTCCAGCATTCCTCTTGGTGGACCCAGTCTTCTCCTCTATCATCACTTGAGCAGCCTCCAGTCTGCTGCCATCTCTGTCACCTCTGGCTAATGGCAGCACAATATTTGCTAACTCCCCACTGCCCAGGGCGCTCTCAGATGCCCACCAAGATGCCCTCCTTCAGCATAGAAGGGTGTCTGCTTTCGGGTGTTACAGCGATTGTCAAGTTCTCAAACAGGGTGACCTTGGCAGGCAGTCATCTTGAGCTTCCCCAGGAGGCATAGGCTGAGGGACTATAGTACTCTTAATTATTTTAAACACTGAACAAAATACTGAGCTTTTAGGTCATAGAAAATGTTTTAATATAAGATATTATACCACTGCAGCTGTAAAATCTGAATGAAGGGCTGAGTAAAGGCAAAAGTGCCTTGGGTCCTCGGAAGGCATCATGGCAACTCATGCCCAAAGCCTGAAGCAAACACTAGCTTCAGGCAAATCAGCTGTAGCATTTTGAATGCTTACTGGCATTTGGACTGTCCTGGGGCTGGGCTTGGAGAAGTTCAGGAGAACACCTATATTTGCCATCTGCAAACCCAAAGGAAATTGAATCACCTGTGAAGAGAGGGGGCGATCACATGAGTGCGACCTCTGGGGCCTACAGCAGCTTGCTCTTGGCTTGACCAGTTGGCCACACCACTGGGCAAATCGGTGCCTGTCATCAGCCCAAGTGTACCCTGGGGAAGCCCAGAAATCTCCAAATAGGTCAAAGTCTATAGCTGCACTGTCCAATACATAGCCATTAGCTATAGGGAACTATTTAAATTTAAACTGAACTTCATTAAAATTGAATACAATTAAAAACTCAGTTCCTCAGCTATGTTAGCCTAGCCACGGTTCAATAGCCACACATGGTCAGGGGCTACCCTATTGGACAGTGCATGTACAGAACAAACATTTCCATCAGTGCAGAAAGTTTCATTGGACAGCATTGGTCTGTGCTGTGTTAAAAGCTGGTTTAGGATTATTGGCTTTGTGGTTTCCTAGGAGTCAAATCTTAAATTCTAGACTTAAGTTCTAGAAAGAATCTTTGGAGTATCGGTACCAAATCTCATTTCTGCTAGTGTCAACACTGCCCTCGTAAAGTTCCATCTGTTGCTGTGAGGAGCCGGGGTTTAGGGAGAAGGCCAAGTGGAGGACCAAGTGGTTGCGACTGCTTTAATGAAAAGATAACAATGATTTGCAATCAACTCTGTCATCATTTCTAAGTGAGTGTTCTTCAAGTCCTTGAAATCAGTTTGTTCTCGAGGGCAAATTAAACATGTCTTCGGAATTCTCGTTTGTGCCGTTAAACTGATGAGCACACTCTCCATAGTGAAGAGATAAATTTTTGCTTAGGGTCAACTGATGACGCATGTTAAATTGGTGGGCTCTTAATTAGTGAGGGAAAAGGCCAAGTGGAGAACCAAGTGGTTGCCACTGCTTTAATGAAAAGATAAGAATGATTCGCAATCAACTCCGTCATCATTTCTAAGTGAATGTTTTTCAAGTCCTTGAGATCAGTTTGTTCTCGTGGGCAAATTAAGCACGACTTCGGAAATCTTGTTTGTGCCATTAAACTGATGAGCACACTCTTCATAGTGAAGAGATAAATTTTAACTTAGACAGGGTCAACCGATGACGCATGCTAAATTGGTGGGCTCTTAATTAATGAAGCTTTAATAGAACTATCATTTTCTCTAGTAAACATTTCATTTTAGTTGAGTTTTCAGTGTCTGAGTTGCCTGAGTGACTAATTAACATATGAGACATTGGGTTCCTCTGTAGCTATGTGAATGATTTTCTGTTTTCCTTTGTTAATATTTATTCTCCCATTCATTCACCAGACTGGCACAAAGAAACGATGAAAAACACCTTAGGCAGTCCTGTATGCTCACGTATAATATTTGTTTTTTAGGACTCTTTTTCTTGATAGCTCTTTAACATAAATTTAAGAAATTCTGAAAAAAATCTCTGTATAATGGAAACAAATTATTAGTAATCGTTTTTCTATAGATACCTGAGGAACTATCTCTTGTAGTTCATTATGTCATCACAGATTTTCCCAAACTGTGTTTTGAGCTACCCAGCTGTTTCATGAGCTATGATAACACAGTTTCCAAAAAAATTGAAAATAAAAATAACTTGTGGATAAGGAGTGTGGCAAATAATCCACATGAATCTGAGACTTTCTGATAAATACTTCAGTAAATAAATCTATTGAAGATGTTCTTATTCAGCATTTTTCACACTTACTTGATTACAGAACACCCCATTTTAAAGTCATTGAACAGGATGTTAGTATTATTTCTTGAAACTTTTTGGAAATATATTATGAGCCTGTGTGTAATGTAATGATCTCCCCTCCTATTTTCTAGCTCCCTCTGAAGTAGGAGCCCCCATTTGGGAATCTGTTATATATACAAAACATTCTTTCTGCAAGATACCCTGGACACCAGAAAGATTACCTTACTGCTCCTTCCCCCCACTCCTCCTGTCCCCTCAAGCTCCTTACGTTTCCTGAGTAGTGACTGGTTCGGTTGGTCCTTGTGACAAGATGAATTCCTTTTGTAACTTAACCAGAGCAGGGGAAAAATGTCCTTGCAGCAGTTAAGACCTGGATTGTAGATAAGAATGTGCTTTCCCAAAGTGTTGTAGGCAGGGGTTATGAAAGCTGAAATAGCTACATGGTCTATTACATAGATTGATGAAACTTCCAGAGTAGAACCTAAACTGAAAGCAATATTACCCTGTCGATTCATGTTCACTTTAGAGTCCATGTATGTGCCTAAGTATTTTCAACTTGCATGGTAGTCATCTCCCCCACCCCTCACAAATGCATGTAAAGATGTATTCCTGCACTAGTGTGCAGGATATCACATCTGTCAGTGTTATGTTTTATCTTGCTAGAGTTGGCTTATCCTTCCTAGCTGTCAGAATCCTTAACGACAGCTTGGGGAAGAGGTTAAGAACATAGACCTCTCTAGACAGCCTGCTTTCTAATTTTGGCTCTGCGTGTCACGACCTGTATGAACATGGCAAATTTTAAAATTTCTCTAGGCCTCGGTTTTTTATCTATAAGATGGGGGAAAATAAGATGACCTATATCATAGGGTGGTTTGGAGAACTGTATAACTTAATTTATGTAATGCATTTAGCAGTATGTCTGGCATAGAATAAGTGATCAGCGAGAGCACCAGCTATTACTGTATCGAGCTTGACCTTCCGTGAATGTATTATTTAACTGTCCTCCCTTTTCACCCTATGCAAATTTGATCAGGTTTCTAGCTACATACATATCAAAATCATTTATAGAAATACTAAATGGGGGGAAACCTTTTGGCACGCTACTCAAGAATGATTCCCAGGGAGGTGATTCAGACCTAATCCCTGTCCATGGCCATTCATTCAGTTACACATTCTCTTACAGTACGACTTCAAACAAACATGGTTCCATCTTATTCCCAAGGAATAAGGAGGATCGCATCAAATGTAACATTTGTTTACAAAGACCAGCTTCAACTCAGCTCATTTTAGAGCAGTGTTCCTTATGCGGCAGGGATGGGTATCAGAATCATCTGAGAGATCTTGGGGCTGTTATTTTATTTCCCCATTTTATTTTTTGAGACATAGTGGAGGAGTTTTAGAGCAGAAAGGATGAGATGAGTAAAGCATATTAATACAGTAATGTGCATGATTTGTTGGGGAAACTCAAGGAGGTCACTTTACGTGTGTCTGTGTGTGCAGTTAGGTTTCCCATATAGACAAGGACAGGAGAGAAGGGATGGGCAAATTGAAGAGTGTAGAGTAAAATAAGCCTGCACCTAAAGGGCAGATCTGAAGGACACGTTAAGTAGGTTCTTTAGACTGTTGGTGACCCAAATATTTTAAGCAAGGAATCCTCTAATCAAACTCTGGAGAAAGATTATGGAAAAGCATTTAAATGCTCCCTTTTTATTTCTTTTCTGAGAAGACGTTTCCTCTGAAATCCTTCTTATAGGAACCCAGCATCCTGCAGCCGAAATGCCAGGTACATGTGAGAATTAAATAAATGCACATGGGTTGTACTTATAAAATGGTAATCCTCATGCAAACTACCACAAGCACTCGCATTTAAGATAATCCTGTGGACAAACAAGCTCGACATAGGAAATTTCCTGGTTTGGTCTTTATACCCAGTAGTGCTGTAAATAGATAAACACACATGAAATTCACTGTTAGCAAATATTTTGTGACACATCCCACTTCTGCTAAACCCAGCATCAGCAGGGAACAATGGCTCACTTCTTCATTGATGGTTCTTTTCACTTAAATGAGCAAAATGCATTTCATATACATGTAAGTGCCTACTAAGGAAGACAAAGTAGATAAAGGTAAAACTTTATTATAAAGGGTACCACACACACAGAAAACCACCTATATTCAGACAGCTACCTGTGCTTGACAGATTAATTTTGGGGTGACTATTTGCATTCTAGAAGGATTTTGGTTTCTGTGAAAATACCTTGCCATCATTTTCCACTTAATCATACATCCTCCCAGTATAAATAAAAATATGCATTGCAAATGAAGCCCAATTTTCCCACCTATAATATGATCGGGACCCCAGCAATGATGTGTGTGGTGTTGGGCAATGTAGTATGCCCTGAAAATGAGACACTGAATTAGATCATCCGAAAGGTTGCGTTAAACTCTATGATTTCTATGACTCTTTAATGAAATTTATGAAACACTCTTATGCCTTTGAGTAAGTTTCGTGTATTATACTACAATTTTGTGATTGGCAGAATGTTGGAATATGCACAAGGACCCTTCTGCCTTTTTTGTGCCTTATGAGGATTTCATATTGTTATAGCTTTGATTAAATTGGTCATAGACTGAGTGGAGAATTATATCTTGTGATAGATTTTTGGGGCCTCATTTGTCACTGTGTGGACAACAGTGAGTTGATCAGAAAGCCAAAGAATGTGAGGATTTATGAAACTCTACTGCATGACACTTGAATGTCTTCTAAAAAATGGAAAAAATGGTCCACTGATTTTTTTTTTCTCATTATAGCAATTGCAGAAATGAATTTCACAGCTAGGTTATATGTGGCCTTCAGGACCTTTGAGCTTACATGGCAGAACAGCCTCTGTGGAGGATGTATCAATTCTGACTTGGCGTAAATCAAGAACACTTGGGAGAATGGGTCAGTCCATATGGTATCTTTATTGCTTTGTAGTTGAGGCAGGATGTAAAAGAAGGGCCATCCTTTAATGTGTTCATTCAACAGTGTTCATATACTGAATGTCTGATATGTTCTTGACTTTGTCTAGGTGCTGGAGTTATAGAGATGAACAAAGCAAGGCCAAATGTTTGCCCTTAAGGAGATGATCGTGTTGGGGGTGGAGGGTTTGGGAGAAGTAAATAGCCAACTGTAAAGTTAAAGGGAGAATAGTGGGAAGTGGGAGCCCGTAAGAGTTGCAGCTAAACCAGGTCCTGGTGAGTTGGGAAGGCTTCCTTCCTAGTAGGACCAGTGACAAAGGTTGAGTCCCAAAGGGCAAGAAGAGGGTCAGCTCAGTGGGGATCGGGGAGGAGGGTCAGCCTCCCCGATGAAGATTGAATGCCTAGAATTGGTGACATAGGTGACCATGGCACCTTTGGGAGCCTTATCAGAATGCCTAGATTGACCATAGCAAGGGGCATGACTGGAGGCCGTCAAGGGCCAGATTACAGAGGACTTTAAATGCATGTCAAGGAGCAATGTCAGGGTTCCACTCCCCCATAGCAGCCTGAGAAATGTCCAACATGAAGGTTGCCTAGTACGGTCACCAAATAGCAGCTCCTCCCTCAGAAAAATCAAGTACATTCCTGTGTAAGCATCAGAAAGACAGCTATCAAATCGTTGCCTCATACTGTATAGGAGCAGGTGTGATAAAAAATGTACTGTCCAGCTCATTTATTCTGATTCTCACTCCGAAAAGGAATCTGGTGATAGCTAGGCTTAATTTCATGTATGGCACCCAAAGGTAGAAGAAGGAGACCAGGTTTTGTTTTAAAATCAGGAACCATTTTTTTCTGTTAATTTTCGGGCTTTTTCACTTCACCAGGGTCACCATTGATTAAACTCAGCAAGCCTCAGTCTTCTCTATAATTTCAGAATGAAACTTGAAACTCTTCTAAACTTGGCTAAATATATAAATTACTTAGTACAGTGCCAATAGTGTGTTACTTTGTCATTGCTTTTCAAGTTAACAGGAAAGCCACTTTCACATATTGACAAATTTTCATTGTAGGAGCAGTAAAGCATTTTACATATTTGGCACTTTTAGAAAAGGCAACAATGAGAAGCATAAGCATATTTTCCTCAATGTTATGTAGTACCTATATGCTATATTTCTGTCAGTGTTTTCTATTGATTAAAGTTATTTGAAAACGTATTTGTGTGGTAGAAGTAGCAAGATGTGTGTGTACCTGTATATTGTTTTGTTTATTGTAACCTTTCCTTGGTACTCTCCATTCCAATCACTAACACCCCTACACACAAACACACAAATAGATAACCGTATATTTCACAGAGAGGTAATAGGAAGTATATCCATAAACACATTAAGGTGGACTCATTACTTTGTTCTGGCTTGTTTTGGAAGAAGAAGGAGCTTCTTTTTTGTGATGCCATCCTTTCCAAAGCCCTGGATTGATTCCCTCCCCTGTACTTTGTGACTTGAGTTATCACTTCTTTTACCAAATATTTACTCTTTCTAGCTCCCTGGGGGTATCACCACAGTCAACTAGCATGGTCAAATTCCCCCTTCAGTAATAAAATAAAAAGGCCTTTCTACTCCCCTATATCCCTTCCTAGTCCCATCTCTCTTCTGAATCGTTCCCTAGGAGGTTTCATTGTCAAGTCCAAACGCCAGTTTTTGATCTTCATCTTACTTGAACCACTTTGTAACATTTGTCAATACCACTTTTACTTCTTGAACCTTTCTCTCTGACTTCTAGTTCTTTGCATTATCTTCATTTTCCTTATATGTCTTTGACGCTTATCATTCTTTGCTGGCTGTTCCATGTCCGTCAAATGTTATGATTCCCCAAGGATTGTTCTTGGCTCCCTCTAGGGCCTCATAGTACATTCTATCCCAGGATGATCTTATCTATCCTCAAGGCTTCATATGTCATTTATATGCTAATTACTCTCGAATCTTTGGCACTGGATTCTCTCCCGGTCTCTACATCTATACAGGACATTTTCTACATGGATATCCTACAGCAATATCAACTTTATAATTGCCAAATTTTATTATTGATCTTTTCTCCCTAACCAGTTCTGCTTCTTGTATTCCTGAACTCAGTCAATGGTAGCAAAGTTCACTCAGTCTCCTCAATAGACTGACAGTCATTCTCATTGCCAGGTCTCTCCCTCCCTCCGTCAGTCACTGGTCACTTCTTAGTTCTGCCATGGACATGTGTCTCAAGTCTAGTCTCCTTTTCTCCTAATGCACTGTTGGCTTAGTCTTATCCTCATCTTCTCTAGTCTGGGTTGTTGCTTCCTACTCATTCTTAATGCCACCAGCTTCTTCCCAATCGGTCCATTGCCACATTTCTGAAACCATCCTTGTTATTTCCTTTCTGTGCCTGAAAACCTCTTTTTGTTCTCTGTTGCCTAAGAAATATATATTCATAGGTCTGCGCATGTCAAAAATGCTTTCCAGGCAGTGACCACCAGGAAGACACCCAGAGTTGAACAAGTTGGGTTTATCACCCATTGCAACGAGGGAGAATGCAAACCATGGGAACGATGGGGTATCTGAAAAGAGTATTAGAAAGGACTCATGCTAGGAAGCTAGACTTTGCTCTAGACTGGAGGCTTCAGACGTAGGGGCAATTCTATGGCTATAGATACCCTGTTTCCCCGAAAATAAGACCTAGACAGACAATCAGCTCTAATGCATCTTTTGGAGCAAAAATTAATATAAGACCTGGTATTATATTGTGTTATATTATTATGTTATGTTATGTTATGTTATGTTAATGACCTGATCTTATATTACAGTAAAATCAGACCAGGTCGTATATTAATTTTTGCTCCAAAAGACGCATTAGGCATGATTGTCTGGCGAGCTCTTACTTTCGGGGAAACACGGTAGGATTAACAACTTGGATCTATGAAGAGGAAGAATGACTTAAGGCAAAAGTTAATTGGTAAAGAAACAGCAGTCACTCACATTAGCCAAACTAGAATGGTGTTTGGCCAATTTTATGGTTTGTTCAGTGTTCTTGTTTTGTCTGTATAAAGACAGAGTTGCAGAGTGGTCCTGTTTTTGTCTTGATCCACTGTGGCCACAGGGAGGCCTTGTCAGGTTTTGCTGTTTTGTGAAATTGTTCCTGTCCCACAGCAGAGTACCCAGGCCCAGCTCGGAGTGTCCATGAGCTCCCTGACATCAGGGCTACTTGCCTCTTCTCACATTGCTCCAGTGGAACCCTCTGGCCTCCACTCTGTCCTTACGCTCTCCTACTCAGTCTTACTGCTTTTCCTGCTTTGCATCCTATATTGTTGCTGCACTGAAAGTTTCATAGTTTTCTTAAACATTCCATGATATTTCTTGCCTTTCTGCCTTTGGCATTTTCTGAAAACTGACCCTCATTAACACGCCTATATTTTTGGCTAAATGCAAAATCGTCAAGTGTCTCCTCAGGAGAGTTGCATTATGGCACTTCCTACCTCGCAATGTAGTCTATTTCTTTCCTTCACTGTATTATGACCTTCCCCAGGGAATCCTTTACCAGCTGTACAACTTTGAGCTAGTTACATAATCTTTTACATTCTCAGCTTGTTTATTTCTAATATGAGAACAATAGTAGTACCAACCCAAGAGTATTGTATGGCTTCATACAGACTAAGTGCTTCAAACATTGCCTGAGCCATAGTAAATAACAAATTAGAATTATCTATTATTATTGGTGGTGGTTTGGGTGGCTTAGGGTGATGTGGCCTATTATTATCACTTTGTTTTGAAAGTTTCAACAATGAATTCAGTGCCGGGCTCGCAAAATGGTGGCAGAATGAAAGTTTTGTATTTGTACATTTCTTTTCAATGTAAAGCACTTGTGTGCTCATTATTTGATTTAGATTTAGAGCAATACAAGGCAATTCTTTTCATATGCAGTTTGTAGTTGAGGAAACAAGTGTGGAGTCAGTAGCTGGCTTGCTCATGATCACACTAAAAAAAAAAATCGATGTATGAGACTTGAACCAGGGTCTTCTCATACCTGATTTAGTGTTTATCAAACTGAATATGCCAATTTAAATGACAACTTTTCCATATGCATTATTATATTCAAACTATGCTTTCCAGGTTGTATAGTCTCTCAACATACGTTAGGGGAAATACTGAATGATGTCATTCGTTTTAGTATATTGAAGTCTAAATGGGAATACTGAGCCAAATATTGACTCTCGAGTGAATCCAATCCAAATATTAAGGATTTTGGTATACGGCTACTACACTGGCACACCTATACATCTTAATGTTCTGTAGAGTACAGAATATGGATTTTTAATATGAAAGTTTGATAGAAATGGTGACTGCATTCTCGTTCTGTCCATCACTTAGCAGGTCGTTCATGCTTAGTCTGTCATTATGAAAATTTCAACTATATTTTTGGCTGATTTGAATATGTGCTTCCAGAACTTTGTACCTAGGAGGCTAAGCTGGCAGCTTACATAAGAATATAGGGGTGCAGAAAGCAGGGCTGGGGAACAGAATCCTAAGAGTTACGTAGGAGAAATACATCTGATCTGGTAAATAGATTTATTTCAGGGGAGTCCATTTGCAGTGTTGCAAGTGGTAATGTAAATTACTGCCTGGAGAAGGGAAACAATTTAAAATCCAACAGCACAGAATAAATATGCAAATTATTTCATTTTTTGAAGTAGCAAGAAAGAATTATACCTTAATTCATTTGTGGTGTCACTGTCTATTTTAATACTCACAGAAACACTGGATTCGTTCTACATTTAATTTGTTCGTTGCCTTTCTTTAAATTATTCTTGTTATAGTGGGTGGCCACTGTTGTACAAGAGAGACTAATAAATTAAGACAACAGGCTTGTATACATAAGGCAATGCCACTGACTTAGAAATTAATAATAGGTAATTTTGTTTGAATTTAATACAAGTCAACTGTTGTGATTTGTAAGTATTTTTCGTTTCAGAATTTATGGCACTGTTTTTAAAACTCTATGTAGCATTTAGAATTAATTGTGCTATGAATTAAATGTTTCTACTTTTGTCTTTCAGTTTGCATGCTATTATATTATATAGTGCTAAACATAGGATTATTTCAGAAACCTAGTTTTTTCTCTATACATAAAGTCGGTTAAATATCTTATGTATTTGTCAGTAAATTTCCTTTTCATTAAAGGTATCTTTGACTAAGAATAAGAGAGAAGTCCTTAGAGTAATGTATTATGCTTATAAAAAGACTAGACTAATTGGTGGTGAAGTATTTATTGGATCCTCACTGGTCCGAGATCTGATTAGGTACTCAAACAAAGTGTACGCCATACTCCTTTGAACTAGAAGTTTGCAGTCAACATCTGTGTTTTCTAAATCCCTTTCCTCTCTTCCTTTCCTTCAGGCCCCAGAATCTGTTACTTATACAACATATTACCAAACTGCTCTTTTGCAGGGAGGCATATTGTGGGGTTGAGGAGGGCCCCTGGCTTGCCCATGTGGCCCTAAAGGGTGTCTCCAGAATTCTCAGGTACCTTAGAATAAGATGTATGGGCTATTGCTCCACTTGATGAAATAAGATGCCCTTTTGTAAAGCAAATGGCAGTTCTTGGCAGCAAAAGAAATACATCAGTGAGGGACATAGATATGAAACCCAAAAAGAGTTAGAAAATGAACCATGAGATGTAAATAACTAAATTTGTTAATCAAAGAAAGTATTTGAAACATTTTAGGAATATTAAACACTTTGGAAAAACGTGACCATAAACCTATAGCTGTAAACACACACACACACACACACACACACACACACACACACGCACGCACAGCTTTGCAATGGGTTTTTCTTATGCTTATTATGTATGTAGCAGTTGAACAAAATGTATTTGACCTAGATGTTACCCCACATGTGATGTGTATATGTCATAAGATTTCACAAGATGCTATGTGATCTTTCCGGAGATGTCTTTGACCTAATTTGCAGAAGGTTAGTAATCAGGTTGGGGTCGCCCCCACTAGAGAGGTGACCTGCACCAGAGCAGGAGTATGTCACTCTAGTTATTCCTGTATCCTCACTCAGTGCAGTGCCTGGTAAATATGTGTTTAATGAAAAAGTGGATTCAGAAGGCCAGGTGATCACTGTGACCAAAGAAATAGTCTTCAAATGCACATTTGGGAATCAGATTTCTTTTTCTTACTGGAGAGAAATTGGCCTCTGAAGATTGGAATCATGTTAATCATGTTCATAGAATTGAAATATAAATTTGCATATTTCATTTATTCAATGTTAAACACACAGATTATATTTATAGGTTTCTATTGAAATATCAACGTACGAATGAATGTACCACTAGAAACAAATACAGTTCTCAAGCACACCAGAATATTCACTGTCTCACATCAATAGCTACTTTATCTGTAGATGAGCTAAGCAGTAAGTTAACTTATAATTGGACTTCCAGTTTACGAAAGTGTAATAAAAACTGTGAGTCAACTGGAACTTCATGTCAGCTTGACCTGCTCACTGTTTCCTTGCAGAGAATCTACAGGATAAACCAAATTATCAAAAAGCTGTCTTGATGGGTCTGGAATCAGAATATGGGTTGTGGGTGATATCACTTGACTGCATAATTGTATCAGGTTTTTATACTCTGGAAATACCCATCAAGAAAGGGGTATTTTGTTGTGTGTGGGAAGCCTGTCTTTTAGCCAGTGCATGTATGAAGTCTGGTATGGTCTGCCTTCATGAAAGAGCTATTATAAGAATAACCTCATAGAACTATTATAAGATACTAATTGGTAAGAATAAATACTTACTGTTTAAATAATGTGAATTTGTTATCCCTTCTCTGTACTCTGTTATTCCTTTTGGTCTTTTCCTTGTTCAGCATCTTACTTTCATCTCTGCCTTGGATGACTAACCTTCCTCTGAAGGCCACCCTCTTCCTCTACAGGCATTCATCTCTTCTCTTTCTTTTCAGTCTAGGACAGGAGTCTTTTTGTCACTTTAGGGAGTGTTTGCATGTCTCTGCTCTAATTTATTATTTACATATTTTAAAGTTTAGTTTTCAAATGTCAACATTCCTCATTTTCAAGTTTTTGGGAATTGTGGAGAACTTTGTTTTAGCATCTGTACGAACAGCAATTTTCATCATTTAGTGGGGAGCGCTGGCAATGCTTGATGTGGGATCTGGCATATTGTACACTCTTAACATACATTGTTTGAATTAATTGTAGCCTTTAAAAGGCATTTCCTTTAGAGCAGGCCCTATTGACATGTGCGATAGAATTTACGGCTGGATCATTTTTTGGTTTTGGGATGCACTCTAGGATGCACTCTGGGATGTTGAGCAGCAACCCTCTACACACTAGGTGCCAGTAGCATAGAGAATTGTGGGGGAAAATGCATATTGTGGGACAGAATAGAGGATTGTGGGAGAGAATGGAGATTTGTAGGATGAAGCAGGATATTGTGGGAGACATGGGGACTTGTGGGAAAGCAATGGAATTGTGGGAGAAAATAGAGAATTGCAGGTTACTTCAGGGAATTGTAGGAGATATAGGAAATATTCAGGAGAAAAGAGGATTCTGGGAGACAAAGGATTGTGAAAGAGACAAGGAATTATGGGAGTGAGTGGAGAATTGTGGGATAATTTAGGAAATTGGGAGAGCAATAGAATTATGGGAGAAAATGAAGAATTGTGGGATAGTACAGGGAATTATAGGAGATGGGATTTTGGGGAAGAGGAAGAGGATTGTGGGAAGATTACAAAATTATGGGACAGTACAGAGAATTGTGAGAGTTAACAAGATTGTGAGAATGGAGAATTGTGGGACGGTATGGAACTGTGGGAGATAGAGGGGCTTATGTAACAGTACAGGGAATTGTGGGAGAGATGGAATTGTGGTATAGAATAGGTAATTATGGGACGGAATATAGAACTGTGAGATAGTATAGAGAATTGTGGGATTAAATGGGGTTGTTGGAGATGCTGGGAATTGTGGGACAGAATAAAGGATTCTGGGAGAGAATATAGATTGTGATATGGAACAGGGAATTGTGAGAGACATGGGAACTTGTGGGTACAAGGGAATATTGGGAGATAATAGAGAATTGTGGGTTCAGGGAATTGTGGGAGATGGGATTGTGAGGGGAAAGAGGAGAGGGGACAAAGAATTATGGGAAAGACAAGGAATAATTTGAGAGAATTGAGAATTTTGGGATGGTACAAGGAATTGTGGGAGACCACAGGATTGTGGGAAAAAGAATTGTGGGACAGTGCAGGGAGTTGTGGGAGACAGAATTGTGGGGAAGAATGGAGAATAGTGGAATAGTACATGGAATTGTGGGAGCTACTGAGGCATATGGAACAGTACAGGGAATTGTGGGGGAGATGGAATTGTGAATAGTGCAAGGAATTTTGACAGACAAGAGGACTGTGGGAAAATACAGAATTTGGGGAGAGAAATGGAGAATTGTGTAACAGTACAGGGAATTTTGGTAGCTATAGGGGCTTGTGGGTGAAAATGACAGCTTGTAGAGAATTGAGGATTGTGAGAGAATGGAAAATTACTGGAGTGAAAATCGAATTATGGATGACAACAGGGAATTTGGAAAGTGAACAGGTAATTATTTGAAAGAATGATTAATTGTGAGAGATTGGCAGGAAAGCTAGGGATTTGTGGGAGATGTGCAGAATTGTGGGAGACGATGTGGACTTGTAGGATATGATTGAGGATTGTGGAAGTGAATATAGAATTATAGGATAGTACAGGGAATTGTGGAAGATGCTGGGACTTGTGGAAAAGAAAGCATTGTGGGAGAAAGTGAAGGGTTGTTGGATGGAACAGGGAATTGTGGAGACATGGGGACTTGTGGGAGAGCAATGGAATTATGAGAGAAATTAGAGAATTGTGGGATAGTACAGGGGATTGTGGGAGATAGACTATTATGGGACAGAATGCATTAATAGAACTGTTAGGAAAATGCAGGATGTGGGGAATGGGGAATTGTGGGAGAGAATAAAGGATTGTGGGAGAGAATAAAGGATTGTGGGAGAGACTAGAGAATTGTGCGATAGTATAGGGAATAGTGGGAGTCACAGGGGTTGTGGGAAAGTACTGAGAATTTGAGAAGTGCAAAATTGTGGGAGTTACTTGGAATTCTGGGAGAATACAGACTTGTAGGAAAGAATGGATATTTGTGGGATACCCAGGGAGTTGTGAGAAATTCTACAGGATTTTGAGAAGGAAAGAACATCAGATAACCCGGAGGATATTGGGGTGGAACAGGGAATTGTGGGGAAGAACTGATGATTGTGGGAGAGAAGGAAAGAATGTGGGATAGAACAGGAAATTTTGGGAGAAAATGGAGCATTGTAGGAAAAAACGGAAGCTTGTGGGTGACAAGATAGCATGTTGGGAGAGATGAAGTACTGTGGAAGAGAAAATAAATGGATTATGTGGGCTTCATCCCTCAGCCAGGGCCATGCCCCTCAGTTTTGGCCTTGCCACCTTTGTTCTGTCCTAACCAACCCCCTCCTATGCTTCCTTCACCCAAGCTTCTCCCACCAGTGCCACTTGCCTGCCACTCCCCATATGCCTACCAGGCCACCTCTCTCTGCCCCGTAAGGCCTTGTTTATAATATGTCTGGAAAGTTCATTTTCTCTTGTTAGGAATGCCATAAAATGTGATGTTCTTGAAGACACTTCTCTGTCCCAACACTCAACCTTCTTAGGACTCCATTTTATGATTAGAATTAGTCATTTCAGTTTTATTCAACAATCAAACATTCATCGGCTGTGAGAAATGCAACATGAACAAAATGTAGCCCCTGCCCTCTGGAATCTTTCAATTTTGTAGGACACAAAACTAAATCATGTTAGTCATAGATGCATGTGAGACTGTGAATAAAATGCCGTGGGAACACAGACCAAGGCATGAATTAAAACTAAGAGGATTCAACAAGTCAATTATAAAATTCTATAACAAAAGCAAAAGAAAGGAAGGTTTCTCAAAAGAGGTAATTGAGATAGACCTGGAACAATAGCAAAACTATTTAAAGGTAAAAAGTGAAATCAATTTTGCAGTTAAGGAAATACAGTGTAGTGAATATAAACACAAAAGACAGGAAGGGATAGGACATGGCTGACTTGTGGGATGACCTCGTAGAATGGCTCAGAGGAGGGTGGAGAGGGGTCATTAGTATAACTGCATGTGAAAACCATAGTTGGGTTAAGATTTTAGAGGCCAAATAGTTTGGATTCTCTGGCCTGGGCACTGGGGTGCTAATGAAGATTTTAGTGTTGGAATTACTTCAATGTAAATGACAAGGAGAAGGACAATGGAAGATGGAAACACATTCTTTGATGTGCCCGTTGGACTGGCAGCCCATCATGCCTAGGATGACCAGGGGTATGCCAGTGAGACTCCGGAGGCAGGAAGGAATGGGGACAAGAATTTGTAGAATGAATGAAAGGGAGAAGCCAGGGGGAGTTTGGAAATAAGAGTCAGGTGACTTGGACTGGAGGCCATCCTTTCTGGATCTCACTTGTTTCCACTTGTAAAGTGACAGCTTGAACTAAAGGGTATATTAGATTTCATTCAGGTTTACTAATTCTACACTGTTATATGGTGTTTCAAGTTATGAACAGAAGTGAGAAAAGCATGGGAGGGATTGAGGTGGGTGCTAGGTAGTCTGGAAAGCAGTTCCTGAACTAACAGAATTGGAAGAAAAAAACCTCAAGAGTGAGGTGACTGAAAAAGCATTGAGAAGAAAAACTTTCTTGGGATGGGTGTGAGGAGGAGGTGGTGGAACTGGTGGGATGTCAGAGCCACAGGGTCTTCATTTAGGGGATGCTGTAACAAGTTTTGACTTGAAACTGATGAGTGGATTTAAGGGCCACCAAAAGGTGAGCATACGAGCCCCTCCTTCCACCTTCCTATCCTGCGAGTCTCTCAGTCGTTACGTGTTTCATACTGACCTCACTGCCTTCTTGCCCTCCTGCCCCTTCTTCTGTATTCCATGTAGGAGTGTTTCCTTCCACTCAGTTTTCCGAGGCTAGACGTATCTGTGGTCCTTGACTCTTTTCTCTTCCTCGTGCTCCATAATCAATGGCTGGGAAGCCCTGTAGTTTCCCCCTCTTCATTCTGTCCCCAGTTCTCTACAGCAACTGCCGCAGTCATCACTGAGGCACCACCATCTCCTCCCTGACTCATTACATCGTGCTTATGGCTGGAATCTCGACACCAGTGTCTCCCACACACGTGTCCTGTGCTGGTCCTACAAGCACATTTGAGGAGGTCTCTCTTGGCTTGAAAACCATAAGTGGGCAGTCACCGGGCGGCCACCAGATGAGGTCCCAGGGTCCTTTGCGGAGTCTGTAGGACAATTTACGACCTGCTCCCAACCTGCCTATCCAGCTTCCCACATGCCCTCCACCCCATCCATGCTTGGGGCCATCCCCAAACCAGATACAGACATTCTGCTGTGTGTCTCACACACAGTCTTTCTGTCTGGGTTGTCTTCCTCTTCTTTCATTGCAGTGTCTTGGGTAAGCCTCAGACTGAAGACTACCTCCTCCAGAAACTCTCCCCAAATGCAATATAGCACTTGCATTTTCTTTGTCCCTTTAACATAAAAAAAAAGTATTTTGCTTACTGATTTGTTAGTTTCATACATTATGCTTCTCAAGGACACTCGCCCCTTGGGCTGCAATAGTGCTGACCATATAGGAGATGCTCAATGAATATTTATTGAAGGTCAAATTCAGCCAACCTGTGTTAATATCCTTAGTAAGTGTCAGACACCACATCAGATAGTTAATAATGGAAGCTCAATATGAGCTTTGTGGCCTTGGAGTGAAACTTAAAGTAGTAGATGCTCAGGGCATATGATAAACAAGTCAAGCTTCATTCTGACAGTTTAAAGAAGGAGAAGGCTATCTGTATTTACTGTATGTAGTTTGGATCTCTGGCCTTCCTTCCATATGTCCTAAAGTATTTCTTGCATTATGAATAAGCTCCCTGCCTTTACAGAAAAGATCAAAATTGAAGCAGCTGGAAAAAAAAGGAAAAAGGAACAAGTGCAAGACTAACCAGTATCTCCTTCTCAAGAGTATGACTTTTGAAGAGAACACGGCTCATTCCTTTGGGTTCTAGTAGCAGCACGTTGCCTGCGGTAAAGGGATAGGAGCCTGTTGTGGGGGCGTCATCCTGCCCCGGGCCAGTTTCCTCACGTGCATCCATTTCTGGAGCCCGGATTGTTCTGCCCTGATAGTTTATTTTACTTATTATTTTTTTAACTTATTTTTTATTAGTTTCAGGTGTACAAAGCAACGTAATAGTTAGACATTTAAACCCCCCGTAAATTGATAACCCACCCCCCAATCTACTACCCCTCTGACATCTTATACAGCTATTACAGTACCATTGACTATCTTCCGCATGTTGTACTCCACATGCCGTGACTATATTCACCTATATATTTAGGTATAGTTGACATTCAATATTATTTTACATCAGCTTCAGGTGTACAGTGCAGTGGTCAGGCATCTACACAGTCTATGAAGTGATCCCCCTGATAAAAGTCCAGTGCCCATCTGGCACCTTACATGATCTTTACAACATTGTTGGTTATATTCCCCATGCTGTATTAACTACCAGTTTGTATTTCTTAATGCCTTCACCTTTTTCACCCTGCCCCCAACCCCATTTCCATCTGTCACTCTGATAGATCTAGTACCTGTCTGGCACCATACATAGTTATTACAGTATTATTGACTATATTCCCTATACTATACCCTACATCCCCATGACTACTGTGTAGCAACCAATTTGTGCTTCTTAATACCTTCCCCTTTACCCATCTTTAACCCCCCTCCCGTCTTAAAGAAGCCCCTCTAAGATTCCTTGTAATACTGGTTTGGTGGCGATGAACTCCTTCGGCTTTTTCTTGTCTGGGAAGCTCCTTGTCTGTCCTTCAATTCTAAACTGATAGTTTATTTTAGATGTAGACTGGAAATTTCACTCAACTGTTTGGCTTGTGAATTCTGTTCCTCATCACCCGCCCCCCGTAACCCCCCACCAACTAGGTGATTTACTAGAGATCATTATTAGTTATTAGATAATGATCTATATCAGTAATTATCACTTATTGACTGCTTACTGTGTGTCAGGCACTATTTAAGCACATAGCATACACTATCTCATTTGCTCACAAAATCTTATAAGGAATTACTGTCCTTAGAACCCTATTAGAGGGAACGGAATGCTACGTGAGACTTGTCAGAAGGCCTCTCTCAGGAGGCTCCGATGAACCGTCCTGTGCCTAGACACTACTAAACCCTGATCTGAGTTTCTCGTGGCAGTTCTTGCATAGAAAATCGATTCCTTATACTTAGATCATATGTCGCCTAGCTTTTAAAAACTTCATAAATGTTGCTACTACTTAAACAGCTTCCTCATGATAAAATCTGAGTTTTAAAAAAAGTGTTTAGGAAGACCCCCCCAACTCTCACATTAAGAATTTTTGAACTTATAACCAGTTATTTTTTAGCGAAGCCTTTTTAAACCCTGAAGTATAGCCAAAGCTACACAAACTCAACTTTTCCATCAAAAATTATAATTTAATGTTATTACTTAGACAGCCATTGGGCACTCACTGTGTGCAAGGGTCAAGCATTACGTACTAGTGTGAGATGGTGAATGGATTGCACATGGGGCGTGATACTGGCAGTGTACATGCATTTTGTGAAAGGTTTCAGACATCCCCGATGTAGTAAACTTGTGGACGTTAGGAAAGGAGAGGAGCTACAGAGAGGGGGCAGAGGGAGGGGAGAGACACCTTTCTTCCCAAACAACATTTGTTGGATCAACTCACTGGTCCCAAGAGATAGATACTTCCAACAAGTAGACTCTTTTTCAGTTGATCCTACTTGAAGAAGAATTTCAATCTTCTTCAACTTTAACAGCAAAATATTAATGCAAGCAGAATCTTTAAAGGGGCAAAATCTGAATATATAATTTATATTAAAAATCAAAGCAAGGTATTTTCCCACAAGCCTTAAATAAAGACATAAAATGAAAATTTGATTTTAGACAGGTCAAATAAAGCAGATTAAGGAGGGTAAAATTAGTCAGTTATAAGAACAATGACATAAATTGGGATTTAATTTGAAATAAAAATCATAAGTTTGTTTAATTTTCTCTCATTAGCCATCTTAATTAGAAGATAAATGAAGTTGTAATAATCAATTCAGAATATAGAACAAATGATAAGTTATAAGCTTATGATATGTTTGATGACTACAGATATGGAGAGAGGTGTATATGTGTGTATATATATACCTCCCGTGTGTGTGTGTGTGTGTGTGTGTGTGTGTGTGTTTGTGTTTGTGTATTTATATATGATTCTTGTCTCATTTTAACTAGTACCCATCGGCTCATCGGTGTATTAAGTCACAATCTTTAGACAAGTGTTATTTAGGTCTTTAACTGCTACTTTCTTCCTCTTGAATAGTTGGATTAATGGAAATACTAACCCAAATGAGAATAGTACTTAAAAACAAAGAAGAAACAAAAAGAGAGGAATTTGTAAATTGATAAGTTAGGCTGATAAGTTAGGTGGCAATGTGGGGAAAAACCTTCATAAAAATAGAGCTTTCAGCAGTCAGAAGTGCTGGGGTTATCATAGAGAAAAATAGATTTTAGAGAAGACACTCAGGTCAGAGTCAAACTTCACGTGCACAAACACTGTAAAAGATTAATTACAAGTGCACAGTGCATTTTTTCCCGATGTAAGACCAGTGAATCCAAGTTAGGTACTCTTCATGGTAGATTGTGCCCTCCTAAGTAGAAGCTTCTAGGCAGCAAGTCAAGACTGAACTCAATTGTTGGTACCTTAGTTGGTAACGCGAAAACTCACTACACCTATGGCTGGCAGGTTTTCCTCAGAATATGGCATGTGACTTGTTTATTTATACTTGTGAACAATAAAAGTGAGATGCCAATTACCAAGGTGTCAGTGCCAAATATCATCTATGGTGTACTAGGTCCTAAGCTGCTAATTATAATGATGGGAAACTAAGATGGAATTTGTGGTCCATTACATAAAAGCTTGCACAATTAAAGTGGCAACAGTAGGTTAAAATAGGCTCTCGCAACCTTTGCACAGTTGACACCTGGTAACTCTTTGTTGTGGGGGCTGTCTGTCCTGTTCATTGGAGGATGTTGAGCAGCATCTCTGACCTCTACCTACTAGATGCAAATAGCCTCACCCCTCCCAAGTTGTGACAACCAAAAATGATACCAGATATTGCCTAATGTCCCTTTGGGAGCAAAATCACCTGTGGGTGAGGACCATTTCTTTGTAGTAAGCCTGTAATAATAAATCCAAACCTTCCTTTTGTTCCCCAGATGTTATAAGTAAGAAAATCAGTTGTTGGGGACATGGCGGTGTAGAGTTGTGCTCACTGTTCATTATCGGTAGAGACAGGGGAGCCCATTGTCTGCCTCTGTTCAATGAAGCTGTTTAAAGACAGCCCCTCCCGTTGCTCATTCACTCGAGGCAGAAGCCACCCTGGGAAAAATTTTATTTTACAATCACATATAAAATATAGATGCCTGGTGCCCCATTTCGAATTTGGGCTTGATGCATGTCATACGAAATGAATTATTCATGATAAAGACATGATACATGTCTTCTGTTGTAGAACACTATTTCATAGAGAACATTATTAATTGGGTGACTATCAATAAAATATGAACTTACAGGTCAGATCTTACTCTGCCATTTTACCAATTTGTTACAGCCCACTACAAAAGTATGGGTAGAGATGATTAGAAACTAGAAATTATGAAACATATTTGATGGGAAAGTTCTTTTGTGCACTCTGATTTAAATATAACTCCTCAATAGGAAAATAGTTTTTATAAGGATGGCATCATTTATCTGCACATTTACCTCATTGAAAGTCAGTGCTATGAGCGAGGGGTCAGGCAGGTAGAGGAGGAACAGATAGATGAGGGATCCGGCCCACAATTAGCCTGTGCCCACAGGCAGGGAGGGAGGCGAACTCGAAACCTTCCTGCAAGTTGGCACAGCCTCTGGGAAGAATATTTAAATGACATTCAAGGATCCCCCAGAATTGACAGAGAAGTGAATAAGTGTGTTCTCAGGTTACAAGCAAGTGGCCCCAGAGACATTGACCAGGGAAGAGTTCCAGGGAATCCTAGAATTGTCCCCAGAGGGCAGTGGTGATGACAGGCCAAAGTCCCACGTGGGGATCTTCATAAATGTCCTGAAGCATCCTGAGCAGCAAAATACTGAAATGATTTAATGATTGAAATCTCTCCCTAATTTTTTAGCATCGTGGATTCACATTGCTACATATGGTTACTATACAAAGTGTTGATGACTGTATCTTCAGGGCAAAGACTATGTTCCCAGGATGACTAGATGCAAACTTAAGACTCTAATGACCACTTCAACTGGATCTCCACTTTATACTTTTCCAGGAGATTTTGGTTGGTAATTTCACAGACATATTCTGTGCTTCAACAAATGCCTCCAAAGCCTGACCCAACAGAAGTTAGCTAATAATGGGTTCTAAATTAATACTGGTGACTTTTAGAGACAATTTTTCCACAGTCAGAAATACTGATAGCATTTCTTGTTTGTCTCCAAAAGTTTTTCTTATGTACTTGGTATTTCCTCCAAGGTTTTCTCAAGCCAGTATTGCTTTTTGTTCTTGTTGTTTTCCCCAATAGACTGTGAGATCACTGGGGGCAAGGTTTCCAGTCTCTGGTCCCTATACCCCACCCAGCAAGCAGCCCAGGGCCTTGCATTGATCAGAAACTAAGGGAAGAGCAAGGAATGAATATTTATTATAAGAATATAAGCTAAAGGTAACCAGTTTCGTTTCCTGTTAGTTCTTTTCTTTTTCCATGCCCATAAAAATAAAAATGTCTTTTAAATTTGAAAATGGCTTTTAAAGCCTTGTTTTATTAAAATTAAACCAAAACTGAACATCATCCAATTTATCATCCAACGACTTTACTTCTTGATTTGCCAAATTCTCCCGCTGCTTGCACTATGAAAGGATTCATCTAAATGAGTATTTACTTGACAAATGAAATTCCAGTGACCCAAAAACGGGGTGTCCTTTGGGACATGGTACAAGTACCATCAGAAGTTTGATTGAGAATGGAGATTACATCATAGAAATGGCAGTGTGAGGTGAAAATGGCAGCTGACCCTTTGTATCGTGCCGTTCTCCAGGTAATTGTTATGAAGTCACAGTGGTCAGCACTACCGTGCCACAAGAAATAGTTGCAGGATCCTCAAATGGACTGGCCTCTCAAGGTGGGAAATATGATGTTTTCCCAAGACTTCCTGGAGAGGTGGCATTTTTATATGAGCCCAGAAGGTTGTGGACGTTTTCCACAGGCATAAATGAATATAGTAGGGAGGGGGCATCCCGGGCCCACGCCGTTGCTAAATCAAAGGCCCTGAGTGGGGGCATGAGTGAGGTGTGCTTCAGCAGTGGGGAGGTTGAATTTGGCTGAATGAACATGGACATAGAGGGCACAGCAGGGCCATAAAGGCTGGACAGTGACTCAAATGCAGTAACAGAAAGTCTTGAGTATTAGAACGAGGAGACTAGGTTTATTAGAAAGCAGTGAGACACTATTGGCATTATATGTGCTGTAGAGTTATAGAATTCACAGCGCTGAACTGCAACAACTTAAATATCCACCAATACTAAAACAGATAAGTACATTGTTGTATAGTACTCCACTGTATGAACGTATCAAAATGAAAAGAAAACACACCATCACTGCATGCAACAATTTGGATGCATCTCACAGACCATTGCTGAGTAAAAGACATCCAGCATGAATCCTTCCATTCAAATGAAGTGCAGAAACAGGCAAAAGCGGCCTAGAGTGTTAGTCATCAGAATAGGGTTTAGCTTTGGGAGGAGTATTGACTGAGAAGGGACACGAGGGGCCTTCAAAGGTACTGAAAGTAGTCTGTATACATGAATGTAAATATTCGTCGGTGTGCATAGTTTAGTTTATTCATTTTTTTTATAACTTCTCCAGCCATTTTATTAATATTCTCTTGGCTATAATACTCCAAGTCTTTATGACGGTCTGCATAGTTTAGATCAGTGTACTTTGATGCGTGCGTGCTGTGTTGCAAAAAAAAGGGGGTGGGGAGTAAAAAAAAGAAACGACAGAAAGCCAGTGTAAGTTTTCTGGAAGAGAAGAAGGCCTGAACTAGAGGCCACTGAGAGCAAACAGGAGTTAAATGTGACAGCACTTTCTGAGGCAGCCAAGCCCAGAGCTTGGCACAGATTTATGAGGGCTCAGAGGAGGGAGAGGAGTTAGAGAGGGCACTGAAGTTTTCAAGGGCAGGTAAATTAAGGCTGTATGTGTGAGTGCTGTATAGTAACTAAAGTGGGGGATGATCTCAGTGTACGAATGACCATTTGATTTTCTGCAACATACACGCTTTGGCAGAATTCACCAGGGCTCTGCGGGCCTAGCATTTTCTGGCATGCTTCTGCTTCTTTTGTTCACACCTATAGAAATACAAGGACTTCCCCCACTGTACTTCACATTCCGAGGACCTCTGCATCTCATTAACATCTACCTTGTATTCTATACAGATCCACTCTTCGCTCTGAGAAAGTCAAGTAAATACAGTCTCACCAAGGTCATTGCAGAGCTCACACAGAAACCATTCTGTATCCAAAAGATTCTGCAGTTATAGGAAGCTTTGTCTTTTCAGGGTCATTGTAACAGAAAAATTTTGATGCTTGGTAGCTAATTTTCAAAGGCTACTTTGGTTCTGTTACTGCAACCATAGAAAGAGATCGTGAATCTGTCTTCTCATTTCTGTGTGTACAGCTGGGCCCTGGGGAGGTGTGTTTCGGGGTTCACACATTTGCTGTGTTTGGGGCTTGTGCATTTGAATTGAACAGTAGGTACTTGACAGAGTCACCGCCTTGGCAATACCTTGGGCCTTCCTGATGAACCAGCAGAGAATGCCACAACAGGCACTGTAGGGGAATGGATGACAAAGAGACCGGGTTTTGACAGGAAGGCAGCAAACTCCAGGAAATAGTTGGAACAGTGTGCACTCTTCAGAGCTGTGCCTGATCCTGGCTCACCAAGGCAGTGGAGGTGGCCTCGCAGCCTTACAGGCATTTAAGGAGGAAGAAAGGTGGGGAGGCTTTAATTATGTGAAGAAAAAGACTTTTATAAAACAAAATAATTTATTAAATAACAGTCTACCTAGCCCCAGGGAGACAGCTTGGTAGGTACTAGTTGCTGAAAAAACCTTTTCCCCCTCACTGTTCAACATTTGTCTCTGTGTGGAGGCTGAAACCATTTTACATATGGCTGAGAAGGCCCCTCCCTGGATTCCCTGTAGAGCAAACTTCCTGTAAAGGACTGCATGATAAAATGTTTGGCTTTGTGGGCCATAAGATCCATGTTGCAACTATGCAACTCTGCCATTCTAGCATGGCATGTACCATAGAGTGTACATAAACACGTGAGAATGGCTACGAGTGTTCCAATAAAACTTTATTTACAAAAAAATGGTGGCTGTGAGATTTTGCCTATGGGCCATACTTTGCTATCCCCGCTCTTGGGAGCCTGTATGCTCAGAACCAGGTTCTCTTCGAGTTGCTATATGCCTCTGTGTGCTCCCTCTGAAATCGGAAAGCTGTCTACATGGAACTAGCTCTGAGAGACGGACACTTAGAAGTCACTCTCACCGTTTAAAGGTTCAAATTTAAACCACTGATGGAAAATTATCCAAAAACAAGGCCTGCAAGTTCTTGAGGCTTCATGTTTCCTTGCCTCTTGGAAGAGTGGAACCACACAACACTTTTGACCTTTTGTTTGCCCTACTTATTAGTAATTAGATTTGTTTTTGAAGTGAGAAATTGTTATATAAAAACAAGCTAACGGATCATTTCCTAAGCCGTGTACACCATGATGGTAGAGACCATCTTCTTGACTACCCATCGTATACCAAGCTCCTAGTCATAAGTCCAGATTAAGTATTTGTTGAATGAACTAAGGAGTGGGCCATGCAGACAAGATGGTCTGTTATCTGAGAGTATTTATTTTGAAAGCCAATTACTGTAATTCCAGTGCACAAAACATGCTGTCTTATATGATGCCTTAGGGCAGACTTCAGGCAGAGCATTCTTGCTTTGTGTTCTGGTGTTCCAGGTTTGCTCCCTTCTGTTGACACAGTCTTGCTGATCCCCTTTGTGTAAGAGTTGCTGATTGGATCAGAAAGGACATCTGTGCTCGAGCAGGAGCAAAGCTGACTGGTCCCCACAGATTGCATTCTGCTAATTTGTGTTTTGAGCAGTGCCCTTGCAGTCTAATGAGCTGAACAACGTCACATAATTCCTTGCTGGTCTCAGTTCTAGTCAATCCCTCAGAAAAAATAAAGTGAGAATGTTAAAATAAAATTCAGAAGCCATCACCAATTTGGTTTCCTCTCTTCCTTCCAATGAATAAATACCATTGTCATTAAATGAAATCTGTAGTTTGAGGTATATCTTGAGGTATATCCAACATAAAATAGTATTCATGTGGAACAAAGGAGTGACTGCTTATAAAGCTATATTATCCCCAAGCCAATGCAGCTAAGTTGACTTAATTTGAGAAGTTGGTTATAATGGGTAACTATTTTCAACTTGAATGGTAGCATACCCTAATATAACCAGAAATCTTTATCTGCCCAGCAGGGAAGAAGATCAATAATTAGTTTAAATTTTCCACGCTATTTCTGCTGGTAGGTAGATGCTCCTCTCCAGATCTCCTTATGTTTTATTTAGCCTTTAACTTTTTTCTATAGTCTTGAATTTTATGTCTCTTACAAGCAACATGAAGTTGAAATTATAAAATATTTAATCTTATGTTTTAACTTGAGCATTTATTTCATTTACATTTGATGTAATTATGGGTACTTATATGCATAGATTTAAATCTACCATCTTATTCTGTGTTTTCTATTTGTCTCAATAATTCCATGTTACTTTTCTATCTTTTGTTTGTTTATTTATGGAGTGGTCAGGATCTGGGCCCACCAAGGCAGGACCCTTCATCCTCCCATATAGCTGTACATTCACTGCTATGATGGCTGGATATGGGTGTGACACTTCAGTGCCATCCATTTAGTGCTAGTTGATTTGGCAAATTTTTATCCTTTTAGTGGTTTCTATAAAAAACAAAACATGTCTTGTTAGCTGTCAATGTCTAAAGTTAATACTTTCATTTTCCTCCCACAGAATACAAAGAATATTTAAAATCCATTTGCTCATTCTCTCACTTATAAATGTATATGCTCTTATTATTATTGTGTATCTTAATTTATCCTCCAAGATAAGATGAATTTTGCTTGATACAGTCAGTATTTGTTTAGTTGCCCATATATTTGCTATTTTTACTCTTCTTTGCTTTCTGCATCTTAGAAATTTCTTCTGGGATGTCCCCTGTCTTTTTTTTTTAAACCTGGTTTGTGTACATGCTTTAGAATTTCATTTAGAATAGCTCTGTTGGTGGTAAATTATTTTCATTTGCCTAAAAACGAATTTGTTTTGCTTTGATTCTTCAAATGTATTCTTGTTTATTATTCTAGGCTGGCAATTATTGTCTCTCAACTCATTAAGGGTATTATTCCATTGTCTTGGAATTTCTACTGTTGTTTAGAAATCTGCTTTAACTATAAATGTAATTCTTTTGAAGGTGATCTCTCTTTTGCTCTGGTTACTTTAGAGAATATATGCATTTCTAGGTGAGCATTCGATTTATTTTATCCTTTTTGATGATTTTTTTGGGACTTCTTGAAACTGTGGACTATTGTCTTTTATCAGAGTAAAATATTCTCAGATACTATCTCTTCAAATATTGCCTCTGCTCAGTATTCATTAGTAAATGTATGTCAGGTCCTCTAATTGGACCCTCTATATTTTTACCCTCTCTTTTGTATTTAACAACGTGTGATCTCTGTGCTATAGTCTGGATAATTTCTTCCAATTTATCTTCCAGTTCACTAATTCTTTCTTCAGCTCTATCTGATCTTAAACCTGTTCACTGAGGTTTTTGTATTTTTTGTTTTTAAGTTTTTGTATTTTTATTTATATAATTTCTATTTGTTTTTTTGTTTCCATTTTTTCCCCAGTTTTCATCAATAAGACTGACACAAATAATCATACTTCTCATTATTGGAAATGAGATGCCCTTGCTTTCAGCATTCTTTCCCCTGTTTTGGAAGACAGCATCCTCAACTCCTTGATTTTTTTTTTTCCATCCTAATCACAGACACCCTGCAATTATAAATGACCTCTTATATGAGACCACGTATTTTCTTATGGTGGGCTTCCTCTGTGAAGTGACACCATCCCTGAACTCACTACAGAGTAGAATAGCAGGTGATAATTCAGGGATAATTCAGTGATGATTCAATATACACCCATGGCGTAATGGGAGATCAAAAAGCTGAAGTCCAGAGTCTTGGAATTGGGTGTCTGAGAAGACTCTGGGTGGAGTGGTGGGAGAACAATTAATGAGATCACTCAGTAGAACATATCCCAAAAGAAGAAGGAAAGACTAAATCTGCAGTATGTTCATATTTCATGGGTGAGGTGACAAAAAAGTAGCCAAAAATGAGATCGAGAAGTAATATTTAAAAATCAGAAGGATAATAGGGCTTTGCATTTGGAGAAGGAAGGGTAAATTTCAGACTTGAGAAAACGAAGACTAGAACAGGTAATATGATCAGGCAATATGGTTGCCATTGATTACCTCTGAGGGAACAATTTTAGAAATAGTAGATAGAAGTCAGGATTCCTGGGATCACACATTAGTAACAAAAGGGAGAGTTTATAGATTAAGGGGCACTTGCCATGAGACAGTGCCTTGAGCATTCCACCAGGGGTTGGCAAATTAGGGCCTGCCGGCCAAATCTAGCCCACTGCCTGTTTTGCAAATAAAGTTTTTTTGTAATGCAGCCATGCCCATTTTTCTTTAACGTATTGCCTACAGAAAAATTTGAGTAATTAGGACAGAAACTGTATGACACACAAAGCTGAAGACATTCTCTAGTTGGCCCTTCATAGAAAGTATTTGCTGAACTCTTAACTACACAGATACGGAAGGTTTTATTTCCTTTCAGTGATACAGAAGAGCACATTTTAGGCCAATTTCAAGGGAACAGTGGAGGGAAAAGGCTGGAGGTCATGGTAAGTGAGGGGTTAATTAATGATGGATGATTCTCAAGGAAATGGGATCCCAAAGCTGCCAGAAGGATCAGCTTTCAAGGTGTTGGGATTTGCTCTGAGTCACTTTACAGACATAAGAGAAGATAGAATGAATTTATCTACCAGAACTTTGAATTGAGAACAAGGAATGTTGAAAGAATTCTTGGCCAAAGTTTCAGATCTTTTTCTTTTTGTAATGTAAAATACCCAGGAAGTTGAAAAATCCAAACTCTTTGAAAGAGTAAGGCTTTGTGACTTCCCTCCCCCATTTATTTCATGTTTATAACCAACTCCTTTTAATTTCCTGAGAAGTGGATAGTTTCATTTTTGTTTTATAAATCTAGTTCCTGACTTAAGCTTTCCATTATTTTTAATTTCTTCTCAATGGATCTGATTCCCTCATCCCCCATGAATTTTTCAAAATTCCTCAATCTTTAAGAGTTAAAATGGAGCTTCTCCAAAATCGAATGTAATATGTGTATCACGATGTAATGTACGCAATGTAAATGTATTAAACTACATAGTGGAAATCAGGCCCAAGGAATGAAAGGTGGCTGTAAGTATTGTATGTGGAAGTGATGTTAAACCTGCTCTAGGGTTCAAATTTGGCAAATATTTCTGGAATTCAGGGCAAAAGACATTAACACCTAACTCTCAGTATCGGAAAGCTGAAAGGGTTTATTAAATCAACTAATTTACTGATTGCCTTCTATCAATTAGGCATGGATAAATGTGTAAATCTATGACACTAAATAGTTTAGAGTGAAGAGGGAGGAAATAACTGAATCAATTCCACTACAGATAATAAGGGCATGATAGAAAAGAACTCAGGAGTCCTTGGAAATACAAAAGATGGGCATGTTAGCCAGCTTTGAGTTATCAAGTAGGCTCCCTGGAGAGAGTGGACTTAAACTGTCTTACAGCTGTGGTTTGCAAAGTTTAGGGTACCTATGTGTCACCTGGAGATCTTGTCAAACATTTGCATTTCCAGACTCCTCCTCCCAGAGCTTCTAAATGAGTTTGAGGAGTGAGGCTGAGGATTCTGTGCAGTAGCCTGGTGGGCTGTGGACCCTGCACTGAGCAATGGGGCTGTAAAGGATACACAGAAATTATCCAGCGGCGTTCGAAATAATATCCCATTGAGATGTTCAGAACATAAAAATCTTAATTTCAAATGAGCCTATAGTTGCATTGGGAAAATCTGAGGTTATGAACATCTAGTGCTTATGGTTTATGTATGTTTTTATGACTTTTTCAAAAACTTGGTAATAGACTTGTTAGACCTGTGCTGCTCTCTCTCCTGAGTGTGGTGGTAGTCCACTAAAGAGACAAGTGACTGAGGACAGCGTGATTAAAGAGGGACTCTAATTAGTGACACAGCTAACACTGCAAAAGCGGAGGCATCTGCTACCGTTGCTAAATATAATTGCTAGAGAAAAGTTTATAAATATTCATTTAAATGTATTTCTCAAAGCCTCATGTTTGGAACCACAGCTGCTGGGTTGCCTAAAGAAACACAAATGCACCACAATTAGTGCATTCTTAAAGGAAGACAAAATGCTTTATCTTTAATGTTGCAAGCATTTTAGTAAATACCGTGGATCAGCGATTTCTATAGCTAGCATTTGGCATGTCATATTTATTAGACAGTGTTACTACTTATATTTGAGATAATCTGTAGTTTCTCTGATTATGGCTTTCTCAATTTATCAGTTATAAATTTAACTTGTGTCGAGTGACTAATATACTATTTAATGTTTTGTGTAATTAAGTCTTGAGTTTGCTTGCCAAAAATTTTGGCTAAAGACTTAAAATGAATTTCGTTTTCAAACAAATCTAGAAAACCTATTTCATTTTAATATTTCAAACAAAGGGATATTTTTTGTGGGGGATGGTTTTTGGTTTTAATCTTCCATTTAGTTGTGTTGAGAGGTGTGCCGTAATAATTATTCATTAACCACGTGTGCCACTATGTCTCAGAATGTAAGTTTTACATGACATGAGAGCCTTCATAAGGAAATGAAGACCCAAAGAAACAGTTAAAACTGAGTGTTTTTATGCCAGGTTTGAGGAAGAGTGAAAAG
This sequence comes from Rhinolophus sinicus, assembly GCF_036562045.2. Classification (NCBI taxonomy): domain Eukaryota; kingdom Metazoa; phylum Chordata; class Mammalia; order Chiroptera; family Rhinolophidae; genus Rhinolophus; species Rhinolophus sinicus. The sequence continues at coordinate 9,254,165 of NC_133768.1, forward strand.
GTGGGGAAACTTGTGGTAGAAAAAAAAGAGCATGAGCTAAGGTTGGTAAATTGGGCGAAACTTAGCAAGGCCTCTTTGTTCAGCTTTCTCTCTGTGTCCCTCTGTCTTTGGAGAGCAGGGCGTTCCTTTCCTTGGGTGTGGAGAGGGCCTCTCTCACTTGAGGGTCTTATGACCTGCCTCTGGGGAGAAGGAGAAGGTCAGAGAGTCCTTCCTGTACCTGCCATTTCTCAAATTCCTTCAGCTTAAAATATCTACTATGCCAAGGCGCCATATTTTTGGCAGCATTTTCTGAATCATGTCAGTATCATCTCATATATTGAATTTGGTGGATTTGTGGAACAGAACATAGCAAATACCAATAGGCAGTGACTGGTCTGGGAAAATCAGCTGGGGATGTTTAGGGAATATTTAGGTGTATGAGAATAAGGTGGGCAAAGCATGGGTTAAAAATATGCAGATTCTCAAGAGTAAAGCAGGCAAGATACTTCACTGGCGTCCTTACCAGAGGCTAGAGCAAGGCAAAGGCAGATTTCACAATAGACAGACTAAAATGAGAACTAGACACCAAGAATCAAAATGTTGTCATGTGAGCTTGATACGGATACAAGACTTGGCCATAGATTTGTGCCTGTGGAGTGGTGCTCAACCAGGGGACATTTTGTCCCTCAGGGAACATTTGGCAGCGTCTGGAGACAGTTTTGGTTGTCACTAAATCAGGAGGAGTGGGAGATGCAACTGACACCTAATGGGTAGAGCCCAGGAATGCTGGTAACAGCAACGTAGAACACACAAGATGACCCTACAACCAAGAATGATACTATCTGGCCCAAAATTTCAATTATGCTGAAGGTGAGAAACAGGAGACAAAGGTGGTTATTCAAAGTCAGCAGAGACCTCATATGGCTTGTTAGGTTTAGTAAACTGGATGAATTGTTACAATTTGTGTTCATTTCCAGATTTCTTAAAGAGCAACATCTGTGGTGGTAATTGCATGATCTAAATTCTGGAAAGAAAGATAAAATTAAAAATATTCTCAGCCACTGTGTGTTTGAAGGTGATATAGCCATAATTAATAGCTTTTGTTAAACTCAGTGGAAAACTTTATTATTTATTTTTTATCAAACATAAGGACTTTTATTGATGCTTTTGGCATTTCCCTTTTTTTTCCATCATTATTTTGGATCAACTTCTGAAATGTATTCCCTCACAAAATTACACAGATAAACCTTTGTGTGGTGTGCCTGCTTTCAGTATTATGAAAAGTGCTACAAAAATCTTCTAGGGTTCTATGCCCTTCTCTCTTACATTACAAGGTTTGGTTGAAAGCCAGTCCTCCGAGTGCTAGAATGCACTGTTCACACCGTCTGGTTTGGAAGTAAAAGTCTTTTATCATTATGGGGATCATCATTGAAAATGGCATGCACAGTTTAGCATTTTTTAATGTTACCAAAATCGTTAAAATTTATATTCACTGAAGAATGTTTAGTTCTGATTTAATGAACTTCCTATTGCCATTTTAAGATCTGAATATAGAAGCCATTTGAATTTTAAGGTTTTTGGTGATTGCATATATTGGATTTCAAGTAAACGTTGTGGGGGTGGGGGAAATTTCCTTCTTCCCTCCTTTGGCTCTTTTTGCTGCTTGAATAATTAAAATCACATAAGAAAGATTAACAGGAGACAATAATACATACCTGTGGGGAATCCACACCAACACAAGAGATTCCAAAGACAGTTAGGCCAAATGAGGTATGTATGTCATTCTAGACTAAGGAGGAGAAGGTAGAGTCCTGGAACTTCAAAAGGAAGTAAGGCAATTCACAGGAGGATGAAAAGAGTTAATGTTTGTAAATATATTTGCTGGGCCATAGCGAAAGGATGGGTCACAGAGAGGACTTTGGTCAGAGGGCCTTGCTAGGTTCCTCCTTGTCTGTCACATCTAGTTCATATTATTCTATAAATATCTATGATGATAACTTCCTTCCTGGAGCAGGTCCTCTGTCTCAGTTCTTTTAGGCAGTTAGGGGGAAGGTCAATGGTTCTTCCTGAGTCTTTTGTTTGCTGAAAATAATCAGCCAAAGAGACATATCATTGGGTGACAAATTTTGCTCCCCTACAATGGCAAAGGTTTATGTGTTGGCTTTTCACTAACAAGAAACATTTCCTTTCTGCTGTTGTGTTGTAATAAGAACAGGGGAAAGTGTCAAAAATATTTACCTGAAATAGCAGACACCTTAAAAATTGTAATTTTGGGGGTCTCTTTTGACTGTCTTTTCTTGAAAAGTCTGAGTTGTTTGGAATGAGAATGCGGTGACTCCATTCAGTTAGCTTACCAAGTATTGATGTAGGTATCCCCAAAGCAGAAACTGTGCATAGTTAGTACAGAGGCAAAATGAGAAATGGATTACATTTCACTGCCCTGCCTGACTAATTGCAGTGGGTGCCTCAGAGTCCTAGAGGCTGAGAAGCATTCTGATTGATTCGTAATGTCTGCCACTGGCGTAGAAAGGAAGGTGTTGACTGACCACCTTATAAGGCCAAGCCTTTAACCCTGCCTTCAAGAGCAGGGGGCTCCAAAGCTGGGAGTGTAGCACGTTGATCCAGTGTAGGGCTTCATATTTACCTTTTATATTAAAAGTAAAGAACAGATATTAAACTTTTTTAGCATATAATATGTGAATTGATGTTGGAATGCTCATTTTGGTCTCTGTCCATGTGTTCATGTTTCATGTTTGATCATGTATCCAGAGGGAAATGTGAAAGTTCTATAACATGGAGGGGTTGTCAGCTGTGATCTCGCTGCCTCCCTTTTGTTGGCTTTCAGTGTTTTGTACCATGTTGTCACTGACATCCTGTAGGATGTCAGTACTATTCATCATTTAATTAAAATGTATCTTTAAATAGTAGATTGTTTACTGTACTTTGTAATGAGATGGGACTTAGCCCTAAAAATATTTTCATATCTGCAGAGGCTTGCTCCTTATCTCATGGCAAAATACTTCCAAAAATCTTATCAAAATTAAGTGTTTCCTTTTATATTACAAAAATTATTTTCATATATGACAAGAAGGTATTAATAGTATACTGTGTAGTAGATCTTTTTAAGACATAAACGTGTTTTGTCCGTTATTTCAAGATACAATGTTAAATAATGTACAAGCAATTAACTGCTTTCAAGAGAAACAGGTTTTAAAATTCTGGACCATTTTGTAAATGGATGTTTGTCAGTCTTTCCATCGTTGTAGTTTCTGAAATAAATACATTGTTGCTGAAAAACATGAGTGTTACCATATCTCAACACTTATAGATGCAAGCTTAAATCCTTGAGAACAGCATTTTCTAACCTGTTTCAAAAGCTTCCAGATTTAAGGTTTCAATGGGTTCTGAGCTCATCATGTTTTAAGAATATGAAAATTAGCACTATTTGGTTAGTTTCCTGGACAACTGATTATTGCTAGGGAAAGTGGACATTTACTGTCAGAGGTTCAACAAAAATGATTTCTTGGTTCGTGAGCATGGATTGAAAAATAACATTCATGAGTTGGAAAACTCAGCCAGTCAGCATTTGGGTCAACATGTCCCTGTCAAGATTTTCTTTCAGTCCGAGAGCTACTGATCCAAGTTTTGCAATGAACTTCATGCCAGCCCTTCAGATTGCTATATCACAGAGTATAAAACCAAGATTTTCCAAATGAATTAAGCATATTAAAACCAAGTGCTCTCTATAAAAAAATACTAACAGGGATGGTTCCACTGGAGCACATCCTATGCTATTAATAATAAAACACATAGTTAAAGATGCATTTATTTTATCCATCTGAATTTCCCATTTGTGTGTGTTTTATACTGTACATAACATATTAGGTCAGTGATACAGGTAAATAATTTAGCATAGTCTAGGTCAGCGGTCATCAAAACAGGGCTCCAGGACCCAGTCTGGCCCTGTCCCTTCCATTTCCATGTTGTCTCTGGCTGCTTTGTGCTGCAAGGGCAGACATGAGTAGTTGTGTCAGATACTGTGTGGCTGGCAAAGCCAATAGTGTTTACTACCTGGCCTTTTACAGACATGGTTTGCTGACCCTTGGTCTAGGGGAATAAGCAGCAATGGAAAAAGGATGTCCTGGCCTGTCTTTCATTCAGGTAATGTTTTTCGGGACACCTCATAATACTGGTTCTGATATGCGGCCGTGCATTGCCATAGTCTTGAGAGTTTGAAAAAATACGGATGCGTGGACCCAGCCTAGCTTTGCTGATGTAGTTGGTGTGGGTGGGGCTGGACTGCGGGACGTTTAAAAGCTCACCAGGGGAATCTCCCATGCAGCCAAGTTTGAAAACTACTGCCTATGGTGCTGGACAGTCCTGATGGGAAGTGAGTTTCTGCAGGCTGGAGATGCCCCCGAGTCGAGTTACAGGAACCGTGTGAAGTAATGCCTGAAGTGAGCTATCACTACATTAAATAAAAAGAGGACAGACTTGGGGATAGCTGTCCTTTGGCTCTCCTTCAACGTCCTGAAACTTCCTCAGGGCTGTGGCAAGAAGACATGAGATTGGGCCTGTAAAAACCCATTGATTCTCTAGACTTCGGTGAAATGTGAAACCCAATGGCTGCTATTGTTTCTGTTTCAGTGCTTTCCTTGGCTCTCTGGTGCCTATTTTACCTGAACTGAGAAAGTCCATTGGCAGTGTCTTCCATTCCAATGTCAATGGATGAGGTCTGAAGTTCTAGAAGTTTGGCCATCGTAGATTTCTTTTCCTGCATGGTTTAGGAACTAAGGATTATTTCAGTACTAATTCTATTTCTGAATGCCTGCCACATAATGTTATTTTGCAGTTCTGTGCATGGCTGTCATTGTAAACACTGTTTATAGAACCTTTATCAGCATTTGCCTCTGGAATTTATAAAGCACTTAGTATAATTTGCTGTGAAACCACTGGTGGTTTTTTTAGCTTAATAGAGTCGCACATATGGAGTATTTGGGAGATAGCAGTTTACATCCCACAAATGGCTTGCCGGTCTCCAGCACTTCTCTCTGAGCCATTTACAATGATTGATTAGTTAATTCACATAGCCAGGTACTGTTCTCATTTTACAAATGAGGGAAACGAGGCAAAGAGAGGACAGGGGACTTCTTCAAGGCCACAGAGCAAGTTAGGGGCCGTGGAGCACTGGGACTCAAGGTTCCTTGCTGCCTAGGGTGAACGTGCCCTGCCACTGCATTCCCTCATACAAGGCAGGGAGAATGCTATGTTGGTCTACGTCCTGCCTGAATGCAAAGCACCCGAGCAGATGCTCGTAGTAAAACACAGGACCACATCACTGCTCCTGCCTCGAGGAACACTTCTCCACACTTTATTATTCTATTTTCCTTGGACTGCCATAAATATCACTAGATCCATTGAGAAACAGACATTTTGCTTTTAAAAATTAAACCAGGAGTCTGGGTAGGCAGAGTCATGTACACAGCAGTCAGGAACTAATTCCATCAGTATTGTATAGGAGAAGGTGATAACCAGAAGAATGTTTTCTAAGTGGTGTGATTGAGCGTGGGGTTATGCTGCTCATTTCACTTAGAAGGCTTTTAAAAGAGGTGCTGCGGAAACTTGACTAGCCAAAAGATAAGGAAAAGAGAAATGTAGCTGACTTGATGGGGCCCAGAAAGATAAAACTTGGGAAAAAATCCTTGTTGGGAGTTTATTAAAAATTTTAATTTCTGGACTAAGTACCAACAGAGAGCCTCTTTCTGTACGATGTAATCATGTTTAATATTCATGCCAGTACCCCGTAGGGGAAGCAAGACACTCAATTATCAAACAAAATCCACTTCTCTCTGTATACTTTCTAAGGCAGCAGAATACATTTTTTAAATGATAGAAAACATTCCATAACCAGGGCTAAGCCACGTTTATTCCCCAAGAACTCCCGTTACTGAGTTTATTGTTTAATGCTTTAAATGTATGGAAACTTTGCTTGAGCTAAGAAATGTGCCCAGCAACATACTTTCTGGAGAACACTTTTTTTTTTTTTTGGTAAAAATGAGACCTTTTTGCCCACTTATAAGATGGATGAGAGCTTACATAGGAGGGGCATGTTTGGGTGAAGAAGTGGCTTGTACGGTTTGTAAATTTTAAACTGAGCAGATAGAAGTCTACAGTTACATTGATTATGATTTTACCGTTACCTGATCTCTGTCCTCGTGAGGCTAAGCGTCTCTAGATATGTGACAATGAGCAGAGTCACATATCTAGTCCAGATGTGGTCAGAGCTGTACACAAGCATTGAGCAGCTCCTGTGCAGACATGTAGCTGCTAGACTACCTTTCCACACTGGCATCAATTGAATCTGTAAGGAAAAAAACGAGCCCAAATGGATTTAGGCAGTTATTACTCATGGCACAGCATGTTTGCAATGGTGCCCTTGCCCCCCCCACCCAAGTTAGCTAACATGACGTGCAGGGGGCCTGGAAAAATGCTGGGCACACAGTGGGTTTGTGTCCTAACTGGAAAACGCGGAGTTGAGGAAACTCCCAATTATGAAGAATCTGCTAGCAAACCTGCCCATCCTCCCCTCTGAGAGAGAGCCTCTCTCTTTATCAGCCTGGAGTGAATGTAAGCAGATCTTCTCTGCGGAGGGAGGGAGACTTTCCCATCCTTTAATGTCTCAGAGCGCAGGCGAGATAAGCTCTCCCTTTACCCTCCTGCTCAGGAAATAAATCTGTGGGCCAGGGCTGCACTATGTAGCTGGAGGGCTGTTTGCTGTCCGAACATCCTTGGACCAAGCTCTCAGTGCCCTTGACTCAGAAGACATGGAAAAACCTGAATTATCTCCCAACAGCAAAATGAGGTGATGTAAGGTGACTGAAGGGTGTCAGAGGAACGGGGGCTGACCTGAGAGCTGATACATGTAGCCAGAACAAACTGTAGGCGTAACTCAGGACCACTCAAGAGAGGGCAATGTGAGCTGGGCGATGAACTTGGCATGCTCAGGGGACTTCAAGAAGAGCAGCCTGGTATGAGCTTTGTGGGCAAGCAGGAAAATGGCGGGGCAAGTCTGGGAGGTGTGGGAATCATGTCATTTAGGGCCTGTGGGCTGTGGTTCGAGTGAGGAGTCCCTCAGAGGTTTAATGGAAACCTGTAAGGGATCTTCTGTATTTTCCAATGACAGCTTCAAACCATACAGTGCGTAAATCAATCAATTTAGCTAGTCACAAGTGGATTTTTTTTTACTATTTTTTAAATTAATTTCAGGTGTACAAAACAATGTAATCAAGTGGAAGTTTTAAATAATGAAATAGAATAGGACATAAAATACCAGAGTGGCATATACGAAGTCTGACAATCAAGTTCATGAGCTTGTTGCAACCATGTTGCTAATCTTTTTTGATATCAGAGGGATTATTCATTATGAATTTGTATCAACTGGACAAACATTAACCAAGTTTGCTATTTGGAAGTACTGAAAAGGCTTCATGCAAAAGTTAGACAACCTGAACTTTTCGCCAACAATTCATGGCTCTTGCATCACGACAATGCACCAGCTCACACGGCACTGTCTGTGAGGGAGTTTTTAGCCAGGGACAAATAACTGTATTAGAACACCCTCCCTACTCACCTGATCTGACCCCCAGTGACTTCTTCCTTTACCCAAAGATAAATTAACTATTGAAAGGAAGATATTTTGATGACATTCAGGACACCAAGGGTAATATGACGGCAGCTCTGATGGCCATTCCAGAAAAAGAGTTCCAAAATTGCTATGAAGGGTGGACTAGGCACTGGTGTCAGTGCATAGCTTCCCAAGGGGAGTCCTTCAAAGGTGACCGTAGTGATATTCAGCAATGAGGTATGTAGCACTTTTTCTAGGATAAGTTCGCGAACTTAATTGTCATGCCTCGTATGTAGTGGAGTATTGTCTCATGACACTTTTGTTTGTTTTCATATTTTGAATATTAAATTGCACATTTTTCCTATATTGGCATCTCTTCTAGAGTCAAGGTGGGACTCAAGATCAATGGCATCTAAGATTTGATTAAATATAATATAAATGTTTCATATATGCATGTGTGAAGTGGGTTACTATGTAATATTCATTTCTGCCCTTGGGTCACAGTCAGTATCTCACCTCCAGAGCCCTACTTAATGGTAGCATGCTTGGGACAGGCTGGAGGAGGTAGAATACCATGTAGAAATTGGATGAACCCCATTCTGAGTGGGGTGATTCACAAGAGGTAGAAGTAGCTTCGGGCTCTAGAAGCAAATATAGTTGTTACTTCAGCCTACTGTGTCAGACAACTGTGATCAAAGCAGCTGACTCAGGCACTGACAACCAAATATGACAGGATGGAGGGGGTGCCCAGTGCACAGAGGGAGCCACGAGCTTGCAAGGCTTTGGGCTCCTCGTAGCACTGTGCCCTCATTGGGCAACTCAGCCGTTAGAGGCTCATGAGTCCTAGGAAGATTACTAAGACAAGGTATGTGGTAGAAAGAACCAGGCCTGGGCCCCCTTCTAAAGCATAGGGCAGCCAGGTTGTGACACTAGGGAGCTGGCTTAGGGAGGAAGGTGCTACTCTTTACCACTTCTGTGACCACTTCTTATCCACACGCAACATGTGCCTTGTTCACTCTGCCTCTTTGCATGTAGTCTTTTTTCTTAAATGTATTTGCAATTACGGTGGTCATTCAGTATTACTTTATGTTACTTTCAGGTGTACTGCATAGTGGTTAGACATTTATATAATTTATGATGTGGTACCCCCTGTATGTGGCCATCAACAGTAAATCAACAAACAACAAGTGTCAGTGAGGATGTGGAGAAAAGGGAACCATCGTGCCCTTTTGGTGGGATTGTAAATTGGTGCAGCCACTATGGAAATCAGTATAGAGGTACCTCAAAAAATTAAAGATAGAACTATTTTCACATGCAGTCTTAATTGCCTTTACAGAGGGGTTACTTATGGGGATTATGCTCAGGGGAAGATCCCACTTGACTCAGCTTTGGGAGTCTAAGGTTTGGGGAATGACCCTCTGGAACTAAATGGAAGCCAAGCCAAGGCCCCTGTGGCCACAAGGGCAACTGGAGGCCCACAGTGTTTGGCTGGGCTTGTGTTCAGTTCTTTTATGAGCAAGGTTGAGCCTCTGTGGGAAATCAGTTGCTTTAAGGAAGAGGAGAGATGGATGCCTTGCCTGGAATCCTAGTGTGACTTCCATCTTCTCATCTCTTGAGAGGATGGAAGTAAAGGTGTTTGTGCAAAAATGACCACGGGTGGGTTGAGCCAACAAATATAAGGATGACATAAGAATCGACTTGTGTTGCCTTAAAAGTAAAGCCCTGTGCTTCTGTCCCTTTCCAAGCCCTCTCTTGCAAAACTCTATCTTTTCTCCAACATAGACAGGAGGTGGGAACAGAGAACTGTCTCTTCAGTACGTGGCTAGGTGGCAGCCCACTTTCCCTAACTTCAACTTTGCAGCCTGACTATGTGTAGTTCAAGTTGTGTAACCTTTTTCAAAGGGAGTGAATTTAGTCATCACATATTTTCCAATAAGTACTCCTAAATATGCTGTTTTCTAATTGTCAGATTATGACTACAATTAATTAAATGACAAAAGGATGCCCCGGATCAAAACAATTAACAAGTGACGATTTGTTCGTCACCTAATTTTTGGTTCAAACTGTAGCTTCTGCCCTTGAGTGTGGACTTTATAACATCAAAAGGCACTTTTTGGATTTTGACAAAGTGACACATTTTGCTTATGTTTATTAATTGTTCTCAAAGATAATGGTTAGGATTTTTAAGCATAATTTTAAGTAGTCATGGGGATGTAGGGTATAGCATAAGGAAAAGAGTCAATAATATTATAATAACTATGTACGGTGTCAGATGCGTACTAGATTTATCGGGGTGATAGATGGGAGGGCATTGGGTGCAGGGTGAAAAGGTGAAGGGATTAAGAAATGCAAATCAGTACGTATAAAATAGTGAGAGGGATGTAAAGTAAAGCATAGGGAATAATATGGTAATAACTATGTAGAGGACCAGATGGGGTACTAGACTAGTCAAGGGGATCACTTCTTAAATTATGTAAATGTCTTAAATTATATAAATTATATAAATGTCTAACCACTATGCTGTACACCTGAAATTAATATAAAATAATATTGAATGTCAATTGTAATTGAAAAATTTTAACGGGGTGGGGAAAGTAAAGGGGAATAAAAGGTTCAAATTTCCAGGTATGAAACAAATAAGTCATGGGATGTAATATACAGCATAGGGAATATAGTCAATAATATTGTACAGCATGGTACAGTATCAGATGGTTGCTGGACTTATCATGGTGATCACTTCTTTAGGTCTATGAATGTTGAGTAACTATAGTGTACCCCTGAAACTAATATAATATTGTATGTTAGCTATGATTTAATAAAAATTTTTAAAAAATTAATGCATTAAGAGGAGAAACTGCTATATTAATGCATTATGAAACAGAAACTGCCAGTTAAGTAGAAAGCAGTTTGAAGATAAACGGTACAGTGAGATTTGGCTTATCTATAAATTGAGTGTTTTATGTTCTCAATTATTACGTTCCAAGATTATTTTACTTCTCTTCTTACTGGTATGAGACTATTTTCATAAATATCTTGATACATACAAATTAATTACCTTCTCTTTAATCAATATATTTAGAGAGCGATTGCTATTACTAACAAATTTCCTAATTAAGTAGGATAAGGGGTATAGTTTTCTCTTTCACAATAGACTTTTATGGAGCACAAGCTGTTGTTTTATGGTCTTTTAATATTTGACAAGAAAAGTTCTCCAGATTCAGTAAAATTCTGTGAGGACAGAAAACAGTTTTGTTTGATGCTTTGTCAAAGCTGTAAGCTCTTTAATGTAATCTCCATTGGGTTTGCTTTTATTTCTATGATGCTATCCTCACCCAAAACACAAATAAAAGTATGCCAGAGAAGGAAAGTATTTTAAATGAATCCAATCTGTTTCACTTTTCTTATTATGGAAAAATATTATTTGTTGTGTAATATTTTGTAACTGTTTCATATACTATTTTGTATTATTTTGCATTGAACTTGTGTGACATATCTTTTTGAAAAATGTGATAAAATGAATACTGAAGACATATAGTCTAAATTTTCTAATTCTTGGGGATTGAAACCTGTCTAAGCTGATTAACTCAATTTCACTTAGATGCAGTTTTACTTTCAAAGGGAATACTAACAGACCATGCAGCACACAAAACCAAAAATATTTCCTCTCTGGCCTTTTACAGAAATTGTAATCCAGATGCATCATTAGAATTATTCGGGTACTTATTGGATTCATGGAAAGTAGTCCTTAATATGGAAAGTTTGGCATCTCTGCACCGGGACTGTAGCACATACTTTAGGCTTGGTGGCTGTGTCAAGGCTTCTGTCATGACTGCTATGTTCTGCTTTGTAGCGCACAGATAAAAGACAAACAAATGAATGTGGCTGTGTTCTTATAAAACTTTATTTACAAAGCCTTCACCTGCCTTTGGCCTAGCAATAGTTTGCCAAACTTTTCAAACTCTTGTTACCCAAAGAAGAATGCACACAGTGGGAAAGTCAGTATCCACTGGGGCTCCTTAGAAATGCAGCACAGCAGGCGCTGCCTTACACCCACTAAATCTGAATCTATGGTTTAAGAAGATTCCTAGGAGATTCATATGCTGCTTCAAGTTACGTTGCTCCTAAGGAAGCTCTGTGAAATGAATAGGTATTTTGACTGGCTTAACTCTAGGCTGGGTGATAGGCAGTAAGCTGTTTCACTGTGGACTTCTAAAGGGTAGTGTTACTGGAACCCCAATGTTCTTCCTGGAGTCTACCTGCCTGTGTGCACTGGTCCAAAGGAATGCATGAGCAGTAGTTTGCAGTATAGGAAGAAAAAATAGCTTGATGTTGAATTGCCAGTTTGGAGATGGAGAGTTTATGGGCTAAAAAAGAACAACAACAACTCCCCAATGGCATATAGGTTACAGATTATATAGGGCAAAATTGCAAGATACTGTGGGTCGGGGGTTCGGGGTCATGCTGGAAGCTGATTTGTGGGAGGTGAAGTAAGGGTAACAAATCATTTCTTCAGGTCTTGAGGACAGCTGTCAGGTCTTCTCGGGCATCCCTATGTCTGGTCTCATGGGAAAGTAGCCAGGGGGTCATTCCACCTTAGGGCTCAGGAGCTGAAACATAAGTTAGGTCAAAATGTTACCTTTAGCTGCCAGAGGATTGGACTATGTGACCATTAGTCAGGTCTGGCTACTGTCTCCTGCTGTCTGGAGGTTGCTGATTATCCGGGGGAAAGGCTGGGTCTCTGAGGGGTGGAGAGAGAGATGATTTCTAGAGTTAGGATTTAAAGCTAAATTTAATCAAAGGTATAAGGACCCTCAGTTTCACTAGAATGTGGAGATCTTTACCTGGAACATCAATAACCCTCGCTTCCTGCTTAGATCTTCTTAGGTGGTTCTATTTCTTTAGGGAAGAATCTCCCAATTGATGGCCCTGGGAAATATTGGCTATGGGTACTTCTGAATGAGGGACTGGGTAGGGTGAATTATTTCGTATATACATGTTGCCTTGAAGGATGTTTGGTCCTGTTTAAAATGTCCACAGAGACATTTAGTCCACGCTGAAAGGTCCTCGACCTTTGGTCCTGTCCCAAAACGTTTATGGACATATTTGGTCCATGATTCATTACCGAATACAAACATTAAAACTCATTCAACTTGTATGGGTGTCATTTTCTTGTAATTCGTGAGGAATCTTCAATTTCATGTTTATTCTTGTTGTTTCTCATCCTGAAGTTCAGCAGTGTTACTCTGAATTTGATGAGCAATTTCTACTGAGTATATATTGACCCGATTATTGCCTTGATTTTCGTTCTATCTGTAAATGGTTTCGGTGATTTGGATTTGATTCTTTTGGTATCATCATGAGGTTGGTGGCCATATTTGACGAGAACCATGAAGAACCTCAGTGAGGACCCTTCTGTGTGGACCAAATATTAAAGACTTTTCAACGTGGACCAAATCTCTTCCTGGACATTTTGTACACGACCAAATGTCCACTAATCAACTATTTTACTTTCCTTCTATTTTCTGTCTAGGCTTTGTGACACCCAATTTTGTGTCTGGCGTTTCTGAGTCCCAAATTTTGTCTTTTTTCCAGTTAAATCAATTTTCCCCTCCATTGTAGATCTCTCTGAGTGTAGCCCAGCTTCCCAGCATCTGTGGTATAACAGGGTTTCTCAGTGTAAGCATTATTGGCCCTGGGGACCAGGCCATTCTGTCCTGTGGATTGTAAGGTGTTTAGCAGCATCCCTGGCCTCTCCTCATTCAATGCCAGTATTTCCCCCATTGCTATCCCCCTGCAGTTGTGATGGCCAAAAATGTCTCCAGACTTGCTCAATGTGCCCTGGGGGACAATTTTCCTGGTCTGAGAACCACAGAGCTACAAGGATGCTGAGAAATCAATGCCTTCCCGATTTATCTCAGGGTAGCTAAAGGGCCAGGACATTGTCCTTCAGCTTTGAGCATTCTGTCTGTCCATGCAGTGAGGCATAATAATGGTATTTTCCATGTGAGACATGAAATGAAAAGTTTGGGAAGCACGGTAAAATCCACAACGTCCCTGCTATGAGCTCTCGCCCTCCATCATCTCTTCACCCTCCCAACACTTGTTACCCTCTCTCAGCTGCTGATCCATCCTTTTTCATATTCTCTCTGTTAGTATCAGTTCTTCTTCCCTTTTTTTATTTTTTATGTTCACTTTAAATACTCTCAAGTGGGAGAAGAGATAAAAATGTACTGTCTGTTTGGCATTTGGAACTGAAATCTTCATCACAACATCCTCTAAAGTAACGTACTGGGGACTGAGAAACAAATTGACTTTTATAGTTTCAACGTCTTCTTTCAAATTAGAATGGTGCCATTACTGTACTTTGCCATGTATAATGCGCTCCCGTGTATAATGCACACCCACGTTTTTGGCCCAAACTTTCAGGGAAAATCTTTTGTTTTAATTTTTGAATTCAAAGTTTTATTTACTTACATTTAGGTACTTGTTTTTTATATTGTAAAAGAATTTTAGCATTTATTTTTTAATATATGATGGTACAAGAAATTTTATGTAACAAATAATTACAAAACACAAGAACAGATACAAGGTACAAGAAATTTTATGTACTGCTAAGAAATTTACGATATGTATGCTTCATAGAAGGCCAAGAACTCTTCGTCGTTGCAAGTTCATTGTAAGTTCAACCAAACCGATTATCATATTCCAGGGTATTATTTTGCATTCTGATATAGTTATTGATCTCTAGAGTTGTACTTTTGACTCATAAGCATAAATAAAAGAATTGGAAACATTTATATAGGTACAGAATTAGTATTACCCATGTGTAATGCACATCTTTATTTTTCCCTCACATATTTGGGCAAAAAAGTGTGCATTATACACAGCAAAATACGGTACTTAGTTTTCATAATGTCCATGGCATATTTTAAGGAATCATCACCAAATGATTTAATTTCTGTAGCTGGTTCCCTTGACTTGCTCATCACAAGTCAGGCTGGCAATATGACTGCCCTCCATGAGGAAAAGTGCTGGCATTTGCTCAGTTTTGTATGAGTAATCATGGCCCTCAAAAATCTTCCCCATCTGATCAAACCTAACTTATTTACTCCTGTAAAGAAATCACTTTACATTATTCAGTGATTAAAATATTAAGTTTTCAAATATTGAACTTTTCCATTAGGTTATTTCTTGAACTTGTGGTATGTAAATTCGGAGTTGATTCAATTGACTGGAATAACAGTTGCCAGCGGGAGTAAGTATGGGTCAGCCAAGGAACAGACTCTGTAATCTGTCTCCTGAGATAAAGGTACCGCATGGCAGATCTGATGTACAGTTTCATTTGGTATTTCCTCATTTTCCAAAGAGAAAAGCAAGATGATAGATCAGTGTTCCTGCCAGTACATACCATGTCTTTGTGAATAGAAGAGGTTGATTAAAACATGGGTTCTGTTTCTCCAACTTTGCCTTGGCTCATATTTGATGTACTGTGACTTTTCAGTTCCTTCCATCAATCGGTGGAGTCTATTAGTCTGTTTCTCCTCTCTTCTCCCAAAGGGGGGCCTTGTGCCTTGCTTTGGCCAATGGAATGCAGGTGCAATGATGATGCACTTGCTCTGAGCCTAGTCCTTTAGATGCCCTACTCACTTCTGCTCTGTCTCGGAACACTGTCCAGCTCCCATGAGAACAAGCCAAGGCTAGACTGCTGGCAGGTGATAGACCACATGGCTTAGACAAGAGCTGTCCCAGCTGAGGCCATGTTAGACCACCAGTCCTGGCCAACCCAATATTTGACTGTACATGCTTGGCTGAGCCCAGTCTAGAGGAACTGCCCAGCTGAGCCCAGTCCAGTCGCCACTAGCAGAGTTGAGAGCTAAGTCAAGCGATATATATGCATTCGTTGTGGTATGATTTGTTATACAGCAAATCAAACAAAAACGGTGAGAATTGGAAAAAGATACCCGTTTGGGTGTATAAGTCAGGTAATGGTACCCTTTTTCTGGCACAGATCTTTCCAGAGCACACACCATTACTCCCTTCCTTAGGTTTCCTTATTCAAGGCTATAGCCTTCACAGTTGGAAGTGATAGCCATAAAAACTAGGTTGCAGCATTCCACTGGAGGCACAGCCATCTAGAATCTGTGTGATCTCCAGCAGAGAAACTCAGCTCTAAAAGCCTCTGTATTGTTTCCCTACATTTGGATCTCTGAACGTACTCATGGACTACCCGGATATACTCACACGAGGCTTTTGTTCAAAGGCAAAGGATATGGTGTGGCAGCAGAAGGCAAATGTGGGCAAGCATTGAGTCAGAGAGACATTCGAACAATCCAAACTCTCCAGGGTCTTTTTCTCTGAGTGCACAGGGCTGGACTGTCACTGGCTTGAATGCCAAGATCTGTGTGAGGGATCTTGGCCCGGGAAAGTTCAGAGTAGCTCTCAGTGCAGGGCACTCCTAAATCCTATTGGTCATAATCCAGCTAGGGTTGACACACCAATTAGGGCAGTTGCAAACCAGCAGTAAAGAAAGTGACCAGGGGATTTCTAACCTTAAAAAAAAAAAATAAATCCCACTGCCCTTATCTTGTCCAAATGTCAAAAAACAGACATTTCAGCATTCTGATGGGTAAAGATAGAGCTTTTCCCTATGTAGTTGTCAATCATTCAGAGTTAATTATAAACTTTTCATAGGATTGCTATGAGGATTCCATGACAATTCATGCAGAATACTTACTAAAAGTGCCTGGAACTTTGTAAACACTCAAAATACTGTTACCATTATTAAATAAATGAAGAACACTCACCTGGGGATCAGGAACTGCGTTCAAGCAGTGTGACCTTGGACATAGCACCTCAGCTTCCTCCTGGGCCTCAGTTTCCTCCTATGAAATTAGGGAAGTAATTATCAGGTTGGTCCCATCCTGTGATTATCTCATGAAAACTTTCATTTGAACCGATGCCTCAAAACCCCTATAAGAGAGCCCTTTTATTATCAATAGTTCGTGCAGTTTAGCATCTGCTAGGTGGAAAAGCTAGAAAAATGAATTTCATTTATTCCTATTTCTGAGGAGATAGTGGATAATTATGTGGATAATCCAGTAAGCAAACTTCAGAAAGCAGGTGAACTTGAGGCTTAGAAAAATCTGTTGAGAAGAGGGTTGAGAAAATTCTTGCATTGAATGTTTGGGCATCACAAAGAATAATCTATTTAAGGTCACCTTTGTGTTGGTTCCACTGTGGTCCATGAATTATTGGTGATCAGTGGGTTTTCACCAGTGGTTGGTGAACTGATGGCGACCTTAAGTTGGGATGTTACTTTCTAAACACCTATGAGTACCTAAAAGGAGAATAAAGGGGTGAGTGAAATGTTTGGTTTGCCTTAGTGCCCTTCTTAACTAAGACTTGATTTTACCTCTGAAACAATATTTATACAGAATGAAATAATCCATATATTAAAAGATTCCATTTTAATGCATATGTGTGTGTGTGCGCGTGTGTGTGCGCGTGTGTGTGTGTGTGTGTGTGTGTGTGTGTGTGTGTGTATATATATATGAAAGAAAGAAAGAAAGAAAAGCCCTGAAAAGACCTTTGGAAGTTGGCATTTTTGCATTTAACATAAAACATTTATTATGGAAAAAGTTTAAATGGTTTATGCTTGATTTTATTTTCCTGGTTTTCAAAGCAGCCAATACATAGAAACAGTTGCCTCATTAAATCTAAATCTAAGGAAATAAGTGAATTGACCCAGTATGCTCACTGAGAACACAATAAATAGATGAAATGCGAATACTTGCTGAAAAATGTGATTAAATGCAGCGTGTTTTCCAGGTCACTTTATTATTTATATTGGAATTAATTTTCATTTAGTAAACAGATACGTTGTAATTTACTTATTTTCACCCAAACTTGAATTGGAACTAATATTAAAACTTAGGATCTTGGGTTCATGGGTTAATTAAGAATCCTGAAAGTAGTTTGTTTTGTTTTGTTTTTTTCTGGCATTTGAAAAAAATAGCATTTTAAAATTGCTTAGTAACATGATTTAATATTTAAAAGTAAAAATGAAACCCACTAATAAGCCTACTGTATTGTTTATTTCTTGTTGAAGACTTCACTCTTAAAATACTGCTTCAGTAAGAAAGGTGCCCTTGCAATCTGAAAGCACCATATGGACAGAATAAATATGATCCCGATTAATCTCCCTATTTTATATGGAATGGCAATATAGCCAGGCAGTTTAAATACCTGTAACTTGTCAACCCCTTATTTGTGCTTTCCCACAGGACTAAGGCAGTGTGGTATATTTTTCTTAACTACAGATGTTTGCCATTTTAACCATAATAAATATACCCAAAGTTTTTAAAGCATTATATTACTTTACCCCATTTAAAGATAAACATCTGTTTGCTTTAAAATTGGAATAAAGTATATGAATCATAGATAAAGTGACACATTTTATGAGCCATGTGCACAAACTCTAGAAATGGGCTAATTTTCAAAAATTATTATGGACAGGCAATTATGTGCTTCAAGTTTCGCAAGAACATGATTCATTACCTAAGTGACACTGAGCATTTTTTTACATTTAGAATGTTTTTGTAAGAAGGCAGCTACTAGGGCATGTTTCATTTTTGGACTCTTGGTTATGGAGGTGTGGCCAAGATAAAAGGAAACTGAAATCCGCCTTTGTTGATGAAAAGGAATTATGCTCCTCAGCAAAGGTAGCTTTAGATGTAACAGCCGCCAAAATGAATCCTGCTTCCTTCAAGTTAACCAGAGAAAACAGATGTGCCTGAGGATGCTATAGAATCTGGGTTGTACTTTCACTTGTGAGCATTAAATCTGGGCTACCAATGAGAACCACTGTGCTTTACAATTCTGCTAAATTTGGATTTACTTTCATGACCCTGTGTGGTCTATGATGTCAAGCAGAGTGAACTTGTAAACATCACTTTTTCAACAGTAGATGAACATCGTGTTCCTCCCTTTCTATGTTTTAACAAGCTAACCAACCAAAATTAATCTGGGGAAAAGATTTCATTAAAATTGGGGAGTCTCTCTGCCATCTCACATAATTTATGTAGAAGGCATGCATGTACTTGGCTGGAAGAAACATATTCAGATATGTAACTTTTGATTGTTGTGTTTGTCTCCAAATTGTTTTAGTTTGGGGCGGAAAAGCACAGTGATGTGCACTTTCAAGACCGTCTATTGACCGGATATAGATAATGCACAGGCTTCCATAGGTCCTTAAATAACGGGTAGGCTTTTCTGATGTGTCTAAGGGACAGCCAACATCTGTGGCTCTCCATCATCCTTTCCCTTTAAAAGGTCTTCTTTGTACACTGTGCAGTCGTATACTTTTATCAGGAGATCGTGGAAAAGGGCCTCTACCACTCTTCAAATTCAAAATGTCAATGAAGTATCCTTAGTATCTGCTTTTCACTGGAAAGTAAGTTAGACAGTAAGCTTTGTCCTCACCTTTTGTCTTATTTCCTTACATTAGGGAGAGAACAAGTCCTGCATTAAATTGGTTTAAATGTATGAATTAACTAGTGTCAACCTAGTTATTCAGTTTACCTGAGAAATGCCTCCAGCCAGTCCGTTCTTCCTCCCTCCCTCCCTGCCTCCCTCCCTTCCAAAAAGACAGCAATTATAGCAATTCAAACTCAAATCACCAAAAATTATCGTTAAATCCATGCAGTATACATTCCTTGGCTTATGATTAATGCTAAAGGAAAGATGATCTTTTTGGAGGCAAGTGCGTATTCATTAAGCTACTTTTATGTTTATGTGTCATCTCAATATCTTTTTAATTGCAAAACTGAGCTAAAAAAATATCATTACTGCCATTGTTCAAGGATATGGGGCTATTTAGAATTGTTAATTGAGGATCTAGAGATAAATTATATGTACCTGAGTAGAAAAATACGCTTAGAAATTATAAGGAATGCACACATATTCTAGCAGTATGCTGTGTAATATTTTTGAGTGTCAAGTTCATGACATTTGTTTAGGTTGTGGGTTTGAGGTAATGAAGTATACTATTATGAACTACCTTGATTATGTAAGGAAAGGAAATTGGCAGGGGATGTTGTTTTCCTTAAGAGGTGTTTTCATCAGTAAGGCAGCCTTTGAGCCTAATGGTAGCACAGATGCTCTGCAGCAGTCATTTATAGTCTCCAATCAGAGCAGGTTGCGAGGTCAACTGGGGCTTGCAGGATGAACCTTGAGGAAGATTAACCATTGGAAAAGAGGTAATTGGTGAAAATAGTTCTTTATATGGTTATATTGCTTTGCTGTTAATTCATGATATCGGGTTCTACCTTCATGATGAAAAGGTCTTTATAAAGAGTAATATTTCACTCTGCGTTTGGTGTCATTTCACTTTGAAAGATAACAAAACAGAGGTATGTGTGCTCATGTGCAGAAGTGTGTCTGCTCACAGACATGTGTCCCAGATAGCACATAGTCCCATGAAAAAGGAAGATGAGAGCAGCTTTGACGGGGGTGTATCTTATTATCTGTGCGCATTTGTCCATGTCTTGGCCAATGAGTGAAAAAAATCTACCTACATTATTCATTCTAACATCCATTCATTCAGTAACATTTATTGAGTACCCAGAGTAGGCATTGACTGAACACCTACTACATACCAATCACTGTGTTTGTTGTAATGCAAATACAAAGATCAACAAAACAGTTTCTTTTCTGGAAGAATTTTCACACTATAGGGGCATGTAGACATGATTTTAAAAACTAAAAATGGATAAGTGTTAGAAATGGCTATAAAACACTGTGGGAATTCAGGAATTGTTGCTAAACATTACCCAAGTAAGTGAAGCCATTAGAAGGGAAGACACAGCTGTGGAATATGTGCTACCTGGATGAGCTTTGCCGGGCCTTGGTGCAGTATTTCAGTTTCCCAACGACCATCAGGTAGTATTGATTGACTTTTTAATCCTGGATTAGAGCCCGCATTTCAATCTCAGTCCATTTTGTTCTGGAGCCCATCTCGTCACTGGTGCAGGTTGGATCTAGTAGCATAAGTAGGAGTTCACTAGATAGCTTACAGAGGAAAACAGTTTTCAACCTGAGAACACAGAAGGTGGAAAAGCTTTTTTTTTAAATTTTTTTTTAATTAAATTTATTGGAGTGACAATTGTTAGTAAAATTACATAGATTTCAGGTGTACAATTCTGTATTACATCATCTATAAATCCCATTGTGTGTTCACCACCCAGAGTCAGTTTTCCTTCCATCACCATATATTTGGGAAAAGCTTTTAAATGTCAAAAAATTCTTCATTTTGGGCCAAGGCATTTTGGGAAAGTGGCAGCAGGAAGAAAGGAACGTGGGGTGGAATGGGAAAGAGATTATCATCAGAGTTAAGGGTTACGATCCAGGTGTGAGAATGGCAGAGAGAAGGCTGAACATCCATCTGTGACCAAATAATTGTTCATTTATTTTAGAGAAGTTCCATCAGATTTTGAAAAACTTGATCATGATTTCAACTTAGGTAAAAAGTTATATTATTAAACCCTAAATTTTGGTGTTGGAAAGTTCCAAGCCAGTTTTTTCAGGATACATATAATTGCTGGACAGGATACATATAATTTGGACAGGATACATATAATTGTTTATGGGTAGCAAACTTTTGTATATGAACCATAGCTTGCATGAAATTTGTTTTTATTTCTTTGTTCTTGCCTTTATGCCTGGATATTTTATGTCACTGTGTCATCTTTGCTTTTTATGCTTTAACCCTACTGATGACATCCTCACTAGGCCTGCTAATCTGTGTTAAACCTGTGTCTGTTTGCATGTCCACAATTCGCTCATTCATTTCTGACATATTTCACTCTCGCAACATTTCTAGAAACATAGGAAGGAAGAGATGAGGCATAGCCTGATCAACTTCTTGCTGACATACCACAGTATCATTGAAACAAGTTTAATTACATTAGCGGACAAATTTGAGTAGCAATCAAGTCAGTCAATAGCAAATGGGATTTCCCTCCACCCTTTTGAAGACTTAATTCCAGTTTCTCTTAGAGTCATTCTGCCCAGCAGACCACAGTTTTCTACCATGTCTTATGCGGTATCAGGCTCCTCGTTAGTGACACTCAGGGACTGCGTTCTCAGCCAAGTATCGCTTAGGCTGATTATGACCGTGTTACACCAATACAGTGTTGATTGTATCATAAATGTGTTAACCATCCTGTAATTTTTTCCATTGAAAGCAAATACAACATTTCAGTACTCAATACTTTTCAGACACATTTAAGTATTTGCATGCACATTAATTGTGAGTAAAAATGGTCCATAGATGGCTGTAATCAGTTTAGGAACAGTGAATGGTACTTGATATTTTTGCAGAAAAGTAATGAGCTGACTGACAAAGAGGTCAAAAGGGGTGTTTTGTTCTTTAGTAGACCAGCTAAAGTTATCAAAGGAAACCATCTCAGTTCTTACGGGTTCTCTGGAAAACACATTTTTAGCTGAGAAGCACACGTGATTAGTAGTCTCTGTTAAGTGGTATGTAGTTTGTGGGCCTTGATTTTAGCTTATTTTATGCATTTAAGGGTTTTGATTTTGACATCAATATTGATTCTTTTTTTTTTTTCATTTTATGTATTCATTCAAAAAGCACTTGGTTTTTGGTGGTGCCTATTTGGAGCTAGATACAGTACAAAACACTGCAAAAGGAATAAAATAGCATTTGTCTTCCACAGTTCTACAATCTGCACATACACTATCTCATTTGGTGGTCAAGCGCCTATACAAAAGGTGAGATTTTAATCCCCATTTTATATTTGAAGAAGAAATTGAGACATGGGGTGGTTCAGTGAAGTGATCGGGGTCACACAATTATTGGTAGAAGAACAGGAATTGCAAATCCAGGCATCGTGACCCAGAACTGGTGCCTTCAATGGGCGTCATTGGTGGGTTTGGTCTACTCTAGCTGAGATGCCTTATGGAGGAGAGGACATTGGAATTTGTTAAGATTGACAAGTTCATATTTGCCATCTAGACCCTGGAAGTGGGGAGTGGGAAGGCTGCTCTAAGCTAAGGAGATATTTGGAAAAACAACAGGCAGCAAAGTACAAAGGAAATGTTTGTGGAGCAGTGGTTCACCTGGTAGATAATATCTTGTGTATGAAGTGATGTGGCTAAAAGATGGGTGAGGGTCCACTTGCCGAGGCCGCAAAAGACTAACAGGCAAACTACCTCACAGCTATTTAACAGACCTTTACATAGAAGTAACCATGTGGCCACTTACACATTAATTAATTTATTTCTCATAATGGCGTTAAGTGTTGTCATAACCATTCCCATTTCACAGACTGGGAAACTAAGGATACAGAGACATTAGCTTTCCTGGTATTATACAGCTAGTAGGAGGTAGAGCTAGGATTCAAATTGAGGAACTTGGGTTCCAGGGGCTCTGATTTTCACTACTATGATGCTGTAGATATTATTTGGAAGTGGCGTGATGTAATCAGTGTGTGTATGAGTGTGTGTGTGAGTGATTACTATCACACTCCACACGAGAGGTAGTCATTGTCTGTGGTAGGATGGTAGCAGTGAACAGGAGTGTGAGGTGAGAGAGATTAATGAGAGAGGATTGGGATGTGGGAATAGGAGCTCTGAGCTTGAATTGTGACCCTGTCCACCGCTGGTTGCTGTGTGACCTTGGGTTAATGGATGAATCCCTGTTATTTCATTTCCTTATTCACAAAGTGGGAAGCACAGTGGAGCTGGAGGAATGAATTCTATTTTGGCCGTGCTGATTTCGAGGTATAGCAGGCCATGCACCTGCCCAGCACGTCAGTTGGAAATCTGGGTCTGGAGCTCAGGAAAGAGGTCAGGGCTATAAATGGACTCAGGAGTCACCTCCAGGCATGTGAGAGTTGAAATTTTCCAGCGGGGTGTGTGTGTGTGTATGGGGGGAGGGTGCCTAGAGGGGAAGAGAGGCCAGGGGAGGAGGGAGGCTGATGAGCATCTGCCTGCCTACTCCTGAGAAGAGATCAGGATGATGAGATTACTAGGAGCATATTCCACTTTTCTGTTGTAACGTAGCTAATATCTTTTTCTGTACGTGAAGTTGTCGCTGACCTCTTTCCTCACCTCAGCATTTTTTACCTGCACTTCATGAGATTGAGGTAAGCACTCATGACATTTTTTTCTTGGGCTCCACATTTGCTATTTCTTTGGATAAAATCACTTTAGCAGCATGACCTCAGCATAGCCTCGGAGGTACTACATCCATATATAAAACCTTAAACCAGGTTTTTCATTCACTTTTGATGTCCCAAAGTCATTTTCTTTTCTAGGGGGCATCAAATGTTGCCAGTGAAATTACGATGGTGTCATTTGGTGTTTTATTAATGCATTTATTCCCTTAATTTAATGTGGAATTTGAAATGTAGCCTGCAGTTAAAATTGTTTGGAGGAGTGATCGCCTACAATAGTAAATTGCAGCAATGGACTTAGAATTGTCTTCTGTGGTGTTTATTTTGTTTTTTTGTTCTGAAGTCTCTTAGCCCACATTGCCCGTGCCTATCTATCTAGGCTGTCTGCTCTTGCCTGAAGGCTCACCTCAGCAGCCTGTGCCAGTCAGAGGAAACAAACACGTCCTCCAAAAGCCTTGCAAAAGAAATGGAGGTCCTTGCAGAAGGTCTTGAGGACCTGTACGCATGCGGGAGGTGGGAGCATCCCATCTCACCGCAGAACTCCCCTCAAATGTTCACTAAATTCCTTTTTCACCAAATCCCACTCCTGTCAGTAACTGCTCAAATTTCCCCTTTTCTTCTCCCTTCTCTCGCTCCCTCGGCCAGCACATCCTTCCCTACTTTTTCAATCTTTTGATATTACATCTTACCTCTTCTCTCGCTTCTCACTTGGGTGCACACTTGCTGTCCTTGTTAAATCCAACACAGTTTCTTTTATTATTCATCAACATTAGTAGGTGGAGGAATTGTAGTGCTTTGTCTCTTTCACACAAATATTAATTTCATCATGCTAATTATTGGACTAGACTGAACCATATTCAGTGAATTGTGAACAATGGGCTCATAGCTCAAGAACACTTGTCTTTTTGGACATTAGTGAGATTTCACTGATTTTTGCAGCCTGGTGGTGTTGACTTCTTTTGGAGTCTGTTTTTGTCCTTTAATATTTTTTTTCAGGCTTTAGTAGATGGCAAGTGGCAAGTGTACCCAAGTGTTTGTGGACCCGGCCACACTGGGGAGGGGAGGTAAATCTAACTGAAATTCTTTGCTCCCTCCTCCAACCCTTCCTTTAGTACCTACAAAGCAGGTAAAAATAGTCCAAGTTTTTTTTATTTGTTTAAAGATATAAGTTAAACCTGGTTACACATGAATACAAGAAATTCCAGGTATCATTCCATCGGGTATTCAGTGGATGGGTGGATGGATGATGGGTGCATCGGTGGATAGGTGGATGGTGGATGGATGCCTGAGAGAAACTGATTCCTTCTCCCCCTTTAATGTGTGATGGTGGAGAAGTGGGTGGTGCTTATGGCCACATTATGGATGTATGTGAGCTTGAACTTCAGACCTGTTTAGCATAAGTTCAAGAAGATACTTTCTTTCCTTCTAGCAATTGTACCTCTAGCCCTTTTCCCACCAATGCAGAAAGGCCAACTTACTTTCCCATTGACTCAGGATCAATTAGTGGTAGACCTGGGCTTCCCATCCTGAGATAATGAGCTGCCAAGCAGGGCTAATGATGGTGAATATTTGAAGAACTGGGGAACCTTTGTATTTCCTCCTGTTGCTGATTATTATTCCCTGCCAGTTTCCCATTGGATAAGTCTACATTTTGTCACATGGATCCATGTGACATACTGGGAGACTGGCATACTGGGAGATGTGTGACATACTGGGGGACTGAGACGGATGGTATAAAATCTAATCTGTCACTAATTTATCCAATTTAGTTCAATCCTGTTAATTCTGTACTTTAACAATAAATATATTCACATCTTATTAAATATTATTAATCTCTCTAGCTCTTTAAAATACAACAATATGTGATGTGCTTAAGGCTTAAAAACTTGACAAAGAGCCGAATAATGTTTTTTCTTTGAATTTATAAAAATGTTAATTAAGCTACTTTATGAACGAGAAATCTACAAGGAAAAAGAAAAGGATGCATCTTGACTGTTTCTCTTAAGTTTCAGAATATGAAATTTTCCTGTTAAAACAATTTTCCATTAGAATTTTTTAAATATCTAAATTTTTAATGTGTATTTTAAGATAAATGCTTAACAAAGATTAGTGCAATTGTCCTGAACTACTCAAAATTATGAAGCCAGTACAGAAAAAGCAAAGCAAGTCAGTAAGCAAAGAAGTAAGAAGTTGGGATGGCAAATTGATGGTTAATTGAAAGTTATCTTTAATGAAATATCATTATAATTTACCACAAAACAAGTGGAAAGTGTTTCTTGGGAAGAAAAAAATTTGGTTGCATTGCAATTATATAAGTAAAAGACAGAAATGCCAAGTCCAGTCTGAAATTGTCATATTGGGGGTGGCCAAATCTTGACAAGGCTTGAGCACGATGGCATTAGAGAGAGTCCTGGATCTGAATTGACCATCTCCCACTCATTCCTGCCGAAACCTTGACAAATTTACATAATGTCCTTACTTAGATTGCTGTATTTGTAAAATTGGCAAAAATATCTCCTTTAGAGAATTGTACAGATCATTAATTCTATAGTAATTTTTCTAGTGTACCTCTTGTACATACTCAGCTGCTTTTAGTACCCTTTAAAATATTTTAGAGTCTGCTCCCTGGTTTTAGCCAAAATGGAGTATGCATTTCTATTCTCAATTTACCTTATAGTTGTACCCCTTTACTTGTTGAGGAGAGGCCCTGATTCCTGGATAGCTTTCTTTCTTTCATTTAGTGATTTAAAGAAAATCACAATTCTTAGTGATTCTGATGGATGCTTTCGTTATTTCCCATATATCCATTTTGTTATGAATACTATAATAATAATATCCTTTTCCCTTTAAAAAAAGGATCATCTTAAATTTCGAAAGACTTTTTATTAATTCATACTAGTGGAATTGGCATTTACAAAGAGGATGCGGAATTATGTAGGATCCAATATTCTGAGATAAGTAAACAAATCATTTTTTTCACTGCTAAAAAAGTTGTGTAATTTTTATATAATTAATTTGGGGTAGTTGTGATAATACGATGATTCACCCTATTTAGGAATATTCTTTTAAATCATATAATTCGGGTGAGGAAAAGCTTCTCTGGATTTGGGCACAGGAAAGCCAGATGGGTAAATCTGATATTCTCTCTCTTGAAAAATATGTGTTTAATATTTTATACATTTAACCTTTTACATGGCCATCTGTTCCAAGAATTGTGGAAGTAAAGTTGTCATTATATGCAGATGACATGATACTATATATAGAGAACCCTAAAGCCTCCACCAAAAAACTATTAGACCTGATAAATGAATTTAGTAAAGTAACAGGACACAAAATTAATATTCAGAAATCAGTTGCATTTATATATACCAATAATAAAATATCAGAAGGAGAAATTAAGAAAACAATCCCATTTACAATTGCTTCAAAGACTATAAAATACCTGGGAATAAATTTAACGAAAGAAGTAAAAGATCTGTACTCAGAAAATTATAAGACACTGAGGAGAGAAATTAAAGAAGATACAAATAGATGGAAACACATACCATGCTCATGGATAGGAAGAATTAATATCGTTAAAATGTCCATACTGCCTAAGGCAATATACAGATTCAACGCAATTTCCATGAAAACTACCAAGGACATTTTTCACAGAAATAGAACATATAATCCTAAAATTTATATAGAACCATAAAAGACCTCGGATAGCCTCGGCAATCTTGAGGAATAAGAACAAAGTGGGAGGTATACCGATACCTAACATCAAATTATACTACAAGGCTACAGTAATCAAAACAGCATGGTACTGGCATAAAAACAGACACATAGATCAATGGAACAGAATAGAGAACCCAAAATAAATCCATGCCTATATGGTCATTTAATCTACGACAATGGAAGCAAGAATTTACGGTGGGGTAAAGACAGTCTATTCAATAAATGGTGCTGGGAAACCTGGATAGACACATGCAAAAAAATGAAGCTGGACCACCTCCTTACACCATATACAAGAATAAATTCAAAATGGATTAAAGACTTAAATGTAAGATCTGAAACCATGAAACTCCTAGAAGAAAATATAGGAAGAAACTTTGCAGACATTACCCAGAAAAAGATTTTTACTGATATATCCCCACGGGCAAGGGAAGTAAGAGAAAAAAATAAACATGTGGGATTACATCAAACTAAAAAGTTTTTCACAGCAAAGGAAACCATCAATAAAACATTCAGGGATCCTACTGAATGGGAGAAGATGTTTACCAATGATATATCCGATAAGGGGTTAATATCCTAAATCTGTAAAAAACTCACTCAAGTCCAAAAAAACAAACAACCCAATTAAAAAATGAGCAGAGGACATAAAGAGACATTTTTTTCTAAAGAGGACATACAGATGGCAATCAGACATATGAAAAAATGCTCAACCTCACTAATTATTAGAGAAATGCAAATAAAAGCCACAATGAGATACCACCTCACCACAGTCAAAATGGCTATCATTAATAAATCAACAAACAACAAGTGCTGGCGAGGATGTGGAGAAAAGGGAACCCTTGATACACTGTTGGTGGGATTGCAAATTGGTGCAGCCACTATGGAAAACAGTATGGAGGTATCTCAAAAATCTGAAAATGGAACTACCTTATGACCCAGCAATTCCACTCGTAGGTAACTATCCCTAGAAATCCAAAACTCCAATTCGAAAAAATTTATGCACCCCTATGTTTATTGCAGCACTATACACAATAGCCAAGACATGGAAACAACTGAAACGCCCATTGGTAGATGACTGGATTAAGAAACTGGTACATTTATACAATGGAGTATTATGCAGCCATAAAAAAGAATGAAATATTACCATTTGCAACAATATGGATGGACCTAGAGAACATTATGTTAAGTGAAATAAGCCAGACAGAGAAAGACAAATACCATATGATCTCACTTACATGTGGAATCTACAGAAAAGAATAAATACTAATAAAGAATAAAAACTAATCAGAAACACTCTCAGAGACATAGAGGGAAAACTGAGGGTTGCTAGGTGGGAGGGGGGTAGCGGGGATAAGGAGGAAGGTGAGGGGATTAGAAAGCACAGTCAGTAACCACAAAATAGCCACAGGGATACGAAAGTCAATTTGGGGAATATAATCAATAATGTTGTAAAGATTTTGTAGGGTATCCGATGGACACTTGTCTCATTAGGGAGACCACCTCAGGGATGATATAGATGCCTGATCACTGCACTGTACACCCGAAGCTAAAGCTGAGCAATAATGAATGTCAACTACAATTAAATATATATATATATATATATATATATATATATATATATATATATATATATATATATACATATTTACCAGAAGTGGAGTACAGCATTAGGAATAGAGACAGTGGAAATGTAATGGGTGTGTGTGATGTCAGAGGGGTAGTAGATGGGGGAGGGGATTATCACTGTGTGAGGGATATAAATGATAAATGTCTAACTATTACATTGTTTTGTACACCTGAAACTAATTAAAAAATTAATTTAATTTAATTTAATTAATTTTAAAATGTTTAAAAAAAGAAAAAGAAAGAAATACAAATTGGTAGTTATAAAACACTCATGGGGATATAGAGTACAGCATGAAGAATATAGACAAGATATTGTAATAACTGTATTGTGTCAGATAGGTAGTAGATTTATCATGGTGATCACTTTGTAAGTAACATAAATGCCTAATTATTGCATTGTACACTGGAAACTAGTATAATATTGTATATCAACTGTAATTGAAAAATAAAATGTATTTCAAAAAATAAAAAATAAAGTTGACCTCCGAGATTTCATAGGTCATAAGTAAAGGAAAATATGAGACTCTTCCATTTTCTGTCATATTTCCATGCATGAGACAGAAGCAAAGAATCAGAATGTTTTGTCGCTCTATTTCTCAAGGTAGGAGGAATTGACAGGTCGGAGCTCTCAAGGAATTTCAGACCATCCCCAAAGATAGTGTGACGAGGAGGAATCAAGTGTTCGCATCACTTCCTGGAGTGAGAACTGAAGACACATGCCCTGGGTCTCCCCTCTCTAATGAGCAAATACTGAAGGAAATTCTCCCAGAAAATAAGTGGACCTTGAATTCATGTTTGCTCTCCAGAAGACTCCCCGCCCAAAAAAGCCTTTAAAGACGAAACTTTGATCATAAAGAGTCAGTAGTCCATAGGCTAAAACTGGTTCTCACACTTTTTACTGAATCCAACACTTTTCTAAGTGGAATAATGGAGAAATTTGCTTAAGGATGTCAAAGTTAGGGTGTTCTAAGCCCATTCTGCCCTCATGAACTAATGGGGAAAACAACAGAAATAATTGGAAACCGAGAACAAAACTCTGTCTTTGAAACCAAGGAAGCAAGCTATGAAATTTTGTCAGAGAGACACACCCTTACCTACCAAGCATGACAAGGAATTGCCACAATCAGTGAAATTTATCCTAAACTGAGCTTTTGAAGAGAAGACATCTCAAAGAAGGGAGCTCTCCATAAATGAGAGATGCAGGTGTCAAAGGGCCAGTGAGTATCCCCAAAAGAGGTGGACCCAGGCATGCGTGACTCTTGTCCCTGCTAGCAAGCAAAGGGGGACATAGGCTTGAAGAAGTTACTTGGACATGCCGTGTTGGCAGAAGAGCAGGCCAACTGACAGAGTAGTCCAGTGGAGGAAAGACAGTGGGTGGCAGTCAGCTATGCAGCAGCTAATCTCAGCCAAAGATGTGTAATTTTAAAAACATGAAATCACCACAAACACATGCAAATCTTGTGATTACAGGGCTTCTCACAAGCTGTCTGCAGCCCTTCTGTTTACACCGAAAATGGTAAGGAGGAAAAAGAATTCTATAAGCCCTCCTGCAATCAAAAGCGGGTCACCTGGGGATGAGTCAGGATCTTAGACAAAGTATGGCTGCCTCCAGAATTCTCCATAGTTGAGCTCAGTCCTGAAGTAGTCTTATATCTACAGTGTCATGGAAAGATAATAGTGGAAGTCAAGAATCTTATGCTCAGCCAAGTTGTCATTCAGGTATAAAGGCAAAAGAGAGACATTTTGCAACATTCAGGTGAATGTGACATCTGTGAGCTCTTTCTGAAACAAAAGACTTAATTTTGAGATTTCTTTAACCAGGAATTAACAGAGAAGCTGAAAAGGTAGCTCCATTTCAATATAAAAGTCTAAATAATTGAGGGAATTAGGGTTACAGAAGAGAGTGCAAATATTTTATATCTTCCTAATGGATCATTAATAGCATAATTTATATAACATGATTAACAAAAATTCCTAGCAGGAAAGGATGTGGGTAAAATTTAGGGATATGGATTTCCTCATGTTTCATAGCTGGGAGTAAAAAGATACTCCCTAAAAGGAATACATTAAGCAATAGAGATTTAAATTATATCGTAAACGTATTGTTTAAAAGTAGAACGATCATTAGTCGAGAAATATAAAACATAGCAAATCAAAATTTTTCAAGTGGAGCAAGGAGGGAAGTTAGCAAGCATACCTGCATTTATTTCCTTCAGAATCAATAGTTAATAGACCCTGTCTACAATTAGTACAGTAGTATTCCCTCCCCAGCCCCATTCATGGTTTTCCTTTCCATGGATTCAGTTAGGCGCGGTCAGCTGCGCTCTGAAAACATTAAATGGAAAATTCAAAAACTAAACAATTCATAAGTTTTAAATTGCTGCTGTTCTGTGTAACATGATGAAATCTCACGCCATCCGGCTCTGTCCTGCTCTGGACGTGAATCATGCTTTTTGTCCACCCTGTATCTGCTCCCCTCCTGTGGTCACTTAGTAGCTGTCTTGGGTATCAGAGCGACTGTTATGACATCACAATGCTTGTGCTCTAGTAACCTACATTTTATTCTTATAATTGTTTTGTTTTTATTATTGTTTATCTCATCCTGTGCCTCATTTATGAATTAAAATTTATTGTAAGTGTGCATGTATAGGAAAAAGCATAGTACATATATAAGGTTTGGTACTATTCACATTTTAAGGCATCCACTGGGGATCTTGGAATGTATCTCCTTTGGATAAGGGGCACTGCTATAATGCATGAGACAGATAATTGGCTATTTAATATACTAGAACATCTAAAATTAGTTATAATATGTCCAAATTGTCAGGAACAAAACACAAGGAAAATAGACCACATAGCAAGATACTGTCAATGCTGTATGAGTGAAGTATGGGGCAGGAGGGAGGGAGCCTCACTTTTCCTTTTGTTCCTTATTCCCTTTATTCTGTAGAGCTTGATTTTTCACTTTATTTTTTTAATATCATGGATCTGTTTTATTTTTATAATTTTAAAAAAAGGAGTAGAGAATATTTTTTCTAATCTTCAAATTCTAGATTTGCTTCAATGGTTGTACTCTTCAAGTGGAAATTTTCTGGCTTGTTCTTTTCGCCAAATTTCAGAAGATGAACCACCACATTCATATGTGGGAATTATTTATAGATCCCAACATCTGTCTTGGTCGTTGTGACCTCGTGTTTATTGTGAAAAGGAGAGTTGTTTTCGAACTACAATAGTGGGCAGAGATAAACTGTCTCATTTAATTAAAATTTCAAACTGATTTTGATTAAAAATACCTTGATAAGAACTATATGTTGGATAGGTTAGACATTTCAGATTACCTCTGTAATAAGTTAAAAACAGGTCAAGAGACAGGAAATGAAAACTGGAGGTGAGCAAGGAAAATCTCATAGCGAGTGAGTAAATCTCATTGAAAGTTCTTCCAGAATGAATGTATTTAAAGTTCTTGATCAAACTTTTGAAAGAGGTTACATCCTGACCGAACAAGATGTGCCCAAAATAGAAGATAGTAAGAAATGAGAATGAACATTCGGAGAAAATATATTTGCCTATAATATGTAGTTCTCTCTAGAGAGTACCGTGTGTGGAGATGCCTCAGAAATTTGTCGATGCCACTGCTATTTCTAACACCATTCTGGTGACTTATTTCATTCCTCTTTTGGCCCAGGTCCTTTAAAAGAGGAATATGTGACTTAGTTCTTTATGCTTGAGTTTCTCAGTGGTCTGTACATAAGCACTTTCCAGATGTGGGGATTTCAGTCTTATACATTTTTTTCTTATAATCGGGAGACTACCATAGTGATCATCTCCATCATTTCAAAAAACAAGGACCATTTTAAAGTAATCTTTTTGTTAAAGTGTAACATACAGACAGAAAAATGCACAAGTCTCAAAGACTTTTCACAAAATAAGCACAAGCATGCTCTAGCACCCAGAACAAGAAAAAGAACAGTACTAGCCACCCGAAACCCCTCATGCCTCCTTGAGGCCACTCCCTGCCCAAGGTACCCTCTATCCTGACTTCAAACAGATCAGTGTTGCTTGTTTTTAAACACTAAGTAAATGGAACCATGCAACATGTGTTCTTTTGTATCTAGTTTCTTTCTCTCGACATTACGTTTATGAGTTTCGTTCATGTAGTGGTGTGGCCATTCATTCCCAAATACTAAGCAATTCCACTGAATGAATGTACCACAAATTATTAGCCATTCAATGATTGATGGACAGTTGAGTAATTTCCAATGACGAGCTATTACAAGTAGTGCTGATATGAATATTCTTAGTGCCTCTTGGTGAATTTATCTGTATGTTTATGTTGAGTACATGACTAAGAATGTAATCGTTAGGCCAAAAGATATTTTTTGTATGCTCGGCATTAATGCTGACTTCAGTTCTCCAAGTGTTTGCATTAATTTATATATGAGAGTTCCAATTGCTTATCCATCTCTCCCCAGCACTTGTCATTGTGTATCTTTTTCATTGTAGACCTTCTGATGTGTACATGGTGGTATCCTATTGGGGTTTTCAGCTGCATTTCCAAAGAAAAGTGCATTTCAACAGAAAATTAGGGAGTATAAGTGCAGAAAGAGATATAATCCTTTCTCAAAGAGAACAGTTGGTCATTTTTGTTGACCTGCAAATTTTTAAACACACATATTGAAAATATGAATGCTGAAAAATGACAGCATAAAATTTTCCTTTCACCGTATGACATGGCTCTTATTTGTTTCTTTACATGCCTGTGTTAAACTGGGGAATTTTGTGAGCTAGTTCAACATAATTCCAGGTCATGGAGCCTGGATATTCAATTTGTTCTGGGGTTTCCATTGTCATTACATTCACAATTGAAAATGGAACGAGTATCTCTATACTAGATCTCTAAATGTGAAATATTCTGGCCAGACTGAGAGAAGCTGTAGAATAACAGCCCAGATCCCTGGGGCTCTCTGAAGGCCCATGAAGAAAGTGTGGGTGGGTGGGCTGGCTACTCAGGACCAGAGAAAGGGAACGCCACTGCGCAACTTTCTCCATGGGTTCAGAGAGAAGATGTTGTCCCAACCCAGACCCACCCAGCATGGACAGAAATGTGTCTCAGATGGATTTTGCCACCCTGTCATTGGCCAGGACAAGTTCACAGATTGGGTTTTAGAAACAAGGGTTCACGCTGATTCTAGAGGCTGCTTTTCATCACACAAGCACTTTCTCTGTGCAGAGGGTTGCTCCATTTTAGCTCATCAGTTCACCACTGCTTTGGCATCCCATTTTTATCCATCTACTAGACATTCTTCCCAGCAGAGTGACTTCTGCCTTACGGAAGGCTAGAAGCCAATCATGCTGGACTCAGCAGCTGAAGCTCAAAATATTTGTGTCGCTCCTCAGAAAGTTGTGTAGAGATAAAGTTGCGGTGAAGTTCATGACCCCTTGAGCTTTAGAGCTTTCACTTGCATAGGGCCTTTATAAGACCCTGGATCTAATTTTGTATTTGTAATTTTGTATTCTTGCTCTTAAAGCAGTTCCACCCAAAATTGTATAAAGTTCAGGTCCCACAAAACCTGGATAAGCACCAGGCTTGAAATATCTAGTTTCTTGTTAGCTAGCTTACTTTCTTTCTGTCTGTCTGTCTGTCTCTCTCTCTCTCTCTCTCTCTCTCCCTCTCTCCCTCTCTCCCTCTCTCCCTCTCTCCCTCTCTCCCTTTTTCCCTTCTTCCCTCCCTCCCTCCCTTTCTTTCCTTTGGAAGAGAGTTAGGAACTCAAATAGAGGAAAGCTTCTTAGCAATGTTATGCTACAATTAGTTGTGAAGTGGTTTTGGTTAGTGAGAACAGTGGTCACTATTCACTGAGTGCTTGTTTTGTGCTAGGTCCTGGTCTCAACAGTATTTCATTTAACATTCACGACACTCTTAGGACAATGACACTATTATCCTTAATTTTCACTGAAGGGAACTGAACTTCAGAGGGCTTAAAATAAGTTGCCAAGGCCATGTTTCTAGAAAGTAGTATTGCCAGGGGATTGTGCCTTTTCTCATTAGTAATTACTAAAATGTTTAAATGATTTCATATCTCAAAATTCACTTAAAATATAACTTAGCACAAATTCACAACTATCCCCAATATTGTTTCACTTGTCCAAAAGGTGTGCTCTCTGTTGCCACACAATTGTGTCCAACCCAAGTTCATCTCATCCAGGTCATGTTTTCTGATAAGTCCTCCAGTAAAGGCAGTGTGTACCCATGTGGACACCAGCCATTTCCATGTGGAGCGTGTGAAATGCCTACCTGAGCTAGAATATCTACCTGCCTCGGTTTCAGAGGGGGATGGGCACGGCTCCCCCCGAGGAGTGGGAGGCTGGCTTGCAAGGTGATGCAGTGTCAGTTCTGTACTCTGCCTCTAACTCACCTGTCCTCGGGCACAATCTACCCATCTTGACGAGCATGGAAAAAATACAAAAGCCTGCACCAACCTGAAGTCATTTCCATGGTTGTAGTAGTCTTCCCCACTTTATTCAGTTCTGCTACAGATACTATATCATCGGACATGCGAGAGCTTATCTTGAGCTTTGGGTTTAGGCCAACATGTTATTCTTTGCTCCTTAATGAAAACCTTCCCTGGCTTTTTAGACCCAAATCAGAAACTTCTCCTGATAGATTAAGGCTTCAGAAAATTTAGCGCACTGTGATTTTTTTTTTAAGCAAATAGCTGTGTGATCACTAATAGAAATCTTTCTGCCAAAGGTCACATTAAGTGATGCAAAAAAAATTCTGAAACGAACTAAAAAATCTATCCACTGGTGTCAAGTAACAGAGTCAGATGTCATTCTTTTTTTTCTCCCTAGTGAAAGAACAGGATTAAAATGTAGAGAGATTAAAGAAGACTGGGGACAGAGAATATTACCAAATCTCACTTTAGTGTGTGTGATTTAATTTCTATATATTATGTTCTCCTAAGTTTGGCTTTTCTTTGATATAATACACCTGGCTTTGCTGTACATGAATGCAAAAGCTATTTGGAAAACTTATAGTATGGGAAGTATGCTATTTTTCCTCTAAAAGAAACATAATGGAATTGTTTTTCCTTCCTGGTAATTCACTGTCTACTTAGGACATTACAGATGCATTTTTTCTGCACTGAGATTTGCATCTGCCATGTTCTAATACTAGTGAGAGACTACTTTAAATACACCTTCAAGCACTTCCATCTATGTTTATAACACATTTTACAGCTCACAAAATGTCTGCAAAGTTTTAATAAACATGTGGTAAATGGCAAACTTTATTATATTAGGAAAGTGGGTAAAGTGGAATAAATGAGTAAATTTTGTGCCTCCAGAATGAAAGACATATTTTTCAAGATGAATGTGGGTACATGAACTGTTTGACTCTTCCTCTACCGGTTTCCATTGGAATAAGATTGCAGTTTCCCTCTGATAGGAAGGAATTTGTAACTTTAATATTAGTCTGTGCATTCAGTGTGTGAGTTGGCAAAATCAAAACCACTATTTTTAAAAAGTGGCATACCAAAAAGAATCTTGGCTTGAGAGTCATGGCATTTCAATAGGAGCTACATATGTGTTGTGCGGTGTTGAGTCAGTCATTTATTCCTTTTGCATGTCCTCAAGCAATCTGAAGCTAGGAATGTTACCTGATACTAAAGCTGTTAGGCCTTAACTCTCAATGGCTATACCAATAAAACGCGGTATTAATTCCTGTTATTTTCATGACTATGAATTATCTTTTAACTTCAAAGGAAAAAAAACAGTTTAATTTTTTTTACCTAACTTAAAGATTGGCAGGCAACAAAAGGACAAAAAAGATAAGTTGGACTTCATCAAAATTAAAAACTTTTTTTGCATCAAAGACACGACGAACAGAGTGAAAAGGCAACCCACCCACAGAATAGGAGAAAATAATTGCATTTCATATATCTGATGAGAGATTGAAATCCACAATATGTAAAGAACTCCTATAATTCAACAATAAAAATCCATGCAACTTGATTAAAATATGAGCCAAGGACTAGAGTAGCTATTTCCCCAAAGAAGACATACAAATGGCCAATAAGCAAATGAAAAGATGGTCAACATCATTGACATTAGGGAAATGCAAGTGAAAAACATAATGAGATAGCACTTTATATCCACTACAATAGCTAATATTAAAAACACACACACATACACAGAAAATGACAACTATCGGAGAAGACATGAAGAAATTGGAACCTTTGTGCATTGCAGGTGGCAATGTAAAGTGATGCAGCTGCTATTGAAAATGGTTTGTCAGTCCCTCAAAAAATTAAACATAGAATCGCTATATGACCTAGCAACTCCACTTCTGGGTGTACTTTTGAAACTAATGAGAGCAGGGACTCGAGCAGGTTCTTATACCCCCATGTTCATTGCAGTATTATTCACAATAGCCAAAAGGTGGAAGCAACCCAAGTGTCCATTGACAGATGAATGGATAAACAAAATGTGGCGCACACACACACACACACACACACACACACACTATTATTCAGGCTTAAAAAGGAAGGATGGTCTGACACATGACATGACATGGATGAACCTTGAAGACATTATGCTGAGTGAAATGAGCCAGTCGCAGGCAAATACTGTGCGATTCTACAAACGTGAGGTACCTAGAGTAGTCAAGTTCACAAAGACAAAATAGAATGGTGGATGTTAGGAGCTGCAAGCAGGGACGAATGAGGAGTTATTGTTTTAATGGGTACAGAGCTTCAGTTTGGGAGATTGAAAGGTTTGGGAAATGAATGATGATGATTGTTGCACAATTTACGTAACGCCCCGGAACTGTATGCTTAGAAATGGTTAAAATGGTACATTTTATATGTATTTTACAAGAGTATAAAAAGGAGAGAGCAGTGCAGCCATAGGGTAACACCAAGATTTGAAGTCGGGTTACCTTGAAGATTCCAACAGCCTCAGTAGTTCAGCAGCAGCTCTGTCTTTAATGCTTGGCTTAGACATCTGTTTGCTCATGGGGACTCCTGGGCACCCCAGGGAATGTACTATGAAGGATATGCAGAGGCTTTGTGCCATGGGAGTGGTCCTCTGTGCACCAGTGATCAAACCAGATTTTTTTTTTGATTTTTTTCAATAGCAGTTGACATTCAATATTATATTAGTTTCAGGTGTACAGCATAGTGGTTAGACATTTATATAAT
The DNA here is from genome assembly GCF_036562045.2 of Rhinolophus sinicus. Lineage (NCBI taxonomy): Eukaryota > Metazoa > Chordata > Mammalia > Chiroptera > Rhinolophidae > Rhinolophus > Rhinolophus sinicus. Next base: position 9,292,501 of record NC_133768.1, read on the forward strand.
TTCAGAAGTGATCCCCTTGACACTATATATGATTATTACCATATCATTGACTATATTCCCTGTGCTTTACTTTACATCCCCATGACTACTGTGTAACTACCAATTTGTATTTCTTAATCCTTTCCCCTTTTCCACCCAGCCCTCCAACCCTCCCATCTGACAACCATCAGTTTGTTTTCAGTATCTATGAGTCTGTGTTTGTTTTGTTTGTTTGTTTATTTTGTTTTTCTGGATTCCACATGTAAGTGAGATTATATGGTACTTGTCTCTCTCGAGACAGATTTTTAAGCCACTTCTAATGCTCCAGAACTACACTGTCCAAAGTGGTAGCCACTAGCCACATGGGCTATTTAAATTAATTAAAGTGAAATGAAATAAAAGTTAAAAATCCAGTTATTCAGGTGCACTAGACATGGTTCAAGGGGCCATTCGCCATATATTCCATCAGCTGATGAATGAATAAAAAATGTGGCCTGTTCATATAATGGAATATTATTCAGCCAAAAAAGAGGGATGAAGTACTGATATGAATGAATGCATGGATGAATCTTGAAAATATTATGCCAAGAGAAAGATGCCAGACACAAAATATCACAAGTATTGTGATTCCATTTATATGAAATGTCTATAATAGGCAAATCCCAGAAACGATGTAGATTAGTGATTGCCTGGGGCTAGAGGGGAAGAGAGAATGGGGAATGACTATCAATGGATATGAGGTTTCCTTTAGGGTGATGAAAATGTTCTGGAATTGGTGGTGCTTGTTTCACAATCTTACATAACAAACACCACTGAATTATATACTTTAAAAACATGAACTTTATGTTTTCTGAATTATATCCCAATAAAGCCATTATTGTAATGATACATGTACCTTTGTAAAATATTTGTTATTATTTTGAATGAAAATGTCCTTTTAATTTACATAAATGCCATTGTGCTATTTATTTTTTTTAAAGCCGTGTTTGGCTAGTGCCTATTGTATTAGGCAGCACAGATATAGAGTATTTCCGTCATCTCAGTAGGTTCTTTTGGGCTGCACTGCTCCAGAGAAAAACCTGCTTTACAGATAACAGGTTCTCAGAATGTTATCCTCTCTTCTCGCCACAGTTCCATTCTTGACCTCACTGCCAAGCACATGCACTAGTTGAAATGGCGCTTTTGAAATCATCTATAAGGCTTGTTTCTGCTCTAACACAAATCTTCTGGAGATCTCTGGGGGAAGCTATTTCATGCTTGAGGTATTGATGTTGGGGGCTAATAATTTCATCCCACAAATGACACAGGCACTGTATTTAAATTTGACAAATGAACATTCTAATGATTGAAATTTCTGTGGCCTTTTCTTCAAAGGTAGGTTTATGTGACTGTTTCTGAGGTTTGGGCCATGTTGTGGTCCTTTCAAGCCATGGTCAGGCAGGTAGTCACCCATGTTAAAATGAAGTTGTGATGGTCTCTGCAGCCAGCCCTGGCAGAATAAAGAGAACACTGAGTTACTGTGTCTCAATACTTCACTGAATAAAAATATCTCTAAGTTAACATTGACTTCTTCCTTGTGATTTATTGATTTTTGAAGATACACAAAATTGTAATATCTTTGTGGACTAATTTTGTAAATAGCTCCATTACAAAGAAGCACTGTTAAAATACTTTGAACAACTTACTCTTCGCTACAAGAAAACATGGAGGAGACTTAAATGCACACTGCTGAGTGAAAGAAGCCACCAGGAAAATGCTATACACGCGGTATGATTCCAGCAACTTTGTGGAAAAGGCAAAACTCTGGAGCTAGTAGAAAGATCAGTGGTCGCCGGTGGTATTGGGGGAGGGAGAGATGAATAGATGGAACATAGAGGATTCTTAGGGCAGTGAATCTGTTCTATAAGATATTAGAATGGTAGCTGTATGTCACATTCCATTTGTCTAAACCCGTAGAATGTGCAACACAAAGAATGACACTTAATGTTAGTTTGAACATTGGTTGGTAATGATGTGTTAATCTTGGTTCATTGATTATGACAAATGTACCACTGTGGTACAGGATGTTGATGAAGGGGGAGGCTATTCGTGGGGGGAGGAGGTGTATGTGGGAACTCTGTATTTTTCATTCCATTTTGCTATGAACATAAAACTGCTCTGCAAAATAAGCTCTATTAATTTTAAAAACTCACTCATATAATTAAAAAGTTCTAATGTAACTATGCATTTGTTCCTATTCAGCTTAATAGCATACCAGGTACAATGCAGATTCTGAATTTTACTTTTGTACTTTTTTCTCTATTTTTTTCCTTTTGAATAATACTCAGACATTCCAGTGTTATCAAGTAAATCAGTAGATACCTTTCCTAGTAATAGATTTTAGAAAACTGTATGGTATGCCACTGACAAAAATCATTAGTATTCTCATTGGAAAAATTAACTCTTAAATATTTTAAATTCCTTAACTGTACTCAAAGGGTAAGAAAAAGCAGCAGCTAATATATACTGAATGTGATCTGGGTGCCAGACTTTACTAAGAACTCTATGTAGTTAATCATTTAATCCTCACAACTTATGAGGTAGGTCCTATTATCCCCATCCTACACATAACTGCATAAGTGGAGCATAATATTTAGCATCTGTGTTTGAACTCCAGCTGTGTACAAATAAGACGTGGATCCAGATCACCCACATCCAGGATAGCAGGACCTGGCATTGAATGGTGTCCATCATTGGTCACAGCAAATGAAAGCTGATGACATTGTAGATGGTACAGCTTCCTGGGTGGTTATATGTCCTGGCAATTTACTCAAGTCTCTAAACACTCTCTCAGAATTGGGCACATAGAATGAAAACAGTGTCTTTTAGTACCAGATGTCGGCAGCCTGAACCCAAAAGACCAGCTCTGAAGGAAGAAGTCCTTCCAGAGGCACAGTTAGCCTGTCAGAAGCCTTTGGGGCTTTGCTCCTTTTTTTTTTGAATGACTTTATTGAGGTATAATTTGCATATCTTACAATTCTCTTACTTTTAAGTGTCTAAGTCAATGATTTCTAGTAAGTTACTGTATTGTGCAAGCATCACCACAATCCAGATCAAAATCTGTTATGCTCATGTATAGCTAATCCCTGTGCCCGTCTCTGGCCCTGGCAACCACTACTCTACTTTCTGTCTCTATAGTTTTGCCTTTCTGTACATTTCATATCAATGGAACCATACGTGACGTGGTCCTTTGTGACTGCCTTCTTCCTTACTTAGCATAATGTTTTTGAGGTTCATCAATGCTACAGCATGAATCAGAACTTTGTTCCTTTTTGTTGCTGAATTATATTTCGCTGAATCGATGTACCACAGTTCGTTGATCCATTCTCCAATTTATGAGGATGTGTGAGGTTTCCACTTTTTTGGCTATTCGTATTAATGCTGCTATGACGATGTTTTTAACTTACTAATGTTTTCCCACATTATGCAGTCTACATACAACTGTACTTTTTTTTCCTCAAGAGCCTCTCTGTTCCTCACAATCCTACGTGTAGACGAGGACTAAGTTGAGACCCAAAGTCCAGCAGTAATATGTCCTGCCAGTAGGAAATGACTTGTGAGTAAAATTCTGGGCTCTTGGATGCTAAGGTGTGGGGACAGAGTCCAGAGAGCAGTGTCCAGGCCCTCGGCCTCACGTGGAAAGGTGCTGGCTCGGGTAGTAGATGGCCATCAACTGTGACTAGTTGGCCATCAGCTGTAACCAGTTAACCAACTAGCCATTGATATAACTGCCGTGACTTGCTTGGTTGGTTGGTTGCCTGTCTGGCTGGCTGTCTGTCTGGCTGGCTGTCTGTCTGGCTGGCTGGCAGACAGGCAGGCAGAGAAGTGGATGGCGGATTGCATATCGTGTGGATCCTACTTCATGTGTCTCGTCCAGCCGCCAGTGAGAATACAGTGGTATGACTCCCCTATCTATGGCTCTGTTGGGTTCCTTTTTGGCCTCACCATGTCCTGTGTTCTTATGTGGGGAGCGGGAGCTGAGACCCTGCATGACACCCCGCATGACATAAGGTCAAAGGCTTATGTGTTTGGAAGTGACTCTCTTATATTGTATTTTGCTCTGTGCTCTATGGTGACTGAGGAAATATGGCAGTTGCTGTTTGGTGGCTTCATGTCTCCATTTTACAGGACTGCCCAATAAAGGCACTCCTATTACCAGACTAGGGACTTGTCATTTACTTGGACTTTATAGTTGTGCCTGAAGACCCCAAAATCTCAGTTCTTAATGTGGTTTTACTCATCCTTTCTTTAAGGGTTAGTTTTAGAGTTCAGTCACTGGAAGCTTCTGAGAGAAATCTTTCCTTACTTAATTTTTTAGTAATTTAATTTTAATTTTAAATTTTAATGTATTTAATTAAAAATGTTTAATGTATTTATTTTACATTTAATTTTAAATTTTTAATAATTTTTAAATAATTTTCCATAATTTAAATTTAAGGAGAATAAAATGTGAAACTTAGAGAAAGAATTCAATTACAGTTCTCAAAACAGAAAAGTCACTTCAAAAAGTCAACGCTGGATGTCTATAAGAACAAGGAGGGGACTGTCTACTAACAATGTGCAGAATGTAGGTATCCCTTGCTCTATTTTTTAGAATTTGAGTTTTGCCTCACATAATGTGTTATTCTTAATGCCTTTTAACTGAATTTCCAGATAGACATTATTTTTTGAACTTCAACAGTGTTGTAAAATAGGCTGCAAAGCTTGCCCTGAAGGGAACAATTACTCCCCTTCACCCCCAACAAGGGTACAGAGTGCTGGAAGCTATCATCAATGCTGGATGGAGAGACTGTGATGTCTGTTTCCATGATGCTGCAAATGCGATTGCTGGTAGATTTATTAATAGCTCACAGTTGATTTTTGACCTTGGATTTGTTAAATTAAAGAAGCTATAAAATAGAGATGAATAAAATGAACTAAAGGAAACCCAGGGCATATTCTCCACTTAATTTTTTTATGAATATTTAGTATATTGAGTTTGAGGGGGTTATGGGCATATACATACCGTGGGTGTCAAAAAATGTATACAAGTGGACACGTTGGTCAACGTTGCTCAAGCAGTAGTTCACCGTAATCAGAAGTGTCTGGATGCTAATGGGAACCACTTTGAGCACCTCTTGAAATTGAATTCATCTTTTGTTATTGGTATATTACAATTTGAATAGTTTTTTCCTTTCTTAAAATGTGTATACTTTTTTTGGTGCCCTCTGTATAATTAGCATTTTCTGTGTAAACCATTTGAGAATGTAAATATTACTTTAAAGTTAATCTGTTTAGAAATAAGAAATCTTGTAGAGTTCATTACGCTCATCTTTCCACCAATTTGTTTGTTTGTTTACAAACAACCACTGATGTGTTCTCAACAAAGTGCTACCATTCTGTTGTCGGGCAGGCAGACTAGAGGGCAGTTTTCTTCTTTGTCTTCTCATGCTTATGCAGGTGGTTACAGTCTGCTCTCTGGGGACAAGTCTGGAGACCTTTTATGTGACATCGAAATCTCCACTTCATCTGGTGCTGATCACAGTAGACATTCTGGGCCAGGGTCCTGATCCAGCCTGTTGACACTCTCCCTTCACTGACTTAAGTTTAGACTTAATGCTATTTTGTTCTACTTCAATAATGCATTTTGATTGTTCAAGCTTTGCTTTTATTTTTATTTTTCTGGCAGGCTTATCAGGTTAAATGTTGTAAAAATAGCTGTCCATATGTACCACACCACTACTTCTTTAAAGGAATTGGATATTTTTGATATATACCCAATTAAATTGTATCAGCTATTTATTCCTCAAGTGTGAATAAATTCATGGGATTCTATTCTGAGTCTGTTTGGGATTAAGGGACATTGAGACCAAATTCCAATAAGTGCAAAATTTTGCAAAAGATTAGCCTACTTAGGGAGTTGAGCTGAAAAAATATATATGGTTCGTTGGGACAAACGGGGATGGTTCAATGGAGGGCAACTGTCCATGTGTGTCCATTGGCATGCTTAATGTGTTTGACTTTATTTTCTATGTCAAAACTAATCATGTAGAAGTAAAATTCTAAAAAAAGATTCCTGTGTCATCTCCTATTTGCACAAATTTCAATTCTGAACAAGTCTGAGTCACTATTAGTCACCAATATTCTGAGTTGTTAAGAATAGTCACATTTGTCAATTATATCTCAATAAAGGTGGGGGGATAAAGTGTACTCATGCAGGCCAACTAATAATTCCTTTTCATCTTCCCACAAACTAAACAAGTACTATGTTCTTATCATGCTCTGGTTAATTCCTGATCTTTCTTTACTAGTTAAAAACTGGTTGGTTGTCAAATACTTAATCTATGCTATATATTCATCCATAGACTGGTTGACCACATCTTTGGAGAAATATTTTAAGAAATAAGTATATTTAAGAGTTACTTTATGCTCAGGCAATTTAGTTTTTTCCTGATAGTTATAGTTCTGCTTTATATGTTCATTTATTTTCTAACCATATGGGGGAAACAGATATTTGTGGCTTCTTGTGTCTTATGGCTCTTTTGTCATGTCTCAAGTCATGTAAAGTCAAGTCATGTAAAGAAGAAACCAATATATATATTGAACTCTGCAGGCCTAAATGGAGCTCTGAGGCTTTGAAGAACAGTTACCAAAGTCACTCAAAATTACTCTTGTTTTGTCAGCCCAGAGTGATTGAAGGAAGATAGAGTTTCTTTGAAAAAAATGAGTCGCTGTAATGGAATAGTTGAATTTAATGGTCTTGTCTTCAAAATAATGCAAATCAGCTGTTTCTTGAGCTATGTCAGACTGTGTAATCCTGACATTGCATTTTCCCGAGTCTAACATGTAAGGTACATTTTGAAGAATATTTATGTGTCGGTTAAGAGATGGCTTTTACAAGTAGCCAGAGCAATGAAAGTTCAGTTGGAATATTAAGGAAATCTCTGTAGAAGGCATAGGCAATAAAGTAAGATTGTCAATGGGAATAATGGGTTTGCTAACTGGAAGGATTCCAGACTGATCTTGACATCACCTCTCTGGGATAATTTAGAAATCACAGGAACAGGCTTACCTTAATGCAGAAGAGCAGGCAGATGAAGCACCAGCCTTTGCTGAAACACTGATCCCGTCTTTCTATTGGGATCATTTAACTTTTTCTGTTTGCAGGAGGAAGAGCTAGATTCAATAGTTGAACACAGTGATTTTCACATGTTTTGAGACAAGAACACAGTTTTGTGTTATTATTTGGGCCTTTTGGACTGTGAATGTACATACGACAGGATGTAGTTTCCTATGGTTACTGGAGCAACCTGGGTGGCTTAAAACAACAGAAAGGTTTCATCTCACAGTTCTGGTGGTCAGAAGTCCATACTCAAGGTGTTGACAGGGTTCTGTGAAGGCGCTAGAGGAGAATCTTTCCATGTCTCTTCCAACTTCTGGGAACTCCAGGCATTGTTTTTCACTTAGGGTAGCATGACTCCAATCTGCTTCTGTCGTGACGTAGCCATCTCCTGTGTGTGTTTTCCTGTCTGTGTTTTCTCCTCAATTTGTAAGGACGTTTGTTGTTGAATTTAGGGCCCAGCCAGTTAATCTAGGATGATCTCATCTTGAGATCCTTAACTTAATTACATCTACAAAGACCCCTTTTCCTAATAAGTTCACATTTTCAGATATTGGGAGTTAAGACTTGGACATATCTTGTTGGGAGCAACCATTCGACCCACTACAGACAGTAAAGGCGACACGAATAAATTAGTTTCCGTAGAAATCTGTCCATTTATTTTCTTCCGGGTCATGTGAATCTTAATCTTCTTTGTGTCTCTGAAAATATTAGGAGGGAAAGACCATTCTCCATAAACATTCTTTAGCCTACCCTATATTAATGTATAATTCTAAATTACATTCCCACTAGTAAAGTATTTTATTCTTTCAAAATACTTGCCTCATTGGAATGATACAGTTCCACAGGCAGTACATCAAGTATTAGCTAAACGTTTGCATTTCTCTTTGAGTCCTGGGACATGCAGGGCCCCGAGGGCATAAAAATCAGCACTGACCACACCTCAGCCTGTTTAAGGTCCAGTAGTAGCTCAGCAGCTCGGCTCAGCTCCTCAGGTAGGTGACATTCCAGCAGCCTGAATGCAAACCAAATGCAATTGTGGGTGTCTGCCGTTGCTGTCATTTGGCTTTGGTCTCGTGGCTCTGCCATGGAACACCTCCCCTTTTCAAGGGGCAGTCTTGTCTGTATAAGGGCATTTGAAAATTATGCTAAAATTTATTGTCATTTCGCCAATTTTTGCCTCCTCTGTAAGACTTAGAGGCTCTATTTTTTCTTGGCCTAAACTTCTGCATGTTAGTTTTCTAATATTGAGCAAATGCTCTTTCACTCTTTGTAATTGCCCTATTTAAAATATATGTATATGCTGTTCAACAACCAGTACAATTCACAAAGAAATTGTCCACAGGGAGTTTACTTCAAATTGGTTGCTTCATTCAAAGGTTTCGAACTGGAAACGCAGATGACGAAATGTAGCAAAAAGCAAAATCTGAATGGGTTGGGAGTTATACTAGCAGTTTCACCCAGGAGGCTGACACCAATACTCTCAGGAAAGGCCACGACCTTCTCCCCTTGAGCTTGGCCAAATGACACTAGGAACCCTTGCTGGGGACGAAAGGAATGCTGCGAGAGTCCCTTGCAGCCCCAGGCATTGTCTCTCCAGGGGCCGTCCCCTGCATTGTGAAGAACTAAGTCTAGGGAAAAGACAAGGATTTTGAAGATGCTTGCAAAACGTTACACGTGTCCCAAAGACAAAGATGTTATGTGAGAATGTGGAAAGGTTCTGGCAAACCGTGGGCTGTCATTGTAATTTTTCAAGTTTCACTCAGACACCTGGTCTTTTGTAAAATTGCTAGAACCCAAACCTTCTTCCTTAAACAGGTTTTTATGATTTCTTTCTTGATTGCTTTGTGTGCGGGGATTTTATCTTTAAGAATTTGTGGAATCCAGAATGCTTCAGTTTCTTTAGTAAAATATAAAAAGATCCAGTCTACTACGTTGTCTGGGGAGCTAGGTGATTCATTAATCTTATTGCCAGAGGGAACTTTCTCTTTCCTAATAAAGTGCATTTCCTGTTATTAGACAGGGAACTCAGTAATAGATTGTGTTTCCCTTTTTGCTTGTACTGCTGGGAAATCTGTGCTTATGTTTTATACTAAATTTTCATAGCTATCTTCAGCCTAGGTTTTCTATCTCATCCCTTTTGCTATGTGAATTTTGTGCTTTAATACTGTCTTAATGGTTTTTCATTATCTGTGTTTCTTTGTATAAGTCATCTAAATAAAATGTAGATTACCCCCCAAAAATACACAATAAAGAATTAGCTCCCCATATTGCACAGCCTGATGAATATTTCCTGTCCCCACTGTGTCACAGCTAGATCATCTGGTCACAATTACATCTGAGAATTATGGTGGGCCAAGATGTTTGAGAGGCAGGTGGAATGACCAGAAGACAAAAACAAAACGTGGGGGTTGGGGGGAAAAAAAGTCCCTAATTGAATGCTATTTTCTAAACTAATTTACTTGTAGCTTAAAGAACTGAGGCTGTAATTCCTATCTGAAGAGTTTCTTTTGGTTTCATTTTAATCTGAGTGTGTCAGAAATCTCACTGAAATCAACTTGTTTGAAACTCATGCCAATAATGATTGCAATCATTTAAGGAGTCTTTATTATACACCAGGCACGGGGCTTCCTGCGTTGTAGACTCTTACTTGATTCTCATTACATCCCGTGAGCAGCTCCCTATTACCTGGAGGGGAACTGAAGCTGAGAATGTCTAAATTATTTGCTGCAAAGCCCATTGAAAGTGGTTGAGCAGGCATGCCTACTGTGTTTCCCTGAAAATAAGACCGGGTCTTTTGTTAATTTTTGCTCCAATAGACACATTAGGGCTTATGTTCAGGGGATGTCATCCTGAAAAATCATGCTAGGGCTTATTTTCCGGTTAGGTCTTATTTTCGGGGAAACGTGATAGGTCTGTACTCTGAAATTTACCCAAGCTTACTCAATGGGAGGTAGGAGAGCTGTCAGTCTCTCAGGCAAAGAGCTCTGTAAGGCTCAGTCTTCGGATTGCACACTGGTGTTTTCTGTGAAAATTAAATCTGCTGCAGTGCGATAAATGCTTAGGACAGTGGCTGGCACATGAGATGAATAAATAGGCCTATGATAACAATGAAGACTCAATGTGAGTACAATGGCCACCTGGAGCAAAGAAACATACAGGCTGCACAGTGAAATTGAATTTCAGATAAACAACGAACAATTTCTTAGTGTAAGTATGGCCCGTGCAATATGTGGGATGTACTTATACTAAAAAGTATTATTTACCCCTTGCAATATTTGATTTATACCTATACTGAAAACAGTATTTATTATTTATTGGAAATTCATATTTAGCTGGGCATTCTGTGTTTTATCAAGCAACCCCAAATAAGAATAAATGTGGAATGTTGGCCTATGATAAATGCCAACAGACATCCAAAACCCAGCCCTGCTCCTCTGTGGAGAAGACCTGCCCACACAGTATCTTCAGTGCTTACCCAGGACAAGCCTGGGCTCCAGAGTTTCTTGACTTGATTCAGATTTCCTGTGTCTGCAGTCAGATTAACTTGAGTCTTTTGCAGCCTTCTGACGTTTGACATGTGCTAATTTCCAGAAGTTGCCAGAAACCTGTCAGCCATACTTTGGTGCTTCTCAAACTTGACTGAACATTAGCATTACCTGAGTTCTAATGCCCAGGTCACAGCCTAGACCAATTATGTCCGAATCTCTGGGGTAGAACCAGGTGTGAGTATTTTTATTTTAATGCTTCCCACATGATTCCAATGTACCGCCTGGGATGAGAATCTCCTCCTAAGCTCACAGGCCCTGTGAGTCCTTGGCTGGAGCAGTGACGCCAACACCTATCACAGGCTGTAGTGTTCTTCCACATATTCCATCCCTCCTTTGGCCAACCCTGCTATCAGCATCCCCTCATCTTCCAAAGTGGCTAAGTTGGCTTCTTCGTAGAGCTGCAAAGACCGGTGTATTGGGTTCTCAAAGCAGTTTGTCTGGGAGAAACCATTGTCTTTTGCTCTCGGTTCTGTAACTTGGGCCTGTAAATGCTTATTGTAGTTCTAAAAGACTCCTGGGAAAATGACATGGCTTTTTCCCTTTTTATCGTGTGCTGACAGAGCTGGCCTCCCATTCAGTGGGGTTGGAGGCATTTGCTCAGACAAGACAGTGAGTTCTGAGTTATGGAGATGTCCATGCCTGATTAAATAAAACATCGGTCCCAAAGCACCACAGAGCCTGACACCATCTCGGATGGTCCCCAGGAGAGTCAGGGAGGCAAAGGACCAATTCCGGGCTTCATGGTGCCATGACATAGCAGAGAGGTCCATTAGGACGTTGGGAAACAGCCCTGCCGAGATCTCTCTTCCTGCTGCCTTACCAGATAATTCCACACCTATAAGACAGTTTTGTTATATTTTGGTCTTCCTCAGGTAATAAATGTAACAACCTTGTATAAGTTAGTCCTGGATTTGTAAAATCCAGTGCATAATCGCAATATCCATGACTTGATGTTTTCACAGGGTAGGTTCACTCATCCACTTTGCTCTGTTGAATTTTTGGAGTTCTGATTGCTTAGTGTAAAGGAAATAATTCATATTTGCAGAGAGAATATTACATTTCCCATGCTTTAACCTGGGTGTTTAAAAATTCAAATTTCTCAGAGGACATTGTGTTGCCTTTTTTGCATTTTAATTCTAGAGCTTTTAAGAGAGTTAGGTCATTAAGTAATCATCGGATGCTGATTGCCTAACCTCTACAAAGTTTGCTTTCAAGAATCTCGGTCCCACATAATAAATGGGGGGAGCAAGTGGCATATACTGTGCCTCTCTGTTTTGATTCATATGTGTAACAATTTGTACCTGCTGCTTTAAATTGGCCCTGAGAACACCTTTTGTGTTAAAGCCCACTCACAGTTAGAAGGAGCCAGCATCAACCAGACAATAGGAAAGTATTATCTCCCAACTAAACAAAGCCAAAAAGCCAATGGGACAAATTGTTCTGTCAGTATTTCCAAACCTTGACTGTGTGGTCTCCTGCTATTTTTAGAGCTTTTAGGGAAATGAATCCTCCTTATTGTACAAATAATCCAATTAAGTATCACGTCGGCCACTGGGAAACTCCGTTTCCTTTGATCACCATTTTGGAGACCTGTGTTCCTTTTATTAGAGTACAAAAAGTTGCCCACAAAGGTGGCAGTCTTCAAAGGGGGCCGGAGGGTGCTGTGATGGTGGGGTAACCTGCATCTCACAGGACAAGCTGCGGCATCACCTGCCTGAAATTGCAGTAGTTTGACCTTGGTACACTAAGAATACAGAAAGTCTAATTCTGACTTAGCTCTCGCCAGAGCCTTAAATTCTGTGCTCCTTTCTTTATAGGAGTGGTGGATGTCCAAGATGAGAGCTCTGTAGATTTTCTGGAGTGAAATTTTTCTAATTTAACCGTAAAGTAGACGAATGCCTTGAACAGACTTAAAGAAAATAAAGCTGGGCATTTATAAATCTTCATGCAACTTAGGAACCGTTGATAACTTTTGGAGTCAGGCTGCCTTTTCATAAAGATGCAACATTATCTATAGAATTTTAGCCTCTGAATTTTAAGACTAGTGAGAGAGACTTTTCATGTAGTCCCCAAATCAGAAAGCACTAGTTCAAATGGCAAGCAGTTTTACTGATGACCCATGTTGAGCTCGGACTAACTCCTGCCCCGGCCTGGCAGCTCACTGCCTGGTCCACTCTGCTTGTTCTTCACTAAGGTAAGGCAAGTGAATCACTCGCCTGGGGTGCCACTAAATGCTATAATGAAGATAAACACTATTTTAACACAATATTTTTTTTATTTTTCAATTATAGTTGACATGTAATATTATATTAGTTTCAGGTGTACAGCATAGTGGTTAGACATTTGTATAACTTACGAAGTGGTCACCCTGATAAATCTAGTCCCCACCTGGCGCTATACATAGTTATTGTCATATCATTGACTATATTTTCTGTGCTGTACTTTACATCCCCATGACCGTTTTGTAACTACCGATTTGTACTTCCTGATCCCTCCCCTTTTTCACCCTTACCTCCAAGGCCCCTCCCATCTTGTTTGGTTTTTTTTTTGCAGTCACTTTGATTTTTTTATACCAGACAATACAATTTTATAATATTGTGTTACACAATATTATAAAAAAAGCAAAATGCAAAGAAATTGCAGATGGGCCAAATAATATTTTAAATAAAAACAGAATCCAACGTGGATGAGACTAGGGTGAGGTAAGTGAGGCAGGGTTGTGTGCGAGCAGGTCAGAGCCCGCTGATATTTTGGTAGTTGGTAATTGGCAGTTTTTCTTGGGGCCTGGTACACACGCAGCTGGCAGCTTGGGTATTCACACCACTTGTAGCTCCACTCTCCGCCACTCTGCATGCCTCCGAATGAAAAGAGTGGCTTCGTCCTCTGCTCCTGGAATCTCACTTAGTTCTGCTGTGCCTTCTAGTTAGTTGCTGTCTTCTCCATTCTATTATAACACCCTTGAAGATGAGGGTCTTGCCTTACTTGCTTCTGAATCCTCAGAACGTAGCATAGTATGGGGCACTTATTTGTCATATATTTCCCCTCTACTCCATCAGTCTTAGAATCATCTCCTTGCCTTTGGATGTCCCTGTGCTGACCTAGTGTCTTTCTAGGGCTTGGCTTGTGAATCCAGTGACATCTGTGGCACTGGTAGGGGTTACCTTCCCCATTGATGAGCCAAATGAATGGAGACTGTCTGCAAAGCAGGGTGATTAGTTTGTAGAAGATCACCCACCTTGGCCATAGAGAAAGCTGGGTTATTCGTTATCTCTTGCTGTGTAACAAATTACCACTAACTTAGAGACAAATAACCCCCATTTATTTTCACAGTTTTTGTTCTGGCTGAATTCTCTGCTTAGGATCTGACCAGGCTAAAATTAAGGTGTCAATCAGGGCTGTGGCTCTCAGCTTCTAGACCCTGGGTGCTGCTCTAAGCTTGCTATTTGTTGGCAGAATTCAGTTCCTTGCAGTGGAGGCCTGAGGTCTCCGTTTTCCTGACGTGTGCCCCTTCTTCTTTTTCAACACATCAATGACACATTGAACCCTTCTCAGGCTTCAAGGCTCGCTAACTTCTTTACACCTTCCTTTTCTGCTTTTAAGGGCTCATGTGATTCCACTGGGCCCACTCAGATAATCCAGGATAATCTTCCCTTTTTAAGGTCAGTTGATTAATAACTTTTGTTATAACATTTGCAGAATCTCTTTAGCCATCTAACAAAACCATAGGCTGACACCAGAAGGTGAAGGTCATGGGAGACAGCCAAACATTTGCAGTTCCTCTTAATACTTCAGGGGCCAAACATCCTTGGTGTCTTCTTGGCTTTGGTCCCCAAGGTATTTGGGAAGATTGGGGTCAGTTGTTTAGGACCACAGGCATAGTCCTGATGGGTCTGAAATCCCTCTTGTGGAATCCTGCATTGTCATTTTCTGGAACTTTGGCAGAAGCATTTCTTTGGGAAATGAGGAAAGGCATTCTGACTTCAAAGACCCTGAACCCCATCTGGTCAGGAAGCATAATCTATTATTCATTTCTGTGTCCCCTGATGGGCCGCACAGAGCATGGCCCATGATAGGCAGTCTAGAAAAGCTTATTTGAAGAAATGAGTGGATAAATGAATTGTTCCATCCTGAGAATTTCCTATTAGGAATTTTTGAACCAGTATTTATAATCACTATTTCCTACCAACTATTTCCATATTCCCCCAAATGGGAAGGCATCCTCCGATTGCTCAGGCAATCCTCATCATAAATAGCTTGTGAGAGAGCTGGGTAGAACGTTTGCCTAAAAAATTTCTTTCCTAATCATCGATGCCAACATATGCATCTGTTTCTCCTTCTCATCACCACTCATGCTTCCCAGTCTTACACTAACGGCTTCAAATGTCTGTGCTATGATTAGAAATTGAATTTGTGTGCTTAGGTCTGCTGTTGAGTCTAAGAATCTACTGTATTTTCTTTTAACTGGTTGATTTAGCAACTGTTTTCTAATATCTCTTAACCATACTTTAAATTTCTCATTGACTTCTAGGATAAGATTTACATAACTTGACATTTATTCCCATACTATCAGTGTACACACTCACCCACTCATTAACTTACTTGCGCACCCAGTTTCTTAGTCCATGGAGGGCAAATTGGCTACAATTTCAAAGAGAAGCTCATGGAAGGTAATGTTGCCCAGCAACGTTATGCTTGGTTTTATTCTACATTTACTTTTTTTCTTTTTTTCAAATGTCACTCTGTACCACTGAAATCCTAAACAATAGTAATAGTAGGCTACCCCCTTGGTACCTTAATCCAGGAAAGATGGCGAAGAGTTGTGTCAAACTTAGATGGTAGATGTGAAAATTCTGGTCATTTGAAAGACATATCCTGTACCGTACCTTTATTTATTGGGTGAATTAACATTTATAAATTAAATTTGGTTTATACATTGTTTTCTTGTGAGTGTGGTTAGTGTGCCTTTCCAGAGACCTGCATAAGCCCTGGGTCAGTGACCAAATAGTTTCTTTGGACCTCGGTGACAACATTCTGCATTTCCCAAAGACATACTTCTCCCCAAGTTCCAAAGTACTTCCTCCAGTTGGGGTACTTGCTACCCACATGGACCTGCTGACAACCTCAGTCATCTCCCTCCCTGCAACAAAAATCTCAGAGAAATCTTTCTGCTACATTCAAATGCATATTGCCCAATCGCAGAGGTTGGGAAAGCAGGGTGAGAAAAGTCCCTTCCAGGCTGTAGCAAGATTGTATCCTGAGTGCCTGAACACAAAAGCACATAGCGAAACTTAACCTTGCAAATGTAATTCCCAAACCATGTTACACAGGGGGGACAAATTTAAGGAAGAAAAAGAAGCACTGTTACATTGTTGTCTTTGCAACTCAATCAACCATGAGCAGCATGTGAGGGGAAAATGTAAAATTAATTGTACCAAGAGACCTGCTTTCCCTCACTGTGGACAGTAGGTCATCCTCATCAGATGGGATGTGGCCTGGTAGCCACTCCTTATTATGTTGCATCACATCGCATACTTTTTGGACAGTGGGTTTTTGTTAAGCTTGTATTTAATGTTATATATCAACGATGAATTAAAGCTACGGCAGCCTGTTTTCACGAATCCATTTCTAATAAAGGCCCACAGAGCAGTTACTTCTCAGCATAAAGCTGACACATACCAATGTGTGTGGTATTCATTTTTCCAGTCTTGAAAGTTGCTGAAAAGAGAAACATGGCAGTCAGCTCACTGAACATCACCCAGCGTATCCTGGGTGCAGGCAGAAGCTTGCAAAAGGTGCTTCCCTTAGCAGAAGACATCACAATGTTTCACACATGTGTGTGTGTGGATGGGACGTTGGCTTGAAGTCACAATGCTCGCAGAAGTGCAGGGGTGCTGGCGGTGGTTCAGGCAGTGAAATGTAAGCTTGCCTTGTAATAAAAGCTCTGGGAATGCAGAGGATGCCTCGCCATTAGGCATTCTCCTCGTGTTTCACATAAATGCATCCTGTTCTCGGGAGCGGATGAGCAGTGCATTTGCACTGGCTCATTCAAATTGAATGCTGGTAAAAGGAGAGTCCCGAGGAAACAGAACAGTCTGGCATCTCTGAAGGCAGGAACAAGGTGAAGCTGTCGCCCGCCTTCTCTGTTGTTTATTGGATGTTTATTTGCTGACCTCATGCACACCCACGGCACGTTGCAAAGAGGCACCGATGGGGCGACTGGTGCCTGCACAGCACAGGCACCCATGCAGGTTTGCCCGGGCTTTTCAGGGCAATAAAGTTCAAGGCTTCATACGTGGCTTCACCTGTTGTCCCCAAGCCTGGTGTGGATAATGTTTTGCTGAAAGAGAAAGCTCCTCCGGAGAGGCAGTTTGTATTGTATTTTTCTTTTGTTCTGTATCAGTGCTGTATCTTTAACTTTGTCACAGCAAGAGTGAGGAGAGCGAGCCTGCAGAGAGCTTTTTGCAACGTGCTTTTTTCCGTTAGTTTTAACAGGAGCAGAGCATTCCCAGCAGCAGGGATCGCTTGCTCTCTAGTCATGTGCTATGAGGAATAAAGACACTGTAGGGCAGTGAACCTGAACTTGGCCCGTTCATCCATACTGCATTGAGTGATTGCATGGAGTGGAGTCAAATGCCACTTGGGGGTGAAGAGCACGCATCAGCTTGCATTCCTCCTGGATATAGGAGGAAGGACCCTTGACAGAATCCAGTAATTAAAAGGTAAACCATGAAGTGTATGCCGTGTGTGAGAGCCTGTGGGCTGAGGGGAGATTGCCCGGGGAATAGGGGGTTGTTTCATTTTATCTTGAATGATATGTTCCTTAGATTTTCTTGGCCAATAGATCAGAAGAAGATGGGGAGAGATTTTGACTTACTGCTCACTTACAGTAGAGTCCAGAAGTTACTTTTTTTTTTTTTTTGAGTGTTTGTAAATGAGTGTTTATTTTAAACTTTGTTAAAATAAAATTCATAAAAGAAAAGTACATGATTCCTAAATGTACATATGAAGTTACTTTTACACACGATGACACTGTTGTCCCCAAGTACTCAGAACTGTAGTGGACTTCTGTCCCTGAAGCAGGAGGGTTCTCAGTGGGGACTCTGAGGAAAAGAAAAGTTTGACCACAGAATTGAACGAGTACACTCTTTCTGTCTCCGTTTTCTTTCTGGTGAATCTCATCTTGAGAATTCATTTGGTGTTTTGCAGTAATGGTTCTGTCTGTTAGTCCCGAAATCTAGTAAGACCTGGCTTTCGGAGATACAAAAAGACTGGGAAATGTGACATTTCTCTTAGTTACATTTCTAAAGGTATATATAATTTCCATCATCCTTTTGGGGAGATTCTTGACAAGAAGGTGAAGTTCTAAGTTAAAACATGTCATCTGCTTAATGAAATTGAGTACCGTCTTTTGTAAATCATTGTTACATGTGCTGGCTTTATGTTAAGACGGAAGTAAGCAGTGTCTCTCGGCAGTGTGTGTTCTTAGCAAGTTATTGATGAAATTTTGTGACTGTAAACTTAGCTCGTGCCTAGTAAATCTCCTGTCCAGCTCTTTGAGCTCTTTTACAAGCTGCATTAAAAATACAAGGATAGATTTTTAATTAAATTAAGTATTGTATTTGCCCTTTGGTTGCTGAAAGGCAGTCATGTGAGCGTGTGGACAACGTGATGCTGTTGTTTCTAACAGACTGTTCACATAATTTGCAATTAGAAAATAAGCCTGATGCTCTGTGGATCTTTGGGGTATTTTATTTTACCACCCCATACAGTTGAATCTATTGAATATCTGTTTCAGTTCACACTCAAATTAAATAAACACAATGCTAATTGGTGGTATGTTATACATGTGTACCTATTATATATTCGTTATACATATCCATATTATTTATCAATATACACACATATGTATATGTATATCTTCTGGAATATTTTGTTCAAAAGGTTTGGTTGGAAGCAAAGCAATTTGTCAGCAGCAGAGTTAATAGGACTTAGCATAAGCATTCTTGGCATAGAAATATGGGTTCGCAAAATGAAGAGAGATGCTCAAGTATGTATCATCCAATGGTATTTCGCTTGAGAAACAATGCTGATAATTGCACAGGGGTTCATCACAGGCATGATATGTAGATCATTGTTTCTATGCCAGAAATTGCATCTGATCTGACGTAGAGAAGATGGGAGTGGGGACAGATTTAGGGGAGGAAAGGCAAAGTCTTTGGGGAAAATTGGTATCAGTAGTAGCTTTTAACGTCATCAATGCCGGCACAAGGATCAACTCTATGGTAACTTGATAGAAGGAACAATCTTGATTGATGGCAGATTTTGCATCATTTTTAGCCTATGAAAGTATGTTCATCCCACTTTTTTGTTTATGTATTTAATTTATTATTTAAGATACCAGTTGGTTTTTTCCAACAAATACGTTTTTTTTAGTGAGGTTTTAAAGGTATGGACATGAAGGTTCATGGAATATTTTATAGTAAAATGTCAAAGTAAATAGCAAATATGTTATAAAAGTTAAGTTACTAAATTTTCAGAAATAGTTTTGAGTAATTGATAATGAGTTTATAAAAGGATACGATGTAAGGGGATGGCATAAGAGAATCAAATTAGCTTTCCTTCATTTTCAATTGAAATCAAAATTTTATTATCTTTAATATCTTTAATTAGAGAATGTACAGCTCTGTAATAGTAGAAAGCAGGGAAAATAAGCAGGGCCTATATTCCAGACCGTTGCAGCTAATTTGGATGAGCAATTTAATTTTTGTTGTGTGGACTATTTTGCTTAAACTAAACAGTATCTGGTCCATTGAAGAAAGGTGTCTGAAGTCCCACTAACACTGAAGGTTGCTCCAATCATCATTTCTTTGATGGTCCAGCCTGGCCTTGCTTGTTCAAACAGACAAAAAGTGTTCTGTGATGCTGGAAGTCAGGAATGTCTGTGCTTGAGTTATTTCCTAGACTGATTCACCAAGGCAATTGTGATATCTTGTATTTACAGAGCAGCATTTTGTGAAGCGCTCAGACTGGTTTTTAGACATTATCTAATTACCACAATGCCACAGGGAAATAGCAAGTGCTTGCTATCTCTACCCTACAGTTGAGATGATAGAGGGACAAGAGGTAAAGCAATTTGTCCAAGCTGATTCAGAAAAAAACACTGACACACAGCTAGGGAATGAGCCAAGGTGAGCCCCTTGGACGGGTCTGTGACTTTTGTCTGTGAGACCCCCTTACCTTGCTAGTCAGCTGTCAGTGTGCCCCTGGGATCCTCTGCCCAAGGGAAACATATTCGAACTGACTTCATGGACTCCCTCCCAACAATTTGTGGTTATAGGATTCCAGTGACCTGTTCAACATCTGCGATAACCAACTGGAGTGAAAGCAATGAAGAACATTGCCTGCAGGTTGCCAAACTGAGGTCATAGAATTGGCAAATGTCACTAGTAGTCTTTAAAATCAATGCGGAAAGCAACAGGACATATGACTTCCCAGAGTTTAGACTTGAAAACCATTTGAACCCTCTCCAGAAGCCCATCGACTGTCAGGGAGAGAGTTGGGATACTTTCTCTTCCTTGATTCAGGAACCATAAAACTGACAATCAGGAAACATACTTACTTTAGTATTTCAGCTTTTAGACATCCAGACAGTTTAAGCTTATTCAAAGTTGAAAATGAAAACTATTGAGGATTTGGACACAGTGTTCTCACACTTATGAGGACTTACTGTCTTTTTTCTATTCTCTTAAGTGCTTATTTTGAAAGAAATTCTGTCTCAGTTAAAGGGTAAGAAAACTATTTAAATACATAGAAGTTATGTATGTCCTGTATTTGAGGGGATCATTTCAATTTTGAAATAGACACCAAAGCATTTGCAACTTAGCATATTAGTTAGATTCACAAGTAGTTGGAATGAGAAAGCAAATACTTTCCAGGAGACCATTACCACTGAGACTGGCTATGTTCAGATGGAAAATGCACTACAGATACAGTAATCTAGAGGTAGAGTCTGGGCAGATGGATTCTAGGAGAAAGGTCTGCAACATGGAGTAACTATACCAGGGTATTAGATGGTATTAGACAAAATAATCCATAAGAAATTCTTAGCGCATGGCCAGGCGCATATGGTACCCTCACATGCTGGATCTGACTCTGAATGGGTTGAGGAACCAAGCTGGGAGGGAGGCAGCCTAGAAACAGAGCCACTGGGGTGGGGTAGGGGGTGGACAAGTGCTGAAGGCTTTCGGAGAAGGAGGAGAGACCAAAGAACTGGGGAAGAACAAAATCTGGTGGAGAATGAAGGAGACTGAAGAATCCAGACAGACTTGGGTACTGATACTTAGGGACGGAAGCACGGCGGCTCTTTGCACCCCCAGTGAAAAAGCTGATGTGATACAAGAGAATTTCTGAGAGCACAATATGTAGGTCCCTAAGAAACTGGTTTTAAAGGCTGCAAGAAAAACTACAAGAGGTACTTAGGGACAATGGGGAAGAGTGATGAAAGGACTCTCTTTTCTTGGGATTGCACACACCAAATACAGTAGCTTCGATGCAAACAGGGGTATAGAAGATGCGGTGACCTAGAAGCAGAGGTCAGAGAGGCAAAGGATCAGCCCAGCAAAGACATATGACACTGGGAGGGTTAGAAATTGGGGAAGGCTTGGAGGGGGTCTGTTGAAGGCTTAAGTCTGAAGTCCCCAGCGTGCATTATGCTCTTGGAGGAACTGCCAATCAGGGAAGCTGGGGGCTTTTCTCACTATACTTGGTGACCCACCTGGCATAGGGTAGCACACAATAATTGTTTGCTGAACAAAATGCAAACTTCGTGCTTGGTGCTGCTTACATGAGGTGGCCCCTGCTCTTCTGTAAGGCTGTCCTCGGGATTACTGGTTAAACTGGGGAATGACTTGCAACTCATCCCCAGCCCCCTTACTCCTTACCCCTCCCTCTTGCTTTCACTTCATCAGAAGCACTCGCCACTGTCTCACACACTCTATGTTTCCTCTATTTGTTAAACACTAGTATGGAGGCTCTGCCTTGGAAGCAGCGGTCTGTCTTGTTCACTGCCTTCTCCCCTGAGCCCAAAACAGTCCCTTTCTCAGAATAGGAAATGATTGTTGAATGAATGACTTGCTCCTAACTTATTTATAGCCCCTTCTGGAACTTTCCCAATTGACTGACCTTGTTACTTGTATTCTGTGTTCCACCCCTCCCCCAAACAAGATAGTAAACCTTTGAGGGCAGCCAGTTATGTCACACTAATTTTTGGAAACCCTCAGTGAATAGGATAGCACCTTAAGCTTGTGGAGGTACTTGATCAATATTTACCAAATTGAAACTATACCCCCAAAATAGGACCTAATTGCTATCCTTAAAATTGTATACTCATATTCATTGAGGATACAACTCACAGTTAGAAAAAACTCAAACAATAAGAGAATATATTTAAATCTGTGGTTCTCAAACAAGGGTGAGTTCCACCTCCTCCCCAGGGGTGCTTGGAAATGTCTAGAGACATTTTTGTTGTAACGTCTGGTGTGTGTGTATTTTTTTGGGGTGGGGGTGCTACTGGCATCTAGTGGTTAGAAACCAGGATGCTGCTCAGTATCCTACAGTGCACACAGGACAGCCTCCAACAGAGAATCATCTGGCCCGAATCGTCATTAGCTGAGAAGCTCTGATTTATAATAAAACCCTTATCACATAGTTTTTGAACAACTTTTATTATTTGTATTTTCCATTCAACTCTGGGCTTCTGGGTAGCAGTGGTTTGTCTTCTTCCTATTTGTGTATCCAGGTTCAGCATAACACCTGGCATATCTAAGGCTTTTAATAAATGATGGCTGAATTGATGAATGAATGAATATTAATGATGCCAAAAAAGGAGCTCCAGTATCCTCTTTGGAACAACATTATAATTAGAATCTGCATTTCTAATCAAGGACTCAACATGAAATAATCAATTGAGTCAATGTCAGGTTTTAAAAGCGGAGACCGAACAGCCACATGTTCTGTCATAGAATGTTAGCCCTGAGGGCGACCCGAGAGGCCATTCACTTCAACCCTCATAAATTACAGGTGAAGCAATAGAAACCCATGGAGGTTAAATGACTCACCTAAGGGCTCACAGGCAAATGGCAGAACCAGGAGTAGAATTGTTTCTCTTAGTCTTGGCACGTTTTCATGCTAGGCTGTCTCCATTGTATCAGCCCGACAAAAATTGGCACAACAGATTGCTTGTAATGATTATATGAAGCACCGCCCCAGTGTAATATTGGATGTAACACATAAAAATGATATATTTACAGTATTGTAGAATCTGACCTTAAACTAATATACTAGGCATTACTATCATTAATATAGAGTTTAAGATAATGGAATGTAAGGGCTGGAACAAGTGTTGGTAATTGTCTGCTAACCCCCTGAATTCTGAGTGAAGTGAAGGGTACAGAGAGCAGAAATTTTATTTAGAGTCATGAAAAAGGGTCTGGAATTCTCTACGCTGTGCTGTTCTTCACCATAAGAGTGTTTCCTAAAATGGATTCTTAGTTGCAAAGGGTATTACAGGAAAACAGGGTTATGTGGTCAGATAAATATAGAAAATGCAAGGGTAAACAAAAATAAACTGGTGTGTTTGCCAGAGGACATTCAGCATTTTTTATACTTGGTACACCTCTCCAAGAGGGAACTATATACATAGCTCCTCTAAAACTTCTTAATTAGGACCTCATTTAAACTGCCAACCAGTATTCCTCAGAATCTGATTTGAAAAATGCTCTACGGCTTCTTCCAATCCACTTAATTGACAGAAAAGTGGCAGGACTGCTTAGGTTTTAGAGGGACATTTTAGGTAGTCTTTTGGATGGCGCATGTTTTCTCCCCCGCAACCCCTCTGTGTCTTTCTGAAAACACTGTCCAAAGGAGTTTGAATTAGTCAGTATATTCTGGTTCTCATGGTAAGTTTGCCAATCACAAGCCAGGGTTTCAGAGAGCATCATTCCTGTGACCAGTCTGGCAGAAATAGGTACCTCATAAAGCAGAAAGACACTGGGCTTGAAGTCAGAAGATCTTGCCTTGGCAAGCCAGCTAACATCTGTTGGTTATCAGTGAAATCAGACATGACCTGAACAGTCTTCCGTGCAGAATTCCAATGTGATCATGACAGACAATAGGGCTAGTTAGTTTACAGAATGTACCAAGAAATTCTGTGTTTTCCATCCTGTCTATACAATAAAACCTTGGAGCAGCTTGGTGTAGAGAGGCCCCTTCACTTTCTGACCTTCTACCTGATGACTGTACACTGCAAAGAATACAGACGTTATTCTGTAATACCAAGGACCTCAGTCAGTCCTTCCGTTACTTTGTATAATTGTTCCGTATTTAAATTGACTTGAATTTCTAATAAAATTATTCCCTAGTGTGAAAGCACACCAACAAAACATTGCCCTTTACATAGCGAGTCTTAGACAGGGAACTGAACTATATGCAAAAGCGCATATTTCACAAATATGTTTACTGCAACAGCCTTTGGTGAATTTTTTTACACTTTATTTATTTATTTTTAACATTCAATATTATTTTATATTAATTTAAGGTGTAGCATAGTGGTTAGACATTTATGTAATTTAAGAAGTGATCCCTCATCTAGTCTAGTACCCACCTGGCACTATACATAGTTATCATATTATTGGCTGTATTCTCTATGCTACTTTACATCCCCATGATTATTTTGTAACTACCAATTTGTACTTTTTAATCCCTTTACCTTTTTCACCCTGCCCCCACCTCACTCCCATCTATCACCCCGATAAATCTAGTACCCATCTGACACCATACATAGTTATTACAGTATTATTGACTGTATTCCTTATGCTGTACCCTACATCCCCATGACTGACTGCATATAAAACCAATTTGTACTTCTTAATCCCTTCCCCTTTCTCACTCACTCCCAACCCACCTCCCATTTGGCAACCATCATAATGTTCTCTGTATCTACAAGTTTGTTTCTGTTTTGTTTGTTTATTCCATTATTTAGATGCCACACAGAAGCAAAATCACATTGCATCTGTCTTTCTCTGTCTGACACTCACTCAGCACAGTACCCTCCAGGTCCACCCATGCCACCACAGATGGCAAGAACCCATGCCCTTCCATGGCTGAGTAATACTCCATTGTACATATGTACCATTTCCTCTTTATCCATTCATCCATTCACAGACACCCAGGCTGCCTCCACATCTTGGCCATTGTAAACAATGATGCAGTGAACATATGGATGCACACATTCCCTCAAAGTAGTGTTTTGGGTTTCTTCAGATAAATACCCAGAAGTGGGATTACTCGGTCCTTCTTTGTCGCTTGTTATAGGCTTTGTTTTAAAGTCTGTTTTTTCTGGTATAAGTATTGCTACCTCACCTTTTTTGGGTTCCATTTTCATGAGGTATCTTTTTCCCATTCCTTTACTTTCATTCTGTGTGTCTTTCAATCTGAAGTGAGTCTCTTGTAGGCAGCATATGTAAGGGTCTTGTTTTCTTATCCATTCAGTCACCCTGTCTTTTGATTGGAACATTTAATCCATTTACATTGAAAGTAATTGTTGATAGATATGTAGTTATTACCATTTCATTATTTGATTTTGTTTGTTTGTTTGTTTGTTTGTTTGTTTGTTTTAAAGAAGTCCCTCTAAGATTCCAGGTAATACTGGTTTAGTGTTGATGAACTCCTTTAGCTTTTTCTTGTCTGGGAGCTCTTTATCTGTCCTTCCATTCTAAATGACAGTTTTGCTGGGTAGAGTAACCTTGGTTGTAGGTCCTTGCTTTTCATCACTTTGAATATTTCCTGCCAATCCTTTCTGGGCTGCAAAGTCTGTTGAGAAATCAGCTGACAGTCTTGTGGGAGCTCCCTTGTAGGTAACTAACTGCTTTTTCTCTTGCTGCTTTTAAGGTTCTCTCTTTGTTGTTAACCTTTGGTATTTTAATTATGATGTGTCTTGGTGTGGGCCTCTTTGGGTTTATCGTGTTTGGGGCTCTCTGCGCTTCCTGGGCTTGTATATTTATTTCCTTCACTAGGTTAGGGAAGTTTTCTGTTATTATTTTTTCAAATAGGTTTTCAATTCCTTGCTCTCTCTCTCTTCTCCTTCTGGTACCCCTATGATGTGAATGTCAGTGCACATGATGTTGTCCCAGAGGCCCCTTAAACTGTCCTCACTTTTTTGGATTCTTTTTTCATTTTGCTGTTCTGCTGGATGTTTTATGCTACCTTATCTTCTAAATTGCTGATTCATTCCT
The DNA here is from genome assembly GCF_036562045.2 of Rhinolophus sinicus. Taxonomy (NCBI): domain Eukaryota; kingdom Metazoa; phylum Chordata; class Mammalia; order Chiroptera; family Rhinolophidae; genus Rhinolophus; species Rhinolophus sinicus. Next base: position 9,318,459 of record NC_133768.1, read on the forward strand.
CTGCTTCATCTAATCTATGTTTGATTCCCTCTAGTGTATTCTGCATTTCAGTTACTGTACTCTTTATTTCTAACTAGCTCTTTTTTATGTTTTCTGTGTTTATTTTTATGTTTCCTATCTCTTTGTTGAAGTTCTCCCTAATAACCTAATAACCAGTGTTTAGAACTCTGCATCTAGTAGATTGCTTATCTCCATTTTGTTTAGTTATCTTTCTGTAGCTTTGTTCTATTGTTCTTTTATTTGGGACAGGTTTCTTTGCCTCTCCATTTTGGTAGCCCCCTGTGTTTGTTTCTCTGTATTAGGTAGGACTGCTATGTCTTCTGGTCTTAGTAGAGTGGCCTTGTGTAGTAGGTGTCCTGTGGGATCCAGTGTTGTCTCCCTGGTCACCAGAGTCGGGTGCTGCAGGTGTGTCCCTTATATGACCTGTGTGTGCCCTCCTGTTGTAGTTGAGCCTTGGTTGTTGTTTGTATGTCAGTGGGAGGGATTGACCCTCAGGCTGATTGGTTTTTGAGGACTGGCTGTGATTATAGTGGAGGAACTATGGTGCAAGGGCTGACCCTACAGAGCAGGGTTTGCTTTAGTGGGGCTCAAGTGCCTGGCAAGTCTGCCCTTTGTGTTGTCATCCTTGGAGGCAGCCAGGTAATGTTCCAGTTTGGTCCACAGCTGGCCACCAGAGGTGTGCCAGCCCTGGGGCCTCCTGGGAGGGGACCGGCTGCAGGCCAAGTTTAGTCACAGCCTGTGCTCTGCCCAGAGCCACCTGGTATGAGCCACAAAACAATCTGCAGATGGCCGCCACCTACACTAGGATTAGAGGTGCCTTGAGAGACCAATCTGCTATTCGAGGCTGCCTGATGCTAGTGCCAGGCTTGGGGCTGCTCAGCCAGAGGGAAGGGGCACACAGAAGCCAGATGCTGCTTCTTTGGATTTTGTGAACCTTTGAGAGATTTTATGAAAGTCCACAGCATGAGCCCAGACAGGTTGTTCATATGGGAAAAAACACTGGAATCGGCTTAGTTGTGCCCAAATTTGGGTGGGGTGAGGTTTCTGGGAATCACTAGGGTGGAGCAAATGAAAGGTGATAGTCAGGTTGATGGAGACTCAGATATGTCATATGCCTGTTTCCTGCATCTGCATGCAGGGAGTGGGAAGGCTCAACACAGAAACAATGGCTTCTGCCAGCTCCTCTGTCCAGGAGAAAGCTGCTCCTGCAGCTCTCGCCCTGGAGCCTGACACTTCAGTTCTCCCCATATGTCCCTGGTACCTTTTGAACTGCTGCCCCAGCACTGGAGCTTAGAGTGAATGAGATTGTCAGCAAGTAAGTCCATGCGTGATCCCCTTAATAATGCCTCGGAATGCAGCCGCCCTCCATCTCACTCAGTCACAATCTCCGCGGGTTTTCACAACCAGAAATTATGAGAACTTCTCTCCCCAGCACTGGAACCCTGGGCTGGAAATCCAGATGTGGGGTTGGGACCCCTCATTTCTCTTGGGGGTACCTCCAGAGCTGAGATACCCCTCCTGATTTATAATGGTCACACACAGTGTGAGACCAGCCCGTTCTGTGTCAGTACCCCTCCTACTGGTCACGAGGTGGCTTCTTCTGTATATCCTGAGTTGTAGGGCTTTGGTTCAGATAGACTTAGGTGATTCTCAATGATTGTTATTCTGTAGTTTAGTTGTAATTGATGTGGTCCTGAGAGGAGGTGAGCACAGCATTTACCTGTTCCGCCATCTTGACCAGAAATCCTCCCTTTGGTGAATTTTAAGAAAGTAGACAAACCCAAAATGAACTGAAATAAAAATGAAGGAGAATCAAAGAGCTTCTAAGGATAATCCAGTTTGGCATCTAGCCAAGTGATAGATAAAAAATCTGCACCTTAACATATAAGAAAAGCAGTCCAGAAAGAAAGAGGGGGTATTATATGAAAAATCTGTCTCAAGGAGTTTAAAATTGTTTCTTGCTTTTTTCACAATAAGTTTCCTCTTATTCGTAACAGAGGGCTTTTAGAAACATTCTATTGACAGTCCTTGCAGAAGTTTGGGATGTGCACAGATTAATACAAACAAGATGGGCTCTTGCTTTCAGGTGAGTTTGAGTTGACTCACCTTTTGCTTCTCTTCATAGAATTTGATGACTTTCAAGTTCATGTCCATCAGAACCTTCCTTAGGACATCACATGAAGAAGGTGGGTGTCTGTCTCATGATTGGAAATAAACTGCCACCCTTCAGAGTGAAACTAGGTTTCCACTGTTAAATTTCACATCTTCAAGGGGCTGAGTGCAGTTGAAATTGCCACCAAATGAAATAAACCTCTCAAATGTGAAATACAAAGGAACAACCCATTTTTGTGGAAAATTATTTGAGGGAGAAAAGCTTGGGAGAGTTGGCACCCATATATAGACTAAATGGTCTATGCAGTAAGTGAACATAAGGAAATTCATAAGTGGCCAAGAATGAAAGTCTGTGGATGGATTGATCAGAAGGGACTTTTCTATTTCTCATAGCTCAGTCTTGAGCTTGATAGATGCACTCCTCAAAGCTTTCTGGTGTCTACTTAACCCTCTTGTGCATCTTTGCTGATTGTTTGTTCAATAGCTACACACTTTACCTATTCAGTTTGCTTTGAAGAAATAAAAATAACCTGAGTGAATTACCTGCTTCTCTGCTTGCTGTACTATAGCTAACTCATCACAAGCTACAAAGGGGCTGGCAGTTGAGATTTGAAAATGGAGATGCAACTCAAAGGACAAAGGCTTTTCATCAACTGTGGTGAATGGAGATGGTGGTATATAAATGTAAGGGCAAGAAATTTATCACAAAAGGAACTTGTAATAAAGAAATATAGGTAATCTTATGGGGAAGGGAGCCTACCCTAAAGAATCATTGTGGACAATTTGTTTTTTGTTCTAATTATGCATATCAGGAGAAAACCATTTGGTGAACATTTAGCAGTTACACTAGAAAGAAATCTAAACATGCCATTATTGGCAAACAAGACATAAAGGAAAGGTTTTTGTATTTTTCTGTACTGTATTTAGTTTTAACTATGTGTTCATGGAGTTGCGCTATTCTTTTAATTACTAGGTTAAGAACATCATAAAACAATAGGGAAGCCATCCTTTCTTTGTCTCAGCCTGAGACAAATGTCTAATGATATCAGCAAACATTTTAGTAATGAAAACTGCAAATGAAACCTCGATAAATATTTTTCACTGTTTCTGATACCATAAAAATCCCTGGGGGCCCAGGTACATTAAACTTGGGTTAACACCATTTCAGGCAAACCTGATGATTAAAGGCTGTTCATTTCTGTTTTACGGCATCAAATCTAAGCCTCTAGGAAATTCTAAGACAAATTAAATAATGTGAAAGCAGCCAACTGAAAGATGTACAAAGGAGCACGAGGCTTATTGATTATAAAATGAAATGAATCTTACTCAGAGCAGGAAAATTGAGGAAGGAAAGTTATATCTGTGAAGAAAGCTATTTAATAAGGTGTCATGATTGAAGAGAGAACTTTAAATCAAGTAAATAAGAAAAACATAATTAAAGTGAATTAATCATGGATCAACATCTTGCTGGAATTCCCTCTTGTTTATGAGATTTAATAAAAATTATACTAATAATGTTACTGTCCCTAATTTGATATACTTGTATCATTTCAGGAACTTGGTTTTTTTTTTCTTTTCTTTTCTTTTTTTCTTGTAATACAAGTCTCTGAGGGCTAGATGAGCAGTATGGTGTGATATAAAACAAATTCTGAGATTATTAAGCATTTTCCACTCCTTCCCTCCCCTTCCCTTCTTCGTCATGCATAAGATAGATTTTTCTTGGTTGTGGTCTTAGTATGTCTGATCACCAGTGTCCACGTCCATCAGTGTTCTAAGCATCTCTTGACCACCTCAGCCACCGTTATGACAACTCTTCTTTGGCTAGCTTTACATTACCTCTGTAGTATAAAAAGTAGTAGCCATACAATGAAATATTAGGTCGGTGCAAAAGTAATTGCGGTTTTTGCAATTATTTTAAACTTTTTAAACCACAATTACTTTTACACCAGCCTAATACTATATGGAAATGAGGAGAATGAAGTACTGTTTATACAGACAATATTTGAGTGAAAGAAGCGAGATAAAATTATGTATAATGCATGATTTCATTTATATGAAGAATAAGAACAGGCATACCTAATTTACAGAGACAGGAGCCAGAATAATGGTTACTTCTAGGGGCCAGTTGGATATTGACTGGGAAGGTTTATGAGTGAATGTTCTGGGTGCTAGATATGGTCTATATCTTGGCATGACTGTTGGTTACATGAGTCTATACATATGTAAACACTCAATGAGCTATACATTTAAGAGAGTTATATACTTTGTTGTATATGTTAGATTTTTTAAATGATTTTAATTCTTTTTCAAATTAGTGTTTTGGATTTCCTCTATGTTTACTGCATTGCTATTCACAATAGCCAAGATATAGAAACAACCAAAGTGCCCATTGATAGACGATTGGATCAAGCAATTATAGTACATTTATACAGTGGAATATTATTCAGCCATTAAAAAAGAATGAAATCTTACAATTTGCAACAACATGGATGGGCCCAGAGGATATTATGCTAAGTGAAATAAGTCAGACTGAGAAAGACAAATATCATATGATGTCACTTATATGTGGAATCTAAAGATCAGAATAAACGAGCAAAAAGCCCAGAAATAGGCTCTTAGATGCGGAGAACAAACTGATGGTTGCTAGGTGGGAGGGGGGTTAGGGAAGGGTGAGAAAGGTAACGGGATTAGGAAGTAGACATTGGTAGTCACAAAATAGTGACAGGGATGTGAAATACAGCATGGGAAATATAGTCAATATGTTGTAAAGACTGTAGTGTGTCAGATGGGTACTAGACTTATCAGGGGGTCACTCCACAGATTATATAAATGTCTAACCACTATGCTATACAACTGAAACTAACATAAAATAATATTGAATGTCAACTATAAATATATATATGTATGTATGTATGTATTACAGGATTTATAGTACAGCATAGGGAATATAGTCAATCGTACTGTAATAGTTATGTACAGTGTCAGAGGGGTAGTAGACTTGTTGGGGTTATCACTTTGTGAAGGGTGTAAATGTCTAATTATTATATTGTTTTGTACACCTGAAACTAATAAATTATTTTTCAAACAGAAAAATTTTTTTTAAAACTTCACATATTCAGAAGCAAGATACTTTGTAGTGAATGTATAGAAGAGTTCAGTTGTTCAGCAAGAAAGGACCTGTGAATTGTGAGTTAGCTATTGTTACGTAGAATTAATAATGGTGGCGGAGACTTTGCTAACACTTGTTTCCTCATTTCTCATGAGGCCTGCAGGATAAGCAGTCTCATTCCCATTTTATAGATTGCCACCAAAAACGGTTCATCGTTTTCATTTTGCAATCTCTAAACATGACTGTGCTGCACCCAGAGTTGCACTGGAGGAATTAATGAAATTGTTACTGCAGTAGAAGTCAAATTGAAAATGTAGTCTGGTAAATTGCTAGTGTTAATTATTGTAGTTTCTAGTCCTTCTAGTGTTTTTCTAGCGCAGTCAACATAACTACCAGGCTACAATATTAAACTTCAGTTTTCTGATGGAGGAAAAAAGTTGTGCAGGGTATTAAAGGTAGGTTACAAAATCTCAGGGACAGACATCCAGTTTTTCTGTTTGTTTTTTCCTCATCTGAGGACAGAACCTATTAATGGCATGAAACAGAGAGTGTTAATTAAAAGAAAGAAAGAAAGAAAGAAAGAAAGAAAGAAAGAAAGAAAGAAAGAAAGAAAGAAAGAAAGAAAGAAAGAAAGAAAGAAAGAAAGAGTCTGAACTACAGATTAAATAATTTGTAGGTATTCAAGAGATGAAGTTTTTCTCTTCATTTGGTTATGACCCCTTTTTCCCTTTGTAAGTTTCTCAAAAGCTGCAGTTTATACAAAATCTTTATGAGATAATCACTTTTGATGTCAATTCTTTGCCCGTTAACAAAAATGTAGATTTTTTTTCTCAGTGTTTAATCTACATTACTTGTGCTCTCTGGAATGTTTGATATACCTAGATAATGCAAAAAATATGTCAACTTCACTTTAAGAGTTGCTTTGTCCATCACCCTAGAATGACAGCACAGTGGAATGAGACTGGGTCCTTAGCAATCACATTTGGGACCTCCTCATTTCAGAAAAGACTGGAAATTGGTGCCTTCAAAGGTGCAGTGCTTTGTTCCTAGATATATTGCTCAGGAGTGATGAAGCCAAATCTGAAATTAATTACCTTATGATGTTTATCACCTTCTCTTGATATGCAATGAGTCACTTCAATTTATGGTGAATTTCTAGGAGCCCATAACTAAGTCTTATCTATCATTCAGAAATCCGCTGCTATTTACTTTCCTTTCACACATATCTGGTTTCAACATAATGGTTCCACAGTTATTTTAAAATGTAATCAAGAGAGTTCTTTTTTAATTGGAGAATATTGGGGAACAGTGTGTTTCTCCAGGGCCCATCAGCTCCAAGTCATTGTCCAATCTAGTTGTGGAGGGCGCAGCTCAGCTCCAAGTCCAGGAGCCATTTTCAATCTTAGTTGCGGGGAGTGCAGCCCACCATCCCATGAGGGAATTGAACCGGCAACCTTGTTGTTGAGAGCTCGCGCTCTAACCAACTGAGCCATCCGGCCGCCCCTCTGGCAACACAGCAGCTTGTTGTCTTCAGTCGAGTTGTGGAGGGTGCAGCTCACTGGCCCATGTGGGAATCAAACTGGCAACCCTGCCTTTCAGAGCTCGCGCTTTAACCAACTGAGCCATCCGGCCCCTCCCTCAAGAGAGTTTTGATGGAATCCATGTATTAATACCCCCTTGTCTCAAAGATATGACTGTGATTCAGTAAACTTCCAAGTTTACAGACCATCATGGAAAGTTGTGTTAGTACCTCAGAGTCAGTCCTTTGGAACAGAAAGCCTTTAGGAGACACTCAATCCAAAGCTTTTATGTGAGAGTGAGACCTTTGAAATGTAGAATCATAAACTTCTCCCAGACTACTTGTTAAGAGACAAGTTTTGAGTTCTCTTAATAAGGAAAGTTCTTGAATGACAATGATATCCTTCCTGTCGTGTTATTGCTTCCCATCTACCCCTGCATCCTTGTTCACATGATTGAAATGGGGAGAGGGAAAGGAGAGTAACACAAATCAGACTCCTGACATTTAAGCTCCCTTCGTTATCAAGAAAGAGAATAATCGCTCCAGGAGCAATGTCCTGGACAGAAGTCATTGCTACCTACAGACATTTTTGAGGAATGCGCCCACAGCATGGTGCACTGCCCTTTCCGAACTCATCGGGTCTGTGTGATGACTGGAGCATTTCTAGTTGTTATCTAGATTTGCTCATGCTTCCTGGAACTGTGCTTTCTCAGTGCTGCTCACTCATAGAATCTTAGCATTTGGGAGCTAGAGGAGCCTTTAGAAATCATCCAGTCCTCATTTTCGAAATGAGAAACTGAGGTACAAAGATGTAAAGTAACTTAGTAGCTGGTGGAGAGTGTACCAGGCAGCCAGGCTCTCGCACTTCTGCATCAGGGCTCTGTCCTCCTTGATAACACTTTGCCACATGCTAATAATCTCTTTACTAGAGTCACATAAGTGAGCTCCTCAGGGATAAGGAGCAGCTGAATCGAGTAGGAACGCAGAGGCCTGACCTCTCATAGAAGTGCCAAAAAGAAAAGTCTGGCTAACGGGAGTATTACCTTGAGCCTCGGAGAGTCCTGAGCCCTGCCTCTTTTACCACCATTCCAGTTACACAAAATGGCATACTTCTGTAGGGTTGACTGTAGGACAACCCTGTCCAATAAAACTTTCTGCAATGGTGGAGATCTGTGCCACTAGCCACATCAGGCTATTGAGTGCTTCAAATCAATAGAGCTGTGCAACTGAGGAACTAAATACTTCATTTTATTTAATTTTCATTCATCTAAATTTAAAGAGCCACATGTAACTGATGGCTGCCATCTTGGACACAGCCTCTTCTTTCCCTCCTCTGTGTATGAATTTTCAACTTATAGCTAAGTGTCTGCATCCTTTTCTTTCTGCTTTCTATATCCTAGAGATAAGACCATTCCATTTAATATAAACTAAGTCTAGATACAGTACAATATTTTAAATAATTATTTTTGGTTTCATATCAGTGTACACATTCTTCATTTCTGAAGTTAAACTTAAAAGTTCACAGAGAATATGTGAAAGGTTGCATCAATGGTTGGGAGGGCACAGGCTGCAATTTAAATTTGGAATCTTTGGAACTATATTCTCAGTCTCTTCTGTGCCTTTCAGTCTGTGCTCTGATTTCCACAGTTCTTAAGGAGAAACAAAGGATCGCTAGCAGAATGGCCAGACTTGGCAAATAAAAATGCAGGATGGCTTGCATGTTTATCTGAAATTCAAATTTAACTGGGCATTCTGTGTTTTATCTATATCCCTATTAATCTGTGTTTTTAATATAGCCACTTTTAATCTTTTTCTGTTCCTTAAGGAGAAAGAAAAAAACCTGGAAAAAAATATTGGACAGATGTTCATCATCTTTTTCATTCATATTTCTCTAATAGTATTTTCTTTTTTAAAAAAGATTTTTATTAAAGTATAGCTAACATACAATATTATATTAGTTTCAGGTGTACACCATAGTTATTCAACATTTATATAACTAAAAAAGCGATCACCATAAGTCCAGCAACCATCTGACACCATACTATGCTATCAACATTATTGATTATATTCCCTATGCTGTATATTACATCCTCATGACTTATTTGTGTTATATCTGGAAATTTGAACCTCTTATTCCCCTTCACACTTTTCCCCCATTTTTAAATTTTTTAATTGCAGGTGATATTCAGTATTATTTGATATTAATTTTGGGTGTACAGCATAGTGGTTAGACATATAATTTAAGTGATCCCCCTGACTAGTCTAGTACCCACCTGGCACTATATATAGTTATTACCATATGATTGACTATATTCCCTATGCTTTATTTTACATCCCCATGACTACTTTGTAACTACCAATTTGTACTTCTTAATGCCTTCACATTTTTAACCACCCACTCCCAAGCCCTCTCCCATCTGGCAATGATCAAAATGTTCTCAGTATCTCTGAGTTTGTTTGTTTTGTTTGTTTGTTTATTTTGTTCTTTAGATTTCACATATAAACAAAATCACACTGCATCTGTCTTTCTCTGTCTGACATACTACACTCAGCACAATCCCCTCCAGGTCCATCCATGGTGCTGCAGGTGGCAAGAACCCATTCCTTTCCGTGATCAAGCAATATTTCACTGTATTAGTGTGCCACTTACTCTTTATCCATTCATCCATTGATGGACACCGAGGCTGCCTCCACATCTTGGCCATTGTAAACAATGCTGCAATGAACATATGGATGCACACGTCCCCTCAAAGTAGCATTTTGGGTTTCTTTGGATAAATACCCAGAAGTGGGATTACTGGGTCCTTCTTTGTCTCTTGTTATAGCCTTTGTTTTAAAGTCTATTTTGTCTGGTATAAGTATTGCTACCCCAGTTTTTTGTTTTGTTTTGTTTTAATGAAATACTTTTTTCCTATCCCTTTCAGTCTGTGTGTCTTTTGATCTGATGTGAGTCTCCTGTAAGCAGCATATGTAAGGGTCTTGTTTTCCTTTTTTTTTTTTAATTTTTTTTTGGGGGGGGCGGTTCTTCTTTTCTTCTCCATGTAGCCACCCCTTCTTTTGATTGGAGCATTTAATCCACTTACATTTAAAGTAATTATTGATAGATATGTAGATATTGCCATTTATTATTCATATTTTTAATTTTTTTCAGTTTTTAAGAAGTCCCTCTAAGATGCCTTGTAATACTGGTTTGATGTTGATGAACTCCTTTAGCTTTCTCTTGTTTGGGAAGCTCTTTATCTGTCCTTCAATTCTAAATGATAGCCTTACTGGGTAGAGTAATCTTGGTTGTAGGTCCTTGGTTTCCATCACTCTGAATATTTCCTGCCAATCCCTTCTAGCCTGCAAAGTTTCTCTTGGTAAATCTGCTGACAGTCTTATGGGAGCACCCTTGTAGGTAACTGTTTTTCTCTTGCTGCTTTTAAGATTCTTTCTTTGTCTTTAACATTTGGCATTTTAATTATGATATGTCTTGGTGTGGGCCTCTTGGGGTTCATCTTGTTTGGGACTCTCTGCACTTCCTGGACTTGTATATCTATTTCCTTTGCCAGGTTATGGAAGTTTTCCATCATTATTTCTTCAAATAGGTTTTCAATTCTTTGTTCTGTCTCTTCTCCTTCTGGTACCCATTTTTTTTTCTGTTCTGATTGGGTGTTTTCTGCTACCTTATCTTCTAAATAGCCGATTCATTCCTCTGCTTTATCTAGGTTGCGGTTGATTCCCTCTATTGTGTTCTTCATTTCAGTTATTGTATTCTTCATTTCTGACTGGTTCTGTTTTATGTATTCTATCTCCATTTTTATGTTTCTTATCTCTTTGTTGAAGTTCTCCCTGAGATTGTTTAGTACCCATTTAACAGTCTTTTGAACTCTGTGTCTGGTAGATTACTTATATCCATCATGTTTAGTTATTTTTCTGTAGCTTTGTTCTGTTTTTTTATTTGGGACATGTTTCTTTGTCTCCCCATTTTGGCTGCCTCTCTGTGTTTGTTTCTGTGTATTAGGGAGGGCTGCTCTTCCAGTCTTAGTAGAGTGGCCTTGTGTAGTAGGTGTCCTGTGGGACCCATTGGTGTAGTCTCCCTGGTCACCAGAGCCAGGTGCTGCAGGTGTGTCCCTTGTGTGCCTTCCTATTGTAGTTGAACCTTGGTTGCTGTTTCCACATCATTGGGAGTGATTGACCTTCAGGCTGATTGGCCGTGACTATAGTGGAGGAGCTGTGGTGCAGGGGCTGAACCTATGGGGCAGGATTCACTTTAGCAGGGCTCTGGTGCCTGCCCTGTCTCCTCTTTGGGTGTGTCCTCCTTGGAGGTGGCCAGCTCATCTTCTGGCTGGGTCTGAAGCTGAACATGGGTCTGCCAGCCCCAGGGCCTCATGGGAGGGCACCCACTGCAGGCCAAGTTCCGCCACTGCTTGTGCCCTACCTGGTGCCACCTGGTATAAGCCACAAAGCAATCCACAGATGGCTGCCAGCCTTGCTGGGCTTGGAGTTTCCTCCAGAGACCAAGTCATTAACTGAGGCCGGGTGTCACAATTGCCAGACTTAGGGAGGCTCAGTGAGTGGTATGGGACATGCCAAAGCCAGCTGGTGCTTGTTTGGGTTTTGTAAACCTTTGAGAGATTTTATGAAAGTCCACAGTATGAGGCAAGACAGGCTGTTTTTATGGAAAAACCACTAGAAGCAGCTTGGGTGTGCCCGAAAGTTGAGTGGGGTTGGGTATCAGGAAATCACCAGGTCAGGGGGAGCAAATGGTGTCAGCCAAGAGGATGGAGACTCAGATATGGTGTTGACCTATGAGTGCAGAGTGGGTGCGGGGAAGACTCAACAAAGGAACAATAGCTTCTGCCAGCACTTCTGTCTGGGACAAGGCTGCCCCTCCTGCCCTTGCTCGGCAGCCAGACAACTCATTTCCTCCCCATATGTCTTTTGTGCCTTTTGATCTGCTTCCCCAGTGCTAGAGCTCAGAGTGAGTGAGTCCATCAGTGAGTAAGTCTGTTCATGGGTCCTTTAAAAGGAATGCCTGGGACTCCAGCTGCCCTCCATCTCACTCAGCCACAATCTCTGCTGGTTTTCACAGCCAGAAGTTGTGGGATTTTCTGTCTCCAGCACTGGATTCCTGGACTGGGGAGCCTGGTGTGGGGCTGGGACCCCTCCATCCTCCAGGGGGAACCTCCTCAGCTGAGATATCCCTCCCAATTATTAATGGTCACCTACGGGTATGACCATGCTACATCTCTGCCCCTCCTACCAGTCTTGAGGTGGCCTTTTCTGTATGTCCTTAGTTGTAGAGCTTCTGTTCAGCTAGATCTCCAGCCATTCTCAATGATGGTTGTTCTGTGGTTTATGTATAATTTTGATGTGGTCATGAAAGGAGGTAAGCACAGCTTTTACCTACTCCGCCATCTTGACTGAAAATCCCCTAATAGGATTTTCTTGACTGTAGAGGTCATTTTTTTAAAAAAAGACCCATGATTAATCTAAATTAAGATAGGCTTGGCCTATCTTGTCCTCTCGGGTGGAAAACAATCAAGTAGGTATCAAACCAAAGTGTGAAGAACTGTGAATTTCTAAAGAGTCATTATATTCCGTTAATGTTCATTCTAAATTGGCTATGTGTATAGAGGCCCCATTTTTAAATAATGAAATCATTGATCTATTTTCATTTTTCAAGCAAGAGCACTTTTTGTTTTTGTTTTTACTGTTTTTAGTATATATATACCTAGCTTTTCAGGAAAATTATAGAACATGACGTTGCCTTTTGACTAATGTCTGTCTCCAAGAAGATTGTTTATTTGCACATACTTTTTTCTCAAGTAATCCATTTGTGAAAACAGCATTTTCATCCCTGAGGGAGTACAAGGTAATATAGTATTTCCTTACAGATCACCAGATGCATTTTTAAAAATCAGAATTTTATATAAAATGTTAGATACTTGAGTACTTGTGAAAGATATGCACCTGTAGCCACTGTGTAAAGTTTAAGTGAAATCACTGTATGCATGTGATAGTAAGAATCGGCAATAATGTTGACATCAATATGGAAATGTCATGACTTATTAATTTTGTCATCATTGAGTGATGGTTGTCATAACTGAAAGTAACAGCCATTTAAAGAGGACAGACTCATAGTGGAAACCTAGAATATCAGGGTGAGAAAGTACCATATATCTTCATGCAGAAGCTGGGAAATAGTGAAATGAGGGAATTCAAAATAAGTATTTAGGCTGATGAAACAGAATTGTGGCTCCTTTTCAAGGCCAAATGACAAATGAAATTTGTTTTGGCCTTCACCCTGTAACCCTTTTTCACCTCTCATGAACTTTTTCCTTCTCATTTAGATATTCTTTTAATTGCATGCCAAAACAAGGTAAAATATATGGTTCCTAATAATTGTTTTTAAAGTGTGTTAGTTGTTGTTCCCTGACCTTTTTGAAAGAATGATTTAGCTTTCTGTTGTTGTTGAGGTAAGAAACGTCCAAACCTTGAGAGAATTTTTATGAGTTCATTTGAGCCACACTGAATTACAATTTCCGGGAAGCAAACATCTCAGTGGATTGAGAAAATGCTCCAGAGAATGGCAGTTTTAACTGGAGCATATATACATTAGAATAAAAGGAGGAGACTTAAGAAGGGTTACGTGAAATCCATTGGTGGTAGATTAAGGGAGCGGGAGACAGCAAAGTGGAGGGGGCAGGATCTGTGGGAGTGGATAAAAAGTAAAAAGGAGAGACACACACTTCTTTTACATTGGTGGGTACAGGATAGTTAATAAGTAACATTTACAGCGTATAGTGATGGTATTTGGGGAACAAGATAACAATGAGGGATTCTATGGTCTCATGCTGTGTTGCTGGAAAGTGTGCCTTGAGGGCTCTGGAAAAGAAGATTTCTCTGACCTTTCAAAGGGATGTCATTTTAGATGCAAAAAGACAACAGACAGGCTCACTTAAGGTAAAGATTGCCCTTTGTCAAAGAAGCTACAGACCTAGGATGATTACCTGCCATAACTCACTTTTAGTTAGGAATTTTTATGTTCAGACCATCCTATGTTACTTTCGGTCTGTGAGTTTGTAGGGCCAGCCATGCTGGCCTCCACTGAGCTTGTCAGGTTTAGTATGTGGCCCCTTTTTCATCTACATTGGCTTACTCAAATAAGCACTGTGATGTGCACTGGGCCTCAGTGATAAGCCCTGGGTGTCAGCAGTAGTTCTCTCTCTCTCTCTCCCCGCCCCCTTTCCCCCTTATTCCCTCCTTGCCTTTCTCCCTTTCTTTCTTCCTTCCTTCCTTCCTTCCTTCCTTCCTTCCTTCCTTCCTTCCTTCCTTCCTTCCTTCCTTCCTTCCTTCCTTCCTTCCTCCTTTCTCTGGCATGGCAGTAAAAAATCATTTGTTTTGTTGATCAAGTATAACATGGAATAGCCTGGAGGAGTTGCAGTGCGTTAGCTGTTTTCATTCCTATGTTTGGATTTCTTTGTGTTCTGATTCAAATGTCAATATACAGTGCAGAATACCCCTTTATAAAGGTTTGGGGGGAGAGGGGAATGTACACAGGATTTACATTTGTTTCACGAGTGCTGAGGTGGAGATGGCAGGTCATGTGCTCCCAACATATTGTAGTTTGGCATTTCCAGGACTCAGAGAAGCCTGGATCCAGCTTGCCACCTCTGAAGCATGAAATTCCCTACTTATCTGGCTGTGTTGACAAATTTAACAAACAGACATCTGTCGGTGTAGATGTTGGGCACTGACCAATAACAGTTATAGCCTCCAACTGCTAGTGTGAGGCATAGTGTAGAATTAGTTAAGCTCTGTTGATAAGCATACCAGAAGATTAATTAGCCCCAGGAGGCTTCTCCTGGGTACTGGGGAATTGTGGACTGTCAGGCAAGGAAGCCTCCAACAAAACCTTTCCATAGGACTGACTTGACCTGGAGAGTGAACAGAAATTCCTTTGGGGATATAAAAGCCACTAAATTGGCCCCCTATGTGTTTGGGGGTTTTTTCCTATAAAAATGGTGATATGAACTATGTTTTAATTAGAAGCTAGCAAAGCTTTCACAAAATTAATGGGCAAATTTGCTTCCAGTTATTCATCCGATAAAGGATAAATTTGGCAATTTTGAAATGATTATGGATGTTACTAATAGGCATTTCATTCACATTATCTGGAAAATGTCAAATTTTCATCTATCTACTTTTTTGTGACATAATTTTCCTTGAGAGTTTATTTGAGGCTCTAGAGCCTTTCTTTTCCTTGGCTGTAATTGTGGCTGCATATTTTATTAAATGTGTATATAGCACTTAATGCTGGTTTAAACTGGGAGCAGTGGTGACTGTTCTTTTGTAAGAACACAAAATTTAAGAGATTAGACTAAAGTGGAGAGTTTGAGAGCTCCTTCAAATTCAGCAGTGTTTTTAATTTCTGTCTATTTCAGATATACTGAGATGTTCACATATTAGAATTATATGTAATTGAATTTTCATGGTATAATATACTATGTAAGCAGCAGAATTAAATGACAGCTTTTTGTATGAATTGATGAGATATTATTTAAGGTAATGTAGGTGACTATGACAAATATACTTCAAAATCTTGGTGGCTTAAAACAAAGAAGTCCATGTGTCACAAACATAAAGTCCGGTCTTTGCTCTGTTCGGTCATTCAAGTAGCAAGGTTGATGGAGACCCTGCTCTCTTCAAAGCATGTGGTTTCTGGGCTTGCCTCGGCATTGATATTCAGCAAACAGATGGAGAAAGAGAAAGAAGAGAGGCTTGCACTGGTTTTATGGACTTGGCCTTGAAGTGGCACACATGATTTTACCCACATCCCATTGTCCAGAATTCAGTCACATGTCTTCCCTAGATGCAAGGGAAGCTAGGAAATGTAGTCCCTGGCTGGTCAGCTATGTCCCAACACAACTCTACAGTATGGAAGGGGGATATGGATGTTTGCTGGACAGCTAGCTATCTTTGACACAAATGGATTTAAAAAAAACTATGTTAGGATGCTAGTAAATTAATGCTGGCATATGATTGTCATTATCTTCTGGCTAATGGCATCATTTGTTGACAATTCTCCTGTCTCTGGGGGTCCTGTCTCCCTCTAAGTTAGATAACCTTGGCTGTCACACCCTTACTTGGATGATCACTTTTGAAAACTATTCTATTATAAATCCCAAGTGGGTACACTTTGGTATATTCGTTTTCTTAACTGAACTTTCTCAAAATTAGAACCTGAGAAGAGACACATTATACATTTACCTCTATCACGGTTTAGGAACCAAGAAGAGGGAGTGAACATGAAATTTTTCTGATTACTTTCCTAGAATTAATTTAGAACATATTCTTGAAATAGTGGCAGTTCCTACAGAGAGACTTATCTAATCTTGTGTAAAAGACGACCCTAAAAGAATTCCATTTGGACTAAGAAAGGCATGCTTCCTCCTCTCCCTGAGTCCCAGGGGCAGAGGGGTCTGGGTGCATGTGGGTATCGGGGTAAGCAGCGGTGATAATCATTGGCTTCTATAGACTGCATGGTTCTAGTCTCTGATCTAGGAATTTAACATACTAAAGTAGTTTTTAGTAATCTTTGTCCTTCATGGACTTAGAGCAGTATTTCTATAGCCAAAGTTAGGAGGATGTTGTGATCATTGAAATTATGGGGCCATATGTATAGTCGTTATGTCAGACAGTCATAAAATATCATCTCCTCTGTCTTCATTATTGTCTGATGAGGTTCAGAAAGCTTATTTCACTTGCAAGACCTTGCTTATTTCATTGCAAGGGGGTAAAACGCTATTTCAAAACAAGGCGGAAAGTAAAATTCATCTACCAAAATTAGCTTCACCTATTTCTAACAACTAATTTGCAAGGAAATCTGCAAGTATGTTTTAGGCTATAATTATTTTCCATGGGATAACTATTGTATTCTTTTCATCTTTCATGATGTGAATGTTCTGTGTGTTTCAGTCCTTTTTGTAAGAGACTGACAGTCAATGCCAACGTATCTGTGGATATGCTTCAGAGTTGTATCAGTAAACTGTTCATGCTTCCTGTTTCATGTGCAGAGTCCTAAAGTGAGCACCGAAACCACAGTCCAAGTGGGAACAGGGCCCAACCTCCCAGACCATCCCGTTTCCTCCGGCTCCCTTCACTTGGCTAAGTGCTTTTCAGCCTCCGCATCTCAGGACAGACAGCATTCCTGCTAAGACCCTGTCTTTCCTTAGCTGCTAAGCCTGACTTAGTGGCTCCTTCTATGTGAGTCTCCAGTGTCCTGTTCATGCCTTCATTTGAGTGCTTCTTGTATCACCCTCTAAGGTCCATGAAGAAAAGAAAGTTTCGTGGCTACTTGGTTCACTGGTGTCTGTTTAGTCCTTAGGACAGGTCCCAGCATTTAGTAGGTTCTATGTAGATGTAGAGCTATATGTAAATGAAGGTGTGGGTGGGAAGATAGAGACAGAGATATAGATATTTGATATGTAGATTATTATTTTAAAAAACAAAAACATATTATAAGTTCCTCAAGGCCACAGACTGTGAAAACAGTGTGTTCACTGAAGCTTTATCCCAAATATTTATGCAAGTGTTCCATTTCGGCTTTTCATTTGTGCTTGACCTCATGCTCTCCTGGGCATTCCTTAGGTATAATAATGTTTTCCCATGTCCCTTTCTCAAGCCCACATCTGGAAGGTGTTCTTGGGTAAAAGAAACTTAGGAGGAATTCAGTGCAAATATTTGCACTTGCTTCTGAATCCTCAGACGGGGAAAGTGACACAGGCGTACTACCTGGACGGACTCCATTGGTTAATAAAACCCATTTCCTTAGAGGGCTGCATAGCCGTGCTCTTCCCCCATATTGAGGTGAAATGAAGTCCATATAAAATAATTAGTAACATTAATGTTCAAGGATAATTTTAGAAAGTAAGTTGAACATCCACTCATTCATATTTGTCATATTTAATTTACCTGGATGGCTTTTTTATTAGAAAATGAGCATCCACTGTATCCTTTTGGGAAATCTGCCTAAAGTGGGGAACAAATGCCAACTGGTAGATTGCAAAGACTGAAATTACTGGAAGAGGATTAATTCTAATAGATCTCCCCTTGGAAGTCACTACATGTTTGAATGTAGCAAGCATTGTGACATATGTGCATCAAGTTCATTTGGTTTAAAAGAAAGTGACATTAACATCTGTTATTTCCCAACCATAAAATATGATTGTGAGGGAATTGCTTTCCTGTATTTTAAACTCCTACTCTTGACATTATTAATGCCTCTTTTGACCTAAGACGGATGCCAGGCTGCCAC
This sequence comes from Rhinolophus sinicus, assembly GCF_036562045.2. NCBI lineage: Eukaryota > Metazoa > Chordata > Mammalia > Chiroptera > Rhinolophidae > Rhinolophus > Rhinolophus sinicus. The sequence continues at coordinate 9,336,501 of NC_133768.1, forward strand.
TTTAATTTATATGACTTTTTTGCCCTTTCAATTTGATTTCCAGTTTGGCTTTCAAACAAGTTCAAGCCCAATATCAAGATCACAAAAGAGTTTCATTTTGTTTAATTAGAATTTGTTTTGTTACTGTGTTGTTGTTTTTTCTCAGCCATCTTTCTTATCTACTGTTTCTGTTTTGATAGTTTGAGTTTGTGGTCATGAAAGATTTTGTGATGACACTGATTTGAAGAAAATGGTTGAAACTAATGTTATGACAAATAGTAAACACACACACAAAATCCTGAAACTAAAAATCTCATAATTCTATTTTTAGCAAGCCTCGTAGAAAGGGTTAATGCTCATATTTTGGTAGAAGTATATAAGAAGAATATAATGAAATTGTATCTCCCTTAGCTTAAGTCAGATCTTAGCTGAAGAAAATCTGTCATTAGAAGGAAGTCTAATGTTCAAGTTACATGTTCGATTAATTTTTTCTACACAAAATGGACAATTTAAGTACAGTTGAACTCAATTCTTCAGTTGATCTTATGTCCTTCAAACTTGATGAAACTTGAAAAGCGAGTGAAAATCTCTTTCATTTTTCCTCTCTGGAGAATATAATTCTCCATCTGCGCAAATAAAAATGTCCATGAGGATAATGGCTTATTTCAGCAGCCCATAGTAGTTTGAGTGAGGACAGTCTGTGCGTAGTTGCTTCTAATAAGAGTTTTTGGCTTTTGTTGCTCCCCATTTGTGGTCTTCGACTTGTCCCAGATTTTCCTTCTTATTCTTATCCCCCAGAATCCTCCCTGTCTTTGGAAGGACTAAATGTGGAAACAAGAGAAGTGGAGTAAATATCCATGTCAGTTGGTTATGTGAGTTAAATTGGAACAGATGATGATTGAAGAACACCGTGTTTCCCCGAAAATAAGACCTAGCTGGACGATCAGTTCTAATGCATCTTTTGGAGCAAAAATTAAAATAAGACCGGGTCTTATATAAGACCCGGTCTTATAGTATAGTAAAATAAAATAAGACCGGTATTATATTATATTATATTATATTATATTATATTATATTATATTATATTATATTATATTATATTATATTAATTATATCTGGTCTTATAGTAGAGTAAGACCTGGTATTATATTAATGTTTGCTCCAAAAGACACATTAGCGCTGATGGTCCGGCTAGGTCTGATTTTCGGGGAAGCATGGTATTAGTTTTATACTGTCAGTTGGCCTGTACATACATTATTATATGGCTATTTCTTAGGTAAAATAATGATTTCTGTGATACCATAATAAATCTCAGGGCTGATGGTACCACTGTTTCCAGATTCGTATGTTCCACAAACATCGCATTTGCAGAGTAGTGCAAAGTGGTGTTGGTTGACTTCTTTACAAAGTAGTGTACTAGATACTGTGGGAGATAAAAGTGAGTCAGAAACAAAACACCCAGCTTTTAAGATCAAGAGGGTCTCCTCATCTAGGTAAATTGCACCGCTACAGACACTCAGACCAAACCTCAAGAAGTTTTCCTTGTTTACTCTGGCCACTTCCCCCATAGCCTATCCATTAACAACATTGTGGGATCAGCCCGCCACTATTTCGTTGTTTGATCAATGCCATTAGTAACCAAGGTCCACCACCATCATTCGCCTGGATTACTTTAGCTACTTCTTTGTTGCTCTTCATAGTTCATTCAAGTTTTCCCTCTTATAGTCCATTTTTTTTATGGACCAGCCAGGAAAACCTTTCATAACAAACACAACTCAGATCATGCCATGCCTCTGCTTGTAATGCACCAGGGTCTTCCCACTGCCCCAAGAATCCGCTCTGAAATCCGCATCATGGCTACATGGGTGTACTAATCTGGCCCCTGCCCACCTTTCCTGCCTCCTTCGGGATACTCTTCCCATGCCCCTTCCAGAACATGGGTTCCTTCATTTTGCACTACATCAGCTTTATTCCTGCCTCAGAGTCATGGAGCTTCTGTTCCCTCTTAGAATGCTTCTTTCACTAGATGTCATTACTCAGGTCTCCTGAAAAATGCCAGTGTCCTGACCACTTCATCTGAAGTAGTTCCCATCTTCCTGTTCAGTTAGTTCTACCTCATACCCCTGCTTCGCTGTCCTGATGGCTTTTAGCACCATCAACATTCTCATTTATTGGACGGCTTGTTTATAACCCGAACTGCTCTCCCCTCCACACCTCCTAAGGCTGGAATCTCCTCGAGAGCTGTGCATAGCTTGTTGATTACTGTCTGTCCAGCCCCTCATGCAGGACCTGAGTGCTCAGTAAATAATATTGAATCCATGAGTAACATGGGTTCACCAGCAGCACAGCAACCACCCAGCTGTCTTGCCGAATGCATGCTTTCTGTTCTCCCCTTCCACTGGCTGATCTTCAGCCTAGATCTTTTGGGATCTTCAAGCTTTCTCCTATTCCCATCTTGATATGTGTTCTCTTCAGTTGGTTGATGAAGTTGGCCCATTTTTTACTGTGTTTCCATGCTGAGTCCAATGTTACTGACTCAGGAAGCATTCACCAGCCGCTGACCTCAGCCTACCACTGTGTTTTTGGTATGGCTAAGTGTAGACCTTTTTAGGTCTTTCCTTAAGAACATTTCCATGGCTTGATAGCTCATTTCATTGTAGCTCTACTCTCTGGGTGTAATACAATGTATTTATCCATCACCTACTGAAGGATATCTTAGTTGCTTCCAAGTTTTGGCAATTATGAAGAAAACCGCTATAAACATCTACATATGGGTTTTTGTGTGGATGTAAGTTTTCAACTCCTTTGGGTAAATACTAAGGAATACAATTGCTGTATCATATGGTAAGAGTATGATTAGTTTTGTAAGAAACTGCCAAACTGTCTTTCAAAGTGGCTGTACCATTTTGCATTCCCACCAGCAAGGAATGGGAGTTGCTGTTGCTTTGTTGGTATTTTTAAAAGCTCTCCAAATGATTCCAATGGATAGCTACATTGCGGAACCACTGGTTTAAAGGGAGTTACCCCGCTAGAGCCAAGGCGTTCCCAAGGTGAAGTAGATGGACATGTGAACAACTAAATCTAATAAAGACAGTAAAATAACTATTGTAAAAGAACAGAGGGAGCCCACAGACAGAAAGAAGGAGGGGACATCAGAACACTTTCTCTAGGGAGTGCCATTGGAGCCATCCTTGAATTCTGAACAGGTTCTGTTTGGTGCAAAGGTGCTAACCATCTCTGGTCAAATTTCTGCAAAGTCCTGTCTCCTTCATTAATGTGAAATCGGGAGTGTAATGAAGAATTATACCCTGTACCAACAACCTTTGTTTATTTGCATGTTGCCATTATCTTACTCTTCTGGAATTAATATATCAGTGACTAAAAGCAAATGAAAAATTATATTTACTTAAATTTCAGTTTTTTTAAGGAACTGAAAATAGAAATCTGAGCTCTGAGGAACAACACAGAGACAATGGAGCAGGATTTATATGCTTGCCCAAAATCTAGTTTGACAGTATTATTTCCCCAATGTCACTGTTTCTTTCATTTATTCAATTTTCATTGGGGGTGGTATTCTCAGGAGGCTTAAGGAGAGTAGAAATATATAACGGCATGATGGAAGTAAACTAAAACATAACGTTTGTCTTCGATTATGCTAGCTAGTGGTTCTCAACGAGAGGCAACTTGCCCCTGAAAGGACATCTGACAATGTCTGGGGACATTTTTGTTTGTCCCAATGGTGGAAGGGGTGATACTGACATCTAGTGGGTTGGGGCTACAGACACTCCTAAACATCATACAATCCACAGGATAGCCCCCACACGGAATTACATGTCCCAAATGTCAATACCCCAGGCTGAGAAACCGTGGATTATGCTAATGTATTCAGACACAGAAAGCTTTTCAGGAAAATTTCTGTCCGGTATTTCAAGGAGTACTTATATAATTATCCCAATAGGTCAAATTTTTAATAATCTCTAAGTCACAGTCATATTTTTTAACAAAGTAGAGGGCAATGGCATTAACATATTTTGGAAATCTCAAAATTAGCTTTTGGATGCTGAAGGAAAAAAATAAGATTAGAGGAAACATATATATTCCTCATTATAGCCTGTGGCCCTTGGGGCAACACAACTCGTGTGCACAAGCATGCTCTTCGTTTCTCTCTCTCCCTCTCCCCAGTCTCTCCCCCTTCTTCCCTCTACCTCTCTCTCCTCTCAAGCTAGGTAGGTTATTATCTGCCTTCAGGGAAGATATGCTGAGCCCAGAGCTATCCATATGGGCGATCAATCTCAGAACCCCTCCTCTCAGGTTTTCCAGGTAGTTACGTAGCGCACAGGTTATTTCTCAACTCAACTCCCATCCAACTGTTCATTATTATGCTCCATGAAGCTCCTTCTATTAGCTTGAATTAGAATAAGTCCCTCTGTTGCTTCCATTTTGTGTATACTAAAGTGTGGCCCAAGTAAGTAAAATATGACCGGTGTATGAGTTGCCCGTGGCTGCTGTAACAAATGACCACAAACTTATTAGGTTCAAACCACACAAATGTATTGTCTTACAGTTCTGAAGTTCAGAAGTCCAAAGCGATTTCACTGGGCTAAAAACAAAGTGTTGTCAAAGCTGGTGCCATCTGCAGGCTCTGGGAGATAATCCATTTTCTTACCTTTTCCAGATCCTAGAGGTTGCCCGCATTCCTCTCCTTGTGGCCTCATATCTGACCTCTGCATCAATACGCAGCCTTTTCTGACGCTACCTCTCCTGCCTTCCTCTTTTACTTATCAGGATCTTGTGATCACATTGGACCCTCCTGGACAATCCAAAATTATTTCCCCACCTCAAGATCCTTTAAGTTAATTACACCTGCAGTGTCCCTTTTGCCATGTAAGGAAACATTTACAAGCTCAGAGATTAGGACGTGGATATCTTTGGTGCCATTATTCTGCCTGTCACAGCTTCAAATGACCAAATATGGTGTCAATTGGCCACATACTTTAATTCTATTACACAGAGAATCATGCAACTCACCACAGAGCTGGAGCTCTGGAGGCAAAGGACCTGAATTCCAATACTGACCCCACCAGCTACAAGTTACGTAGGTATGGGAAAGTTACTTCACCTTGCCTCAGTTTCCCTATGTCTAAAATGGGCATTCCAATAATACCGCCCTGGTAGGGTGATTGTTGCGGGCAGTAAATGAAGTCATGTGCTTCAGGCAATTCACATAACACTTGGCACATAATAATTGCTCAGCATGCTCTAGCATTAGCATTGTCACTCATGGGGCTGTCACGAAGATTAAACAAGGCAGTTCACTGAGCAGCAAACTTTCTGTAGAAGGCCACCTAGTAAATATTTTTGGCTTTGCAGGCCATAGTCTCTGTCACAACTACTCAGCTTTTGCTGTGGGACAGAAGTAGCTGCAGGCAATACGTACATGAATGGATGTGGTTGCCTTCTGATAAATGTCTGTTTTTAAGTGCAAGCAGCAGAGCGGATTGGGCATGCGCAGGTCCTAGTTGCCCAAGCCCTGCTCTAGAAGAGTGGTGCTCGACCCTGGCTGCATACTGCTTTCCCCTGCAGAGCTTTTCAAAAGTGATAATGGCTTCATGCCTAACTTTCGGTCTTCTTGTAATTAAAAATGTAATTCCTCTTGTTTTTCCACTCCTGATTTCAGATGAAGTGTCCAGGCACATTACCTTGTACGTAGTAGTTGTCAATAACACTTTGTTGAAAAAAATTATGATGCTAACTGAGTCCCACCTTACTCCAATTGAATCAGAATTTCTAGGGGCAAGGCCTAGGCATTTGTTTCTAGAAAAAGCTCTCCAGGTAATGATAGTCATGGCAGCCTGAATGAGAACTGTGTGCGCCACAACTCTGCTTGTGCTCCCCATAACAAGAAGAGGGACTGTCACATACTAGGTCAAAATCTTCTGAGTATGAGTGAGGAACCGTGTGACACCATTAGCACAGTGCCCAGTCCAAACTGAAACTCAGCAAATGGTAGTTGATCATTTGGGGCCCTTTAATTGTAAACACCCAAAGCCCAAAGTGACTAATTTAGCTAAATTAGGACATTATTGGGAAGAGATGAAGGCACTCAAAGTCTTCCAAGAAGGTATCACATAGAACAAGAATGACAGCACGTACGAGATCTGAGAAGCAGCATTCAGGAGGGCTTTTTAAGGATTCTTCAGGAGGATGAGTCACCTCTATCTTTTCTTCTAGCGTTCTTTTGCTCAGAGAGAGGTTATCTACAGGATAGACTGGCCATGAGACAGTGGGACACCTTGACTGGGAAGCCTCACCCTCATCGTGACTGATGGGGGAGAGCTTGCCTCCAAGGCCAAAAATTAGGAGTCTCTAACTAGAAGAAAGGGTTAAGAGGCAGTGCAATAAGCTATCTGTAGCTAGTTGTTGCTGTTTTTTAAATTATTATTGCCATTGAATACCTTTGTGATGAGCATTATAAAGTATTCCCCATGGTATAAGGCACGCATTGGATGCTGAAGCCATTTACCATCAATGAACCTTTACAGAACACTGGTAAAACCAGTAAGTCACAATCTTTGCTCTCCAGTAATTTCATTATATCACTTGTATTCCTATATAGCAGTGGTCCTAAACTGAGTAATTTGGCATTCTCTGCTGGAGACATTGTTGGGGGCAGGTTGCTACTGGCCTCTTGAGGGTAGAAACCAAAGATGCTGATGAGCATCCTAATGTGCACAGGACAGTCCCCCCGACAAAGTATCACTGGGCCCACAATGGAATAGGGCCAAGATTGAGAAACCCTGGTATACAGTAACATGGATGGGTATTGGTTGTGTTGATGCAGTTTTAGGATTTTCCCAGCTAAAAGGGATCTGCTTTTTCCAATCGCTAAATGATTTCTCTTTGTGTGCCCCACCACCCCTACTTTAGAGATTGAGTTTGAAGGAAATGAGGGGTATTTGAATGTGCCTATTTATTGAAGACAACTGAACTCTGAGGGGGGTTTGAAATTCAAATTAGAACAGAGTGGTGCAGGGAAATAGGAAATGTAGGATACATTTCCAAAATTCACCTCTATGAAGCTACCCCAGAATTTTACTTGCTAAAAATAAATTAGCAGAAGAAAGAAATTTGAATAAACATGTGTTAATGAAATGGCAGACGAATATTTTAATAGTCCAATAGAAAACATTTAAAAATAAATGCAATTAAAGCTAATCAGTTTTATGTTTTTCAACTCTCACTGAAGGAATCGTTCCATAAAATGAAAGCCGTATTTAGGAAAAATCACTCGATATAATGATATTTCAGTTATCATTAGAAAGGTGTTGAGAAAGGTGTTGAGTAGTATCGCCTTTGAATAGTGGTAAATTTTTACTCTAAAAGGTGGTTATTAAGTTCATTGCTGTTCACTAAACATTTTATCTCCCTTTTTTGTAAGTATGTAATAGTTTTACAATATGTGAATAGCATCTTTTTTTCTCCCCTGAATTTTAGAAAAACAGGGCTTTAAAACATCTTGAAGCTTTATGTAAGTGCCAGTTTTTAAAAATTAGTTTCAAGTGTACAAATCAACGTAATAGTTAGACATTTACACCCCTCACAAAGTGATAACCCTCCCAAAATTGACTACCCTTCTGACATCGTACTGTTTCCCCAAAAATCAGACCTAGCCAGACCATCAGCTCTAATGCGTCTTTAGGAGCAAAAATTAATATAAGACCCGGTCTTATTTTAATATAAGACCGGGTCTTTAATATAATATAATATAATATAATATAATATAATATAATATAATATAATATAATATACCAGGTAATATAATATAATACCCAGTCTTATATTAATTTTTGCTCCAAAAGATGCGTTAGAGCTGATGGTCCGGCCAGGTCTTATTTTCGGGGAAACATGGGTATATAGCTGTTACAATACCATTGACTATATTTCCTATGCTGTATTTTACATCTCATGAATATATATATATATTTATTTATTTATAGTTGACATTCAATATTATTCGACTTCAACCTCAGGGGTATAGCACATTGGTCGGGCATCCATATAGTCCATGAAGCTATCCTCCTGATAAGTCCAATACTCATCTGTACATAATCTTTACAACATTATTGGTTATATTCCCCATACTGTAGTTCATATCCCTATGAGTATATTGTGACTACTGATTTGTACTTTCTAATCCTCATCTTCTCCCTTTATCTCCAGCCCCCTCCCATCTAGCAACCATCAGATTTTTTTTCTGTCTCTGAGTCTTTGTTTTGTTTGCTCATTTATTCTGTTCTTTAGACTCCACATATAAGTGCGATCATATGGTATTTGTCTTTCTCAGTCTGACTTTTTCCACTTAGCATAATATTCTCTAGGTCCATCCATATTGTTGCAAATGGTAAGATTTCATTCTTTTTTATGACCGAGTAATACTCCATTGTATAAATGTACCACAGTTTCTTTATCCAGTCGTCTGTTGATGGGCATTTCGGTTGTTTCCATATCTTGGCTATTGTAAATAGTGCTGTCAATTGAAGCTGAGACTTTTTTCATGGGGGGTTATCAGATTCAGTTAATTAAGTTTTCAGCTTCTGACACATTATCATCACTGGTAATGAGACTTCTTGTGGTTGACTGGATAACTCATTCATTTCCTTTTATACCTTATGTCACTCCTATTTACATACCCAGGTAATTAATTATTCTACTGAGTTTAGTATGGATCTTTTATATGCATTTGTTTTATATTCATTCATTTCAATTTGCACAACTTGTATTGAGTGATATGTATTATTACTTATGTTTTTTCTGAGCCCTGGGATTTTAAGACCCATCCATGTTGCTCTGTGTACTTCTAATATATATATATTTTTAACTGCTATGTAATGCTCCTTGGTGTGCAGCAAACCTGGTTTTTGAGACATATCCACTTTACACCAGTAACTTGAAGTTCTGCCTTTGCCTTTTTTATGATGGAGTCATAAAAGTATAATGAATGAAAAAGCTACTAGCTATGTATAGAAGCTAAAATGTCGATTTCAGGTCCCTCAAAATTGATCCTGGCTACAATCCCCTAAACTGCTCTTATTTTTAGTCCCAGTGAAGAAAAATCTTTTCTTAACCTCCAAGTCTTGCTAAAGACTCTTTAGCCTATAATTAAATCTACCAAATATGATTTAAATACAGTAGTCCCCGCTGACTGTGGGGGATGCATTCCAAGACCCCCAGTGGATTCTTGAAACCGCTGGTGGGTACTGAACCCTATTTATACTATTTATTTTCCTACACATATATACCTTTTCACTTAACAGAAGCACTTCAAGACTTCTCTTTGGCATATCTGAATTACTAGCATCACTACTCTTGTGCTTTGGGGCCATTATTAAGTAAAATAAGGATAACTTCAATGCAAGCACTGCAAAACTGAGATACTCTACCTGATGACTGAGATGGCTACTAAGTGACTGATGTACAGGGAGTGACTACAGCCTGGAAACTCTGGGCAAAGGGATAATTCACACTCTAGGGGGATCTAAGGGAATGGCTCAAGATTTCATCATGCATACAATGGAATAGTACTCAGCCATAAAATAGAATGAAATATTACCATTTGTGACAATATGGATGGACCTAGGTGGTATTATGCTAAGACAAATAAGTTAGACTGATAAAGACAAATGCCACATGATCTCACTCATATGTGGAGTCTAAAGAACAAAATAAATGGACAAATAAAACAGAAACAGATTCACAGATATAGGGAAAATGCTGATGGTTGCCAGAGGGGAAGGGACTTGGGGAGCTGGGTGAAAAAGTTGAAGGGATTAAGAAACACAAATTGGTAATTACAAAATATTCGTAAGGATATAACATACAGCATAGAATGTATAGTCAATAATGTTTCAAGAAGTATATACAGTGCCAGGTTGGTACTAGACTAATTAGGGGGAACACTGCATAAATTATATAAATGCCTAATCACTATGCTGTATACCTGAAACTAATATAAAATAATATTGACGGTCAACTGTAACTGAAAAAAATAAATAAATGATTTTTAAAGAAAAACAATGATTTCATCACACTCCTTAGAATGGCGCACGATGTAAAACTTGTGAATTTAATATTTTTGGACTGCAGTTAACCACAGGTAACTGAAGCCAGAGAAAGTGAATCCATGGATAAGGAGAATAACTGCATAAAGGTTTAAGTAGTTGCCTTTCCTTCCTTATAACCTTTTTCAGGCCGTTTTCATCTTATTATTGACTTATTATCCTCTCTGTCACCTTGTTTCTTTTAGAGTTCTTTTAGACTTAGAGGTTTTCTCATGATCACTCTTGAGCATATATAAAAAGAAACATATAAGCAAAATTAATTTATGCAGGTATTCCTAAAACTTCACATTTGCCTTTCTGACTCGGAATCACTGATGTCCACACTTGTTCCTATTTCATTGTTCTTTGTGCCATCAGTCGTATTGGTAACCTGGCATTTCTTAGGAATCCCCAGTATTTGAAATGTTCTTCCGAACTCTGAACACCCACTCTGCAGATTTTGACACTTGGGATTTTCTTGCTGGGCCTGGGATCGGCAATGCTTTTATATCTACCTTAGTAGCACACTATAACACAGCTTCATCTACTTGTGTGGGTATTTTCCTATCTTGGGTCCTGAAAATATTTGGCACTTTGCTAGAAAATGTGTTCACTTTTTCAACAATGAATATTTGCTTTCCCAATATCAAATTCATGTTCTGCTGCTCTGTTTCTATGCTTTTCTACATACCAGCAACTTTCCATTTCAATATTGAATCATAATGTAATCTTTTGGAGGATATTTTAAATGGGACTTAAGCTTGACATATATGGTGTCAACACTAGACATCATTCAGTTGAAGTGAAGACCATATAAAGAGCAGTGAGTACGTGGTTCACATATGTGCAGGGCATACAGCTATTGCTTGGTGGAGAACAGTTTAAAACACTATCAACTGTACGACTCATCCCACTTTTAAAGATTTTAAAGTGTAGAAAATGTGCATCTTGTATAAGATGAGTGCAGAAGTAGCTACTCAAAATTCAATATGGTGGCTCCATCGTCCACCAGAGACCTGAGCTCCTCCTCTTTGCTGTTGCATCCTTAGCGTGTGACTGCCATTGTCAAGGTTACTGCAGGGTCCAAGATGGCCTAATTAGCTCCAGACATCATGTCCGGTTAGAAAGAGAAAGTCAAAATGGATAAAAAGGCAATGTAGACACCTCTAACTTGAAGGGCAGCTGCCTGTGAACTACAGGCAACTACATGGTCAAGTTTGTCCCCTGGGAACAAATTGGGGCGTTGTTATTAGGGAAGGAGAGATTGGATGCTGAGTAATCAACTAGGGGTCTATTCACCACATCCTTTTGAAAGGCTCAATTCTCTTGCATCTGAATCCCAGCCCAGTTCAGCCTAATTCCAATCATATGACAATTCAATGTGTAATGCTTTGTGACAAATCTTAACATTTTGCTCTTATCATTAGATGTGAGTCAAAAGTAATCACTGGTATTTAAAGTAATCACTGGTATTTAATGTGGCTAAGCCACTTCTCTCTAATGAGTCTACAGACTCCTTGAGGCATATCTGTCTTCTACATCTTAGTCACTTCTCCCACCCCACCACCCACCCCACTGCCCACTGTCTGAATGAGCTTACAAACAAACAATGAATGCTGCATACATGGATTGATGTCATCTGGTTTCTGTGGCCTTGATCAGTGATTGCTGTGTCCCGCTGATTTGGTATGTAAGCTTCCCTCTTTGTGTCCACAAGGAATTTTGTAAATGCAGCAGCTTTGGAAGAGGAAAGTTTTAGTGTGCTAATCTCCTTTGAGAAACTTTTAATCCATGTTCTGGTGGCCATCAGTTCTGGGTCAGGGATTTCTTTAGCATCCAAATTGAGGAAACCCAGCTGCAACCTCTTGTGAGATTCTCAAGGTCCTGCCTAACAATGGCGGTAAAGGTAGAAGCTGTGGATTTTATGAGAGTAAAGACCCAGTGGTTCCTAGAAGAAGAATTTGTGTCTGGGGTTGGTGGTGGTTTGTACTTCATCTCATATGCACATAGTGTGCAAAGGCAAATTACCCCCGTATTTTTCAGGCTGAGCCTTTCTGGTTGAGTCTGAATCATCATAATCATAGTTATCAAATGTTATGGAATAGCTACTCTGCTGGGAGCATTAACAAGGGTCCTGGTAGCAGTGGCCAGTGCCTCCATGGGTAATGACAGTAATACTACTGATAGTCATAGTAAATAACATTTATGGAACTCTTTCCATGCATCCTGCACTGCTCTGCGTACTTGATGTACGTTCAGCCTCGCCCACACCCTTTGGATCATGATTGTGCACTAGAAGACTTCCAACAGCCACTATCTGCATCTCTGTAGCTGTTGGATTTTTCTGAAACTGTTGTAGCTGCTGTACTTTTGTCTGGAATTACTTTAAAAATGACTGACAAGAGTTGCTGTATAAATACCCAGCTGCCTGGCCCTGGATATGGGATGTTTCAGAGATGTGCGTTTTGCGCCATCTGTAGAGTTTCCTGGCAGGATTAAGTTTCCCTCGCCTACTGTGGTGGGGGGCTGGGTAGTACATTCTTTATTGACTGCTTTCTCTTCCCAGCACAGTGTCTCCACCGTAGCACTCCAATCTTTGTCTTGGGATCTGCTTCTGGGGAAACCCAAACTAAGACAAATACTAATATCAACCCTGTGACTTAGATACTATTATCACATTTATTTTACAGACAAGGAAGGAAATTAAAACAAAGCTAGGTAAAGGGAGTGGCAGAGGTGGGGTTCAAACCCACATAGTGAGTCTGGTTTTAGAGCCCACACTCTTGCTATTCTGCATAAATGCTATGTGAGCTAAGAAAAGGAAGATAGAGAATTTTAATACCAAGTGGACGCTCTAATCTGGCAGAGAAATTTTACCTAGTGGTCTGTAGATTTAGTTACTTTGGCAAACAAAAATGTCAGTTCAAATGTGGAAAGTGTGTTATACAGACTATTGCATTTATGACTGGATCCCTGGAACGTTGCATGACAGCCTTTGAATGTACAAACTCTTGTTTTTGAGGACCTGGTATGTTTACCAACTAAACCACTTGTTTTTAAACCTGGTGCTGTTTTGGTGAGGTTCAGCACTTCCAGCCAACAACCCTCCATGATCATCAGGAATCTAAAAGGTGCTAGTTTTGTTTTCTATTTCCTTCAATTTCATGTAGTGTCTGGATGACAAATGTCTTTTAATTAAAGCCTATAAGGCTATGGATTTACTGTTTGTGAGATGGTGGCTTTCCCTGTTAAACCAACATTGTTCTTCTGTGTGACTATAAATAAGGGTTTCAGTAGTTATTTATATATCTTGGCTAAGTAAAAAGGAATTTATAAGTTATTACAAAGACTTCTTTCAGAAGCACTTAGGGCTAATTTCATATGTGCTGCTTCCACCTTAACATCCCCACGCAGTAAATTAGGTAGGTCCTCACTAATCCTACCCTCACAACACTGCATCACTCATTCATTAACAGATTCCTACTGATGTCACTTTTAGCTTCCTGTTTTTAATTTGGGGGTCGTCTACTTTCTGGCAGACTACAGTTCAAAACGTCTATCATTGATTCAGCCTGAAAGTTGATGATACCCGGTTTCCCTGACAATAAAGACCTAGCCGGACGATCAGCTCTAATGCATCTTTTGGAGCAAAGATTAATATAAGACCCAGTATTATATTATATTATATTATATTATATTATATTATATTATACCCGGTCTTATAGTAAAATAAGACAGGGTCTTATATTAATTTTTGCTCCCAAAGACGCATTAGAGCTCATTGTCCGGCTAGGTCTTATTTTTCAGGAAACACCATATTTGAGACAAAGAGTTATTTGAATTATTTTAAAAAGCTTTTTATGAAGTGAAAAAGTTGTTCTTTCTTAGCCTCAGTTGATTCATGTTGCTATGTTATGTGATCCTTCTCAATTTAATATTGTTCTGAAAATACTTTGTGTCAGCATGGAGATCTGTGGGATATAGTTATATTTTCCTCCCCAATTGAAAACGCTCATTTCTTTACTACTTAGTATGAACAAAACAATCTCATTAAATTAACGTATTTGGAGAAAATCCTATTAAAGGATTTTGTACCAGAATTCCTCTCCTAACACCTCTTTTGACCATTACCAGCTCAATTTTCTATGTGGCCTAAGTGGTATTTTCAGGTGATATTTTAACAAGAGGATTTTGCTCTTAATCTTCCCCACTCAGCATACACTACCAACCTGGGAGTTCAACACAGAGAGGAATGTGAATGATGCCCTCAGAGGGAATAATTGGCTACCAGACAATAGTAGCTAAACATTTTCCCCTTGGGAATTGGAATAAAATCAAACTAGCTGGGCTATTCAAGAGCAAAATTGAGAAGTGGGTGAAATGCGACTTTAGGCTTTTTTATTACCTGATTTTAGTTTTGACTACAATTGTAATGGAGTCAGATTGATTACTAAGGCTCCTATCATTACCAAAACTTTGCGACTAGCACCCAATTTGCCATTTACACATTATGATTATATATGTTACTAAATATTTGAGAGTCCCTTTCATGCATTGTGTTTGATGTGATACCTAGTGTTGTATGTGAATGTATCCAGAGTCTTCCTGGTTTATTTCTCATGTAGCAAAACCTGCTATTTACAATTGTCAGGATATGGAGGAATGTTGCTCATTCTCTCCTGAAAGTATTTTGGTCTTTCACTTTGAGTATGTTTTGTAACACTGCTGTGTACCTTGTGAGGCCAATCATTTCAAGGTCAGGGTACATTAGCATTATTTACATTTGTCTACAGAAGCTGAGCTTTCAGGAAATTTGATGATTATCTAGAATTCTTCATAAAAACAATGAGAAAACTTGTAGACCTTTTGGCAGCATATATAATTTTAAAGGGAAAGAAGTAGCCCTTCTTCTGTAAAATGTTACAGTGCTAAAAAGCAAGTTATTAGGAAATACCATTTACTGGGCATCTATTCTGTTCTAAATGTTTTCCTTCCCTTCCTTTCCCTTCCCTTCGCCCATCTTCTCCCCTCTTGTCCCCCCTCGGCCCCCCCTTCCCCTCCTCTCCTCTCCTCTCCTCTTCCCTTCCCTTCCCTCCCCTCCGCTCCCTCCCCTCCCCTCCATGCCTCTCTCACTCCCTCCCTCTCTCTCTCTCTCTATCTCTCTCTCTGCTTCTTCCTCCTTCTTTCCCCCCTTTCTCTCTCCGTCCTTTCTTTCTTTTCTGGATCTAAATGGTGATTGAGTGAAGATGGCAAAACAACTCTTTCTCCTCCTTACACTCCTTGGGGGAAAGTTCTGTCTTGGAGGGGGTTACGACTCCTATCCTGGCCTGGTCTCCCTTCAGAGCCATCAGTTAGCACTTCTACTCCAGTTGTGGGAGAAGGCATTGCTGCCATGACCATAGACAACTGGTACAACGGAGCCCTTGAAGGCAGGAAGATACTTCTAACACTCATCGCTACGATTGTCTAATTTGTGGCATTGATAATCAGTACCTTTTAGATTTACATAACATCTTTTTGCCTTAATGATCTTGGCATTCTCTCCGGATAAATTTTCATGGGACTCCATTCTGAGTCCTGATTTTCAAATAAATTATTCATGTGGTTGGAGAATATTTTAATTGGTATCTTATGACTCTCCTTTATTTACCCTTTTTGCCTCTTTGGAGATGGGACATGTGAAAAAGTTGATTTGTCTCCCTTGTGGGCAAAGAAAACATTATCTAACTTGTTAAAAATGAAAGATATTTGCTCTGTGTTCTTCTCATGTTGGACTTTTCCTTTAGCCACTTTACAAAAGAAAGTCACTGACACCATATTTTTTTGTCTTTCTTTCTTTAAAATCCTTTTTTTAGGAACATCAGAAAATGTTTTTTTCAGAAGATTATTAACTCATTTTTGCATAATCTCTTTCCTTAGTCATCCAGAAACTATGGCTACGTAATTTAAAATTGTTGTTTAATTTATAGGTAAGGATAGCATTTTCACAACTTGAAGCCTCGGCTCAGATAACATCTCCTCCAGGACGGTGTTTCTATGCTAAGAGACCCTCCTCTGTATCTCATAGCATGAGAGCAGACTCTAATATTTCTTCAGTTTATTCAATTTATCACTTTATAGGTCTGTTTCCTATTAGACTGCAAACTACTTTTTCTGTTGCCAGCAGGCACCACCACACTGGACATACGTAACACTAGTGGGACTTCAAAATAGTGCTAGATCTTTCTATTTCATGTATTAACTAAGAAGCACACATATTTTTACATTATAAATTTGCTTTTAAAAATGTATTACTATATTGCAGTGTAATTGGTTTCCTTTGTGATTCTCTTTATTTTATTTTATGCACTAAAAACATTCTTAGATGGATTCCATAAGCTTCAGCAGACTTTCAAAGGGGCTCCTGGCATGAAAAGGGTTAAGAGCCTCTGCCAGAATAACATGTGCCACAATTTAGAGACCTTCCAAGAGGATTGAGAGGATGCTTTCACACCCCCTTGCCCTCTTTGTCATTGACCGAGTCCCTTATCATCAGCATGGAGACAGCTTGTGGACTTCTGGCTGGTGCAGGGAAGAGCAGAGATTGGGTGACTGTAGGCTATTCCCGGGCCAGCTGATGACTCATGGATTCGAGCATCCATCAGTGTTTCTATTTGTAAACAGTATTTGTTTCTGTGTGACAGGTTGAGATATGCAGAGAAGAACACTGCTGTTGAACCAAACATAATCACTTTACTCTCCTGCTGCATCCTATGATAATCCCATTATTGCTAGTCTACAAGTAGTTGAAAATGGCCACCCTGTCTTTGAATTTTCTCTAGAAAGGCCAACGATGTTACATTTCTTTTGTTGTTCCTTCTAGAATCTTTTGGCATGGATTTCAGTTTCCCAGAAGGCCTCACAATTTCTCTAACACCACAGATTCCTTTCTTGATAGTCCATGTATATTTTTCAGAGGAGACTCATTCCTTGGATGTAATAGAAAGGATTATTTCTGCTCAAATATTCCCTATGCTTTTCAAATTTCTGACCCCTCCATCCTCCTTTCCCTGATCCAGGAAAAGTAGATCCTACTAGATGAAAAGTACCTTATCCTCCTGCCTCCCAATGGCTTAATTTCCTCATGTCCACACCCAGTATTGCCTATTTGCATGGTTACAATGGGAGCGAAGTTCCTTTCCCTGTCTCAGGTGAAGGCAAACTATCTGTATTGCCAGAGGCATCCTTCCAAGGTACAAATCTTATTATTTCTTCAAGGCCCTTGATCACCTGGCCCCCACTCACCTCACCTGCCTCACTTATCATTACCCTCTGTCACTCATGTGCCAGCCACAAGAGCTTCTGTGTGGTCAGCATTCCCGCCCCCTTCCCATGTACAGACACATGCTGTGCTGGCTGCTTCCCACTAGGTGTTTATATTCCAGATCAGATTTCTCTTCCCCAGAGGAGTCTTTCCAAAGTACCTCCTCCCCCCTCGTGCCCCATCTCTGTTTCTGTAGCACCCCACGTGTGCTCTGTGATGGCATTTGTCAATCCACACATGTAACTGAGTGTTTGACGTGACCTCTAAGCAGGCAGCAGCCTCGTCTCTCTTATTTGGCAGGGGCTCCCCACAGCATCTGCTAGCTCCATCATTCACCAGAATCTTTCGGTACTTAGTTATTGAATGAGGAAGTTCATATTTTTACATTTATTTTTTTCTTTTAAATGTGAAGAGATTTTAGTGATTTTTCCTTTGTTACACAGAGAGAGGTTAAGTACAGAAGAGCAGTGATTTCAGTATTTACAAAATATAGCATTTGTAGTTGTCCTAAAACCTGGTTATAATTTCATCTACTACGCACAAGAAAGAGAATCTCAATATAGGGAGGGTGCAGTGCGAGGAATAGAGATCTGATAAAAACATTATCCTAAGATGAGTGTGTCACGAAAGAAAATGCCAGTGTTCCTTTTCTTTCTAGAAGTGGCCTTTAATTTTTAAAACCCTAAGTGTAAAAATGGTCCTTTGATTTAACTGTTTTGTTAAAATAAATAAATAAAAATAAAACTATAGAATTTATCATAGGACATGACTTCTAATCAAGTATTATCTCATAGTTTAGGAGTATGAGGGGAAAAGGCTTCCATGCTAACTTTGGCTTTCTCAGACAGTGAAATATTTGCCATGGAGGTAAAAGGTTTTTATTTTTTCCTATCTTTTTCATACGAGGGTGTAATATCTAGTCTGTCACATAAAGAGACCAATGGACGTAAACACAGGCCAGGAAACAAGGGTCTCCAGCTTCCTGCATTGCACATCTTCGTGTTCTCTTTTCTTACCCAGTTTGCATTCTTGTCTGTTTCCTTTCTGCTTCCCACTGTTGTGGGTAACTCACTGGATCTTCATTTCCTTAAAATCATGACCACTTATGAAGTTATCAGCATGATTGAATCCTTGAAATCAGGGTGTGTATGTAAGGCATTCCCTTCCCTGTATTATAACGTAGGTGTTTAATTAAGGGATTTCTAAAGAATTAGGGCTTTAGGGGTGGCTTCTTTTGAAAAGAAAGGGGCTGGTGACTACCAGCTCCCGTATCTCTTGTGGGTGATTTCCTGTGAGGACACAGCTCACTGTCTGGCCAAAGAAGACCCTGGTCTATAACTCAGTTCAGTCTCACAAATATTTATCGGTCATCTTCCAGAAGGACATTGGGTAGGATGCTAGGGGTAGACTACAGTCTTTGACATTTGGGGTTTGGGGCATCAGCTTGGATTGGGGAGCCTTTTCTTCTAATTACCTTTACTTCCTTCAATCCCAGTCTCTTCATCTAAAATATGGCACAAAGAATACCTAGTTTTCAGAGCTGTTTTAAGAATTAAATGAGATAATGCAAATAAAGTGCCTAGTTCAGTGCCTGACACACAAGAGAAAGTCGGGACATAATGGTTTTAAGAACTATATGAGCAAGATTAGAGAAGATTGGGAAAGGTTCCCCAGGGTTCCAGAGTGAGCTAGAAAGAGATCTTGGCATTTTTGGAAGAAGTGATATACGTAGAATACTGAGACACAAATGAGGAAATACATTGTTATAAAAGTGGGAAATAGCTACACCAGTTTTGGTCTAAAAGCAGCACTCTTGCTATTTGATTCGATTTATTATTCATGAAAGTGACTAGCCTCCCAGAGACTTAAACAACAATTTTGACAGGCTTTTTGGGGGTAGGGAATCTTAATGTTTGCACCTTTTAAAAGGCAGAATAGATCCTGAAGTGGGAAAGATGGGACTTGGTTGGAGCTGATATTTACTGGAGGGAAGAATAGGCAGTAAGCCTACGTATATTGTGTTTGTTCAAACTGAGCTGGTCTTTTGAGGTAAAAGGGTTTTCTTGACAGCTGGGTGTTTCATATCCTGCCTGTGGAAACTCAGTAGGTTTCCAAAAGCCAAGTCTAAAGGCAATAACCTCGAGTTCCTGGGGTTCTTGTTTGAAAGGATTATTTTTCTGGCTTTGGGAGAACAAAACACCTTTTTAAAAATTCCTACTCCTGAAATCTGTTGGTACATGATTTCATTTTGAATAAGGTCATGGGGTCCAGTTAGCAGTAATCGAGCATTTTTCAAAAGTTGACCCCAAATTGTTGTTCCTCCCCAAGGTCTTGAGAAAAAAAAAAAAGGAGATTAGGTTTGAAGAGAACGGAAACTTAAATGAGTGTTTTTCCTTAATTATGTTTTTGGCCACCATCACGAAGATTATGGGCTTTCAGCTTCTAATCTTCCACCTTTTTGATATATTTCCTGTTACTGTATTATTGTTGCCTGAGTGGGGGGGGATGCTGCAGAGGAAAAATAATCCCATTGATGTAATGGAAATGTCTTTGTGTGCAATTCAGTATCTGGCTTTATTATTATATTTTTAATAAGGTTTTTGCAGTTTCCTTTCACATGACATTGTTTTTTATTTATTTATAGAGCTAATTGCCTGCTAATTATTGATGCCATTTAACCTTGTGTATTGGACTTTGACTCATCATTTTAAAACAAGAGAGACCTCAAACAATGGAGTTGGTGTCTGGGGACTCCAAGGCTTCATGTCCCAATCGTTTATTCACAAAATCCCCGTCCACATAGACTTGTCAGCAGATGCTAACAAATACCACCAATCTTCAACTCTTCTTCAAAAAAGAATGATAGAAGGAAAGAAGGAAAGGGAAGGAAGAAAAAGAAAGAAGGAAGGAAGAAAGGGAAGGAGGGAGGGAAGAAGGGAGGAAATAAGGAAGGAGAAAGAAAGAGGAGCTTTCAAAATAAAATGCGTCATGCCCTTTTGGTTGCAGGGACCATCTGAGGGTTTTATTACTTGTTAATTACTTGTTAATGCTAACATAGCATTTTGTGTGTTTGGGAAAGAACTGAAACATGCCATCATAAAGAAATTATGGGTGGTATCCACCTTGAATCAGTAATGGTCAGGGAGCAGTTGCAATTTGAGCTTGCAGTATGGCCCTTGTCATTTCTTTTCAGGTAGATTTCTCCACCCCCATGTTAAATATCCAACCAGAGGAAATACCTTTCCTTTGAAGAACATATACTATAAAGGCTTAACTTGACCGTTGTTGTACTAGTTCTATTTATCTTGTTTTCTATCGTCACTTTTTGTATATAATATGCTATTGTTTGAATAACAGAGGTTCATTTTTTAAGATGTTTTTATATTTTCCATGAAGTCCTAAAAAGAATATTTTCAAAACATATTTGTCTTGGGTTAGCACAAAAGATTCTATACAATATAGTCTTAAATGATTAAAATTGGACTCTCCAGAACAGTGTTTCTCAAACTTTAATGAGTGTAATTATTACCTGGGGATCTAATTAAGATGCAGATTCTCATTAAATAGGTTTGGGGTGGGGCCTGAGGACAATAAAATGTCCTCAATCCGATCTCTGTTCCTTGGGGTTCTTACCATGTTTCCCCGAAAGTAAGACCTAGCCACACAATCAGCTCTAATGACTCCTTTGGAGCAAAAATTAATATAAGACCCGGTATTATACTATACTATACTATAGTATACTATGCTATGCTATGCTATGCTATGCTATGCTATGCTATGCTATGCTATGCTATGCTATGCTATACCTGGTCTTATATTATATAAGACCCGGTCTTATAGTAAAATAAGACCGGGTCTTATATTAATTTTTGTGCCAAAAGACGCATTAGAGCTGATTGTCAGGCTAGGTCTTACTTTTGGGGAAATACAGTAGTTATAGTTTAGTGTTTTTTTAACCCTTTAGAACCTTGGCTTTCACTAGCTGTGTGACCTCAGACAAGTTACACAACTTCTCGGTGTTTAATCTCTCTGAAAATGAGTACAGTAACAGTCCTTATGTTTCAGATTGCATAGTGGGGATTAGCTAATGGTGTAAAGTGTTTAAGACAATGGCACATTATAAGCACAATATAAGCCTTAGCTATCATTGTGATGCGTATACATATAAACTCACTTATATTTAAACACTTTAGAAATTCATTTTGTTTTGATGCAAGGGATAATTAGTTGGTTGCTGAAATTCCTCTTCCAGTATTTTATCATTATATAAGAATTTTCTTATCTCCTTAATTCAAAATTGCATATTCATAATGAGCCCTTTTTATCTCCCAGTTTTATTCTTATCTTCCTATCTCTGGTAAAAAATAAGCAATCAAGTAATCATAATTTTACTGGCTGAAATCAAGATGCAGGCCAGTGCATACATATTTCTCCTTGGGTAGACCAGTAGTGTGCAATCAACTCAAGCTAAAGGTTACAGGATGTTTAGATGGGTGAGTGATGATGAAAATATAAGGATGGAGAAAAGCTAAGAGAACTAAACAGTGTAAAAGTAAAAGGAATCAAGATGTGGTTTGGTCTCTTTGGTGCTTTGAGGGGGAAGATATAAAGGACAAGACAGACAGTGATGACACTAGTGTCCTGGGACATTGCCAAGTGCTTTCCAACCTCACATGGTGAAGCCACCATATTTCCAGATGTCTAATCACCAATGGAGGTTGTTCATGCCGAAAAGAGTACTTTATGTGAGTCTCTGTTTGAAAAAGAGACGCTACTTAATTTAATTTTACCAAAATTTTACTTACAAATAATTTGAAGTCTGATATGAAGGGCTTGCAACATAAAACCAAAGTCTGTTGGGTGGTCAGATGGCTCAGTTGTTGAAGCGCGAGCTCTGAACAACAGGGTCGCCAGTTCGATTCCCACATGGGCCAGTGAGCTGCGCCCTCCACAATTAGATTGAAGACAAGGAGCCACTGCTGAGCTTCTGGAGGGGAGGCCAGATGATTCAGTTGGTTAGAGCGTGAGCTCTCAACAACAAGGTTGCCGGTTCAATTCCTGCGTGGGATGTTGGGCTGTGCCCTCTGCAACTAAAAATTGAAAATAGCAACTGGACTTAGAGCTGAGCTGCGCCCTCCCCAACTAGATTGAAGGACAGCGACTTGGAGCTGATGGGCCCTGGAGAAACACACTGCTCCCCAATATTCCCCAATAAAATAAACCAAACAAACAAACAAAAAACAACAACAACAAAAAAACAAAGTCTGTTACCTCCTTTCTTGTACCTTGCCTGCTCTGAGAAGGCAAATACATTTAACTCTGCTTATTTCTTCTGTTATTTAGAAGCATATTGTTTAAAAATAATGAATAAATTGCTATCTTGTGTATTTATCCAATTTTAGACATTATCTACAAACTTTTTTATTATGACAGATTTTAATTTCATTTCAAGTTTTTGTTAAATCCATATAGGGTGTTTTTATGATGATGACGATGTGAATCTTGTTTTCTGCTAAGCTAGGTATCATACTATGATTACATTTCCTTTCTTGAACAATTATTTTTTTTTAATAATTGCTTTGTTTTGTTTTGTCTGTTTGTATTTTGACCATCTGGAAAAGCCTTCAATCAACCCCGTAATTGCTTGCAATACCTCTCAACACAATTTTGCCCAGGATTCAACATGTCTGAGAATTGATCAGTTTCTATGTTTTTCCTGAATTTATCCAACCTCCACCAATCCTGGGCAGCTTATCTTTAGGCCTACTCTGAAACTCACATTTTAAGACAGCTGTCATTTTGCCATCATCCTGTACATTTCCTCACTGGTGACGGAACCTCTGTTTCTCCTGAGTCCCATGTCATTTCTGCCTAGGTTTACTCCCTCTTTTTGTTGGAGCACATCCTCCAGTACTTTTCTAAGAAATACTGCATGGCTGTAATATCTTATATCTCTGAGGATTTGATTATAAATTAAATCCTGCTTCAGTTTCCTTCTCTTTTATGGCAGCAGCTCCTGGCTTCCCCATTGGTTGAGGAAGGATGGCTGGTTGACTATACTTTGTGTGGATGCAGGCCCAGCTCAATAAAGCTCTTGCTACTGATAGTCTTTCTAGCCTTCTGCCTCAGCCCTCCTTCCATTGTAACTGGTATCCCAAATTCCTAACTTTTGGGGGTTCTGAAGAGGTAAAATGCTTGCTTCTACCATTAGCACCCTACCTCCTCAACCAAAGCACCTAGCTATGACCTTTATCCTGTCTGCTAAGTTCATTTGGCTTTCCTCCAATTGATTTTTGTAGTTTGGAGTGTAGTTTCTCCAAAGTTGATGGAGATTGTCCTCTATTTCTTCTGATTGTTTGTACATAAATTTTAAAAGTATAGAGTGTAATGTCTTTCCTCTGCCATCTTGAAAGTATATATGACTCTGATGCCCTTTTGTGTACTATAACTCTAAGTTGATCATAGTTGTCTTGTACCTGCCTCATCGGGTAAATTACTGGAGTAGGGTAAAATGCAACAAAACTCAGGGTTGTTCTTCTTACAATCTCATTTTCCATAATTCCGTCATAACGGATTCTGTATTCTTTCCATATGAAATTATTTGCAATTCCCCAAACTTGCCATGCACTCTCACTACTTGACAAAACCCATACTGAATATGCCTTTTAGGAAAAGATATACATCTTCTAAGTTTCATGTCTTGAGTGGCCTTAACTCTTGGCAGTTAGCCCTGTCTTCCCTTTAATACCATTGTTTATTTCCTTACACATCAGTTTCCCAAGCCAAATGGGAAAGCCTTGAGGGAAAGACATCGTTTTATTTATTTATCTGTGAATCCTCGAAGATAGGAGAATTCCTTCCTTATTATACGTGCTCAATTCATACATGTTCAAAGAATGGATGAATGGTGTTTCTCTTGGACGATAGCCAAAGACAATCTTTAATACCTAGTTTTGCCTCTTCTTCTGGTGTCAAGGCCAGCTTCACCACCAGCTGGAAATTGGTGCTCTAAACAACAAGATGGAGAATAAGTTGTTGTTGAACCCTCTTTCTGATTAATAAATTAGCCTTTTGAATTTCACATTTTTAGTATATGGCCAATCCTTTTACACTCATCCTTTCTTTTTCATCTTTAAATTTGTCAAGCATTATTTTCTACCATCTCTCAGACCTATGTAACTTTATCTTTCGGGGGTAAATTACATTACTACAGTCTTTTTTAAATGAAAAACTTTCTCTGAAGCTTTTGACTGCTGCTATGAGTTTTTCCGAAATATATTTACATAGCACTCAGGGTTCAGAGGAGTATTTATATTCAAATTGCATAAAGAAATTTAGTCATCCTCGAGTTACAAATCAAATTGCATCTTAAACGTTGTATTTAAGAGAGACATAGCTTTCAATTTTGGCTTCTAGGAACACATCTTCATGCTCTTCATTGATTCATGCAAATATTTAATGAAACCCTACTGTGTGCCTAGCAATTTGGGGGGCTTTAGTAGTGCATATATAAATATATTCTCCTCTTAAAGGCGTCTAGGAGGGAAAGAACTATAGATTATAAGCAAAACAATATGCATCCTGTATGCATATGTAATGAATGGTTCATGAGACCAGTGTGAAAGGACATGAGCATGACAGCACATGACATGAAAGGAAATAGATGGGCTTGTTCTTGTCAACATCTTTTTGAACAGCAATATGAATGTGAATCTCTGTTCAAGCGAGATTTAGATTTCAACCCATCAAACATTTACTGACTACCTACTATATGCTAGGTGAGGTGCCCAATGTTTAATACATATCTGATAAAACTTAGTAACATGCATTAAGTTTGCATTGACATTTAACTAAAACAGAACAGAGTAAACTGAATAGGAAAATAGAAACAGTTGAGAATTTTCCATCCATTTCCTTTCCCCATGAGATTTGGTGGTTATCTCAAAGGCCTGCCCAGACATTGGAGTGTAGACGCCCTGTTCTTCTTACTCAGCGGTTCTTAAATTTTAGCATATTTAAGAATTCCTATACACAGTTGTCATACCCCAAACTGTTTATAATAATCTGCATGGTTGACAATTTTGCCTATAATTAATTTTGTCTTATATGCTAAATTTGCTTCCCGGTAAGAAGCAATTTTTATTTGTTCTTGTTCTGATCAGCTCATTTTAAACATCAAAAAGCAGCACCTTTAAGAATATGTCATTTGTGCCTTATCTGGTCGATACTAAAGCGAAACTTTATTGAGAATTCAAATTCTTCCAGGGAGAGACTGTTTATCTCAAGCTCAAGAAGACAAAGCTGGCACACGGTCCACCTACAGAGAGAACCAGGCTGCCCTCCTTAACTCAAGATTCTAAATTTGTTTTAAACTAATCTTTGGCAGAATTGAACACTTCAAGTCCACGTCTGGCTCAGGATTTGTACTTGTTGTTCCCTCTTCTTGGAAAGCGTTTCCTACAGATACTCGCACGGCTTATATCCAAACTCTCTTTATCTCCTCCCTCAAGTGTCTCCTCTGAGAGGCCTTCACTGACCACTCTTCTAGCACCTGCTAAACTCTTTCTCCTTATCCACATACTTAACATCCAAAATATCATGTCTCAGTTATCCATTGTTGTGTGACAAGTTACCCTAAAGTTTACTAACTTTAAACAAAAAACGTTTATAATTCTAGGAGTCCTGTGGGTCAGGAATCTGGGCACAACTTAGCTTGGCCCTGTGGCTCAGGGTCTCTCACAAGGCTGCCATCAAGTTGTGGACCAGGGCCACAGACATCTCAAGGTTAAATCCTGCTTCCACGATCATTCGCATGGCTGTTGGCAGAATTCAATTCCTTGCGGATAGTTGGACTGATGGCCTCAGTTCCTCTCTGGCTGTGGGCCAGAGGCTGCCTTCAGTTCCTTGCTACATCAACCTCTCTGTAGTGCAGCCTAAAACATGGCAGCTGGTTCTATCAAAGTGAGCAAGCAAGATAACATGAGAGAGTGCCGCCAAGATGGAAGCCACAGTCATTTAAAACCTAACGTCAGAAGTGAAATCCCATCAGTTTTGTTGAATTCTATCATTAGAAGCAAGTGACAGTTCAGTCCACTCTGAGGTTGGGGATTACACAAGGACATGAGTCTGTCCTGTTGGAGATGCAGATCCTGGGGAGCCATCTTAGAAGGCTGCCTAGTAAGTACCATATGTTTATTAGTTTGTTTCCCATCTTCTGCGCCACAAACCGAAATACAAACTCAGGGAGAGCTGGGGTTTCGCCTGTGTTCACTACTGAATGTTCATGGTGTCTAAAACGTAGTAGACATCCAGTAAATATCTATTGAATGTTTGCGTTTCATAAAACCAAGGAGCTTTTCAAATAAATGTTAACATAAATTGCTTGACATCCACATTAGAAAATCACATCCCTCCTTGTCAAATGGATGCTCAGTAGTAACCTCTTGGAGCTCTTTTTTTTCCTCATGATACCTCCTTTGCATTTCAATCTTTGGTCTCGTGGAACTTAATTCACTTCCCCATCATGCCCCATTTCATTCCTGAGATGTCACACATGCAATTCCCTCTTCCAAAATTCTTTTCTTCCCAATATAGTTAGATGCCCAATCTTATTTCTTTATTACCGTGTTTCCCTGAAAATAAGACCTAGCCTGACCATCAGCTCTAATGCGTCTTTTGGAGCAAAAATTAATATAAGACCTGGTCTTATTTTAATATACTATAAGACTGGGTCTTTATAATATAATATGATGTGACGTGATGTGATGTGATGTGATGTGATGTGATGTGATGTGATGTGATGTGATGTGATGTGATGTGATTGTGATGTAATATAATATAATACTGGGTCTTATATTAATTTTTGCTCCAAAAGACTTATTAGAGCTGAAGGTCCAGCTAGGTCTTATTTTCAGGGAAACATGAAAGTTATCTTTGAAATTTTAAATAATATGCTTAATCCTTTGCTTCTTGCTTCATAAACTTGCTATCTCTTGATTTTTGACTTGATAATGTAAGGATATTAATTTCCTTTCTCTTGTTAACATCTGCCATCTCTTATTTCCTTATATTATTATAAGTTGTGGCATAATTTCTTTAGCTGACTTTTTTGGACATATTGTTTTCAGTTTATTATAAATGTCAATTATTAGACATCTTTACCATATCTTTGTTTATTGTTTCATAATCGGTTCCTTGAAATGATACTTCATAGTGAAAGGCTTTGCACATTTAAAAATTTTTTGAGACCTATTGCCAAACTGCTATGCAGAAAAATTATATCTACTTGATCTCCTACCATTTTTGTCATTTATGATTTCTTAGCCATCATTAAGTAATATCATCTTTATACGGTTTTCCAGCTTGATAAATGAAAAACAATATCACACTTACAGCTATTTGTTTCTTAGTGAGGTTGACTTGTTTTAATATGTTTATCAGCTATTTGTATTTCTTTCTTTTTCAAATCAACTGTTCATTCCATTATCATTCTTTTCAGTTGGGAGTGTTAGTCTTTTTAGTATTGATTTGTAATCACTGTTTGAGTTAGGAATATACTTTGGTTTCCTACATAGTTCTTTAAAGTTTTATGGGTTAACTTTTGAGCTATGACAGTTGTCAATATTGAAACCAGTGTTGAGCAGCCAGCTAAGCTTACAAAAGCAAGGAAGGCGTTTATTATCTTGGATCTTGTTTCTGTAAACGAAATCATGGGCAGAACAGAATAGTGTAGAGCAAAAGCAATCTGTTTCTGCCGGCATGGAAAGGAGATGAATAGGATTAAGCTAGAAAGACAGCCTGGGGATTGTCATCTCTTCTGCTCCATGGACAAAACACTGCCCCAGGGTACAGATGACTTCCTAGGCTCTGGAAATGTGGAGGTTGAATTGGCCTCTTGCTACTGGGGAGATACTACTCTTCAGAAATTGGCCAAAATTTATAACTGCATCTTCTCAGTTAACTGATCAGAGGGAAGTGAGCAGGTTGTACAATTTAGAGACAAGTTAGATGCAGCTAGGAGTGGATTCAGGGCTGAAGATATTAAATACCAAGAAAATTTTGGTCAGAATGCAGATGGTTCAAAAAGCATGATCCCAGAAATCCAATTCAATCAACAATATTTTCTGAGAACTTACTATGGTCAGTGTATGAAAGACCATAAAGGTACGACTTGCCTCCTGTACTCAGACAGCTTACAGTCTATTTAGGAATAAGACAGATAATTTTAAAGTTAAACAGCAATGAAAGAAAGGTCTCAGCAATAGCAGAAGAGCCCTCCTGGCAGTACGTCTTCAGTTGTCAACTTTGTGACATCAGCCTACAGAGGAGCTCAGAGAAAGGAAGAAATGGTCAGCCTGGGGAAGCAGCAAAGTATTTGTGAACAAGGCAAAATGTCAGCCGTGTTTTTAGTATGAAAATGACTATAGGTGGAGAGGAGAAGGGGTGAGGGCCTTCCCAGTCAGTGGCGTAGTATGAATTAATTAAACAGCTTGGCGGTGAGAAAGTGCACAGTATGTTCAGGAACAGAGAAACTTCAGATGTGGAGGAGAGAAATAATGTAGGAGAGTGGGTGAAGGGCATGACTTGCAGCGAAGCTCTGAAGTTCATGGTAGAGCTCTGCCCGCCAGGCCCTTCTCTACACCAGTATCACTTCTACAGAGGTGTGGTCCTTCATCGCAGGTACTTTAATTTATACAAACTGAATTGTGGAGTTTTTTAAATTAAATTTATTGGGGTGACAATGGTTAGTAAAGTTACATAGATTTCAGGTGTACAATTCTGTATTACATCATCTATAAATCCCATTGTGTGTTCACCACCCAGAGTCAGTTCTCCTTCCATCACTGTAATTTGACTCCTTTTAGCAGCTTCTACCATCCCCACCCCCCTTACCCTCTGCTAACCACTAAACTATTGTCTTTGTCTATGAGTTTTAGTTTCTTTGTTTGCCTTGTTCCTTTGTTGTTTTCAGTTTTATATCCCACATGTCAGTGAAGTCATATGGTTCTCGACTTTTTCTGTCTGACTTATTTTGCTTAGCATAATAATCTCAAGGTGCATCCATGTTGTTGCAAATGGTATCATTTCATCTTTTCTTACCGCCGAATAGTATTCCACTGTATACATATACTATATGTTCTTTATCCATTCATCTATTGAAGGACATTTTGGTTGTTTCCATGTCTTGGCCACCGTAAATAAAACTGCAGTGAACAATGGAACACACGTGTCTTTATGTATAAATGTTTTCAGATTTTTTGGGTATATACCCAGGAGAGGGATTGCTGGGTCATAGGGTAATTCTATTCGTAATTTTTTGAGGAACCTCCACACTGAATTGTGTTTTAAAGGTCCCATGAGAAATTGCTGTTTTGGGACATCCTGTGATGAATACTTAACTCCCATTGTATCCGAGAGAATAATTTTATCAAATTACAGATTTCAGAAATTGTTATAATGGGTTGTAGTATTGGCTCAGTCCAGTGGTTGGGACTCTGTTTCCCCGTGATGGTCTTGGCTCTGCTCTCTTCTGAGTGTAGGCTTCAGCTTCTGTCTGACGTCAAGATGGCGTCCCAGTTATGTTCAAAACTCTGTGGTAGAAAATATTAAAGGAAGATAATGCATTGCTTCCTGTAACTCTTCAGGTAGTGAGATTCTTCTAGAAGCACCCAGGAAACTTCTCCTCCAGTCTCTTTGGCCTGAATTACATCATATACCCTTTCCTGAACCAGCCTGTATTGGGTTGGGAATGCCATACCCAGATTGACTGAGACCTGGCTTCTGAAACATGTGCCCACAGGAGTAATGAGGTGGACTTGAATAATCTAGACCAATCAGGGCTGTTCATGGTGCTGGGATGAATTCCCAAAGCACAAAGCAGCCTCCCAATGCAGCAGGGGTGGAATGTAAGTTGGGGAAGATCACAAGGTCCAGGTTTCATGCCCTTAATTGCGGTACAGGTATGGAATTCTATATACAAAGTTTGCTTTTTAGAAACTGTCATTGCTATTCTTGCACATTTACTCACCCTCATTAATTTTAAAATCTCTTAGCCAAGTGCCAGCAAGTCTTTTTCAGATTTTTTAAAAATTTATTGGGGTGACAATTGTTAGTAAAATTACATAGACTTCAGGTGTGCAATTCTGTATTACATCATCTATATATCACACTGTGTGTTCACCACCCAGAGTCAGTTCTCCTTCCATCACCATATATTTGATCCCCCTTACCCTCATCTCCCACCCCCGACCCCCCCTTAGGGTTTTAGTAAAAATAACTGAGAGGAATTGACCCCTTTACAGAATTCATCCTTCTCACCCGTGACCATAGTGTGCTGTGATAGTCCTTTTATTTCTGTTAACATTTTACACTTTTCTTCATATTTGGTTCTCATAAGTGTTTTCTTCATAACATACATTTTTTTTATTAGATACATGCCAAGGTATTTTATAATTTTTATTACTATTGAAAATTGGATCTATTTTTCTATTACATATTCTAACTTGTTAAAATGTGGCATTTGAGATCTTATCAATTGTTATATGTTCATCTTGTCACTAGCCACATGCTGACCTCTCATATATGAGGTCTGGCAATTAAGTTCACGAACTCATCCTAGAAAAAGTGCTACATACCTCATTGCTGAATATCACTATGGTCACCTTCGAAGAACTCTCCTTGGGAAGCTATGCACCAATGCCAGTGCCTAGTCCACCCTTCAAAGCAATTTTGGAACTCTTTTTCCGGAATGGCCATCAGAGCTGTCATCATATTACCCTTTATGTCCTGAATGTCATCAAAATGTCTTCCTTTCGGTATTTCCTTTATGTTCGGGTAAAGAAAGAAGTCACTGGGGGCCAGATCAGGTGAGCAGGGTGGGTGTTCCAATACAGTTATTTGTTTCCTGGCTAAAAACTCCCTCACAGACAGTGCCGTGTGAGCTGGTGCATTGTTGTGATGCCATGAATTGTTGGCGAAAAGTTCAGGTCATTTTTGTCTAACTTTTTCATCCAGCCTTTTCAGCACTTCCAGATAGTAAATTTGGTTAACTATTTGTCCAGTTGGTACAAATTCATAATGAATAATCCCTCTGACATGAAAAAAGGTTAGCAACATCATTGCAATAAGTTTGTGAACTTAATTGTCCGACCTCATACATTCTAATTGTTCACTGATTATCTTGACTAGGACATCATCTTCAAATAATAAAAACTGCCCCTTCCTTTATGATCCTGTAAATTTTCACTAATTTTATAAATCAGTTTTTTAGCTGGAATCTCTAGTACAATGTTGCATATCTGTTGAATATAAACTGGCAACAGATATTTTTAGTTATTCCGGGTTTTCATTGGAATGCATCCTAAATTTAACTACTAAGTAGGGCATTTTCTGTACATTTTTAGTAGATATCCTTTTATTGACTTAGGAATTTTTCTTCTTTCCTAGTTTGCTATGAGTTTTTATCATGAATTGGTGTTAAATAATAGTAAAGGCTATTTCTGCCTTAATTAGGATTATTTTTACATCTGAATTCATAAATAAGTTTGGTGGTTTTTTTCTTATGTTACTTTTCTTTGGTTTTGGTTTCATAGTTACACTGGCCTCTTGAAACAAGTTGGCAGACTGACATCTTTTGACAGAAAGTAAAATAGTTAACGTAAGATAGGAATCGTTCTTGTCAAAGTTCAATTAAAGTCTTCAGTAATATCATTAGATCTACTCTGTTTCCCCGAAAATAAGACCTAGCTGGACAATCAGCTCTAATGCATCTTTTGGAGCAAAAATTAATATAAGACCCTGTGGGGACAGAGCCAGGAGTGCAGTTTCCAGGCTGTCACCCTCACATGGAAAGGTGCTCACTCGGGTAGTAAATGGCCATCAACTGTAATTGGATGGCCATCTGCTGTGGCTAGTTGGCCGTCAGCTGTAACCAGTGAGCCATTGGCCACTAATATAACTGCTGTGGCTACGCTAGCAGCAAATGGGGGCTAGCAAGGAGATGGTGGCTGAGCCTGCAAGCACGGATTGCAGAGAGGCACGGAGTATAGTGGTATGACTCGACTATCTATGGCTCCATGGGTGTTCCTTTTTGGCCTCACCATATCCTGCATTCTTATGTGGGGAGCGGGAGCTGAGACCCTGCATGACACCCCGGCATGACAGACCCGGTCTTATATTTATATTATATATTAGATCATATTATTATAAGACCCGGTCTTATATTATAGTAAAATAAGACCGGGTCTTATATTAATTTTTGCTCCAAAGGACTCATTAGAGCTGATTGTCCGGCTAAGTCTTATTTTCGGGGAAACCCAGTAGTGGGGGGATTTAGAGGAACTTGTTCTATTGGCTCAATGGCTTTTATGTTCAATCGTGTATTAAAGCTTCCAGTTATTTATTTCTTTGTAAAACTTTATTTCCTAGGTTTTACATTTATTGACTTAAAATTGTATGTGGTCTCTTATGATGTCTGAAATCACTACAACATGTATAGTATGCCTTTCAGTTTTAATATTATTATTTTTTGCCTTCTCTCTCTTTTTTTCCTTTTCCTAGAGGTTTATTTATTTCTTTAACAACAAACTCATTGAACCAACATTAGCTTTATTGAAAAACTCTGTGGAGGTTTGTTTCGTTGTTTTTTTTCCATTTGAAATTCTTTTATCTTTCTCTTTTCCCCCTCTTTGTTCATTTGACACTTTCTAGTTTTGTGAGTTGATCATTTGTTTTATTTTTAGTGTCTCTTTATTTATTTTTAACACGGATATTTAAATACTGCTTTAGTTCATCCCACTAATTTTGATATGGGCAGGCTTTCTTTACAATTCAGTTCTAAATATTGTATACTATTTATTTTTCTTCCTTAATCGTGAGTTATTTGGACACATATTTTAGTTTTTAAATATCTGGGACTTGAAGTCTTTTATTTCTCTTTATAGTGGATATGACATAAGATTTTTAAAATTAAGAAATAATTATTTAGTCAAAATACATACATGATTGATGTCTGTCTTTTAGTAGGTGAGTATAACTGATTCATATTTATTAGAGCAATCGAAACATTTGGACTTCTGTGTCTTTCTCTGTCCTTTTAGTTTTTATGCTGTTTTCTTTCCTGACTTCTGTTGGGTTGATTGAATTTTGTTTGTTCGTTTTTTACTTCTTGGAAGTTATACATTCCATTTTTATTATTTTTTTCTTATCTTTTTAATAATTAACAAGCACATACTAATATTTTTCTTGCAAAATCTGAAGTTAGGCAGGATTTGCCCTCCCAAGGAAGATACTTTACTTTTCCTACATTTTCCCAGCCTGGAATCTACCCCCAACTCCCAAGATAGTATTACTTTGACTGTAGGATTTTCATTCCAGCTTATTATTACACCCACACACACGTACATACACCCCCCCACACACACACACACACAGACACACACTCGCTCTTTTTCCAGACAATACTTACTTCGATTTAGCAACTCAGTTTCTTTTATTCTTTCTTCTACCTACACGTCTTACCCATTTCTTTGCTTCTTTAGTCACTTACGCTGGCAGCAGTCTTGACTTCTCGCCTCAGTTGTGCTCCATCAGTGGCAAACTTTCTGATTTCTAATGTGTCCAAAGTATCTTTATGTTATTCTTACTCTTGAATGATGGTTTGGGGTTCTAGGTTTTTTAGTTTTTTGTTTTTTCTTCTTAGAACTTTCTCAGTGTTCCTCATCCCTTCAAAAGTATTACCCTATTGTCTTCTGGCATTTACTAACATGATGAGAAATCTGTGAACGGTCCCTCCCCATCCATGTTTCATAGGTAATCTGCCTTTGCATCTTTCCTTTTCGTCATGCTCTCATTATACCTGGTTCTCTGAAGTTTTGCTATAAAGTACCTTAATGCAGACTCAAGTGAATCTTTCCTGCGAGTTTGTAAAGTTAAGTTTTCTCCAAGGGTTCCCTGAGAA
Organism: Rhinolophus sinicus; assembly: GCF_036562045.2. Taxonomy (NCBI): domain Eukaryota; kingdom Metazoa; phylum Chordata; class Mammalia; order Chiroptera; family Rhinolophidae; genus Rhinolophus; species Rhinolophus sinicus. Next base: position 9,370,837 of record NC_133768.1, read on the forward strand.
ACCAGTCAGATTAGGCATTCAAGGTCCCTTGGTTACTTGTACTTGTAAAAGAGAACAAAATGTTGTTTTGTTGAGTTCTGTTCAGGACCAAGGATCGAAATTTATTGGTGAAAAACAACGTGTGCATACTCCATCCATCTTTTACCTAAAACTATAAAATAAGGGAAAGAAATAGATAAATCAATTCTACCTCTGGCCTTTCAAAATGTCTTATTTTTTGATTTGCCATTCCTAAAAAGAATTTAAAAATTTGTGGATTCTATCCAACTATATTATTTGACAACTGAGTGTGTCAGCAAACCAATCCACAAAAGATTTTCAGACAACCTTCTAAGGGAAACATTCCCACTGTTTTAGTAAAGCTGTAAGTCAGTTTAAGTAGGCACAACAAGCAAAGACTTTATGAAATTAGAAATCTAAGAGCAGAATATCAATGAGGGAACCTTACTTTCTCTATCAATCCTTTATGCAGTTTGGGATTGGATATAAAATTGTTTCGCCTCCTTGGTCATAAAAGTATGCTAGTCCATTAGTACAATTTATTTCATGGGGTTATGTACTCATCATGCCTAATGACGATATGGAGAATACATAGCTTTTCTTATTTGAGAGCGAAGGAAGCCTCCGAGAAATTCAGGATTCTCTCAAGTAAGAGGAGTTAGATTAAGCCAGACAATTTGGGCTTAATCCAGCGTATCACACAGAGCCTTGTAGGTGGTAGGTGCTCAGTACGTATTTGCTTAATGAGTGGATGGCAAAACTGGGGATTCTGATTCCACACCCACGACACTTTGTGCTTCCATTGCTGTTTTTAGTAACATGGAGTTATACAGTCATTGTGGAGGAGGCAAGAAACAGAACTGGTCAGAATAAAGAACTTTTCTCAACAGAAGGTGAAGAAGAACTCTGTGAGGTAGAAACTATTTTGCCCATTTTATATATGAGGAAGCTAAGACTTGGTGTTGGGGGACAATTATCCATGGGTCTCTCACATTTCTATATGTCATATGAGCAGAGACACTGGCGGCCCTTTTTCTGCAGTATCTCTAAAGGATGTTTGTATAGTGAACAGACTTGGATGGCGGTGGTAGTGACGCCACCCAGAGCAAAGGCAGGTTCATTGTCCAGTATAATAAAGACCTCCCTCTGGGACAACAGTCATGCAGGCTTTACTCTCCATTGTGAAATATTTAGGTTCCCTAAGCTCAAGTCCCTGAGCCTTAACCTAGTGTGTCTAGGTGTCACCTGACCTTCTTTGTGTCCACCCATGGGAATTAGGGCTCTGAAACTGGTACAATTGCTGATACTCTAGCTATTGTTATTGCTATAAGTAATAAATTCTTCTTTCTCTGACCCAGGAGTCTTATGTCAGCTGTAAGCAAACATGACACTGTAGCAGACTAAGTTGTCAGCTTGCAAATAGAGTAAAATCTGAGACCTTTCCCAGTTCTTGAAACTTAGCTAGGCTTAGCACCATCTAGCCAGGGTGCTAAGGGTTTGAACCCATGTATGAAGGACCTCAGAGCCAGCATGCCCAGCCTCCAATCTATACTGTTTCCTGTGGAAATAGGCATAAATTACCTCAGCGGGAGCCCATGGTGCAACTGGAACTGTTTCATTATTACATTCTGAACTCATGAAGTCCAGAGCTCATTTCATTTTCTTCTCTATTATAACCCTTGAAATTATATCCAACCTTATTGAGAGGCAAAGGAAATGGGTCACTTGTACTGTAGGAGGGTCAGGAGAAGGTCACCTGTCAGCAGATGAGATATTTCCACTGGGAACAATTCACATTTTCCTGTAAAGGAGTTGTTTGTTAAAATGCCACATTCTGAGTTGGTTCTACTTACCAAATGGCTATTGGCCATTGAAACTAAGTTTGAATTAGTTTGATAATTTTGCTTTTCCAACAGGGAGGTTGAAAAGTACAGGGTTCTAAGAAAATGATACAAAACAAAACAGTAAAAAGGTCCACAGATGAGTCAGAAAACTGAAAACTCTTATATGACTCTTGAAAAGTCACTAGACTATACTTTAATTAAGAAGAAAGACCTTTACCTTCCAGAATGAAAATTAGAAAAGATAAAGGAAGTCACTAGACTTCTCCAAACGTTAGTTTTTCATCTATAAAATGGAAATAATTATCTCCGTGGGTTGCTGTGAGCATGGGACATACTTATACTAAATAATCTACTGTGTATCTGAAATTCAATCTGGAATTTGAGGAACACCACAGATGTGTCTCAGCCAGTGACAGGAAAACCAGGCTTTGATATTCCCTGTACCTATGTTACTGGCGAAGGGGTACTTCCGGCTCTCTGTAGTACTTGGCAAAGCAGGCCCCTAGGGCACCCCTCCAAAGATCTGTAGCTGCAGATCATTGACAAAGAAAGCACATGGTGGGGGAGGGGAGGAGGGAAGTGAACAGAATCCATAAGGAACCGATCTCCGGAAACCTCGGAGGAATGCCAACACTGTAGAGCGCTATGAGTGGTTGATTTCAACAGACTGAGGGCCACTGAGAGACACGACGCTGTTAAGAAACTGTCCTAGGCCAATCGGGCTGCTCTAACAGAGTACCATGGAGTAGGCAGCTTATAAACAGGAAAAAACATTACTGCTCACAGTTCTGGAAGCTGGAAGTCCAAGATCAAGGTGCCAGCAGATTCAGTGTCTGCTGAGAGCCCAGTTCGTGGTTCATAGATAGCCGCCTTCTCGCTGTGCCCTCACATGGTGGAAGGGGTGAGGGGCTGTCTGGGGGTTCTTCTATAAGGGCACTGATCCCATTCCTGGGGGCTTCACCCTCCAAAGGCCCCATCTCCTAATACCTTCTTTTTAGGGGATAGGACTTCTACATGTGAATTGGGGTGGGTGGCACAAGCATTCAGTTCATAACAAACAAAAGAGACAGAATACCCCTAAAAGATAAGTGTCAATTCGTACAGTTCTTTTCTAGATCCTGCTGCTCATTTGGGACACTGGGTAGTTATCTCCTCTCCATTTTATTTGCGTGTATCTGGGGTTGGGGGTGGGGGAGAGCTTTCCTTGAATCCGGAGAGAAAGCAACCCTTACAGAACAGCGTCTTCCTTACTGTGATGTTGAAAGCCCAGCTGGAGGCAACTATAAACACACAATCCTTGCAGGGCATCTCATGGGGGAACTACAGGGCATAATTTGGAAGTCCACGAAGTGCTACATGGCTTTGTCTGGAAAATCTTGGAGAGAAGTTGAATGACCTTAAACTGATGCCCAAATTGCACATTTAAAAACCCTGTAATTTAGAGGAAGTCTCCCCAGGAGGCTGTATGTTCTGCTCGGCCTATAAAATTCTTAACATTAAAATTAAAAATAGCTAAATACACAACTGGAAAAGAACACATGTATTGAAATCATCATTTATTGTGTTTGCTTTTGGCACCTTCTCTCTCCTTCAAGTAACAATTCCATGGCAAAAGGATCTTGTGGTATCACACTTGCTCCCCATCACTGGAGCGTGAGACTCCCAGGATGCAAAATGATAGGCTGACGGGGCAGGGCATTTTGCCATCACCTTGTGCATTATTTAGAGGTGAAAAGGAGCCAACTGAGAGAAGCTAGGGGAAAAGAAAAAGAGTGTTTGGCAAGGCACTTGGGAGATTTCTTTTTGAAAACTAAGCATTTATTAAAAAGAAGAAAGAGAGAAAGAAAAAAGAAAAAGAAAGAAAGAAGGAAAGAGGAAAGAAAGAAAGACAGGAAGAAAGGAAGGAAGGAAGGAAGGAAGGAAGGAAGGAAGGAAGGAAGGAAGGAAGGAAGGAAGGAAGGAAAAACTGTAGAAATAACTATCTAACATGGTCTCTTAACTCAATGGCAGACTATTATGTCAGCTACCAGGTACTAAGGCTGTCACCATGATGATGACATGCCTTTAGTTTTTGAATCCCCCCCTTCTCCAAGAAGTTCCATCTAAGAAGATGATTGTTGTAATGGAACCACAGATTTTGAGACTGACCAATAGGTAGCATTACTCATGAAGATGGTTTGGGAGTACATCAGTGCCTTTGGCCACAAGAATGTGTAATGAGTTCCTTCTAGAGGCATGGCTTCTAGAGTAAGCTTCCCAACCGGTGTGCCACAAATGGGATATAGGCTGGGTGACTGTAAGTCTCAGTTTGCTGTGACAGTCCTGATTTATACATATAATCCCAGAATAATTGGTAACATTTGTTCATTTGTCACGGACCTCTGCTCACTGAGGATAGTGTGGTTGTAAACATTGCCATGGAGACAAGTAGGTCTTTATGTGGGTGGAGAAGCCAGAAGACAGAAAGCTAACATCGAGGACTCAAGTAATGAAGCCAAAATGTCCTTGCGGATCTGAGAAACTGAAGTCCTTGTAACGCCTCTCTAAAGACTGTCTAACCCAGAATTGTGCAATAAAAATATAATTTAATCAAAACCACAATGAGATGCTGCTTCACATTCCTTAGGATTTATAACATGAAAACGTTGGATGATAACAAGTACTGGTGATGATGTGGAGAGACTGAAACCCTCACGCATTGCGGGTGGGAATGTAAAATGATGCAGGCAATTTGGAAAACTGTGTGGCAGTGTGGCAGTTCCTCAAGAAGTTAAACAGAGTTACCAAATGACCCAGTAAATCCATTCCTAGATATATACCCAAGTGAAGTGAAAACATATGCTCACAAAATAAAATTGTACTTTAATGGTCATAGCAACATTCTACATAATAGCCAAAAAGTGGAAAGAACACAGATATCCATCAACTGATGAACAGAGAAACAAAAGGTGGTCTGTCCATACAATGGAATAGTATTCAGCCATGAAAAAGAATGAAATAATGATAAATGTTGCAACATGGATGAACCTGAAAAACATAAGTAAAAGAAGCGAATTGCAAAAGACCACAAATTGAATGACTTTATTTATCAGAAATGTCCATAATAGGCAAACCCATAGAGGCGGAAAGTGGATTAGTGGTTGCCACGGGCTGCAGGGAGGGGACAATGGGGAATGACTGCTAGTAAGTATATGGCTATTTTGTTGGGTGATGATAATGTTACAAAAATAGAAAGTAGTGATAGTTGCACAACTATGTCAGTATACTAAACACCTGAGCTGTACATTCTAAAAGGGAAACTGTGTGGTATGTAATGGTATCTCAATACATCTGTAATTAAAAATATATAAATACATAATGTAAGCTGCATATATAATTATATATTTTCTAGTAGACACATTAAGAAAAGTATAAGAAACAGGTGTAAATAATTTTAATAACACATTTTATTTAACATAATATACCCAAAATATCGTCTTAACATCTATCAACATTTTTTTAATTATTGAAATATTTTACATTCTTTTCAATTGTACTAAGGTCTTCACAACCCAGTGTATTTCACCCTCACATCACATCTCAATTCAGACTGGCCACATCTCAAAGACTGTAATGCCATCTGGGGCCAGTGGCTACCACAGTGGACTGTGAATCTAGCTAATGGTCAGCAGAAGTAGAAGCAAATGAAAGCATGATTTAGTTGGGTTTTAATAATCCTTAGGGCCAGTCTGTTTGTACCTTCCAGCACTATTGTCTATGCCTCCAAAATAAGCTTGGGACTCGGATGTTTTTGATTTTCGAGGAAAAAAGCAAACCCACAGCTACTAAGTGAACCCATTCACCATTCATATTTTGGTCTCCTAGACAAGTGTGCCCCATCCATGAGTTAGCTTTCCTTGAAGAATTTCGACTTACATGTCATTTGCATCATTTCTCCATTTTCTAAAAACTGGCCTAATGCTCCTCTTGGCACTTCTAACTTAACTGGAAAACCCCTGAGTTTTCAAGTTCTAATTTCCTGTCCCCCTGGTTGTTTTGGTGCACTCATATCTTAACAGCATGTTGTAGGATACAGCCTAACTCCCTCTGTATTATTCTGCCCATCCCCTAATTTCAGAGACATGGGATTTTTATTACCCTGTGGGTGGCCTTGTGGGTTATTTGTGAAGCAGAGAAAGTGGGGGGGGGAACCCTTTGTGGAATAAGCTCATCTCTTTCCTAAAGATGAGGTGTTCTGAGGACAGGGAAAATAAGAAGTTTCTGAAAGGAAATTTCTTGCCTGACCAAAAGCAGAATTATGCCTCTCATGAATTTTGGTGCTTCTGTGTTTGTGTTGACAACTGAGAATAAAGGGGCGGTAAGCTTGGCGCAGAGAGGACCATAAACAATAGCTGTGAGGACATTTTCTTATGTGGATGAGAAGAGACCAAACTTTGCTACTTGCTGCAAAAATGGAGAAACAGTGCTTGTTTGTTTGTGTTTTCCTACTAGACTGTGAAGTTGGTGGGACTTGAGGACACGTTGCTAAGTTGGTTGCTCTCTTATTCTAGTACATGTTTCACTCATCCGAGGAGCAACTGTCCTGACCTCAGTTTGACTCGGGCAAGTATGACAACAGGGTTCCTGTTTTCTATCCCTCAGGAGGTTCTGTTCATCCATGTATGAGAACCTGGGAGGCTGATTCTAGTGCTTTCATGGTGGATGAGGTGTGGTTGGCCCGTCCCTCCAATAATGGCCGCTGCATTAGTTGTCCTAAAAGTCCATGTACAGTCATGGTTCTCTAAGAGTGATCCCTGGTTAGGCATCATCAGCATCACCTGGGACCTTGGTAGGAATGCAAACTTTGAGGCCCCTCTCCAGATCTATTGGATCAGAAAGTGTGTTTTAACAAGCCTTCCAGGTTATTGAAAAGCATGCTTGCCTTTGAGAACACCGACGTAGAGTGTTTGATACTATGGAGGTATTATTTCCTGCTCCACTTGGGGAGCTTCAAAAATAAATAGGAATGAGAATAATGGAAAGTCTCCAGTTGAAAAAAGTTCCAATAACAGACGTAGAGAAAGGATATGCAAATATGGATTTGGGAATAATAAATCATTTGTTGAAAGCCTGTGATGTGTAAGACACTGTTCCAGCACCTGTTACATACACTCTCTGTAGTCTTACCAACAAATATGAAAGGTCGGTGGTATATATCCATTTGTATCTCTATTTTATAGCTGAAGAAATTGTTATTCAAAGAGTTTAAGTAATGCACCCAGCATTAACAGGTGATATAAGAGGCAACACTGAAATTGGCATTGAGTCCAGGTCTGTTTGTTTAGAGAGCCTAGAGAGGTAAAGAGGTGTGGATGTTGACCTGTTACTGAGAGTGGGGTGATTAGTGTTGTTATCTCTTCTTCCTACTGGAAACATGTTTGATGGCTGGCATAGGATTTCCTGCTCTCTTTTCCAACAGCATACGTAGGGTTTGTCTCAAGGCATTTTAGATTGTAGTACAGAGAGCAAGCATGGACAGATCTCATATGCTCTTGTGTTTGATGGCATCTCTTGTTTGAAAACTGAAAATGAGAGATGCTTTATTACAAGTGTTCTTTACTGGAATGGGCTTTTTACTGCTAATACTGTGTTTCCCCGAAAATAAGACCTAGCCGACAATCAGTTCTAATGCATCTTTTGGAGCAAAAATTAATATAAGACCTGGTATTATATTAAATTATATTATATTATATTATATTATACCTGGTATTGCGTTATATTATACCTGGTATTATATTATATTGTGTTATGTTATGTTATGTTATGTTATGTTATGTTATGTTATGTTATGTTATGTTAAAGACCCAGTATTATATTATAGCAAAATAAGACTGGGTCTTATATTAGTTTTTGCTCCAAAAGATGCACTAGAGCTGATCGTCCTGCTAGGGCTCATTTTCAGGGAAACACGGTATGACTTGGGACGGTGAGCTCAGAGATGGGAGAGAGAGAGAGAAATCATAAGCTCTGTTACTCTCAGGAACTGGGTGGAAAACATAGATGGCTGTCTAGACCAGTGGCTTTAGTCTTTTTTAATCAAGGCCCACAGTTAGAAATACATTTTACAATACATTTCAGGACATAAATAAATGTATGTATATCTTTATAAAGCACTCAAAATTGAACAAAACAGTATTTGTAGTTGGTATGTGTGATGAACTGTAATATCTGCTATTTTATTCTTTTTTTTTTAATGCTAGCCACTACCCACTATTGTGATTCCGCCTTCCCCTAATCAGTAGCAACTGGCAGTGGTGACAATATTGAAATGTTGAAAAACAATGTCTACAGCACACATTTTGAGGGAATCTGAGGTGCTTTGAGTACCTGGAATAGGGAATGAATATTCTTCAAATGGGAAAAAGACTATCGCCAAAGGTGAAACTGTTAGGAAAGTGTAGGTTCTGGCCCCTAAATCCCTTAGATTGGGCTTCTGAACGTCACAATGGTAGGGAGTAAGGAGATGTTCAGGATGTCCAGGTGATTTCTCAGCAGGGGTGCTTCTGCCCTTTCGGGGACATTTGGAAGTGCCTGTGGGCATGATGTGGCTGCTGCCATGACAGCGAACACTACTGGTACTGGTGGTGGGAGGGCAAGAATACTGGCTGTGGTGAGGAGCAGGGAGCAGTCTTGCACTGCCAAGTTTTCCTGCCTTACATGCCCATAGCGCTCCAACAGAGAAGCACGATGGGTAGGTCTTCGCCACCAATCCATCCTGGGTCCTTGGGGCATAGAACATTTGGAGAACAGCCAAAGACTAGATCTAAGGGAGTCTCAGGGCTAGGCTCCTGTTGTTGACAATTACTAAATTAACACCCCTATCCTACATCAATGATAGCAAAAAAGCCATGAGGGGAACAGCATGGATGACCGAAATAGGATTTCTCAGCCTTGGCACTATTGACATCTGGGGGCCAGATTATTCTTTGTTCTGTGGAGCTGCCCTATGCATTGTAGGAAGTTTCGCAGAATTCCTGGCCTTGAGTCTAGATGTTGGTCGCCCTGCCCTCCACTTGCCAGTTGTGACAACCAAAAATATTTCCAGATACTGCTGATTGTCCCCTATGGGGCAAAGTCACTCTGGTTTGAGACCCACTGGTCTAAGGTAATGAAGAATGGCCATAGATAACTTTAATAATGAATTTCAAGTAAGAATAGGAAGTTCGTAAGCAGCCCGCCCAGAACAAGCTTGTCGCCTCCTGCAATTTGGCTGTCCCTCAGGGCTCCACCATGATACGGTACAAACTGTGGCAAACTTTTTTGTCTTTCCCTAGAATCACATTCCCTACACCTTCTGTAGTAAACTGCTTAAGTCAGCAAAATTTTAAAAGATGTACAAAAGGGAAAAAAAGTCGAATCCATCCCTGCTGTAAGAGGAAATCAAGTTCAGATAAAACCAATGCTTCAGTGTTTTACAGTCTTTTACAGTGTGATGGGGTAATGCTTCCTAGACTTTTCGTGCTTCTCTTGGTTTTAAGTGGTTAGCTAATTACTTCACAGCCTAACTCCATCATGGATCCAGGGCCCTATTCCGTTTACTTATGTGTGGAATAAATATGTAGATTGCAGTCTGCTCAGGGTCCTGGTAAAATCCTGATTGGTGGAACAAAGACAATTCATGACACATGGGGCTATTGCATATTTGCAGTTATTATCAAAACAATGTTCTTACAAAAATAAACATCCTCCCTCTGCTAAGTTCCCTTAATTTTTAGTTTCCTTTGTTTTATTTCTTCAAACTCAATGTTATATTGCCTTGAAATGTCTGCTTTCACAGTGTAGAGCTGTTCTCTCAACAAGAATCGCAGTTTCAACTTTTCTGGGAAACATGAATTGGATTTAGGTGTCATGGCTGGTAACTGTCCTTGTTTTGCAAAGGTGACATTTATGGCATGGCAATTAATTGCATGCAGCAAATATTGCTTAAGTCTTCTTTAGAATCCATTGACTGTGCACACCTAGGGAATGATGGAGCATTTGTATACTCAGTTAATCAAACAGGAAGTGTCTTGTTATGTCCAAATAAAACAAGCGTCTCTTAAAATTTATTAATTGAGAGTTACTGCTCCTGGCAAATGAAATGATCTATGCATTTATGAGAACTTTACCCTCTGTTTCAAGGTTAACTGCATGTTGAGCTGGGAAGAATAGAAATTTATTCTTTAGAATTCACGTTATTGCCATTAAGAAGATCACAGGACTTGAATGAATAAAAGTAGAAACTATCTCATTCTTGGCCCAGAATCACTTCAATAAATAAAATGAGCTCCTTCGCTTTAAACAAGCATTGCTAAAATGTGTAATGTAGACTAGGCAAATTTAACAAATAAATACAGTTTTGGTCGTTGTGAATTTTATTATTTCTGCCAATTGATTGAGTTAAAAAATCTTCAGCTGGAAAGAAAATAATGTTCCTGGTGAATCCCTAAGACACATTAAATTATCCAGGTAAATGCAAGAAAGGCTAATAAGAATTACTGCTGTCTTCATGGAAATACAGGGATCAGAGTTTGAAAGTATTGAAATGAAGATGCTTCTATTTTGTACGCTCAAGAGTTTTATAATATGTTTGATTTCAAGTGAAGTGATATGTTGAAGATTAAACATCTCCTGATAAAATGAGTTCAGGAAGACAGATCTGATCTTACGCCAGTCTTTTCCCATTGTGCGGTGCTACTGACCCTGTATACACCCCACCCACCTCTCCATGTTAAACAGGGTTAGCGTTAGTGTTTCCTCTGATTGGGTGCCTAAGACCTTGCTTGAACATTCCACCTCTGCTTCAAAAACTGTCTCTCTGATGGCCAGGCACCCTTACTTTAAGAACTAAGGAGATGACATCATAAAAATGGAGGCGTTTGGTGAGCCTCTTGATGTCTCCCATGGAATTTACAACAAACTGAACAACTATAACGCCACAAAGGACTCCCTGCACAGCAGACAAGCAAGAGTAAGAGGCACACTACTGAAATCACCTAAAGGTGGGCAAATTGCGTGAGCAGGGGAGGAGGAAAGGGAGAAGTGCAGAGATGGAGCCCCGCGGGCGCAGGGCGCAGGACGCAGACCTAGCTCAGTGCTCCGAGCTCGCTGCTTCCCGGAACTACTGCAGCTGCGGGAGAGGGAAGAACTTGGACTGCTAGGGCTCTGCTTATGGCCCACAGGGCTGAGGGGACAGCATATAACACGGCTGAACCCAACGCTCATGGCAGAGACCTCGGAGAAAAGACTGAGGGAAGAAGGCTGAAAATGGTGGTTTAAGCCCTCACTGCCAAGCAGAGAACGGAAGCCTTAGGCACGGAGACTAGATGCCCCTTCTCTACCCTCCCAGAGCTCGCCCTGCCTCCACCTGCCCAGTACTAGAAGCTGAATAGTAGCAGTGTCAGATCAAAAGAACAGAATATTTGCAGTTCTGAGACCTGTAATCTGCAGACATGGACTCACAGCCCAACTAGTTTGGGCAAAGGGGAGGGAGCTGTGGAAGCAGGACTGGCTGTGATGGTGATTGCCGCCATTGCTCTGGGCCACCTCTCACAACTCACCACGCCCCGTACCCACCTATCTGGGCAGATCCCTGTAGGAGTAAACAGAACTGCTGAAACATACGGGCTCTGAATCTGGTGCAGAAAGAGTTTTGGAACTTCAGAAACTCTCCACATCCCCCCACGGAGGTGGCGCCCTATGATCAAGGCAAACTGTTCACAGAGGAGAAGCCCACCTTCCAGGGAATCCTCCCGTGGTGTGAGAAGCCGGAAGAGTGCAGAGAAAATACAACACTACAGTGTGAGAAAGAATAAAAGGCTGCAGTCAGAGAGAAAATAAAACATTCTACCAACACCTACTGGAAAACAAAAGAAAGACCTCTTTCTATCAACCTGTTGCAGAACCCACTCCTGTAGATGTCTAGGAAGAGAAATAATAAATCAGTAATTGCCATGAATAACCAAGGTAACAAGACAGCTCAGGAAGAAAATGAAAAGTCTCCAGAAAATGAACTCAAAGACATGGAAATAAGTGACTTAAATGACAGAGAATTCAAGATTGCAATTCTTAAAAACTCAATGAGATGAAAGAAAACACAGACAGGCAGTTTAATGAACTCAGAAACACAATCAAAGAACAAAATGAACATTTTACCAAAGAGATTGAAATTTTAAAAAAGAACCAAATAGAATTTCTGGAGATTAAGAACTCAATAAAAGAAATGAAGAATGAAATAGCCAGCTTAGGTAGTAGAGTTGACCAGATGGAGGAAAGAATCAGTGACATCGAAGATAGAAATCTGGAAATGACACAGATGGAAGAAGAAAGAGACTTGAGACTTAAAAGAAATGAAAGAACTCTACAAGAACTTTCTGACTCCATCAGAAAGAGCAATATAAGAATAATGGGCATACCAGAAGGAGAAGAAAGAGAGAAGGGAACAGAGAGTATATTCAAACAAATAGTCGATGAGAACTTCCCAAACTTGTGGAAAGAACTGGATCCTCGAATCCAAGAAGCAAATAGAACACCTAATTACCTCAACCCCAACAGGCCTTCTCCAAGGCACATTGTATTGAAGCTGTCAAAAATTAACGACAAAGAAAGAATCCTCAAGGCAGCCAGGGAAAAGAAGACGGTAACCTACAAAGGAAAGCCCATTAGATTATCATCAGATTTTTCAGCAGAAACTCTACAAGCCAGGAGGGAGTGGAATCAAATATTCAAACTATTGAAAGAGAGAAATTATGAGCCAAGAATAATATATCCAGCAAAGATATCCTTTAGATATGAAGGAGGAATAAAGACCTTTCCAGACATACAGAAGCTGAGGGAATTTTCTAACACACGACCTGCACTACAAGAAATACTGAAGGAGGCTATTCGACCAGCATAAATAGGGATAATTTGTGACAACCAAAACATAAAAGGGGGAGAGTAAAGGCCTGAACCAGAATATGGGAATGGAGAAAGTAAGCATGCTGAAGAAAATGGAATACTCTAAATATGAAACTTTCTTTTACATAAACTTAATGGTAACCACTCAAAAAAAATCCAGAACTGAAATATATAACATAATAAAAGAAGAAACAGGGAAACATCATAGAATACCACCACACAGAAATAATAGACAACAACAAAAAGGCAAAGAAACAATGGAGACACAGTCTTACCAGAAAACCAAAGATAGAATGATAGGAAATCCTCACATATCAATAATCACCCTAAATGTAAATGGACTGAACTCACCAATAAAAAGGCACAGAGTAGCAGATTGGATCAAAAAACTAAACCCAACCATATGCTGCCTCCAAGAGACACATCTCAGCTACAAGGACAAACATAGACTCAAAGTGAAAGGGTGGAAATTGACACTCCAAGCAAATGGTATCCAGAGAAAATCAGGTGTAGCCATACTGATATCAGATGAAACAGACTTCAGGATAAAAAAGGTAACAAGAGACAAAGATGGACATTTCATAATGATAAAAGGGACTATACAACAAGAAGGCATAACAGTCATCAATAGTCATGCCCCCAATCAGGGAGCACCGAAATATACCAAGCAACTACTAACAGAACTAAAGGGAGAAATTGACCAAAACACAATTACAATAGGGGACCTAAATACATCATTGACACCTATGGATAGATCATCCAAACAGAAAATAAATAAATAGCAGCCCTAAATGACACATTAGATGACATGGACTTAATTGACATTTATAGAGCACTTTATCCTAGAACATCAGACTATATACATTTTTACATTTTTTTCTAGTGTACATGGAACATTCTCAAGGATAGACCATATATTAGGGTATAAAACTAGCCTCAGCAAATTTAAGATTGAAATCATGCCAAGCGTATTCTCTGATCACAAGTCTTTGAAATTGTATATCAACTGCAAAAAGAAAGCAGGAAAAATCACAAATAGGTGGAGATTAAACAACATACTTTTAAAGAACGACTGGGTCAAAAAAGAAATTAGAGGAGAGATCAAACAATACATAGAAACAAATGAGAATGAAAATATATTCTACCAAAATTTTTGGGATGCATCGAAAGCAGTTTTAAGAGGGAAATTTATATCATTACAGGCCTATCCAAGAAACAAGAAAAATCCCAGATAAAATAACCTCACGTTACACCTTAAAAAACTAAAAAAAGAAGAACAAATGAAACCCAAGGTCAGCAGAAGAAAGGAAATAATAAAAATCAGAGCAGAATTAAATAAAATAGAGAACAAAAAGACAATAGAAAAAATTAATGTGACAAAGAGCTGGTTCTTTGAAAAGATTAACACAATTGACAAACCCTTGGTTAGACTCACTAAGATAAAAAGAGAAATTGTACACCTGAAATCTATGTAACTTTAGTAACAATTGTCACCCCAGTAAACTTTAATTTAAAAAAGTGTTATTGGCAGATAGGCAGTTAATTAATAAAATCAATAGATTACTTTCTAAAAAAAGAAAAAGAAATTCTGAATTAAAGTATTTTAGCCAAACTGATTGTGGTCATCCATCTGCTCTCTGAGAAATTGTTTTGCGAGAAAAACCATGGGATAAAACAAATACTAGATTTAGCAATCAGAAGAATCATATCTAAAACTTCCCTCCTCATTTCCAGCTGAGTAACTTTAGACAAGTTGCTCAAACTTTTGATCTTTACCATCCGCAAGTGTTAAGTGAGAATAACCATTTTAATTTTTCTGTATGTCAGTATTTAAGACAGTAATACATCTCAAATTGCTTCGGAAATTAAGTGCCTTCAAAATAAAAGATAATGTCCTTTCTTAGTAAGCTGAAATTGTATTTTCAGAATGGCTAGATCTGGAGAATGAACCATAAATATTTTTCTCAAAATAATGCAACAAAATATAATACATAAAGCATGCATCTACCAATAACGATGCTTTTCATTTATCTAGAGGGCGTCCATCCCTGTTATTTGTTCTGATTCTCACAGCCCTGTAAAAATATCAGGAGATTTTATTTGATCTGTTTTGACTAATGAAATAAAAAGGACACAAATGACATAAACTGGACCTATAACAATGAAATCTCAAATGAGCATTTGTTAAGCACCTACTTTGTGTCATGCCTAAAGTGAAGATAAGGTTGTCATTTTTATTACAGAATAGTTAATCCTTGTCACAATAATGAGATCCTTATTATTCTCTACAGTTCTGAAATTTGAACCCATTTGCATGTTTTAAGAGGAAGGAAAATGAGAATTTTACACTGAGTGACTCTCCCTTAACATGGTGACATACATAGTATATTTATCCAATGGGAATTTCTGATTCTACTTAATGCATTGTTTTCAGCCAGGCATTTTTATAGCCACCCTGCAGGCCTCCTGCATACAGTATAGAGGTTACCCCTCCAAGGGTTCCTCCTTCAAGTTTACCCCTACAAGAAAAGCTAAAGGAAGAAAAGACATAAGACTAAAACATCCTAGCTCTCTCTGTTAGGATTAGATTCCATTACATGTAACAAAAAATAATAAAAATAATAGTAGTGTTAAAAGATAGAAGTTTATGTCTCCTTTAAAGAAGTCTGAAGTTTGGCAGGACAGGGATTGGATGGACACTGCACAGTCACCAAAGGGCCCATGCTCCTTCTACCTTTCGTTCTGCCTTTGGAGTAAATTGCTTCCAATGTCAAGTTCCAAGGTGGCCTGTGATCACACAGCATTGACCTCTGCATTCCAGAGAGTAAAAAAAGTAAGATGGAGAGAGAAAGAAGAAGAGATGTGGGAGGAATGCGTCTCCCAGCTTTGAGCAAATTTCATAGAAGTCCCTCTCGACACTTCCACTGCTAGCTCACTGGTCAGAACTTAATTATATGGTCTGAACAAGTTGTGATGCTGAAAATGTAGTTTTCCAGCTGTACATGCTGACACTGAATAAAAGAGGGATTATTTTACTAAGGAAGAAGGGAAGGTGGCTCTCGGGGAGCAGCTAGCAATCTCTAAGAAATTGAGATAGAATGTCTGAGGGAGGCTTTCTTTGCCCTGGATGATTACCACCAAATCAGTGGAAATATCTACCTTTGTTTTGGACTTGAGCCTGTAAAATTTATCCAAAGAAAGGAGAGGTATAAAATCAAGTCAGTACGTTAAGCCAATGGCTCCCCCACCTCACTCAGAGCAAAAATCCGAAGTCAATGGGACTCTGCAGGAACTGGCCTGTTATGTCATGTACTGCTCATGCCATCTCAGGCACACTAACCTTGAAAGTGCCAGGCGGTCTTTGCCTTAGGCCCTGTGCCTGGCTGCTCCACTGGGCCCCAGCCGCTCCCCCTGGTGTCTGCATGGCTCATTTCTCTTCATCCTTCAAGTCTTTGCTCAAATTTACTCTTTTCAGTAAAACCTACTGTGATGTTGTAAGTTATAATAAGAAATATATATTTGGTCTTTGTCCCCTTTTCTGACAAAGAGCTCCTAAAACTCTTAATGAGGAGGAAAAGGACGGTGTCTCTTGTTATGTTAATGAGATGACTTTTGGACAGCACTGTTTAATTGGGAAAGGAAGAGAAAGGGGATTTTCACAGAGGGTATGCCCTTGAAGGAAAGGGACAAGATGGCATATATATAAATTTTGGGCTATCTATTTCTATGTATATAAAAGTACACTCACAGGACAAAAACAAGGAAAATGTTCACTTAAGGGTGTAATCTTTTTTTGTATTTGTCTTTAACGTTTTCAGACTGCTCACAGTCATTTTACATTATGAAATCTTTTTTTCAGATTCTGTTTTCCTTGGAGCTTCCCACTATTCAAACCTCAGTGGTGTGTGTGTGTGTGTGTGTGTGTGTGTGTGTGTTTTCTTTACTTTCCTCTTTTCAATTCTTATCTGGGTAACAAGTCTTGACATATTGAATAAATTCTCCCTCTTTTTATCACTAGTTACTTACTATTTTTTCTGGATCTGTTTTCCAACTCTCCTTGAACTTTTGTCACCAGTAGTTCTATTCTTTCTTTTTTCTCTTCTTGTCCCACTAGTCTTTTATCATCCAACAATTATACCATGAGGCGTTATATGGACTCTACCAGACCTAATGTCATGTAATTCTCTCAGAAGAATAGTCTCTTCTGTGCTGAGTCCCTTTGCCTCAGTTTACAGTGATAATTACGTTTACATAATTACAGCGATAATTGTGTCAACCAAAATCAGCACCTAAATTGCAAAACCAAGACCAACAAGGGCTACTGTTTCTGAAAAGATGACTCTAACCAGAGAAGGTCTTTATCGTTACAGGACAAATAAAAATACTTTTTTTTCCTTTGCTTTAAACTTCCCATTTAAAATGTTCTTCCTTGATGAGTGGCAATTTTGAAAGATTTTCAAAATTATTTTTGTATTAACTCGTAATCAAACTGTAATGTACAGAGGGAGTTAAACATATATCTGCTTTGCCATGTATTGCATTATAAGTTATGACATAACTTTTGTTTAACACCTGGAACATATTCAGGATCATGAGTAGTAGCTTGACATCTTTTTTTAAACAACTACCGTGTTTCCCCAAAAATATGACATAGCCAGACAATCGGCTCTAATGTGTCTTTTGGAGCAAAAATTAATATAAGACCGGGTCTTATATTATATTATGTTAGATAAGACCCGGTCTTATCTTGCTATAAGACCGGGTCTTATATTAATTTTTGCTCCAAAAGACGCATTAGAGCCGATTGTCCGGCTAGGTCTTATTTTTGGGGAAACACGGTAGATGAAGAGAACAAGGACAAATGGTTAAGAAACTTTGCCATAGCAGCTGAAAACAGCTGTTATAACAAGAAAACCCCAATTTCCCAGCATGGCAGTGGTGTTCATTGTCAGAGCCCTGAACCATACCTCCCTCTGTTCTTTGTCAGCCATTTTCATCTCTCTCCTTCAGGGCCTGTGTTTGAAGGAAGTATACAAAAACAAAAAATCACAGAAATGGAATATTAGTTAAACACCAAGCCTATTTTTAATATTAATATTCACTTTGTTCTGTGAAATTGTCATAACTTTTTATGTCTACTCATAAATGTTGAAACAAGACCATTATTCAGCGCCATTAAATCACTTGTAAATTACCGCTGATGAGGCTAAAATTGCTAGTTCTAAAATCACACTACTGTGAGGGCTTCCTGTAGTTCGGTGAATTACCACCTCAAAACTGCCTTACAAGTTGCCCAGACTGTCTGGTCAGACATGATGAATGTTTGATGGCTGCTGTCCTGGAGCTCCAAATGGCAAGGCCAGGCTTCCAGCCAGCATGGATGTAATTATCGCTACTTTTGATTTTGACTACAGAAGATAGAGTACAGTGTTCAAAGGGTGTAATTGTATAATGTGACTCTCGTTACTTTAAAAAAAAAAACAACAATTTCGTATTTGTCATTGTTGCTTAGAGTGGAGTCGTATGGAAACAGGTCAATGATTATGTTGAGTTTTTTTGCCCGTCATAAAATCTTGTGTTTATTGCCGGTGCTTTTTCAAAACTCCCTGCAGTGGGTAGAACAAATTAAGCAAATAAAGGAGAGAATTAGGCCTTGGCAACCACCCAAACAGTAAGATGTTCTACTTCTTGAAAAGTAGATATACTTGTAAAAAAAATAATAATAATAGCTACAGAAGGTATGTGTTCACAATAGAACGGCCAGGTTGCTTTTTTGTTTTGGTTTGGTTTGGTTTTGGATTTTTTGTTGTTGTTTTTATTTACTTTTGAAGTTAATAGTTTATATAAGGTATTTAATGAAAAAATTACCATTTTAGATGTCTTCTTAAAAGCAGCAAAATGTTACCTAGTAATTCTGAGGAAGTATTCCCTGATTTTGTTGGTGGGAACTAAAAGGTGACAATAGAGCCATGGGTTATTTGGTGAGAGTGTCATCTCTCAGAATCAGTTCTGAATGACTTTAATGTCAAGGACCATGGGGCAGATCAGAAAAGTTCAAATTTCCCACTTGACAGAGTGCAGCACTGTATCTTATCATTCATTCAGAATCACGTATTCCATACCTTTATGTGCCAGAATAAAGTAAAAATAGAACATGACTTTTGAAGCTAGGAAAAACAGCATCCAAAAATTCAGCAGAATTTGGTTTTCTGGTATAGACCGAGCACTTTAATGGTCCATATGGATTATGATTTTATTGTACAACAGTTAACCACTGACTTTAATGTTACACAGCTCCTCAAGCTAACATATTAACAAGATCAAATTCCTCTATATTGTCATGAAGGACTAGTGATTATTTATGCATGTTCTACTTTGAAAATACCGATCAAATAAATATGACATAAGAATGCTTTGGTTGTGAACAGATTTGCTACTTGTCCAGAAAATTTAAAAAAAAAAAAACAGGAGAAAATTAGTCTTCATTCCGTTTTCTTAGAATACTCAAAATATACATGAGTATTGCAAAAAGTCAGCCTTTAGATGCATAAGTTTCTGTGCGAATATTAACATTCTAAACAAATTCTGCTTTCACACGTGAATCAATCAGCATGCTTCTCTTTTCTTTAAAATTTCAGTGATGGATCTGGAAGCTTTCAGTTTTCAGAATCCATTGAGACCTTGGAGGTTTGGGAAGAAAAAATACTTTTAAAAGAAGGTGCTTAGGAAAGAGCTGCATGACAAACTCCTATTGTCTAAAAAAGACTTTCCTTGCTCTGCAATTTCTTCTAAAAGTCATGTGTGCATTGACAGCAATGAGGTTTCTGGAAGAACCCCACCACACTGAGATTCCACAGTGCGGTTAATAATCATGTGATCATGGACTACAGACAATATCAAATGTGAAAGAATGACTGAAGGGAGACTTGGCAACGGAAAATTACCTTCTGATGATCAAGACCAGTTCTGGGTTATAACAAAAAGAGAGAAGCAAGCCTACATGAGCAGTCCTTTCCTAGACATATCAGTGATGGGTTGTAAAATAACTTAATGTTGAACTTCACTGTAGATTATTGGGAGTACATTTTTATCTATCACTCCGAGTTGATCTTTCCAGTACAATGGGAAACCTCTTTTTTTTGTTCAGAGATAACTAGGTTCATTGGGATGAAAAAACATGTAGGATTTGGAGATAAGAAGTCAGGGTTTTGTATCAGCTCAGCCTATTGGACCAAACTTCAAGAAGCCATGACTTCCTCATTTTTTCAGTGACGTGTCACGAACCTACCAGCCTCACAGGCTTGATGCAAGGCCGTAGGATAAGTTTATGAAGTGAAAACTATAAAGTCTGTAACACTGCACACGTTGTCTTATTATTTGATTAACAGTTACTATACAATCCTTGGTGAAAATAAGCTGTAAAATTTATCTCATGGAAGTACACATGGCCATCAGTGTCATGGTGGGTTCTCTTAAATAGCTTTGAATTGTTCACAGTTTGGATGGTGCACTTCCTCTGTACAAAATATTGCATCTTGTGTTGTACATGTGGTAATATTATCTCAGCTATTTCTCCCACCAACCCAGTAAGTTAACAACTGTGTTTTTAAGTCTCGGAGAAGTTATGTAACTTGTATAAATTAGCCAATTTAAATGGGAAAGGGAGTTTCTAACCTGCTCTGTCTGCCTCCGAAACTTGTGCCCTTAACCACTACCCACACTACCAACCGACAGCATATACAAGAGATCTTGTTATTGCATTACTTTTATTAAACCTTTTTGAGTACGAGAGCCATGTCTGTTTCACTTTTCAACCCCTGTAACTCATGTTTGGTGAAATTATGCCATGGTAACAAACAATCCCCCACATCTCACTGACTTATAGTAGCAAAGGTTGCTTCTTAATTTCATCAAAGCCATTGTGGATCATCTAGGGTTTTCTACTGCACTGTCTTCATTTTGGGAATTAGCTAAAGGAAAACAGAAGGAAGGTTGAAGGTTAAACCATTTGATGATGCTAAGAAATTTTTATTAGCATGTATTTTGTCACGTCCCCTTATATTTCATTGGCCAAAGCCAGTCATTTGTCTAAGCCTGACTCCAATGGGGTGAAGAGATAAAGTTGCCCATAGAGAGAGATAATTAATGCAATGTTCTAAACCCCCCCCTCCTATGTCTTATAGACAATAGACATTCTACTTATTTTATGAATGAATTAATTAATTAATAGAATGTCAGGAAGAAATGTGAGAAAAATTGGAAGGAAATATAAAACAATATAACCTCATTGCTCATCAAATTTGAAGCAGATGGTTATTTTCATATGAACAGAACAGAATGGATAGCATGTATTTTCTTATTGTTTTATGTGGAAACTTAAATACTGAACCTTTTGGGAATTAAGGACTCTGCTCTGGGTGGGGTCCTTGTATTTGAACATTGAATTAGTAGTAACTAATCATTACCAACTATATACAGTTACAGATTTTTTAATGCCCTTATGGAAATGGGCCAAATATTTAACCACCTTCTATAATATATTTCCAACACTCAATATATCTAAATAGACAAAGGCATGCTTTTAAAATGGAGTTTGCTTGTCCTACTGTCACACCTAGGTTTCAATGAGTAGAAATTTTATTTAAGTGTACATACATCTTTAGAAAATCAAATTTCTGTGAAGATCATATCTCATAGTTATCAAAGGAAAAGTAGTATATTTTTTCTATTGCTATGATTGTAAGCTGATAGAGGGTGGGTCAGGCCAAACCCCAAAGCACTCTCCATCCATGAAAAACAGGCAACAAATGGAATTCTCTCTTAAGAATTTGATGAACTGAGAAAAATATCGGAGAAGGCATTAAGAGGCCTCCTGAGGCTGCCAGTTCATGGTTCCCTTGTTTTGACCAAGGATGCCTTCTATTGTCTCTGTTCACTAAATCCTGAGAGTGTATATACAGACCAGCTCTTAGCAGTCTTCTAGAAGGACTGCTTAAGAAAACACATGGCTTGCAGTCAGTCTAGGGATCATTTCACTGATCCTGATTTATCTGCAAGGACTCTACTTCCTAGTCTGTAGCCTTGCATGAGCCAAATATGTTCCTTTGCAGTGCTTTACTTCCTGAGATAAATGATGATCGTGAGACACAGAATATAATGGTGATGCAATTTATTCTAATATTAGAATAAACCCAGATCCTGAAGTTGCTGCTTTATCTTTATTATCATCTTCTAGTAAACATCCATTTGTACCAGGGCACCAAAGCTGCTGTACAACGATCACATTTTATCATGCGTGCTTCCGTCATTACTTCTGTCAATAGTGAGTGGGTGCCTGTGCCTGCTACGTGAGATATGGATGTGAGGGCAGGTAGTTTATTTGGGAGGTGATTCCAGGAAGCAGGAGTGAGGAAGTAGGAAAAATGAGAGAGGGAAGGAAGAAAAGCAAAACAACAAAAAAAGGAGTATAGGTTAGCAGTGTGGGCACCTGGGGTTCAAACCCACTGGGGAATTTCTAAGAAATGCTGTAGAACAGAGGTCAGCAAACTATATCTTGCAGGCCAAACACGGCCTGTTTTTCTGTAGAATTTTATTGACACACTGCCCATTTGTTTATGTGTTGACTCCGGCTCCTTTTGTGCGACAATGGCAGAGTTGTGTAGTTGTGACAGACACTGTATGGCCTAAAATATCTAAAAGTGCCTAAAAATGTCTGGCTCGTTACTGAAAAGTTTGCTGACCCCTGGTGTAGTACTTACATTAGACTGTCCTTCTGAAGGATGAAAAAGCTGGAGTATTTATTCACTGACCCCTTCCCATAAGTCAAGTGTTTTCCCCAGGAGCACCTGGAGTGCACCTAAGCAACTTAATAGAAAACTGTGACAGAAAATTGGGGAGAACACTCAACTAGGACCCTGGGGATGAGACCACCAGTGGACATAGAACGTACTGTCCGTCCTGCCTACAGGACAAGCACAGACTGGCCAATAAGGAGGCCTCTGAAGCAGCTGCTATAGTGTCATTATTCTGCAAGGATTAGCTTCTTTTTACCTGCTGATATTTGTTTTTCCTTGATTAACAAGAAAGCTTTATTGTTGTCTCTTTACCATAGTCCGGAAAGTTCTGGTTATTGCAGGCATCCCAGTTTGGAAAGTTTGGGGTATGTGTGAACGTGTATATGCGTGCATGTGTGCCCCAAGAGGTTTTCTTTGAAGTTCGTTTTGCAAAATAAGGTAGACAGACTATTTGACCACTTAGGAACCTCTGTTCATCGGCACCGACTAAGGGAGAGAACCAACAGGGGTTCCGCTCCAACCGGTGTCTTCTAAATAATGTGTGTATCTGAAAGCAAGGGTAAGTTCCATGGCGCTGTTTGCCAGTTGCTCAAAATGTTTATTATCAGCCAGTGTAGACAAAAGGGTAACTATTTCCACAATCTACGACATCATTTGGAATTGGATTATATAAGAATGACAGGTGCATAGGTGCCACCATGGGACTAAAAATGGAGGTGGTCATTGCAAGTCGGCAAAGCAATGGGGCCAAAATGAAAAGAGAAGGTAAGATTCCGGAGATGGGGCTCCCTCCTTTAACATTACCCCAAGTGAGACTTTACTACCAATGATGTGTTCACTGCGTCCTCTGCTGTACGTAGTAACACTTAATTCAGGAAGTAAACTATGTTTTCCCCTGTAACTAGAGAGTATTCTGAGCCTATATGGACAGCATTTCTTTTGAGTGATTGCCTACGAAAAATAGAAGATAGAACCCTAGGAATCTAAGGTTAGAAGGACTCTGTCACATACTCTAACTTTTCTTCTCTGGCAGTAAGCCTGTCTACACCAACTCTGGTGGATGAGCATAGCCCGGGAGGGATAAGGTGCTTATTTCTTTGTCAGTGTCCCCATGATCTATTGCCTAGGAGTAACACAGTGTCATCGATTTGGAAAAATTACATAACCCCAAGATAGAAAGTGTTTCTACTCTTAGAGTTGGTGATTGAAAGGAAGGATCTGGTGAGATGCTCCCCAATTATATGTTTTGATGGGTTAGTGTCCTGATGGTCGTAGGGCTCCCAGTTCAGCAGCGCTGGGGTTCCATGTCTTGGTGACACATGGTGTGAGGATGGATTTTATTATGAAACAGTCTAGAACAAAAGCCTTCCCAAACTCTAACATGAATGGTCCAGACCATTGCTTAGAAAACACCTGGTGTTTCACTGCCCTCTGTACCTCAAAATGAATGCTATGTTGGCTTTTAAACTAGGTTTTATAAGTTCAATTGAATCATCTTTGATGCTGTACTTTGCATATTCAGAGACCTAGGTTTAAATAAGCATTGGGCTCGGGAGAGTCATGAGTTTTAAGATTAAACGAAGGGAGAGATTGACCAATTAATGCAGTCTCTGGAATGCACGATTATTGCAGGTTGTTATTATTGGTGAGAACAAGCCAAAATAACAAAAGTAATATTTAATGTAAAGAATAACTTTGGATAACAAAATCATTATTGCCACATGCATTTGGCAATACAGACAGGATACAAAGGATGGATATCTTTTGCTGTTAGAAAAGAACCCTGGGTTTCATGCCTGGGTGGAGTCACCAACTTCCCTGCCCCGTGGCCTCCTTCTCTCTTTGGAGAAAAACTAGTGTACAGTTGTCTTTTCTTCCTAAAACTTTGTAGGCATCTAGAAAACACTTTGAAATTAGATCCTACATGGGACTTTTTGACTTTTTATTCCTGAAAGAGATGGTGGCCCCAGTTAGAAGAGGTGGGAGGGAGGGAAGTAAGAATGATGCAGACATATTTCCAGTCTGAGTATTTTGGGATTATCAATATAAATCTCATTAATACAAATGGAGCATTACAAGTGGGATGATCACCCTTTTTCTGAGAATAAACCTTTTTTGGTTTGCATTCTCAGAAATGCCTGTGAGATTAAACAGGCAAACAAAATTGTTATGCCAGGAAAAAAAACAGAGCTGATTTATTTCTCAGTGTTTTGTTCCCCTTAGAAGTGCCTGCCATGAAAAACAAAAAGTGGTAAGGATCATACTTTTACACCATGTGATTAAGAGACTTTGTCTCCCGAAATGCAGCCTTGGTCTTCACTCAGCAGGCCTAACTGAGATTTTCCTATTTGATTTCCATCTCTCCCAAAAGTTGTTCTTTCTTATGATCTGTTCTTACTCTTCTGTGATCTCTAAAAACACATTGGTTTCTTTAGAACTTAACAAGACTCAAAAGAACTTCCATTTTTGAATGCCTGTGGTCTTCAAATCACAGAGAAAAAGAGCAAGAAAAGAAAGTAAGAATCCCTGTTAGGGAGGGCCACAGAAAACAGATTCTGTAACTGTCGGAAAACCATTCTGAAGGGAATACACAATGAGGGCTAAATCAATGTGCAGAGCTGTTTGCTTCTTCCTAAAGAAATCGCCAGGAAAGGCATGGTTAGAGATGAACAAGAGCCACCTCGCTGTGCATGTTGGGAAAGGTAGGATCCACTTAAGGAACATCGAAATGTTTTCTATAAGTGTTGATATATTTGAAGCAGCTCATTTTGGGGGAGTTCTAGTTAGCTCCATTCTCTCTCTCTCTCTCTCTCTCTCTCTCTCTCTCTCTCTCTCTCTCTCTCTCTCTCTTTCTCCGTGTGCTTACAATTTGATTTGTGTCCAAAAGTGGGGAGAATTATGTGCCTGCATATGTGTGTGTGTGTGTTGCTATAGAAACTTTTATGGGTGCCTGCTATATGGGTGCATGCTTGATTGCTTGCACAGAAAGACTAATTATGCAGCCCTAAGGCAGTGGTTGGAAATATCAGTGAGCAGACTTGTAGGCTTACCATCAGTATGTTCTGTTAAAAAATAAAAAAGGCAGTTTGCATGCACAGACCTTGGCCAGTTTAAGTAACTATAACAGAGCTTTACCCCCAACACATGCTCCATTGTAGCAGGTCAACTTGTGCTGTGCGATCTAGCTTGTTAATCATTTTCCAACACGCTTTCTCTTAAAGCTGAAGACTGTATTTCACCTCATGCTGAAAGGCTCAAAGAATGAAACTCACAGTCCTTTGATAAAGCACAGTATTTTTTGGTGTCTACTAAATAAGTGTTCCTGTCCTGACAATCGTTCCTTCACATTTTAGTAGCGGAGGACCACTCTGATTGACATTTTAACTGCTTATCCCTGTTGGACAAGCCTCGGGACTGGGAAATTGTCAAAATGTTATGGCTTCATTCTCACCTGATGCCGCTCATCCACAGTACAATCGTGCCGGCTCTGACATACCAAGCTACATGAAGATAAAATTCTAGTTCATGAGCCATCAGGAAAAATGATCTGTTTCACTTTTAAGAAACGGAAAGTGCTTGTTGAGATTCGGCCAAAAGATATAGCACTACTATCTTTTAATTAAGATGACTCTTCACTTATTTTCATGCAACATTAAGTTAATCTGTTTCCAATTTAATGCAAACAAGGGGGAAGGAAAACATGTGTGCTCTTCTACATAAGATCCTTTCCATGGATAATGTCTCATGGAGGGATTTGATTTTACAGTGAGCGAAGGGTTTAAATCAATACGAAATCAGAACTACGAAAAGAAATGAGATCAAAAGTAGGACAGATGAGTCCCTTGTTTTCATCACAATCACATGATACCAATTTCTAATTTACTAATGGACTTTTCCCATTTCCTCATGAGAAGGTCTATTTTGTGCAGAGCATAGAATAACAAATGACAATCAGATCTGAAAATGGAATGGACAAAATAAAAGGAGTGGAGATGTGAATTTGTGAACTTTGGTGAATTCGTCAAAAATGCCATTTGCTAGAGATACCTCCACATGTTATATTTGCCTTTGGGGATATGTATGAATTTCATCTCAGTATATTCAGTGAATTGAAGGAGCATTTGCCTTGCTTTATTTTCAGCAAACGTGTGTAAATTTTTTGTCAGGAATAAGTAAGTGGTTTGGATCTAGCTGTGTCTACTTGAGATGGTATCAAAGCACTAGAACAAATTATGCTTTTTAAAAGGAAGTATTTTTGAACTGAACACACAAAAGGTGTCATGCAAAGGCAGAAAAAAACTAATGGGCAAGGTTGCATAAAATGGAGATTTAACAACGGAAAGTGTAGGGAGGTGTCAAATCCCAGTTGCATTACCATCAACATGACTGCCCTGAAGCGAGGATTAAGTTGCCTGTCACTCAAAGCTTGTGATGTGTGTATTCAGGCCCCGTGTAGTGTCTGGCCAATGGATGCTCTCAGGAAAGGAAACTGTTCTTTTGGGTGACGTAATTTAACTTTCAGAAGCACCTCCTCTGTTGTGGTATATACGTGACTTGAGGTTTACAAGTGACAGTCATACCCCAAATGGGACCCAAGTGAAGAGAATATTCTACCCATATCATCACGCACTTACCATGAGTCACCTTGATACCCTGGACCAGACAGGTATCTGCTTTTTTATTCCCCTGACAACCATACAGAAATTTCTAGAGGGACGTTTACAGAGAACAAAATGTCCTAAAAGCGCTCTTTGATCATATGAGGAAAGGCACGTTATAAACATGTGTTTTACTCTGCTGGTTTCACAGCATCTGTATAGGACACATTGGCTGTGAGCATGATCAAATTTAAGTCCTTTATCTGATACATCCTGGTCAAAAACTGCAGCCAAGATTGGGGAGGGATGGCAGTGTGCCTTGATTCCCTAAGAAAATGTCAATTTTCAAAGTGATTTTTTAAAAGCATGATTCTTTTCCACTTTAAAATTCCATTGAGTCATGTCATTCACTTAGAATGTTCCAGACCTAACATTTTGGTGATCTCTGGGAAATTGGAAAGTACAGCTTAATGGTTCACATATTTGGAACTAAGATAGATTTGTTTTTCCTTCCTGCCTCCCTTCCTCCCTTTTCTTTCTTTCTTTTTAAAAATTATTGTGCAAACTATATCTCTCCAGGCAAACAATCTTATTCCCAGAGGAAGGTCATGATTTTTCAGGTTGAGGTAGACTGGCCTTTATAATTACCTTCTGGAAGCTAAGCTTTGGTAAAAATACTCGAGATGAAACCAGGTGATGAGTATTTCAAAGGCAACCTTAAAATAAGACTAATGAGGAAGTAGAAAGTCTTTGTGGTTTTTTCAAATAAATTATCCACAGTTGCCTTATAATTGGATATCCTATACAGAGAAATATAAAGTCATCTAGTAAGTAAAAATATCCCCAAATGTCTCAGCTATTATTGGGAGTCTGTTCCCTCAGAGAGTTAACATGGAAGAATGGGAACAGTGCTGCATGTGGACACAAAAACTAGCAATCGTTTAATCAGGGTCCACTCAGTTCATCAGCTCTGCAATGGAAATAATTGACCCTTCTTGCTCTGATGGTTAGGATCAGATGAAGTGACAGGTGTGAAATACTTTTTAAAGGGAAAGCTGTGATCCAAGATACCAGCATTGCAAACACTGGTATGTACTTGTACGGTATACAAAGATACAAGTTGTTGTGAAATCCAATTAGGAGCCAATCACAAGGGAGTCTCAATTAAAACTAGTGCATCAATGAGAAAAGAAGCCCTCCCCTCTGAGTCGCTTAATAACTGGTCAAAATCATTATCTCTGAGAAGGTAGGATCTTAGGCTGTCTTTGTGTTTAAACACAATTTGAAATTGTGGTAACATCTATATATTCTTTATTTGTTTTGCCCCCATACAGTAACCATCTAACTAATCAACATGCCACTTTTATCATCATAAATAAATGCAGGTACAGCCATTGATGGGCCCATGCTTAGTACCTAAGATTCAATTCTTCCATCTGTACTGCCCCATCCATTAAATTGCACTTGCATAGGGAAAAATTAATTCTTCATTACCATTGTAGATTGACTATAGTAACGGTGTTGTTGTTCTTCCAGCAAAAAAGATGGAATGGACTGAAGTCTTTGTAGCTAGGCTCACACATACTCAACATGAATTAATTACATTTGTGAATGAACATAAATATGTCAGTTTAATTCTAGTATTGTTATAATAATTTGTTTTTATTTCAAAAAATAATAAAAACTAATGGAGTAGAAAACTCTCTCAAATTCCTTTGGGGAAGTATAATTATATTTTCCTGAAACCCAGTATGAGGTCGAGCTTAGTTGATACGGTCTCCCATTCAGATGTCCCTTCCTGAAACTGTTAAATGTATTTTCTACATCTGTCACATTAGATAGGTCTTTTTCCTCATCAAAATCTTTCAGTAGCTCCCTGTTACAAATGAAAACAAATTCAGAAACCTAACTTTAGGCTTCTAAGTCCTTCACTGGTTACCCCTCTCATATGTGTGTCCGTCCATCCATCCATTAAAGTAACAAATATTTATTGAGCATCTAATGTCTTCTGCTAGATATGTTCAAAGACCCTAGTTCAAGGCCTCCTTCTCCTGTTGTTATTTTCTTCGTGGGAACTTGACTCCTGTGTTTCCCATTAAAGAATCTGCCATTCTCCCCATTTACAGCACTCAAATCAGCACATGGACCTTCACAAACATTCTCCTCAATTCATCTTTCCATGTTTCTGTGGGGTGTCAGGTATTTCAGAAGCCAAGTGAATCTGACCTTCCTGGCTCTGAGAATTGGAGCTTAGCAGGTACTGCGTTGTGCCAGTCTCTGCAGCAAACCACATTCCACCCTAAGCAAACAAAGCTGCTCAAGAATTAAGAAACACAAAGCCTGTTTTTAAGGAGATTATAACTAATGGAGCAAGGGTAAATACAGTGGGAAACAGAAAACACTCACAGAAGACATCTGAAGTGAACCAATATGGTTTAAAGGAACTTGAGTAAAGTACACAGGATGGGATCCATCATGAAATTAGGTGACTGGATATCAGGACTAATCAGAAAGGGCTTTGTAGAGGAAGGTGGGTGATGCAAGCAGGCTTTGGAATGGTCAGATAAAGGGCAGCTGTGATTTGGCAGTTCCTAAAGCACAGGTGAGAGTTTAAGCAAAGTCGGAAGCACACATGAGCTGCAGATTTGCTCGGCTAGTCCTTAGGCCAGGAAACAAGGAGACTGGAGGAAGGTTATTTTTGTGGCGCTGGCTGTTGTACTTCCTTGGGAACAGCGATCATCCTTTATTAGTATCGCCGGAAACTTGGGAGGTTATAGATGACGATGCACGTAGTTGAGGACTCACTGCTGTGGTTCATTGCCTACCAAGGTGGTTCACGCTGTAGGTGAGTGGAAGGACACTGATCTCTGCACTTGGCATTCACTATCTAATTTAATTCACCCACAACTGAAGGACAAGGTATTTTGCATTTTGCAAACAGAAACTGAAGCTTAATTCTATGCAAAGGCAGAGCCCGGACTCAACCTTAAGACTTCCTGGCTCCCAACTTCCCTCCATCCACTTTGCCATGCCCTCTCTCTAGAACAGGGCTTCTCAGTCTTGGCACTCTTGGCATTAGGGGTGGATCTTTCTTTGTTGTTGGGGGGACCGTCCTGTGCACTATAGGATGTTGAGCAGCTTCTCTGGGCTCTACCCACTAGGTGCCAGTAGCAGCCTCCCCATTTGTAACAACCAAAAATGTCTCCAGACATTGCCAAATGTCCCCTGCAGGGGTGGGGTGGGGATGGGAGTAGGGACAAGCAAAACCATCCCCAGTTAGGCACTACTGCTCTAGAGTATTATAAGAGTTGTGGAAATTGTTATGTAAACTTTTCTTCCAGTTTTAGCCACATTCAAAAATGCAAAAGAGAACCTGGAAAACAGTGTGAACGCTAAAGCTCAGTTTGTATAATTCAAACTTTTTAGGACAATTCCCCACTTTTTTCCCCAAACCTAATGATTATAACTTGGAAGTGCTCTTACAAGAAGACGTGTTGCCAGTTAGAAGTAAAATGTCTGTTGTGAAGTCAGCACAGAGCCGGAGAACTCTAGTCGTAGAGCAAAGCGGTGCACAGGCTTTCCTGGGGTCTTCCTTCATGGAACTGAAGAAGCTGCGGCTTTAGCCATCAATTATTTGAAAGCCTCTCCATGCTGGGAGTGTGAGAACTGCTGGGCAGACATCAGTCTTTTCAGCTGGGTTGTTTCCAGCTGCCTCATTGAATACAAAGACAAATTATGAATATTGAAAGCTCCTTGAGAATAGGGACCATGTGTTAGACACAGTGGGGTTATTAAGAAGCATAACTCATAATTAGCAATAAATGAGTTGGTTTTGCAGTCATTTGTTGACAAATATTTATTCAGTGCTTATTACATACAAGTATCATATTACAGTACTACAATTATAATTATAAAATTATAATATACCTATTTCAACATTATGATTATTTGATTAATTAACCACAAAACTTTTGGATATTGCTTTTGTGGTAATAGAGAAACAGCTTGAAATAATTTAAGTGTAAAACAAAATAACTAGGGAGGTAGTTGCCGGGCTCTGTAATGTCACACCGGTAGAATCTAACCCAACTCCTGCTACACAGATTTGCCACATACAATAATAAAAGTGGACTGAAAGCTAAGAGCCTGGTAGTCATTCTGATCACACCCAAAACACACACACCAGAAGAATAGTCATAGATTTCAACCCTTGGTAATGGATACAGTATGTAGCTTGGACCATAATGTTTCTAAGCTGTTAGAACCAAATTTTTAATATGAAGATATCTCATTAAATGTGTCATTTGAATGTGTTTCCACACATCCACAAGAGGCAATTTAAAAATGATGGCTATGTTACTTCAGAACATAGACTTCAAAAGCATGACATCTTTTTTTTAGGCTTGAGTCTTCTTTCAGTCATATCTCGGAGCACCCATTTGCAAAATAGAAAATAATGCTAGCTGTGTGTTAAGATTTATTTCATCAACTTGGTTACAAAGTTTACTAAAGTATGGGCTTGGGTTCCTTTTGGCAATGTCATAAACACACAGAGTTAGAATTCTGGCGGAGGACATTTGTTTAAAAGGACGTAATTTTATGCAGTCTTTCTTCCAGATAACCTGCGCATATGTAATTATGAAGCTATTACATCTTTCAGGGACTGTTGCCCTTGCAGATAATTCCAGGGGAGGCTGGAAGAGGCGATAACTAGATCAGTAGGGAAGCAAGATGTCTTCTTTCTCATTCTCTCTTAAAAATTATATGAAAACTTTCCATATTTACACATTTCCATTTTTACGCATAGTGTGTTGTTAGTGATTATTGCCCAGCTCTTATTTCTAGCAGCACAATGTATAATCTTCTTTATATGAACTAATGGGTGTGCATAGGGGCATTTATTTATCGATTAAAACAGCCAAAAAGGATCTTGAGGGACTTGTTTTGTTTTTCCTATCTCCAAGCGGAAATGTAAAGAATGACACATGTGTATCCGCAGTACAACTCTAAAATACTTGCACAGTTCCTGCCCTAGGGAACCCTGCAAAGACTGAAGCACTCAACAGCCGGTGGCAAGGTAGGGACAGGTAGCATGGGAAAGTGTCCCCAGGGTCTTGGCTTCCCCATGCCCTGGGCGACAGTTGGCCCAGAGACAGTGTGCTGGCAACACTGTCATACATCTTGGTAACATGTATTTCAAGTTGAAAACAAAATAAGGTGCATGGTGTGTTCCTTGGTGGACATTACCTGCTCACAGGTAAAAGGAAGTCCCCAGTAGGCCAAGCTATTGGTTCCCATGGAGGGAGCATTCGAAGGTCAGGTGCTTACAGAGGTGTATAGGCCCTAAGAAACATAGATGAAGGGGAAGGAAGGGGTTGATAATCCTTTTCTTTAGCATGTCAAGAAAGAAGCAGTTAAAGTACAGACCCAGGATTTGAATTAGGCAAATCTGGGTTGAAATGCTAGCTCCATCCATTTAGTAGCTCGATAGCTTTGGGCAAGTGGTCTAGCAGTTTCCTCATCTGTGAAATGGGGATAGAAATAATGGCTTATAGGGTTGTTTACATCATTAAATGCAATATTTGCTATAAAGTGCTTTAAAAAAATCAAACTGTAGACTGAGAAGTCTGAAGACGTAACTTATAAAGTTGATTTGGACACTCAACTAGCTTGGTCCCATCTTTAAATTTTTCAGCATCACTTGCCCCATCTATCACAATGGTGTCAGGTAGGAGAGAGGTGTGGCTGGAAACTCTTTCAGTTGAAAAGTTATCAAACACCATATAAAATCATTAATAATATAGGAGTGGAAAAAGTGAAATAGTTGCAGAGCTCGCCATGGACCCCAAGAATGTATATGAGATAGAGAGTTAAACTGAAAATAAAACATAAACTAAATGTATGTTTCTTCCTCTTTGAGACAGAAATTAGTCTCAAGAGATGAGTCACCCTCACCTCTTGTGTTGCATAAAAATTAAGCTTTAGATTCAGAAGGAAAGATTGGGAGAAGTAAATGTGGACCTATTGTGATGTAAATGAGCAGCAGTCTGTCTGATCCTCTTGTTTTGTGTGTTTTTAAGGAGGGCGTGGCTCACAGTGGCCCATGTGGGGATCAAACCTGCAACCTTGGTGATATCAGCACCACACTCTAACCAACTGAGCTAACCAGCCACCCCTTGGTCCTGGTTCTTTAAGACTCAGAATGCTTCTGTCTTTATCCTTTCTTATCTCTCCTGCGAAATGGGTCCGTCCTTTGCAGAGTTTGGGAGAGATTAATGAGATCATGTCTGCCCAGTGGCTTCATTTCCTTAGGCGAAGCCCCCTTTGCAACTACATTTTGATCATCATGATTATTTGTGCCTCTGAAATACTGCCAAAGAGAATAAGGGGAGCCTGCCAGGAAGAGAAATGTCCTAGGGCAAGAGATGACAAAGAAATGGAACGAAGGGTGAGATTTTTTTAAAAATAAGGGGAGAAAAGAGAAGTAATTGCAAGAAAGAAATTAGAACAATTACATAAACAGAGATTGACTTCAAGGGCACATGGCCCAAATCCCAGAATTAGAGTAAGGCATGCAGTGGATAAGAAGAAAAACACAACCAAAACCTTTGAGAGTTAAAATGTCAAATTCTCCAGGGGTGATCAGAGAGGTTCCAGAATAGAAGCTTCAGGTAGGCTATATTAAAAAAGGAAAAAGAAATGAAAAAGGAAAATCAAAATTTCCGATAAGCCTTTGTATTTTTCACTTCTCTGTCTCCCAGAAAATATTTTTCAGCCATAAGATATTGGATATCACTGGTAGAAATACAATGGAATATAATAGAGTATAAAGAATAATTATGGATTTTGCAGCCTATTAAGGAAGTTTGTTACGGTTTTTTGTATGTACTGCCTCTTCCTTTTCAATTCGTTCACCTGTGTTCTAGACAAAGCTCCTTTCAGCTTGTTCCTTCTTGTCACTAGAATTAGATTGGCCTGTATCAGGTTGTCTTGTGTGTCATGATTGAAGGCTGGCATTCTTGCTTTGAATAAAGCAAAGGATCTTAATGACTTCAAGAGTTGACACCTGAAACGTTTGTCACAGTGGTGGAGCTAGCATAGACTGAGCCTGCAAATGATGACGAATTGGACAACTTAACTGGGTTGCCAGTTCAGTTAAAAAAGGAAGCCTAAGAACAAACATACGTTTTGGTGTGGATGTTGTCATGAAATAAACTTAGCAATTTATCAGTTATTTACTTGCTTCCTGTAGGTATAAATTAAGATTGTGTTTTTCGATAAGAAGTGTCCTGAGATACATGGAACAGGTGACTTGGCGTCTGAAACACTGTTACAGAGCTAGATGGTCAACTCACAGGATAACACCCAATACCTTTGGAGCAGTCCTTGCTTGCTCCTTACTTTCTAAAGAAGGAAAGAGAAGAGAGGGTGTAGCCCCAGAAACAGACATTCCTGGGTACTGGCTTCTTTGGGAGCTTCTGAGAGGTGTGGTGTGTGGGGAACTTACATTTAAGGAGCTTGCCAGCCCTGCTGTAGCCAGTTCTACTCCCCTCCCACTCCCCCACCTATGGCCCCAGTCCCTGCCCTTAGCCTCTCCCCTCCGAGAAAAGAGGTTCCACATTTGTACATGATTTAGGAAGAGTCCGATGAAATCAAATACTTATTCTCTCACACCAGGCCCACCCTGTCAAACTTATAAGCAATGATTTCTAGCTTACTATTCCTTGAATTGATCATGACTTTTAAGGTAACAATATTTCACGAGTCCTGAGGAAGATAACAAGGCAAAGATAAGACATTTTTTTTTTTAAGAACTAAAAATCTGATGAGGGCTCATTTAAACATCCATGTTAGATATTTGCAGTCAGTCAAACTAGAAGGGTGGGTAGAGACAACCTAGTTTATCCTCCATATTTACTGTGGTTCAGGGAGATAAGATGCCTGCATCTCTTACCTCTTAATTCTTAATGTAGTTTTTCTTTTCATTCAACAAACATGGGACTGCATTCTATGCGTCAGGGATGACTGTAACCCTGAACAAGACCACAAGTTCCCTGCTTCAAGCAGCTCACAGAGCCCAGAACAGATAATCAAGTCACCAGGCAAATTGACAAAAAGAATGAGGGATATAAAGAAATCTGTGGGCGGAGCACCTGCCCTGTCCAATAAAATTATAAAGCGAGCTACATGTTGTTTTAATATTTTTGTTAGCCACATTTTAAAAAGAAAAAGAAATTGGTGAAGTTAACCTTAATAGTACATTTTGCTCACCCGTTATCCAAAATTGTATCATTTCAATATGCAATCAATGTGTAAAACATTATTAATGAAACATGTTATATTCTTTTTCTCCTATTAAGTCTTCAAAATCTGGTCTTAAAGCACATCTCAGTTGGGACTCACCACATTTCCAGTGTTCAACAGCTACATGTACTGTGTTTCCCCAAAAATAAGACCTAGCCAGACCATCAGCTCTAATGCGTCTTTTGGAGCAAAAATTAGTATAAGACCGGGTCTTATACTATATACTTATACTATATAAGACCCGGTCTTATTATTAAAATAAGACCGGATCTTATATTAATTTTTGGTCCAAAAGATGTATTGGAGCTGATGGTCTGGCTAGGTCTTATTTTCGGGGAAACACGGTAGTTAGTGGTTACCATACTGGACAGAGCAGCTGACAGTGTTTCTTGGAGGATGAAGTGTTAAGCCAGAAGGATAAGTCAGTTGCAAGAATGAATGGAGTTGGGAGAGTTGGAGAAGGCTTCCAGACTTTGAGGGTCCAGAAAGCTTAAACACTCAAAGGCGAGAGAAGGCAGGTGTCTTATAGGAAATGCATGGAATTCATCGTAGCTTCTCTTGGCATGTAAGGGTTGCCATTTCTATGGATGGGGAAGGTAGACAGAGGGCTAAGTTTGAGGGAATGAACGTGAGTTCCCTTTGGGATGTTTTGAATTTGAGTTGTGTATGGACAACCAAGTGAAGGGCTGAGATGGTAAGAACTACAGGAATTCAGAGATCTCAGTGTGGACTAGACCAGAGTGGAGCAGCTTTAGGAGAGAGGTAAGGACTTAACCATTGCTTTAAAGGATGGGTATAGCCAGTGCCATTTATCCAACAGCGGGTGCAGATTACTGGGTTGGAGTTCTCAGTTTTGGCCATTTGACACAAAGGAAAAAACACAGCAATGTTAGTTATTGGAACCATCAAAAGTTTATGTTACACCAATTTAGCCTGTATGTATCCTTCATACCCTATTATCATCTATAAACAAAGTAGGGTTTCTTGTTATGCTAGAATGACATTTGGATGTAGGATGACAGACTTTTTATTGGAATATTTATATTCTAATCCTTCATGAAATCAAGATCCATTTTGTGTGCTTTAGAGGAATTTTATGAATTTTAAGTTGCTATTAGGAAAGATCAGTCACTGAAATGTATAATTTTTACTAGGTAATTTTGTGGTCTAGGCATAAATCAAGTAAATTAAACCTAAGCATCACACTTATTAGTCTTTTTTATCCAAATTGTTTCTAAGGGTTTTTTAATCCTCTAAATTTGTATATAAACTTATGATACAGAATCTGGGTATAGGCAAGATTTAATTTTTGTGTGTGTGTGAGGGAAAGCAAATAAAATAGTGTGCTATATCCATAAAAATTAAATTTATTTTAAAGGGTCCCAAACTCACCAGCATCTTGGGAACTCCTTTCTTCTATGATTTTAGGAACTAGCAGGACTGATATGGGCTTACAGGACTCACAATTGAAAAGTATGGAATTTGTTGGACTGGCAGAATGACAGTAAATGAATGAAATACTGAGCATTAGAACATACAGTGGATGAATACTGTAATTTGGAAAAGATTTGACTTGCTTTCTTTTCCAGAAGCAATGACAGAAGGTGTATATTTTTTATTCTCTTCTTTAAAATTGATGAACATAAAGGAGGAAATTTTAAAAGAAAGAAAAAAGTTAATTGCTTACAAAATGCAATTACTGCCTCTTCTTCCTGCTGGGTCCTTGGAGCCCAGCTAAGACTGTAAAATACCAGATGAGTGGGGCTGCTGGAACAGAAGGAGAAATACACAGCCCTTAAGCCAGTATGCCAAGGGCTATGCCTCTGCATTGTTTGCCGTGGAGCGGGGGACTGTGCTCTTTGTCTCTGCTAGGGCTTGGAAGTAAAGATTCACCAAGGATCGGAAGTGCTAATATCAAGTATTTTATGGCTGCGATTCATTATGGAGCCTCTTGTAAAATCCCTGTCAAGCAAAATGGCTGTAAGAGCCACTTTTGTGTTGCTGCCAAAAGGGCCATTTGGTTTCTGCTAATTTAGTCACAGGTGTAATCGGATGTTTGCTTATTGCTCTTAGTAATTTCCCCATCCTAAATATCATGGCTTCAGTTGTGCCCAAGAAAAACTCCAAAGTTCAGTTTCATTCAACTCAATTGATTGAGCTCCAAGTTCAGGCAAATCCCTATGCTGGTGGTCCATGACTTACTTGGACATGAGCATGGTTGGAACCTGTAAGAGAACTAGAATACAGGGTCACTTATAACAAAGTAAGTGACACCACCTGGGGTTGTGCAACTGTGTGGCCCTGGAGTTTAGGCTCGCTCTCTCTCCCCCCCTCCCTTCCTCCCTCCCTCCCTCTCCCTCCCTCCCTCCCTCCTACCTTCCCTTCCCTCCCTCTTCCCTCCCTTCTTCCCTCACTATCTAGAGGTGACTGTAATACAAGATGCCATAGAAGTGATGTCAGGCAGGTACTTATTACTCTAAAGCAGGAGTTGGCAAACCGTTTCTGTAAAGATTCCGAGTGTAAAATTTTTAGGCTTTGCAGGCCATATGGTCTCTGTCACATTACTCAACTCTGCCATTTTCGCACAAAAAGCAGCCATAGACTATACTTAAATCAGTGGGCATGGCCGTGTTCCAATAAAATTTGACTTACAAAAGCCGATGGTGGGCAAGCCCATGGGCTGTAGTTTGCTGGCCTCCCATTTGGAGAATAGAGGGAGGAGACACCATTACTGGATCTGAAAGTCAAGCCCTGGTGGAGGAGATAGCCCAAGAAATGGTTCTAAGGGAATGTGTGATATTTCTGCAGGGGTACCTATTTCCAAGCTAGTTTATTCTTGCTTGTTCTCATTTTATCTATCATAGTTTCCTGTTAGCTTTTGTACATGTTCTTGAGCACTGCAGCCATTTTGTGATCATTTTGTGCTCTTACAGAGTTTAGAGGAGTTCTAAGATACAATATGTGCTCAACAAATCCTGTTGGAGAGGAGTAGGGTAGGGGCTTCAAGGAAAGTTTCCCAGAGCTTTTAAACTCTGCTCTACTAAAGAACCAAAGCCACAGCCAAAGATTAGGGCCCAGCCATGCCTTCAGTACCTTGTCTGGAGTTGTGGATGCTCACAGGGCTTCTGAGACAGACACGTACACCAGGGTCCTGCCCAGAGAAGGGAGCCCTTCGGTTCCAGACCAAATGCAAGGCTATCTGCTACCTTTGAAGGAAATGAGTTAGGTTCCATTTAATGGGTAGTGTCATGCAGGGTGTCATGCAGGGTTTCTGGTCCCACTCCCCACATAAGAACGCAAGATATGGTGAGGCCAAAAAGGAACACCCGTGGAGCCATAGATAGGGGAGTCATACCACTATAGTCTCACTGGTGGCTGGGTTGGAGACACAGGAAGCAGGAGCCACAGGATCTGCACTCTGCTGTTCACTTCTCTGCCAACTGACCCCACTTGTTAACTGCAATCCGCCGTGCTAACTTCAATCCCCGTTTGCTACCTCAGCCACCATCTCCTTGCTAGCCCCCATTTGCTGCTAGTGTAGCCACAGCAGTTATATTAGTGACCATTGGCTCACTGGTTACAGATGACGGCCAACTGGCCACAGCTGATGACCATTCGATCACAGTTGATGGCCATTTACTACCTGAGCCAGCACCTGTCTCTGTGAGGCCGCCAGCCTGGAAACTGTACTCCTGGCTCTGTCCCCACATGGTTACCCTGCTCATATGTTAGAAATCTGAGGTGACCGTGGATATGAAGTGCCACTGTTGTTCAGGAGACATAATTTGTTTTTGTCTTATTTTCCTTGTTTGAACCAGTTCTCATGGACTCCGTACCCTTGACCTAGGTCTGTCAAGTTCAGTGTCGGGGAAGGAGTGGATGCTGCCTTCCATCTTGGCAAATCCCTGCCGGGCCAACCTTAATGGCCTCATAGGCATCTGTCTGGAAGCCCCAAGTTGAAACCTCCAGCAGCAATAGCTTACTTCCTGGTTCAGAAACATGTTAAGGCTTGCTACTCCGGTCTGCCCCTTGGACCAGCAGTATCAACACCACCTGGGAGCTCGTTCAAACAGCAGCCCCTCCCTTGGCCTGCTGAATCAGAACCAGAATTTTAACAAGATGCTCAGCTAATTCACGTGAAAATTCATATTAAAGTTGGAGAAGCCATGCTATAACGGGCACTTTTCAATTTGAAAGGCTTTTCGGCACTTTCTAATAAATGTATCATCTAGTTGCTAAAATCTCTTTCCTGGAAATAGTCACGGTTGTAGTATATATTGTTGTCAGAGGAGATTTTTAGAACTTGTCTAATAAAAACAGCATGTCATACTTGGTTACAATATAGCTCTTTAC
Organism: Rhinolophus sinicus; assembly: GCF_036562045.2. NCBI lineage: Eukaryota > Metazoa > Chordata > Mammalia > Chiroptera > Rhinolophidae > Rhinolophus > Rhinolophus sinicus. The sequence goes on from NC_133768.1 coordinate 9,410,647, forward strand.
CACAATTTGGAAGTCTGCACACTTTGTAAATAAATGTCTTCCTTGCTGTGGAAATAATTACTCCAGGATGTAGAAATATTGGGAACTTACTGTTTCAGTGCTTTCAGGTCATTTCTTCTCTGTGACACACCTTGGGGAAAATACATGATGGGATTTGTCCCTATTTATAAAATGATCATGTTTTGGCATAAAAAGGTAGCAGAGCTTAGTTGTGGCCATTACTGGAGCTCGGACAAGGCATTTCTGGCTCTGGCTCTGTGTTCAGTGATAACATGCCTATCTTTGGGAACTGGGGAAGACGGATGAAAACTAAGCCACCCTAATTGTTACTAATGGCATCATTTGTTTTGCTACAGTTTTTTATTATATTTTTTTCATGATATTGTTCTCAAATTGTTATGGATGTGTGAAGGCAGAATGGAAAACTATGAAAATCATCAAAGAATGTGGGCTTTCTCTTTCACAGAGTTTGAGGTGGACTCCAGCTCTCAGAGATTTTTCTAAAGAGATGAACCGTAATTCTGTTTTCCCCAAATGGATCAAGGAGTTGCAATGCTCGGGTTTTCAGCCAACGTTCAGCATCACCTCTTCCTCTCTCTAGTTTTTATTAGGTTCTTTGTTCTTTGAGGGTAGGGGCTTGTCATCTTTCTTTATCTGTCACAGTCCTATGCATAAAATGGTGTGTAATAAAAGGGTTTCTGACTGAACAAAACAAAAAGAAGAGGAAGGTAATTGTGGGGACAGAGTCCCGGAGAGCAGTTTCCAGGCTCTTGGCCTCACGTGGAAAGGTGCTGGCTCGGGTAGTAGATGGCCATCAGCTGTGGCTGGGTGGCCATCAGCTGTTACTAGTTAGCCATTAGCCACTAATATAACTGCTGTGGCTGAGCTAGAGGGCTGGTTGGTTGGTTGGTTGGTTGGCAGAGAAGAGGACTGTGGATTGTGGCTAGCAAGTGGGGTTAGCAAGTGGATTACATTGTGGATAGTGTTGATCCTACTTCCTGTGTCTCGCCTGGCCACCAGCGAAACTGGGGAGCAGGAAGACCCCTTGTTGGGGTACTGGCAGATGTTTGCTTTTGTGTCCCAACCAGCCGCCATTGAGAATATAGTGGTGTGACTCCCCTATCGATGGCTTCATGGGTGTTCCTTTTTGGCCTCACCGTGTCTGGCGTTATTGTGTGGGGAGCGGGAGCTGAGACCCTGCATGACAGTGATATTGGGTGGGAAGCATCTGCAAATTGGCTTCCATTACTACCAGAAAGTTCCCACATGATCCTTAGAATGTGTTTTCGCCTTATGATCTTCACAGCTGTCTAAAGACAAACAAACAAATGAATGAATGTGGTGGGAAGGCCCTGAGTGATAGGTAGCTATTTTCAAACATATATGTTTATATCTTTTATGAGGCTTTCTGTACTCTTCCAGTATTATACATTTTGGATGACCTTGAATATGTGCAGATACTGAGAAATCTAGTGAAATAATATATTCCCCTTTGATATGTAGGCAGGGAGTATTAAAAATAATTTTAATTTCTGCACTTTGCATCATGTACACATTTTTTGCTTCTATATTAATAGTTTAGGAAAATGAAGAGAAGCCACAGAACTGCGTGATCAATTCAGGGTTGTGATGGGAAGAGGCGCCAGTCACGTAAATGCAGGAGCAAAGCCATGCATCTCTGTATTAAATGACTCTAAATGAAAAGTCACCAGAAATCTTCCTGGAATTAGATAAAAATAAAGTATACTAGGTCAATGTATTTTGTTTATATTATAAATAACCCCTTACAAATACAAGAAATGCAGTCTAACTGTGGGGAAGGAAGCCAGACAACACATTTTAGCACGCCAGTGTGTTTAGGTATACCTTAATGAGCTATAACTCTCCGTCTTACCTTGTTAAGGATATCGTCAGGGGTACTATAAACACCTGTTCTTTAGGGATTGTAATTCAGCAGTAAAGAAAGAAGTCTCCAGCAGACACTGACATAGCAAACAAAACTCAAGGGTGTTTTTGACTGAAAATAGAAACATTTTAGCTTGGAAAATTCATGGCCTTTGGTATTATAGTTTAAAAAATGGAATAAGGCTAAAACAAGGATGGATGTTATTAAGCATCATACTTCTTAATATTAAAATCATCTTATGACATCACACTGAAAACACGGGGGGGGGGGGGAAATCAGCATGTGACACTATTGCTACAAACCAAAAGAATTTGGATTTGGATTTTGGTAAGCAGCCACTAGAGCGAGTTTTTCCACCCATGCCCATGTAGTGCATATTTGAAACACCATTCATCCAGGTAGTGAGCCTATTTACAAGGCAAGATCAATGGTTCAGAGACTCAAAATTCCCTATAAATATTGAGGTATGTGATAGACTAAACTATAATGTTCTATCTGTGGGTCAAATGCTATGGAAAATAGGAATCTTGTTCACTTTCCTTGAGTGGTGAATGTTACCTCAGTGGAAAAACAACTTTGTGGAATTTATGTATCTGGGTCTCTTCCAGTCCTGTTCAAGATTATGGCCTTTGAGAAATAAATCTGTTTAGTTGATGAAGGTGAACATTTTGAAGCTTCAAGGGACCTCAGGAATCATGTAGTCCAGCACCTTTATTCTATGAATAAGAAACCTGAGAGGCAGAAATGTAAACAACTTTATCAAGGTGCCACGGTAAATCTGGGGTCAGCAAACTATGGCCCGCCAGCCAACTACAGACTCTTTTTGGGTAAAGTTTTATCGGAACACAGCCATACCCTTTGGTTTACGTATCGTCTGTGGCTACTTCAGATTCAACAGTAGAGCTGAAGAGATGCAACAGAGACCACATGACCCTCAACGCTGAAAGTATTTATTATATGGCTCTTTACCAAAAAATGTTTGCTGATCCATGCTATAAATGGAAACCTTAGAACTTAGTCTCCTGCCTTCCAGGCCAGTGTTCTTCCATCTATCTTTTTTTTTCACTTTTAGTCCACAAAAGGCACGTACATAGTCATATCAGTTCCTTCCCCTCTCTCCACTTTCTCTTTTGAATAATCTCTTCCCTTTTATTCCTGCTGGTATGTAATTGAAGATAGTTTTAAGTAATAATTGTATTATTTTACTCAGAAATAATAAAAAGTCTTAATGGAATGGGGGATAGCTAGTAGATACACTTTTAACATAGGATTCTAAAAGTCATTAAGGAAGGCTAAGAAGATTAGTCAAGACAAGCAGATACTTTATATGTTAATACATAAACATTCAAAAATGATGAACATATATGTGTATGTCCCCAACAAACAGTGAAAATGTAATTTTCACAATGGCTAGCTAACTCAGAAAATATTTGAATTTTTCATACACAGTTCATAAAGATGTTCAGTGGAAAGCCAATTGGATCTGGCTAAGCTTGTTGAGTAGCAATATTATGCTATGAGTCATCTAAAAATAAGGCAAATGTGAACATGAATGCTGCCTCTCAAAATGATGAGTGTTTGCAAAAGTGTTTTAACAAAACATTTGAAAATTAGATTAGGCAATTTGGCAGATTCAGTCAACGCTGGATTTCATTAATCCTATAATCATTGTCAAGTTCTATGACATGATGCATTTGGTGGGTCCTGAGAGCATGTTCAGGTTTCCTATTACAGCTGAGAGTGAAAGACTGGGCCCTAGATGAAGTGCAAGAAAGCATTTAATGGTCACTATGGGTGAAATAGTTGTCTGTATGGGATAATTGGAGAAGGGTAAGGAAGATTTCCATCTCCTGATGCCTGAATTTCCCAGCATGGGACTCCTACCTGAGGAGCTTCAGTGAGAGCTCAGGTTTCAGGGAACCACCAGGAACCACCAGGGAACCAGCCAGGCTGATGTCCAGGTAGGATGAGTCGTGATGCCATCAAGTCCATGAGGACAAGTACCCTATCTGCTTGTCACAGCATTAGGCCTGTACAATGACTGACACAAAAGTCCTCAATAAAATGTTTTGAATGATTAGTGTCATGAAGGCACTGGGAGCTTGAGAGAGAGAACGAGTTCCCAGACTCTCAGTAGAACTTAGAAAGAGTTCTACTTTCAGTAATAGCTGAGAGTAGGAACTGTATTATAGGGTATCTATATCGTACACAGGGCCGATCCCAGAACCTTGCCAAAAGGAGTCAACAGCCAACGAATGCTTGTTGACTGACCAGAAGGGTCTCTCTGTGTAGAGGATTGACTTGTCCAATGCCTTGTGTGTTCACTCTGAATCTTCTCTCAGTCCACATTGGCCAGTCTTCTCTCCAGTCGGCAGCTAAACCAAACTCTTTACTGTCTTTTCAAGAGATTCATTTGCCATCTCAGATCCTTTATGGGAAAAGGAAGGACGAAAGGGATAGATATGTGTCTGATATTCACTAGCAAATGCGAACGGTCTGGTCTGGCTGTGCCCTGGGCTCTTCACACATCAAGACATCTGTGAGGGGCTTTCTAGCTGGGGTAGAATGTTCTTTGATTTTCAAACTCTTGTTCTGGTGGCTGTAGTGTACTGTCGCCTCTCTCTCATCTCTCTTGCTACCTTGCCCTAACCACCAAAATGTGGGGTCCTGTCAGTCCTAACTGTCCCAGTTCCTCCTCATAAATACTCAGACACCTTTTGTGCTACTTTCTGCTTATGTTTCCATCTTGAACTCTGCACTTTGACTAATCCTAGGAGTCTTTGGGGGGCCCTTTTCTGTCATGTCCCAACTGCCCACAGTTACCATAGTCCTTGTGTAAAAGGTTCTAACAGCTTGTGTGTCGTTAGTTAACAAACAGTATCTATTGCGCAACTACCATTTCCAGGCCTTATGTGAACTTCAGGAGTCATGTCTGAGTAGACTGTATGGTGTGGTTTACAAAATTGGTCATTATTGCTGGGTTTTGAAGTCTTCAGGTCTTAAATTTATGATAACTTTGCATCCTTTAAACATGGTTGACTAAAGAAACAAGATAACAAAGTGCAAAGTATAAAGATTGATTGGGTACTGAATCAAACAAAAGAAAACCTATAAAAGAACGTGATTGGGATAATTGGGGAAATTTTAATATGGACTGTATGTTAGATAATATTGTACCAATATTCAATTTGAGTGCAATACGCTACTGTAGTTTTAGAGGAGAATGTCTATTTTCTAAAGAGGTAGATGCTGCAGAACTTTGGCATGAAATGTCCTGATGTGTATTACTTAAGCCAGGGGTGTCCAAACTGCGGCCCATGGGCCAACTGCGGCCCATGATCCATTGTTAATTGGCCCGCAGCAAATTCCAAAAATATATTTAGTTTACTTAAATAAACCAGGTGAGGCAATACGTACTTCACCTCGAGTGAGTGGCCCGGCTGTTTGTGTATTTTACCGCATATGGCCCTTGGTGAAAAACGTTGAAAAAAGTTTGGACACCCCTGACTTAAGTGAAATGGTCCAAGTAAACATGTTATATACATAAACAGAGAGAGGGAGGGGGTAAAGGAGCAAAGGGAGAGAGGATAAAACAAACACTGCAAAATATGAACAACTGGTAAGCCTAGGTCAGTGTGTCTTAACCTCCCCACTATTGATTGACGTTTGGGGCTGGATCATTCTTTGTTGCCGGGCATCCTGGGCACTGTGGGATGTGCGTCAGCATCCCTGGCCTCCACCCACTAGATGCCAGTAGAACTCCACCACCTTCAGTTGTGACAACCAAAAATGTCTCCAGACATTTTGAAATGTCCACTGGGGGGCATCATCTCTGCTTATTGAGAACCACTGCTAAGCGAGGAGTACAAGGATGGTGCTTATATTCTCCTTCCAACTTTTCTATCTGATTGAAATTTCTCAAAATGTGAAGTCAGGGAAACAAACAATCTTGGTTGAGCGTGTGAGCTTGCCATCACTGGAGAGCCATTTCCAGCTAAGGGAACCTTGAATTGGAAAAATAAACAACCTTATATCAAGGAAACTGATCAAAGCTTAGAAAATGTGGCATCCATAAAGTTTAGATTTAAACCCTTTGGTTTTGATTTGGGGCTTCTGAATTGCAATTTCATCTTCACAAAAACAGGACTCTTTCAGGAATGCTGAGGCAGCAAGTTCCTGTTGACAACAGTGTTGCCTTTCGGGCTGTAGCATCCATCTCTTGAAATCCTGGACCCACCCAGTCTCTGTCATGTGGTTCCTTTTAGAGGATGCTCCAAGGTTAACTGTTATGCATTCGTTTGTTCAAACAAATGCTACTATAAAGCAGTTTCCATGTGGCAGATCCTGACGTCAGTACTGATGTAAAAAGTGGTTGCTTTTTTGTATCTAATTATGCCAAGTGCAGGCTTGATGGCCATTGGTGAACTCAAAAGTGAGGACAGAAGACCCAGGAGTCCCATGAGTGCTATGTCTGTACATTCTCATCATGCAGAGACACCAGCCATTCAATGACAGTAATATGAAGAGGCAATGACATTGCTTCTATGTATTTAGGTCCGCCGTCCAAAAGCAATTGATAAAATTCCAAATTCTGTATAATTCTGTAGTCCTCAGTAAAGCAAGTGTAACAGGACCACTTACGAGGTGTGATCAAGCAATATGGTGAATGTTTAAATTTTAGAAATTTATTACAGTAAAAGACACATTGCCATTAATCCCCCTCAAAATGCTCCCCCTCACTTCGAACACACTTATGCCATCGTTCTTGCCACTTTCTGAAGCAGTTCTGGAAGTCTTCTTTCATGAGTGTCTACTTCGTTCTCCATCACAACAACGCTCCATGTCACATATCGCTTCTGCTACAGCAATTTCTGTCAAATAAAAATATTACGGTGTGTCCTCAACCACCTTATTCACCGGATCTGGCACCATGAGACTTCTGGCTCTTCCCCAAAGTCAAAATGACCATGAAAGATAAACGTTTTTAATCAATTCAAGACATTGAGGCAGCCACGACTGTGCAACTAAAGCCACTCTGTCCCTATGGGCATTGTAATTGGCTAAGGGATATCACAGATAAGAGATTAAAAAGTTGCAATGAATATATTAACAAGTAAATATTTATTGAGCACCAGCTAACTGCAACATGTGGAATTTTTTAATGGTATGAATTCTCAGGAGCTTATAATCTAGGGAGACATGTATTCACATGCTAATTATATTGGCCATTATAGGAGGTAGGTGTTACCTCAGTGGTGCAAGCAGTGGCTTCCCATAAGTATAGGGAAGTGAGGTAGTCATTTTAGGGCAGGAGTATTCAGGGACTGCTCTCTGCAGGTGGTGGCATTTGATAGGAGTTTTGAGGATGGATCAATTTTGAACAGTTATGGGGAGTCGTAGTGGGGAAAGAAGAGTGTTTTAGCCAGAGGGAATAGCATGATCAAAGATATGGAGATATGGACATGGGGAACACGTGTGTTCAGTGTATGACAGGTGAGTTAGTTTAAAAGCCACAGAATATTGTTATACAAAATTAATGCATTGACAGACTAGGAAAGAAGATCTGGGCCAGGTGATTTGGGGCATTTATTTTCTATGTCGATGGGTCTGGTTTTCATTGTCTATTTTGTTCACTGATGTATTTCAAGCACCTAGAACAGCATGTGGTACATACTAGGGACTCCATCAATATTTGTTAGATGCATTAATACGTTGAAGGAATAACAATAGGAGCTATTTTTGCACATTTAATTCACATGGTTCTTATGACAATCCCACACGGTGGTTAAGATTATCTTAGCTTTCAGAAGATAAAGCTGCTGTTTTGGTGAGGATAAGGAACATCAAGTTCAGAGCTAAAGGGCAGAGCCAAGTTCAATGAAGCTGTCTGTGTCTGGACTTCATGGCTTGGCCTTATATATGCTTTATTCCTCCCTTGATTTTACACAAATGGTAGCAGGTTGTGCATCTTCTGCATCTTGCCTTCTTTTATTCTTATTTTTCCATTTACTTCAGGATCTTTCCAAATCTGTACACAAAGAAATTCCCCCATTCACAGCTGCGTAGTATTCCACTGTGTGTTTGTACCCTAGTTTATTTCATTCATCTTGTACTGATGGACACTTAGGTCAAAGGGCATACACATTTACAATTTGGATAGAGACTACTAAATTACACTCCATGGGGGCTTGTTGAGATGCACTCTGAACACTATATGACAGTGTGTGTTCCTCTATAGCTGCGCTAACACCGTGTGTTTTCAAACTTTCAGTACTACCTCTGCAGTTTCTCCAATGAATCCACCAAAGTCCAGATGGAATCATATTCCTTTTTCAGTTCCTTTTGATTAAAATAAATGATTAGTTATAAAAGTAATGCATATTCATTATAAGAAATAAGAAAAAACAAAAGCAGACAAACCAAACCCCACCTCAATCTCATAACCCAGAGATAGTCACTGTGGAGCCATGCTTCCAGACTGTTGTCTTATGCCTATGTACATGGATATTTTTAAAAAGTAGATCATATTGTACACACACTTTTTTTTAAATTTAATTTTATTAAATTTATCGGGGTGACAATTGTTAGTAAAATTACATAGATTTCAGGTGTACAATTTCGTTCACTTGGTTTATGTCTCAATGGTATCCATTGTTGGATGAACCATCATGGCGGCAGCCAGCCCCTCTTGTTAAGCTGTTGTGAGATTTGAGATAGAGTGATCTGTCAACGTGCCTAGAACAGTGCCTGCCTAACAGCAGTTATTAAACCTGTGTGACGCTCCCCCTCCTCCCTCGACACATACTCTTATTTGCCTGAAGGCAGGAAGCTAGCATTTAAATGCCTAAGATTCTGTTGCCAGTACCATCGTGTACCTTGTACTCTATTCATTCAATTCACATTGAGTTTCTATCACGTGCTGGACACTGGTCTGAGTAAGAGAGATAGAAAGTGAAGAAGACCTGGTCCTTGCCCTCACAGGTGTGCCAGCTTAGCATATCCACTTGGCATCGTGTGCTTACCTGGGACATACAACTACAGACTCATGAGCACGGACAACACCATTCTATTGAAAGGGGCTGGAGACTTCACCAGCTGACTAGTCCCACATTTAGCTCTGAAATGCCAAATGCCTCTCTGGGCATCCTTGCCCAACCTGACCAGTCTGTATCTGTTTCCTCCTGTATTATACAGGGCTAATTATAATTGTCCTTCCACATCCACAGAGTTGGAGAGTTCAGTGTGCTAACAGATGCAAATCACTTTGAAAAAGTCAATGTCTAATTCAAGGCAGAGCTGCATCTGACTTTAATGGCCCCCTGTGTGCAATGTTTGGGGACTCTAAGTATTGTGTCCTCAGACTCTTACAACGTCTTGAGTCTGTCACAGGGTTGTTTACAGAGTGAGGCTAAAGTTTGGATGTGCAGATTTTTAGAAGGAAAACCAGTTAGCCTGGATTTAATTCTCCTAGTAATTCTCCCAGATACCCAATTAGGAAACAAGTTATTCAGTGGTGAGAGGTTTGTATTGAAACTCATAATCACACAATCAGTTTAATTGTGTGGGTTGGTAAATCATGCAATGAAGCAGATAAAAATAATCCGAAAAATGTTTAAATTGCTTTATTAAAATATATATTCATTTTTTTATCAGAGTTAAACTCTTGATTAATAATACATTTCTGCTTGACTAAAATGATTTGGTAATGAATATATTCTTGAGTTTCTCCTTTTAAGAGGCTTGGCATTAATATTTAAAGTGGTTTTTTTAACTACCTGCTTTCCCCCCTTTACTGTATTTTCCTGTCCTTCTTGTCATAACAGAAGTGGAATCTTAAAAATAGTTGCTAGGATGACTCTTCTGTCTGCATGGCTTTGATGTTATTTTCACCCTATCAATGTAGCTTTCTTCACTTGTACCCACACTAGAAGCTACTAATAAGGGTCCATAGGATAGAAAACTGTTTTCTCTTGTATGAGACTGAAATACTGTGACCACTGTCCTAAAGCCTGATTGAATGAAGAGAGTTATATTCTGAGGTAGGAAAGAACGTGACCTATTTCAGAAGTGTCCCTGTATCAACAGCATGATTAACTAGAACCAGAAGCCTTAGTTGGTCAATCAGTTCCTCCTTCATCCATGAGAACAAGAAGTTTTGCAGGACAGGACGCCCTCAACCCCAATGGGCACACAGTTGGTCACAAAAGGAACAAGACTACCACCAAACTTGGAGCTTTTTCAATTCATCCAGAACCATCTTTTGTTCATTTTCTCACTCCTTCTCTGCTTCCTTTACCTTAACCTACATTGCATGTCAACCTTGAATGTCATCTGCTTGCAAATGGTGTGAAGTTAGGAGTTCTGTTAGTTTATGGGTACTGTAACCCAACCACCATTTAGAGCAAAATAAGTGAGAAAATGCTTTACATTTCTTAACACCATCTGTAACAGTATGTATCCTTGGGTTATTCTGAAAAATCTTTGTGAGTCCAAAGAGACAAGATGATCAAATTCAGGGTCATGTTTGATTTTGTGGGATTTGTATGGTGTCATTCTATGTCAGGAATGAATAACTGAGTAGATTTGGCTTATCTGAAATGGACATTATAATTAACTCCTCAACACCAATTTCAGAGGATGCAGCTTAATGCTGGCTACTGGTCGTAAATGCTACCAGGTATATAAGGAAACCCATACACTGAAGTCATATTTAATTATGGCACAGTGTAAGTAGTATGGAGTTTAGAGCAGGAAGCCTCGGGCTTCAGTCCTGGACATTCTCCTAACTAGTTGTATAACATCCACAGGAGCTTTGCATAAGGTGAGTCTGGGGGAGCTCTACCATCCTCACCCCCCATTTCCACCCCTAGTACAATCTGTGGAACACAAGTGCTTGCCACAACAAGCAATCTCCCTTCCAACTAATTGGAGTCCTGGGCCTCTTTCCCCACAGTGAAGAAAATGTAATGACTCCGCTAGACTTGGATAAGACATTCTCTCTGAGCGTCAGTTTCTTCATTCTTAAAAATAGATGCATTAATGCTTTAGCAGGCATTCTATTGTGGCAGGCTTGTGAGTATCTCAAGAAGTTATATATGTAGAAGTGCTGTGTAAACTAGTAGGTCCAATGCAAAAGTTATTTTCCTTACTAGTACAACCACTTGTAACACAGCATGCCGGCCGATGAGACTCTTCTGAATGAGTCCAGCTCTGTACTTCAGGGCTTTCCATATCTCATTTATCTGTATAACATTGCTGTGAGCTGGGTGTCATTTCCATCTGACACAAAACTAAAACCCAGAAAGGCCAAGTAATTCGCCTAAAGCCATGAAGCTATTCCGTGGCAAACCTGGGATTTGAACCCGTTCTCTCTGATGTCAAGATACATTCTACTTATCCTAATTAGGTTGCCAGTGGAAACACTGAGATGGCTTGTTTTTTGTTTTAAGTGTATTGAGCACCAACTGTATGTCAAGTACCAACCTAAGAATTGTACCTTCATTACTTTATGAGCTAAGCAGGGCCACTATTGTCATTTTTGCTGGATCATTCTGTGTTCTGGGGGTTGGACTGTGCATTGAAGGACGGTCAGCAACATCCCTGGTCTGTACCCATTAGATGCCAGAAGCATCCCTCTCCCAGTTGTGGCGACCAACAGTGTCTCCAGACATTGCCAAGCATCTCCTAGCGATAAAATCCACCCCAGATGAGAATCACTGATTGAGACTAATTCTATTTTACAGATGATGAAAATAAGGTAGAGAGAGTTTAGAGTCCAGGGTCACAGAGCCAGTAAGTGGCCAAATTAACTGTCTGACTTGGGACTTTGGATCCGGACCTCCCCTTCCTTCTCCCCCACAACATCCCTTTTTCTGATATTGAGGTATATTTCTAAGGAAATTCAGGTCACCATCATGGCCTGGAGGTGGTTTTAAGACTGTGCCTGCTCCTAGGCTGCATTTGCCATCAAGATTTCGTCCTGGGCTGATAGATGTATACACAGGAAGAGATCATGGGTTGCTTCCACCATTGGTCCCAATGCAAATAGCTGTGCCACTGTGCCTGTACCCTTCACAGCTTCTCTCACTTCATGTGAAGTATGAAGATCTGTTTTGTCCAGGACAGTTTCCATCTGTTGCAAAGAATAGATGGGTGAGGCACAAAGTTGCAAACCAGTTCAGTCTGTGGTGGGGAGTTTCTGGAGAGACTGAAATAGCCCTGCCAATGTAGGTCGCTATTTTTAAGGCTGAGCTAAGTGTTTGAAAATGGTTCACACAGCCATGATCTCAGGTTGAAGTCACAGAACATCGCAGTTGCAAGGAATCTCAAGGCCTGGCCTGAGACAAGTGGAAAGTGACCCTCTGTCCCAAGGATCACACACACAGCTGGGAAAAACTGTCTGATATTCTCTTCTCCTTTGAGAACAGCTGAACTCATCAACTTCTGACCTTATAACTGGGGCTAGCTACAGCCCCTTCTTGCCCTCCTCTTGCCAGAATGGAAAAAAATAGATGACTGAGCCTTTCACCCTTTTCTATTTTGAGACTTGATAAAGCCATTTATACTTGCATCACTACCCTAAGTCCTATATTCTCTCGACGGATAGGTAGAGATCTGTTTAGCAGATACTTTATAGCACATAGTATAGCGTGTGCCAAGAGTCATACTAAGCGCTTTACAAAACTCACTTCATATTTTCCCAAAGATGTGGTCCCATTATTGCCATTTTATAGAGGAGGAGCTGGGACTGAGGGAGTTGGAGAGCTTGAGTAACTTGCTCAAGTTTATGGAAAGTAAGTGGCAGAGCCTCCATTTAAGAGAGTCTGAGTCTAGCCCACTTCTCAGACTTGAGTGGGCACCAGCATGGCCTAGAGGCTTGGTGACACAGACTGCTGGGTCAGCCCCATCACCTCAGATTTGGGGGTTCAGTAGGTTTTGGGTGGTGGCCAAGGATTTGCATTTCTAACAAATTCCTAAGTGCTGCTTCTGCTTCTGGTCCCGAGGCCACGCTTGGTGAATCTGCTGCTCCAGCAGGCAAGCTCCCCACTGCCACAGCCCGCTACTCCTATCTAGTCAGTATCAGACGGGGCTCCGAGGCCAAACAATGAGGGGCTCTGCTTTTATATGCACTGGCTGGCCCTGCTGCTACTCTAAAAGTGGCCACCTCTTTGCCTCCCGGTAGAAACAAACTGTCTTTCAGCAGTGATGGGATGGGGCACATTTAGGAGTGATGGAGAGTTTGGTGCAGCCACAGAGGTGGGAACTGGAAAACAGGGTCCCTGGAGCATCTTCCCAGCCCAGAGTAACCCCCCAGCTTCCAATGCTAGATATTGTTGGGGTAAACTTGCAGTTATCACACTGCATGGAAGCAAGAGCCAAATCCCTCCATAATCATGACCTTTATCCTTGGTTTTTCTCTAGGCTGTTACGGTTAGATATGTGTTATTTTCTTTTCTACTTGCGCATTTAGTTTGCTAAGTTCTACTATTGTCTTTCCAAACCATGTTTTTAATGTCAACACAGGACAGACATATAGTCATATCTGATGTTAATTATTACTTGTTTTCTTTCGGCTGATGTCCCTTGACCCGAATGAACTCATTTAGTGTTTGTGGATTTTTCCAGTATTAGCGCTTCACTTGGTGTTCTCTGACAAAAGGCTGTATTGGAAAACAACTTGCTGGACTGTGTTTCCTACTTCCTGAACATCCTGTACAGGACAGAGTGCAGTTTATAATAAAATCCAGGCTTCCTCGATCTCATTATTATAATTCTGTATTTTACATGTAAATTATATATATTAGGAAGCCTGTGTCTTTCTTTTCATGATTTAGACTTCGGGGGTGGAGGGTGCAGAGAATGGAAGAAAGGAAAAGAAGACAAAAGAAAAGACAGGTTACTGTATCTTTTTTTAATAAGTTAGCCCCTTCTGGGAAGGATTAATGTTCTGCTATAGCACATAATGTAGTAATCTAGAATAAATTCTGGCATTCTCTACACAGGCCTCCTTTTACTTACAAGAATATTATTTGTGTCACTGCTTACTGTACTCATGCTTCTACAAAATTTTTTAATAACAGGGTATACTGTGTTCATACCTCCAAGGGCTTATTTTCTTGGTTCCACCTTGGAAAACAGTGTAGAGAAATTGGCGTTTTTTTGGTATACGTCAGGGTAGAAATTCATGCGTTCGTTCACTGTAAGGGAGCAACACATTTTTTTAAAACCACCAGAGGAGATTGCCACTGCTGGCTTGCGTGAAGAAGAGGGACAAAAACGGTTGCCATGTCTTTGATTTTAATAGTCAACGGGTAAGAAGTAACCCTATAGTGGCATTCTAAATTTACCAGACCTATATTAAATTTGTGAACTCTTTCGCTCACCACACTTTATAAAGGATGTGGGAAAACTGAAAGGAAGTTAATGTAAAGCAATGGAGGTGGTTAACATTATGTAAAACAGTTCCTCTTGAGAAAACTTACAGGAAATGGACTTGTGTCACCTGAGGGAAGTGTTGGGTTATGGTCAGATGTATGATTTTGGTGAGGCGTTGGGGTGACTTACTCTGGGGAATTAAAAGTCTCCCCTTCTCACGGAAAGGTTGACACCCCCGATTTGGGTGTTTGCTGTGGGAGGGCAACAGGCTGCATGAGAGCTGCCATATACATACAGTTGTGTCAGTCGCCCATGTGACTGGTGCAGGAGTTGGGGGGGTGGCTTCTTTCTTATCTTAAAGGGCACGCAGGTACACTATTGAGACACTGGTGGTGAGGCCCCGGAGATGTCATCACTGCTCTTCCCCACACACTTAAGTACCAGTCTGCAATTTGGGTCTTGCAGGCAATCCAGAGTAACTTCACCTGGACCAAAAGGCCCAAATGATGAGGAATGTTGGTCGATCCTAAATGGTATTGCTTATTTCCTTTCCATAGTTAAGCTCAGAAGGAATCTTAGGAATTCATGAAAGAACGGTGGAATTTCTGCACATCCTGGGCAGATGTGGAGTGGCCAGGACTCCGATGCTCCAACGAAACTGGGCTCAGGCCTCTGGTTAGGGATTGTGACTGCGCTATGCTGCCCATCATAACTGCTTGTCCCTTGGAGTCCCTTGCCCTTTCCTCTTGCTCTTGGAAAGGCATGCTTCTAGAAAATTCTACTTGTCCTTTCATTTTTCTGATGAGTCAAATTTAAGGTGTGGACTGAAAATTGTAAAAGTAATTGTGTGCATTTTCATTGCAATTTAAATTGAGAGGTTGTCTAAGGTTGTATGACTCACTTGACTAGAGTGTGGTTGCTGTGAATGGAAATTATGTCTTTTGTGTCAGAGGAGTCCTGGAAAGTGAGGCTTGGGGTTATTTGTTTAAGACCCATAAAAACTGTAGTCTATTTTCATATGTGTGTTTGTGTTTATATTGTGGTGTGATATCTATTTATGTGCAAAACTATGCTAATGCCTGGTCTCAGGAATGTCTAGTGTAATAGAATGTGTGCAAAACTTTTGTTCAAAATTGGCTTGTGTGTCCTCAGGAAAGTTACTTAATCTTTTCAAGCCATTCATTGTTTCCTCATCTGTGAAATAGAATAAGTACACTTTCCTCATAGGGCATCTGTCACAAAGTAAGCAAGATGCTATAAAGAAAAATGAGGAGCATGGTACCCGACGCAAAACATTCTTTATCATTGTTCATTTAATCAGCTGAGAATATAGCGCACAGTGGAGAGGAGCAAGTCTCTGGAGTTTGTCTCACAGGAAATGTTTAGGAATCAGGTGTACTGATGCTTTTCTTTCTTTTTTTTCCAGCCATAGGACAAAGTCTTCAGGCTGGCCGCCTCCCTCTGGAACCTGGGGCTTGAACCAGGTGCCACCCTATGGATGGGAGATGATGGCGAACCGGGATGGCCGGGACTGCTTCATCAGGTATGTTGAACAGAGGGCATGAACAGTAAAATCTTTGGTTTTTTGAACATCTCTGTTTTGACCCTCTACTCAGGAAAATTAGTATACTTAAATTAGGGACTCACAAGCATTCAGAGGCCATTATTCAAGCAGCTGGATCTCCTGTGCCTTCTGCATCTTGTGACGTGAGCTTGCTTGGGTCTGGGACAGGCGCCATCTTAGAGTGATGTAGTGCAGTAATCCTGGGCCAGAACAAACGTGTTCATTAGTAAATCCAAGGCCAGTTTGTACTCATTGTCTGAGGCTACCAGTAAAGTTTGACAAGGAGGGGTATCATTTAAAATGCTTTCTAGAAATGGTCAAGACAGAAATGTTACTGACTCAGCTGTAACTAGAAAACTCAGCTAAAAAGATTATGTGCATTATGGGTTGTGTCATAAATTTCTCACACTGACATTAGCTGGTGTTTTGGATTTTTTGTGGTGCTTTTTTTGATTGTGGGGTTATATATATATATAACGCAAAATTTACCATTTTAACCATTTTTAGGTGTGCAATATGTACAATTCAGTAACGTCCCATTTCCAGAACTTTTTTCTCATCCCCAACAGAAACTCTGTCCCCATTACACACTAACTCCCTATCCCCCCTCTCCCCAGCCCCTGGTAACCTCTATTCTACTTTCTGTCTCTATGAATCTCCCTATTTTAGGTACCTCACCTAAGTGCAATCATATAATATTTGTCCTTTTGTATCTGTCTTATTTCACTTGGCATAATGTCCTCAAGATTCAGCCATGTTGTAGCACATATCAGAATTTCATTCCTTTTTAAGGCTGAATAATGTTCTGCTGTATGGCTATATACCATATTTGTTTATCCATTCACCTGTCAATGGATAGTTGGGTTGCTTCCACCTTTTGGCTCTTGTGAATAGTGCTGCTGTGAACATTCATGTACAAGTATCTGTTTGAGTCCTTCTTTTCCACTTTCTTGGCAATCTATGTACAAGTGGAATTGCTGGACCATATGGTAATTCTATGTTTACCTTACTGAGGACCCACCAAACCAAACCATTCTCCATGGCAGCTGTAGTGCTCTGGTGGTTTGCATTTGTATGGGAAGAATACTGATATCACACTTCTCAAAACAGCAAGGGTCCACCCTGCTTTCTTCTCCAACCTAAGGGAAATATTCTTACCTAGGACATATTAGTGATATCTATTTGAAATCAGGAAGCATGGTTTGCCCTGGTCTAATAAAACTGAGCAGAGATTGGCAGCCGAAGGAAACAAATCTTTCACGCCACAGGCTGCATTCTTCGTTTCAGCCAACCTGACTATGGACTGGTTAGCAAACACAGGATCGTCATGCGGTGGGAGATCATTTTTATAAAAATTACAATGTCTGCAAAGATTAGGGATTTAATCTTCTGTGCATACCAGCACCTCCATGTTAGGATTGTTGGAAAGTAGCTAGGGGCATAACTCACATGAGTGTTGTGGCCAGTTTCCCAGTCTCTGAAGCCCAAATCTCTCCTCTCCCTGGAATTACTATGGAGAGGAGAAGACACCCCCTCCTCAGAGTACAGTTGGTTGCTGAGGGGTTTGCCTCCTGGGTCCATCCTGGGAAATTCAAGTTGCCCTTGAACATGAGCCATTGGGGAGGCATGGGGGGGCGGGAGAGGACTGAGAGAGGGACTGTGGGAAGTGACCCTCCAGCTCTTCAAGTCTTTCCTGAGGATGTGCTCCCAGAGAAACGATAGTGGAAATGGCAGTGGGAGCAAAATCTCCCAGAAAGCTCCAAGACTGGAAGAAAGGCCAATAGTTTTGCTTACACCCTAGATTCTAAATCATTAATTTCATGAATTTTCCCAAGTCTCTCATACTGCTAGAAAGATGATATTTTTGATATTATATTGTGTCACCTATTTTGTAACATGGTTATGAATTTATGTAATTGACTCAGTTGAGGTAGCCTAAATGCTCTGATTCAAAACAGTAAACATTTCTGCCAAATAAATGTAATTTTCAAAAACCATGAATTATCAATGTATGAAGTTCTATCTCAGACTTCTCCAATTACAATGGGTTTTTGTTTTTTCCTTTTCTTTTTCTTTGTCCTTGGTTGGATTTGGGTTCCTGTATATTCCCTGCCATTTGATCAATGGATAGAAACGAGGGCCAACCCAGGTGTCCATTTAGCATTTACAATGGCCTAATGCCAGCTATTAAAATGTGTAAGAGCAAATCAGCAATCTGATAGAGATATCTGCACTGACAACTAAATGGCAAGTTTTAAAACCAAGGTCACCAGTGTAACTTTTCCAAATCTGTGGGGTTTTTTTACTTGAAAAGAAAGTTTCCACAGTCCTCTCAGAGACATTGTTTTAAGATGTTAAGAACAGTAGTTCTTTGGAAAGTGTTTGTTCTTTCTTGGTCACTAATGAGTTTTATAAACAAGGAGAATCATTCTGATTTTTTTTCTTACCTACTGAGGACTGTCCATTATAAAGAGATACTCTAATGAGCAGCATTTCTGGGGAGTCTGGGTTTGCAGTATAAAGTATATCTCTACTCATTAGTTTTAGAAGTTAAAAGAACAATTTGAAAATTAATCCGTGGTTAGTAATTAGCACCTTTGCATTTAATTTTTCACTCTTTTATATATTCTCTTTGAAAGAGATTAGATGTCTCCTTTTTAAAATATTTTCTTAGGATCTAAACGATAACCCACATCAAACCATCATTTTTTGACGGAGGAAAAACTACTTCCAAGTGATGGACAAGCTATGGGAGGAACCAGGCTTCACATGTTCAAAGTTAGAGTATCATAGCTAAATAATGAGATAATTCTATCATTATGCAGCTTTCAGAACATGGCCCAGGATACTTCAAATGTATTCAAATTTCATATTCCCTTTCCCGTCCCCAATTATTTAGAGTAGGACTAAGTAACCTGTTTTCTGTAAAGAGTTATTAGTCCATAGAGTTAAACATTTTTTTCATGCCATGTGCACATGTTAAAGTACCTTTGTATAATATTGTATAGTCTCCAGACTAGTGGTTCTCAACCTTGGCTGTACATTGCAGTAGCCTGAGGTACAGTAAAAATTCTGATGCCTGGGTGGCTTAGTTTGTTTGGGCTGCTATAATAAAATATCATAGACTGGGTGGCTTAAACACAGAAAGTTTTTTCTGACAGTTCTGAAGACTGAGAAGTCCAAGATCAGAGTGCCAGCATGGTTGGGTTCTTGGTGAGGGCTCTCCTCCTGGCGTGGAGATGGCTATCTTCTCACTGTATCCTCACAAGGCAGAGAGAGAGAGAGACAGAGAGATCATCTCTCCAGCTGTGTTCTTAGAAGGACACCAATCCCATCATAAGGGCTCCACTCTCATGACCTAATCATCTCCCAAAGGCTCTACCTCCAAATACCATGACACTGGGGATTAGGACTCTAACGTGAGTTTGGAAGCAACACAAACATTCTGGCCATAGCACTGTCTGGAGAAGAGCCTAGGAATAGGGAGTTTCAGGGGCTTCAGGTTCTAGTAAACAGCTATGGTTGCTCTTTAAAGCACTTTTCTGCATTTGACCTCATTAATAAGGGATAATTATCCCATTTGGCAGGTGATAAAACAAAGGCTCAGACTAATCAAATAGCTTTCCCAAAGCTTACACACATGTAGCAAGCAAGTCTCAATGCATAGCTTCTTGAAATATACCAGATCCCTCATTAAGAAAGAGCAAGTTTTGTTGGTATTAGAAAAATATGAAATAGTTTTTTGAGAAACAGAGAACATTGCTTAAAAAACATGACAGCTGCAAAATAAAACAAAATTTGTCAATTTTTTTTAACCAGTTAAGAGAAAGAGAACAGAACAGGGAAAGGGAGAGAGGCAGATGTGATGAAGGAAACTCTGAGGAAATGGTGACTCTCAGGAAAGAGTGTCCTAGTGAGAAATGGGTGACGGAGAGATGGATGGAAAGAGAAATTAAGAGAAACAGAGAAAGTGGGGTACTCCGAGGTGGTTGTTATAATAAAAGTATCAATAAATAATAGGTGTGGATGCAGGTGGATATAGATATAATTATGGATACGAATAGGGATATAGATGAACATCGAATATAGATATTGACATCGATATTGATATAGATATATTAGGTTGGTGCAAAAGTAATTGCAGTTTTTGCCATTTTTAACCTTTTAAACTGCAATTACTTTTGCACCAACCTAATAGATGGATATAGACTATAGGTATAGATGATATAAATGGCATAGACCTAGACATAGATGAGTAACCATGCAACTGGGTGTGCCCAAGAGGCTCTTGGTTTCTGGGTATTATTCTGACATAATTACTGATAGCATCTCCATTTGCTCTCAGAGTGTTCTGCTTTGGATAATACAGGTAAGATAACTATATATCACACCACCAAAGTTTAGAAAACTCTTGCAAGACATTAGATTTCATTTCATCTTGACAACTGCCCTCTAAGGTCGTTAAGGCACATTAAAGAATCTCCTTAGTGCAGAAAAAGCCAAGGTTGACGAGGATTGGGTTCTCCACATCCGATGGCTAGTCAGACCAGTGTTGCACCCCCTCTTCCGATGCCAAGGTTTTGGTTCTTTTGGCGCTGTCATGGAGTTGAATCCATACTAAACCCCCTAACATTGTATAAGGATTCCTACCCCTAGAATTACCCAGCTCTATCCCTGTGTGCTCAGCTCAGCTCACCTCCACCTGCCCATCATACCCTCCCTACTCAGCATCCTTAGAAATGGCCTGATCAGCCTGGTGAGTCGTGTGCTGCTTTCAGAAGCTGGCCTTGGCTACACCCAATATCTATCCACCCGACATGTATTGAGCACCCTAAGTGCTGAAGATACCAAAATAAGGAAGATAAGTGCATACCTTTAAGGATCTTAGAGTGTGGCGGAAGTGATAAGTGAAATAATAGAATGTGCTTTAGATGCAGTGGAAGCGCCCCCAAGGGGGAACTAATCCAATCTGTTGGAAGTGGGGCTGAGGCTGGGTGAGAATGCAGGCCGTTGCCATGGGCCTCATACTACAGAGAGGCAAGTTTCATTCTCAACCAAGCAATGTATCTTTTAACCTCTGTAGACACACATAGTATGTGTACTAATGAGAGGAAAGGGAGTATTATGTGTTACTTGTTTTCTTTGTTGAGTTAAATGGAATAAGAACATGCTTGTTTGTGGGGATGGGGAAAGTTAATGCAAAAATAATGCACTTCATTAATTTGGGGCTTTGGTTTTTGTAGATCGAAGGAAAAATGAAAGCACGAGCACAATAAATATTAAAACACTAGCTGGCAAGATAGATGATTATGATGAGACCCGTGGGAGTCTAGGGATAGGAATGGGGGCCTGGGGTGGGAGAGGAGACTGGAGGTTCATGTCCAAGCCACATGCTCTGATTTTCCAAGTTCTAAGTTTCAAAGGCTTTTTTTTTTTTTAACCTGCTGGCTTTCTGGCCACTGTCACCCTGTGAGTGTACAAAACTAGCCCTGTGTATATATTGGACAAGACACCCTGTTCTATTATTCTACCAGCAATCCCCATGGTGGGTCATTAAGCAGGGTCACTAACTTCATAATGCAGAAGAATTCAGTTCTGAAACCTGAACAGTGGAGATGAGTAATGAGATGCAGAAACTTGCACTTTGTTCTCCAGTATGGACTTAGCCCAACTTGGGAGAAGTTTAGCCATTCTGATCTGCCAGTCAATTCCGTAGTCCATGGGAAGTGTATTTTTGGCTCACCCATCTCCAGAAAAGAATAACCTGAAAAAATGCAGGCAGTTTGTGTGTGTCCCACCCTCCTTTCTTATTAACCACAGCAGAAGACAGTCAAGTCTGTGTGCCAGGATTCTGTCATCATGGAAATTAGAAATGGCAAACCTTCCCTCATCCTTACAGCGGAGCCTCAAAGTACCCTCTTTAGCCTTGACCTAGTCTAGTTCAAGTGTCCCAAAGAAGGAAGAAGCAATCAAATGTCCTCACATGTTATTTGGTCATTCGAGGGCTATTCTTCAGTATTGTTTTCCTGACTTTTACCCCAAGACGTTATAAGAAAGTCTTACTGTTAGTCTGTGGATGGGCCCTTAATATGTTACCCTGTGCTGATTGTCCTTGAACTTCTCCTTCTCTGGAAAATTTTTTAAAAGTCAAGAAGCGTTAAGATATAAAGTTGGATGTGGGTATTGTGGCTGCACCCACAACCCCTGTGTAATATTTTCAGATTTGAAGCAGACATGAACTTCCTACTTTCTCAAGCCTGCATTTTTAATGCACCCCCTACAAAGGACAAATTAATCTGAGACAGTCATGAGTTGTTACCTTTGTTTCTGGTAATAAAATGCAGAAGGTCTTGGTGGAAATTACAAGTTGTGCCAATAAAGGAAATAATAGAGATCTCTTTGATGTGGGTTGCTCTGTTATTTCGTGAAGTTTTAAATATCCAGAGTTAAGAATTGGCATTACATTAGAGAAGAAGCAGCTTACCTCACTTTTTGTGTTTTTGATGAAGAATTCTTAAATAAAATATATCACTTCCAAGTATACACAATGAATTCTGTCTAAAAATGCAAATTGCCTCGTGGCAAGAGCACATGCCATTTAGTTAAACAAGTTCCTTAGGATCCAAGCATCCAGTCAAGGGAAGGGAGGTATATTATAATTTGGGGATTGGAGGAACAAAGTAAACGTGATAGTGTCATTACATGAAATGAAGGGTAATTATGTCGTGTCAACGTGAAAGCTCCCAGGCTGAACATTGGAAGCTGTTTATTCCCTTTGTTGGAGCAGATTTATTTTTCTTTCGAACCTGACAAAGCACCTATCCGCTGAGTTAATAATCTGTGCTCCCAGCTGGAAGGTAAGTGTGCGGAGCTGATGGAAGGACTTTTAACAGGAAGGTTCTGAAATGACACTGTCATTCCAGATCGAACTGGGCATGCAGCACAAAGAGCTTTGCTAGGCAGACGTCTCCTGTATCAGAGGCTATTTCATTTCCCCTGTGCATTTGTTCTCAAAACTTTGCTGGTTTTCTTAATCTGGCCATCATCCTAGGACGAGTCCCTGAAATACTTGGCTTATTTCCGGCAGGCCCAAGTCTCTGAAGGGACTGTAATTATCAGAAGTTCCTTGGGCCACTTGACAACAGGGTGGGGACATCATTCGGGCGGAGCTATGGACAGCAGGTTAGCTGCTGCCCAGGGTGGCTCTTTCTTCTCCTGAGCTTTCCTGGAGCCCCTAGGGATATACACGAAGTGGGTCACAAAGTCCATTTGGAATCGTAGGGACAGCCAACCTGTGAAAAGGAGAAGCACCTGGGTAACCAGGTTTCCATCACAGCCTGTAATTGAAATGCTAGCTTGGGGCTGCCTACCACCCCTTGGTTCTTTCGAGTGGCCTTTGGATCTGTCCTTTGTGGACTGAGCCAACCCTTGCTGAGAGCAATTTTGATGTCATTGCCCAAAGCTGGGGACACAGGCAGGAAATTCTGGCCTGTGCCAAGCACCAAGTGGGGGGTAAGGGTGTTGCTGCCAAGTAAATTGGCTGAACTTAAGAGGACATGGAATCACCTTTGTGGCAGGTGTCTTTTCATTATTGTCTGAAGTCCTGCAAGAGGAGCAGAGGAGGGCTGGTGACAAGGGGCCTTACTGTGGTCGAGCAGGGTGTGGGAAAGAACAGTTCCCTGCCAAGCTAGAATAAACCTCGCTCTCAATGGCCAGTTTCTGGGGAAGAGCCTCTTCAGCTGCAAGGATGATGAGACATGCAGTACTTTCTGTGTCAGTGCACCCTGGCCAGTCTGAGTCCACGTAGCCACGTCACGTAGTTGTTACGTGGAGTATGCCACTCAGCTGCTCCCGGAGCACAGGCTCGGTGATAGCATATCAAGTTGGGAAGGCCATGAGAGACTCTCAAAGAAGGCTGTTTTGATCTTAAAGGATGCTACTGGGCATTGTGACCAGCTAGATAATTTGGGGGGCCCATTGCAAAATGGAAAATGCAGGCCCCCTGTTCTAAAAACAGGAAGAAGGTGCTGATCAAGGTACTAGAAGGGAAAGGTTTTCCTTTTCTTCTGTCATCTGTCAACATGTCACAGTCTTTTATTTGCTAGTCGATGTCATTCTAAGTAAAGCTAAAAATGTAAACTAGTAGCATAAATGTTACTGATCATGAGTATACTGCGCAATATGAGTTTTAGACGCAAATGTAGGAGCATTTAACTCATCTGAGGAATTACTGAAATGACACCATTGTGTTTGGTAGCTCATGTATGTATATGTATTTCATTCTAACCAGAGAAGTAGAAATGCTGCACAAAACTGTCAGAATAGTTTTCACTTCTGCAACTCTACCAACAGTCCCTACTTTTGGCTTGCTGATAAATAAGGAAAGACTGAAAGGAAGAGGAATTATGGGTTGCCCTATCTTTCCCTTTTCTTCTCTGTCATCACTTTCATTGTAAGTGAATGGCCGATTCTGGAAAGTAACGTGAGTAAGAAAGGATGTGACAGGATTCCTTAGTCATTCGTGTTTGTGTTTCGTAGAAACCCACATTTGTTCAACACTAATTAGCCCTCATCCCTTACCTCCCAACCTCACCTCTTGAAGTTTTCTAAATCATGTATTTAGTGGCTTCTCAATAAAGACTTAGCAAAGAGGAAAGATTGGCTCTAGCTATTGACTCCCTCAGATAGCAAACTCCCTGTCCTCTCAAGGAGGGGTTTTCTCACCAAAAGGTAGACACTCTTCTCCCCCTGCCCCCAGCCCTTAATTCTCTAGGCTAGGTCAGCAACCTTTTTTCTGTAAAAAGGCTATGGAGCCAATGGAGACTATTGGAATTTAACACAATGCAACTCTGCCATTGTAGTGTGAAAGCAGCCATAGGAAGTATGTGAACAAGTGGAGATGGTTGTGTTTCAATAAAATTTTATTAAAAATAAAACAAAACAGACTGGGGCCAGATTTGGCCCGTGGGCTATAAGTGTTTGTCATATCTTGCTGTAAAGCGTCATGCATTTGACCCCATTCTCATATTTTTAATTCACTAACTGATAAATTTTCAAAACCTTCCCATGAAATGGGAGCTACCGTTTATTTTATATATAAAAGAAACTAGGGCAAACAAACATTGGTAAAGGGACTTTTCTGAGCTTGCACTATGAGTCATACAGGGAGCTAAAAATGGACCCCAGAGCCCTGTTTTCTCCGACTTGTTGCCAAAAAGCTCTATATGATATATTTATGTTGGCAAACAGTTCTTGTGCAGCTCTGACATCCATGACCTACCTCTAAAGAATGTTCTAGGAATGATATTGTCAAAATCGACCAAAGAAGTAGAACTTTTAATACAGGGGTGTCATGACTCCTCCCGTCCATGTGGTGGGTGCCGAGGGAGAGGAGGTCGGCTGATCACAGGATTTGTAGCTGCTCCCCACCTCCCAACTAGCACCTTTGTTGGGAGAGGGATGGAGGGACAGGAAACGATAGCAACACGAAGCTCAGTCATGAAGCTCAGTCATGCGGAATGCCTAATGCAAGAGCAAATAATTATTAGGGAGGTGAAAATTACATAGCAACTTGCTCTTACTAATGGTCTACAGAGGCACTTTTGTACTTTCAAAGAATTAATTGTCCATAGTGTATTGAAGAAATTCTGCTCATTATCTTTGTGGAATTTTATACAGCTCCCATGTAAAAGTCCCCAGTTCATTTTTGGTGATGTTCTGTTCTAGGCTGTTCTCTTGACTTCCATGACACCACCCCCCTTCTTTTGCTTCAAACTCACTGGAGGGTCTTTCTCATGTTGCCTCAATTGGTTCTTCTTTGTTAGCTCAACATTTAAACTTCCATGTCCAACACATCAAGCGTATGTTCCTACTTAAAATGCACATGCACACACACACACACACACACACACACACACACACACAAAACATGATTCATGAATTTAAATATGATGATACCACTTGGTTTTGGTCCACAAACTGAGTTGGTTTGCACTGCCCTGCTCACCTTAAACAAACGAGTGTGGCTGCATTTCAATACAACTTTACAGACACTGAAACTTGAATTTCATATAATTTTCATGTATCACGAAATATTATACTTATGTTGATTTTTTTTTTTTTTTTTGCAAAATCATCTTAGCTCACAGATGGCTGGTAGGATTTGGCCCAAAGGCTGTGGTTTGCAGATCCCCATTCAAGATAATCTCTTAAAATACTTTTTAAAGCTCAGTGATTATTTTTCTTCGTAATTTTACCTGGGTCACCTTCATTCCTCCTTTCTGTAATACCTTTAATGAGATGACCCTGAGCTCAAAAATCGCCAACCTGTCTTACAACACCACATTTGTTTCTGACTTTCAACATGACATTTGGAAGGTCACGCAATCTCTTTTCCTTTTCCCTTGTGCACCGAATTGTCATAATACCTTGGTTGCCATAGAATACTTGGGGAATACAGGACAGTATACTGTTAAATCTTAAAGATAACGGCTCTTATTGTTCCTCTCCACTATTATTGGAAATTGAAGACATGCCTTCAAATCTGCAGGTATAACTTAGAGTTAGGTTACAACTCTGTCATGTTGCTAAGCAATTGTTCTCCTATTTTTGTTCACTTTTAGCAGTGCCTTTTTTTTTTCTAGCTTAAATATTTAGTAGATTAGAACTGTCTTCAGAATGATGTATTTCTTAAAGTCTTTATTTTCCAGTCATCGGTCAGAGTGCTATTATGTAAATGATTGAAGTAAGTATTTAAAATGTGGGTTTAAAGATCTTCTCAGGATCAGAAGGTGACCCTGGAAAGAGAGGGATGGGAGAGAGAGCTGAACAACAGAGAGCGGAGGAAGGATAAAGTCAAGGAATCTTTTAAGCTCCTATAAGAAGAAGGTTTGGCTGGATCTCCAGAGGAAGATGAAAAGAACACAGGCTTGAGGGAAAGTAGAATTCATTGGAACAGCATGGGCCTGTAGGGGGTCAATTATCTGTTTTAAAACTAAAATGGGCAACTGTGGAATGATTTGGTCAAACATGTTTTGGCAGCCTTTGCATTGTAGTCCAATTACCTTGAATGCGTATGATAACTTTTTTTGTGTGCACTGTTTGTTTATGACCCACCTGTCTCCAAGAGAAATGTCTAAGCCTCAACTAGCCTGTGGGGCTCTTGGGTCTGTTGTGTCCCAGCCGGTGGCATCCTTATGCTATGTTTTAAGGGTTTCAGGGCTCTGTGAGAGGGCTAGATTTCAACCCCCATTTGGCCCCTAGGCCAGGCCATTTGCAATTCTGAGGTGATTCATGATTAAAGACACCTAATTTGGTGGCAATGCACTTGAATAGCTATTCCCTAGATGGAATTTCTAAACAGGGTCAAAGAGCAATTTAGGGGACCAGTCTGTAAAGGACCAGGTGGAATTCACTTGCATTGACCCCAATACATGTGTCAAAGAGAAGGACTCATTTGTCTAGTTCTTCACAAATCTAAATTGTCCTAATAGTGACAAAGTAAAATGATAAACTCTAGAATTTTATTATAGCAATTGTTTTAATGGCAAGATTTCCAAATGCCTAGTGTACGGCTCCCTCCTTTTATGTTCTCTTGAGCCACCATTATGAGGCACACTCAAGGTTAAGGAAGGAGGATTAGCTTTGGTCCTTTTTTGGCGTGGTTCCTTCATGCTTTTGTTATATCTGTTTTCTCCAGGGACTTCATTGTTGTTTATTATTTTCCTTTCTTTTGTTTTCTAAATCGGAGGACTATCATGTGGCAAACTGACTGCTGACCTAGCTTTGGGCTTTAAATATGCCTTCTAATAGCAGCCCCTTCCCCAAATATCTTACTGCCTAGTCCCCTTTGAATGTATAGTTTATAATCTGCTAATGACTGGAAAACTAGTTTACTGGGGTTGTTAGAATTATGTGTAAGATAAAAGTTAATAGGCTCTAAGGAAGGGCCTCATGGGCTCTCATGAAACAAATGAACCTGCAGTTTATTGCTCAGGTTCCTTGAGCTGCTCAAACAGTGTTTTGGTTTAGATTACCCATGTTCTTGCCAACACTTGATTGTGGTGTTCCATATAGATGCATTTATAGGAAAGCGACCTCCAAATTATGTTATGGTGAAGGGTTTTTATTACTTGTGGAATAAAAGCTAAAGTGCAGGAAAGTCTGGTATTTATGTTCGTGAGCTCTGGAGCTGTGCTGCCTGGACTCTGTGTCTCTTCCCAGTCACATGATGGTGGGCAAGGTGCCCGACCTTTCTGTGCCTTCTTTTATTCATCTGTAAAATGGGCACAATAGTAGCACCTACTCCACTGAATTGTAAAAGGGTTAAATGACTTCATGTGAAATGTTAAGAAGAGGAAGTACTCTAGCGTTAATTTAATCATTATTAAGAAGAAAAGGAGGAGGAGAACAAGTAAGGAAGCAGGCTCTCCAAATAGACGTCAAGTTAAATGTCATCCGTGGGACTGGTTTATTGAAACAAATATGTACTTTCCTGCCCTGATACCTGTTGCTTTGAAATATGCAAAGTTGTAGGTATAACACTGTGTTTGCAGGTGTATTAGTCAGGTTTCTATGGAGAAACAGAACCAATAGGATATACAGAGAGTTAGAGAGAGATTTATTATGAAGGATTGGCTGACACGATTATGGAGACTGAAAAGGCCCAGGATCTGCTGTCTGCAAAGTGGAGACTCGGGAAAGGCAGTGGTGAAGTTTTAGTCCAAGCTCAAAAACCGGAGGACCAGGAAAGCCAGTGGTGTAAGTACCAGTCTGAGTCTGAAGGCCCAAGAATCAGGAGCACCAGTGTCCAAGGGCAAGAGAAGAGATGGATGTTCCAGCTCAGGTGGAGAGAGCGAATTCATCCTTTCTCCTCCTGTTTGTTCTCTGCAGTCCCTGAATAGAATGGGTGATGCCCCCCTGCATTGGTGAGGGTGATTTTCTTTACTGAGTCTACCAATTCAAATGCTAATCTCTTCTGGAAACATATTCACAGACACACCCAGAAATAATGTTCTACCAGCTATCCAGGCATCCTTTAGCCCAGTCAAGTTGACACAAAATGAACAGAGCTGAGGGGAGAAATGGACAGCAATGAATGATTGTAGGGAACTAAAATGCCCCACTTTCATCAGTAAATGGATCATCCAGACAGAGGATCAGTGTGGAAGAGCAGACTTGAATAACACTGTAGACCAGGGGGACGTAGCAGACATGTGCAGTGTTTCATTCAGCAGCATCCAAGTACTTGTTCTTCTTGGGCTTATGTGGCGCATTCTGTAGGATGGATCATTTGTTGGGCTGTGGGACAGCTCTTGACAAATTTGGGAAGACTTAAATCATATCAAATGTCTTTTCTAACCACAATGGTATGAAATCAATAACAGGAGGAAAATGGAAAAATTCATAAATGAGTAGAAATTGGATGGCATGCTCCTGGGCAGCCAAGGATTCAGGGAGGAAATCCAGAGGGCAGTGGAAACACAACATTCCAGAACTTTTGGGATGCAGCAAGGGCAGTTCTAAAAGGGAAGTTTATAGCAATAAATGTTTATATTAAATAAAAAGAAAGGTTTTAAAAAGACAATGTAACTTCGCACCATGAGGAACTAGAAAAAGAATGGTCTGGACCCAAAGTTGGCAGAGGAAGGGAAATACTAATAAAAATTAGAACAGAAATAAATGAAATAAAGACTAGAGAGATACTAGAGAGGATTGATGAAGCTGGGAGTTGTGTTTTTTAAAGGATGGACACAATTGGCAAACCTTTAGCTAAATAAATAAATAAAAGAGTGAGGATTTAAATAAATAAAATTATAAATGAAAGATGGGACATTGCATCTGATGCCACAGAGGTGCAGAGGATTATTAGAGAGTACTATCAATATTTATATGCCAACAAATTGGGTGACCCAGAAGATATGGATCAATTCCTGGAAACAGAACCTGCCAAGACAATCATGAAGAAATAGAAAATCTGAACAGACCAATAATGAGCAAGGAGATTGAAGCAGTAGAAAAGCCCAGGACCAGATGGCTTCTTTAGTGAATTCTACCAAACATTTAAAGAATTATTGCCAATCCTTCTCAAATGCTTTCAAAAATTGAAGAGGAGGGAACACTTCCAAACTCAATTTAGAAGGCCATCATTACTCTCATACCAAAGCCAGATAAGAACACTACCAGAAAAGAAAATTATAGGCCAATATCCGTGATGAACATAGATGCAAAAATCCTCAACAAAATAGTAGCAAATCTAATTCAACAGCACACCAGGTAACAAAATCAATATACAAAAATCAGTTGCATTTCTATACACTAACAATGAACTATCTGAAAAAGAAATTATGAATACAATTGCATTTACAGTAGCATTAAAATTAATGAAATATTTAGGAATAAATTCAACCAAGGAGGTAAAAAATCTGTACAGTATAAACTATAAGACATTGATTAAAGAAACTGAAGAAAATACAAATAAATAGAAAGGTATCCCTTGTTCATGGAATGGAATGGAAGAATTCACATAGTTAAAATGTCTGTACTACCCAAAGCAATCTACAGGTTCAATACAATCCCTGTGAAAATTCCAATGACATTTTTCACAGAAATAGAAAAAAAAAAAAACAATTTTAAAATTTGTGTAGAACTACCAAAGACCCCAAAGCAATCTTGAGAAGGAAGAAAAAAGCTAGAGGCATCACACTTCCTGATTTCAAACTATATTGCAAAGTTGTAATAATCAAAACAGTATGGTACTGGCATAAAACAGACACATAAACCAATGAAACAGAATGGAGAGTCCAGAAATACACCCATGTATATATGATAAACTAATCTTTGACAGAGGCATCAAGAATATACAATAGGGAAAACATAGTCTGTTTAATTAATGGTGCTGGGAAAACTGATATCCATATGCAAAAGAGTGAAATTGGACCCTTACACCATACACAGAAATTAACTCAAAATGAATGAAATAGTTAAATGTAAGACCTGAAACCATAAAATTTCTAGAAGAAAGCAGAGGGGGTAAACCTCCTTGACATTGGTCTTGGCAATGATTTCTTGGATATGACACCAAAAGCATAGGCAAAAATGGAAAACTGTATGGAAGGTCCTCAAAAAATTAAAAATAGAACTACCATATGACCCAGCAATCCCACTTCTGGGTGTATGTGTAAAGGAAATGAAATCAGGATCTTCAAGAGATATCTGTACTTCCGTGTTCACCGCAATCGTCAAGATATGGAAACAACCTAAGTGTTTCCATATCATTCACAATCGTCAAGATATGGAAACAACATAAGTGTTCATCGACAGATGAATGAATAAAGATGTGGTACATAAATGCAATGAAATATTATTCAGCCATAATAAAGAAGGAAACCCTGCCATTTGCAATGGATAAAACTGGAGGACATTGTGCTAAGTGAAATAAGCCAGACAGAGAAAGACAAATACTGTATGATCTCACGCGTAGACTCTAACAAAGTCAAACTCATAAAAATAGAGAATAGAATGGTGGTTGCCAGGGTCTGAGAACTGGAGAAATGGGAAGGTGTTGGTCAAAGTTTACAAACTTTTGGTTATAAGAAAGGAATACATTCTGGGGATCTAATGTATAGCAGATGAATTAGTTAATAATACCATATTGTATACTTGAAATTTGTTAAGAGAGTAGATTTTAAGTGTTCTCACTATAAAATTTGAAAATTGTTACTATGTGAGGTGATGGGTGTGTTAATTAACTTGATCGTGGTAGTGATTTCACAATGTACATGCTAATCAAATCATCATGTTCAACTTTAAAACAAAGAAATTTTTTTGGAAAAGGAAACGTATTTTAAAAAAGAAAAAGAAAAAGGAGCCTGCATTGAGAAATGAAGCCAGCCACACTAGAGTCTAAATGACTTGAGCCAGTGTACTACTCTTCCCAGGGGTATTTGTATTTTCTTAAAGGTACAATATCTTTAACCAGACAACTAAATCTCATAGTAAAAATACTGGTATCAAAGACCCCACCACTGACTTTCCTGCTCACCCACCAACCCACATTCCTGTAAACATACATGCCCTCTTAGCCCTGCTTGCTCACTTTGGTCCCATTATGGTGAAAGAAGAGGCCCTCTTTTGTCAGCCAGAAGTTCCTTGGTCTTCACATCCAAACCCTACCACCTCCTTTGAAACCTCATTTCGTCTATCATGCCGTCTCTTTATTATATATTCAGTATCTGTGATCCAGGCACTTTTATATCAGTATTTAAACATGGACAATTTGTTACTACATTAAAATAAATATATATACAGAGGGTGCCAGAAAAATGCATACACATTTTAAGAAAGGAAAAAAAACTGTATTACAATTACAATGATGGGAACCACTTTGAGTACCTCTTGTCATTGCAAAAGTCAAACGTGACTTGTATTCATCTTTTGTTATCGGTATATATTGAGTATTACAATTTTCATACAGGTTTTGTCTTTCTTAAAATGTGTATGAATTTTTTGGCACCCTCTGTATATAAGAAAATAAACCCCCTTTGCACTTACAACCCACTTTGTACCTGTACATTTACTTTCTTCTTCACTATATAAGCACAATTATTGGCCTCATGGCCTTTCTTTGCTGTCTCCTTTGCCACACCCTTTCCATACTGAACTCACTAGGTCCTGGCCTGCCACAAGGCCCCCAGTGAGAGCCTTCACCAAGGTGTTCAATGGAATGGTCACTTTTAAATCAATTAATTTTTATTGGAAAAGGAAATCATAATACAGAAATGGTGATAACAGTGGATTCGATAGAGCAGTGGCAAAAGATGTGCTAAAGGTATACATTTCAGCATTGATATATCTCAACTATAATGTTGACTGCATAATAGGTTGCTAAAGAATGTCTATGATATGATGCCATCTGATAAAGTTTTAAAATATACAAATTATTAATTGAGTATGGATATATACACATAGGTGTCTTTACTTTATTGAGGTCTACCTTGCATGCCATAAAATTCACTTGTTTTGAGGATACAATTCAATTCCTTTTAGTAAATTTACAGTTTTGCAGCTGTCACTGCAATTTAATTTTAGAACATTTTTATCACTCCCAAAATAATTTTGTGTCCTTTGGCAGTCACTCCCTGGTCTCAACCCCCAACCCCAGTCATCTACTAATCTACTTTCTGACTCTATGGATTTGCTTATTCTGGGCATATCACATAAATGGAATTATGCAATATAATACAATGTGACTGGCTTCTTTCGTTTAGCATAATGTTTTCAAGTTTCATTCATATTGTAGCATGTGTCAATACTTCATTCCTTTTATGGCTGAATACCATTCCATTGTATGGATATATCACATTTTGTTTATCTGTTCATCAGATGATGGACATTTGAGTTGTTTCCACTGCTTGAATACTTATGTGAAAATATTTGCATGTGAATATGATTTTATTTCTCTTAGATAGATACCTAGGAGTGGAATTCGTGGTTCGTATGGTAACTCTGTGTTTAACTTTTAAAGCAACTGCCCACTGTTTCCCATTTTACCTCCCCACCAGCAATGCATGAGTATTCCAGTTTCTCCACATCCTCACCAACACTTGTGATTTTCTGCCTTTTGATTCTAGCCATCCTAGTGAGTATGAATGCTATCTCATGGTTTTGATTTGCATTTCCCTGATGGCTGATGATATTGGCGGTCTTTCAGTATGCTTATTGACCATTTGTATATCTTCTCTGGAGAAATAGCTATTCAAATCTTTTGCCCATTTTGAAATGGGCTCATTTATCTTATTAATAAATTGTAAGAGTTCTTTATATATTCTGGGTAAAACATCGCTTTTTATTTCCTGAAACATTTTGTAATAAATGTTTTCTCAGTCTGAGAGTGCTACAGGGGAGGTAATTTAAAGTTTGAGGGCTTTCGAAGTGCCTCCTTGTAGAAGCAGCACTGATTAGCAGTTTCCACAAGCGTATAGCCCTCTGCAGGCTCCCCTGGTGGGTTAGTTCCCTTGGTGTGACCAATTCATCAAAGTGTACTTTGTGTCAGTCTCCCAACAGCAAGAGCTGGCTCTAACATTAGCTGTCATCTGACCTGAATTTTCATTTTAAGCACCTTCGGTCCTAATGTTTGCTCTTGAAATCTAGAGCAGCCAGAGTGAGTGACAGGCGCCTATAATGAGATGCCTTTTTAGTGTATTATTCTTAATACATGCACACGTTTGCCTCTTCATTCACAAAGAGCCCCTTGGGGCAAGCGGCGTTGTTAGCAGTTTTGTGGAGGAGGGCAGAAACTGCTGATTCAACAGAAGTCTGCTTCTGAAGGGCTTGAGAGTAATCCTAATGTCAGTTCCACTCATCACGCGTCTCCCCCAGCCCTGTTTCCTTTGCCCTCCAGTGCCATCCTTCATAACACACTCTCTAAATCTTCCTCTTGTGTGAGCAGCAGCCATCTGGTGGTCAAATGAGCATTAAAAGTGTCTTTGACAGCGTTGTGGAAATTGTAACTCATGAAGCACCTTGGGTTTTTAAGAGAGATAATTGATGGGTGACAACAGAAAGGTTTTAACTTTCCAGAAGGAAGTTATCATATGAGAGAACAGTCTGGTTTTCCACAAGGCCAAAAAGATTTCTTATGCTTAAAATAATATTACTGTCTTATACATCAGCATACATATCATTGACAGGAATTATTCACAGGTGGCACTTGATAAACTTTTTTATCTTTGCAACACATTTGGTCGTAAATGCTGTTCCTGAAATTCCTAGGAGTGTCAGTTCCAGAATTAGAAGTCAAAAAATAAGGAAGAATGCTTTTTCTTATCTATAATTTGCCTTCATCTGCTACGTCCAGTCAACTTCATGGGTTATTGTATAACCAAGGTCAAATTTTAGAAAGCTGGAAAAAAAAAATAGTCAAGCAATCCCTAAGGAAAATAATGGCCTTAGTTGATCATTTTGTCTTTTAAATTGTAAACGCATAATCGGTACATCTCTTGGGCTAAATATTGGTTGAGTAACTGTGGTGGTCCCACATACCTCATGGTGCTTAATTAAAGCTGTTACTGATTTTTCACTTGCTGGAAAATGACATTCTAGTGGCATCTTTTTGGCTGAGTCCTCCCCTAGAGAACTCAATAAAGGTGTTTCCACTTATGTTGCCTTGTATTTAGCCTCATTTTTTCCTCTGTTAATTTGCATTTCTGTTTATTTTATTGGCACTGCCTGCTTCTGTTACTGTAAGTGATCCTTGTTAATCCTTTGGGCTTAGGGACTGCAATATTAATTGGCCCTTACCCAACATCAGAGATCTGAGTTACAGTTGTTTTTTTATCATCGTTGTTTGTGAAGCACAAGCAAATCACCATGCCCTTGGAATCTGGGTGTGTTTTTTTATGGTTGGTTGCCTGGTTGATTTTGCTTCTCATTTCTTTCTTTCTTTTTTTTTTGGTTAAAATTTATTGGGGTGACAATGGTTAGTAAAATTACATAGGTTTCAAGTGTACAATGCTGTAATACATCAACTATATATCACACTGTGTATTCACCACACAGAGCCAGTTCTCCTTCCATCACCATATATTTGATCCCGTTTACCCTCTTCTTCTACCCCCCCTTCCCCCTTTCCACCCTTCCCCTCTGGTAACCAATAAACTGTTGTCTGTGCCTATGAATTTTTGTTTTTTAATTTGTTTGTGTTGTTCTTTTGTTGCTTTCAGTTTATATCTCATATATCAGTGAAATCATTTGGTTCTCGACTTTCTGTGTCACTTATTTCACTTAGCATAATAATCCATCCATTTTGTCGCAAATGGCATTATTTCATCTTTTCTTATGGCAGAGTAGTATTCCATTGTGTATATATACCACATCTTCTTTGTCCAATCATCTATCAAAGGACACTTTGGTTGTTTCCATGTCTTGGCCACCCTCAATAAAGCTGCAGTGAACATCGCAAGGCAGTGTGGAGGTTCCTCAAAAAATTAAGAATAGAATTACCATATGACCCAGCAATCCCTCTCCTGGGTATCTACCCAAAAAGTCTGAAAACATTTATCCGTAAAGACACATGCTTTGCATTTCTGAGACCTCTTCCACTCAAGAGAAATATCCTCTCATTTTAATCATCTTCTGTATGGCAATCAGATGTAGATAAAAGTCTGATTTGCATTGGGTCCATATACTTGAAATACCCAGGCAAAGGTGAGTTCCTAACTATCTGGAACTCAATCACCACAATGTATATACTATATTCATTTATTCTACTAGTAAAACTTTCTTACAGAGCTGAGAAGCCATGATTGGAATTTTCCCCGAAGGTGTTAGATGACACTTCTCAAATTTTCATTCCAATGAAATTTTAAAGCATAAGAAATCTCTTTGGCTTAGTGGGGAAATCGAAATGTTTTCTCATGTTATCACTTCTGGCATTTTAAAACCTTTGTGTTGTTATCCATTGACCTATCAATCTATAGCAATTCATTGGGCAATTACCATATGCCAAATTATGTGTCAGCTACCTCAAGAAATGGAAAAAAGTACAAAACGTTGCCCTGTTTTCAAGGAGCTTAAATTTGTTCATCTATTCATTAACGTATTAATTCAACTCCTGTTTACTAAATATCCGGTGTGTGCAAGACACATAGTCTAGTTGAGGCAAAATAAGCGTAACAAGTATATCTAAGAGCCGTGCAGTTGGACATCTGAGATTGGACAGAACCTCTAGGAGGAAGTAGCTGGCACAGCGAAGATATCTCATCTCCCTTATGGGAGTCAGTCTTCTGGTGGCTTCTTTCACTTCTGATGGGATTGCAAAGCCTCCATGACCTGACCCAGCCTGCACGGGGCTCCTCACATTAGAAGCATTTGTCAGAGTGAGAAGAAGGATGGCAGCGTCATTAAGTGGAAGACTCCAAGGGAGTATTCTTTGCAGCATAGATATACTGAGTATAAAAAACACAGTATCAGTAGTCCTTAAATAACTCTCACCTTAAAAAGGACTCTTGTTCATACGCATGTTTAACCCAGTATCCAGGATCATCCATAATTATTCTTAAATCATTATTATTTATCAACAGACCCAAAGTGGTTCTCCATTGTGTTAGTTATCTATTGGTGCAATAGCGAATTATCCCAAGATGTAATGGCTTAGAACAACACATTTATTGTCTCACAGTTCCTGTGGGTCAGAAACTAGGACATGACTAAAGTGTGTCCTCTGCCCCGGAGTGTCTCACAAGGCTGCTTTCAAAGGCTTGGGTGGAACTGTGGGTCTCATTTGAAAGCTGGACTGGGGAAGGGTTCAGTTCCTGCAGGTTTGATGGACTGAGGGTCTCAGGCTGTTGGCCTGAAACTGCCTTCATTTCCTTGTAATGTGGGTCTCCCTGGCAGAGCTGCTCACGTCATCAAAATATGTAATCCAAGAAAGCCATAGAGACAGTCTGCTAGCAAGATGGAAATCATAATTTTTACAACCTAATCGCAAAAGTAATATTTGCTCCACATTGCCATATTCTATTAGTTAGAAACAAGTTGCTTAAAGGGAGGAGATTACACAAGGCAGTGAATACCAGGCAGGTATCACTGGAGGCTGTCTTAGAAGCTGGATGCATAATTATTTTATTCAACAAAATGTATCAGTCATCTAACATGTTGTCACTAGTGTGTAACTTTGATAATAAGTGGCCCTTGTCCTAAAGGTGCTCACCATTAGCTGGGGAACTTGAGCACATCAACCTCAAACTCTAATTTAACATGGAAAGTCTTATTATAGTGTCAGATTCAAAACCCAGTGAAAATATGGAAAAAATGGATGTCTCTGTTCATGATGGAATACCCAATGGGAATGCCATTTTCTCTCACAGTTAAAAAATAAATATAATGCCAGTTCTGCTGTGGAACTTTCTCTGACACAACTTTTTTCCTGAATAAAATTCCCAGAAGAGATGACATTTGAAATGGTTCTTAACAAATGAAGTAAGTAGCAATGGCTTCCTAACTGTAAACCACAGTATAATGAAAGGCATTGAGATACAATACAGTGTGACACATTCAAGAGCGATGGAACTACAATATAGCTAGAATGTTGGAGCTGTCGCCAAGGATGGGGAATTGTTATGGCAGGAAATGAGTCTAAAAAGATGTATTGGGCTCATATTATGAAAAGGAACTTGAATGCTATACTACAGAGCTGGAGCTTTACTATATAAGAAGCAGAGGACACCTGAAGGTCTCTAATTAGTAGAACAATGTAGTGAAATTCATGTCTTTGAAAGGAACTGTGGAAGCAGAATAGAGAATTTGCTGGAAATACTAGATAGGAGGCTAAGATAATATTCCAAGGAGTGTTGATAATGATGAAAAATTAGATACAGGAAAAAGAAGGCCCTGGAGACGGTAAGTTCAAAATCGGAGAAGATTGGGGACAGGAATTGACAGGATTATGAGATTCAGGCAAGAGTTATGAGAAATGAGGGAGAGATATGGCAGAGCCAAAGATTTCTCTGGAATTTTTATCTCAAGAGAATGACAGCTTCTTAAAAGAAGGAGCATATGTTATTTAACTTCAGAATCTCAGTATTTTAATGGTGTCTGGTACTTGATGGTTGGCACTTGATGTATTGACAGGTGAGTGGATGGATGGATGGATGGATGGATGGATGGATGGATGGATGGATGGATGGTTGGATGGATGGAAGGATTGTGACTGGATGGATGGGTGGGCAGGTGGGGGATGGATATATGGATGGTGTTGTTAAACATTCAAGGGAATACAAGAAAAAAATCAGTTTTCGGGATGGAGGCGATAATGGGTAGAATGTGGTAATAAGACCCTCAGATGGCTAAGGTGACAGCGAAAAGAGTTAGGAGAGCAAGTAAAAAGTTCATCCAAGTTTATTCTTTATGGTAATCCATGGCTTTGATAGTTTTCACCAGCAATTTGTTACTCCATCTGCTTCAACAAATTTTAAGGAGTAGTTTCTTTAGAGAACAAAATTCTTTGTGCAAATCATATCAATATTTTGGAAACCTATTCATTTTCTCAGCACTTTATCCTAAAACATTATTCAAGGCAACTAGCAGTCTGACCACTAAAGCCATTTAGCATTCCTTGAAATTTAGTAAGGGACATGGGAATATTAAAAAATGTTCCCAGAAACAAAACAAAAAGTTCCTTCCTTTCATGTCTTATACTAACCTCACCTTTAACTTTCTATAAATGGCATAACTACTTGGCAATTCTCAGGTTTCTTGGACATCAGATTTTCTGAACCAGTGTTTCTCAAACTTGAAAGTGTACCATCTGGAGATCTAGTTAAAAGGTGGATGCTGATTTTGAAGTGTGGAGTAGAGCTCGAGAGTCTCTAGTTCTAAGTAGCTTCCAGGCAATTCTGAGGCTGCTGATGCATGGACTGTACTTGGAATGGCAAGGATCTTAAGGAATCATTCAGTGTTGGTGGTTTGGCTGATAGCACTGTTGTTGACACAGTCAGGTTGTTAGCTGCCTGTCAATCCAAACTTCCATGTCCCTCCTGCCCTTGTTCATAGCCTCCCTGGGTGATTTTTTATTCTCTACGTCTTCCCTGATGCGTCCAGCTCCTACAACTAAATAATAATATGCAAGGAGAGCTCCAGCTCTTTTCCTTCCTCCATATCCCTAATGAGGCTGTCAGAGCTCCCTTCTACTTTCCCTCTCCATTTCTTAGCTCACTGCTTCGTTTGCAGTCCTTAGATTTAGTTTTCTAAAAGTCTCTTCTTCCTTAATGTCTTCAGACATTCACGGACAATTACGGTTCACAGGTCCATTGTTTGAAGAATTTGGGGTCTGACCATTTTTGCAGTGTTTGGGAGGTCAGCAACGTGTGTAACAAAAGCAAATGAGAAAAGCAGTTGGCCTGGGTCACTGGGGAGTGTTGTCTTAGCTGGAAACAAGGCAGCCTAATTCTCAACCCTTCTGCTAAACAATTGCATGACCTTCAGGAAATCGCTTACTCTATCTGAGCCAACGTTTTGTCAGCTGTAAAATAGTACATTAGATTTAAATGATCTCTGTGGTCTATTAAAATTAATTATGTGGAGGCTGACTTAGCCTCATATCTTCATTATATGTCTGAACTAGAAGAAAGTTTCCGAACATGAGGTTCATGGATCTCCAAGAACACTGTGGATAGAATTCAAAGAGTCCATGAGCTTTGATTGGGTGGGTGGGTGTGGAATTACATTTTTGTTTTCACTGACCTGACTACCAGTGAGCATTTTCTTCAATCAGGAATATAAACAACAGACTAGAGTAGTATTTGCAGTGCCTCTGACTTGCTCACCAACAGATTGAAACCACAAATATAGTTTACGTCACATTACTGTATTTGTAGATATCAAAATATCCTGACGCCACTACTTCAAAGCTCTGGCGCTTCTTAGACCCTACACTACATCTTCTCATTGAACATGCTAATGAAGAAGTACATCTATTACTATAGGTCAGCGGTTGTCAGTACGGGAAGAATATGGTGAAACTAAAGTGTTTTCTTTTAATTTCTAATACGCACATACATTTATTTAGATTCCAACTTTAAATGAAAAGACCAAGTCAATGACTCAATTATATACTTTATTTGGGAGTCACAACTACCATCTTAATCGGCCAAGTTCTCTTTACTATCATTGAACATACATCAGCGAATTTGTGCAGGTGCCTTAATCAAGAAATAGTAATATGGTGGTTTTGAGTCTTTATTTATGTTCTCAATTCTCAAGCTTCCCAGGGCTGAAAGGTCTCAGGCATCCAGAAAGTCCAATGTAGTCTCAGTTCCTGTGATGATTTCTGACCAGAGATTTCAACTGGGTGTTGAAACTTGGAGGAGACATCCAAGGTGATTGTTCTCACAGCATCTGTCATTTCATCTCATGAAATCTGGGAGTTGCCTTGTCAGCATGCTGGAGATTTCGAACAACCAGCAATTTCAGCCAGAAACTCACCAGGTCCTTCTCAGGGCCCTTAATGGGTTGTCCTAACCCTATACGCCTAGCTGCTGTTGGGAAGCCTTTACAGGGAAAGCTTTACAGGGGTGTAGACATGTAGCCCAGTTCCCCGGAGTTGAATTGTATGTAATACCTAATCATTTCTTCTCTGAAAACACTGAAAACCCCCAGATTAATCACTTGGTTGAATTTTGCATAGCTTTGCCTCTATAGAAGTATAAATGCCCTTTCTGTATAATTTTAAGAGTTTTGACCTTAATAAAGTATTGCTTCTTTCATAATCTCAGGACCCACCATGTCCTTGGATATTTAAATCTGATCCTACTAAATTCCTTACCTGGCTGTCTAGCCCGTTACCACAACTTGTAAGGCTCTTTTCACAGCACACTGAATCACAGGATTTTGTTGATTCTCGAGATGTTCTCCAGGGCTCCTCCAAACTCAGCCAGTCCCCATTGATCAGCGGCAGAGCAAGCGCTTTTCTCATTTATGTCTTCTGTCATTAGGACCAAAGTGTAAGGTGCATCCAAAGTCTCTCTGGATAGTGTGGGCCCCAGGGCAGTCTCAGTGAATGACATACAAAAAGGATAACCCCGCGAGATATCTGAAATTAATTCAAATGGGCATAGCTCCCTTGGAAACTGTGTAGCACACGTTGCCAGGCAGGGCAATGGGCTCTGTGTGCTATTTTAATGAGCCCACACATCTGTGGCCTAAGTTATAGCCTCCCATGATGCAGCTTAGCTTGGAAAACGCCAAGGTAATGACGTTTCATGGTGAACTGCAAGGAGACAGGCAGGGAGGAGGGGAAGATATAGCATAGAGTAGTTTTTCTGCCCTTCGGTGCATGAGCCCACCCTTTATTACAGCATTCTTTCCAATTTAGGGCTCCATAGCGTAAGGGAATTTGAAAAACTAAACATGAGACCCAGCCGGTGACACATCTTGAAAGCAGGAATGAAAACTCCCTAATTATCAGTTAGCTACTTGACTTATCTTTACTGTACAACAGTGATCTGTTCTGCTTAAAACCACTGCTGGTAACAGCTGGGGAAAAGGTGATGTGAGAAAGGTGCCATTTAAAACCATCATTTTGAGCTGCAGTTTCGATATGTCAGTGAAAGACTGGTCCAAATTTCGGCACCTCATTTCCTAATGAATTTTAATTGTTCAATAGCCCTCATTTAGTGAACTATGTTGTATCCCCATTATTTCTTGCCAACTGCTTTTATTCCTGTTCTCTCTGTAGCCCACAGGCAGGTCAATTGCCGTTTGTACTTATGACTGGAATGTTTCCCAATTATTGATTAGTAAGCCAGACATTAGAACACAGAAGGTACTTTTCCACAGATAGACTGTTAAAAGTGTAAGCAAAATTCCAGGCCAGCCCACAAAAGATACTTGGTTAACACATAAGCTAGCTATAGTTGGGAATGCAGAGGGTTTTCCCTATTTTTCCCATGCGACAATATATTATGATCCATTAATTTCAACTCTGCTACCCCAGGGGCACAAGTGGCAGATGAGTGGAACCAGCAAACACCATGGAGCTACTGAGTTTCCCTGAAAATAAGACCTAGCCGGCCAATCAGCTCTAATGTATCTTTTGGAGCAAACATTAATATAAGACTGAGTATTATACTATATTATATTATATTATATTATATTATATTATATTATATTATATTATATTAAACCCAGTCTTATTTTACCAGGTCTTATCTTATTTTACTATAAATAAGTAAAATAAGACCGGGTCTTATATTAATTTTTGCTCCAAAAGACACATTAAAGCTGACTGTCCAGGTAGGTCTTATTTTCGGGGAAACACGGTAGGTCCAACTGAGCCTTTACCTGCCACTGAGCATGTCTTCTACTAAAACACTGGTACCTAACTTGTATGATCGTGGTGGGGGTTACATGTAACTATGACAACAAGAGCAATAATAAAAACAGTTAATATTTATTACATGATTATTCTATGTCCTTCACTGATCAAGTCACCCCTGCAACAATCCTGCAGGGTGGTGCTACTTCCCCATTTCACAAGTGAGGAACTGAGGCACAGAATAACTTGCTCAACCGAGGTCATAGAGCTTACAGATGGCAGAACCAATTCAAATCCAAGTGGTGTGGCTCCAGAAGCCATGCTCTTTGTCATTCTAGTGCAGAGATCAATGAGCTTCAGCCCACCACCCATTGCTATATGTGTCATGCAAGCCAAGAACGGTTTCACCATTTTTCAAGGGTTGGGAGGAGGTGAAGAAGAATATTTTGTGACATGTGAAAATGATATGAAATTTAAATTCCAATATCCATAAATAAAGTCTTATTGGAACACAGGTACACCTATTCACGTGCATGTTGTCTATAGCTGCTTTGGGGCCAGAATGGCAGAGTTGAGAAGTTGTGACCCTGTGGCCCGCAAAGCTTAAAATACTACCTGGCCCTTTTCAGGAAGTTTGCCAATCTCTGTTATAGTGCGTGAAATGCTGTCAGGCCCAATGTCTATCTTATTATAAATCCTCTATAAATGTTGGCATTTGGAAAAACAAATGCGTCTCCCTCCTGGTGCTGGGGTTGGTGCTAGTGCTATAACTCCAGGGTTTCTGGTGCAAAGTCAAGGTTCTCTCATTCAGAAGATGCCAAACAGCCCAGTCCACACCCTCAGGACCCCTGTGACAGCACCTGCTTGCAAGCCCCCCACCCCACTGCCTCAAGGTCAGGGCTCTGTCAAAGGCTTTGTCCTGGATCCTTTTC
Source organism: Rhinolophus sinicus (assembly GCF_036562045.2). NCBI lineage: Eukaryota > Metazoa > Chordata > Mammalia > Chiroptera > Rhinolophidae > Rhinolophus > Rhinolophus sinicus. The sequence goes on from NC_133768.1 coordinate 9,454,236, forward strand.
TTGTACACGTGGAGGTCAGAGTGGCAGCAGTTCCCAAGGCGTTTACTAGATCAAGAGTGAGGGCTCCAGGTAGACAAGCAGCATCTTCTGGGGGGCTGAAGGGATGTGACATCCACCTGCCTTGCAGAGGCTGAAGGTATCAACAGCAAGGGATACTTGGCTCATGTCTAACCAGAGTGTTCCTCCCAACCTGTAGGGATTGGGTTCCTAGAATCGAGGAACTTAACATCTAGCAGAAGAGATATGAACTGGTGAGGGACTCTAGCACATGTGTATCAGATTGCACAAAAATACTCACAGCAGCATTTCCACAGCAAAAACCTGGGCACAACCCAAATATTGGTGGGCACGAGAAAAAATAAATAAATGTGGCTCATTCCTTTGCCTTCTTCAAATCTTTACTCAGTTCATACATTATCAAAGAGACCTACACACACACACTTTGGAAAGGAGCCAGCAAAAGGTGAAATACATGGCTCCTGGGCTCAAGCTCTCTGGGAAGCTCTGGTGCCAGCGTAGAGCAAGCCTCATAGTTGTCCCAACTAAGAGGCAGGCATCCAAGGTTTTGATGGAAGGATGAGTCCCTGGAAGTACTGACATTCTGACACCACTTCATGCCGCTCTCAGGCTGAGGTGCCCCTGTTGCCAGAATAAATACCCTCAGGCAGAAAATCTTAGGCTTGTAGCGTGAATCCCCAGGGACCTTAGGTGGATTGTCAACAGCAATTGCAGTCTTCTAGCTGGAGGTAGTGGTGACATCTCCCTTCACCTCTGCTCAACTGTGATCGAGAGTGTGCCAAGGTCCCCTGAGACTCTGCTCTGACACACAGATGAATGGATTCCCTAGGCCCCAAACCTCTCTACGCAGGCATGCTCACTAAAATTTAGCACAATAAGATTTCATGGAAGATATTGCTTGACCCCTGTCTCAACCAAAAATATCTCAATGAAATAACACTAAATGCCTAGAGCTCTGTGCATTGCCACTCTCTGCTGTGCCCCGAGATCAACTTTTTTAAAAATGCAAATCAAAGTAAATCGATGAACGAATTTACATAGTTATTATTCATAAGCCAATTATCAAGAGTTTTGAAAATTTTGTGGCCCAGATTTACTGTTTTAGTACTATATGAATAAAATATATAAAATGCTACAACTAAAAGAAAAAGAAAATAATTCATTTCCTTTTGCCCAGTAGTATTACATCGAGGAATATATATCCTTTGGATATAATCATGAATGTAAAAATGATTTATGAATAAAAATAACTATTGGGGTATTTTTAATAATAGAGAAAATTGAAAGCAAACTTAATAGCCAACCTTACAGTGAACATTAAATAAATTATGTAATAGACATATTACAAGCTGTTTTTCAACCATTGAAATTATTCTTATAAAGAATTTTAAATATTATGAGAATGTTTATGACATAATGGTAAGGGATAAAAAAGCACATAGGAAGTATGATTCTACTAATGTAGATGAAATGTTTAGACAGAGAAAACACTGAAAAATACCTTAAAAAATAACAAAGGGCTGTAGGAAAATGAGTGATTTTTTTTTAAATCTGTATTTTTCTACCTTCTCTACAATGAGCTGGTCTCACACTTGCAATAACCAAGCTAACTTTAAACATTAAGTAGGTTAACACAAGATAGGTTAATTTGTCAAAGAATAGAGGAGATTCTAAATGACAGGAATAAATAGACCTTTAATGAAAGACTCTAGGATCAGAGGTTCTAACTGCACTGTCTTCATTTTAATGACCTCTGGATGTAAATCACTGTTGAGTACTTAAAAATTGTCAAAGGTACATTACAAGAATTTTAAATGCAATGTTCATAATTATGATCTTCATATATTTCTAAGCATCTTTATTTTCCGTATATGAGGTGTCATCAAAAAATATGGTGAATGTTTAAATAGAAAAAATATATTACAGTAAAACACACATTGCCATTAATCCCCCCCAAAGTGTTCCTCCTCGCTTCGAACACGCTTATCCCATCATTCTTGCCACTTTCTGAAGCAGTTCTGGAAGTCCTCTTTCGTGAGTGTCTTTACTTCATCCTCCATCATGACAATGCTCCATGTCACACATTGCTTCTAGTACAGCAATTTCTGTCAAATAAAAGCATTACGGTGTGTCCTCACCCACCTTATATACTGGATCTGGCACCGTGTGACTTCTGGCTCCTCCCCAAAGTCAAACTGACCATGAAAGGTAAATGTTTTCAGTCGATTCAGGACATCGAGGCAGCCACAATAGCGCAACTAAAGACATTCAGGAAAGAGGTCTTCCAGAACTGCTTCAGAAAGTGGCAAGAACAGTGGGATAAGTGTGTTCAAAGTGATGGGGAGTATTTTGAGAGGGATTAATGGCAACATATCTTTTACTGTAATACATTTTTTATTTAAACATTCACTGTATTTTTAGATCACACCTCGTATATCCTTATTAATTCTAAAATAAGGGGACATGTAGACCTTAAGATTCTGTCACATCATTAGTTTCTTGATATAGATATCCTGAAATGAAATTTTGCCCCATGGGTTATACTGCCCTTCTATGTTATTATTGAAATGCAAGATGTCTGAAAGATATTGCTTCACTAAATTTTAGCTAATAATAAAGAGATCTCATTGCTAATATGGACTTTGTAGGATGGGGGAAAAGTGAGTTTAAATGAAAAGGATTTTATAAGGAGTTATATAACCCCAGCGTGTTATAAAGAGAGCCTTCTTTTGCTAGTGTACAAATTCAGCACTCTACATTATGTTTTCACACATTGCAACATGGTGGTTTAATCCTTCCTGAAATCTGAAGCTTAGGTAAGTTTACTTTCATAAAGTCGTGCAGCTGTTAAATCTTAGAGTCTGGCATCATATCTAGTTCTATCAAAACATGCATCACAACTGAATGGCAACATTGTAGCATGATCCAGTATAACTAATAGGCCAGGCACAATTCTACCTTCTACTGTCCCTTGGTTCTCATTAAAGAGTGTCACTAAGTCATGGCATTCATTTTGGATGTTTTCTCCACCTCTCTGGACTGCTTGAATGAGAAGTAATCCACTGAGAACTGGTAGGCAACTGAGCAGCTAGTCAAGAGCATGGCAGACAGTCAACAATTGAAGGAACAGTAGACAAGATTGGGTATTGTCTGGCCGGGCCAGGCAGAAGGTGTAGGTTTTAATCATGTCAGGCTAGGCATGTGTTGGGAAAATGTCTAGCTCTCACTAAGCCTATAGTGGGAGACAAAAGTCAGGCTGAAGAAGAAAGCAATTAAGGCCCAGACAGCTAAGGGGCTGGAGCCTTCATTGTGAGTTTTTCAACTGGGCAAGTCAGTACCATGGACAGTTCCCAGGGGAGTACGTGGGAGACTGGTTTCTTCAGAGTCTCAGGTCAATTTTTTTTGCAAAACTTCTACTTCTTTGAAAAACTTCCAGTTCCCTCCTATGCCCTCAGGGATCTCATGTGCAGCATTGGGAGAATGGAGCTACAACTAGCAAAATAAGCTTACTTCTGAAGATGTCCTCACACATAAGATTTCCCAGATCATGTGATAGAAAAGCCATTACTTCTAGCCAGTGTAACTAAGGGTTCCATCAGATTGGGTGGGGGTAAGAGGCATAGCTGGTTATAGTCCCCCTAGAACCTTTTCATCTCTTGGGTCAGCTCCGAAGTACTAACAACCCAGTCTCTCTCTCTCTCTCTCTCTCTCTAAGTTTCTGAGAGGATAAAGTGTCATTTATTTCACAAATCTGATTCCTACAATGTGCATATTCAAAAACTATTTATTATATCAGTATTGACTGGTCTTAATTTCCCATAAAATTAGATACTCAAATTGTAGATACTTTTCATTTATCTTCTATAGCTGAAATTAATGTACCTTTTCTTAATTGATTTTCAAAATGAGTTTCTGTTTTGTATCAGGTCTCCGTAATACAAAAGCCCAGAATGTGTCTTCATAGATGGAATTGCTTTTTACTCTAAATTTGCCAGCCTGTACATCTGGTTCAGATAATGGAGGTTCTGAATCAGAGCTACAAAAAGGTTGAATGGACTCCATGCTGCTGGGTGTAATTACCTGTTGTTGGCCGTATCCAGGCACTAGTAGACCAGCATTTCCCAAACTGTCTTTTAATGAGCACTAGTCCAGCAAAAAAAACTCTGTGAAAGCAAATGGTTCCAAGAAAGAAGTTTGGAAAACTCTGCCTTACTTTCTGCCTTTTTCTGTAGAATTACAGTGTTCATTAGCATTAACTGTTCTGAGTAAAGAAAGCGTGTTCATATTCTTCTTTCAGCCCAGCATTTTCCAAATCCTTTGAACTACAGAACCCTTTTTTGTAAATCAGTGGTAACCATTAATATCTCCCTGACCTACTATTTACTATGAAATACTATAAAATGGAAACCATTGAGGGGACTAATGCATCTAATAGGAGATGTATATTTCCTAACCTGAGAATCTATGATTTTTGCTATCTTAGCTTAAATATTTACATATGTGACAGGGTCCATTTTAGTTAGAATCAAAAGAAATTTCATTTATATCTTAAATAGAGCACTTTGGAATTTCAAGAAATATTTTTTAAGGGAAGTAATTAGTTATAATTACACATTAAAAAGTGCAGATGTTTAGTAAGGGCTTCAGACTCATGGGTTTTTCAAGCCATAATTAAAATCTATAAAATTAATAGATAATATGTTCTATTAATATTCTAGAGTAGAGAGTTCTATGTTAGGTATGGGAAATAAGCAAGCCAAAGTGTTAAAAAATTCCTGGACTGAACTGATTCATAATGATCTTAAAGATGTTAGTATCTTCTTTGAAGAATAAAACTCTTTTGAATATTAAAAAAAAAAAACACAAAAGCATTCTATCTGATATTTTTCCCCTGGAAGGAGTGGAATGATTTATTTTGGATTCACTGAGGTGTACTATTGAATATTTCAGAATAGCAGGCCAAGTGTAAGAACCATAGTACTGTGTTTGCAGCTTCAGCTTTGAAAGCAGTTTTCCAACTCATTTGTTAAAGAATATTCATTTTCTGAGCCAAATGATGCAAAAGAAATTGTTTTCTGTATATACACAGCACTTTTTTTTCTTTTTGGGCTTGGGTGCAGAAGATTGACTTAATAATATATACTCCTCAATTCATAGAACATTGATCATTTTTGACCCACATAAGGCCCCCTACTGATACACATACATGTACCCAGGGTGCCAAAAAAAGGTATACACATCTTAAGAGATGTTATCTATGCTCAAGCAGTAGTTTGCCATAATCGGTAGTGTCTGGACACAGATGGTAACCACCTTGAGCACCTCTTGTAATCGCAGAAGTCAAACGTGACTTGTATTCATCTTTTGTTATCGGTATATATTGAGTATTATAATGAATACAGTTTCCCTTTTTTAGAATGTGTATACATTTTTTTGCACCCTCTGTATATACATCTCTGTACATCTATGTGTATGTATTCTCTCTTTTATAGTTTAATCAGTATATATGAATATAGTAGATATATTCCAATATATGTATATATAAATATATTCCCTTTTTATTATGTATAAATGTATATGAATATATACAGTATACATATATAATATGCACATGTATTTCTGTGAATATATGTATATATTTCCTTTTACTCCCTCCTCGGAAACACTAGAGATGTTTAGTCAAATTTCTGTTCTTCAAACTTACTTGAAATGTTTCCTCTCTTTACACTTATGTGTCACCAATTCAATTCACACTTAGGTTCCTTTCTTTCACTTTGCTTTTATTCATAAAAGTGTCTTTTTAAATTTGTACTTGTTTTGTGACTATTTAAAATATTTATCTTGTTCCAAAGTGAAATCTACAAAATAGGATGCATTCAGAGAACTCGCAATTTTAACCCTGTCCTCTCCACTTTGTTCAGTCTCTTTCTCACAGGTAATATAAATTTTATGTTTTCTAGTTTTTATTCTATTATCTTCCCATTGTTTTTAAACATAAGCCTGTGTATGTATACATCTGTCTATATGTCCCATTTTGAAAACAAACAGTAGCCTACAAAATATGCTTTGTTCCACTATGTTTTTCACTTCACAGTGTATTCTGGAGATAGTCCCCAGAGCTATATAGGGGCAGTGCTCACTCCATTTTCCAGCTATTTTGCAGAGAATACTGATGGACATTTGGGTTGTTTCTCATCTTGTGCTACTTCAAATAGCGCCACATCGCACTAACTTCGTGAAATCCATCCATATTCCAAAATATGCAACTAGTTCACTGCAGCAGCATACTCTTTGTAATGTAACCACCACATTTTGCGTCTCCTCCAGTCCTGTCTTCAGAATAGCCTTCAACGCCCTGCCACTCACCCAGATTCCTAGTCCTTACCCCCACCCTCCAAGGCTGTGGGTGACACTGTCCTTACAGGCCCAGGTCCTGCTAGATCGCATAAAAGACCAGCTCTATGAAAGCAGGCATCTTAATTGTGTCCATTCTGTTGCCCAGCTTCTTTATGAGGACACATTTCAGGAGATATTTTTATGTAATTTAAGTATTAAAAATAGCCATGCTTCTGGTAAGGGGTCTGAGTTTATCTTATAGCCAGGGTGAGTTGTATACATGGCTAGATTTCCCGCGGCATTTACTTCAAAAAAGTTTAGTTTCTTGACCCTCTCATTGTAGGTATAAAAAACTATATGGTTATATTGTTCCTTGTTTTCTTAAACTAAATTTTTTTAAGAAATCAACATTGTGCTGGACATAGTTTTTTTGTTTTTTTTAAATCAAGTCATTCTAGTTTATAAAGCTGAAGTGTTGCTGCAATACACGTATTTTGTATCCAAGCTATGTGAGCATTCTAGAAGGACATATGCAAAATACCATGTTATTACATTTAAAAGGGTGTTTACAAACATCAGAGCCCTTGAAAAATGACTCTAACTGCAGCTTTCCAACATTCTATAAAGTGCATTTCACTACAGTGATGACATTTTGAAGGGATTCCTGGAATGAAATAGTGACCTGATCCAAGAAGCTGTGGGTTCAGGGGATTTATGTAGGAAAATATGAGTCATGAAAGGCAGAGCCCTGCTTCATAATTTTATACCTCAGGGGGAAAAAAACCAGAAGTAATTATCTTTGGGGTTTTTTCTTTATTATGTATGCTTGCATTTTTATATTTGTAAATCAAAAGACGTATTAAGAGACATAAACAGATTACAGAACTTGGCAAGTAGTCAACCCTGCTTTAAAGAATGTATTAACTGTAAGAGAGAAACATTATTTATATTTACATATATGTATATTTATGTTTAATAGTATGCTTTAGTTTATGTTTATTTTCATGATAAAAATATAATCTAGGGAAATCTATGTATAATGTAGTGTTTTATACAAACTTTTATCACATATAAATATAATTTCATTATCCAGCATCATTGCCAAATTAGGTATGCTATGGAAGGGAGTTTTTTGGGTACCCAGCAAAGCTAGTCTCTCAAGCAGGGCACACTAGTGCATTCAGGAGCTACTGAAATGCAGACTGTGGTGGTTCGTATGCAAAAGAAGATTTCCAAAGGCTGTCTAGGTCACTGTTTTCAAATAGTAGCCATGATCTATTAATGACTCAAGAAATCAATTCAATAAGTCACTACCAGCATTTAAAAATACAACCTAGATGAAAATAGAGTACATTGTGCATAGTATAAATATTGTTTTGGAAGACTTTTTTTTCATGGTAAATAAATGTGTATATTTGCATGGTAGGTCAGAAAGGAAAATATATTTCTTCTTGTGTTCATGGGAGTGTCAGTCAAGAGAGTCGGAAAGACCCTGCTCCCTGTGGCTGTGGGTGTCCAGCCACCCCGTTCTCTGATAAGGGGTGCTCTGCTTTATCTCCCCAAAGGCCAACTTTTTCTCCAACACCACAGCTACATCCAAAATATCTCCCATCCTCTTCCCCCTTTTTCTCATTACTTTTCCTCTTTCCTTTAACAATTGTATCTCATGACTTCTTGATTTGAGGTGAAAAGGGATCGAAATCTATCATATTCTCATCCTGTGAATGAGCTTCCCCTTCACCTTCAGCTGCCCCATAACTGGTGAATCTTAGCATGTCAGGGTGGATTTCAGGCCCTTTGTGTCTTGTCTATGTTTGTCAGTCTACACAACTTAAAAGCTCTTTTTACCCCCTGCTTTTTTATTTAAATTGACTTTTATGGTGTTATGGATGTCATGAGACTTCATTATAATTTTATTTATTTTTTGAGGTTGAATATATAAATTCAATAAAATATATATCACTCCTTTTACTGAACTTAAAAACCAAATTGAAATATATTGGAAAAAATAGGGTGTGGTGTGGCTTAAGGTAAACTGATGGACTCAGCAGCATTCCTCTGGTAGGGGTGGAAAAATAATTTTACCTTTACCCTTCTAGGTTCTTGGCTGAGACCTCCCTGCAATAAAAGACAGATTAGCAGGAGAAAAACAAACAGAAGTTTAAAAATATGCATCCCTCCTATATACCGGGAGAGACCCAGGAAAACTGAGTAACTCCCCAAAATGGCCCAAGCCACCACGTTAAATACCATCTCCAGCTAAAGATGTTGGGAGAAGGGGTGGGGGAGGTTAATTATAGGAAGTTACCAGGAAAAGCACAGTAAACAAGGGTCAGGTTTGTTATGCAGATTTAATCCTGTTTGTTGATTAGAGTTTGTGATTTAGTTATCCTTCCCTTTCTGGTACAGAGAGAGAGACCCCCTTAAATGGAGATTTCCCTTATAAATGTGTCTCTTACAAAAGGGTAACTTCTGCTGTTTTTAGAGATTCTCCTGTGTCTTCTATTTCTCAAAATAATCTGCTCAAAATAATCTTTATGCCAAAGAGGCATATTTTGGGGGTGGCATATTCTGCTCCCCTTTGTTAAAAGTAAACTGGGGCATATTAAAAACTCTAAGAGTTTATTTGAGCAAAAATTGGTTCAAGTCAGGCAGCACCCAATGGGAAGTGGTTAGGAGTGCTCTACCGACAAGAGCCAGGGAAAGACTTAGAGAAAAAAATGTGAAAGCAAAGAAAGGACATTATTGATTGGCTGGAGCTTTAAGCCTAGTTGGCTGCTGTCCTTAGCATTTTGATTTTGTAACTTTGAGGCATTTACAGGTTTAGATTTTGGTTTGCTTACATAGGCCTCCACAACATTAGCACCACTTCAGTCTAATGGCCCCTTTCTTTGGTTAATTTTACACCTTCAGTCTCATGAACCAGGGGTTTTACCTGTTCAGAAGGGGACTGAACTAGAAGGAGAAGACAGTAAGTAGATACTGTAAGGCTTCTATGGAACTAGTTCTGTAATATACAGTGAACACATTTAATTGTAACACCACCTTCTGGGTTAAGCATCATTTGCACCTTTTTTAGGAATGAGACAATGGACTCAGAGAGATGAAGTCAACTGAAGTCATATAGACAGTATATGGTAAAAACAAGACTTGATGCTAAGCCTGAAGTCAGTTTCTTGCCATCACATCATGTGCAGTTAGAGATGAAGAGCACATCAAACTTTGCACATTCTTCCCCAAAGTCACCAACTAAGCCATTCCTGGGTACTACTAACAGCTACCACTTGTACATCTCTTTATGGGCTGCAGTGAACCTGTACATGTTTCATTTGATCCGCATACGGTTGATTGCTCATGCAAAGCGGTTGTGTGCTTTCCCCTTTAACAAAGTTGAAGGTACATTATTTGTAAGTGAAAAAGAATTGGGTCATGCCTAAGTCCTTGATAAAATGAAAAAGAAAAGAAAACGGCCTGCAGACATTTAGATGACCAAAGTTGTTGTTTTGTAACTGAAACAAGAGCGACGCTTATTATGTGTCTCTGCAACTGTAAGGTCACAGTGAAAACCAGACATTTTGTGTTTTCAACTTAAGACATATCCTCAGGAAGTGATGTGCCTTTAAAATATAAATTGTATTTGCTAAATGATGTCTGTTAGAGCATGATAGATAACTTCTCTCAAAAGTCATTTTGTTTTAAATAGGAGAGGGCAGAGAAAAACAAGCACAGAATTTTTTTCCTTTACACATAAGAAGGCCAAGCAAAAGCAATGTTGTTCCCAGAACAGCAGCCTTAGTTACTAAATGGACATTCAAATAAGGAAAGCATTAAAATAACCTCCAAGAATGAAAAGGGCAAGTTCAGGGCATGGTGTGATTGTAATCGGTGTTATGCTTGCATTTTATACTGGCATCCAGATTTGAACCAGGAGGAATCTGCTAAATGCCAAAATTTTCAATTTTCAAACTGCCAAAATTTGCCCATTCATTTCCCAAGATAATTCTTAAGTACAGAAACTTTATTTGGGCTGTACATCCTGTATGCTGCTGGATTTAGGTTGAGAAATGTTTTATAGGTTAATTGACTCAGCAATAAACAAACCTTCTAGCAAATCAGTCGTGCCATTGAGAAAACAAAAGCAGAAGAGAAATGTTTGAGGAGTGGAAAGAATTACTAATAGAAAGCATTAGGTAAAATGTAAAGAGTTAACAAGTATATGGGAGGTTTAGAAATGAGGCCAAAGCACTTTCTAATTAGGGCATGACTGTACACTGTGTAGAAGTCTTCATCTGTTATTTGAGAAAGAATCTACCTTCCTCAAATAAACATTTAGTTACAGAAACATGTGTAGTGTGGGGGACTTGTGACTTGATTGGTTGAACAATTATTTTAAATGGTAAATTTAGGGAAGAGAAAGATGCCGTCTTCAAATTAGAATTGGTTCTCTAAAGAACAAAAATGTCTACTCTAGTTTCAATATGTTCTCCCTATTTTCAGTTCAGGCAACCTAAGATTTAGTTCAGAGAGAAAATAAGAATTTTCTTCAACAAATGCTTTACAATTAAAGAATGCATTCAAAGAGATGATTTATTGAGTTTGGAAAGTGACAGGATTTATTTAGTAATAATTCATGATACATTTTTCAAGAGCCATTGAAGAAAATATTGATTTAACTCTCACAGTAAAATATCAGGCAGTATACATATAGTTAAGAACTGTTCCCTTTAAATATAAAGGTCCGAGATTTCATAATTAATAGCTTTTCCCTTGTCAAAACCTATATTTGAATATATACTTCTGTTTTCTTATCTGAAGTTCATTTCTCTCAGTTGCCAAGACCACATACAACAGAGTGTGAGAACCCAGGGACATACAAAATGGACAACCTGGATTGATAGCAGGAAGAGGAAGTTGGCAAGAGAGAATTTAGAAGGGACCCAAAAAACCCAGAGTCATCTGAGGAACCTCGAAGGAGGGGTATTGAGTAGACTTTACAGTAATTTGAGTTCATAACAATGACTCAATTTTAAGAAAAAAGTCTAAATAGTGCATGATTTCTTTAAAAATGCAAAAAAAAAAACACAGTGGTATGCATTTTGGAAAATACTAGCAAAACAGGAAAATAAAATTTTGGAGCTAAAAAAATTGTTTCATTAGCTGTATGTTTATTATGTCCAGTGATTCTCCATAATTCTTTTTTATTTTTATTGTTATTAGTTTCAGGTATACAAAGCAATGTAATAGACATTTATCTTTTATATCCCTCACACAGTGACAACCCCCCTCTCCCCTCTACTATCCCTCAGACATTCGCATACGGCCATTACATTTCCACTATCTCTATTCCTAATGCTGTACTCCACTTCTTGTAACTATATATATGTATAGAATTGTGGTTGACATTCATTATTGTTCAGCTTCAGCTTCAGGTGTACAGTGCAGTGATCAGGCATCTACATCATCCCTGAGGTGGTCTCCCTAACAAGACAAGTGTCCATTGGATACCCTACAAAATCTTTACAACCTTATTGATTACATTCCCCAAATTGACTTTCGTGTCCCCGTGGCCATCTTGTGGTTACCGATTGTGCTTTCTAATCCCCTTACCTTCCCCTTATCCCCACCCCCCTCCCATCTAGCAACCCTCAGTTTTCCCTCTATGTCTCTGATACTGTTTCTGATTAGTTCATTCATTCATTCTTTTCTTTAGATTCCACATGTAAGTGAGATCATATGGCATTTGTCTTTCTCTATCTCCATAAATTCTTGCTGCATCTTTATAAGTCTGACATGACAGGTGTCTGGACAATAATTGGTATGTACTACGAGATCTGACAATTAAGTTCACGAACTTGTTGCAAAAATGTTGCTGACCTTTTTGATATCCGGGGGATTATTCATTATGAACCTGTACCAACTGGACAAACAGGTAACGAAGTTGACTATTTGGAAGTGCTGAAAAGGCTGCGTGAAAAAGACGAAAACGATCTGAACTTTTCGCCAACAATTCATGGCTCTTGCATCACGACTGTGCACCAGTTCACATGGCACTGTCTGTGAGGGAGTTTTTAGCCAGTAAACAAATAACTATTGGAACACCCTCCCTACTCACCTGATCTGGCCCCCAGTGATATCTTTCTTTACCCAAAGATAAAGGAAATATTGAAAGGAAGACATTTTGATGACATTCAGGACATCAAGGGTAATACGACGACAGCTCTGAGGACCATTCCAGAAAAAGAGTCCCAAAATTGCTTTGAAGGGTGGACTAGGCACTGGCGTTGGTGCATAGCTTCCCAAGGGGAGTACTTTGAAGGTGACCATAGTGATATTCAGCAATGAGGTATGTAGCACTTTTTCTAGAGTAAGTTCGCGAACTTTATTGTCCAACCTCATATATTTTTTGCCACTTTCCAGCGTCTGAGAGTAGGAATTCGCCCTAGTGTTTGCATCTTTCATTATCTTGTTTAGCAGTTCTGACACTAATTTCTCAGTCAAATGGAAATTGTGAATATTACTTATCTACTTTTACTTTTCATGGGCCTTGAGAAAATCAATAAGCTGAAATGTCCAAAAATCTCTTCAGATATTTCTACTTTTTCAATCAATGGAAGACTGAAAACATTCAGTATATTATTCATGATCAAAACAGTTTTTTAAAAATACATAAATAGATTAAAAATATTTTCCCACTGAATCCCATGTTCCCCTTTGATGTATATTCCCTAGAAAACTTCCTCAGCTACAAATCATAATAAATTACAAACTTCAAAAATCTTGTATTTCAGCTCAGAGAATTTTCTGCCACTGTGAAGTGATATTATATATTGTAAACACACTTATCTATATTTAATTTTCCTGCTGGGTCCTAAATGAGCAATCAATTCACGTGATATTTTTGACACAATCATATTGACATATTTATGAATATATCTATTTTATGCAATACACTATTCTAGGTCCTACAGAATATTTTAAAATAACCTTTGTTCTCAAAAAGCTCAAAATCTAGTTATCGTAAACGTAAATTAACTATATAAAGTAGTGTGTGATACATACCAATATAGATGATTGGCAAAGTATTGTAGCAGTTTGAAGAAAGGATCATTTTAATTATAACAGCTGATCGTTATCTGTTCCAGACATTATGTTAATTCCATTCTCCCAGCAACCCTGAAACATAGTTTTGTTACTCAAAACTTTTGATTGCAGGTGACAGAAACTGCAACTCAAACTGGTTTGAGAACAAAGAGGGCTTTGTTGGCTCATATCCAGGTGGAGAGCTCCAATGATATTATCAGGACTCAGGCAGACGCTTTCCATTTTCCTCCAGGCTGGCTTCATTTCCGGGTAGGTTCTCTTGACCACCATCCGTCTCAGGCTTATATCTTGCAAGCTTTGGGACTGGAAGCAAGAGAGTGTCTCTTTCCCAGTAGACGCTCCCACACAAAGTATAGTTCTAACAGTCGTCTCACTAAACAAATTTGTTCAAGGGATTCCACTTCATTTTCCATTAGTTTAATATCCATTAGTCTAATATTCACGATTTAGGCCTAAAAACCTGCCTTGGATGAACCTGTGTAGGGGTTGGGGGAGGGCTGGTAATTCCCTAGAGAGGTTTGAAATTAAATTATTCTTTCTATAACTTGAAAATATTATTTTCTTAAGGTTCTGTCTTTTTATGTGAACTTCCTCTTACTGTTTTACAAAGAAAGGTAGTGTCTGAGATGATATAGTCAACCCCTTTGAATATTCTGTGCTGTGATATCCAGGAAATTTACCCAGATTGTTCCTTTCTGGTACTGGCCATAGGTGAACATATCTCTGGTCTCATTTCCCTCATCTGAACAATTATGAAAATACTTGTAGTCTACTTACCTCAGAGACTTCTTTCTCCATCTTTGAGGAACTCAGTGTGAAGTCACTTTAGCTCCTTGGGAGGAAAACATGTGCAAAAGAAGTACAAAGCGTTATGATTAATTGCTTCTTCTTTTCAGATGGTGTTAGTTGAGAGAGGAAACGAAATGAAGGACAGGAAATTGAGTTGAAAATTCACATAAACACACGCTCTGTGAACTGCCTTGCATGCTGGGACCCACAGTGAAACATCACTAAAAAAACAGATTTGGCTAAAACCTGTCATGAGACTTGTCTGGGCAGAAGTAGATCTTGGTCTATTTTTTATTTGCAGGCAAAAAGGTAAAGACATTTTTCCCAAATGATACCTTGGAGCTTAGTATGTTTGGTGCTTCTCACCAGGGGTGATGATCAAAATATTTTAGCAACATTTGCAGGATGGGCACAGAGAAATCAGTGGGGGAATATGTGCCAAAAACAACAGGTATCACCAAACCAATGGGTGCCTATGGAAACACAGCCCTGGTTTCCATGGGGTATTGGTTCTCAGTGTTGAGTCTGAGATTGTGAAGGATCTGAAATGTTGTTACTCTCTAGCTGACAAATCAGCCTTCCCAGTTATAGGGTTATAAGTGTGTCTACACACACGCACATGTACACACACACGACCTCTGGTTCAGGACAGACTATATATTCACAGAGAAGCTTTTGCCAAAGCCCCAATTCCTTCCAGGGAAATTCAGTGAAAGCCAGATATACCTACCTGTGTGCAGAGGTTTTGCACCATAAGCAAGGAACTCTAGAATTATGAAACCCAGAGCTTATATAGAAAGTGCTGGCACATTTATTCATCGTCCCCTCTGGAGAAAGAGAGGATGACATTGGTCTGAAAGGTATACAAATCCTCTCTGGAGAGTAGAGGGGAAGTTCTCTGCTTCACCACCCTGGAGTGTAAACACAGGACTCCAGGGAGCTATAAGACTATACAAGTATAACTGCCAAGGGCTCAATCTGTCAGGTGATTCAGTCATCCTTTAACCCAGGTGCCAGTGCTGTTTTCTTAGGAAGCCCTGGCCATGCAGAAACATGAAAATATTCATGGAGCATTGTTTCTTGAGCTACCCAATAGAAATCCTGGGGAACTTGGCTTTCCCCTAAATGCTGATTTGTCTGGAATACTTACTAAATAATTCTGACTCCATTGTGTCCCTGCAATTGGGTTGAGAGCCCCTGCTGTAAACTACATATTGTATTTAAGTAATGTTAGACATGGTTAGGAATTGAGTTATAGTAATATTAGGTTGGTGCAAAAGTAATTGTGGTTTAAAAGGTTAAAAATAATTGCAAAAACCGCAATTACTTTTGCCCCAACCTAATAGTATGTCTTCGAGGTGATTGTTGTGTGATACTGTGTTGTCTGAGCATCACACTTGCTTTATATGGGACTTACCTTCCAGATTGGGGTATGTGTGCTTCTTTAAACATTGCCATAACCACAGATGGATTAGATGATAGTTTTTTTAAATTTAAATGGCTCAGATTTCTATTTTATGGGAAAATAATGACAAATGATGGAATATGGGCTGGTAGAGTTTATTCTGTCTGGCAAAAAGGAATTCTTCAGCCATGTGTTTTTGCGTAAAGACACTGTTTAGTTCTAAGTATCGATGCTCTGTAAGTGCAACATTTTCCCCTAAAAGACAGACTCTTATCTCAACACCTACAGTTTCACAATTCCAGGTTTCATTTTACTAAGGTGGTACTTATGAAGTATAATAAATGAGTGTTCTATACTCAATAAGTCATTGTACTTGGAATCAATAAGTAGGATCCACACTCAGGTGAAGGCACATGACTCCTATTAATGCCCCTATTAAACTGAAAGAGTTCTAACATTCTCCAAGGAGAGAAAGCAGTGCTCCTTGGAGAAATGGCTGACTTGGGGACCAGGACAGGAAAAATACATGCCTATGGCATCTTGTAGTGCTAGGAAGTAAGGAAATGTTAAAAAACAAACAAAAACATCAAAGGGACACAGAAGCCAACCCGAAAGGATGGCCAATGACCAAACCTGGAAAATTCGAGCAACAAAATAATAGTGTAGTATTGCATTATAACCCAAAGTAAACGTTAAATAGGCACGATATTTAATATAGTGTATGTATAATACAGCAACTGTTACTGACCAGAGACTAACAAGACATTGACAGCTGAGGGCAGTGTGGCACCCTGACACCTGTACCAGAAAAAGGACATTCATGGAAAAACTGATGAAATCCAAATAACGTCTGGAGTTTAGTTAATAATAAGGTACCACTGTTAGTTTCTTAGTGGTGACAATGGGGGAAACTGGGTGAGGGGGAAACAGGAACTCTCTGTGCTATGACTGTAACTTTTCTACAAATCCAAACTTTTTTCGAAATAAAAAACATATTAAAATGATGGGGTGAAGCTTTAACCCATTAATTCTGAAACCATTTCCTTCATTATATTAATCTTTCCAGAGGCAGGGCATTAAGAAATTGGAGGCAGTAATGATGTGGTATGAACTGGAAGGTCTAGGAAACAGCTCCAAAGGTAGGGGGCATCAACAGAGTCAGAGATCCTGAAAGCCTAAAAGGCGGGGCATGAAGCCTGTAAGCCTTTCTTCTGTGGCACGACTCAGCATCTTCCACAGAATGTCGCTGACTATAGAACCGAATTGTAAGTCAGTAAGGGATAATGTGAATATAATAGTCCCTTGAAAACTGAAGGAAATTAATTGCAGTCAGTGCAGAAAAAGGTTTGTAACTGGCTTCACCCGCTCCACGAGAGTGTTCCAATTGGAATCGGCTTCTCCCAGACCACCCCCAACCTTCAGCCCACCCGAGGGAAGACTCAGATCTTCCAAATGAGTTTCAAATTCTTGATACCATGCATTTTGTGTTCTGTATATGATTTCTAGTCTTACCACCCTGACTGCCTCCTGAATATTCAATATTAGTATGCTCCCATTGTTCTTACAAAAAGAGTTCACTTCATAATATCATAAGCAATGCAATGTCATTATATTAGCGCATGGATTTTTAGTGTGTGATTATTTTCATCAAGCTGACAGAAATGAAATGAAGGAAAAATAAATATTTTCCCATGAAATTAAAAAAAAGGAAAAATGAGCACTAAAATGAGCTGTCTTAAATTTCTAAAACTTGAAGGAGATGAAAATGGATAAGAAATTATTTATCAGAAGCCTTTATTTCACCTTTCTCTTGAGGTGGAAGGGTGGGATTTTTTTACGTAGGAGATTTTAATAACTGTCCAGCGTTCTTTGGATTTAGGAACTATGACTCTTTGGTGAATACTTTTGTTTGAGAACTATTTGGGGATCATTTAGAAAGGAGCAAAAAATACTGTTTCCCCAAAATCACACACCAAACTGGCCCTCACAGTCAGCTCTTAGTGGTGAGAAAGCCACCTTTCTTTTCTTTTCTTTTTAAATTACTTTAGTTTTTTCAATGACAGTTGACATTCAGTATTATTTTACATCACTTCTTGAATTATATAAATATGTAGCCACCTTTCTTTTCTCACTTGCAATGTAAGCGTACATTCTTCTTATCTTGGTTACAACCCAAAGTTCAGTGATAAGAAATAGGAATTAATGCTAATTTCTTTCATTCCACTTGGGTGTATTCTTACCCAAAGATAGGTAAGGTATTATACAGTTTCCTCCTTGTCCTGTTTTGAAAAGGAAGCACATTATTTTCCTCCACTGAATTCTCCTCCCTCAGCTAGTTTCTGTCATGCACTGCCACATTTTGAACAGCTTGTGATTGCTATTGTCAGAGTTCCTCTGGTAAGTGACTGTATTCTTACTGTTCCGGGTTTCTGAGGAAGGTGAGCTTCTAGTATCTCAGGCTGCAAGGGCAACAGACTTGCACAAAATTCGTTTTCCAGGAGCCCTCCACTGCTGGTTGTCCGACAGCCATTTGGATTTAAGATAAGGGTTTCATTTGAAGTGAAATATCTGTCCCTTTGTAATGTTTCGGTGACATGGAATTGATTTTTCTAACAAAAACCCCTAAAATCTTCAGCTCTCTCTAACCATTCATTCATGCATGCATGCACTCAGCCATTCCTTAAACACTTAGGGGCTACCACGGGAGAGCTGGTAGGGCTGAAAAATGAAGAAACTGATGGACGCTACACTGAAGAGATTACTATCACAGGGAGGGAAGCAACATATAAGAAAATAATCGCAACACAGTGTGGCCAGTGCTGACCTAGAGAAATGAGTAAGAATGGCGAAGGTTGAGTAGGTGACACTTGCATGACGAGCAGGAGTTTACTCTCTATAGATAAGTCAGGACTTTGGGAAAAGAGGGAATGGCATGGTTGATCAGGCCCAAGACGGGTAGGTGTTCCCCGTGCTGGGATGGGTGACCTGGAATCGTAGTGAGGGGCTACTTTGCTACACGGAAGACACTGGACTTTTTCCTCTATGGCTTGTGAACCAACAGATAGTCGCAATTTATAATACTGTCTGAATACACTTGACTGTTTACAGAATGGCCCAATTATGTGTATTTAAAGAGTTAACACCATTTCTAGACAGACTGTCTAAAAAAGAAATCTAATAACAGCCACAAAATGGAGAGGCCTCTTTGCTGCCCTCCAGAGGCCATCCGTTCTCGGTGCTTTCAAAAAAATAGCCTTGAGTCTGTACACACACTTCATTTTCCTTGGCAAGGAAATATTAGCTGGAGGGAAAGTTTGAGATAACCACATCAATGTACAGCAACTAGAATGACAGCGGTACAGAAAGATACTATATGGTATTGTAATTCCTTGCATTTCAAAGTCTTTTAACTTTTAGTTCTGTAGTTCAAATCATTTTCCAGCATGCTTTATTTATCTAAGAGACTTGTCATACTTTATAAACCCAAAGCTGGCAATAAGTATTGCGATTAACAATAATTGTTTTAACGTTTAAGTAGATTAACACTCAAATACCAAAGCAAATTTAAAAGGCCAACTGGGTAAATATTTGCAATACATATGATTAATAAAAAGGCTTTATTAATTTCTTGTTTACTCAGTTAATAAAGAGTTTTCCACATCCCTCTCTCATTCTTTTAAAATGCTACATAGAATTCCATTGTATGTGATTTTTAAATGATTTTAAAATCACAGATATCATTAAAATATTTCTTTAAGTATACACTAGAAATGGTTAACACTCATCTTCTGGGCAGTGGGCCTAGAATTGGGGGAATTCGGGCAAGATCCATATTTTCCATTTTATAGTCTTCTATAGTATTTGAGTATTTCTCTTAAAGCATATTTTACTTCCATCGTTTTAGAAGCTGGTCTAGGATTATAAATGAACCAGTAACAAGTATGGAATCACTTGATGCCTAGTCTATGACTCAGACTAGTCAATATTGGCTCAGCTACAAGGATGATGGACATTTCAGAGTTACCTGGTCTACAAAATCACATCTGCATTTCAAATACCAAACATTTTACTCGAGAGTGAAATGTCAGAATATTTCAAGTGAAAATTTAAGTAAAGTAAATGGCAGTAAAGAAAACTAGTTATGCTAATACAAGGTTGTGTTAAAATGCTTTTAAGCTGGAAATCAGAAGACTCTGAGTTTAAAATGTCTCTCTTGATTCTAGGCATTAAGTTAGTTTCTTCTCTATGGCTCAGTTTATCAATCGGCAAAATGGGAGTGATTCTATTCACCTATATTAGTGGCAGAACAGTATTTTTTTGCCTACTCTTCAAACCCTGTAAGAAATTCAGCGGGAAACTTGAAAAAATAATTTAAAAAAAACATACTCCTAATTTTATGTTTGCTACTGTTAGCTTTTATTCGGAGTTTGCATTTGTAGAATAACATCATTAAATTTAGATTTTTTTCTCTTGCTCTAGTGACATAGGAATTTAATTTAAAACCAAAAGAAGATGTCACTGAAAAGAACTGAGCACTAGTAAATGTGCCTAAACCAGAGAAATTTTAGAAATTGCTTTGGAGGGTTTGAAACCATAGGCCAACCGAGTCTGGGGCTCGTGCTGCCTGCACCGCTCAGCCAATAGACCCACGCAGGAGTTGGGTCATAGAATAAGCGTTTATTATCAGAGCACTGGTGGTCTGAGAAGGCAGCCGGTTAACACCTCCAAAAACTGCCTCAACAGTCTCAGACCCAGGCCGGCTAGGGGTATTTAAGAGAAAAATCTAGGAGTTCTTCTAAAGGCTACGTGATGGGGGGTGGGGGGAGTGGGTCGGCATGGAGGCTTCCCTCTGGCAATCAACAACCCAGGAACAATGATGGGAGTAGCCTGGTAGACCATTGAGATTGTGATCAATAAACCTAAGGGTATTAATCATCAGGGTAATTTTCTAAAACAGGGAACTGGGTGGGACTGGGGACTTTCCTAGCTCTAGCCACAGGGGGTGATCTATTGTTAAGCAATAGGTCAAGGAAAGGAGAAGCCCCTATTATGGGGGTCCCAGGTTCACTCTGGAGGTAGATGTCTTAAGTTCAGGAACTAACCTAACGTATTCATGTACCTACAACAGTCCCTGGTACAGCATTTAGGCATACAGTAGTTACTTAATAAATACCCATTAAAATATAATTTTCAAAACAAGGTAAAATCATGACTCTAATACAGGTATAAAAGGAACCCATGGCAGATTTTGCTTAACTCATTAATGAGGAAATTGCTATGATGTTATGACCACTCTAGAGAATCCAAAGAAAGGACGCGTGTATAGATCAGGATACTGAAATGAACGTGCAAATGGAGTCATACTTGGCTTCCATTGTGGGGGAGGAAAATCAATAGAACCTGCTCCCGGGATGGGATAGAATTTGCACATCTATCTGTGGATAAAAATGGTTTTGCATTGTTGTCAGCCCCAATATACAAAGCTGTAAACTAGCTCCCACCAAATCCGAATCAGATAACCAGGAAGGGTGTGTTCTGGGCAATGCATAATTTTACACTGAAGCACCATTCGTCCCCCCACCCCAACCTATTTTTCAATGATCTAGAGGTGTTCATGAACATGTGTGCTCTATATTTTCCTGATTTCGAGGAGAGTAAGACCCAAGAAAGACAAGAGAGGTCCGTCATCACTGTACCCAGGGGCAGAGTGACGGAGAACCTACCTGTCAGTTCTGAGCCACGTCCACCCTCGCTTCTGGGATTTCTTTATTGCCTTTGGTTGATTGAGAATCTGAGGGCAGTTAATGTGACAACTACATATGTATGATCTCCCAATAAATGGAGGAAGCCAAAACCATTTCCTAAATGCCTACTCTGTGCCAAGCTCCTGCTTGGCATTTTACAGTCCTAGACTCTTTTAAAGGTCACCATAAATCTCAGCTGAGAAAACAAAGAAATATAAGTAAAGTCCAGTAACTGTCCAGCTCCACAACAGGGGGAATGTAAAACTCAGGGAGAATCTGACCTCCTGACCCCCAAGACCTCTACTGTTTCATCTTATAGGAATAATACTGCACTCATCATGTCTTTGAATGAATTTGAGGAAAAAGGAATGAAAATAGTTTCATTTTTTAATGGCTGAAAGGGGAGAATATTTAGGGAGAGAAAAATTAGGTAAAACTTGTCAAATTTTATAACATCACCAGTACTGTTTAAACTCGACCCACTGCAATTATAATAATTGAGCACCTACTTTATGTTAGGGCTTGTCTGAGGAGCTTTGCATTAATTTACCTGAGTTGAATCCTCATCATAACCCTGTGAGGTAGGTATTATCCCCATTTTGCAGATGAGAAACTGAGGTGCTGAAATGTTAAGGAACTTCACAATAGCCAGTTGGTGGGATTGCAATCCAGGCTTGGGTGGTTTCAAAGCTGGTTGTTTTTTCCTGCAGGAGTCTCCCTCCTAGCCCATTTCTGGGTCCCATTTCACATCCCCAATGGCTAAGTGTTCTCCAACAGCTTGTAATGTGGCGTTTCTGTTTTTTTTCCTAACTTTGTGTCTCTGGGCCATTTTTCCTCACCTGACCTTGGCCTTCAGAGCCTCCCTCCATGGACAGGCCTGTTCCTAACTGCTTGCAGGGCCCATTAGAAGCACTTTCTCTCTTGCCCAGCTCACCCATCCAGCAAGAGACCCTGGGCCCCCCAGTACCTCTTCTGGCCCTCACTGGGACTCCTCTTGGCAGCCTTGTCTCCACAGCTCTTCCCTGCCCCAGTGGAAAAGACAGTGAAGGAATGCACAGAGGATCCTGTCCCTCGGCTAGGGAGGGCAGCTGATTCAGTCTTAGAGTCACCCCTACTCTCCCACCCTTAACAGAGAGGGAAAGTGTTATCACACTACCTCCATTGTTTGCATTCCAAAGAATTCCTCCAACTAAGTTGTATCAAGTAGTCTCTCTCTCCTCCCCTCCCCACACCATGCCCTTTCCTTTCCTCATCTAAATCCAGCAACTGCTAGGGAGTTCTGTGGATTTGCTCCTTCTCTGAGCTGCCTTAGGTTCAAATCAGGTGTCTTTTCAAAAGGAGCTTACTTGTGGGACACAGTATGCAGCGAGTACTTTTCAATTTCTTCAGTTTCCCTCGGTTTGAGTGTTTGCATTATACTCATCTTCTGTGTGATTTTGAAAAATCGAATAGCACTTGTAGTTGGCCAATTTCCATGTACTCTCATCTGGGTACATAGAAATTTCCCGAGTTGCCAGGAGATGAAGCCACTTGCCCTAGGCAAGGCTGCAATTTTAGCCCAGGGCGTCTCCCAGTAAATCCACTGCCTTTTCCTCCAGTGCCTTAGGGCAGCATCTGGTGTGTAATCTCCTCAAAAAGGCACAACTCCCCTCTCTCCAAGCTTTTTTCCCCAGCACCGCAGTACAAAACAGGAAGTGCTGCTATCTTGGTAAATAAACATAAACACAGCTTTTGCTTTAAATGTCTCTAAGTAATCTGCATCCAAACTGCAACTTTGAGGTCAAGATTTTTTACCCAACGGTAAGCCTGGCCTTGATTTATTGAACTATGGAGCTCTCTTCTCCCACAATGAATAATTCACTCTCCAGCCAGGCATGCCTGTGCAATAATTAAATGAAAACTACACAAATGATCACAAGAAAACCCTTATTAACTGGCATATAAAACATCTCTATGCTATTAAAACATATTTATTGCTGATAGGTGTTGCTATGACAGCAATTTTTAAAATTTTTAACATTTGGGACACTAAACAAAGTCTGGGCTGTGCATAATTTTTTAAAGTGCATTTAAATGATGTTGAACGTGGCAATGGCTTAATGGGAACTAAACAAGGGTGGCTTTCCCCTTCCCATTTCCTGCCTGACTCTCCTTCTTCCCAGGAGCCATTTCAGGCTTTCTGTCTTGATGAACTGTGTCTTAGTGATTGGAGAGTACAGCTCAGAACAGTCATTCTGTCCCATAATTGTACATTTTAATTCCACTCTGTAATTGCCAATAATCAGGCCATCTTCTGGCTTTTCTGGAATGCTCAATTAGAGGCTCAGGGCCCTCGCTTTCTTACCCTTTCAGCGAAGCATCTATGCCTGACTCATCGCCATCTGAATGATGGTATGATACATATTCTCAGATTTGGAGAACTCTGAAAAGGAGTTGCCTAATTACTATTGTTCCCTTGATTGCAAATTTCCCAGCTCTAAAGCTGTGGTCTGTTAATCATGAGGTCGCCGAAGCTCTAATTTGCTTTTTTTTTTTAATGACTTCAGACTGTTATGATTTATTATGATTTTAGGATAGCTTTTTCCTTTCTGCCTTAGAAAGACAAATGTTTTTTTTTTCTTTTTCTTTTTCATTTACAGTTGACAGTCACTATTTTATATTAGTTTCAGGTGTACAACATAGTGGTTAAATATTTATGTCATTTACAAAGCAGAAAGGGTCCTTTTGTGTGGTCAGTAGTGAACATTGACATAAAATAATAGTGATTTTATTTCTTTTAAACAAAGGGAATATTCTCTAAATTAAAGAAAATAGCAAGAAAAAAATTAACAAGATTCATTGGGTTTTCATTTCACACATATAAAATTCTGAAATTCCTCACCCTGTTTTAAAAAGAGTTTTTCCACGTGTGTTGTTCCTCAGCTAGTCCTGCCAAATGTCTCCCTGAAGAAAGGAGCCCCTGCTCCCCAAATATCATGTATTGTATACCTCTTTGGGGGGGTTGCAGTATGTTCTAAACTTTTAAAACCTCTGGTAATTCTTGCAGCAACAAGAATAGCCCGGTTTGGTTTACTCTTATTTTTCTCAAGCTTAGCTTAACCTATTATCTCCCAGATAACTGTGAGATAACCCTGTTTTCAAGTGACATATGTTAAACTGAGCTTAGAATGCACTCAACCACTTTCAAATCTTATTATAAACATATTAAGGTAATTATGTTAGGGTTCTAAAAACTCTTTTTAAAAGATATGATTGAAGGAGAAGTGATTAAATTCCCACTTAAGAAAGCAGAATAAATGCTGCCTTTTGAAAAAGACATGCCCACGTTCTAAGGGGAAAATTAAAGAAAAAGTCATTCTTTGTTGCAAGGCTTGTCAACTGTGGCACTATGGATATTTGAGGTCAGTTGCTTGTTATCGGGGCGCTGTCCTATGCACTGTGGGATGTCTAGCAGCATCCCTGGTCTCTACCCACTAGATGCCAGTAGCACCCCCCAACCCCAGTTGTGATGATCAGAAATATCCACAGACATTGCCAAATGTACCCTAGGGGGCAAAATTGCCATTTGAGAACGACTGCTTTAGCACTTGCTAGCAATGAGTAGCTGACTATTCACTTTCTACATGAAATATGAAAAGTTGTTCAAAATTTGACTCACTCCCATCGGTATCTAATATTTAAGGTAGTACCAAATCCAACATGTGAAGTTAGTTGCTCAATATAATTGAGATGCAAGGCGGGGGAACTTTCAAAGGGAACACTGATCAAGTACTTTGGCTTTCTACGATTAAAGCACAATAGTGTTCTGTTTTCCTTATTAAAAGGGGCTTAAAAAGGAAATTTGCTTTTATTCCTAGGTCACTCGTTAATCACTGCTTAAAAACTCTTCTAGTTTGAAAACTCTCAGAAGAAAATGGAGGCTAAAAAGTAGACCAGACCTAGGTAGGAGGAATCTGAGGGAAAAGAGGTTAGAGCAGCTCGCCAGAGACTGCCTGGGAGACCAGACCCCCCAAACGCCGCCTGCTTCTCGCAGATTTAAAGACTAAATTCCCTTACAGTGGTAACATGAAATCATAGAACAAAACTTCACTTTTAAGAGAGTTTTTCTCTGACTTCAGCCCCAGTACATAGTCTCTGGAGCCCATAAGGTTGTCATTTATCAGGGGTCCATGTTGTGCTAACACCCTGATGAAAAACATATTAGAGCAGTGGTTCTCAAAGTGTGATCTAGGGACCCTGGGAGTATGGCAGATCCATCACGGGGTCGAGATCAAAACTATTGGTATAATAATACTAAGATGTTAGCTGTCCTTTTCACTCTCGTTCTGTCACAAGCATACAGTAGCATTTTCTTGATATGTGATCTCACAAGAGATTGAATATAGAAGCGGAGATGAGAGGCCCAGCTGTCTGCTAGTAAGCCAAGCATTCAACAGATTTGTGAAAATGGAAAACAGTGCCCCTCTTCTCAATATTTTTTCTTGTTTGTGAAAATATAGTTACATTTTCTATGTTATTTATGTTACAATATGGTGGGTTTATTGTAATGAATTTGTAAGTATTTTTTTTAATGTCTCAGTTTTTATTTCCATCATGGTAAATATCAATAGATATAAGCCATATAAACAAAAGCTCTTTGAGGTCCCCAACAATTCTCAAGCAGGTAAAAGCGTCCTGAGACCAAGAAGTTTAAGAAGTGCTGTGCTAGGGAAGGAGAAGTTTTTGTTGGGTGTGTGTGGACAGAGAAAGATCAGACTAAACTCAAAGGCGCCAGAAGCCTGAGGTGCATTTTAAGTACACACTGAAAGGTAGAGAGGCGTCTCAGGGCTGGGATTCATTAACATCTTCAACCCAATAAAATGCCACATTAAAAATGAGGCTGCTCTCTGACACTCTCCTATCTCCTGAGGGTACTCATTAAACAGGAAAATCTATGAAGAGGAGTCCCCCTTCCTGACAGTGTTGTATCCGTCTTCACCTTCTGCTAACTCATAAAGAACAGCTTTGATTTCAAGAGAGGGACTGCATGTCCCTCTGCGGTCTGGCTGTCCTCCCCACCAGATCCATTGTTCCCTGCTGGAAATGACAGATGAAGGAGGTCCCTTCATTGATGCTATTCATAGAGAATTAATTCATGTGCATTAGTATTTGAATGCTAAAAGACATGGAAAGCGTACTTTAGCTTGTGTCATCAGAATTTACTATCACTCTTCCTGTGAATCTGGCAGGTCAACTATCCCCTCATTTTCCTCATTTGTTCAGTAGGCTGTAAAAACCAGGCAAGGATTTTTCTTGATGGGAAAAAAAAGGCAGTAAATTTATTTTTACAAGTAAAGACCTATTTTTTCAGGACTATATCTTGTCTCTCTTGGGACCTTCTCTATAAAGTTGAAGCCCAGGTAGATGAGCTTAAATCTTTCACCCTGGAACACAGAGCAAGTTAATAACATTTATAGAATCAAGCTGTGTTAATGCTTCAAGAAACCTTTCGTCATTGAATCCAGTGATTCTTAAATTCCCCGTTGAGAATCTGTTGACAGCTAGTAACAGTTTTCCCCAGGAAGATGCACTGGGTAAGCACAATAATGGCCTACTGAAAATGTCCATGCCCTAAACCCCAGTGCCTGTAAATATGTTACATAAAATGGCCAAGGGAAATTCAGGTTACAGATCGAACCAAGGTGGCGAAGCAGATGACCTTAAAATAGGGAGATGAGCCGGGATCACCCAGGTGGATCCAAGGTGGACCCCTTAACGTGCAAGAGGGAAGCAGAAGGGGCAGTGTCAGAGTGATACGATGTGCAAAAGACTTACCGATTATTGCTGGCTTTGAAGATGGAAGGAGGCCATGAGCCAAGGAATGCAGGTGTCTCTAGAAGCTAGAGAAGACAAGGAAACAGATTCCCCGCAGAGCCTCCAAAAGGAACCAGCCCTGCTGACTCCTTGATTTTTAGCCCAGTGAGACCCATTTCAGACTTCTGACCTCCAGAACTGTAAGGTATTAATAATACATTTGTGTTGTTTTAATCCACTAAGTTTATGGCAGTTTGTCACAGCAGAGCAGCAGTGGGAACGTAAACAGGGCACATCCATGCATAATACCCAGCTTCGTGCACAAGCACAGGGAAGACTGACCCCAGGGTAAGGACCCATGATATGTCCCCAAATTTCATTTTATGGTTAGAGGTAGAACCCAAACCCCTGAGTTCTAGTCACCAACGCTCTTTGTTTCTAAAAGTAAAATACTTTCTCACTCAAAGCCAACTTCAGGGTTAAAGTGGGCCACAGGTATAGTCTTTTCTCATAAAAATAAGGGCTTTGACCTCAACTTGGATGGATTTTTTTTATTTTAAATGAAAGCAACTTAAGAAAAAGTAGTTCAATCCAGACCTCTAAAATCATGCTGAAGTTAGGGAGGAAAAATAGAAAAGAGTCTTGCTTTGAACAGAGCCCATAGTAATGCGGGTACTTGAGGTCTGTCCATCTGTCCCGGGGGGATTTACCACACTGCATCTCAGCTGCTTAAGGCCTGCAGGCTAAATTTGTGAAACTAGAAACCTGTCAGTCCCTTCCTTCACAACAGCACCCTCAGGCACTGTTTTGTGGGAATTCAAGCAAGAAACATCCGTTGTTAGGGTCGCAGGAGACTGGCTAAGAGTCAGGGCAAGAAGAAATGAGGGGGTGGAGGACTAGCTTCTCATGATGTCTTGGGTGCTAGCCTTACTCCATGGCAACCCACCATTACAGAGGTCAGGTCTAAAAGCCTAGAAGTCATCTGTAGTACGTCGGTTAGGAACGGAAAAGAAAACTAAGATCATTTCATTTGAAGGGTTCACCACTCTTTAGTCACTTTCTGTCTGCAGTAAGAAAATGGGCGTTCACTCTGAGGCCAGTGAGCTGTGTCTGTCACCTGGGCTGGCCACAGGTCTTTGAGGGACCAGGGATGCCTGAGTTCCATGATAGCTGTCACTTTAAGCCTCCGATTCCTGTTAAATTGTAAATCCGTGGACCTGTTTTAAGACACCTATGGAATTCTAAGCCCCCTGAGGAAAAGAATCATGCTTATTCATCATCCTTCTATTTCCACAGAAGCAAAAGTCTCATTGCTAGTGGGTGCTCAGTAAATATTTATTCGTTATTGGGGAGAGATGACACTTCAGTTTTAATCCACGGCTGTTTATTCATTCTAGACATTGTGTTAGGTGCTCTGGATTTCTAAAATAAATCGCTAAAAAGCAACCTCCTCTCCTGGAGAGGGCTGCATTTCAGGAGAAGAGAGAAGACCCTTATGCAGACAGCTGTCATGTGAGAAAAACTGACAAGGGCAGTGGGAGAAGCAGAGACAAAGTGAGGGGGCTTGCAAAGTGGGCACACATTATTTCCAGAGTGCAGCTTAGGAAGGCTTTGGGGAAGAGGCTCTGTTTGAGTTGAGTGTTGGCCCGTCAGTAGGATTTCATTTCAGCTGAAGATGGTGGAGGTGACATTCACCACAAGAGGGCTATGTGGACAAAGAGTTGAGAGAGTGTGGGGAGCCTGAAGCCACCAAGTTGAGCCAAAGTTGACGTGCTAGGATGGGCAAGGACGAGGGCGTTATTAGCAATTTAAACCAGTACAACATAGGAGAGTTGCTTGAATGGAAATGAGGACTGCCCACGCGTCGGTGTTGCTAATGAGGTGACATTGCGTCGAGAGCTGCCCAGAAGGTGCCTCCATGACTAGTCTTGTGTGGTTTTTATCCACTGTGAAGTGGGTGAGTATCAGATCTAAGTTAAGGCATAGTTTTTTGAGAGGATCATCATATTTAACTGACAGATTCACACAAAACCCCAAGCTGATAAAAACATGTAGATATAAAATCTCTATCTAGCTATTGCATAATTGTGTCTATACCTAATATGTATTCAGATAGATAGATATAGATAGGGAGAGTGTGTGTGTCTGTCACTGTTTCTCAATCCTTTTTAAATTGTCCCCCCACCAAAGTGTGTCTAATTTTTAGACATTTATTTTGCTACTTACCCCACCATGAAATTTTAATACCACAGATCCTTATACTTACTGTATATAGGTTTATGTACTATATGTGTATCCGTGCTTCATATATAAAAATAGTAA
Organism: Rhinolophus sinicus; assembly: GCF_036562045.2. Lineage (NCBI taxonomy): Eukaryota > Metazoa > Chordata > Mammalia > Chiroptera > Rhinolophidae > Rhinolophus > Rhinolophus sinicus. Next base: position 9,483,744 of record NC_133768.1, read on the forward strand.
GATTTTTGTGCCCTGCCTCAAGAACCAATTTTTAAGCTCTTGGAAGTGATATCACCCCCATTGAGAATACATGATATATATGTATATATAGTAGGCACATGTGTGTCACCTTACGGTACAAGAGTTAGGATGCCAAATCAGATATTTATTCATTCACAACAGAAAGTGTAACTTTCCAAAGGAATGAATATTCCCATCTTTCATCCAAGTACTAGGACAATTGAAGTAGTAAATAGGAAAAAAGAAAACTGCTTCAAGATCAGTGAGTCAAAAGAAAATAAATTGGATAGTCATAGAAATATTTCATCCAAGGTATAGAAATGCCTGATGAACTATTCCTCATTCTAACGCATAGAACCTTACTCTAGTGAAAAAAATATATCTAACTCTACAATAGATAAAATATTTCTGTCTCTCTAACAGTGCTGGATGAAGTCTCAAATTCTGATTTTTCCATCCTGTTTTTTTTGGACACCTTTCAGATTACCCTTCCAATTTCATGATAATACAGCCATTGTCTCATAGCTGTTACAATGCAACTGGGTAGTTGATAGCCCTAGAGAACCATCTTAGTTTTCTTAATTGGATTAGACTGCGGACTGTAATCTCAGCAGGGACACATTTAAAAGCCATCTACTAAGCAGAGTTAGTTCAGCAGATCCATTATGTATGGTTTTGAGTATTTTCAGCTTCAGGGCAACGTCTTTCTGACCTTGTAGCCAAATTCTTGTGGTCCCCCAGTAGAGCCCAGTGCAGTGAGCGTGAGTCAGAGACTGAACAGGCCATGCTCTATTCAACCCAGAAGCTGATATATATATAGTTTTGTAGACAAAGATAGATAGATAGATAGAATATGGATTTTGTAGACAAAAATCAGTTTTTAGTCCATCAGGAACTAATGAATAAGTGCCTTCTCTCAATTCTTATTGGGCAGAGAAGTTGAGTCCAGTTTCCTTTATGTGTACTTAATTACAGTTTAAAAATATTCCCAATGAACAGAAGAAAAGAAAATTTAAAATGCTTTCTTGTTATAAGCTTTAGAAAAAGATGAGGTTGAAAGGAGAGATATTGAAACTAGGAGATAAAATGTCTTTGGAAAATAAAATAAAACTTCATTCCATTAGAATGAAAGCTATTCAAATAGGTAAAAAGTTTTAGATTGTAGATTGGATTAAAAATAAAAATGATTTTTCCATTTCCAGATGGCCGAAGAAACTCCTACCAGACTGATCCTCTTCAATATAATAACTAAACTCTGGACAAATTTTTTAAAAACACCTACCACGAGACATGGGAAAATGAATAATGGTAGGCAGATTCTCAAGGGGAATTGACACTTGGAAGAAAGGAATGGCAAGGGATAAGTTTATCAGCTTTTGTAGCTTTTAATGTCACACTTGGCCCCGTGTCAAGTCGCAAAAATTTCAATAGAAAATCCATAGTCTTTTTGGACTAAAGAACAAGAGGGCAAAGTTTGGTGCAACCAGTGCCGTGAGGGCTGATTTCAGAAAGGAGAAAGCCAAAGAAGGTGCCCTTTATTCTCTGCATAAACTCTGCCCAAATCTCTGGCTGACTCCTAAACCACACATGTGCAAGCAAACTATAAGCAGTCTAGCTAAGGATAAGAGAACAAACTGAAATTTTAGCTGATGCCTAAGAGATAGAATATGCAGTTTGAGTCTAACCAAGTAATTGATTGAAACAGATACTTTTTAGAGAAGCATAACAAAATACAGAGTTGCCACAATATAAAATCACAATGTCTGGTATATATTCCAAAATTACTTGACATATGAAGACACAGGAAAACGTGAACCATTCTCAAGAGAAAAAACAATAGAGACTAATATTGATGCAGATGAACATAACCATGCTCAATGATCTGAATGAAAATAAATGTGGAATATATGAAAAAATAGAAAAGTTCAACAGAGAACTAGAAATTGTTTTTTAAAATGGACTGGAAAATGTGGTATCTGAAAAATAAGTACAGCATGATTACTTGAAGATTGATATCACAATATACACTATTGCCTAATAGATTGTCAAGAACTCGCTTTACATAACAGCCAAAAATTATTTGTAATCTGTAATTTGTAATTATTTGTTAGTAATTGTAAGCAAAACAATTCTACCAATGTGGTATCTAGAGTTTTAAGAAAAGGTAAAAGGATCCCATTCAATCCTTTTTTAAAAAATTAAGTTGCTTGTTAAATCTCTTTTTTTTTTTTCATAGAGAGTACAGCGCTAAATTGGGTCTAGCCTATGTCCAAGTTATTACAATTTCTGAGCAGGATAAAAATTGGTATAATCATAGTATTTATGAATTTTTATTTTGGGTCATTTTCTTCCTGTCTTCCATTAGCATGGAAAATAAGACTTGATGCAGTGACTTTTTTTTTTTTTTTAAGCCAGTAATCCCATGGCATTGACTAAAGAGTAATTCTCCTTTGCCTCTAGAAATGGGATACATGAAAGATGTTTGTTTATCCACTCTGGATACTTGGATCTGATTTGCTTGGGAAGAGATTATGCTTCCCACTTTCTGTTGCCAGCAGAGACACTGATAAGTCCAACTCATCTTTGGGGACTGGGCCATATCACAGGTCCAATGGACAGCCTATGAATTGTATTCCCTCGTATCAGGTGTCCACCCACCCCTGTTCAATTACATGTGGCCCAGAGGTAGGGTAAGAGTGATATGGTTTAGGGAACTCAGGCACAGTGGTTTATTTTAGAAAGAGCTATGAGTGGGACAGACACTAAGACTGGATCCAGATCCTGCCCTAGACTTGAAGTAAATTCTTGTTTCCCACAAGGCAATGAGTGACCTAGCAAATTATCATGGACCTACTACTTGCAAGATTAAGATTTGGATGCAGAACCCAAAATAAGAAGAGGAGGTGGTAATAGTTACTTTACAACCTGACTTTGTCAAGTAAGTGGGCATAGAGAATGCTCTTCTGGCATTATTTCATTTAGCCCAGAAATATTTATTGAGCATCTGCTATGTGTCAGGATCCATAACAAATATTATAGCTTCTGAGATTAAACCTGTAGCCCCTGCCCTCAAGTAGTGAAACATTTCGTGGGGGATAATGACAGTAGAGCGAGCAGGCAATGCACTGTCATCCAAACTTCATAGGAAGTAAGTTCAGGATATAATAGAAGCCCAAAAGGAGGTCAGTCACCCAATTTGGCCTGGGAGATGGGGGCAGGGGTGTCAAAGAAGATTTCTTGACCAGTGTTTGCTGAACTGAGAGCTAAAGAGAAAGACAATAAAGGGAAGGAAAGGCATTCCAGAGCAAAATGGGGAAGGACTAGATAGCAGGGTGCATGCAGGCACTGGAGCTTCTAGAAAGCAAGAGCACCCCAGTGTTGGGCATGGTGTTTAGCATCTAGTAGACACTTGGTGAATGCCTGAGGAAATGAACCACCTTCTCAGGCCCTGTGTGGTCTACCTGCTGCCCCACTCTCTGACCTGTCTCCCAGTACTCTACCCCAGCCCATCCCCCTCCAGCCATTGCCTGCTTGTGATTTGTTTAACTTGCCAGGCATCTTCCAGCCTAGGCATTTGCATTTGCAGTTCCCACTGTCTAAAATGCCCTTCCTTCAGGTATCCGCATGACTCACTCCCTCTCCTCCTTCAGATTCTTGCTCAAACTCCATTTCCTCAAGGACTCCTTTCCTGCCTCCACCTCCCACCCTGCCTCCTGACACTTCTCTTTCCATTTCTCGTGTTATTTTTCTCCATACCGCGTATTAGTCTCTGATCTTACGTATATTTGATTTCCATGACTTATTGTCTGTCTCGCTAGAATGTAAGCTCCCCTGAGTGCAGGGACCTTGGTTGTTTGTTCTCTGCTACCTCCGCAGTTCCTACAACAATGCCTGACATGTAGCAGGCTATCAAAACTATTCATTAAATGCACTCATCATCTTCTGTCTACTTGTACAATATACTAGAGTCGTGAATTCATTGCCATACTTTCACTGTATGCCCCTCACTCAGATATGCAGATGTTAAAGGTGGTCCTGGAAGACAGCATTGGTTTCTCTCTGCACTGGCTTCTTAACAGAAAAGTACAAACAATGGAACTGGATCAGACCAATTACAACTCCCGGTTGTCACCTGGACTTCTGACCAACCAGCTATAGATCAGAGGTTCCCACGATCCCACTTCTTGGGTTCAATTAACTTGCTAGAGCAGTTCCCAGAACTCAGAGAAACATTTTACTTACTAGTTTGCCAATTTATTGCAAAAGGGTATTACTCAGGAAAAGCCAAGACTGAAGAGATGCACAGGGCAAGGTATGGGGAAATGGTGCAGAGATCCATGCTCTCTGAGCGTGACACTCTCCCCAAATCTCCACATGTTCACTAACCGGGCAGCTCTCTGAACCCCATCCTTTTGGGGTTTTATGGAGGCTCTGTTACATAGGCATGATTAATTAAACCACTGGCTATTGGTGATTGATTGAACCAACCTCCAGCCCCTCTCCACTCCCCAGAGGTCTGGGTTGGACTGAAAATTCCAACCCTCTGATCCCATGGTTGGTCCCTTGGTAACCAGCCCCCATCCTTAGGTACTTTCCAAAAGCCACCTCATTAACATAACAAAAGAAACCTTTATCATTCTCATCAGTTAGGGAATCCCAGTGGTTTTAGGAGCTCCATGCCAGAAATGAGGATGAAGACCAAATACGCATTTCTTATTGCAAATCACAATATCACAACAACCATCACAAGTATTTAGTTCCAGAACATTGTATCACTGCAGAAGTAAACTCTGTGATTATTAAGCAGTAACTCCCTATGTCCCCCCACCCCCAGCCCCTGGCAGCCACAAATCTGCTTTGTTTCTATGGATCTGCCTATTCTGGATGTTTCATATAAATAGAACCGTACAATGTGTGGCCTTTTGTGTCTGGTTTCTTCCATTTAACATAATGTTTTCAATATTCATCCATCTTGTTTCATGAGTTGAAAGAATAGCATCACCTGTAATGAAAACCATACTTGTTCACTCAGAAAGGAAAGCTCAAAATGAATCATTAGAGTATTGAATCAGTACTTTGTTTTTATGGCTGAATAATATTCCAGTGTGTGTCTGTGTGTCTGTGTGTAGGTTAAATTAAGTTTTAAATTTGTTTTAAATTAAGCTAATGCCTAATGTGTTTTTTTCTCCTTAGGCTAAAAATGAGTGTTTTAGTTGAAACTTTGATGGTCTAATGATAATATTCATAAAAGTGGCAATGCAGTAATTTTTTTCAGAGGATCAAGCCACTGTTCATTCAGCTGCTCCTTCATAAATTCTCAGAATTCAAGGAAAACACTGTGGGGAGAGAAACCCAGGTTCATAGGTGTGAAAAATCTCAGATTTTAACATCTCTGAAATTGAATACAGAAAGTGTTACATTCTGTTTCACAATAATAATCATACACAGAAACTGTTTATCTTTTCATGTGGCATAAGTTAGATAAAAAATCTTAGCAATTATATTATTATCTATAAACCCCTAAATTTGATATGAGCAGAGAACAAGTGGTTAAATTCTTTGTTTACCCAACCTCCATTTTCATACACTTTCAACATATTAAACACTTTCTGAGACATGCCTATGAAAAATGAATTGTGGCCTTTCCAGGCTTAATTTGCTTCTTAATTGTGCATGATTTTATAATGCCCATAAAATAATACTTATAGGCATAACATTTCAAAGGCAGCGCTTTTCAGAAAAGGAGAGTTAGATTTATTTCCAGACGTTTCTACTGAACATTTTCCTTCTTTCACCCTACACTCTGATTTCATGGTTGTGGTTAACAGTGCAGAGCTCCATAGCAGAAATTTATCAGCGGATTCCTTCCACCTACCAAATTCAGTTTTCAAGGTTCAATTTGAGACATAATGAAAGTCTACTTTGCATAATTATCATATGAGACTATCTCTAATTAAATGATGAAATGTGGTTACGCTCCAGTGTGTAGACTAAGCTTTATGTGAATTGAATTGAAGCCGCAGTGGTTTCTCTGCTTTACCTTTCATTTGCTGTTTGGGGGTTGGGGGTGGGATACAAATAAGCAATTCATTTCCAACAGACTTTAAGTTCCCGTGGGAATCTATTTTTGTTTGTTTTTAACTTCAGGAGAGAAGACAATCTCTTAAATTGAAGAATAGCTAGAAACTTCGATATGATTGCCTCTTCAATGTTAAAAGATACTGCTTCACGAACTTTAATAAGTGATCATTATCAACATTGCATTTTGAGTTTTGCCTTAAAAATATTTTTAAAATCTTTTATGATCACTTTTCAAATACCTATACAAAAAGATCTGTTCTTCATCATATATTTCTAAAGCCTGAAATGAGCCTTGCAAAATTTCTAATCTTGATTTATAATCTTGATTTATAGTCTTTCTATTTCTTCTAATTAGGTAAAACAAAGTTGTCTATACCAAGTTTAAAACTAAAACAGTGGTTCTAAACTTTCAAGTGGGGAACGACATCTCTGGGATTCTTTGTGAAACCCCATGGAATGTTATTGAATTAAATTTTTTTTCTCCCCTTCTTCTGCCCCCCCCCAGTTCACACCTTTGTTTCTCAGTCTAGTTGTGTAGGACACAGCTCCCTGGCCCATGCGGATATTATGAGCCTTGCGCTCCCCCCTCCCCAGGCAGTCGGTGGTCAGCCACCTGTCAGCCGCTCACGATGGCTGCCGGCCACTCACGCGGGCCACCAGCCACTCATGCTGGCCACTGGCCACTCCTGACAGCACACAGCAGCCCGCTGGCAGCACACAGTAGCTCACGCCAACTTCCCGCTGCTCATGGCCGCCCAGCTCCAGGGAGAGCCATTGTTCACAATCTTAGCTATAGAGGGTGCAGCTCACTGGCCCATATAGGAATTGACCCCGCAACCTCGGTGTTAGGAGCACGGTGCTCCAACCACCTGAGCCACCAGGCCGGCCCTCAATTAAATTTAAAATAATTGAACAGGTAAATTTGGCCAAATTATATCTATATTTTTCCAAGCATTCTGTGCACAGCAACTCTGTGCCACAAACTGTAGCAGAGACTGAAAATTAAGATACATTATTACACAACCTTCAAGGAGTTCAGAATCTAGTAGTATTCAATTCTAAAATTTCCAAGGGGATGCATTTATCAGTGATCTACCTGGACAAATACTGGAGTAAAACTTCAATTTAAGTCATTTCATCCATTGACCTTTCCCGTCCTAAATATTGGGAAAAGGCTACTATTTTTTAATCTTAGAGGAGAATTTATGCTCTTGACATAACTTTGAGAATCAAGAAAGAGCGTTCCTCTTAGGAGCTAAATGAAGAAGGAATTTTAAGTGTTCGTCTCTATTGTTTCCTTAGCAGTAATTTGGAAAATCATGCTCTATCATTTTTGTAATTGTGGTGATTTCCCACATATATCTAGATCTGAGGTTAGCAAACTGTGGCCCACAGGCCAAATCTGGCCCTCTGCCTGTTTTTGTTAATAAAGTTTTATTGGGGCACCATGATACTCATTCTTTATGCATTTGTCTATGGCTGCTTTTGAGCTACAATGGTACAGTTGAGTAGTTGTGATCAAGATCAGACGACCTGTGAGTGGAAACAGAGTTTGCCACACCAAAATATAACTTTTGGGATATTGATTATTTTAAGCTGGTTATTTTTAAGAAAAGAAAGTCTCAGGAAAAAACTTTGACCTTCCCCCTAACTGCCTAAAAGAGTTTAGATAGAGGACCTGCTCCAGGAAGGAAGATACCAGCATAGGTAACTACAGTTTAATGTGAACTAGTGATAAACAAGGAGTCTAGCAAGGCCCATTTGGTCAAAGTCCTCTCTGTGTCCCATTGTTAAAGCTGGCTCAGCAAACATTTATTTACCAAACATTTGCTTTTCCATCTCCATGGGAATTGTCTTCCTACCCTTTGAAGTCCCACACCACAAACCCCCCTTCTTCTTAGCTCAGGATGGCCTATGAGCCTTACCTGCTAGATATGTCCTGGGGTCTCATATTCTTATGGAACCCCCATATGTACATCCATAATAAATTTGGTCATTTTCTCCTGTTAATCTAGCTCATGTTAATTTGATGATTAGTCAAGTTAGAAGAATTTAGGTAGAGGAAAATTTGTTTAGTTTTTATCCCCCACACCTGTACAATCTAAAATATTTACTATCTGGCACTTTACAGAAAAAATCTGCCAACTTCTGTTTTAAACAATACGCTCCAACTGTTGTTACCAATTTTTAGACTTCTGTCTACTGATTGCTTACTCTGCCAGTTAAGGGCTAGATTGGTTGCACCTTTCCCCATCTCCTTCTCGAAAGCCTCCTTTCCAGGGGTAGTTCTCTACAGAACTGTAAAATCACTTTGTGATTTTAAATGACAGATTATATTTTTCTTTTTCCTTCTGTTATAAACAGCATATCCTGATACTGTTAATTCCCCCTTAGTAAGATGAAAATGTAATTCATGCTCCCCTCTTGCTTACTTCGCTTTTCCGTTCTTCCCTTTCCTTTCCCAACTTTTGTCTTCCATACTTTGTCTTTAATAATACAAAGGTTGAAAACATTTACAATTGGTCTGTATCCATTACGGAGTCTTTTGTGCCTCATCTATAGGTTGATTGTCAAATTTAAAACTCGTTGAAGATTTTTTTATTATCACTAAGAAAATATTATTCATTGTATAACTAATTATTGCTGGTTATCTTGCCACTCTTTTAAACATGTTTTGTTTTTCTAACAGTCTGGCTGTTCCTTATTTTCCCCATTGCAAGTCCTGTCTTAAATGCTTTGTTCTTCTCAAGAGTAGATAAAATCTCTGGAACCACCTTCTTTCCCAGGCTCCTCCTTCCTCAATTCCGCCTTCTGCTCTAATATGGATTGATGACTCCTAGGTGACTACAAAACTGTCCTCTTATGACTTTGCTCCTTTCTTATCCCATGTTGGATCCATGGTTTCCTTGATGTCATGCCTTTCTGTGTCTTGATTTTTGTTGGAGCATATCTTCAGATAACTTGCTTAGAAAAGATGTGTGGGAAGTAAACTTTCTAAATATTTGCGTGTCTGGACATGTCTTTATTCTGCCCTCTCACTTGACATAGAAATCTAGGTTGAAAATTATTTTTTCACAAAAGATGTAAGTCAAGCTACCTTGCCTTTAGGCTTCTGGTCCCACAGTCAGATAATGATCTCATTCTCTTTCCTTTATCCTCAATGTATCTCTTCTCTATATAACTTGAAAGATCATTTCTGTATCCTTGGAGTATTCAGGTCTCATTGTGATGCATCCAGGTGTGAAGGTGCTTTCCTTGTCAGGCTAAAGGTTCTCAGGCTAAGTTTTCAGGTCATTGAGCTCAGGGACTATTCACATTCATTTATTTGGTAATTCCTTTGTCCCTACTGTTTTCTGTATTTTAGAAATTCTTATCAATTATATATTGATTGGATTTTCTGAATTGATCATCAGTGATTTTTTTCTTTTCTCTTGTATTTCTAACACGTTGTCTTTTCATTGTACTTTCTGTAAGATTTTTTTTAAAACTTACCCTTCAAGCTTTCTATTGAATTGAATGTGAAATTATATATTTAATTTCCAAGAGTATTCCCTTATTCTCTTGTTTCGTTTTATTTTATTTTTCCAATAAAGGGTTTTAGTGTGCATTCTTGGACACATAGCTGTATCCAGTTATCTTATAGGATACAGGTCTAGAAACAACATTGCTGAGACATATACTGTATGTATTTAAATTCCGAAAGCTCATGATGGCCCTTCAGAAACAGGTTGTACCACCTTACACTTATATTTCAAGAGGAAAAAGTGGCATATCAGCATTTTACTTTTGATTTATTGGTGAGAATGAGTGTCTTTTAGAACTTTTTTGGCCATTTATATTATTTTCATCTGTGTGCCTGATCACATACTTCGCATTTTTTAATTGGGTTATCTTTTATGAATTGTACAAGCTCTTTATTAATATCATATATTTGTCAGTTTTATCTGTTGCAAAAATTTTCTTCCAGTGTGTTATTTGCCTTATAACTTTGCTTATGCTTTTGCCCTCTTAAATTGCTATGTAGTTGAATCTGTCTTTTCCTTTGTAGCTTCTGGATTTCACGTTATACTTAGAAATGCCCTTCGTACTCCAAGACTCTAAATGTTTTCTTTAGTATTTTCTTCTAGTACTTTCATTGCTTAAATGTTTTACATTAACAATTATGGGAAACTTTGTATATGGTATGTTTGAGGATCTAGCTTATTGACCTTTCAAATAGATAGTCAGTTAAGTCCACTTAAAACAATAATGTGTTCTTTCCCTGGGATTTGCATTGCCCTCGTGCATTATTTCTGGATCACTTCTGCTCTGTTGTACTGTTTATCAGCTTCTTTTAGAGAAGGTATTGTTTCATCATGTAATAGTTCAGTGGGGGCTCCCTTCACTGCCACTTACTAACTTTCGAAAGTCCAGTTACGTTACTGCTCTGTGGCTCAATGCCCTCAACGATAAATGATGGTAAGAATACTACCCACCTAGTAGGTTCATGTGAAAATAACTGTGGTAATACATACACATATTGAAGAACAGTGCTTGGCAAGCCTAGTGGGTGTTAGCAGCACCTGCTGCCGGTATGCTAGTGGTTCTTTCCTTCAGGGCCTATTACAGTGCCTGATTAAAAATATATCTGTACGACTTAAGGGTTAGATACATGAATGTAAATTATTGAAGAGAATGGAAACCACTTGAGAAAGAGCAAAGAGCATAAAGCTTAAGGCTCTTTTTTTTAAAGTGGAGAGGGATTGGGCCAAAATCTCCCAGCGTTTTATCCTGAGTCTTCGATTTGTTTCCCCCTTGGCTTGTGTAGCCCAGAAAATAAGTGTCACAATAATAAAGTTTGAAAGTTTTTTTCAGCTCTTAAATTAAATTCAATGAGTACTATTGTAACAAGTTAGACATTCATAAAATTGCTAAATATATGTCAGTGAAAATGCCTATGTTCCATATTTTGTTAAACATCAATTATGATCGTAAGAAATCTGCATCTAGTAAAATGGATACTGCTGGCATGTTAATTATTCTGGAAAATAATTGGTTTGAAGTTCAGATGCTCAGGTAGGAATGTTCCCAAGTCTCAGCATCTCCAATCTGTGTTGGAGCAGTGACAGGAAAATAAAATAACACAGTGCGTGCCTCATCTATGTGCCTGATCATATACTTCACCATTTTTAAATTGGGTTATCTTTTCTTTTTGAATTGTGCAAGCTCTTTATCTATATCTACATGTTTTCCAGTTGTTGACAGTGGTCTGCATTTATGCTAATATAATGGCAAATGTTAATTCAACGCATCAAATTGTTGATCATCAAGAATTGCTTTTGCCTCCCATAAATGCTTCTGCACCCAGTAACTCAGAGTCTCAAGAAAGTCACAGGGAATTAGGAAGATATAATAGAGGCCGGCCGGCACTCTAGCCAGCGATGTAGTGAAGGTGGCTGTGAAGTACAAGATATATGGAGTTTGGCTGTTTGTTTCTTCTCTTGAACCCTCTCCCTGATGTCTCCCACTGAGGCAGTGCTTTTCAAAGTGTGGTCCTGAACCCTGCAGCAGAATCACCTGGAATGCCTTTTCAAAACAGGTTTCTGGGTAACCAGTGTTACCATTAATTAATGGGGAGAATTGAAATATGATTTAGTTTATCCATTAAGTTGGGTCTGAAAAATGAAATAATTTTAAGCAAGTAGCATCAAAGTAGATATCATGAAAAATATCAGAACATTGTGGAGCTTTCTTTAATTATTTTAAATTTAATATTTTTATTTTGAAATGGAAATGGCTGATGGGAAGTTCATTATCCTGGAAGATGTTGACCATTCTACTCTCAGTGGCTATTCTCTTTTCCCTACTGAAATGGAACAGTTTCCCTGCCTGAAGGGGGTCTGAACACCCAATCCTCTGCTTTCCTCCAAGCCCACTTTCCTGAGGTTGACCTTGCTCTCACCAACACCTCTAGCTTGTAGCTGGAGTGCACCCTCCACACCACACGACTGTCCACCAAGTGTCACAGAAGAACCACTGACATGATCTGAAGATCCCTGCTTGGGCTTCAAATACAAGCTTGGGCTTCCTGCTAAACTGTTTTCTAATGTGGTTGTACCGATGTATTCTCCACGAGTCGATTTCCGTAGTGATACTTCAAGTGTTCTGTAGCTTCCTCTCCAATTCAGATGACCTTACACTCACCCAGATAGCACACTGTTTATATTGATTATTGCCAAACAGAGCATGTGATTTTGAGCATTTATTGTGTGGCTACCTGCCTATGTTACATGTCTTTAATTTTGAATCCGCAGTAAATCTCAATTGAAGATTGAGGATTCCTTGGGAGTAATGCATATCTGGGGCTGATAGTGTGAGGTGAGGTTGAGAGCCACCAGCTCTGCTCAGCATCTAATCAACCCAAGAATGTGACTTGATTATTATTACCTCTGACACATTAGAGTGTCATTAGCAGAAAAGTCATCTCTTGAACACATTGAACTGAACTCAATTATTGTAATGGATTACCAGCCTAGCTGTAGGGATTTTGCAGCTTTAGGGAAACTGACAAACATTTTGCCCTTTTAGATCCTACAATTAGATTCACAAGGCACAGTCGATAAGCATTTTGTAGGTGCTAAATTCATCGTCTTTGACGATGACAAAAATCTCTCTGGGTAGATGAACTGCCTGTTGATCATAGGCTAATTGTTGAAATGGTTTGCAGTAGTGGTATTGACAAATAGAACTGAGTCCTTGAAGGATAAATTTGACCATGAATTAATGAAACCTATTTTGGACGTTAATTTATACAAGCCTTAATAGGTCCTTGATTTATTGCATCTCACTTGCTAAAGCTAAAAGCATAACTGGAAAAATGTGTCAGTCTGGGTTCTGTTTAAACTCTATGTTCCTTTGAATTGTAACCCTCAAAATGAATAGTATTCTGATTCATAAATAAAATTAGATGTACATTCAAGCTAATATTTAAGAACTATGTTAGCCTTATTTTCTAAGATAGTGTACTTTTGCCTCCTAGAATGTGGAGAGAATTTCAGGATTTTTATTTCCTCCACCCATTGCGTACCAGATCCTAATCAGGTGATAGAGCTTAGAGCCTCTGACCTTTCCAGGAAGGATGTACTCTCGCTTACATAAAGGCTGATGGCTGACATTGCACAGCATTCTAACATGGCTTGCAGTTTTCCTCTCTAATCTCATTTCTCCTCAGTACTGCTCTTTCTCCTAAACAGCCTCCGCATTACCCAAACACCATTTGCCCCAAACACCAGTTTCTTTTATGACTCTGTGGCTTTGCTTGTTGTTCCCTTGGATTGGGATGTAATTCCCTTCCTTATCCACATGATAGTTACCATCTCACATCTCTAGAGTCATCTCCTGGGCGTCTTCTCTGGGAAGTAGTTCCTGGTCCCCATTCACTGCCCCCATGGAATACACCTCCACAGTGTGGCGTGTGTTCTTCCATCACACTTGCCTCTAGCAATCTATCATACTTACATGTTTGTATCTCTGTTGCCTCCTATAGATTGGAATTTTTTGGAGGACATAGAACCAAGCAGCACAGCTCAGTAAACTGACACCCACTAACACTTTCTTGAATAAAGGAATGAATGCATGAGTAAAACAATGGCCTGGATATATCTGTTCCCCTGCCTGGGATACTTTTCATATGGATATCCTCCCAGCTCAATCCCTCACTTCATTCAAATCTCAGAGGTAACCTCCTGGTAGGCCTCCACTCCCATCTTGTTAAAACAATCCACCCCTCTTTTATTCTCTATCCCACTGTATTTTTCTTCATAACAACCATCAGCCTCTGACAATATGTAATATAGTTCATGTTTATTTTATTTCTATTGTCTCAGACCTTCCACTGGAAGAGGGTTTGGTGAATTTTTTTTTTTTCTGTAAAGAAGCAGATAGTAAATATTTTAGGCTTTGTATGCCTGTCACATTTCCTATGTGGGTAACGCTGACGAAAGAAAAGTTTGCTGGGAACTTTGACAAAGAGACAAAGAAAGAAAGAGTCCTCAGTTAAGAACATAGCATTTCATTTAAATTAGGCAAATAAAAATGGTTTCCACGGTGGTCAGTCTGTGGCCAAAAGTCTTCATTGTATTGAAATGTTTATATGTGGAAAATGTGTTTCATTGAGAAAGAAATGTTTATTTAATAGGTATTTGTTTGGGGGTTTTGTTGTTTGTTTTTGAAAACCATTGGTATAAATATTAACTGATATATTATAAATAAATATTTGTTGAATAATTAATCTCAATGCTGTTCTGAATGCAGAAATGTTTGTTGCTCTTGGCTAAGCATCAGAAAAGAAGCTAGAATGACATTTTTCACTGGAAGTCAGGACAGGGAGACTCCCCGTCAGTGCCATCCGAGAGGCAGGGTTTGTTTCATGAGACCTTACAAGGTTGCTTCATGGAAGACAGAGACATGGTACATGGTTCAAACTCCTGGCAGGAAATGGACAGATGTGGCACAGATAAGGAAATCAACAAGTCCCATTGACGCACCAAGGGTCTAGCAACATCGAGGACCTGTTAGCATGGCTAGGCCTCATGGGGCCTAGAGTGGAAGGAACATGGTGAGCTCTGGGAGAAGGGCTGACAAGACAGGAATGGTAATCAGAGTGGATAAAGTCACTCCAGAACTTCAGCAAAGCAAGGAGGGCAGGAGTAATAAATACCCTGATCTCTCTGTCCTCTTTACCCCACTTTTGACTGTCAGCACCTCCTATTGGTTGAATCCAATGGAAGGCAGAGGGCAAGGGGCCCACGTGATGCCACCCATAGGAGCGAAGCTCCCAGGGCATAGAGCAGGCAGAAAAGGAACCAAGCACGGATGGGATCTGGGGCTGGTAGTGAGGTTTCAGTTCACGTATTCCGGGCTTCAAGCAAGGGAAACACAAACAAACAAAACCAAAATGCAAAAAATGGGTAACCTTGGGCAGTGATGTAGTTTTAAGGCTAAGGAAACTAAACTCTCTAGGTAGAGGCTAAGACTAATTATTTTAATGAAGAAAAGTTCTCACTTAAAACGGAACTGTTAGCTCACACCTTTGGTTCTGTGATTTTCTTACCAGCCCCTTTTGAATTCTGTAAGTTCTTGGTCATCAAAGTGAGTCCTTATCACTCTCGGGGAAGGCAAGAATCCACCCCCACATACCTACTTTAGTTCTTACAGCTGGACTAAGAAGAAAGTAATGAAATTGACGCAAGACTGGATTAACAGGAGAAGAAATAATACTTACCCAGGGGGGAATCATAATATGATGCTCAGAAAAAAAAAAAAAAAAATAGAAAGAGGCTCAAATAAATAATTGAACCAGGAAGCTTTTTATACTTTTTAGACAAACAGTAAACTTGTGAAAGACTTGACAGGACAAGGAAAGTCAGTGCTCGTTAGAAAGGACTCTAAGGAAGGTTTGGGTGTTCCTAAGTGAGGAATCTAAACAGTTTGGGCTTGGGTACTAAATTGCTAAAGGCTTTACAAGGTTTGTTTATACACACTTTCTGCTCTGGATTCTTTGAACTCTTGTGATAAGATTGTCTCTCAGCCCTCAGGAACAGGAGGGCTTTATCACACTGGAGATTTATCTCCTGACTTTAGGGGGACAGAGAGGTTAGGATTTTCTTCTTGCACAGGCAGTTCCTTAAGTAACTCATTCAAAATCATCAGTGCCCCATTGTGAGATACCTTGGGGCAGCCTGCCCTGGGCCTTGACACTAACTTCATTTTTAGGTTTCTAAAAATGCCACTGAATATTTCTGAATGTGAGAGCTGGTCTTTTCAAGAGTGATGGTGAGCTTTGTAATATCAATGATTCTGTCCATCCTGTTGGAGTATATAATACACCCTTTGGGCTCACACCCTAAGTCCGGGACCCCCTGGATCATGCAGTGCAGAAATCTCCACACTTTTTGCTTTTGTACTTCTCTGAGTGAAAAAGTTTTGAACACATACCCCCGACATATGATAATTTATTCATTATATATATATATATAGTATCAAAAGATGTATAACAAAAGATGACTACAAGTCACATTTGACTTCTGCAATTACAAGAGGTGCTCAAAGTGTTTACCATCAGTGTCCTGACATTTCTGATTATGGCGAACTCCTGCTTGAGCAACGTTGAATAAAGTGTCCACTGGTATACATTTGTTTGGCACCCCCGGTATATATGTACTATCGTAAAGAATATATTATGGAAAATATAAGGCATATTTAAAAAAGATGTTATAACGAGATGTTAAAATAAGATGAGAGAAAGGTGAAATACAGATTTTAATCACTTGTAAACATTTTCCTATCACTGCTGCATTAAAAATTATTTAGTATTTTAAATGACAGCAAAGTGATTGAGGTTATTTATTTTCAAGCATCTTGGTTTCCCACTTCATTGAATAAAAATTTGAAGTTCTGGTTGCAAGTTCAGCTTTTTTCTTTACTTGGTTTTAATCATTGTCATTGGAGGCAAAAAGGAACCACAGAAACGTAAAAATCAAACGGACAAAGTGTTTTACCAGCTTGCTCACCAGATCATGAAATACTATTTTTCAATCCCATCTATGCAAGGGATTTTGTTGAAATTCACCTGGAAAGTTTCCATATTCCTTGCTGTCCCTCAACCGTTCTCATAAACCAAATGGAAAATGTTGCACTTTTATATTTAACAAATGAGTTCACAATCCACTGAAATGCTTCATTTGGAGGATTTTTAAACAGGTTAGAAAAATCCATTTCCAAGTTTTCAAAGGCTGCTGTTTTTATAGATACATATTTGCATAATTTTCAATAAAACAAACACATAATGGTAGAATCGGTTCCAAACATCTGTTTCCCTACATTTGTGCCACAATCCAAGTTTCTTTTGTAAAATAAGTTACTTTCTCATTTATTATTACACTATCTCCTTTACTCTGAAGGGACTAATCTTTGCGTTCAATGTCACCAGGTAGTCAACAACCCCTGTGTAGAACAGAAGATTTTCTTCTTTTAAAAAAAAAAAAAATCATTTTTATTTTCACTTGCTGGGAATTTTTTTTTAATTTTTTTATTGGGGAATATTGGGGAACAGTGTGTTTTTCCAGGACCTGTCAGCTCCAAGTCAAATTGTTTTCAATCTAGTTGCAGAGGGTCTATGTGGGAATCGAACCGGCGACCTTGGTGTTATAAGCTCTACCCTTTAACCAACTGAGCCTACTGGCCGCACGACAGAAGATTTTCATAGCTGCTCTACTGTACTTTAATGGTTTTATTTCAGAAGCAACCACATTGTTGACATGCTAGAGCACTTCTGTTTCTTTGGAATCATAATTTGCAATGCATTCTTTCAAGTGGGCAGGCATCTTTAAATTTACCCTAACAACCTTGTTTTGTTCTAGTCCAAGCTGCTACTCCATCATTTAATACTCACCTATATTTGTGCCATTATCACAGCATCCTAATTGTTATTTTATAGTAGGTTCTGGTATGTTGTAGGACTAGATAGCCAGAGTGTTTTTCTTGTTCAGAGTGTTCTTTTATATTATTATATAAAATTTAGAATTCTTTTAATAGAATTCCTTAAAAAGGACTATGGAGATATCTCTATTGGATGGCATTAAATCTATAAATTAATTTGAAGAGACCTGAAATTTTCATAGTTGGTCTACTCATTAAGGAGAAGCTCCATTTATTTCAAACCCTCCTCAAATTCTCCCATAAGAGTCCTCCAAACATTTTGTGGTTTTTCTAAGCTTAAGCATTCTGGATTCTCTTGACTTTTTAACTGCTAGGTAAATTTCCAAGCTTGACCAAACAGTTCTCAATCTTTAAATGTTCCTGACGTGTTTTGGTAATTGATTGACAGTGGCCTGTGGAATGGATTCCTGAAAGTTAAGTTCTTCTGAACCTGCAATATGCCTGTTTGTGAAGGCAAAAAGCATGAGACTGACTAGGTACGTGAGCGGTAAACACATGTGCAGTTATTTAAGTTTATATTAAATTTCACTCATTTCCTGTGACAGGATTTGGTTAGGTTCTTTTGGTTCCCAAGGACTGAGGCTTTCCCAGATTTGTAAAAACAATGAAAGTTGTGTGTAAAAATTCCTATATCATAAGAGAGATGGAATCCCATGGACATGTGAAAATGGAAATGTAGGGTGGCTGAGCCTCATGGGGATCAGTAGTAGGAGGTACCAGATGCTAGAAGCTTTAGGATCCTTGTTAGCAGGACTTCCTGGGTCTCCTAGCATGATGTCAGTCCACGCTGTGGTTTCTCTCCAAGTTGAGTCACATCTCTTCCGACTACCCTTTATCCTTTCCCTCAATGATTCTGTTTACTCGTAGTTTCTGTTTTCTTACGTAGCACACATAAATCTCATCCCTAAACTCATGTGTGAGTATCGTCATGTTATATTCCTGCTGTTTGGCAGTTCAAATGTAATCATGTTCAGTATTTAAAAGTCCTGGAAATCTATGCAGAGCGGAAATTCCAGCAGCCCTTTATGGCCAGCCTTCAGTAATGTTACCTGCTCCTAATATACCTTAGTCCAAGCCTGCATGGTCCCCTGAAGTTCACTGACTCTGCCATTTCTTTAGGCTCAATCTACAGGTCTTGGTGCCTTACTAGACATACCACCACGCTCTCTCTCCTGAAATGTCTGCCACCTCACAGGGGTCCTCTGCCCTTGCCTCCTCAGCCAAGTTGCTCAGACTTTGAGGAAACAAAAGTCAAGAAAGAGGGTTACTTGTAATCAGCTTTTGCTTGGGCCCTAGTAAATGCATCTCCCTAAGACAAGGAACTGCAAAAGACCTGCCTATCTTATTAGACCTGGTAGAGGAAAAAGTTCTGTGAGAACAAAGACAATCTTTTCCAATATGTTATTTTGCCACACATGTCATCATAATTTTGACTTGCTGAAAACCTGTCAAGGGGTCTCAGTTGTAACCTATCAACGTGAACAATCAATCCATGCTTCTGCTCTTTTTCCTTTCTGCCTACATTCTTGTTCTGGGGAAATCTGGTTTGCCTAGCACCGCAGTTTTGCTCAGAACTTTTCTCATTAGGCTCCCTCACAGGCCTCAATAGGGCTTATGAATTGTTGACTCTTGTGCTGGGAGCCACCATTACCCAAGTCCTGTCAGGGATATGAGACAGTCATGAAGAATAGACTGTGGGGTTCTTGTGGCTGCTGTGTCAACAGAGATAATGAGGGGAGAAGTTTCTTTGGAAGTGTCTGTGGTATTTGTCCAGTGTAACATATTTAGTCATAAATAGTGTAGGCAACAAGGTTGGTAGAGAGAATCCTCTGGGGATGTGGAATTTCAGGGTTATAAAATAATATCAAAAGCACTATTTACAGATTGTATGAGTGAGCTTTTGGTGCATAACAAACGTTCCCAAAATTCAGTGTGGTACAACAGTCATTACTAACTAACCCTCATTCATCTGGCTGATTGAAGCTGGGGGACTCGGCAGCTCTGCTATGCTTGGCCCGAACTGAGGTGCTGGCTCTGGTTATTCCACATGTGTCCATCCTGGAGCCTAAGTTAAGGGGGCGGCAGCTTCCTGGAGAAGGTCTTCTCATGGTGATGATAGAGAAGTGTGAGCACATGCCCGATGGCACAAGTGTTTTCTGCTTCTCACATCGGGGCTCAGCCATGTGACATAGTTTGGACAGTGAGATGTTAGCAGAGTCAAGGGGTGGAGAAATATGTACTGTGGGCAGTGGGAAGGCCTTGTAAAGCAATGTGGTGTCAGCGGCAAACCACATCCACCCGCCACCATCTTTTCTAGAGTCTTTAACTCCACACCAAAGGTAATAGCTTCTAAATTTGGTCCTTCCTTCCAGAATCTTTCCACTCAGCGCATATTCCAAAAAAGGACCTTGCTGGTTCCAATGAGTGCATGGGAAACTGGAATTACTTTAGGTTTCTTACAGGGTGCTTTATAATTGTCAAAGTAATTCTTTGTGATACATTGGATGTATCCATCTTTTATTTCTGCTGAGGAAGAAAGGCTCCAAGAGTTCAAGGATAGCCCTTTCCTCTTGTTATGGGGACTTAGGCAGCAGGATTACTATTATTCCTCTTGAAATGAATCTGTCAGAAACAGGAAGATTGCTCATTCAATCTCAGAACACATTTTCAATCACAATTAATATACTCTGTGTTTTTAGGTCACAGATTCCTGGCCTATCTGTGTGTGTTTGTTGGAGAAGGTTGGGGGCTGGGGCCGGAGGTTTGTGTAGCTCATCAGTTGTATTCTTCTAGTCTCAGCATCGGAATTCACTGAAGCATGTTCAGCAGGTGAAAAAATGCTGCTCTTTCAGCTCATTATAAAAGGACTCAGGCATCTTTATAAAAAAATATTGCAAGGAGAGAGCCAAAAAGTGCTTGCCTTAATACAAAAAACAAAATGATGTTTCATGGGGGAACATTTTAATGTGGATTCATTCTTGCTGGAAAAGAGACAGAAGTTGATTATTTTTAGATAATTTATTCTGAAAATACAACCTGTTGAGCAAGAAAATGATAATGCCAGTAGGAGGTTATACTCAAAGTGCAAGCAAAACAGAAAAATTAAAAAATCGTAAACAACAAATGAAAATGCGAGAACAAACAACGACCACAAAATACACATTTGGTTGTAAGTTTCAAACTTTACTTGGGTAGGGAAACGACACTGACATGTTAGGGATGAACTTCAGATACTCTGTTGACACAGAGGATGGCAGCATCTGAGATGAAAGGGCCTGCTCCTATGTCCCACCTTACAACATGACTGCTTCTCATTTTCCCCATGATTCAGGCTCACTCCCCAGCCCTGGACTCAGTGTTACATAGTAGTCCATGAGCATGGCCGATGAAACTTACTAACAGTGATTCAGTCTCTAGAGAGTCTGGATTTTATTCCTGCTTCTTTTATACTTCTGTATTCTGGTTTATATTGCCTTGTGTATATCAATTTAAATTTGTGTTTACTGTGTCATTGCATTTGATATGAGTTTTCAAATTGAAGGCTTACGATTCGTGAGGCATTTCACCGAGAGATGGGCTGTAGGTATTTGAAACATTATTGAGTTTGTCTTCCTATTTTAAGACTGAATGAGTTCATGATGTCTGAAACCTGTTCCTTTTTATTCATTGACCTCAAGAGAAGAAAATAACAGCTAATGCTTCTTGAGTGCTCACTATGTGCCAGACATTTTGCTAAGTGATTTACATTTACTCATTCATTTAATTTTCATAACTATCTTATGAGATTCTTACTATTGTTTTTACCATTTTCCAGAGGAGGAAACTGAGGCACAGAGTGATGAAGTAATTTGTACAGTTCACACTGCCTGGAAGTGATAGGGCAAAGATTCGAATCCTTAGAGTCTGGCTCCAAAGTCTCACTCCGAACTACCATCTCAGTTCTCAGGTTCACCCTATACTCAGGGATTTGTGTGTTTCTTGTGCAAACCAGAAAGAGGTAGTTCCTTGGAGAGAAAAATGTCTCCTGTAATTTAGATATATCAGGACACAGGACTTACATTAGACAACATGCTCATAGGTCGATCCTCACTGGGAATGCCCTGTGTGTGCAGGAAGAAGTTTCCAGAGTAAGCGTTTCACCCCTGCTCTGTCAGAGTGGCCTCCAAATATGTTAAAAACCCAACAATTTCTTGCCTTCTCTGCCATTCTCACCCTGGTCCAAGCCACCATGATATTTTGTCAGGATTGAAGCAATGGGCCCTGAAATGCCCTCCCTGCTCCCACCAGCACCGCCTTCTGTCTGTTCTCAGTACAGCAGCTATCACATTAGTCCACTCAGAACCTTCCAATGGCCCCCTTTTCACTCAGAACAAAACACAGAGTCCTTTGAAGAGCCCGTGTGATCTTGGATCTCCCTTCATCCCTTCTGTACCACACCCTCACGGCCTCCAGCCTCCCCACCCCCCAACTGGCCTCTGGGCTGTCCCTCAGGCATGCTCTCACCGGGCAAGTCAGGCCTTAGGACCTTTGCACTTGGCGGTCCCTCTACCGGAAATGCTCCTCCCCCAGGCATTTCCCGCGCTGATATCACACTGCAGTACCCTCACCCAGCAGCTCTCTATCCTTCCTCCTTGCATTATTTTTCTCCTTAGTGTTCATCATTATCTGACATGCCATATATTTTACTAATGTATTAGTTCATTCTCTGTCTCTGAACTAGAGTGAACATTTTACTTTATTATTTTGCTTTCGTTCCTATTGTATTCCCAGAAATGAGAAGCCAGTGGGTGTTCAACAAATATTTGTTGATTAAATGAATGCATTATGTAGTTGTTTTGGAGACTTAACTAAATTAACATATGGAAAGCATTTCAAAAAATGCTTAACATGAAATTGGTGTTTAATAAATGTCAGGTATTAATAAAGTAATAATATAATAGTTATTGAATGAATGATGAATTAAAAAATAGAGACTATTACTTTATCACGTAGTGGAAAGAGGACAATCAAGCTACAAATGATTTCAACATTTTAACTTAAATTTACAATGGATACTAGAGGAGGTAATCGGCATATCACTGGGTCCTCTTTTCTTTATCAAGAAGATGTACTAAAACCCACCCTTCTCTGAGCAAGTGAATGGTTCCCAAACCTTGCTGCACTTTGAAATCACCTGGGGAATCTTTTTAAAAATTGATCCTGGCTCGCACCCCCGATATTCTGATCTCATTCGTCTGGGTTGAAACCTGGGCATTAGAACTTTTCTAATGCTTCTTAGGTGATTCTAATGTGCAGGAAAGCTTGGGAACCACTGCTGGAAGCTTTTTCTAGAACTGGCATCAGCAGTGGGAGAGGCTCTCTCAGTCCTTCTCTATACCTGGAATTGAGAGTTATGCCAACCGGGGTTCAAGTCTCTGTTCTGCAACACATGTGACCATTAGCGAGTCGCTTCCCTTCTACAGCCTTCCTCATATAGAATACTCGTATGTCTTCTGTGGATTATGGTGCAAACTCAGAGCTCAGGGCCAGAATCTGAAAATGTGGATTTCCTCTCCCTCTTTTCCTTTGTTCCATTTGGGAATAAAAGGAGAGACTCGTTTCAAAAGGTAGCTCAAGAACTACACGCTGTGAGCTGGAGCTCTCTTACAGAAGAAACAAGAGGACAGAACAACGTCTACCCCCCAAGTGGCCCCATTCTCCCCCAGGCGCACACAGCCATGCCTGTTTCTGGTCTGTGAGGGATCACTGCCAGGGGGGCAAGTTCCTGCCCAGTGAGTCCTGCTGTGGGAACTTCAGAGGTCCTCCTGGTATACCTGGTTCCCAGCCTTGACTTCCCCACCTGTTCCCTGTGTCTCAGTCCCTCCCTGCCTAGGGCTCCTGTCCTAGGTAGTGGGCTTCACTCTGCATCGGTTTGCTGGCTTAATCAGGATCTTGAATTCTGTTCTTTGGAATACTAGTCTTCTCCATGTGACCTGCTGCCCACTTGAGGTCTGCCCACCTCCCTCCATCCCAACCATATGCTCCACCGTGGTAGCCATGCCTAATTTCTAGGTCCACACAAACACCTGCAATTTCACATAAGACAGCCCCTCCCCTTTGTCCCCATTATGCCTCTTCTCTGAGCTTGGATGTTTGTAGAATGCTGGTGGGACATTGGGGATAGCACCAGGGCCAGCTTCATGGGCGTGGGACCCATGCAATCACACGGGGCCTTGGACTGGGTTTTGTGTTCTGCTGTCTTGAAGTTCTTAACCGTAGGGCTCCACCTTTTCATTTTTCACTGTCCTTGCAAATTATGTAGCTAGTCGAGCACTTGACACTTAGAATCAGAAGACCTGGTGTGAATCACACCTGGCTTACACCTGAGAAGAGAATGACATGACCTTGGCGCAGTTATTCTTCTTCTCTCGGCATTTGCAAAGAGGAATTGGGTGGGCTCAACTGGCGCCATCGTAAGGGGGTTCTGAGGATGAATAAGATAACAGATGAGTATCAGCACATGGTACACAACGTGTTAGTTGTCAACTAACACTTCTCTTTTACCTAGAGTTCCAGATCACAAGCTGCTAAATCGCAGACATTTCCTTTCTGTTTCAAAGGGATTTTAAACTCTATTTTCATTTTCCTAGTCAGTGATATATGCCTAAAGGACAGATCCTGGATGGTTTTCATTGATTTTTCTTAACTCTTATTAATTACACAGAAGGACAACAGGATTCCTCCTTCTCTGTCTTTCTTTATTACATTTGAACAATATGTTGTCCAGATGGCATATAGAGTAGCATCTTTCAACGTATTTAAAAATGATGTGCTTTTACTTATTGAAGAAGATTAGACAGAGAGAAAATTGAATTAAGTCCATGTTATTGGAATAATCTTGGCTTACATTACTTTAAGGAGATTTCTAGAGTTCAAACTAATAACTCTTCCCTCAAAAGAAATCTTCCTTGGGCAATGTGCATGTGAAGATTTCAGGAAGAGTTACAGGAGTTGGTTTTCAACCCGACACTCTGACATACCAGCCGTGGGCCCTGAGTAACAAGAAACCACTATTTTGATCTCAGTTTCCTTACTGGGAAATGCAGATAATAATACCTTCTCTGCTCCCTCATTCTCAAAGTTGCTTTGTGGATCAAATGAGATATTTGTGGAAGCATTTTGAAAATGTTTGAATGCTATACACATTTCAAGCTTAGATTATTCATAAGACTTCTGAAAATTTCGATATTAACAAAAAGAGTCATTTAAATCATTTGAAAATCTCTCCAGAAAAGAAATGCCAAGAGTTAATTGTTCAACGTCTTTGGACAGGGGGAATGTGTTCGATACCAGAATAACCTATTACCACCAAAATAATCCCCATCACTTCAATTTCACTGGCGCCAGAAGCCATACACATTAATGTCTGTAATTCTCTACTTAATGTCTGTAATTCTCTGAGGTTCTTTCTCAGCATATATTATAATTTTATAGTTTTCCACAAAGAAGTATCTTTTTCTCTACCTATTAATTTAGTTATTTATTGAGAATCCACTACATGCCAGGCACTCTTCTAGGCACCGAGGATAAATCAGTGAATGAAACCAAGTTGCCTGCCCTCATGGAGCCTACATTCTAGTGTGAAGAGCAAAACACTAAAAATAAGCATTAAAATGAGTATATTCCATGGCACATTAGCAAGTGATTAGTGCTACGGGGGGAAACAAGTAGAAAAGGGTAAAGGGCTCTCAGTGTGGGGAAAGCAGGGTTGCAATTTTAAAGTGTGTGACTAGGATGATCCTCTTTAAGAAGGTCACATTTGAACAGAAACTTGAGAGAGGTGAGGATGAGCCATACAGATATCTGCAGGACAAGGATTTTCATTTCCGGGAACAGGCTGTGCAAAGGCCTAAAGCAGAAGTGGGCCTAGAGTTTTCAAGGACCAAAGAGGCCATGCAAGAACCATGAACGGTCTCCCCACACCATTCCCACTCTCTACCAAATAGACAATGGAAGGTTTGGAAACTAGTCAGAATGTGATTATCAGGCCGTTGCCTAACACATACATTGATGCCTTGTTTCTCTCGTGTGTGTTTTCCCCACAGTCACATGACACAGGCAATCCCATTTGACGACCCTCGGTTGGAGAGCTGCCAAATCATCCCTCCGGCTCCACGGAAGGTGGAGATGAGGAGGGACCCTGTCCTGGGATTTGGTTTCGTGGCAGGGAGTGAAAAGCCAGTGGTTGTTCGCTCAGTAACGCCAGGTAAGCACCCAAACCCACTCCTCGGTCTCCTGGGACCATCCATCACACTCTGCCAGAATGATGACTACTCAGTTTCGTAAGTTTTGTACTGTTCCATTTCAGGCTGGGAAGACTAGTTGAGTTTTCCCAACACCTGGATAGAGTCAGACCACCAGAGGGACAGAAATGGCTCTGCAAACCAGGGTTAGACTGCCAAATCCATTATATCGCTTGACTTAGGAAAACATTGATCCATCATTGGTGACCAAGGAAATGACCCACTTCTTAATGTGTGAATGGAAATAATAAGAGGCAGGCACTGTACTATATTTCAGTAAGCTCCTGACGATCTCCTTAGCGAAAAAAAAAAGCAGGAAGTATTATTTAAGTTATGGTAGGATCTAATCATGGATGTGGTTGGATAATTTTACAAAGATGCACTCCCCTCACTTCCCACTAGAGGCAAAAGGTATTTCCTTAGCCCATCGCTATTAGGCTGGACCAGGTGACTGACTTGGCCTACGGGCGTATCAGCAGAGATGACAAGCAAAGGCTTGAGATATGCTTGTGCAGTTGAGCTTGTTTCTTGGGTTTCTGCTATGACCATAAGAATTTCCCTCAAGTGGCTGCTACCCTTTCAGCCTAAGCCCCAAAATGAACGCTTTGGCCAGCCAGCCTACAGCCTAGAGCTAAGTACAGCCTGATCTGCAGTGTGATGCTGAACTGCCCGGCTGAGCCTGGCCTGGATCAGCCAATCTAAAGACCCATACACATGAGAAGAAATGATTATTGGGTACCCTACTGAGTTTGTGGGGGGGTTGTTATACAGTAAACACTGACTGATACAGTGTGTGGCAAATCTCATACATTCTACAATATGGTCAGATAATTAACGTCATTCTCATCAGAGGATACAGGTGTTCCACTATCAACACAGTTTAATGTAATGGATGGTGACGCAGTTGCCTGCAGTGGGCTGCCTCTGCCTTTCTAGAAACAATGCTCTTTTAATTATTTACTTATTATACATATTGATGTACTTATTTTAATGCACTTGTATTGAATTTATCTTCAGACCAAAGGAGACTATCATCTGTGCTGTTTCTCTCTGGGGTTTTCCCAATGAGTGACGGAGCTCAGCAGTAAAGTGCACAGACTCTGGCATCAGACTGCCTGGGTTTGATGGATTTGAATCCTGCCTCTCTCTGCCCTTTATTAGATTGTTTCGCTTCCGTGTTAACTCTCCTGCATTTCAGTTTGATGTAACTTCTCTATATCATCTGGACAATGAAGATCGTAGTAGTATCTACCTTATAGGTCTAGGGAGAGAATGAAATACATTAGAAGAGGGCCAGGTACATACTTATTCCGTAATATTTATTATTATTAAACTGAAATATTTGGCCAGCTGAGTCTGTTAGTTAAGGGAAATGAAAGCCAACTAAGTGAGCTAATATAGATTTTTTTAAGTTGATTTAATTTTTCACTTTTTATTATTTTGACATAATATGCCCCAGGGTAAGCACTGCTAATACAGTCAACCACTTTCGACTCGTGCAGAGAATACGTTTCCTTTGTTCTCCTACCATTGTCTCACCACACAACTTCTTAATCGGCCTGCCAAGCTGTTGATTTCATTAGCCACAGATCATATTTTAGTTCTCAATGTGGGGTTGTCGAGCTTGACAGAATTAAGAATTTTATCCTCGAAATAAAAGAGATTTGTTGCTTTTTATGATAAAATATTACATATGCTTTATAAAAAAATACAACATAGTAGATAGTAGAGAGGAGAAAGTGACAAAACATCACCTGAGTTCCTACTACTGAGAATTGAGCATTATTAACATATACACAGAGAATATGACAATTCTGTGCACACATATACATATATTATGTATCATATGTACATATATATAATATTATATGTGTGTGTATACTCCTATTGTTTTCCCAAACAAGGTCACATTGACATGCTGTTTTGTAATAGTGGGATATTTGATCATCTCTGGTTATGAGATTCTCTTAAGGGGGTGTCCTCCTGGAAGCTGACTGGAGATTTCAAGTCTTGCTTTTCAATTTCTTGTATTGCCTCACTGTTCCTTCCACCTCTTCCCTTCCCTGTCCTCAACTCTCCTTAGCTTCAAATGCTAACACCCACTGTTCGACAATTTTGAGAAGAGTATAAAAAAGTGAAAACAGAGGTCAAAGAGTACCATTTCCAGTCATTTTTATGAGTGAAAATTCTGGTCAAATAAACTGTGTCTGTCATAAAAATGACTCTACTGAAGTCCCTAGTGATTTCAGCGACGTGACCAGATTTTCTATACCAGACAACCCAGCCTTCAGACTAAAGGGCATGAGACAATTCTGATATGTGCCACTACTTCATATTTTGGAAGGAACTATATGTTGCTATCTCTAGAATTTTTGATTCAAGTCACTTGATTAAACAAGAATATTTCCATTTGATCAAAAAAATAGGTCAAATGTTAAGAGTATGTCCTGTTAATTGGCAAGTGCTTTTCTCATCAGAGTCATTAACACTCATCACCGAAATAATTGTTTTGAAAAACTTTCTGTCTTTGACCAGCATTTGATTTCTAACCATTTGTTTGACTGAATTGGACTGATGGCTTGCACATTACCCAACAGTTATAAAAAGTCTCCCAAGTGATTTTCAGAACTCCTTATGTGTGCAAATACTGACTCTTAGTTCCCACATCTTGAAATGAATATTTTTTATCATTGATATGGGACCGTGTTAAGGTCCCCCCCCCACTCCCAAGAAAGAAGATAAGTTTATGCTCCAGCTTGAATGACACATATACCAAGTGTCTAGGTGGGTGGAAAACAACTGAATTACTTTGAGTTCCATATTCTGGATCTGAAGTGTTCATTTCAATTTCTAAATACAGTAATAGTGACAATATTTGAAGCAATAATATTTCAGCTGCTCCTATTACCCAGTGACAGACCTCTGGAAGTAAAGTTAAAATTATAGCACCATATCATTAATTAGAAAGTAAGTTCATTAGACATGTGCGGGTATTCTAGATAATCGAAGTATTTGTTTACAGGTTTTATTTCATATAGATGTGTGCTTCATGCAGCTATAGCTTTAAATTTATATGTCAGGAGACCTGGTGGTGACCAGCTTTTGAATTATAGGTGCAAGTTCAAAAGAGATGTTGGCCTCTCTGAACTTGGAAGAGTCCACAGACCTAAGCTGAGACCCAGACCTATCCTTCCAGCCAATTCTTTAGCCTGTGTTGAGCCTCGGTTATCTCATTATATAGAAGGGATTACAGTATTCAGTGAGGTTACTAGGCAAAGCATTTAGACAATTGCCCGGTGCATAATAGATGTTCCACAAATATTAGTTCCCTACCTCCTCCTTGGAAAAACAACTGAAAGAGAAAAGCTGTGACCATGATGGATCAGGACCAAATAAGAGTCCTCTGGAATCATGTGTGAGCCCCGACACATGCAAGCACAGTCAGTCCACGCGACAGAATGACCTAACAGCCTGATACGAGAGACTGCTATTCCTTTACCAGTCCCAGCTTTAGCTCTACTTCTTTCCTCCCACCTTCCAGACAAGGATTATGAAGATGCTCAGCTAGAATTGCCCCAACTTCCTGAGAGCAAACTCCCACTTCTTTGAACCCTCCCCAAAGCACATAGTACAGGCCAAGCCCTAGAAGTCCTCCCTGGCACCCTCTGATTGGGTGGTCTTCCAGTTCCCCACAGCATGCGCTCTCCTTAGTCGCAGTGGGTAAATAAAAGCAACTTTGTTCTGTGCCAGGTGTGCCCAGGTTGTTGCAGCTTTGGCTGTAGGGCATCAACACGACTGTTTTGGCTACCTGTTGGAGGAATACCGTCTTCTACAGGCCTCGATACTCAGAGTTTGGCCAGTGGGCCAGTAGCGTGCACAGCCCCTGGGAGTTTGTCACAAATGCATCCTCAGCTCACACTCCTCCCCACCTACTGAATCCGTCTGCAGGCTAACAAGGTCCCCGGGTGACTCATGTGCCCATTGAAGTGAGAAGCGCTGCCAGGCTGCTGAGTCTCAATCTCGCCTGGGAAATTTTAGAGAAATGTTGCTGCCTGAGTCCCACCTCCAAAGGTTCAGATTTAGTTGGCCCGGGTTTAGCCAGAACCATGGCCTTGTCCAGCCCCTCCAGTTCTTTCTAACGTGCTGCCAGGGTTGAGGAGCACGGATGTAGCAGACACCCAGGTTGGGTTGGCTTTTGTTTTTGCCGATAGCTCCATTTGCTCACAGTATATCATGACCCGGAAAGGAGGCTGCCGATGGATTAGCAATGGTCTCACCACGCTTCACTCTTATTTGTCTCCAGGTGGCCCCTCGGAAGGAAAGCTGATCCCAGGAGATCAGATCGTAACGATTAACGATGAACCGGTCAGCGCTGCCCCGAGGGAGCGGGTCATCGACCTGGTCAGGTGGGTGACTCAATCTCCGTGCCCTGTCCTGCCCAGAAAGCTGCTGCACAGCACCAGGGCCTCTTCCAGCAGCGGCAGGGCTTCCTGGGGGCCAGTTTAGGGTAGAAACACAAGCCCACACATTCACCTTGAAAATGCTGGTGACGCTGACCTCTAATAAAAGACACATGAACACAAAACATTTAATTGCTCACTCTGTGTTAGCGTTCAGGTTGCATAGACTAAAGCTGAAATGTTTTTTGACTTTTTAAATTATATTTATTGGGGTGACAATTGTTAGTAAAATTACATAGATTTCAGGTGTACATTTCTGTGCTACACTATCTATATATTGCATTGTGTGCTCACCACCCAGAGTCAGTTCTCCTTCCCTCACCATATATCTGATCCCCTTTACCCTCATCTCCCACCCCCCACCCCCTTACCCTCTGGTAACCACTAAACTATTGTCTGTGTCTATGAGTTTTTGTTTGTTTGTCTTATTCCTTTATTGCTTTCAGTTTTATATCCCACATATGAGGCAAGTCTTATTTCCATCACTATATCCAAAAGTTGTGCTTTCTTTTCCTTCCAAAATTACTGCCACATTGATATTCCATAACCAAGAAAATCAAAATGCAATACCTGAATTTAGATTAAGTCATGAGTAATTTTATATACATAGTCCCACAGATACAAAAACATACAGTTCACTGGTTTTTCATACTTGACTGAGTGATTCATTAGTGAGTTTTGAAATCATCAACTGAAGCAAAAGGATAATTAGGTCAAGCATAGGACAGTTTAAAATGTGCTTGGTTGATTGGTTTAGTTTTATTATAGATGTAAATAATTTGTTATGTGATGTTCTTAATGGGGCACCAGAAAATATGTTTTATTTGATGTTAAAATATTAGGTCAAGAATCTCCTCAGAAGCCTCCTGGAGTTACACTCGCTCAGTGTATTTAGGACAAAAGGGGTCTTCAGAACTTTTCCAAATGAAGCCGTGCCTATTATATGAAGGTGTTCACGCATCCGAACACTTTAAACTGAGAAGGGGATCTTCCACCATGTCTGCTCTCTCATAGCAAAAAGTACATCTGTACTTTGGGAGAGGCATTAAGTGGAGTATTTCTGGGGTTTTCCGCAGAAAGTTCTTTCCCGAGCCTAGTTGAGCTTCTGCTTCACAGAGAAGTGTTGGACGGTCCTGCATCCTTGGAAGAACTTGGAGCAGGGTGAGAAGATAGAGAAATAGAAATAGAGGGGGCCGACTAGTACGGTGGCCAGCAGTCCCCGTTTTAGCATGGAGAGGCTCACATCCTGGGAAACCCCTCAGTCCCAGAACGGTTGGTCACCCTGCTTTAGCCCAGGCCTAACATAATGGAACCTTCACAGCTGGCTGCAAAGGCGTGCCTGTCATCCAAATCTGCAAGGGTATTTCTATACAGGAGCCAGCGCTGAGGCTCATGTCAGATTCACCCGGTATGGGGAGTGACACCTGGGAGCGCCTCCAATCTTCCTGTGGACCAGGAATACAGGAATCGGGAGTGACTTCATATTTTCGAGCCCTTGGAGGGAACTGCAATGTTATTGTTTGGAACTGCTTTTCTCTTGACATGTGTGTGGGTGTCAGCGGGAACATACCTCATCCAGGCTGGCTATGAGCCTTATGAGTTGGCATCCTGGAGTGCCATGTTTGGGCCTGATGGCAGGTCACACAGTCATTTTGTTTTCCCCTAGGCACACGCCTCTGTGATCAGTCCTATTGATTTCTATGCCTAGAGGATGATAGAGGAAATAAAATATCTGTGTTTGTATTCGCTGTGACTGAATTGCCTGCTGCAGGACAAAGATGGAGAAAATGCTATCTAAAAGTGTGATCATTTCCTAGCAATCCTTCCAGGGGCATTTAGAAAGATTTTGTTTTTTTCCTTCTGGTTTAATGCATTGAGGAAGAAAATGGTATCTCTGTAAACAAAAGTGTCTGTAGGACTTCATATGTAATGAAGCTCAGTGAATATTTGTTGAGTAAATGAACCAATTAAAAGAGGGGTAGCAAATGGCAGCTCGCAGCCCAGATCCAGCCTGCCACCTGTTTTGCACAGCCCATGAGCTAAGAATGGCTTTTACCATTTTTGAAGGGTTGGAAAAAATAAAAGAAGAATATTTTGCAACACATGAAAATCATATGAAATTCAAATTTCAGAGTCCACAAATAAAGTTTTATTGGAAAACAGCCACAGCCAGTCATTTGCATATTGTCTAAGAATGCTTCCTCCCTACAATGGCAGAGGTGAATACTTGCACCAAAGACCTGTGGCCCGCAAAGACTGAAATATTTACTCTGTGGCCCTTTACAGAAAAAGTGTGCCAAGCCTTGCTTTAGGAGATAGTAAGGTCACTGATTGCATTTTCTTTGGTTAAGCCAAATTAGACTAAAAACTCGCATAATATACACAGAGAATTTCTCTCAAACGGGGGTTGTGATCACTGCAAGATTCCCACATACTTGGTAAAGAGATTGTGGATTGCTCAATAACAAATGGATTGAAATGGAAAACGTGCATGCTTTTTAAATGTCATGAAATACTTCAGGTCCATAAAACTTTCTTTGCCTTCTCAAGGCCTGGCTTCTCTGGGCTGGAGGTTGGGAGGGGATTAGGAGAGACAAAGCTGAGGGCTTCTTGCATCACTGCCCATAGTTAGAGCCCTCTCTTGGGGGACAGTGGCTGCTCCTCTGACTAGCATTGGCTGGCGAATCCCTTGGTGTCACCGGTAGCTGCATGCTGGTTCTCCTGTGAAACTCGTATGTGAGTTATTTGGTGGCAGGAGAGGGGGGCCCCCTGAGGAGCCACGCCACCGCACAGTAACATACATGGGAGGTCTGGCTCAGGCGCTTTCACCCTCTTGCTGCTAGTTTTCCCGACCAAATCTCTCGGATAAGCCCCTAGCAAGACCAGCTAGTGTTCAAGAGGTCCACTTGACCTCATCACAGAGCGGAGGAAGTAAACTCTCACCAGATCACAGCCATGCTGCCAAGGCCACAGTGCTCTGTCGCACCCTTGCTGGCTTTCTTATGTAGGCTGGGAAGAAGAGGAGGAGGTGGTGGCTGGTAGAAGCTGATCACACTGTGCCTCCTAGAAAATTCTGGGGGATCCCACTTGTTTGCAGCTCACTTTACAATGTGGTCTAAGTGTCACTTTGCCAGTGTCTCAGGGATAGGTCACAAGGACACAGTTTAAATCTGGAATGTAGCTTGTTGTCGAATCAGGTGGCCTAGATTCTAAATTCCATGAGAAAAGAGACTTTGTCTGTGCTGTCCCCTGCCATGTGCCCATGCATGGCTCATAGGAGGTGCTCAATAACAATGCGTTGAGGGACTGAGAGGGCTCTGAAGAGCACTCTTCAAAACTACAGGTTTAGATGGTTTCCCCCAGCCCTCCTTCAGCTCTACATTCTGCACATTTGAATGTGACCTAATGAATCCGTGCCTCAGAAAACATTCGTCAGTCTCCTACTAAGCGCAGGACACAGAGCTAGGCACCCGCTACAGAGGGATGGATGAGACAAAGCCCAGCCTTTGGGGAACTTACAGTCTACACTACTCTGATTAGTGATGCCTGTTCAAGTTGGACCTCCTTAAAACAGACAAGCCCCCACATTGGACGCTTGGGGAAGTTGTTCAGATTTAAAGGAGTTTGCTAGTGATAAAAACACATAGGCCCTGGATGCTATTGAGACAGTGAACATGTAATCCTAAAACATACTCCCTTTTAATCTCAGGGCAATAAGTTTATCTTCCTGAAAGTACCAAGGTACTTCACTTTAAGCAAATCAATCCAAGTACAATGACACAGTGCAATTCACAGAGATGAAATGCAGCTGGTTGCCGAGTTCTTATTGTCACTGATACCTTCAAATTCATTAAACCAGAATTTTGAAATAATGTATTTCTCACTAATGAAAAAGTTCATGGAAGAAAAATTTCCTGTGCCTTCCCATCAGTTTAGTCATCTGTCTGCCATATGTGTACTAACCTAGAAATTTAGCTCTTATAAAATAATCTTTTTTATTGGGCTTCACAGCCGATACGTGTTCTAATGTCTATATCTTACACAAGATGAATTCCCTTTCTGTTTAATAAAATATCCCATTTCCTTAGTCACTAAGGAAATTCGGAAAAACACTCATCATTTTAATAACACTGTAAAATCCTCTTTAAAAATTGGCATCCATTTACTTGCCTAAGTGCTTTAGTCTTGTTTTGTTCTTTTTTTCTCCCATTGCAGCATTTGCTCATGGATCATTTTTTGTTTCCAGATACATTTGTGTTTCTTTGTGGATTATTTTTTCTTATTTGATTGCTTTATTATAGAAATTTATAATTTTTTTCTTGAGAAAATGAAAGAGTTTCTTGGAGGCCAATTTACTGCTATAGTAACCACAGTTGGGTTTTTTTCATGTATCCTCAAAAAAGAGCTATAATTGTTGCACTGAAATTAGACAAGTTCCGTTCATCTCATAGTTTTCTCAGTTCTTAACTCTAGCTCACACTTTCCAGTGGTCGAAGAGCAAAATCTTTGAAGAGCTGATGCCCTTTGCAAATTACCATAGCTTTCTTCTTTGGAAGTATCCAAGGATAATTTCCCTTGGCTTTTCACAATTAGACAAATTAACTTAAGACAGTCTCTAAAATTTTATTTTAAAAAATGATGGGGTATAATCACTCATAGATGTTATGAGGCATGCCCCATCTCCCAAGACTAGCCAGCCCAATTAAATGTATTGACTTAAACAGTTATTGAGCATTAACTAGGTAGGAAATGTCACGTAGGGCGCTAGAGATATGTAACTAAGACGTCATTCCTGCCCCCAAGGAGGAGACTTCTAATTAATTACACTATATTTATGATGTGCTCAGGGGGAGGATGGTGTTCAGTAGGAATGTTTGGTGGGGATGGAGGGGATGTGAATAAATGCAGTGGTATAGTGGTAAATATATAGTGGCTAAATATAGTGTAAAGGGTAGCCATTGGTCTTGAGGGGAAGGGCAGGTTTATGCATGGAGAGGCAGTTGTAAACTAGATCTTTCCTTTGTCCCTGGAAACCCCAGTCCCTCCTGATGGATACTCACTCACTTTCCAACCTACAGGTACAGTAATATCCATCATCCAGGTGACTGTCCTGATCCACAACCTCAAAATTTGCTTCTGCTCTTCCTCAGTTGCCCCTTCAAGGTGGCGACAGAAATCTCCTGGTTCGTGTTAGACTGGAGGCACTAGTCTTTTGGGGATGAGAGATCCATTTGCAAATCTGATAAATACCACAGACTTATCCCCCCACCCAGAAAAATCCACACGTACACAAAATTTTGCTTATAACATCAGAATGTTCCTTGACTCCCCCGGTGCCAATCTCCATTTTAGAGCCCTGGCAGGAGATTGAATGTGCTGGCTCCTTTCCTCTCCCTTTGTCTCTATCAGAAGGTAGCATTGAAGAGGCAAGGATGTGAACAGTTCAGTCTTACCCCTTTCCAACAGAGCAGTGGAAGCTGAGGGCTGCTCACCCCATAGTAAGAAGGCACAAGGGTCAAACTGGAAACGAGTTCTCCTTCTCCCATCCTCTGCACTAGAGCAGCTAACTGTCCCTCCAGCTGTCTTCTCTCATTACCTGAGTTCATTATTCCTGCTGATCTCATTAGTGGGCAGTGCCATAGCGATGGCCACATCTATAGAAGGTTGCCCACATCTATCTGCACTTCTATGCTAATACCCTGGGCGTAGGCAGCATTTCTGGGGAGCAGACATGATAAGAAAGTAACTGTAATAAGAAATAAGAACAGGTGATAAATGACTAGTCATTACTTTAATTCACAAAGGACAAAACCCCTAATTTTTAGTGACATTCCTGTTACCTAAGTAACTAATACATATAAACACATGCCAACCAATATACAAATTCCCCTTTAAACCAGGGAGATTATTCCAGTAATTCTAACAAGAATGCTCAAAAGGAGGATTCGTGCCTCCCTGGAACACGTACATTCCTACAAAAGAAGTGAGCCAGCTCACTGACACAATCAAGGTCAAGGCTTTGTGGATAACTTTTAGGGGTCACTTTATTGACATGTTAACATGTATTAGATCCTTATTATATGTTAACCCTCCTGCTAAACACCTCCATTCCTTAATATTAAGAGCAGCTAACACTTTCATGGTGCTTACTATGCCCTGTCCTGAGTATTTTTTGTATGTTAACTCATTCAGTCCTCACTGTGGTGAATGGGTACAATGTACCTCTAATTTAAAGATGAGGAAACCGAGGCACAGAAAGGTTAAGGGACATGCCCGACATCCCATAGCTAGTAAGAGGTGGAGTGAAACCCAGTCGGCTCCTGAGTGAATGCTCTTGACCTGCTCATCATCTTTATTCCTCTCAACAGCCCCGTGAGCAAGTACTGTTTATTGTACCCAAATGACAGAGGGGAAACTGAGGCTGACAGAGGTTGAAGCACTTGCTCAGGGCAAGGAGGGAAGTGTGCAGTGGGAGTGGAAGAAAACCAGTCCAAATTACTGGGGCGTGGTGGTCCAAAGGGGACAAGCCTGACTGTTGGGCGTGTCAAGTCCTCACTTGGTAGGCCCAGCAAACAACAGAGCTGTAAGCGGGCTCTAGAACTTGGGTTCTAGCACCCACACCCCATGGACACTTCCATTTGGGGATTATATGCACCTAGCCTGTCTTCTATCCCAGGTTTGCCAAGCAATTGCCTTGATTTTAGTAGGAAGTGCTCAGGATTACCTGCCTGTTGCAGTTGGTGGGAGATTGGCAAGATTAACAAGGGCAAAATAAGCCATTTAGAAGGGACCCATCTAAAAATTAGATCTCAGCATGTCTGTCTTTTTATGAGTCCCTCCTCATCAGAATTATAATAGAAAGTCAAGTCAGATCATGTTCCAGGGCTACTGTGTCTGCAAAAGAATATATTAGGAAGGTCACCTTCCTGTCTAATTTCAGCTGGGCTTGGATGCATAACGGTGCTGCTTTAGTAAAATAACAAAGCAAAGAACATCTACCGAGCATCCAGCATATAAAATATGCATGATGATGTATGATATAATAAGGCCTTATTATGGTAAGACCAGCAAGCAATTTCAGTGAAAACACAAAAGAACATCCTCGTGGCATGCTGACACTACAAATTGTGGTCTCACCTAATACACACTTGCCGTGTACACGTTTTCTGACAATTGCAAATTACAGAGCCTGGGGAGAAAGAGGTCAGCGATTCTAGAAAATGGACTATGTGGGAAAACACATTCTAATAAGAATAAAATGGAAAAGGGGATTTGAGTCCATTGTTCATTAAGGGTATAATGACATATAATTATGAAAATTAATAAGAAAAATGGCTTCATCCAGATTATTTTAATGTCCCTTAGATTTCATTAATGACCATCTCCCACTCTTTCATTAAATCTCTCCATTACTGTCGATGCTTTTATGCAACTCATGTGTGGAAAATGGATGTTGAAGATTGAAGAACTAGAAAAAATTTTAAATGAGGGCAACTTTTCAATGATCTCATATGGTTGACACTACTGAATGTCTTAACATCTTGCTTGTATTAAGAAAAACAATGGAAGAAGATAATTATTGGCCTTATGCGATATTCTATTAATCCTTTAGAGCTAAAAATTTATAAATTATTCCATGCCCTTTCTATAAGTAGCTGAAAAGACAAAAAATATATATATTTTTGAGCCTGTGGTCAGAACATCCTGAGGACTTAATATATATCATTTCCTAGAGATGCTAGTAGAAGGGATCCAAGAGCTCAAAGGCAGAGCCTACTTTTACAAACAACAT
Organism: Rhinolophus sinicus; assembly: GCF_036562045.2. Taxonomy (NCBI): domain Eukaryota; kingdom Metazoa; phylum Chordata; class Mammalia; order Chiroptera; family Rhinolophidae; genus Rhinolophus; species Rhinolophus sinicus. Next base: position 9,521,837 of record NC_133768.1, read on the forward strand.
GGCGGGTAGAGTGGGCAAGAATCTCATTCCATTTTCCACAGTACTGAGTCTACATTTAAGGGAGGTCGGTTCAATGGGAGGAAGTGTTGGGAGAGGCGAAGTACATCCACCTTTTGGCCACATCATTCATCTCAGTAGAAGTACCTGAGGTGTCTTTGTACCCATCTGGTCTGCCTTTGATCACTCACGTAGGCAGGAAGCTACTGTGTCATCCCTTGTTCACCACTGTCAGCCCTTCCTTAGCCACTTCTTTGTCATCTTGGGTGCACTTGCCCTTTCTGAGTTGTGCTGGGACATAAGATAATTTCTAGGGCTAATTCCCTCCGGGATCTTGTCACTTTCCTAGGATTTTGACTAGGAAAGAAGGCACAGGTTGCTGTGCTCTTTAATTCCACACAGCTCTTTGGGGGTTCCCAATTAATTCTTCCTGGAGGACCAGCTTCTGAAAAGAGAGGGGCCATGCCTGCTCTTTCCCAGGTAACCACAAGTCAGTGCTCTTCTACATACCTTAAAACACACTCCGTCTCCCCATCCTCTGACAAGTCCCCATTCTGGAGAGAAGGAAGTTTTACTCTGATTTATTGAATATCTTTCCTAGCCTATAGTTTTTACTCTTCGTTCCTAGGACCTAGCTATTTCTTTATTTCTATAACAACGCTGTCCTGAGGTGATAAGTGTTGTGTGGTCTGTCTGATCAAAGGAGCAAAGAAAGACCTGATCAAACCGAGCAAAGAAATGGGGGTGTGGGGGTGGGAGGGGAACATCAGTGAATATTTCAAAACATTATCCTGCTACTCGATGAAAAGACATGTGGCATAGAAATCAGAAAAATATGAATTCAAATCCTACCTCTGCAATGGATTAGCTGTGTGTGACCTTAGGGAAAGACAATTTACATAATCCTCAGTTTCTTGATCTATAAAATGAAGACCTACCGCACACAGTTGTAAGGATTAGATAAACAACAGTGAGGAAAACTCTTAGCAGAGTAAGAGCACATGAGAAGGTCTTAATAAATGGGAGTTGCTGTCTCCATCGAGGTCAGCATCATCACCATAGCTGATGATTGTGAGCAAATTGCTTTCCTTGCAGGGTCTTGGTCTCCTAGTCTGTAAATGGAGGTAGGAATTTTACACTTCTAAGCCTTTATCTAAGGATTGAATGAGATAATGTATGTGAGAGAACTTTGTAACTCGTAATCAGTTAGGTCATGCTTGTGCCAGATGTCATTACCGCTCTTGAAGTTGCAGAGTAGAGGATTGGAGCACAAACCCTGGTACTCAAAGCCAGAGAGGAACCTGGGTAGAAATCTCGTCTTTTAGCATGAAGATAACTTGGGGAATGATTAAAAAGCCCTGAAACTCAGGGTTTGCAAAAGTAGCCAGGGTTCACCCCTGGGGCGCTAGAACCCAGCAGGGATTGTCAGTGAAATTGACTTGGGTCAACACAGGTGTGCAGCAGTGTGATAAGGCAGTGGCTGGAACAAGAGTGATTTCAGTGTTGTCATATGGGTGAAGGGGGTGTAGAAAGATTCAGGGGCTACTGGCATGTGCCCTGCTGAGGCTGAGATTAAGTGAGGGATGATATAAATCAGGGGTCAGAAAACTTTTTCTGCAAAGGACCAGATAGTAAATATTTTAGGCTTTGCAGGCCGTGTGCTCTCTGTTACAACAACTCGATGCTGCTATTGTAGCACATACGTAGCCATAAATAATATGTAAACCAATGGGTATGGCTGTGTTCCAATAAAACTTTATTTATAAAAACAGGAGCTGTAGCCCACAGGCTGTTGTTGGCCACCCTTGACTTAAACCAATGAAAGTTCAAGAGAGCTGATCTGAAGATAATAGGACATAGAGGCAAAGACATGAAGCTGAGGGTGCTAGGCTTTTTTTTCCCTAGCAAAACTAATAAAGATAAAGCAAATATTCTGAACTCTGGCCATCTAAAATCCTTTTTGGAAAGAAAAAAAAGGAAATAAAAATCACAAACTTTTGTTACGCTTTCCTTCATCCTCCCTGATCACCCTCGAAGTTAATAGCTCCCATATCTTGACCCACTGAAATGTATACACAGCTTTATTATAATCTGTACCACACAATGTTACAATTACTTACGAATTTGTCTATTTTTGTCACAAGTCTGTGTGGTTCTTAATGATAGAATAACACCATGATTAGGATAGCACCAGCTGCTGTAACAAACTCGCAATGGGTGTTGTCAATCACAGAAAGTCCGCAAGGGCTGCTCCTGATTGGTGGACAGCTCTCCGTCAGGGCATAAATACAGGGAGCCAACCCAGACCCTCCCCGTTTGGCAGCTCTGCTGTCTTCAATGCATAGCTTCCTGTTTGTCCCTGTCAAACTGCAGAAGGGGAAGAGGCTGGAAAGGCACGTGGAAGGTTTTCTGGGCCAGGCATCCAAGGGGTGTACAGCACTCCCACTCACCTTTCTTTGGCAAGAAGCCAACCACATGGGTGACTCTCCTTGTACCGGAAGCTAAGTGTAGTCCAGCTGTGTGCCCAGATGGGGGAGGGAGCGGGTTTGCAAAGCACATAGCCAGTCTCTGCACAGATCCTATATTATTCATTATGCTAGCCTTTGTGCCTAGTGCAGTGCTAAGCATGAAATTGAAAAGAAATGTTTGCAGAAAGAACCCTAAAAGTGAATGTCATACTACCCCACCTTTACAAAGATTACGTACAATTTATTTTATTATTTTTTAATCAAATCTAAATGAGCTGATAACCTTTTCAGACACTGTGCCAGAAGCCGGTCCATCACTTGTCTCGTGCTTTTGCATGTGTGTTGATTTTAGCCTTGACACGTCGTGTGTTCCAAACTTCTTCATTGCTCCATCGGTATCATTCACTGTATTATCTCTATTTGCCTCGCTTCTACTGACTTCACAGTGGTCAGCCTCTTGACATCACCTTAGACTCGGCTCAAAGATTTGAAATGAGATATTTGGTACATGGAATTGACCTGCCCCCATGCCTGAATGCAGTGTCAGGTCATATACCCAACATAACTAGAGTTACATTTATGCCCACACTTAAGATGACCTCTAGTTCGACATTAAATTCAGTCACCTCTCTTCCCTCTGGGAAAATGCAGTGTTTACTGCCCTTTTGTCTGGGCTTGTAAGGGCTGTATTTATGCCTCACGTGCATCATTTACATGTGAACTTGCAGAAAAACATCCTCCCCCTTTCCTGAGTCAGTATCCAAGCTATGTAATGTCCCTATGCTCCCTTCCTGTGGTTAAGAGGCAGAGAGTGTGATAGTGAGACCTGCATCTGGGGAAGAGAAGGTCATAGGTCCACACCAGGCATCTCCCAGCCAGCTCTGTCAGGTAGGGCATGTAACAGCTTTAGAGTCCTCATCCCCCAAAAGGTTAGGATGCGGGGACTATAGGCATTCTGTGTGAGCCCATTCTCCAGAGTGCAGGTGTGTCCATGTACGGAAGGACATTTAGCATCTGTGACCCCACCTGCTAAGTCCTGGTGGTGCTCCCCAATCATTGGGGATGCCCCCACACCATTGAGGACCACTGGAGATGACTGTCATGAAACTTTTCCAGCTTAAGTGTACTGTTATAAGTAGTAGACACATCTCACTTTTTTTTCACGAGGGTACAGTTTTCAAATTCCTGCAGATGAATGGTTCCCCAGTGGGTGGGAATGTTCCAAGATGGCAGAATATCCCTGAGATGTTGAGAAGAGAGGAGGGAGGTAATGAGGCAAGTCCTGTCCCTGTTCCCAGGCAACGGGGCAGGGAGCAGGGAGGTAGCAATTACCAAGATCCTCCCTCTCCCTGCTGGGAACCCAGATGGTGTGGTAGCAGAGACCCGTGTTCATAAACTAAATGGTAAGAGTGGATCTTAGTTATAAATAGAATCTATAAAAATGAATTGGCTTATAAATCTGTAGGACGAGGCAGAAAAGGATTCTTTGAACAAGTAAGATGTAGAGATTTTGTACTCCCTTGCCACTCTTTTGCTACCTTGTTTTTTTTCATGCAAACAGAAACTGCTGGAAGAGGCACTTGATCTGAATTTTTTAAAAAGGAAAAGGGAAACAGCCACCATTTACCAAGCCCTCCTCTGGGTCACATACACCAAATCCTAGCAAATCTCTGTGATTGGGGGTAATTGGACTAATTTACAGTTAAGGAAACAGGATTAGATAAGTGCTAACTGTATGCAAGTCTCTATACTGTGCTAGTGAGTTCTGTAATTTGCTCAAGGTCAGTGGAGCAATATTTGATGAAGCCAGGAAGTCAACCCAGTGTCCATCTGTGGTATGAACTTTCTCTTACGCCATGCCACCACCTGATGTTGAAGGGACCCTTAGACACTGAGTGGGCCAGTCAGCAGTGGCTGGTGTGAGTTAGCCACCAGAGGAAATTTCCTGAATGGTGAGAGCTGAGTAACAGCCCCAGGACCCTCACATGACTTTGGTAAGAGGGGACATCTCTCAAGACATACCCGTGAATATATTTCCCACCAGCCAACTGGGCAAGAGCTCAGAGGAGAGATACGTTATATAGAAGTATTAAAAAATGGGATATTTCTTATAACTAGTATTATGGAGTAAAAATTTTTACACTGCATAGTCTTTTTGTAATGTGCACACAAAATGCAGAAGCAAAGAAATTGTGACTTTCTTTAGTGCCATTTGTCCACTCTGAGATACGTTTTGATTCTACATACAAACATATGAGCTGATGTCTATCAAATAGGTCTTGGTCCAAATAAGAGTTCACTTATTTCAACATCTTTGCTTATTAGTATTCAGCATATTTTAAATCAGTCCTTATTAAGTGTGTCGAATTATATGCCACCACGTATAGACATTAAGAATCAGTTAATAAGCCATTTGATAACTTAAAAGATCAAATATAGATTCATGTCCTCCATGTGGGACATATGTTTAAACAGAAAAGTACAAAAAAAATTGTGGCTCTTGTCATTCAGACAGAAGCAATTGTAATATATTATTATTCCATATAAAAATTCACTTTTATGTCAGCGCCTTTGCTTTTTTGTAGTTTGAGTATTTCCAACTTAAACAACCCAGTCAAGATTCATTACCAATTCTCGATCAAGTAATAAAGGACCCAGAAAACAAAAGATTCGTTATTTTTCCCCCATGTTCCCTCAATCACTGTTAAACATCCTTCTCTCCCTTTTAGCTCCTTACTGCAGTTCTGTTTATATTTTTATACACAAAACAGTTTACATCTCTGTGTCTAATAAATCGGATTGCTTTGTGGGCTGAGCTGTCTTGGATTTTTACAAGAGGCATGTCAGAGCTGAATTTTCATCACACACTCTGAAACTCTACCCCAGGGCGTTTTCATTTATATTTAATGTTAAATCAAGGATATTAGAGGTGGAACAGACTGTTCTTCATTGAATCCAATCAGCAGTATCAGTTCCCTCTGAATTCTAGAAATAACATTTGGAATGTTCTTTCTGATAGAGCACTTCAGGGTTTCTGGGTAACTTGGAGCTTAGTAATTTCAAAATTGAATAGCCAAACACAATAACAAAGAAAACCTCTCTTGAGATTTATAATAAAAAATGCCAAGTTTGGAAAAAGCTTCTAAAAGTGAGAAGATTTAAAAAAAAACACGCATATTTCTCACCCTTTAATTTCCTGCATGAATTGTGTTTCTTATGCACTGTGAGTACTGGTTTCCATTATTTGGCAAAGTAATACAATATGTAGGAGGCCCTTAAAAGTAGCCTTCCCCTGTAATTTGTTTCTTTTCTCCATGAAGTAAGTCCCTCCCATGAGCCCTCAATATACAGTATGTCTTAAAAGGAGCATAGCTGTGATTAGTAAGAGCCTTTCAGGCAGAAGTGAAAGATAATTCAAAGTGTGGCTTAAACAAGAAAAAACAAAAAATGAGTCTACTGGCTGGTTGAACTCAGAAGGATGTGGGTGGAGCTTGGCAGGCATGAGGGGACGCCAGTGTTGAGACCCTATAGTACCAGGAACACTTCGCCCTCCATCTCAACTTGGCCCACTTTCCTGTACTGGCTTCTTTTTCAGGAGAGCTCTCTCCAAGTAGTGTTAAGACTAAACCAGAGTTCTTGGCTTGCATGATACCAGCTTAACAATCTAAGTGAGTGAAAGACCAACATTTTCCACTAAATCTAACCAGATTTCCTAGACAGGGCTTTGACTAGCCCAGTATGGTGATTGTCCACTCCTAAACATATCACTGCCACCCAGGACGTGGGCTGTGCAGGGGGCGGAGCCAGGTCTGTATCATGTGATGGAGATGGGACAGCCACACTTGAATTGGTTGGTTCTGCAAAGGAAATCTGTGGGCCATTACTAAAAGAATGGTCAAGCCAAGGAAACAACTGCTACTACATCTGGTCGCTGATGGCTTCAGGTTTTTTTGGAAGCATTTTATTATGGAAAATTTTGAACAGGATTGTAAGTGTAGAGAACAGCATAGTCAAACTATGTTCACATCACCCAGCTTCAACAGTCATCAGCTCATGGCCAGTCATACCCAAGTTACTTCCCCACCCTTTGATGACACTGAAGCAAACCTCAGACATCACATTCTGTCATCAGTAATAATTCAGTATATGAGGTATGATCAAACAATATGGTGAATGTTTAAATAAATAAAAATTATTACAGTAAAAGACACATTGCCATTAATCCCTCTTAAAATACTCCCTCTTACTTCGAACACACTTATCCATCCCATCATTCTTGCCACAGCAGTTCTGGAAGTCCTCTTTCCCGAATTGCACTGTCGTGGCTGCTTCGATGTCCTGAATCGATTCAAAACGTTGACCTTTCATGGTCATTTTGACTTTGGGGAAGAGCCAAAAGGCTCATGGTGCCAGATCCGGTGAATAAGGTGGACCAGAATGTTTTTATTGGACAGAAATCACATACCAGAAGCGATGTGTGACACGGAGCGTTTCCATTGTGATCACAAAATACGGTGACTGCTGCTGCCGAGAGTCATCCAACAGAAAGGCAGGGATCTTCAATATGGGAAACGGTACATGAAACCTTAGTAACAGTGTGTGACAAGTTTCAGCTTCTTCGGTGCAATTAGTCGGGTGTGAGCTATGGTTGAGAGAAGGTGTATTTTAAAGTGTGCTGTAAATCCTCCTCCATCCCGACAATGCTCTGTATCACACATCGCTTCTGGTATACGGCAATTTCTGTTAAATAAAAACATCACGGTGTGTCCTTATTCACCTTATTCACCGAATCAGGCACCATGAGACTTCTGGCTGTTCTCCAAAGTCAAAATGATGCAGTACATCAGGGCAGCCATGACAGTGCAACTAAAGACACTTACGAAAGAGGACTTCCAGAACTGCTTCAGAAAGTGGCAAGAATAGAGGGATAAGTGTGTTTGAAGTGAGGGGGGAGTATTTTGAGGGGGATGAATAGCAATGCGTCTTTTACTATAGTACATTTTTTTATTTAAACATTCACCATATTTTGTGATCACACCTTGTATAGCTCTAAGGAGTAAGTATTCTTTATAAAAAGTAAAATTCCACAATAGCATTATTGCACCTTATAAATTAACAATATTTTCTGAATATTACCAAGTATTGAGTCAGTATTCCGATATCTTCCATGGTCTCATGAAATAATTTCTTGTTGCAGTGTATTTGAATCGAGATACATACAAAGTCCATGTACTGTGATTTGTTGTCGTGTCTTTGAAGATTGTTTTAATCTATAGTTTCTCCTTCCATCTCTTTTTTATTATCTTTCAGAACAATTTATTTATATTTAAAGAAACGTATGTGCCCTGGGCCTACATTTTTCTAACTGCATCCCTGGATGCCATGTCACATGTCCTCCTGTATGCCCTCTAAGTCTCTGATCCACTCTGTTATGGAGCATGCCACGTGCTTTATCCTCCAGAGGTGCATGACACCTGGTTTTGTCTGTTTCTGTGATGTGAGCAACTATTGATAACATTTGCCAAGACCTATCAATTTGTTAATGATTGCAGAGAAGTGATACTCTAATTCTGTCATTTCTTCTTCAATTATTAGCTGAATGGCTAATAAAGAGAAACAATTTGATTACCCTGAAGAACAGTTCATGAGAAAGGCAGGACACATATTTGCTTCTGTCTCTTTACTTACCACTTTTCAAAACCAGTTCTCAAAACTATGAGTTGTTTCATTGGCATTCCCCCCAAAAGAGGGGTTCTTTTTAAGTGTCATTATGAACCACGGATTTAAGTATGTTTAATGATTTAAATCCATTGATATTATTATTGTTGTTGAAGCTCAATTTGTCTCATCTTTAGTAAGTGGGAACCAATTCTAGAGGGCTATTGAGTCCTCTCGACATGACGCTAATAATCTCTGTTAGTGTCGAACTTTTGATAAGACCAGATAGATGCTTAAGGATTAGCTTGTTTCTTTGTTGCTCCTCATCCGTTCTAGTAGGAGATGGTATTTAGTAATCTGAATGCTAGTGTGCTCATTGATAAGGACAGAACTAAGATACTTGTGTTCATTTTTAAAACATAAAATACATCATGAGCTCATCCCAATATGTCTGATTCAAATTCAGAACAAACAGATTTTATGTAACCTCATCTATCTTAAGTCTTTATTTCCTTTTACTCGAACTGTATATTCCAATTCTCACTGACCCCGTTGTAATTTCTCAACTTTATCCCACACTACACACACACCAGCCTCAGAATGAGAACACTGCCACAAATCACATGACTATGGAACACATTTTAAAATATTTTTATTGCAGTTCTGTTTGTCTCTATGGCATATCCTACAAGGATGTTCAAATTACTGTTTGAGAATCACTTGGGAAGTTCCTCTCTGTCATTCAGCCTCTAACTGGATTCATAAGTGCAATTATTTTATTTACTTACAATTGTTAGGGATGGCTCTTTTGTTTAATTTTGTTTTAAAATCATGTATAACTACAACCGTGCCACCCACTGCATACACGGGCTCTTTATTTCATTTCGCAAGCAATTTTTAGGGATTTTATTTAACTGTGTTTCATAATTATGTATATTTCCATAATTCCCAAGTCAAATCTACAAACTGTATATTCAAAGAAGTATAAATTCTGTCTCTGTCCTCTCCTCCCTATTTCCTCCCACATATATAACACTTATTTTTACATTTTATTTTATGGCTCATTCTTCCATTGTTTAATACGAGCACATACTCCAATCCCTCTCCATTCTTAGAAATAGTAGGAAACTAGACACACTTTTATTCACTTTGCTTTTTTCCCATAAATCAATATCTTACTGATCACTGCATCATATCATCATGTTTACACACACAGAGACACACACACACACACACACACACACACACACACACACAGTGATTAGGAAGAGGTATACTTTTGTTCTAGTGGTTGTCATTAGACTAATGTCTTTATGTAATCGCTCTGTTCCCCTCCCCCCGCTTCCCCACCTTTTCAAAGTTTCTGGCTAGTTTCCTACTGTGAACATTATTAAAATTAGCTAAGTAATCTCTTTGTCCTTTTTGCTCTCTCCCTGAACATTTGGCTTGGACTAATATCTTTATGCTCACAATGCATATTAATACCTATAAGGCATGCAGTTACCTACCTCTGCTCTTCGTAAGCATCCCTCTTTCTCCCCCCCGGTTTTGGATAGATGTGCTACATCCACCTTGTCAGAACAGAGCCAGTGCAGATGCTACCTGTCACCCTTTCACCATCAGAGTGGCAGTTACACAGGGAAGTGTGTGCTGGTGCCTGACCACTCTGCCTTGGCACCGGTCTCTCTGCTTATGATGGATGCCTGAAGCTTGCTTTTCCTGGATGGAGCTCTTCTACTTTTTGTGAGGACTTATGGGCAATGATGGGGTCTCTCTGATCTCCGAGTCATCAAAGCCCCATTTCCTTCCCTCTATTTCTCTCCACATAGATGCTGTTGGCAGTTTGTCTCTACCAGCTCCTATTTTGGTGTTTCAGGGGATATGTCACCACCTAGTATTGCTGGGGATGTTGTCCGTGGGTTTTTGGCTTTGCTGTCCTAGTTGCTTTCTCTCTTGTTATGGGAGAACTCAGAGATATTAAAAAACTATTTTACCAACTCCCTATAATCCTGCAATGGCTACAGATTTTATCAAAAAGTTTTAAATCTGAAGAACTACTTATAAATATTCAGTATCTCTTATGGTCAAGTAGCACTTTGACTTAAGTAATTCGCTTGCAGTCCTAGTAGACAAATATAAACAAATGGTAATTCTCACAGGCTCGGATGAAATCCTGCTTTTTTAAATAAAGGAATAGTCATATATTATGGAAAAATAAAATATAGCCATTCTGTTCAAAACAAAGCATTCCCTTTTTTCCTTGGAAGTGAATAGCAGACCTTTTTTTTATGATGCATGTGTAATTTGTTACATAAAGTTTAAATGTTGAGAATTTTACATTTGTGGACATCAAACAAAGCCTAGATTTTAAAAATTGACTTCCTGCAAAGTAAAGTACCTATTTATAAAGCAGTGTGGGAAATATTTTATCCACTGAAAACGTTGCCTCTGCCACTATTATTTTCATGTTTTATGTTCTTCCATGATTAATGTATGTGTGTAATGGGTACCGCTCACCTTCACAAAATGGTAGACTAACAGAAAGGGTTTTCTTCATTTTATAAATGAGGTTATAGAGGCTCAAGGAAGTGTAGTATTTTCCCAGAGTCGCACAGCCAGTAAATAGCAGAGCCCAGGGTCAAATATGGATGCCAAGTAAAACGAGTTGAGAACCATATGGCTGACCAGGCAGAAACCAGGCAGCACCATTGTCACCACAAGAAGGGGTTCTAACCATTACCATTGGAGAAGAAAACTTAGAGTTCTCATTTGCTTAAAGGATAGTGAGGAGGAAGGAAGGGTAGTTGCTAGCCTTGCACAGTCTAAACATTGTGGTTTGATAGATCGAATTTTTTTTCTTCAAGTTTTATAAGCTGTAATTCAGAGTCACCAGGGTGGTATCTGCCCACCTCTGGATTGAAAAAGAAACACAGAATCAAGGCTATTTTAGTCATCTGTCAGGCTGTAATTACCTCTTTGCTCAGAGGAATCTTTATGTAAGACTAATGCAGATTGGCATTTCTTCATTTTAAAAGAACATTCCAGTCATCCTTTTAAAAGAATGATCTTTATTAATGATGGTAATTTCAGTATGTTTTGATAGAGAAAAATGTGGCCTTGACATAGGAGACTTTACTTTTTATCTGGTCTGTTTACTTGCGATGAGTTTTCTTCTCCCACTCTTCTAGGTCAGAAATTGTGGAGTAGCATTTCTTTGAACTTTTCAAGTAAGCTGTATTTGTCTATGTATACCTTCCACAAAAAAATTTACCCAAATTATGACCTCTAGGACGTGGGATTGAAATGACAATTTATAGAGAGAATACTGATTTTTGCTCCTTATTAAGCACTTGTTCAGTGTCTTAGGTTGGGCTCCCAGACACTGAACCTGAGAGGAGAATCCATGTGCAAGTGGCTTAGGAAGAGTTCCCAGGAAAAATGACTAGGAGAGTGCAGGGCGGGGAGACCTGGGAGAAAAGGAGGCCAAACAAAGATGTCTCCTCAGGTAGTCCCGGCTGGGTAGCTTTGGCACAATCCGCAAGGAAGTTCTAGATATCTTCTAGGTCACACCTAATGCTTGTCCCATCAGAGGCAGGGACATGGAGCACTTGTACTCCTCCACAGGACAGTCACTGGTTAGGGACTGCTCCCTGGGGAATGTACATTCCCAGGACTGCTAGCTCACCAGGCCCCCTCCCTGTTTTTAGGCAATGACCAACTCAGTAGCCTGAAGGTATTTTTTGAAGAAAGAGTCAAGGCCTGGCACTGGATAATGTGAGTGAAAGCCCCTGGCATCGTCATATGCCCTGTATACTGATGGCCTACGCTGCTTTCACTCTGCCCCTTGAACTTGCTTTAGTCCTGCTGCTTCCATCAACACATCTTAGCATTCCCAAGGACATCTTAAGCAAGTAAAAGTACATAAGAAGTTCAAGTTCTATTGTGTTTTCTAGAAATACATCAAATAACATATCAGAGACCATTTTACCTAATCCAACATTTGTTTCTAGCCCAATATTCCACATTTACTGACAATTATCTCTAGAAAAAGGACTTGAGAGTGAATTAATTTAGCTAGAAAAAATTATCTGCTTTAAAAAGAAAATCATGCTTTTCTAATCTTTAACTCAGATTCTAAATATGCAACTGAAGTCGCCTGAATGTTCTGATGGGGATGATAGATCACCAGCCACTTGAATGCCGTTTGCAAGAATGGATGGTTTTTTGAGGAAATGATCCTGCGCATTAAGACTGTATCTATGCAGATATAGAGAACCAAAAGCAAGGAAAATTGTCGTAGTCCAGCCCTTCCCTGGGTGCTGGACATATTTAATCAACACGGCAATCCTCTAAGACAAATATTGTTACTGCCATTTTAGAGGTGAGGAAACAAAGGCTCAAAGAAATGAAACGTATTTATTCAATAAATATGTATTAAGCACCCACTGTGCACTGGGCGCGATGGTAGTTGCTGGTTATGGAATGGTGAACAGCACAGACCTGGTCGCATCCTTCATCAAGGCCTAGTGCGGAAGATAGTAAGAGGTGAAACATCAAATGCATAGATAATTACAAATGATGCTAAGTGTCATGAAGGAAAAGAACGGGGTACTGGAAGAGAGAATGTTGGCACAGGAGTAGGAGATTCAGGGAAACCCTCAAGGAGGAGGTGATATTTAAGTTGTGACCAAGTGGGTGGGAAAAGTCAAGCAGGCGAAGAGTGGACGGAGAAAAAGTGCTTAGAGTGTTTGGGGAAGAGAAATAAGGGCAGTGCAGCTGTCCTTGGCCAGCAAAGGGAAAGTGATGTGAAAATATTAGAGAAAGAGACGGGAACTGGGTGATGGCGGGTCTCCTAGAGTAGAAGTTGGCAAATTGTGGCCCACCACCGCATCTGTCCCATTTCCTGCTTTTGTAAATCAAGTTTTGGTTTTTTTTTGGAAGTAGCCAGACCTATGTATTTACATATTGTCAGTGGCTACTTTTGTGCTACAACTGCAGAGTAGCGGAGTAGCAAGAGACGGTCTGGCCCCCAAAGCCTAAAACATTTGCTCTTTGGCCCTTTACAGGAAAAAAAAATGCTTACCCCTGGTCTATACCATGAAAAGAAGTCTGGATTTTCTGGGAAAGAGAAGGAACCGTTGGAGGGTTTAAAGCAGTAGAGTAAAATAATCCAACTTGCATTTTAACATAGCACTCAGGCTACACTGCATGGAGAATGGGATATGGGTGGCAAGGGTGGAAACAGAGAAGCCATTAGAAGTTTTTAAAAGAGTCCAGGTGAGAAATAACAGCAAGAGGACTGAACCAAAGTAGTCGTGGGGAAAGAGGAAAGTGTGTCATAGAGGAAGAAGCAGTAGAACTTGGCTGTGTATTTGATGTGGAGATTGAGAGACTGTGCGGAATGCAGGATAATTCAAATTTCTGGTGTCAGTCAATGAGATGAGACAACAGATGTTGACAGAAATAATTTAAGTGTGTAAATAAGTTTCAGTTACTCGGAGTTCTCTGTTACTCAGTTATGGAGTCTGCATTGGAGACTAAGTCGTCATACTTTTTCTATAAACAATGTGGCCTCCCAAAGAGTCATCACATAGGTTTAACTCTCAATTGAATTCGTGCCTTTGCCACAAAAGTACCAACATTAAATCTTTTCATTGCCAATATTTGGAGCAACTGGGCCACAAAACAGTGGTCAAAGTGATCTGTTTTAGGTGTATATGCTTGTAAGTGTGTAGCCTAGTCTTTGTTTGACAAGATTGTATACAATCTGCATTACGCATAAACAGGTGCTAGTTTTGAGCTTCTTAAAAAAAGAAACATTTCAGACCATTGATTAAATCTTTCAGATGTGACTTAAATATGTATCTATACACACTATGTAGAGAGCATCTTTGAGGACATACAGTATAGGGTTCAAAATTAGTATAGGGCTCTTGAGGTCACCATAACATTTATTTTTTCTCAGGCAGCTGAGGAAGACTCACTCACCAACATTTCTCAGGTCCCGATTTGAAATCAGGAGATTCCAGAACTTTGGTTAGTCATAGCCTGGGCAGGAGTGGCTCAGAGGCCCCCCAGCCTGACCGAGACCTCCCACATCTGGTTCATCTTCCCATCTCGGTAGCTAAGAGGGCAGCAAGGGGCTTCTCCTGGTGGCCTCATTACTCCACTCAGGTGGGATGGAATCTCATGTCCCGTGCCACCCCTCACCCAAGTTTTCTTAAGCAGCAGACCTGGCCCAGGTTGGAATCTGGCATGGCTTGGAAGTGGAAGGATGACCCAGTTAGCCACCTTTCAAGTTCAAGCTCAAAGTACCACTCGCATGTAATCCTTTTCTGGGACTCTATATGGAAGGCTTTTATTTCTCCTTCTTTAAATGAATAGCAGTTCATCTACATGGAGAAACTGCACATGAATAAGAGCAAAGCAGGTAAAAAGTGAGTTATTAACTATGCAAATTGACTGCTTCACCTGTTCTGTTGAGATTTCCCCTAACAGTTTTACTGGGCATATGTTTATTATTCTTTATATGATACATTACATGAGTTTCATGGGCAAAGAAAAAGCATTTTTAAAAGAACCCCTAATGTGTGTTTGTATAATCATGTCTTATGGTATTTTTAATGTTGCTACTATTCATCAAATATGAAAAATACGACTTTACAATATTACCAAATAATGTTCACACAGTAATAGTCTCCTACCTAATTTATATTTTCTGCTACTTCTCTACCATTCTTCCCAACATATTCAGATCTTTTTGTATTTTATTTCATACTGTTTTTCTAAGCATAGTATTTTGTACTATGCATCAAGTAATTTTGAAAACTCTTGCTCTTTAACTCAGTTTTTAAATATTCTCCTTTTTGTATCCCCTCACTACCCTACAGGACTCTTTTCTATTTCACCTAGTTGAATATTGATCTTCCTTGGATTTTCATGAAACTCAAGAAAAAAAAAACACAGTGTAAGAGACAAAAATTTGTTCATATTTTGAAAAGATTATTGCATATATTTTGATTTGCATCCTTTTTAACTCACTCTATTTCTGGACATGAGGTTAAGTTTCCATTTGGTGGCAGGAGTGAAAAACATAGGATGATTAAAAATGGAAATCACTAACCTCCACTCTCGCAATTGTTCATAGCGCCGAAAGTTGAAAGAATAAAAGGCTATGGTACTGCTAAAACCTGAATCTGTTATTTTAGGGATGTACAGGGAAGGGATCTAAGCTGTGCTCTCAGATTCTGTAGGAAGAAACTTACTCCACTAGTTCTGTTTGTTTCCTTGTTTTCCTTTTGTTTGTAGTAACCCCAATGGATATCTGCTTTTGCAAAGTAATCTTTATATGAATCTTTATGTAGTAATTGGATAGCTTTTGTGAGTGAAACACTGTTCATATAGTTAGCCCAAATGCAGACTATAAACCCTATTAATACAAGGTATAAAGGTCTCAGAATTCAGTTGCAAGGTTAATGTGGTCCAAGATCATGTTCAAAGCTGTGTTTCCCAATAGAGAGGAAAATGTGATTTCTGTCTGACTTGCCGTGGATAAATTATAGCCATTGATTAATTTATAAATAGTTTTCCTAGATTGAGGCTAAATTCAAACATGGAAGGCATATTTTCAAAATTTAGTATAAACCTCACAGCCTCTTTCCATCAATGAAAATATCATGCTTGACTGAAAATCTGTCAGCTTTCAGAGAGGAATAGGGCATTGCTAGGTTTTCTGAGAGTGGGAGTGTTGTTTTAGGATAGCTGTGTTTGAGCTATGTACCTGTTCTTTCTTAACCTGATTTTTTTCCTCCTGGTAAGAAGGAACATTCTGTCCTGTGGCTGTTTACAAACAGTCTCTGTATGTGCCATCTTTGAATTATGGCTTCTTCAATGGCATCATCTCTGTTCCTTGCCAACATTAAAGATAGTGTTTCCCTATTTTACACTTGCCCCCTCTCCCTTAATATGCACATAAAAGTCCTCAACTGAAACAAGAGTTCAGAGACTTTACCATTGCCTTATTGTTAATATTCAAGTGCAACTTCAATCCCAGTACAGCGCTGCCTAGTTCCAGTTCTGATACATATAGATTGGTAGGTAATGGCTATGATCATTAACCCCTAGAACACCTGGGAGCCCCAGCTACTTCTGGCACGAGAACATTCTATGTAGGTTCTGTTTTACTCATTCCATCTGTGCCTTTTACTTTTTCATTCTTGGGCACCATTGTATCAGTCCCCAGCTTAAAGGACCCGCCTCGGGGGCACTGTCATCTGAGATAAAGTGCACCTGCTTACAGAAGCTCAGATTCGCTGTGACCAGCATGCTCTTGGTCAGCCGCAGACCCTGCCTGTCCTCTGGTATGGCATTAGCAAGTTTTCAGCAGCCCCCAAGTGCACTGTGTTCTCTCCTACCTTGTTTTCTTTGTTTCCTTTGGATTGAAATATGAAGAACATAACAGGTTCCCACTGCCTGAAATTGCCTTCATTTTCTTCCCACCTGCTAAACTCTTCCGCCATTCCTCAAGTCCAGCTGAAGTAGCTCCTACTTTGCAAATGCTTCCCTGAGTGTAACTTTCCTCACATAAACTCTGGGAAAAATTGACCCCTTTTCCCTCCATGCCACCATGTACCCATATATGCTTCTGTGTGGCACCTTGACTGCAATTCTATTTTCTGTCAATCTAGATTGTGGGCTTCTTGAGGACGGGGAACCTGTTATATTCTTCATATTTCTGTAGCCTACCATTGTCCCAGGTACCTAAATGTTTATTGAATGAAAAAATAGTGAATGAATGAACATGTGAATCAATGAGATCCAGCTTTGGCTGGCTGGTTTTGGAAACCTTTATTCTTGTGTCTGAAACCTTTGGAAACCTTTATTCTTGTGGCTTCCTTCTGAAAAAAGAAATCAATGGATTTCTTCTAAATTCGAATGATGATAATGGGGATTCTAGAGCTTTCCTTGCTGTATGACACCCACTAAAAACACAAGTTGCACTCACACAGTTAAGTTTTCACCTGTACCTCCACTTGGTTTTCTATGCCCAGGATAATTTCTGCCAACTGTTACCTATGATGGCCTCCTTTCTTTCTGTAATGACTCTACTATTGAAGAGTGGTTCTTCCCAGGATTCTTTGCATCAACAGGGTCTTCCTAAGCTCTCCCCAGTCTTCCTTTCGAGCCTTTTCTGTCTCAAGAGCCACCTACTCATCTTGTGTCCTAATCACACCTGGAAACGCACTATTCCCTAACCAGACCCAAAGCATTCCTGCCTGTAGAACTGTTTTCACTTCAGTGCTCCTGGAAACCACTTTCCTTGTCAGGTTCTTACCCACGCATCAAGCTCCAGGTCAAAAGCTACCTTCTCTGTGGTTCTCCACCAATTGTCCTCCTATCTCCCACAAGTCAAGGTTGCTCTTTTCCCATTCTGTGTTTCCGGGACATCTGTAGTAGCTGTGCCTTACAGCTGTCACATCCTGCCCTGCTGGGTGAAGTGGACAGATTGCTTAGCCTCTCTGCACCACAGTTTAGTCAACTACCAAATGGAGAAAGTGATACTTACCTGTCAGTGGCATTATGGAGATTAAAAGAAACAATATGGGAACATGCTTTGGAGCCCAGGAAGACAAACACAACACGCATCTTTATTGGGCAGCTTTAATGAGTCAACAGAGAAAGGCAAAACTTTGTGATGTGGGCATTCTGAATACTGATAATGACTTATCGAGGATGGAGGGAGAGAACATTGGTGCACATGGCCTGGGTAGGGTTCCTGGCTCTACCTCAAATAGTAGTGTGGCCTTGGACAAGAAACCTAACCTCTTGAAGAGAGCCTATTTTTCTCACATGAAAATTGGACATAATGAAAACTACCTTGTAGAGTTGTTTTAACGATTAGAGATGATGAGACTCAAGCAGCCCAGCCCAGGCCTGGTGCACACAGTGATGAAGAGTACACGGAAGCTGACAGAGCTCCGATGACTTGAACCGAAATGGTTTCCTATGTCTCCTTATCATCTGCCACCTGGACCATACTGGTTTGGGACAAACACTGCGGGCAAGAAACAGTGTTCCCCAACTTGACAAGGCCAGAGAAAGAGTGCCTGGCAGGCCTATGAGGCTCAATTCCATCCTCGGAGGCTGCTGACCTGAACAAGTGTCAAGATCCTGCCTTAGAACCCTGCTTTGCAAACCAGCACACCCTCAGGCTTCTCCAAGTTACGGCTGGGAGTAGTCTAGAGCATTGTGTTCACTCCTGCAGAGCTTATTCTCGAAAGCTTCGGTATGGTGAGCGCAGAGGGTGTGCAGCAGGCATGATTGGGGCAGAACAATTCTTTATGTGGCGCTCAAATGAGCCACCTCCATCACTGGCCTATACTCTCCTCTGGATCTTCTGGAATGCCCTCCCTCAGGGCTCCGGGGGCAGGAATTCATGATCATCAAAACAATAATGGTTTGGGGCCGGCCCGGTGGCTCAAGCGGTGAGAGCTCCATGCTCCTAACTCCAAAGGCTGCCAGTTCGATTCCCACATGGTCCAGTGGGCTCTCAACCACAAGGTTGCCAGTTCAATTCCTCGAGTCCCACAAGGGATAGTGGGCTCCGCCCCCTGCAACTAAGATTGAACACGGCACCTTGAGCTGAGCTGCCTCCCGGATGGCTCAGTTGGTTGGAATGCGTCCTCTCAACCACAAGGTTGCCGGTTTCTACTCCCACAAGGGATGGTGGGCTGTGCCCCCTGCAACTAATAATGGCAACTGGACCTGGAGCTGAGCTGCGCCCTCCACACTAAGACTGAAAGGATAACAACTTGAAGCTGAACAGCACCCTCCACAACTAAGATTGAAAGGACAACAATTTGACTTGGAAAAAACTCCTGGAAGTACACACTGTTCCCCAATAAAGTCCTGTTCCCCTCCCCCAATAAAATCTTAAAACAAACCAAAAAAAACCCATAATGGTTTAATGACAACTACAGCAGGCACTGCCCGCCCTGCCGTATGGGTCAGGGCAGTGTGCAACACATCTGGCATACATTACCCTGCATACCTTACCTTACATAATCCTGCCACTGACCACACGGACTCTGCCCAGGGGCGGAGCCTGCAACCAGGTCTGTGGCAAGGACCCTCCTCCTGCAGCGGGAGTGGCTCTGCTTTGGTAAATGAGGGTTGTTTTTTTGTACTTCTGGCACTTAGACTCAAATATTTTAATTTTCAGAGCCTCTGTATCTTCACCTCTGAATGGGAATAATAATAAAATGTAATTCCTAACATACTTGAAGGGATACATGAGAACTATTGGGTGTGAAGTGCTTTAAACAGTCCCTAGCGTACAGTAGAGTGAAGTAAGTGATCGCTCCTACTGATGGTTCCTCTGAGAATGTTGCCGGTTGGCTACACGTAGATCCTGACCATCGGTCAAAGTTCCTGTTTGTATTGAAACCTTGTCCAAAGTAGCTTTCTGATAAAAAACCATCCAAGCCATGTGACTCCAGGTGGCCAAGCAGCCTGATTCTCACTTTTCCAAATTTGTTGCCTCTTTCTTTTTTGAGACACAGAGTTTTTTCCCCCCGACCTGTCCTTGCAGAGCTGTCCCTACCTATTGAAAGGTGGCCGTGGACACCAGTAGTCTGGAGGCAGATGGGGTTATCCAGAAGGCTTCAAAGTGAGTGATTCTGGAGAGTGTTCTGAAGAAAGAGGGTTGTTGAAGAAAAGGTCACAGGAAGTTTTAGGTGAATGGCATTGAAAAAAAACCCAGCTTGATTAACATAGGGGACTCATCAACTGAAAGGTTAAGCAGCTTTGGGTCTCCAGGAGAAACCCATGTAGTGTGAGGCCTGGTCCAGCATCTCCGGGATGAGAGCACAGCTGACTGGAGGGGAGATGCCAGCTAGGGCATCCTCTGCTCAAATGCCCGAGTGAGTCCCAGGTGATTGCACAGGGTGGCAGCCTCAGATGGGCAGGCCTTCTTTTCTGTTTTGTTCACTGCTCTATTATCCTTAACACCTAGAACAGTTTTTGATGCCTACTAGGGGCTTGGCAAACATTTGTGGAATGAATTCCAGTGCTCTTTAAAGTTGAAGTGTAAGTGAAGATAAATGGAAAGCGACTGGGGGTGTCCCCTACTGGGAGGAAAAGATGAGGAATGTTCCTGGAATCTGAGATGCAGTTGGAACTCATCATAGTATTTTGAGGGAAGTGATGTGATCAACAACCTCAGTAAGATGGTTCAAATTGCTTCCAAATAGACCAGAGAGAAAGGAGACAGGAGGCATTCCACTTCTTGATAAAGAAGATATTTTCCCCAAATATGGTTATTGAATGAATTAATTTGAAAAACAATTCGTGTGTTGGTTGTCGTGAAAGCCATAAGCTTCTCATTATCATCTCACCTGACAAATGAGAACCTATCCATGGAGTCCAAGATAGGAATTTAACTTCTGTCACTATAAATTGCAGCAAGCTGTAGATCAGCCTTGCCTTCTAAAATGCTCAGTTTAAAACAGCAGATGCACCAGGGGTATAGGAAAATAAGCACTCTCATATCCTTCGGGTGGGAATACAAATTGGCAATTTATATCAAAACCCGAAAAGAGATGCATGCCCTTTGGCCCATCAATTTCATTTCTAGAAATTTATCCTAAAGAAATAATTAAGAACTCCTGCAACGTTTTATCTATGAGGACATTTGCCTAGAAAAAATTGGAACTAACTTAAGTGTCTAACAATGGGATTGATTAAGTAATGCATATATGTCCATCAGATAACATTTTATGTAGCTATTTAAAACAATGACATGCGGAATAAACAGTTTGTGGTCTGGGAAATGTTTAGGATATAGTAAGTGAAAATGCAGGTTACAAAATGAGATCATTTTCTTTCTGCTTGTCGGATTTGTTGAATTTTCTTCAATAGCATGTTTTTTGTTTGTAAATAGGAAAAAAACACCAGTTGCCTCGACTGGTCTTTTTTTTTTTTTTTTTTCAGCTGGTCTTTAGACATTAACTCCCAGAGCACATAGTAATCAGTGTCTGCCCTTGGGACCAGGCACTTTAGAGTTGCCTGGGGAGAATATTCTGGATGGGTATTAAGAACACAGAGTACAATGAATGAAGTGAAAGCAGTAGCCACGTTAACAAGATGGAGAGGATGCTCCTAGCACAGTGGATGTAAAATCTATGTATTTTGCTGGACAAGAGCGAGGGGGGAGAAGTCACTCAATCACTGCACCTCCCACATAGCTGTGTGGCAAGGTAGACAAAGTTCATTAAAGCAGATGCACTGGCCAGGAAGTAATTCTCTCCATCACTGGCTTCTTTGAATTATTTTGTCTCCCTTTCCTCCTTCAATCTCTGCTCTCATCCACCCACTAGGATTTTTTCTTTTTTTGCAGTCTTCAAGGAAAAATAATGAAAAGAAAAAGAACTGGAATTTACATAATACCTTTCTTCCAATATACTAAAAGCAGTTCACCCATCTATAATTTGTTCTCACAACAATCCTCTAACAGGACTGTTATTATTATCATTATTATTATTATTTCCATTTTACAGTCACATCGCTTGCCGCTGAGACTTTTAGCTAACACCTCATTGCTTGAACAATTTTAACCCCTCGGCATATAAAAGGCTTCAGCTGCCACCTCCCATATGTGACTGTGCCACATATTCCATTACAGTATCTGGCCCTCTGTTTGATTTTATCATTTAAAAATATATTAAGTCCCTATATTGTGAGAATACCGCAGGACTGGTGAACAGTGCTGAAGAGAGAGCTGAAAGAGAGCAGAATCAAACATAAATCTCTTCTGAACTAAGAGGGAAATGGAAAGCAACTGTCAAGGCAAATTGATTTGAATTGCATAAGAATGTGATTTTTGTGTGTGTGTGTGTAAGAATTGACTCGGGATATGAACTATTCTTTCTAACAGCTTCAACTTGGCAGGTGACACTACCTGTCTCTTTCTAATCTCTTCCAGTCTTTCAGGCTCCAAATTTGTATTGGCTTCCAATTTTTTAATGTTTCCAGCTCACTGAATTCCTCTAGTCATCTCACATACCCCTGACGGCCGTGCCTCCGTAGGAATGACCCTGAAATGGCATAAGCCACTAGCAAATGATCTCTTTTAATTGTTGCAGCAATCACTTCCTTCCTTGGCCCACGACCTAATTTAGTTTTAACCTGGAGAGATTTCATTCAGCAGACCAGATCTTGAATCTGACCTTTTCCCCTCTTTCTTCTTCTCTTACTCACATTCAGTGGTTCATCGAATACTCTTTCTTCTTTCTCTGTAATACCTGCCCTACTAGCTTTGTTAATATAAGACCCGGTCTTATTTTACTATAATATAAGACTGGGTCTTATATAATATAATGTAATGTAATGTAATGTAATATAATATAATATAATATAATATAATATAATATAATATAATATAATACTGGGTCTTATATTAATTTTTGCTCCAAAAGACGCATTAGAGCTGATTGTCTGGCTAGGTCTTATTTTCAGGGAACAGGGTATTAGATAGGGGCTGTATCAGTCAGCTGTTACTTCAGAACAAATAAGCACAAAATTTCAGTGGCTCATAACAACAGCCTTTCGTTTTTTTATTATTGTGGTAAAATATATATAACATAAAATTTGCCATTTGAACCATTTTTGTGTACAGGTCACAGGCATTGCACTCATTACACTCACAGTGTTGTGCAGCTATTGCCACTACCTGCTTCCAAAACTTTTTCATCACCGCCAACAGAAGCTCTGTCCCCATTAAGAAAAACCCTCCGTTCCTTTCTCCCCCCAGCCCCTGGTAACCTCTAATCTACTTTCTGTTCGTGTGAATCTGCCTATGTTGGATATTTCATGTAAGTGGAATCATACAACATTTGTCCTTTTGTGTCAGGGAATAATCATTTGTTTCTCATGCATCTGAAAACTTGAGGGTGCCTCTTTGGGCTGATCTTGACTGGGCTTGCCTGAGAGCTGCAGATTAAGTTCATGTCTACTCCACAGGTGTCTCATCCTCTTTGGACCAGGGCGCTGGCTAGGGTGTGATACGCACATAGCGATGCAGAGCAGGAGTGGGCAAGCGGGAACACTCAAGGCCTCTCCAAGAGTAGGCACTGGTCTGGTACACGGTCACCTCGACACCTCTTCCATTGGCTAAAACCAAAGTCTAGGGTCAGGCCAGTGACCGCCGCCACTTTCTAGCCATGCACCTTTATTAAAAGTGCTGTAACCTTTCTGAGCCTCGTTTCCTTATCAGTAAAATTGGGATAATAGTATTACCTATCTCCTAGGGTGTTGTGATTATTACTGAGATGCTGTACATTTGCAGTGTAAAATAGCAGGCAATATTATTGTCATTCTTAAAATGTAAAGAATAGTAAAGCAACCAAATCCAATAAAACTTTGTTATCTTTGCTTTTCTTTGCGGAAAAGAAGTTTAAGTTAAAAGAGGATGCTGGACACCCTCCTGGAAATTCAGAATGGAATTTAAAATTGCAGACGAAGGTCTATTGGAATTCGATGAACCAGTAGCAATCATTCTGCCCAATGGTTTTCCTATCTGCTCTTAGCAGTAGAGCCCTTTCTTCAACAGAAACCTAACCCACAATCCCAGTGCAGAAAGCAGTGGAGGGTTTCTGGATGAAAAGACACAGGGATATCCAGGGCTCTTCCCACTGGCATGTGTCGCCCTCTCAGAAGGGTTGCATGGAGCAGTTTGAAAACCACTAATTTAATACAAGCTCCCTGCTCTTCCAGATAGAAAAGGTGAAACCCAGTGAGTTGATGTGATTCGCCCCGAATATATATGAGAAACAAGCTCCTTTGAAGTGCTGATAATGCTCGCCACACTCGGAAGTGTTACCACGGCTGCCACAATGCCACTCTGGTGCCTTTAAGGTTTTATGCTTCTAGACTCATATCTGAATTTCTACAGGACAACTTAATTAAGGACACAGAGGCAGGCTTTGGTATCAGAAAGCACAGGTCCATGTTCTGGTTGTGCCAGTTACTGACTGGGTGACCTGGGACCATTTCATTGATCTCTCTGAACCTGTTTCCTCATCTCCAAAATGGACCTGATGGTACCCTTTTGGCTGGGTTATTGGGAGGCTTGAAATTATGCAACACAAGTAATGTATAGTACAGTGTTTGGCATGGGGCAATAATTTAGCATGTATTACCTATTAATCTACTTATTTTGTGATGTCTGCTGTTGTTCAAAGGTTTTTTTTCCCATTTTATGTGCACTCGGGCACAGGGGAATACATTTGGGGAAATATTGGAACAAGATTAGATGAAATCTTTAGAAATCATCATATTATTTTAGAAAAATAGAGTATTTCTTAATTTTATGGATAAACTATTTAAAAAAAATTTCAAGAGAATAGGCCGCTGCAAGGTGTATGCCGCGTGATTTCTTGTCCCCGCACTCCATTTGTGCCTGTGTGCCTTCCAACAGTCAGATCCAGCTGGCCAAACTGCCCTCCTCCTCTAGAATAAGATAGGGATCATGCTACAATTTTAGAGGAGGATCGTCTTGGTGTTTCTTGGGAAAATATCTCTAGATAAGCATCTAGAACAGCATTGTCCAATTACTCGTGGCTATTGTGTGCTTAAAATGTGGCTGGCACAACAGAGGAAATGGCTTTTAATTTTATTTCATTTAGTGAATTTAAATTTAAATAGCCAGAGGTCTAGAGACTTCTTTGGATGTTCTGAGCGAACTACAATGCTGTTGGAAATTTTTTTATTTAACTGTTCAAATAGCACATCCTTGAAGATATAGACAGGCCAAAAAAAAAAAAGGATGAAGACTGTTTTCATATGGGAAGCATGTCAAAGCAGCCAGAAATGAATGGAATGATGTGAATTAAGTCTGTCCTTTCCCAACTCATCATGATGAGCTTGAATATTACCAACTGCTCACCGGGGCTTTGGGGCTTCCAATAGTTTTGATACAGTTTATACTGTTTAGTTTGGTGAGTTGGAAGTTGCATGCTCATACTTTCTGGCACCCCCTCACTCAACTGACAAAGCTGTAACCACTTCTTAAGTAACTTTAAGGTATTCTTTTCCACCCTGTCCTTTGTGAGACATAAATTGATGGTTTATTCAACAAGATGTCTTTCAGTCAGCTCTTATCTCCACATGCACTCAAGAATATGTGTTTAGATGACATATATTGATGGACTGCAACTTGTTCCATTAGCCGGCACAATAGAATGAGCTCAGTCAGACACTGAGAAGAGTAAAAGAATAAGGTGAAGGAAGGCTATTAGAGTTCATAGAATTAAAGAGATACTCATGTCACAAGATCAGGAAGGAATAATATAGCCAAAAAAAAGGGGGTCTCTGCTTGAACACATGAATACCCTATGACCTAGCAGTTCCACTCCTAACTATATACCAAACACAAATGTGTACATATAGTCACCAAAAGACATATACAAGAATATTAATAGCAACACTATTCTTTCCAGCCCCAAATTGAAAATCACCCAAATGTCCATCGATGGTAAAATGGATAAAGAAATTGTGGTACATTCACATAATGGCACATGACAATTTGGATGAATCTCAAACACACTGCTGAGTAAAAGAAGAAAGAAAACTAAATAGTTTATACTATGTGATTGTATTAATATAATGTTCCAAACAGGGTCAGCCTATTCTATGGTGTTAGAAGTCTGGAGAGTGGTTATCCTTGGGAGTATATCCTAGACAGCCCAGGATTTCTCAATCTCTGCACTACTGACACTTTGAACTGAAAATTCTTGGTTTTGGGAGGGCCGGGCTGTGCACCACAGGATATTTTAGCAAGGTCCCTGCCCTATACCCACTCCATGCCAGTAGCTCCATGCTTGTTGTGACAGCCATAAATGTCTCCAGACATTGCCAAATTCCCCCTGTGGGGCAAAATTATTCCCCATTGAGAATCACTGATGGATCCCAAATTCCAGGAACCTGCTAGATACTTAATGAATACTTATTGAAAGAATGGATGAAGTGAGAGCTATTTAGGATTGTACACGTATATAAAATAATTCAATTTTTTTCTCAAGAGATGCTGCTGCCCTTTATAAATCTTAAATATAAGTACCAGTTTCATCCACTAGTTAAAGGTAAGCAGTTCAAAGGCCAAAGACAGTATCCATTCAGCACAAAATGAATTAAAGGGACAAAAAAATTAGGTCAAATCAAAAACAAATACCATATGCAAATAAAACTCCTAGCAGCAGTTTCCAAATTCAGAGTCCCTAACCTGAAATTTTACTGCAAAGGTTTAAAAACCACAATAAAATAAAGGGCTTGAAATGAGACAATTATATTAAAATTTTAATTTTGATAATCACTGCATCATTTATATGTATTTTAACCTAATAGCCTAATATTCTTCACAAAGAAGAGCACAGCCTAAGACTTAAATACACTCAGTAAAATGGGAATTAGACTTTGCAAAGAAATCTGGCTTCTCCCTAGGTTTATATTCAAGTGATTGGTTATATGTAAGCTCTTTAATTCTAAACCTAAAATGTCACTGTATTTTAATCCTTTCTCTGCAAGGTCAAATACATACCTCACAATGCACTGCCAGTTGTGCCTTCAATTCTTTGTAGTGAAGTATTTTTAGTCTAAGACCCTAATTGGGTCTTTTCCTCTCCCTTAAAGTTTATTAGTTATTTTCCTCTCTACCCTAATCACCAAAAGTCCATAATTAGTGTTACAATTGTGCTAACCCTACTTTCAGCAGTTAGAACATTGTTTTTCACACTTCCACATATGTTTGTATGACAGATGGTTTTGTTTTTAAGGGTGGGTCTCCATTACAGTATTCTGGGGAGTCATTACATTAGACACTTCCCCTTGCTTGATAAGGTAGATATGTTCAATTTCAAAACCATTTGACTCCTTTGATTACCAGTTTTTTAAAAGCATAGTGTTCAACTTTTTATGGACAGATGACATTCCATTTTTTTTGTTGCTGTCCAACAAATGTAGTGGCTTAATAAAATAATTTCTTATCTCTCGTGATTCTGTGGGTTAACTGGGATAATCCAGATGGTTCTCACTGCTGTCTCTCATCTGTCTGCAGTTAAATGACAGCTGGATCTGGAGCCATATGAAAGCTTGTTTGGGTTGAACATCCAAGATGGCTTCTTCACTCATATGTTGTTGCCTGGACTTAGCTGACACAGTTTCGGCTGGCCAGACAAGTCTCCCTCTCTCCACACTTCTTCTCCACGTGGTTAACTTCCTCACAACATGGTGGTCGCAGGCTTATTGGACTTCTTCCATGGTAGCTGGCTTTTCTCAGAGTGAACATCCCAAGATACCCATGTGGACACTGCAAGGCTTCTAGGATTCTTCTAACTAAGGTCTGGAAGTCATGTCATGTCACTTCCACAATATTCTATTTATCAAAAGTAATTCACAAAACTAGTCCAGATTCAAGGGGAGGAGACTACACAAAGGTGTGAATCCCAAAAGGTGTGATTCATTGAGGGCCATCTCTGGAGCTTCTGTATCACAGATGGGAAGAGACGAATAGTACAATCATCCAGTTTTTAAGGGTGAACTCTTTAACGTGTTGCTCAATAAGGATCTTTCCTTAAATTCTCTTCATTTTCCCTTTGGCTGACAAAATGGCGGTCTTTTTTGCTCAGAAGTAAATCCCTCAGTCAAGGGTAAAATGGTAGTGGGAGAGACATTGTCTGTAGAGTTGGTAAAAGTTAAATTAGTGCTACTGGACAGATGAACTCTTGGATGTATCTCCTCTATCTTTGTTGCCCTGATGACTATGGTGGCTTCATTGTGCCCATTTTCTTCCTCAGCATCTCCTGAACATAACGGAGAAATGACAAATAATCCTAGTCTTCCTCTTGCCACTTATCAAAGTAAAAGCAAGGTTTGGTAACAATGGGTAGAGTGTTAGTGTTTCATAAAGTCCGTGACAGATCACAGCCTTAATGTATTGACCTTGTTTGAATGCTTGGTCATTTGCCAGCTATCTCCATTCTCTCCAGCTAATGGCTTCAGTACCTGTTAGGAACTGATACAGTGGCTAATTACAGTCTATATTCAGAGTGTTGGAAAGGTCAACTAAATGAAGCATTAAACCTCCATTCCAAGCAGTCCTGTGGCAACTTTTCTGAAAATGAAGGACAACATTATTTCCCCCAGCTCCTCCAGCAATTGACTAGACTGACTCTATGTTATGGCTGGTTATCAATCACAAAAATCTTAATGTTCTTTTCACATCTCAAGTTTCAGATAGGAAGAGAAAGTAGAAGGCATCCCCATGACTTCATAACACCATAGGATTGCAAAAAGACTCTTCTGAGCACAGTGTCATTGGAGAAATGCTGTTAATTGGTTCTTATTTCCATCAACGGTAGCAGAGAGTTTAATGGCTGAGATGCACTAGCTTACAGAAAAGAATTCTAATCTCTTTGAAGAACTCTGAAGTGTAAGAAAAAAGAATCTTATGTGTGCATGTATTTACCTTACAAGTGAGAGTCCAAATACCCCTTCCCTGTACCTTACCACCAGTGTTTCCAAACAAAAATACCACGCATCAAGTTTTTGAGTTACATTAGAATGGCATTTTACAGTTTACAAAATCCCTTCATAGGCTACCCTAAATTACCTCTTTATGTTTCCTTTTAAAAGCCTAGCCCTTCAGCCTTCGTAGATTGATTCCTTACTTTCAAGTTTGAAGTTTAAAATTTCATAGTTCACTTGGTTGGACTTTTTTTTTAAAAGCAAGACTCGAATTTTGACATAAAATACCTTCCTATATATTTTAGCTGTTTTGTCTTTGTTTTGTTTTGTCTTCCAAATCTCTGAGGAAATCTCACTGCTCTTCATATCAAATTTATATCAGCCTCTGAGTTGATCAAAGGATCTGTTTAGTTGGTCTAAAAGGGACATATACAATAGCACATGCCCATATGATTAGATATTGCAATATTAAAATCATGTAAATAGGAAAGTCAGTTAAAGAAAGGTGCCAGGCTCTGCTGCTCTAGGAAAAAGAGAACACGAGCTTCAGCTTCATAGTTGAAAGGGATTTTAATACTGAAAGGCTAATTAGAGTCTGAGCTTCTTCCTCACATTGCTTTCCTTGTTGCAACAGAATCACATCCAATGAAACTAAAACATGGGATGTGATACAAAAGCATGACTTGCAGCCACTGATGCTGGGTGTCCCAAACATGTTTCAAGGGACTTTCCATCCAAAAACGATGAGGAAAGACTTCTGTTAAAGAAATGAAGAAGGAGGAATTGAAGGCAAATTGATAGGGGTAACTTAGGGTATGTTAGACTATATTTTCCTCTGCGTGTCAGCACTGTGATTCAGGGATGAAAATGATTATTTTTTAACAAACTCAGCCATTTAAAAAATACTGGCACTGAAATTTGAAATTATTCTCAAAAGTAGAAAATTCACTTGGAATTTATTAGGAAATAATGCTTCTCTAAATGTGCTTCTAACTGGATTTTTAAAATTTTTCTACTTGTTTTAGGACTTCATAAAATAAAGTTATCTGATTACTTGAGTGGGGCATCTTCTATTCTTGATTGTAATCTTTCTGGTGAGGCTATTCTAAAATAGCTTAGATCTTTTTTCCTCCTAGGATCTTAGGGCTAGGAATTCTAAGGGATATGAAATTAATTCTTCTTGCCTAGCAGGTTATAATCAAATAATTATAGGGGAGAGAAAACAGAAGAAAAGCATGTCCCCAGTCCACATGATAAATGACATTGAAATATTTTATTTAAATTCAAATAACTTCATTTATTCATTAAATGGTAAAAATTAAAATCAATCTAATTTATATTTCAGGCAATTTACAGGGAATTACTGTAGACACAAAGTCTTTAAATTCCACAAAAATAGTAGACATATTTTGAAAACTGTTTTCAAATTGACAAGGTATACTGAGCAACGCTTCTTCCTGATACTCTTGACAAAAAAAAAAAAATTCTGCGTGAAAAAAATTCATGGCTGGAAACTACTTGAGGTACTTATAGTTTACTTGGTTATGAATCTCTCTTTGTTAGTGTGGTAGGAAGAATTTAAGATGGCCCCCAATGATCTTGCCTCCTGATATTCATAGCTATGTATATTCCCCTCTCTTTTAGCATGTGTGGAACCTGTGACTTGCTTTGAACCAATTAGAATATGGCAAAGGTGATGGGATATCACTTCTGTGATTATGTTACATAGGATTGTAACTTCCATCTTGCTAACAGACTCTCTCTTTTGCTGGTTTTGATAAAGCAAGATGCCATGTTGGGGAGGCCCATGTGACAAGGAACTAAGGGTAACCTCTAGCCAACTGCAGCAAGGAAATGAAGCCGTTGGTTAAACAGCCCAAAAAGCAATTTAATCCTGCCAAAAACCATAGAAGTGAGCTGGGAAGTAGAGCCTTCTGAACCGAGCTTTCAGATGAGACCTCAGCCCTGGCAGTACTTTAGCTGCAATCTCATGACAGAATTTGAAAAAGATGACCAAGTTAAGCCATGCTCATGTTGCTAACTCATAGAAACTATGAGATAAAAAAAATGTACGTATTTTGTGGTAATTTGTTATGTAGCCCTAGTTAACTAATAAAGCTGGTATCGGTGGTAGTGCAGAATGATGATTCCTGCAAAGATGTCTATGTTCTAATCTCCAGAGCCTGTGACTGTGTAGATGTGATTCAATTAAGGATGGGGTGATTATCCCAGATTATCCAGGTGGACCCAGTGTAATCACAACGGTCCCTATAAGTGAAAGAGGAAGGCAGGGTAGTCGGGGAGAAATTGGAAGATGCTTCATTGCTGGTTTTGAAGATGGAGGAAGGGGCCATGAACCAAGAAATACAGGAAGTCTCTAGAAGCTGGAAATGGTTCCAGAATGAATGCAGCTCTGCTGACACCTTGATTTTAGCTTAGTGAGGCCCATTTCAAATTTTTTTACCTCCAGACTTGTAAGATAATAAATTTGCATTGTTTTAAGCCACTAAGTTTGTAGTAACTTATTATAGCAGCAATAGGAAGCTAGTACAGTGTCTATACTTATTTTCTTAGCATCTATAGATAAGAGTTCTTCTCCAGGGGCTTGTCTACTCCTAACAGACTGCACTGGAGCTGTGAATATCTGCTTCCCTTTCCAGAAGTGAACAAATAAATATGGTAGCATTGAGCATTGCTCTAGAGAAAATTAGCATATTCCCCCATAGCCTTGTGGGCCCATCCATTCAGCTGCTCACCTCATACCCCTCATTCTTATGTTTGCCTTTTCATTATTTCTTCCTAAGGGTTTAAGCACTCACTGTCATAGTCAAGAATTGTTTGGACTCAAAGAATATAATCTATTCAAGTGAGTTTTTAAGTGAAGAGAAATTGGGGATGAGTGTAGCAATAGCAAGTAAGTCTCAGAAGGTGGTATCATAAAGCAACTGTTGCCTGTTCGTAACAGCT
Source organism: Rhinolophus sinicus (assembly GCF_036562045.2). Classification (NCBI taxonomy): domain Eukaryota; kingdom Metazoa; phylum Chordata; class Mammalia; order Chiroptera; family Rhinolophidae; genus Rhinolophus; species Rhinolophus sinicus. Next base: position 9,553,444 of record NC_133768.1, read on the forward strand.
CTCCAGGGCCACTTCTTCCTTAGCCCGCAATAAAATCTCAGGCACGCCCCATAAATGTATTGAGCAGGTTCAGGACAATTCCCCAGTCACTTGTACACTTGTAATCACAATAATTTGAATCTATAATTAAAACATTGAATTGTCATGTGATAGTCGAAACTCCCAACTCCACAAACTTTCTCCCTTGCCCCTATTTCCAGCTAGGCCTGCATTTGGTTACGGGGCATCCCCCAGCACTCTTCTTTAGCTTTGGCTCCTTCCACATTGAAATGGAGCCAGGACAGTGAGGTAATAAAACAGAAGACTTCTCACTTGGTAGCACCAGTGTAATCCAGCATTGGTTTCCATTATCTATGGAAGATAATGAAGATTGACTCATTCCCTTGTGGACACTTTTGTGGGTTCCTGGAAGATTTCTCTGTTGGGTGGCTCCAACTGCAGCTCCACTGAGTCACACAGAATCCAACAGCTGACACCCCTGAGCTTCCACATCTTTCTACGAAGACCCTCTTGCCCCTGGAAGAAGCTCAGTTGAGCAAGATGCCCTCATTCAGTGACCCCAGGGCACTACCTCTACTGCATCTTCCATATATTGTCACTGGGAATTGCATACTTTGGGCCTGCCTCAGTGGAAGGGTAGTAATTTTACAAACGTAGTTTCTGTTCTTTAGGCATGTGCTGCTTCCACCAGCCTCTCCCTATTGCCTTTTTTTTTTTTTTTTAATTAAGTGATGCATCAGACCCTGAGGTGAATAATGGGTTAAGGGCCTCAAACTTTGGTTTTTAATACCTCATTTGAAAGCCCTGCAGCACCCTGCTTTGGCATGTAGGGGTGATTGGCATGTGTTAGCATGAGGCCTCAGCTGAATCTGCCTCAGTCACCTTAGCGCCCTGTAACATTTGAATACATATGGCTTCCATCTTTTTTCCTCCTGCAAGTGAGTTAGGCATCCTAAGCAACCCAAAGCACTCCAGACTATATTCTTCTTGTCTGGCAGGTGATAATTAAGTACTTATAGATGAGAGAAAGCAAATGAAACCCCTTCCCAGAACTGCTGATAGATATCATACTGAGATATTTTACATCAATTAGTTTATTTCTAGCAGAATGGTGATCAACCAGCCCTCTGGAATGGTGGGAACCATTCCTGGGGACCACCAGCATCTGTCCCCTTTACTCCTAGTCAGCCATGTATGTGACTTGGCCCCCAACTCTCTTTGACTGTGTCTATTAGTTCTGAGTCTAAGGAAGAGAAGAAATCTGATTGGTTCATTCCAGCACTGGAGCGCAGTCAGCTGTGCCGGAGGATGAGGTGAGAGGGCCCATTGCCTGTGACAGAGGGCTCTGGGAGCAGACTTGGGCAGAAGAGGCCAGGCAGGGCAGACAGGCTCACTACCATGCTACTACACTCATGGGGTCATCAGCCAATAGGGATGTACCCCATATTTGTTCCTCTTATGGAGAGATCTGCCCCAGAAACAGTGGGAGCCCGGGGACTGTGTGAAACCCACCCAGGGAGAGGTCATTTGGTGCAGTGGGATGGGCCCAGAGAGTTGGGAGCCTGTTTCTCCATTGTCTTGGTGAGACAATTCAGGATTACTTTAGAGATCTCCCAGAGCTGCCTCCCCTTAAACAGTTTATAAGTTTGCTGACATATGACTACCCCAAATTTCATCTTCCTTCAAGTTATGAATTTATCTTTTTAATCACAGCTACAGAGTTGAATTAATCAAACTCATAAATTCCTGGTATAAAATTATTTTCTCCATAGACCCATGCAAGGCCCCTCTCTGGTTTTATTTATTTATGTTCACATCCACTCCTATCTCCCCCAAGAGAAAACCGTATGTTTAGTATGTATCCTGTCATTTTTTCATTGCATTATTCCAATTATATTGTTGCTGTTTTGCATACAAGTGCTTTGAGCCTGAGTGAATGGTATTATATATTTCACACTGTTTCACGTGTAGCTACACGTGCTGACGTGCTCACCAGCCATGCATGATCGTGCATCTTATCCACGGAATTCTCCTTTGATTACACTGTTGCTCTATTACCCCGTCTAAGGGGAATACTGGCTGTCTACTCCAGTTACTGGGGCTCTCTGCCAGTGCTTGGCAACTGGGAACTCATGGGAGCAGATGGGCCGCTGTCAACGGTATCCCGCTCTCCTCACCATCAGTGTCATCCTCAGTATTCTGAGTCTTTCTCAAGTTCCTTGAGTTCTAGTCTTCCTTTCCCTGGTCCACTGATTTCTCCACCACCTACCCCACCCCCACCCAGTCCTTCCCTCAGGGCCCACACCCACCGCTGCTGTGGCAAGTCAGTAGAATGTGATCCAACCTAGCCGGGCATGAGTGGGCCAGACCACACAGCAGCTAGTGCTGGAAACGCAATTTGTCGTGGCTTCTGCAAGGGAACAACCCTGCAACAGATCCCTTCCACTTTATTCATTTGAGCAATAAATCACAAGAGCAGGGAATTAATTACAACCTAAAGTAGGAAAAGTCAGCTTCTCCTCAAAGTGGCAACTGACCTTTCTCCTACTCATGATAAAAAAGGAACAAAGGAAGGAAGGAAGAAAAACTATTATAACCCATAATATGATTTTTCCCCAAGGGTTTGAGTTATTTGAAAGGTTTGGGTTACTTGGGGGAAATTAAATAAACCATTATATTACATTGTTCTGCTTTTAGCTACAAAGTGTTCCCTATTGTGAACAATATTTCGCAGTGAGTGCCTGTCTGAAATATTTATTGGCCCAAGGTCCTAGGTATTATTACCGCGAACTCAGGAAGCCACACAGCATGGGAAATGATGTTTGCTGGGAAGCTGTTTTTACATAAAAACCTACAGTGACATTTTATTTCATGATGCTGTTTCTGAGAAGATAATGACATTCACCGAATTGATAGAATCTTTACAAAAAATCTATCCCCCTTACAGAAAATTACACAGAAATTTTTAAGAAGCTAAAGGCATATCAGAAGGGGAGAATCAATTTTGAGAGCAGCGAAAAGTGTAGAGACTGAGTCAGTGCTTCTAAAGCCAATCTTCTCTCGGCAAGTTTTATTTTAAGGCCCTGCCATTCGGCTTCGCAGATAATATCACCCACCATACACTGCGTGGGAAGCTTTCAATCGGCCTGTTTGTTCCACTGGGTGAACACTTGATTCAGGTTTGCTCTGCGGTCTGAAAACCCACTTCTGAGCCGCTTCATTCTTTGCCCTCTGAGCCCAAGGAACATTCGCCAACGCATCACACATTTCATTTCTAAAGAACATTCACCGAGTTTGGGCTCTGTGCCTTTCATAAATATGTTTGTTTTTTTCTCTTACAGAAGCTGCAAAGAATCGATACTCCTGACTGTCATTCAGCCTTACCCTGTAAGTGTCCTGTGAGTAGAAGTGCCATCGTATGATCTCCAGCTTCTTGTCCCCTCCTCCCATTCCAGTAAAACCATGACGATGAGTAACAGCAGAGAAAAATAGCATGCCTGCACAATACGAGTCAGAAATCTTGATTATTTGTATTTCATACTTCCCAATCATGGGAGAGAGAAAGGAAAGTAACGCATTTCCTCAATATCTTGAAAATCAGCTATTCAGACCTATGTGATTCTCATATCTGGAAATGACACAAAACTCAAGACTTTCTTGTAGTTTCCAGCTTCAGAATCATAAATCTAATGGGAATATCTAATTGTAGGAAGTTGAAGCATGATTGTTTTCCTTATCCCCACCTAAATAATTTGATAGAGAACTGGATATTTCAGTGAGACCTGCTTTAAAGGTGGGTATCAGAGGAAATAAGGCCATCGAAATTTTATTCAGCAGCCTTGGTCAGGAGAATAGGAGTGATTAAAATTACACTGTCTTCAGTTCCCGTGATTTTTTAAAACACAACTTTAATCATGGTATAATTCACATATCATAAAATTTGTCCATTTTAAATGTATAATTCAACGATCTTTATAAAATTTACTAAGGTACACAGACATCACCACAATCGGGTTTGAAAACACCTCCATCACCCCAATAAGATCCCTCATTGCCATTTACAATGAATCCTCCTTCCCACCTCAGTCCAGCAACCACTAGTTTACTTGCCATATCTATAGAGTTGCTGTTGCTTGTGAATTTCATACATTGTCAGTTGAACTGAAAAATGCAGAGGCTAATTCCTTCTGATTTTCCCCTCAACTTTTACTGTCAGTACCTGTGTGGCCTCCTCACGGAGTGGCAGAGATTCCTACCTCGTGACACTTCTATTTTCTTCCCCATAGAGTTGGAGTGTTTCTACATCAATTAAAAGGCTCTGGTATTAGCCAATCTCTGTCTTCTGACCAAACTCTTCATCTCCCCGTCCTAGAATTTTCTTCCTAAGCACTATAAGCTAGGCATTTTAGGCAAGAAAACTCACATGTATTCAAGATTCGAAGCGCACAAATAGAGCTAACCAAGACAACAAATTATGCCATGCAGGATGAATTACATATATTAAAAGCTCTGTTTAATATTGACTGTTACTGTTAGTCCCATCTCTTTGACACACACACACACACACACACACACACACACACACTTGGATTTGTAAACTAAGGAAATGGCAGGATGTAAGAGAACCAGGATTTGAGATCTAGTTCACAATAGCATAACGGGTGAGTCCCACACCTGCTCAGAACGCTGGTTTTCTTATCTGAATGAGGAGATTAGATCGCATGGAAGAGCCTCCTTTCTCCACCATCTCCTGATTCCATGATCCCTTCCTTAGAAAGTACAGCTGGTCTGTTTTCAGATTGTTTCTCTTAACCAAAATGTCAGTCACACTTACTTCAGATCTCTCCAGGCTTCCTTTCTTTGCAGTGAACAAGTTTGCTTTGGTAAAGCCAGTGTAAATGTCTATAATAATTGACGAATTATAAATTCCTGGTAGAACTTTACCTTTCCTGAATTCTCTCCCCTACTTGATAATCTAGTAGCAATGCAAGATCAGAACCATTTGACTCCAAACCAGCTTATTTTTGCAACATGGGGTGACATTTTGTCCCATGCAGTAAGCTTAGAGAATGAGAGGGGGGAGTTTTGCATTTAAGTTAAGGGTTGTGTCCTATGGCTTTGATTGCTCTTTTTGCCATTTGAGTCCGTGTGACTTTGTTTTTCATATGAATACTCATTACTATTGATGAGTCCTAGAACATACCTTTCAACAGAAAATCTGGAATTTTCTAGGTGTTCAGGTGGCTCTTGCTGTTGTGTTGTAGTGAAAGTCAACGTGAAGCTACAACATTTACTAGGAGCACGTGTTGCATCTTCTTATGGCCAATAACTGCACTTCTGCTGCTCAGTCACTCTCCCCCTCCCAGTTCCTATAGATCAATTCTCATCTTTGCCTTTCGTTTGACCAGCCCTCCTTCCTGAAATGCCCACCACCTCCTCAGCCTAATTAAATCTTTCTCACCTTTCAAGTCTCAGCACAAATTCGAAATGCTACCTTAGAGTTTCTCAGTTGGCAGTGTTGGCATTAGGGATGGAGCATTCTCGGTGGTGGGGCTGTCCTGTGCACGGTAGGATGTTTAGCAGCCCCCCTGGTCTCTACCCACTAGGTGCCAGTAGTACCTATCCCCGAGTTGTGATAACCAAAAATGTCTCCAGACATGGCCAAATATTCCCTGGGGAGCAAAATCACCCCCACTTGGGAACTACTGTCCCACCTAAAATCTTCCCTTACTGGTGTAGCCCAAAGTGGCTCTTTCCTCCTCTGTATTGTAGGAGTTCAAATAAAGGAGTTGAAACCCCAAAGTTACTCATGTAGATACATTAAATGTAAACAGGAAAGCAGATAGGAGAAAAGGAAATTGCAATTTTTTATTTATATTTCTGTGGTTGGATTTTCCTATAAGCAAATTGCTTTTCTTTAAAAAATGTTGTTTTAATTGGGTTTTATTTATTTGCAAAACATTCTCTGGGCAATCAGGATGGACATACAGAAACAGGTGACCCACCAGATCAAAAGAAAGTCCATAAATTTTACTTTTATTACAGACAATAAAAATTAGCATTTTAATTTCTTTGCAACTTGCTGGCCAACATTCTTTATGTTGTATTTGTTCTGCGTAATAGGGTCCACTCAAGACAGAGAGCCAATGTTTCCACCTTCTTGTCACACTCCACCAGGGCTCAGGGCACCCCAACAGGACGCAGTCATGGAAATCAATCTCCAATGAGGCACAGGCCAAGGGGGCCTGGGAGAAGATCTTAGGATCCCCAAAATTTTTTGACAAGAAATAATTCTTAACAGGTTGCTGCCTTATAATTTAAGTAATATGGAGGGCGCGCTCTCTCGCCACCATTTTTACTTTATTTCTTAGGAAAAAAATTGTGGAACTGTAGAAGGAGATACAGTAGCAGAAAAATATGTGTTGGTAAATCTTTTCCTCAGAGACAACCATTGTAAACATTTTGGCCTATTTCCTTCCAGTCTTGTTCTATGCGTTGTCAGTAGTTGAGATCATATTGTATGTACAGTGTTATTCTGCTTCTTTCAGTTAGCATATCAAGCATTTTCCCATATCATCAAAAATTGTATATAAGCATCATATATATGTCTGTAAACCATTACATTGAACCAAGATTTACCTAGTAAACTCCCTATCACTGAGCTCTTCATAATGTCTTGTGATTATAAATCATTCTGCAAAGAACACCTTTGTATATAAATCTTTATCTGTATTTAGTAGTTTTTCCTCAGTATGAAATTTTAGAAGGTGAATTTCTGAGTTACTCATGAATTTTTTTTGGTTTGGTTCTGACATACTACCTTCTTCCCTTGTACTGTTACTATTTTTTGTTACAGAACTTTCTTGGCTAGCTCTTTTCTTCTTTCCTTTCCACAGTCCCCAAGTCCAGAACTTCCAGAACTTCCCAGTTCAATCTGACAGAGAGTGTTTAAGGAACCTCTATAACCTCCCCTCACATAACCCCAACTCAATGGGACTTGGGCTAAGTCACTTTCAGTTCTGGGGTCCATGATTCACATTCCCTTGGGTTTCTTCTGGGCCAAAGAGCTGAGGGACCTGCTTGCCTGCCTCTCACTTCCTGCCTACCTTCCAGTGTGTTCCACACACCTGAGGGAGGCTCCACTCCTCACGGAAGTCCCAGTGTAGCAGATGCTATCAGAACTGGGACCATATCCCCTTAGTATGTGTCATGCCCAGCATATCAGCCCAATTTCCCACTGAGAACACCAGTGATTCTTTGCCTGTGTGCTTTTTCTGGCTATAGGAGCATGCTCATGGAGCAGGCCGGAAGTGCTGAGGAATTATCACTCCCGGAAGAGCAGCCATCACTGATTCACAGGAGCTCATGGATAAATACATCAGCTCCCTGTCTCCTCAGTCAGTATAACTGAGGCCTGTGATCTGCCTTGTTTCCCAAGGTTCCCAGCCGGGTTAAGCTCTAGTTGCTTACAGTGGTGCCTAAAAATGAGTGCTTTATTGGCTTATTCCCCTTCCCTGTCTCCTTTCCCCGATGTACCTACCTGTGCTTCCTGGGAGCACCTCCCAAATCGGCGACCTGCTTGTGAATCCTTGTCTTAGGGTCTGCTATGAGGGGACTCCAAATAAGTTATCCAGCGATAACCATGGGCTAGTTAGTCTTCACCAAACGTTTACTCAGTGCCTGCTATATAAGTAGTTCTGTAGAGCTACAGGGATTGCAAGTTCAAGACCTTATACTTCAGTTTCAGAAATTAATCTTGTTTATGTAATGTTTTTCAAACGATGTTCTAGTGACTTCTAAGAGTATCTAAAATCATCACGAGCATGCCACACATTTATCGTGGCCACCTTAGCAGCAGCAAATTTGGAAAGAGGTGCAGGGGTTGATTAGAGGCCTTCTAAACACAAAATTAATTAACAGCAGGAGAATCTGATTATTCTAAATGGTAATTACTTGTCATTTCCACCACAGGATATAAAGTGCTTGTGAACAACACCTACAGGTCTGCAGGTTGCTAAGAATTAATTCATCAGATTTTTGAGTGGTGCACATTGTATATTTTTTGAGCCTCAAAGAGAGATCTGAGTTAAAACTGCAGTCATGACTGGTTTACATTCGCCATGTATCACAAGTAACTCCAGCCAACTGGAATAAGCCATTACTTTGTTGCTTTTAATTCAGTAACCTTCAGACTTTAAGAGCTTATGCTTTTATTATCAAAAGCAACTTTTAAAATATATGTCGGTGATATGAAATAGTTATAAATCCAGAATAAGAAAAATGCACTCATATAGATTCTTAGTTAGACTTTTATCCCAAGTCTGTTGACTTCAAAATATGTATAAAACAACTACTAAGTTAATTACTTAACTACCTTGGCTATCTAGTTTGCTTCTTGTTTTCCTAGATTATGAGGTTTGTCATTAGGGCATGGCGAATAAATATGGGAATGGGGCTGCAAGAGGTGGGCATGCTACAGCTACAGAGAGAAGAGAGAAGCATCCCCAGCTTGGGAAGTTCTGCTCTATGGGGCCACTTGCTTTAAGGGTCAATAGTCCTATCTACTTTCATGAGAACATCACTGCATTCTAAGATTATACACATCAAATAATATGCATAAAAAGCTAAGTTCTGTTCAATATACTTTTTTATTGAGGCAAAGAATTATGTAGAACATTTTAGAAAAAATATGGTGAAATATTACATTAAAAATTCAGTATCTGGCACATTGAACACGTGTGAAATCTTTCATTCCCAAACAATGCTGGAGAAGTGGGGTGTTACTGCATTCTGACATCTCATCTAATTAGTAGTGTCTGTTCAGGGTAGCTTTATTACAGCCGCTTCACTTGTGCTAAACTCATTGTGCCAATGTAAATATCACTTGCTTAAAATCATTAAGGGAGAATAATGTTTTCCCTTCAGCTAAAAAATGGCACATCACAAGCAAATGAACTCACTCCTATATGATTTGTTCGTTAATCATTATTAAACTTGGCCTATAATTACCAAGATACCAATGAAAACACTGCTGTCATATCACTTCAGCTCTACAATAGGACTTTTAAAGTCACGTTGAACATGTTCAAAGCTGTTCTTTTTGAGGAGCAGCCATTCAGAAGGGGTTCTTTTTTTTGTTTTGTTTTGTTTTGTTTTGTTTGTTTTTTTAAAGGGCAGTCATTCTCTTAAAGCATCCTGCATAAGTGGAGAAATTAAAGCTCTAGAGGCCGAACCATCATCCATCCATCCAGTATTCTGACACTGGGGTGGGCATGGAGGGGAACTTTCAAAATAACAGGATTCCCCCAGTATCAAAGCAAAACTCCACCCAGGAATAGACCCACACATGTTTTATCATGTTTTTTTCAACAGTGATTTTGTTTTATTTTAGTGTTTTGTATTATTATAGTAAAAACTATTTTATTATTTATTATCTACACATAACATAGAGCTACCATTTTAACCATTTTAAAGTGTACAATTCTGTGGCATTAAGTACATTCAAACTCTTGTGCAACTGTTGCCCCTGTCTAGTTCCACAAATTTTTCTTTACTCCCAAAGGAAACCCTGTTCACATTAAACAGTCACTCCCCATCTTCCCTCCCCCAGCCTCTGGCAACCACTAATCTACTTTCTGTCTCTATGGCTTTGCTTATCCTGGATATTTCATATACTATGGAATCAAGTCATATAACATGTGGCCTTTTGTGTTTGATTTCTTTCACTTAACATAATGTTTTTGAGGTTTCTCCATGTTGTAGTATGTCAGTACTTCATTCCTTTTATAACTGAATAATGTTCTATTGTATGAATAGACCACATTTTACTTATCCATTCAATCGTATTGTCTTTTAATTGGTCTCAAGTATACTTGTATTTGACAACGATGAGAATCCTTTTCTTTTTCGTTTTACTTGAAAGTCAAACTATGGGACACCCTAATTGGCTTTTGTGCCTTGAGATTAATGCAATACACAGAAGGTTGAGCCTCTGTTGATTTAAGAGTCAATCACTAGAATTCTTTACACAACAGCCTTCATCTCTGAAGTCTATATAGTGTGACAAACATTAGGTCGAACCATGCGCAATTTCCAATATTTGACCATTCTAATCTATAAAATAGCAATTATGTGATTCAAACTAAATATTTATGTCCATATTATGTTCAATAGAGAATGCTATTCTCTTTTAAAACAAACAAATCCTGCAGACACCTCCTAGATGTGAGTTCCCTTCCCCTCAGGCTTCATTAAAATTACGCAACAAAGATGATTCTCAGATGAGGTAAATTTACAAAGATCATGCAGCAAGGGCTCACAGTACCCTTCTAAGCAGGATTTCCCATTGCATTTTCCACGTCTGACGAAGAAGAAATGAGTCACTTAGCCGTCTTTCCAACAAAGAACCCATAACAAAAGGCAGAATATGAGGTCATCTTTCAGTTGTAAGTCAAGGCTTCCTCTGTACCCTGCCCAGTAAGATGACAGGTTCACAGGTTACCATCAAGGGCTTGTAACTCAAGTTTCCGGTATATAAGGTGTGCACGTGCGTGCGTGTACTTATCTGCTCACACGCCCACATGCCCTTAATGTGAATAACAATGGGATTATCAATCATTTTAGAACTACTGGTAGCTCTTCTCCACCTTTTAAAATAGATGATTAGTGATCAACTCATCATAAACCCAACATTAGATTTGGCTACCACCTCACCTTCCACGTAGTACTCAAAGCTCTGTCTTAAAATCAGGGTTTAGGTACTCTGACAGCCATCATTTAAAAAAGTCCTGGGAAATGTGAGAACATGGAACACGCTGTCTGTAGTTCTGGTCTGGTGACTAAATAAAACTACTTTAAGAGCATGACAGGGTTTTGAATGCATCCATGATCTGTATTTCATCCTTGAATTGGGCATGTACCAGACACTCCAACATATTGCATATCTGGGAGGATAGAGATCAAAAACAACTGTTACAAGGTGTGCATTATGTTACCAATAACCAGAGAAAATGTTTTCTTTTTTTCAGTCTCCCAAATCAGCATTTATTAGTGCTGCAAAAAAGGCCAGATTAAAGTCCAATCCAGTGAAAGTGCGCTTCTCCGAAGAGGTCATCATCAACGGCCAGGTGTCGGTGAGTTGATAGTCGCCTGCCTGTGATGCAGAGAGAGTCACTGAGACTCTGAGCAAAACCAGTACCCTACTGGAATGATCAATGTGAAACTGGTTGTTGGATTTCCCAGGAGTGTTGAATCTCAGGATTATAAATGACTTGAGCAGACAGCAGGTTGTGACTGATGTATTCCCACTAACATTTCCAGAATCCATAATAGTCCAGTATTTCCTTGAATGCTTCCACTGTTAGAGACCTCACTGTTTTGCAAGGGAGTTCGTTTGATTTGAGGTCACTGTCATGGCCTCCTTTTGAGTAAAATATGGCTCTTTGAAACTTCCACTGGTTTCTTCCCATTCTGCCAACTAAGCGTTCTTCCATGACAGCCCTTTCTGTATTTTGAGAAAGATATTGTGTTTCCACTAATTCTTTTCCTTACCAAAATAAAATATCTCCATTCTTTCAACTAATCAAAGTAGAAAGAAGTTCAAATGATAGAAAGCTTTCCTATAGGCAATCACAAGTAAAGAAATACCACCCAGATTTCCATCACCAGGTCTTGAAAGAAATCATGATTGCTCGGGCACATGATTGATCTTCAAAATGAATAGTAATACAAACATTAGTAGGATGATTTAATTTCATTTTTTTTCCAAAAGAATGTCACGCAGTGTTTTTAGTTTTTAGAAAGCTGTCATCTAGGACACTAATATTGTTTGGACATGTGAAATGCCAGCTTTTTTTGTTAAGGTTTTGTTGTTGGTATTATTTAAATAAACTCACAAGGGTAAAATCTCATCCATGCCATGCTCGTTATAGGTCACAAACTGTTCCCTGAGCGTGGTCCTAGATCTGAATTTGAAGATGTAGGACTGCACGTCCCGGGTAAAGCACTCATGGTCCAAGTGTCTTCTGGCCCAAGCTTGCTGACCTGTCTGCCCACCCGGTACCCAAGGGATTAGCTGGCCAATCTATCAAATCTATGCTTGTGGGAGGAGGCCTGGGGCTGTCACGTGCTGCCCTGTGAGTGTTTTAGCTGTGGCCTTGTCCTCCCAACAGCCATCTCTCACTCCATCTGCTCTGCTTCCCTTCACACTGTGGTCTGTTCTGCTCATCTCAGTGGGTCCCTATCAGTCTGGATGCAGTTTACCATACATTGTCATTTCAGAAGAAGACTGTCCTAGCTTAAGGCTGGAAGGGTCCAGCCACAGAAGAATCACTGTATCACAGAGGTTGTGTGAAATGTACCTCATCTTTTCTCAAGCTTCCCAGCATGAGATTGGGCTATCGATTTATGCATCTTTAGAGAGAATTTGACTCTAGAAGCTGCTGTGGCAGTTTCACTTTGTACCCAGATTGAACAGGGCTCATTGGAGGTATGTGGTGTGTGAGGACAGCTCGGCTGTGTGTGACAGGGACGTTCAGTCAGGTGTCTGCTCCTCACCCTTTGTGACCGTCTTCACTTCCAGTCTGCTCTTACTCACCTGAGTCATTCTGGGTGGCAGGAAAGTCATGTGTGAAGTCCATGGGAATAGAAAGGAGAGGGAAGAAAATTCATTGAAAGAAATTGGAAGGGAAAGGCACAGAGCCTGCTACAGAAATACTTAGAGATTGAGTTCTCAGGGACGAACTATAGGACATTAGCAAATCTCTGAACACCTCATCTTCAGTGTCCTCCTCTGTAAACCAAGGGACGTATGGTTTCATGATTGCAGAGGTCCCCTCAACTCCTGTGACTATGACCAGCTGTTTGCGAGTAACACAGTTCACTCCAGGGATCATGGAATTCATCCAACATGCCTTCTTACTCCCCCTTTCATCCCTCCCTGCTTCCAATTACAGAGAAAATTCAAAGGAATACATTTCTGTTGTTTACCTTGGGTTGTGTTTTGCATATCTCTTTTTGAGTTATTTTAAAATTATGCTCTATTTGTTATATGTAGACTTTGTATTTTACTCCACTAACACACTAACCCATTCCTGATATGTCCCCTTTGAGTTTGAGGAACATTCCTAAATGAGCTAAAAAAAGTAACGTTACATTTGAAGCTGATTAATGCTTGTGATTCACTGTCATGACCTCTGCCAGGCGCCAACAGGCATTACATCAAACATCATTGCTGGACCTCGTTCCGCTCCAGACAAACTGTTCTGCTAAAGTCTGGGCTTGTAGTCCCAAACACTGGCTCAGTTACAAAGGAATTATTTCTGTAATTGTGTTCCAATGGGAAACCTTGATTTCAGAAAAGAAACTCATCTGATTGATTTTCTCATGGGAAAAAGTCTTTTATTTGAATCAACTGAGTTAGTTGTAGCTGGAGAAAAATAATTTTTTCTATGAACAACGGAACTCAGATATCACCAAAGGGACACTTTGGTTTGCCTTAGAGAGTTCATTTTTTTTTTATGTTGCGTTAGAGTAAATTGTAGATATGTGCAGTTACTGCAAAGAGCAGAATTATAATTCAACTGACTTAAACCCCTTCTTCTTTTTTTGTTCTTCTTGTTAAACAGGAAACTGTTAAGGATAATTCACTTCTTTTTATGCCAAATGTTTTGAAAGTCTATCTGGAAAATGGGCAGACCAAATCATTTCGCTTTGACTCCAACACCTCCATAAAGGTAAGAAGACCCGCTAAACTCTGTACCTGAACACTGCCAGATAGGAAGTGAAAGCTGCACTATGAGTCTTGTATGGCAGCACCTTCTTTCAGAGCTATCTCTTTATTTCTGAGATTTTTTTTTTTTTTGGTTGCTTCCAAGTAAGATAGTGTGTGAATACTTAAAAACAGACCAAACCAAAAAGTTTCAACTAAGGTTCTAGGGTGTGTGTGTGTGTGTGTGTGTGTGTGTGTGTGTGTGTGTGTTCTAAAACAATGTAATGTGCTATCAGTGATGAACCACTACAGCTAGTCATTTTAATGCAACTGAAAATTAATTAAAATAACGTGACTGTCACTAAGAAGGCTTGGCACCCTGCCCAAAGCCAGCATGATTTTTCAGCAATATTAGCCACCAAGAAGATTAAGATGTTAGGTATTAATTGAATATCTGGTACTTTGGTGTCCAGCAAAAGCAAGAGTTAGAATAATGTAAAGATAACATTTACTTTTAATTACTGGAAATAATTTCATGGAAATAATGCATAAAAGGCAGAAATGACACATGCTTCTTAGGAAAAGTGGTGAAAAGGAAGAGTCACAAAGCAATGCTATTACAGTAGTCCCCCTTATCCATGACGAATACCTTCTAAGACCCCCCAGTGGATGCCTGAAACCTCAGATAGTATTGAACCCTATATATGCTATGTTTTTGCCTATATATACATATATTTTCACTGAAAGGAAGCACTTTATGCTTCTGTTCGGCACATCCGAATTACCAATGTCACTACTCATGATTTGGAGCCATTATGAAGTAAAATAAGGGTGACTTGAACACAAGCGCTGTGATACCTCATCAGTTGATCTGATCATTGAGATGGCTACTAAGTAACTAATGGGTGGAGAGCCTATAGAGCTTGGAGACGCTGGACAAAGGGATGAGTCACGTCTGGAGATTACATCCATCTACTCAGAACAGCACACAATTTAAAACGTATGAATTGTTTCTCTCTGGAATTTTCCATTTAATACTTTTGGACCGCAGTTGACTGCAGGTAACTGAAACCGCGGAAAGTGAAACCGCGGATGAGGGAGAACTACTGTATTTCAGAGCTACAGGTGAGTTTGCATAATGGGTATCATAGCAAAGCATATGAGTTTTCCTTTCATGCTTCCTTCCTGGGGAAAAAAGTACATATTCTCTTTTTATTGGACAAAAGTGTGTTCAGAAATTGATTGCTCCATAATGCTCCATCAGCCTAAAAGAGGCTTTCTTCAAATGCACAGTGAAAGAGATTTTATGGAGGTAAAAAAAATATCTTATGATGATCTGTACAATAAGGTATCAAGAGAATATTAACTCTGGGTTAAAAATGTCTATCAATAGTCAACCCCTAATTCTCAGTTTTTAAATTAATCAGCAAACCTTATGAATGATTGCATTTCTGCAAAGGCTCACTCAGTGTGCATTCTTGTTGTTATGATACAAGCAAGCAGCTTGTTTTGAATTGATTTAAATAGGTAGTGATTTAGCAGGTAATAGAGCAGACAATAACAGTAGATTGATGATAGAGCATTTAAGTCATCCTTAAATCATTCCAGATGAAATATTAACTTCCTTCATACAAAACTGCTCATTGTAAATGGTGATGACTGAAAAAAAAGTCCTTTTCCTTTATTCTTATTCAAAATCAGTTTATAGTAAGGTGTTACTCTAATTATTAATCAACTAACCTAGGACTTGACAACTTTCTCTGGAAAGGGCTCAAGAGTAAATATTTTAGGCTTTGTGGGACATTTGATCTCTGTTGCAACTACTCAACTCTGCTGTTGTATCATGAAAGCAGTCATAGAAAGGTGGTCATAGTCAGGAGGTTCAATAACTCATTGAAGGACTCACAGATCACAGCAAATTATTATACTCACAGTTACAGTTTATTACAGAAAAGGATACGGATTGAAATCAACAACAGGGAAAGGTGCATAGGGGCAGCAGACTGGCCATGGACCTTCTAGTTGTCCTCCCCCAGTGGAGTTGTGCAAACAGTCTTTTCCTGCAGCAATGATGTGTGACAACATGCACAGAGAACTGCCAACCAGAGAAGCTCACCTGAGCCTTGGTGTTCAGAGTTTATTGGAGGTTGGCTACATGGACATAGCTGACCACCTGTGTGGCTCACCCGAGGTGGAGCTGATACCACATGGCCCAAGGTCCCACCATAAATCACATTGTTAGCATGGACTATCTGGTGTGGCCCAAGGTCCCCAGGTAAACAAAGACACTCCTATCAGGCAGGACACTCCAAGGTCTTAGAGGTTACCTCCTAAGAGGCAGAAGTTAAGAGACAAACCTTTCTTTAGGCAACACAAATCCTTTACTGCACAGACAGTATGTAAATGAATGGGCGTGGCCAGATTTGACACCCCCCCACCCACCCCAGCCATAGTTGGCACACCCCTGACCTAACCGATAAAGCTGCATTATTACAGCTCCCTCAGACACAATGGTCTTATTCTGTAACACCAACTGGTCAGAAAAGCTCCTTGCCATTGGACTCCCTCCCCTATCTGAAGATATTGATAAAGACTTGAATGTATTTTTTAACAGAAATAAATCTGAATTTGGAAAAGATTTCTGTTGTTAATTCCCTCTGGCCTCTTTATTATAGGAACCCACACTAGACTAAGTTTGATTTCCCTGAGGATGGCAGATGACAATGAGAAGACAGGAAGCAAAGCAAAAAGTTCACAAGAAACTTATAGTTATCTTATCTTGTACCTAACAGCCTTATTATCACAACAGACCCAGGCTGGTAGACATAAAATGGAAATAGTATAGTTATAAAAGGGATATGACACTGTTTTATAAAATTGCCAAAATTCTTGCAGTCACAATAGGAAAAAAAGTACTGCTATTGATTTTCCAGTGTCCTCCCTGGTGATTCAGGAAAAGGTTTTATAAAGTATGTATTGCTACACAAGGACGGGTTTTGTTTTCTCTTTCCTGGGCTTTGGGCAAACATTATGAAACAGAGAATCTTTTTAGGAAATTCAATATAGTCAAGGCATTTTTGTTGAATGATTTTTTTGTTGTTGTTTTTTGGTGATGGGTGGGTGTGGGGACCTTTGTTTTAAAGGTGCCTGAAGAAATTGAAAAAGGTCCACAAGAAGAATCAAAACCTTAGAAAGATCAGTAAAAATAAACCAAACAATTCCATGTGTGGCAGGGTTCCTCTCTTTTGGCACTTCGATACTTTGGACCAGAGAATTGTTTGTTGCAGGGGCTGTCTTGTGCTGTAATAGACTGAGTAGCATCCCTCAATGCCTAGCATCCCCTGTCCCACTGTGACAACCAAACATGTCTCCAGAAGTTGCCAAATGTTGCTGTGGGGCAATTTTGCCCCAGTTGAATACCACTGCTGTATGGGATATTTAGCACTGGAGTATACATTATCTTGAAGAGAGATCACTGACTAGTTTTCAAGTACATGAAAAAAGTGTAATGGTTGAGAACATTAGTTTTGCATTGCAGTACACATGTGTTTATGTCTGGAACACCTTTCTGATCATAAATGTTTACTCTTTTAAAGGATTGCTGATGATGCTTGCTCATTCTACCTTCCCCAGAGATTTAAAATAAAAGCTAATATATGTACTATATTGTTACAGTGCCCTGATTCTGGGCCAAACTGTGCTGTAATAGATGCTTTCTGTGTCTGAACTCATTTAGTGCTTATATCTATTCTGAGGCAGGTATTATTATTATCCCCCATTTATGGGTAGAGACGCTAAGATACTTAGAGGTTAAACAACTTGCCCTAAGCTGCACAGCTAATATGTGATAGAGCTGGGGTTAAAACCCAGAATTTTCAAAGCCCACATTCCTTACCACCACCATACTTCGCTTACAGGAATGTAGGCTAGGGGTTGGCAAGGGTTTTCTTGTAAAGGGCCAGAAAGCAAATATTGTAGACTTCACAGGTCACACAGTCTCTGCTGCAACTACTCAACTCTGCCTGTGCAGAGCACAAAAGCAGCCATATATTGAAGTAAAGAGGCATGGCAGTGTGCCAATAAAACTGTATTTATCCAAACAGACAGTGAGCTGGATTTGGCATGCAGGTGATATTTTGCTGACCCCTGGGGTAGAGCACTTTCAGAGGTGGTTTAATTGCCACCCATTTAGAAGAAAAGAGAACAAAACTGACTAACCTGCACAATATATTGATAAGCTTTCTAGACTAAGACTTTAGATAATAGGTAAGCACCTCCCCCAGCTATTCACCTTGTTGCCTGTTTGTGAACTCCATAAAGATTTGGAGGTATGGCAGGCCAGGCAAAGGGTAAGAGAGAGAAGCCCTCATTTCTATTTTTTTGGGGGGGTCTTCGGAGCATCAAGCTTCAGAACCAACCAAAAGTATAACATCTAAAGATCTGAAGCCTATTTGTGCAACACTTTTTGGTCATGGTAGACTCCACAGGAGGGCTACCTTGGTTTTGATCCCATCTTGTCAATGTTTCCTCTGTAAGGATGTCATCTTAACCCTTCAAGAGAAGCTCTCTATCAAAGGCATCGAACATTTCTCCCTTATGCTGGAGCAGAGGACAGAAGGCGCTGGAACCAAGCTGCTCTTACTCCATGAACAGGAGACCCTAACTCAGGTGTGTGGAATTACACCCTCACGTGCTCATGCTGCGGCTGAGAGCAGAGGCCGCCATGCGCCAGAACACCCCCACCCCACCCCGCCTCAAATCCTGTAAATGTATTCTGCATCGCTGGGTGGCCCCACTAAAAGGAAGCGCTGGCATTAATAATGGATTTTACACCTCAAGGTGATGTTTCCCTTTTTGTCAGTTTTTTCATAGACTCTCAGTTGGTCTCAGAAACGGATTTGTTATTCAACGACTCAGCAGCCCCTCTTTGGGACGATGGCTCTGTAGAATTATATTTTATGTCATTGTAAAGACTTGTTCACCTGTTTTGATCATTGATGTCTTGGAACCATTAAAAGGAAATGGTTTTGGAGGTTATTTAAGTTAAAGAGAAATCATATTTAGTTGTTTTCGGGTCTGGGTGTATACGTCAGACTATTTTTGGAAGCCTGAAATCCCTCCCCCCAGCCCTTCCCACTGGAAATACTATGCGATCCACCAGTGTGTCCCAGTTCCTGGTCGTCAAGATGCCACCCCCATCTGTTCTGTGGGGAGACAAGCAGACTGCATGGCTGCTGAATTCAGCACTGCACTCTGACTTTTCTTGTACTTCACACAAGCAGAGTCTTTGTTGGACGTATAAGGGACTTGAACAAATTCCTCTCAGGGAGGAGAGTTCAATGATGAGAGGACTGTAGGCTCTTAGGTTCCTACCTTCTGCTTTCTTTTACCATGAGCCATGGGTGAGCAGCCCATAGCCCTCCGTCTCCTGCATCCACTCAGCTTTGCAATCCTGCCCCCAGCCAGAAAGCTGGTCAGTGTTACTACCTCTCAGGATGCCCAGTATACCTTTCAAAAAGGGTGTTTCCTGTTGAAATTCTCCTACTTAATGAAGATAGCATGTAAACTGTAGGAATATAAATACACACATGTACGCACACATGCATGCACGTGCCATGGGGCTCAGTAAAGCTATTGCTGTATTTATTTTGAATTTCTAAATTGCAGTTCACGAACACTTTTATTTTGCCAGATTTATCCGCTGCATAAAAGTAGTTATCAGTACATGAAACTACATACACGTGATGAAAAGTCCAGCTGTGCATGGTCTTAGTTTCATCTTGTTGACTCCTTGAAGGGGAATTGAAGAGCTTTTACCTTCTTTCTTGGAGTCCAGTGCCTTTTCATTCATTCAGCTGTGTACTAAGCGCCTACTATTCATTGATTGATTCCCTTTTGTTGCAAAAGGAGTTAAGAAACTAACACCTAGTATTTGGCACATACTGTGCTGGAAAAAAGGAAAACAAATCAAACAATCCATGGTCCTTAACCCTGAGGAACCTGTGGTGTATTCTGAGCTTCTTTGAACAATTTGAACGGCGTCATGGCATCAGAAGTTGGGTCATTTGGAAACTTGTGGACTCCAGTTTGAGTGCATGGGCCACAACTTCCATCTCCCTACTTTCCAATGTGATGTCATCCAAGATGGACACTGTCATGCTTTCTATACTCCAGTCAGTCTGGAGTCTAATTTAGAAGAACCCCAAAGCAGTGTTATGCAGCAGTAAACTGTAGTGAGCAGTCACTGTGCTCTCCCACTGGGTCCCATTTTGTACCTCCCACCCAACCCTAGCTTTGGTGTGCTATCATAACATCCAGCATCTTCTTCTGGTGATTGCCCTCTGACTCCTGGCTCCCATTCTGTCCAACCTGGAAAATCACATCCCCCTGGGACAGCTCAAAGCCAGTGACTTGTCTGTGCTCCTTTGGCTCAGGTCCCATGGCTCTGTGATGTAAGTTACCCGCCAGAGTCCCCCAAGGAACAGGCGGTAGCTAAGCTCTGCTGGGTACCATGGCCTTGCTCAGCTTCCTCTCCTGCCTGCCCTGCTTCCCCCACTCCCTTACTGGCCTCTCCTGGGACCAGTTCCTTAGTAAGTCCCTCATCTCAGGGTCTGCTTCTGGGGAACTCAACCCTAGGTCACAAGGTCTTTGCAGTTTTGGGGGGATGTCTATGACAAATATTGAAAGAATTTCAACCACTTCCTTCCTCAATGTCCAGAGGAAGTTGCCTTTGCTTCTGTGTCTCTCGGCCATTTCTCAGTCAGCACTGACAATTTTTGCTCTTCTAGGTGACTCAGAGGCCCAGCTCCCATAAGATGAGGTGTCTTTTCCGAATTAGCTTTGTCCCCAAGGATCCGATTGACCTGTTAAGGAGAGATCCGGTTGCTTTCGAGTATCTCTACGTTCAGGTATGTGAGAATTTGTACATGTTTTATATGAATGTTGTGGGATAAATCAACTGTGGGTTGTTTTTTCCTGAATTCCTTAAGTTTGGGATCTCTTTGTCCCCACCTCAACCTCAGTGCATTGTAAAGTGATTCCATGGTGCTTTTTGAATTTTTACCTTGGATTTTGAAACAGTTTCATACTTATGAAAAAGTTACAAGTGGTAAAAGAATTCTTTGATATCCTTCACCCAGATTCACCAGTTGTTCACATTTTACCACATTTACTTTACCTTTAGTGTTTGCACATGTTCCCTCACCGTCACACACACAATTTTTTTTCTAAACCATATGAATGTCAGTAATCAAAATCATGCTCATTGACCCCTAACCACTTCAATGTGTATTTTCTAGTACCTTAGACTTTCAAGAACTTCATAGTCTTGAGAGCACTGGTCAGTTATTTTTGTAGAAATCTCTCAATTTGGGGGGACTCCCCCATTCGGGATCCCCTCCCGCTCAGGAGATGCAACCTCTTCTCCTGCCTCTAATAAACTATCCTCTTTAAAAAAAAAAAAAAAAAAAAAAAAAAAAAGAAATCTCTCAATTTGGGTTTCTCTGATGTTTCTTCTTGATTAGATTTAGGTTATGCATTTTAAGCAGCAGACAACATGAGTTTTTGTGTCCTCCTTCGTGTATCATATCAGGAGGCACATGATGTCAGCTTGTCCCCTTAATGGCAAGGCTGACTTTGACTCTTAGATACAGTGATGTTCTCCAAGTTTATCCATCCAGAAGTTACTACTTTTCCTTTTGCAATTAATAAGTAATTTGTGAAGAGTCACTTTGCAACTCTCTTATTATCCTTTCACCCACTAGTTTTCAGTATTGATTGATGATTCTTGCCTGAGTCCATTATTATTGCGATGGTTGAAAAGGATGATTTTTCTAATTCCATTATTTCTTCTTCATTTATTAATTGGAGTTCTATAAGAAAGAGTTTTCCCTTCTTTATTTACTTATTCATTTATTTGATACTTAGATTGTTCTGAAATAATCATGATATTCATTATACTAGAATGATTAATTTCAAGACAATAAAACATTAAGGAGACAGTACCCTTTGCAAATTGTCTATATCTGATTCTGGAACAAACTTTTCAGAAAAATAAGGCCTCCAAAAATAACAATCTTTGCTAGTTTGTCCCACAGGGAATTAATCCATTTGATATTTGGGAGATGTTCCTATATTTCTCTATAAATGCTTCCTATTACACTCACGTAAATTCCCAATATAATCACATTAAACAGTAAGAACCCACTTACCTAAAACTTAGGCATCTAGCCTTAGAACTACTCAAAGAGGTTGTAAACCTAAAAATGTAACCTCCCCCACAAAAAAGGGAGAAAAGGCAAAAGTGAGCCCCCCCCCCAAAAAAAAAGGCATGCTCTCTTTAGCTGGGGATACCTGTATATAGCAAAGACTGCTGGAGTCATGAGTAAGGAATGAAAAGCAAAGAAGTAGGAAAAAGAAAATAAAAAACATTTGTCAACTCTGGGTAGTTGATATACTGGTATTAGTTTTACTATTCTCAGTATTTTCTTGTATATTTCTTGTATAGTTTTTGTAATCTTTAAAAAGTTGGATGGGGAAAAAATAGGTAGAAGACAGCAGAGACAAGATGAATGTCAGAGGTTAGAAATGGTGACATAAATTAAAGTGGCAATAAGCCCTGGAGAATAGAAATTAAGTCAGAGGAGAAAAAACAAAACAAAACAAAACAAAACAAAAAAACAATGTACCAGAACATTCCAGCAGAGGGGGAAAGGCGAGTTAAACATTCCCCACCTCAGTGGTCTTTGGAAGAGACTATGGTATTTACAGCTCGGTAGGCTGATTAGCTTTCAGGAAGATAACCCTGAGTCATCAGGAAAAGGTAGATCCCATTCAATATACCCTGTTTATCAAGTAAAGAAGTGTGTAGTGCACTTGACACAGTGTTTGACCCAGAACAGTGTAAGTGTCATGACTTGGGTTTTATAAGTGTTAAACTTTAGTCACCTGGACCCCTCAACAATATTCCTTGGTCCCCAACAGGCCGGGTAATCCAGATGTAACTGCATGAAACAGTCTGATTGTCAGCTGATCTGTTACTGCTGACATATTCCCGCTGAGAACCAACCCAGGGCTTTGCCACCACAGCTCAGATCGTGTGCTATGGTTTTCACCTTGTTAGTTGCAAATTAATAGTTACAGGTGCCGGTCAGTGCATGGCTGTAGGCAGTGAGACACATTCAGTTGTCATTCTCTATAATTAGATACTCATCCATTAACAAGTTGAGGCTTTAGAACCATTTTATTCTGCTGCTGTTTTAAACATCGTAAGCCCACTGAACTTGTAAAAGAAGAACGTGGTTGCATTTGTCTTGGGGTGGGGGAAGTTTTTTTTATTAAAGTTTATTGGGGTGACAATGGTTAGTAAAATTACATAGGTTTCAGGTGTACAATTCTGTAATACATCATCTATATATCACATTCTGTGCTTACCACCCAGAGTCAGTTCTCCTTCCATCACCATATATGTTATCCAGACAATAGTTCAGTGGTTACCAGAGGGTAAGGTGGGAAGGGGATGGTAGATCAGGGTAAAGGGGGTCAAATATATGGTGAGGGGGGAACTTCTTTAGTAGAGGAGTACTGCTACGCATGTTCCGTGTAAGGGGTGTTTGCCCAAATCTAATGCAGCTCATGGTGGTCTTTCTTATTCAAAAGATACATCTCATCTTTTATACCCTGAGACTGTCCTGAGAACAGAAAAGTCTGTCCAGGGATCTTGCTCTGCGGTGAGCAGGAGACTGAAGTGTTTCTACTTTCCCACCTTGGGTGTTATGGGTGGTGGATAAACCACCCCTTCAACAAGTAGCCAGTGGGGGCAGGTTGGAAAGGCATGTATAGTGGGCAATAGAGACCAAAATTAAGCACCCATCATCTTATATATCTTCCACTGAGAATAGGAAATGAGAATTTCTTGGCCTCAGACCCTCTGCTTCAAAATGCGTTGTATCACAGAATGTGTGGTATGCCTAAAATAAGATATCTGTCTAATGAACATAAGTGAGTGCATCTGCAAATGGTGCTGTGTGCACATGTTGACTTTAAAATGCAATAAAAGTAGCTAGAGAAGAAAAGAGTAAGCAGAAGCAATATATATCACATGACAAAGACAAAAATTGAGTCAACCTAGCAGGCTCCTAATGAGGACAACGGAAACAGGTTTCAATAGGGACAATATTTATTCATCTCCTAGTCATCAATGGCCCATGAGGTGTTTTCCAGATTTCAGTGTACACATTAATGGTAAGCCCTAATCATCCAAACTGCTCTAATTCATAATTATAATGAACCATGCTGACATTTACCTGTCCACTATCCAGAAAAAGATCATGACACCAATTAGGAAACAGGATAATACCCAAGGCTACAAAAAGTTTTCAAACACTTTAGCAGTATTAGTTTCCTTTTTAACATCTGACATGTTCACTATAAATGACATCCATTTAGCAAAACAATGACCACCACTTGCTTGTGTAACTGTATTTTAAGTAATGTACTTGAGAGTAATAAAAGCATGATTAGTACCAAAATATACGTCAGACTCCACACTAATTCTCCAGGATCAATCTGAACTAATTATATAATGTAATTAAGTGACTAATCACCTTGATAAAAAATTCACCTGGAAGTCTAGTTAAAATACAGGAGATACACACACACACACACACACACACACACACACACACACACACGGTGTAATAGGGATGGGAAAAAACAATTCCGGTCCCAACTCTTAGGGGAAGCAATAGTGATGACTCACCCTTATAAAGCATATTCCATTTTAATGAAACATCCTTACAAGTATACCAACAACCTTGAGAGTTGTTGTTAGCCCATTTTTCATATTAGGAAACTGAGACTCAAGAGAGATGAAATCCCATGTCCAAGGTCTTTTGAGTAGTAGTTGACAGAGCGTAGGGTTGAACCTGGGGCTTTTGTCTCTAAATTCCTTGTTTAAATCCTGTTTCAAATCCACTGTGCAATAGTTCTCATAGAAGAAAGTGAATTATCAAAAAACTATAATTGCAGTGCTTATTTTGGCCTGGCACTCTGCTGAGTGGCTTCCTCACCCTCATGAGACTCTATAAAATGACCCTGTCTTGGCCCTCAACCCTGTGGTGCCCCATTATGGGAAACCCTCAACACTTAGAAATAGCTGGTAAACCCAAGACTATCAAAACAAAATGGCAGCGTGGAATTGCTCTCAGGGTCTGCCTTCACTCAGAAGGCCCTATCTCCCACCTCATGTCTGACCCACTTCCAACAAGCAGTGCTGTGCAAGCCTGATGGGTATAAAATGTTAAGGGGATGCAATGTGGAAGACCATATTAGGGATGGAAGGGGGTGAGACTATGACCACCATCTTAGGAGTGAAGGGATGGGCTAAGAGGCACGCACATGCATTGGACAGATGGACAGAACATGCATTGCACAGTGCCAGCACAACACGGATAAGTATTTGAAAGGTAAATATTGTGTGCAGAAACTATACAGGGGTACATGTTCCCATTTAGTAAAATCAGTATGTAAAGTGGTCAGAAATGCGCCTCTCTTGGAAAGGAGGCAAACGAATCCTGATACAGTTTTCCATTTGAAATTGTCTTGGGACAAGGTAAAGAATAAGAAAGGGAGAAAGAGGCTACATATCATATTTTCTAGTCCCAAAGCCTAGTTTCCCAGAACAGAAATAAGTAAACACACATGCAGAATATGCTTAAGCAATGCTATGTTTCCCGTTGACATTGGGCCCAGTCCTTTGCTCCTATTGAGGAGAAAGCCACCCTGAAACCGTTTGCTGTGGTCATATAGGACTTTGCACTTTACACACTCTCAGCCACTATGACGCTCACCACAAACTTTGTGAGGTAGGTGAGCCCCTTTTCCAGATGAACTAACTGAGGCTCACACATGGATGACTCCCTCAAAGTCACAGTGGCGGCAGTCACCATTGGAATACACTGAGGATTTTAATAGCTGCCCTTTACTGAATGCACTAGTGCACTGTGGTAAAGCGTTTGGTGTGCATCTCGTCTAACACACCACTAAGTGGGGGGTGGGGTGGGGGGAGGTAGTTAGTATGAATCCCCATCACACAGATGAGAAAATTGAGGCTACAAGGGTTAAAGTAAACAGGTCCAAGTTAGGTATGCGGTCAGTCACTGGCAAAGCCAGGACCGAGAAGCAGGTGGGGTAGGTCCAGAGCTGCTGCTGTCCATTACCTGCCTCCCTGACCCTGGTCTACACGACAACCAAGAGGCAGCTGACGATGACCACTGTTAACACGTGTGACTGCTTACAGTTTACCAGGTAGAGTTCCAAGGGCTTCACGTTGTTAACTCATTTCACCTCACCACAACCCTGTGAATAGGAAGCAGTATTATTTCCAGTTTACAGAAGAGGAAACTGAGGCACGGAACTGTTAAGGAATTTGCCCAAGCTCACGGCCCTGTGAAGGGGAGGAACAGGATTTGAACCCAGGATTCCATCCGTCAGACAAATTCCAGAAGCCATCGTGCTATCAGTTCTTCGTGTGTTCCATTGCAGCACCTGTGTTTGCAAATTTCCTACCTGAATTCCTAATTATTTCCACAAAAAGCTAAATATTTAACTAGCAGCTCGCTCGTCAATGGATGTTAAATGTTTCTTGTGGTCTCTGTGTTTCTGAGTGCAATTAAATATTGGCTCGATTCCAAGCAGCGCAGTGGAAATGTTCCTACATTTAGCCTCCTTGCCTCTGAAGTGAAGGGGACATGCCGGTCACCCGTTCCTCAAAGGCAACGTTGTGGTCCCATTCTTTAACAAGTTGCGCCCTCTGCTGGTCTCTTTGCAGAGTTGTAACGATGTCGTCCAGGAGCGATTTGGGCCGGAGCTGAAGTACGACATAGCCCTGCGGCTGGCAGCCTTGCAAATGTACATCGCAACCGTTACCACCAAACAAACGCAGAAAATCTCCCTGAAATACATCGAGTAAGTGTTTACTCAGAGCCATTTCAGAGACAAAAATGCTGCTCCCTTAACGCCCAAGCGTATTTTTTACCTATGTCTCTATTTCCAAAATTGATCTTGTTTGTGGCAGAACATTTGTTAAACGTGGGCAAAATATGTGAATAGCATGTTCGTTTTTTTGGTGGAAGAAATCCATTTCTTACATAATCTACTTTTAGAGAATTGTGGTTAAAATGGGGGTCATATTTAAAACGAAACACACATTTTTCAACTCCTAAACAGACTTGGTTCCAAGCCAAGCTTTGGTCTCAGCGCTTTTCAGACATTAAGTTGTTTAATTGTCATGACATCCCTATGAGATCAGTAGGATTTTAGCTCCATTTTATAGATGAGCAAACCGAGACACATGATGGTTAAGTAACTGGTCCAAATCACACAGGCTATTTACTAGAGGGGGCAGGGTTCGAGCCCAGGCAGTGGGACTCCCCATTGCACTATAGTTTCTGTGATCATTTGAAGCACCTCCGTTCAGAAAGTGGTCTGCATTACCCCAGATTACTTTTAGATGACCAAAATGCAGTATAAAACATAATGTTCTCAGTCATAATCAGGAAGAGTGGGATTTGTAGTAAAGAGCTGCGACAGAGTGGGAAAGGATGCCACACAATCCAACTTTGCTTTGTGACTCGAATGCTGTTTGGGAAATGTGAATGCTCTGTCTTGCTGAGTATGTACCCATTTACAGCATCAGTATACTACCTCTTTGGCCAGAGAAGATCTCTCTTCTAGGATAAAAGCAATTTTTGTTGCCCTCAGTTGATGAGCTTACTTAAGGTTTGTCCTTGAAAAGAGAACCGTCTGTTGCCCAGTCTGTATGCTCCCCTTTTACAAGTGATTCAGTACCCCAAAGCAGCCATACTTCCTTAATCCTAGCAGCTCTAATACCAAGAGAAAGGAACGTTCATATTTCTAAGTTCATGGCAGGGCTGAAGCCACATTTCCAGATAACACTAGAAGCCTTAGAGTCCTCTCTGTCTCTACCTCCAAGAGATGTACAAATACATTAGAATCACACCTTCCAATCCCATGGGCTGCCTATGAAGCCATTCTGAATTCCACAGTGCCAGGTTGACCCCCAGGGGGCAAAATGGCTTCTTCTTGACAGGTTCTTGAGCCTGTGTTGGCGAGGAATAGACCTCCAATTTGCTGACTCCAACGCCACTGTTTTTGCGACTCAGTTCTGCTGTCGATGCCCAAGGACAAATCCTTGTGTGCAGTTTGAGAACCTCAGCTCTCCCAGTCTCAGTCCACTCCTTTCTCTCTTGCCACACATGCTACACATTCACACCCTCACCCATTCCCTTATCTGAAGTTCTTGGGGATGGATGAAACTGGCTCCCATTTGAAAAGGTGGCCCATTCAACTTGAGATGATTTTCAAACAACTGAAATGCATTTTTGTTCCTACTCTCTGTCTCCACATTTTACCTGGTTGGACATGGTACAGTCAAAAACCTCTATAGATAACTAGCTTGACTACAAATCTTGCAGAGCCTAGAATAATGTTCTCATTAATTCATCTACCCAACAAATATTCATTGAGCATTTTATGTGGTATTCACACTAAGACAGTAGCGAGTACTAAAAAGTATAAATTATAATCCTAACCATCGAACAACTTGTGATCTGATTATCAAGACAAGACATAAACATATGAAAAGTAATGATTTAAATAATTATACAAGTAGAATTATAAGGTGGCCCATAAGGACTGCCAAAGGAGGGGTAAAGATAAGTTGAGAAGGACGCGGGAGAAAATGATGATCACATAAAACACTATCTTAACTAGTGAAGAAGAAGAGCGTGAATGGTCAAGTGAGGGAAGACTGTCTTTCTACCCTTCTTTTGAGAGGATTGAAGCAGGAGAAATAACCAGAACATTCACATAATCTAAAAGACCCTGGTTGAGCACATGATCATTCAGGATAGAGTTCCTAGAATTCAAAACAGGAAACTTCTTAGGATAGAGTTGTACTCATTGCTGGGGAAATGGGCTCCTGGCAAAAATATGTTAACCCAGTCCCATTTTTTTTCTCATATATCCACATCTATGAGATGTTTTCACCTCCACATCAGTACCAGACATTCGTAAGGGTCATGAACCCTACCCTGACTCCACACCAGCAGCACTCCCCAAGCAGGAAATGTTGACAGAAGGAGTCAGATAGACATGAAGAGTCTGGGAGAAAAGAGAACCGTGTGTTTCTAGAGAGATAACCATTGATGAGGGAGATGTGAAGGGAAGAATGGTTTGAGGGCATGAAGAAGTTGCATCCGTCCTCAGAGAGGAGAAAAAGACAGAGGCAGGCAGAAATAGGTGACAATGGGAATAGACAAAAGGATGGAGAGAAATTGGTGTTGGAAATACAAGCTCAGATATCAGAGATTAGAATGAATTCTAAGAGACTCAGAGGTAGGTCGAATAAAGTGTCTCTTCAATTTCCATTGGTCCCAAATCCCTCTTTGCATTCTCTCTGGAGAGTGAGGAATGTGTCTTTTTTAAATGCAAACATATGTATTAAAAGTCAAATAGTGTTTCCTGAGTGCAAATTAAAAGTTACTTCCCTAGTTGGGGACTTGTCACCATTCCCCACCTCGCAAAGATTTCATTTGTTCCAACAAACATTGGAGCACCATTTTGTCTTAGATAACTCATCATCACAAGAATGTGAAATTTAAGATATGCTCTTTATTGCAGAAAAGAATGGGGATTAGAGACTTTCCTTCCTTCTGCTGTGCTGCAAAGCATGAAAGAGAAGAACATAAAGAAAGCACTTTCACACCTTGTCAAAGCAAATCAAAACTTGGTACCACCTGGTAAAAAGGTATCACATTTGCATCTTAATAGAAAATGTATTTTAAAGAGAAAGGCTTGCATGCATTTTTTTAAATGTTTAAAATTAGCCCATGAATAAAATACTTAGCACCATATTTTCAGAAGCAGTAACACTGTCTAACCTTTTTTTTTAACTATTAACGTTTCTAAGACTAGTGAAAAATAAGTGTTTTTATGGAAAGCTGTTTATTTCTTGCAAGCTATAGACTCCTTATTGTGGTGTGTGTGTGTGTGTGTGTGTGTGTGTGTGTGTGTGTGTGTTTGCATGTGCATGCAGGAGAACCTTGCATAACATCTGACTAGAGGATAGAGTCGCGAGATAATTTGACATTTCCATCATGCTCTTATTTTCCACTCAGCCCAGCTTAACTGCACAGCAGCCAGCCAGGATCCCTGCAGACCAGATGCCACATTAATTAAACCAGGGTTCGCTACCTTGGCACTCTTGACATTTGGGACCAGATCATTCTTTGTTGGGGGAAAGGGGCCGTCCTGTATACTGTGCGATGTTTAGCAGCATCCCTGGCCTCTACCCACGAGATGCCAGTAGCACCTTCCCCCCTCAATTGTGACAAACAAATATCTCCAGACATGTGCCCTGGGGAACAAAATCATCCCAGGTTGACAACCACGGAATTAAATCTTACTTTTAGAAGGAAGATAAAATTATTTCTGTCGTCATTCACCATCATTAGTGTTAAAATCTCTCTCTCTCTTTCTCTCATCAAGCAGAAGAAACACAAAGGACATTTTAAAATATACTATTGGTCGGAATAGAGAGCTATGTTTATAGGTAATAAAAAGCAAAGTATTTCAGGAACCAGAAATCGGAGCCTTAAAATACTGGACCTATAAAATTGGAAGCAGTCTAACAACCCAAGAACATTTTCCAATTGATACTGGCCCTAGAAACTTCTGTGACTCTAATACAAATCACTGTTTATGTGGGTAATTTTTGGTCTTAGAATCTGATTTTAAGTCATTTTTACTGGCTAAAACACGCGTATTTCTATTCCCTCCTAACCCCATGGCTTTTTTAAAACAAATAATCAGGTTCAACATACTAGCAGCATCTTCAACTTACTTCCCAGTAAACAATCAGCTTACTGGAATATAGCAGGATATCATGGATCAAGATTTTTTAAATTTCAATGCTGATTTGCCCAAAGCTAATTTCTTTTAATTAACTTGATAGGATTTTTTTTCAACCCTGGCTCACTGGTTTTGTAATAATTTGGATAACTGCTCTAAAATCGATCTATCTACCTATCTATCATGATCCTTCTATAAAGGCCATTCTTTCCAGCCAAGAGTGGTTTGCTTTCAGATCGATTTGCAAAGTGCTTTGGGTTTTTGAAAGAAGTCAGATGGACGAATAGTGCTAAATAACAGTTACATAAAGGATGGGACTCTTGGGGGTAGTTAACAAATAAGTTGGAAAGTCATCTGCGGTTGAAAACAGAATTTTATAGTCATTGCTACTCGATGGTCTGTACCCTGTTGGAAAATCTCATCCCCAACAAACATTCCTGGAACATTTAGAATGAACCATGGATATTTTTTTAATCAAGTACTTTTTTTATGATATGGGAATCTACATATTTGAGTGTTTATAAAGATAAATTTTACCCGGATAAAATCTCATTTGTAAATTATTCATGAAACTCAGTAGATTCTTGGAGTTGAATAAAACTGGGACTTACCTAGCAAGTTCAAACATTTGCACAGTGATTGGATCTCAGAAAGTTCATTTTCTCTAAAAACTTGCAAAGACTGTAAGAAACTCGATGGGCATGTAGAGCCTGTTTAAAGGCTTTATGTAGATCATAGATATATATTCAAAACAGCTCCCACAAACTCCACCTACAGGTAAGTCTCCTATGCAATGGGAGAATGTGCATACAACTCGCCTTTGTCCCAAATTGCAACTGGGAAGCACCACTCACCTCTTGAAATCTCCCCAGGAGCAGATGTGTCAGTGGGAAATTGGATCATCTTGTTGTCACTTGTTGAGTGCCCTGGCCCAGCAAATCTGTACTTATGAGTCCCCCAACGTTTCCCCCCAAATAAAACTAATCTGTGCAGGAAAACTAATCAGAGTCTTTGTCATAGCAGTAGAGTCCCCTTTCTAGTTTGCCCTTGTTTTCAGCTGGTCTCCAGCAGGAAGAGTCACACCCAATGGAGTTAATACCTGAGGTTTCTTTTCTCTCCTCAGCTCTCTGCACTGCAAGCCAAGGTCCATTATCTCAAGTTCCTCAGTGACCTTCGATTGTATGGGGGTCGTGTATTCAAGGCAACATTAGTGGTAATTTCTTTTTCTTGCTTTTTCTGGGAAGCCATGGAGGCCTGCAAAATGTCCCTGCATAGGCCGTCTTGAATTAGCTATCTTTGATGACAAAAACAAATCAGCTAGGAATCTTTTCCAGCCTTCATTTCTAATTGACTGCACCACAGTCTGAAAATACCAGAAAAAAAATGTTAAGCTAGATAACACCACTGCAGAATGTCCTAGAAAAAGAAATGGGAAGAACCAAGAGAATTGATGCACTCTGATAATGGCCATCTTTTAAATCATTGGGCCGGAAGTTGCTTTCACATTAAAAAGAAAAAAATCCTCATTTCTAAAAACCTTTCATGATCATGAATATACATGCTATGATAACTTTTACTTTCTGCATTATTCTTAATTTATCAGAGCCTCGATATATCTGGTTCTTCTAATTGGATGATTTAGTACAATATAACCCAGAAATACTTTCTGAAGAAAATGCAGTCTTATAAAAATGTTCTCTCAGGTCCAACTTTGCCTGGCACTTCAGAAGTCTAGGATTTTTATATTTTGTCAACGTCTCTTTCTCAGCAGGCAGAAAAGCGCTCGGAAGTGACTCTCCTGGTCGGGCCCCGATATGGCATAAGCCATGTCATCAACACCAAAACCAATCTGGTGGCTCTTTTAGCTGACTTCAGCCACGTCAACAGGATCGAGATGTTTACTGAAGAGGAAAGTTTAGTGCGGGTAGAGCTCCATGTGTTGGATGTGAAGGTAAGTCTTTCAGATTTTGACACAGGGCCTTGATTTGAACAGCTCTTTTCTGATAACACTGCTGACATTTACAAAGCAGGCAAAATTTCAGTGTGTACATAACATCAAAGGAGCAATGTGCTACAGAAAAAATGCACCCAGCTCAGACCTGAAGGCTCCAGTCCTCACTAAATAGCCGTGTGATTTGGGGACAAGTCGCCATTCTTCTCTGAGCTCAATTGCTTCATCTGTACGTGATGAAGCCAGTGAGTTCACTTGTAAGGTCCCTTCTGGCTCCAGAATACATGAATCATAGATAGAGACTGGGGGAGATGTTCCTTCCTAACTTTCTAGAATATGTGACTCTTGTACAGACAGTCAGGGAGATTTTTCCCAAACTTGTTTAGAACTCCCATTCCCTTTTGTTAGCTTGGGTCCCTATGTGTTTATTCTTTTGGGAAAGCTGAGTATTTTAGTCAACCTGTCTTTTCGTGCTGTAGCAATTGGTAGTGACTGAATATCTGGCCCCAGTGAATGTCATGGCCAGTCCATTTAAAACAATAATCTGAGATTGTCCTCAAAGGGCAAAATTCTACTCCCAAAAGAAAAGTTGACAGGAAATAATCCGGGTCCCCTGTCCCCACCTTGTTGTCCCAGTAATAGATGAGTCATTGGATTTGGGCAGTATCGATGTATCCAGTGTTTCTATGGAGAAGTGGCAGTGGACCTGAAGAGAGACAGTGATTCCACAAAGGAAACTGTCAACCAGGAGGAGTGCTCTGAGGACAGGTGGGGAGGACCCACTCCCACTAGAGTGGAGTGGGAGGAGCGGATTATGAGGAAATGAGAATATGGGAAGGGGTTTCTACACAGCAAATTGGAAAGCGTCAGTGTGCTCTGCAGAAGGAAGAGATGACCCTGGGCTGAATCCAGGGGGCTCCAGTTGACTTCATGGCAAGCTGAAGGTGCAAGAATAGACTTGGAGGGCCAGGTCTAGTCTATGACCAAAGATGCTGAGAACAATAGCTCCATCGTGGGAGAGGGGTGAATTGGATGCAGTCATCACAGACCTGCTAACAGGCATAATCTGTCCCAAACAGAAGTGGGTGGCAAGACTCTATTGATGGTTTCCTGCCTATATGTAAGAATTGTGGGGTGGCTTGAGGGGAGACCTCAGTGGAAATGGAAAGAAAAGGCAGTTCATCAAATAGTACAGGAGCTTTGGATGGGAAGTTAGATTCCACCAGCAAGGCAATCAAACCTGGCCAGTGTCCTACACCTGGGAGTGAAAGCAAGAGGCCTGCTGTCTTGCTGTTTCTGTGCTTCTCTAGGTGTCTGCTTTTTGGTTGCTCCCTTATTTCCCTCTCATTTTATCGCTCTTTCAACAAAAACACACCAGCCAGTCCACCCTTCCCAACTCAATGGGAATAATTGCTTCCATTGAATACTTCCTTCCCTATATGCCCAACATCAGTGTCCAGTGACGTGGTAACCTCAGTGTTTCCAAAAAGTTTTAGCAAGGCCGTTTCTCAACTCCCATCTCTGTGTTGCCCTCCTGTGAATTTATAGTTTCTTTTAGAAGTATCGTCTTCCTGGATCTCTTTGACACTTTTCATTCAGTCTTAGTAGTAATTTCCACTTAATTTTTACTTCTCTTCAACACTAATTTTCATCATGAACCCAAACTTCCTGTGATTTTTCAGATTACGGGTTCACATCTGGTAACTGATTCCTTAACTATCACTTTTTACAGTATTAACTATTTGGCAACAAAACCAATGTGATTAGTTTTTCACATCAATACGTCTTGGAAAAGCCTCAAAATGTCTGGGCTTTGAAAATGGTGTCACCAAATTTTTTTCAGTAAGGCTGTCTGTGTTACGCCTGACCTTTTCCCCACTTGTGTTTTCCCAGTGAAATAGTTGCTCATAAACTTCTTTTGTTTACATTTCATAAGCACAAATGCAGCCATTGTCACCTGAGGGATGTTATTAACCAAAACATTCTCTTTTATGTAGCCCATCACGCTCCTGATGGAGTCGTCAGATGCTATGAATCTGGCCTGCTTAACAGCTGGGTACTACAGACTACTTGTGGATTCCAGGAGGTCTATATTTAACATGGCCAACAAGAAAAATGTGAAGACCCAGGAAACAGGTATTTTTTTCCTAAACTCATGAAGCACTGACTCCGCACCCCTTCTCCACCCCACCTGGCAACGGTAATAAGAATGTTTCTTGAAAAGTTAAAATCATATGCATAAAAAAATTAATGTCCAAATTTAACACAAAAGCTTTCAAATATATGTGATATGGCCTAATTTTTTTAAATGAAAACGTTGATTTTTTTCCATCACATTTTACACGTCACTTGGAAATGCCTGTATATAAGAATTGTGGGGTGGCTTGAGGGGAGACCTCAGTAGAAAAAAAGGGGTGTGTGCGTCAAAGGCAGTGATTTAATTACTGTGAAGCGGGTAAGCATCAATCTTTTTGGCCAGCTTTCACGGCCTCACTTTCATTTAAAACAACTTTCACAGAGGTCAGGATGCAAAGAA
Source organism: Rhinolophus sinicus (assembly GCF_036562045.2). NCBI lineage: Eukaryota > Metazoa > Chordata > Mammalia > Chiroptera > Rhinolophidae > Rhinolophus > Rhinolophus sinicus. Next base: position 9,588,571 of record NC_133768.1, read on the forward strand.
CTAACAACGGAATGCCCAGTAGGAGTTTGAGCCCCCAGCTTTAGGGCTTGTCCCTCCTTAAGATGCCCTAAGCACAGATGCCTGGGTTCCTCCTCCTGAGTCAGGCTTACCTCCAGGATTCTGGGAGCTCTACCAACAGGACATGAGGCTCTAGAAGGGACCCCACCCCGGCAGCCATCTTAGCTCTGTAGTGGGAGCGTCAAAATGGCAAAGACATCAAATAATTCAATCTAGCCACTGGGATGAAATAGCCCCAGAGTGAGGACAAGAAGAACTGCAAATGTTAAATTGATAGTTTCTTTGAGGATGGGTGGTTTTCATTTGTTTTAGAATATTTTTTCTTCAGTGTTTGACATATTTTTCCATCTACAGTGGATAGTCAGTAGATGTGACTGATGGACAGATACTACCATTCAAGCCAAAGCTACTGACTCATGAAAACAGTATAATCAGGGTTTCTGTTAAAAGGAAGGGAAATTCTAAAGAACAAATTCCATTGTCACTGTTTCTGAGAGAAAAGGGGAAAGAAGGGAAGGAAAATCCTCTCACTTTTAAACTTAGTAGAACACATGAATCATTATTTCATAAATATAATATGTAGATAGACACACACAGAGACAGACTTGCACACAGTTTATGATGATGGCTGGTTAAATGGAAACAATTACAGTCATAGGATAAAGGGAAACCAGAGAGAAAGAGAGAAATGGACGAGGCATGCCAGAGGGCAACTTTGACTTGCAACTAGATTTTTTTTAATTTATTTTTTAAATTTATTGGGGTGACAATTGTTAGTAAAATTACATAGATTTCAGGTGTACAATTCTGTATTACACCATCTATCAATCCCATTGTGTGTTCACCACCCAGAGTCAGTTCTCCTTCCATCACCATATATTTGATCCCCTTTACCCTCATCTCCCACCCCTTACCCCCCTTACCCTCTGGCAACCACTAAACTATTGTCTGTGTCTATGAGTTTCTGTTTCTCATTTGTTTGTCTTGTTCTTTTGTTGTTTTTGGTTTATATACCACATATCAGTGAAATCATATGTTTCTCTGCTTTTTCTGTCTGACTTATTTCACTCAGCATTACACTCTCAAGATCCATCCATGTTGTCACAAATGTTCCTATATCATCTTTTATTACCACCAAATAGTATTCCATTGTGTATATATACCACAACTTCTTTATCCATTCATGTATCGAAGGACATTTTGGTTGTTTCCATATCTTGGCCACCATAAACAAAGCTGCAGTGAACATTGGAGCACATGTGTCTTTATGTATAAATGTTTCCAGATTCTTTGGGTAGATACCCAGGAGAGGGATTGCTGGGTCATTTGGTAATTCTATCCGTAATTTTTTGAGGAACCTCCACACTGCCTTCCATAACGGCTGCACCAGTCTGCATTCCCACCAACAGTGTATGAGGGTTCCTTTTTCTCCACAGCCTCTCCAACACTTGTTACTATTTGTCTTGTTGATGATCGCCATTCTGACTGGGGTGAGGTGATACCTCATTGTGGTTTTTATTGACTTGCAACTAGATTTAATCCAGCCCTAAAGTGTGTTTTGTTTTTAATTTCTCTCAATTTTGTTTTTTTCATTTGTAGAATTAGGATTAAAAACCTAGCTTGCAATGCAAAGATTAGGAAAACATCTATGTAGAATGCCTAAAATGATGCTCAGTACTTCTATTAATAATTGGCAGTTAAAAAAAAAAACAGGAATGGAAAAAATTCAAACGAAAGTGACAGAAACACAGAAAGGAATGGAAGACAGGCATAAAGCAAAGAAAGACCCTGAGAGACAAAAAGAATTAGAAATAAATAGGGAAGAAACAAAAGGGAGAGTTTAGTGGTGAACATTTTTATGAACATATGTTTTCCCTGAGCTAGGAAATTTAGAGCAATCTAACACTGACCTTTGAAATTCCTAAGAGCAGTTCAGCAACTTAACACCATTCTTTAACATTGGAAAACCAGTTTGTGGCTTTCTATTTTCAAATCTTACAGTTTGTCTTGCAAATAAAACCCTTTCCCCATGGTAAGATTGTGCAGGTGCATGAAGAAAACCAAACCCACCATTCTAAAAATGGCCACGGTAATAAGGGCCTGAGTTCCAACTAATTTATACTGGCTCACAATGTAATGTTTAATAAAATTTTAAGAGGCAAAACCTTAGTTCCAAAAAGTATTATTGCCATGGGGAGAGAATGGAACTTGAACTTCTCAGTAATTTCTCCCAGTTCTGCAGTGACAATGAGCATGAAGCCACATGTTTCAAATATCACTCTCCATTCTCAGAAAGAGAGAGACAGAATGCACGTACATGCAACTTGTGTGTGTGTGTGTGTGTGTGTGTGTGTGTGTGAAGGGAGGGCGAGGGAGAGAGATGGCACACTCCCGTAAGCAACTGGTTGGCCAAGGCTTAGCATCGTCTAATGGTGGAAAGTCCTCTCTTCTCTTCTGAAACTCCCAAAGGACCTCCTGATACTCAACAAATGTAGAGTGAAATCTGCTGTGGCCAGGTCATCGCTAGTCCATTCTCCCCTCCCACTCTATGAGACACTGGTCCATATTCCTAATCCACATTCTTCCGTTTTTCCAAAATCATTCCAGAAGCCAAATCAGTCCACCTTTCTGGAAGGAAGCCATGATTAAGTATATATTTTCTTTTTATCTCAAATTGATCAAAGGCTTTCATCAAGATTTCTAACAAGGAACTATAAACCCCCATTTCTTGTTCTCAATCTTGGAAATTAACCTTCAAGTTCTTTGAAAATCCTGAACCCACGTATTTATGCATCTCTGGGCCTTAGGGGGGTCTGAGTAAGTATATGTTAACTTGCTTTTAGTCTGCTAACTTATTCGGTTTTCCTGTTGGTTTAAACCAGGAGTTGGCTAACTATGGCCCATAGGCCAAATCTTGTTCTTGTAAATAAAGTTTTATTAGAACTCAGCCACACACACTGTAGTAGTTTCTTAGGGCTGCTGTACCAAATTATTACAAACTTGGGGACTTAACAGAAACTTATTCTCTCGCAGTTTTGGAGGCTAGTGGTCCAAAGTCTAGCTATTAGCAGGGCTACATTCCCTCCAAAGACTCTAGAGGAGAAACTTTTCTTGTCTGTTCCTCTTCTCATGGCCGTCAGCATTCCGGTGGCTGAATAGCTCCAATTTCTGCCTTTGTCTTCACATAGCCTTCCCCTCTTCTCTGTGTGGCCCAGATCCCCCTCTACTTTTCTCTTGTAAGGACACTTGCCATTGGATTTAGGGCCCCTTTGGATAGTTCAGGATAATCTCATTTTGAGATCCTTAACTTAATGATATCTGCAAAGACTCTTTTTCCAAATAAGGTCACATGCATAGAATGGACATATCCTTTGGGGCCACCGTACAAGCTACTACATCCATTTGTTTATGTGTCATCTCTGGCTACTTTCATGTTGTAACACTAGAGTTTCAGTCACTGTTCCACTGAGCAGTTGGCCCTAAAATATTTACTATCTGGCCTTCCTTTACAGAGACAGTTTGCCCACCCCAGGTTTAAAGCCCAAGCTCCATCACCACTTTGCTGAACCACTTTTCCTGCCCGCTGACAGTCCATACTCCTGACACACACGTGCACCCACACACAGCTAGTCACAATCTAAGTTGTTGTTAATAAAACAAGACTGAAACCCCCCATGTGTATTTATTGTAAAGTAACATGCCAATATGGCTGGTATAACTCAGTGTCTTCAAAATGATATCTTTTACTTGCTATTCATGAAAATACATGTAATTAGTAAAATGACTTGGAATATTGTTCAGCATTAAGTTCACTGTATAATTTAGGGAAAGCAAGAACCTCTTCAGTAAAACCGATTTTTTCCCATATGTCTTATATATCTGATATCAGTATTACCCAACCTTGGGACAGGGGGCAATTTGAGGAAACAGATGGGAGAATATGTGGCCCTAACACTTACTTAAAATGTTGCCTCTGGAATCTATAAAACAGTATTGACAGAGTGACACACTGCCCTGTTTTGGTAAATATCAGAGCAAAATCTCCACCTCAAAATTCCCTGTTGAAAGACCCGTGAAGAACAAACAAAACAACAATTTTTAAATTAGGATCTTGCATTTTATTTCACAAGGAACATCACACAAATCTTTAGGTGTTCTCATGATACAAATAAAAATGGAAATTAGTCAAAGTATTAAGTGTGCTTAGAAATAGCAGAGAGATACACAAGGTGGAACGCATACAGGCACATATACTGACATTTTTGCATGAATATGTAGACACCCACTAGGATATAAAGGGGCTGAAGAGATAGAGGTTTTTGTGCTATCATTCCAATATCTGTTATTATATTATACTTTTGTATATATATACATATATATGTATAGGTTTGTGTGTGTATATATATGTATATATTTACATTATTACATGGTCATTGCAATGTCTTCTAAAATATGTGGTTGAAGTACGTGCATCCTTGACTTCCTCTTACCTCGATGAGGAAAAAGTCCAACATCTTCCTTTACAAAGTGGGCAATGTTAGACCTCACTTTACAAAGTAAAGGGCGGTGTATTTTCTGGAATAACAGCCTGTTGAGCTGCCATCTTTAAGGATTTTAAAAGGCACGTTTTATAGTCACAGTCATAGATGTAAGTGAGATCTTTTAATAATAGAACCAAGAGTCAGGTGGAATGAAGCTATAGTTCCCTACTCTCAAATGGTATTATATTTTATCAAATAGCAATTATATTTTATGCACTATCAATTCTATTAATGTATCTTCTCACCAAGAAAGCCTTACACCTTGAAGCCTAAATCGACCGGTACCATATTTGGAAAGCTGAATAACCCCATTTTTAACAAAAGTGATGCTACAAGCCATTAAATTAAGAAAGAGAGACGAGGCCCCCAGAAACCAGACAGCACAGTAATGTGTCTTTGCATGATTCTTTCTCTTTAGGAACTGAAAATAAAGGAAAACATAACGTCCTTGGCCCAGATTGGAACTGTATACCCCAAATGACCACTTTTATTGGTGAAGGGGAACAAGAAGCCCAGATAACATACATAGATTCAAAACAGAAGACAGCTGAGGTTACAGATGGCACCTTGTGTCGAAAAGACCACCGGCACTTGTATGCCGACAACACCTATCCTTCAGACGAACTCAACCAGCCACTGACGCAGCCGGGAGAGGCTCCGTGTGAGGCGGACTACAGAAGCCTAGCTCAGCGGTCCCTGTTGACCTTCTCAGGACCAGAAACTCTAAAGAAAGCACAGGAGTCTCCGAGAGGAGCTAAAGTGTCCTTTATTTTTGGAGATCTCGCCATGGATGATGGTATTAATCCCCCAACTCTCGCCTATGAGAGACTGTTGGATGAGAGTCCAGAACTGCTGGAGAAGCAGAGGAATCTCTACATCAGCAGTGCCAATGACATGAAGAGCCTGGATCTTGCTCCAGATGCAGAGAGCATCCAATTTGTGGCAAATTCCGTTTATGCAAACATAGGTGACGTGAAGAACTTCGAGGCCACCCAGGAAATAGAGGAGCCCCTCCTGCATGACATCTGTTACGCAGAAAACACCGATGATGCAGAGGACGAGGATGAGGTGAGCTGTGAGGAAGACCTCGTCGTGGGAGAGATGAACCAGCCAGCCATCCTCAACCTGTCCGGGTCAAGTGATGACATCATTGACCTTACGTCCCTGCCCCCTCCGGAAGGGGATGACAATGAGGATGACTTCCTGCTGCGTTCCTTGAACATGGCTATCGCCGCTCCCCCACCGGGCTTTAGAGATAGTTCAGATGAGGAAGACTCTCAGAGCCAGGCAGCTTCCTTCCTCAAGGACAAAGATCCAGGCAGCAGCCTGCAAAGTGACGAGATCCCGGTGTCCCTCATTGATGCTGTGCCCACCAGCGCCGAGGGAAAGTGTGAGAAGACACTGGATAACACCGTCGTTTCCAGGCTGGAAGCTCTAGAAGCTCTGTCCGTCTCAGAAGAACAGCAGACCAGTGACAATTCAGGTTCTTTCACAATTGTTACATTTATTCACTGATAACCTTATCATTTCGTCCCTTCAAGCCATTTGCCCTTGGAGTCCTGTTATGTGGTGTCCTCCATTTCACGCATGCCCCATTTCATAAATGTGCAGAAACTACCATCATGTCTTTTTTGTGTATGCGATTTCCTTTGTTATTTTTTTACACACGTGGCACGTTTTTTTCCCCATTTCTGGAACAACTGTGCAATAAACTCAGAGTCCTTACTGAAAAGGGAAAAACCTGTTTTGTTTTATTTTTTAATAATAATGAGTCCCATTTTCTTACATGTCTCCTAGTACCTCTGATGCATCCATTAATTGGTTCTTGTTTTTTACGGCATGCAGGTGTAGCCATCTTGCGGGCTTATAGTCCCGAGTCTTCGTCAGACTCGGGCAATGAAACTAACTCTTCTGAAATGACTGAGAGTTCTGAACTGGCCACAGCACAGAAGCAGTCAGAAAACCTCTCCCGCATGTTCTTGGCCACTCACGAAGGCTACCACCCCCTTGCAGAAGAGCAGACAGAGTTCCCCACCTCCAAAACCCCTGCTGGGGGCTTGCCTCCAAAGTCCTCCCACACCCTGGCTGCCCGTCCAGTGACTGACCTCCCACCCAAAGTTGTGCCTTCCAAGCAGATACTTCACTCAGACCACATGGAGATGGAGCCTGAAACCATGGAGACCAAGTCACTCACTGACTATTTTAGCAAACTGCACATGGGGTCGGTGGCGTATTCCTGCACCAGCAAAAGGAAAAGCAAGCTGGCCAATGGGGAGGGGAAAGCACCCCCTAATGGGAACATACCAGGGCAAAAACAGCAGGGGACCAAAACAGCTGAGGTGGAGGAGGACGCCAAAGGTAAACTTGGTCCCGTGTCTTCAAGGGACAGTCAACACCTAAGCACTTTTAACCTGGAGAGAACTGCCTTTCGCAAGGACAGCCAAAGATGGTATGTGGCCACTGAGGGCGGGGTGGCTGAAAAAAGTGGATTGGAAGCAGCAACAGGGATAACCTTTCCAAGAGCTTCTGGTCTGGGATCGAGAGAGGCCGAACGGAAGGATGAAGGGGCTACCGATGGGGAAGCCAGAGAGGTGTCAGGACTTGGCCAACGGGACCACTTAACTGACGTGACCTGTGTCTCTTCAGCCAAAGACTTAGATAACACAGAGGATGCTGACCCGTCTACCTGTGACCATCCTTCCAAGCTTCCTGGGGCAGAAGAGAGTGTGGCCCATCTCTGTGACTACCACTTGGCCAAGCGGATGTCATCGTTACAAAGCGAGGGCCATTTCTCTCTACAGAGCTCTCAAGGCTCTTCGGTGGATGCAGGCTGTGGCACAGGCAGCAGCTGTAGCACCTGTGCGACACCTGTGGAGTCCCCACTGTGCCCCTCCATGGGGAAACACTTGATTCCTGAGACTTCTGGGAAAGGCGTGAGTTATGTTCCTTCAGAGGAGAGAGCCACTGGGCTTCCCAACCACGGAGCCACCTTTAAGGAATTACACCCACAGACAGAAGGGGTGTGTCCAAGGATGACAGTGCCTGCTCTGCACACAGCCATTAATGCTGAACCCCTCTTTGGCACTTTGAGAGATGGATGTCATCGACTCCCCAAGATTAAGGAAACCACAGGTACAGCAATGATGGATTTAGTGATTTGCATTACACATGACGGACATGTAATCCAAACTTACAACAAACCGAAAAATATAAAGTCTGGACCAAAAAAGTTAGAATCTTTTAAAAGGCTGCAGAACTGTGGCCAGGTTAAGTATTAATCATTGATCCCTCCATGTTTAAAAAATACCAAAGTTTCCAGATCTGAAACAATACTGAAGATGGCATTTGCTCTTTAGAATCTTCCTCTGTCCTTGCTTTTAGAATTTGATAGAGCCATATATTTTTTTCTAAATTCTAAAAGTAGACTTTTAGCAGTGCCCAGGGTGACTTTTAGTTATAAGAGAGTATCACTTAGAATCCCCAAAACAGTTTGATTTCCTTTTTAAGGTATCGAATTTCTAATTTTGCCGTTTCATTTTTGAGAGTCAAGGAAGGCCAATCGAGCAGGGAATCAGGGAGATTGGAGGGCTTGGGGAAGATGATTTGCCTTTCAGCAATACCTCCAGATTCCTCCTGACTGTAAGACTCTCCTCAAGCAGTATCATGAGGTGTCTGGCATACTTCAGTGTCAGCAAGGTTTTGAGGGTGTGCATGCTCTGTTTTCCCCAAAATAGTAAAATCTAGACACAGATAGAAACAAGAACACAGCCACCTTCTATGCCTGCTTCACTGTTCTACCTACCACCCAGTGGGCACTTATCCCTCTCACTGATCAACTTGGCCAGCCACCATGTGACAGAAGCAGATATTCTTTCATACTTTCCAAATTCAAATTATATCATCAGTAGTGTCTTTTCCATATAGGTCAGTGAGATCTTATACTGGTTAATTTCCATTTCTGATTTTTTAAGATTATCTACTTTTCTCAAAAGCCAGCACTGGCTTCACCTGCCTTGAGAAACCCATCTAGGAATCACCCAGCTAGCCGTCTTTACCTCTAAACTAATGAAAACACACTGTTAAATCCTTTGCAGTTTACAGAGAGCTTTCATCTAACTTACCTTGTGTTTGCCACAAAAGTACTTTGAGATGGAGATTATTTTCTTCACATGACAACTTTTCTGAGAAAAGTTGAGCAACTTGCCCAGTGTCTCAACTTCAAACCCTGTACCAGAAAAACTGCATGATGTCCTCTTAAAAAGGCTAGTTTTAATTTCATTTCCATTAATTAAATTAGGTTACTTTTTTTAAAAGGTTACCTGATGCCAGGATTATCCTAATTCCCTTGAAATGAAACTTAAATGTCATAAATATGTTTGAATTATCTATTTGTAGGATATGTGTTTTCTAATTATGTGTGTAAGCTTTGATAGATAAATATGGGGAGCAAGGCAATTCATGAAATTCCACTGTCTCCCTGAAAATGTTTGGGATTTCTGGACAATTCCAAATGAATAAGTAGTTTAAGAAATAACAGATTCCACTATTTCTTAAAATGTTTTAAAATGGAAATCTGCTATAAGATCTCAGGCGGCAGTTTTTGAGAAGTGGGGCGACCCTGACAAATGGCAGCCCTTCTAGAATGCATCCTTGGGAAATGACAAATATCACAGAAAGATACAGTAAAATTGACCACCCGAGAGATGCTTAATGATTCTCTCTGTTTTTCTACTACCCCTAGTGTAGCTTTGACAGAGCCTGGGAAGGAGAGACGAGGAGGCATGCCTTCAGCTTGGTCTCAACATCCTGAAGCGGATCCCATCCTGCTACCATCAAATATTCACTCGGAATCAAAGGTGCCAATTCCAAATCAAGACCCTAATGATTTCTCCCAAGCAAACCAGGCCTACGGAGAGACTGTGAGCTGGCGACCACTGGATCTGAGACGGGGAAGCCTGGGGACACCTCCTAGCCAGAGGGCTCTGCGACACAGCAGCAGCAGTATCTTCTCAGGATCTGTAGGTTTGGAGACCTTCCGAGAGAGAACCAAGGGTGCAGTCAGCTTAAAGTGTCCAGTTATCACAGAAGTGCAGGAGGCCAGTTCAGAAAGGCGAGCAGAACTCCCCCTGGGGAAGAAGCTCACCAAAAGTTTTTCCCAAAGCTCGATGCACTTTAGCTCTGAGGGGAAGGTTCACAAAAGCTCCCCAGTGGCTCACAAAGACTCAAAGCTGTATAGGACATTACCCTTGCGGAAGCTGGAGGGCAGCAATTGGAGATGCCGGGGACCTTTCAGCTACTGCTTCCTGAACCGAGGGCAGGATGAAGATGGTGATGAGGATGAAGAGGAGGGAGAAGCCACCTATCAGGTCTCTTGCCTCTTTCGACCACAGACGAATGAAGCCACGCCAGAACCAACCAGCCCACCCCTGGCTGTTGGGATTCCGAAGCAAGGAGGGGAGCTGTCCAGAGTTTCAGTGCTGAAGGTCTGGGCAGAAGATCTGAGTGGCCCAGATGACCTGGACTTCAGCAACCTGGCTTTTGACGCCCGGATTGCAAGAATAAATGTCCTAAAGGAGAACACATATGCATTGCCCGATGGGTTCCTCGCAGCCCAGAATGATGCCAATGAGCTGCTCTGCCTTGTCAGGGCAACCAAGGGGAAGAGAGAGGAGTTACGCCCTGAAGCGTATGACCTTACACTTTCTCAGTACAAGCAACTGTTATCCATTGAGTCCAGACAGTTGGGAAGTGCCTGTAGGAAAATGGCGATGGCCGAGAAAAGCCCAGAGGAGATGCTCCTAGCTATGACTTCCAGCTTTCAAGTGCTCTGTTGCCTAACAGAAGCTTGCATGCAATTAGTTAAAGTTGTGAACTCAGAAACACAGCGGCAGGAAATTGTAGCGAAGATTGATGAAGTGGTCATAAACTACATTTGTCTCCTGAAAGCTGCCGAGGCAGCCTCTGGAAAGACCACTGGGGATCCCAATGTTGGACTCTCAACGCGACATTCAACCACCATGGCCGCTCTCGTAAGCACACTAACACGTTCTCTCAAGATGCTTTTAAATAAATAAAGTATGGAAGTCACGTCATAATCTACCTTTGCAAAGCCATACATGAACTTTTATTTACTTTATGAGTACGATGAACAGATGTCTCCTTTCTTCTCTGTAAATTTGGCTATTTTGTATAAAACGGGAGATAAAAGTCACATTGAGGAAATGTTGAAATGTACTAACCAGATGTATTCTGTTTATATTATACATATGTATACATGTAAAAGAAATATACAAGAAAGTGATGACATTTGGCTATTTTTCATAGTCGAAACTCCAGGTATATGATGTGAAATTTTAAATTCCATCATGTTAGAGCAAAACAATGAATCCTATCCCCTTTCCTTCCAAGTGGATACGTGGAGACCATATCATTCATATTTAGAAGTAAAGAAAGAAAAAAACGAAAGAAATCACAATGTATATAAAACAGTAGTTATGTTTTAAAATTATGATTTTTAAGCATTGGAAATAGCAAAAAGACATTTAAAATTCAAGAAGCTATTATGAATTATTAGAGAATCTATATAATAAATTAATTTTTTGCTCATAGTGTTTGGTTATCTGATGCCTTCTTCCAAGAATCCTACAAATTTCAGTTTGGCTTGTGCCATTTGGGTTAGAAATGGGTGGGGATGGATTCTATTGTGTCAACACAAATGCTCTTCATGATATTCCTAGAGTTAAAATACTTCCCAAATAGAAGAACAGAGGGAATGATGGCCAGGTTCCTGGATAATACCTAGTTATAGATGATCTAATTACATAAATTGAAAGGAATTGATAATACCAAAATTAAATCGTTTGATGAAAAGAGAGATCTGCTTTGACTAAATGTCAAAATATATAAACCAAAGACATCATCCCCCCTCTCCCAACTCAACCATGAAACTTAGAATTCCCTTAAGAGTGACAGAACATTTAGTAAAGTATTTGCAAAATTACAAAACAGAAACATTTATTGATCATCAGAAGTAAGTGCAGATCCAGTCATGTAAAGCAGACTGCACACCAGCCTGAGTCACATCTCAGATCACAGCTCTCAGTGTCAAAGAGCTTCATGCATCACCTCCTCTACCGGGGCCAATGCTTCCAACCAAATTTTGAATTACAGCCTAATGCTGGGACAAAATTTCAAATCTGGAATGTTCAGAAAATCAGGGAGATATCCTACTCTAATATAGAAGCCATGATTAAATAAATAATAAAATATTTATTAAATGATCTAATCTGGATTGGCTGATAGACTATGAAAACTGTAAAAAAATAAATAAATAAAAACCGAAGTGGTAAATTTGACCACGTTAGGTAAAATTGATGGAATGCAAAGAAGTTTTCAGAACTGTCGTCTCTCTCAAACTGTATCTTTGGGTCAAAGCAAAAGGATGCAAACTCTGCAATTGTAAAATAAAATTGATGTGTACATACGTACTTCATGGGTCATTTAGTGCTTACGCTACACACACTCCTATTTATGTACGTGGCTTCTTAAAATATGACAGGAGTGTGCCAAGTACAAATTTTTTCATTTTTGTAGCCTACTGGGCAGGAGGCATTACACAGTCCACAGTTGCTGTCTCTCATCCGTCGTTCCATAGAGAGTCAATAACAAAAATCACACATATTTGTAGATGGTAGCATACAAAAGGAGTTTAGACATGTGTTATTAAAAATAATGTTTAAATAATAAAACATTATTTTACTAAAATTATAATTATAAACATTGATGTTTGATATTGAGAAATATTAATGGTGTTTTCTGTGGAAATTTTTGGTAAATATTCTGTGTACTAAAATACTAACATTAATAGGGTGTGTGTTCTATGTCAGACAATGTGCTAAACATATTACATATTATCGCATTTAATCATCACAACAACCTTATGATTTGGACACTGCCATTAATTCCCTATGGAGGCAATATGGTTTAACAGTTAAGGGCATGGAGCATGGGATCCGAAACTTCTTAAGTTTGAACTTTGCCATTTTCTAGCCCTTTTATCTTGGGAAAGCTAATTAATTTTTTCTGTGTCTCAATTTCTTCATAGTAAAATGCAAATCAATGATAAGTTGTATTTCCATAGGGTTGTCATGAGTTTTAAGTAAAATTATGTGTGTAAAGTTCTTACCACAATTCCTGGCAGAGTAAATCATGTGAGATATTATTATCATCGTAATCATTGCATTAACTTTATTGCCCGAGATAATATGTGGGTATGTTTGTTTTATATGCATATTGTATCCTGACTCTGTGCAGAATACATTATGTGTATTGCATATGTATAAAAGAAGTGTACAGGGAGGTGATGATCCTTGTTCAAATCATATATCCAGTTAGAACAACGTCCCCACCCATTCATTCCGGTTCTTTGAGAGGCCTCAGTGAAATAGCCCTGGGTCTTTCTCATCTATCTCCCATTACCTACGGGTGCTCCAATAAGTTGCTGTTTCTTATAAACAAACATTTTACTACTTAGAAAACCTCAAGGGCCCCCCATTCACTAAACATGGGGCTCCTAAGTGGGATCCACATCCACAAGAGTGTAGAAAGAACATATCAGAATGATACTGGTGTTTATTTTTAACCAGCTGTTTTTATGTTTGTGTATGTTTTATAATGGCATAATAGTACAGTGGGTATATGTACATCATTTAAAATAAATAAATCAATTAACAAGCATATGCCTGGTGCGTGTATGCAAAAATATTGTCACAGGTAGGATTGCCTTTACTAAAGTTTGGAGACCACTCAACTAGAGATTAAAACTGTCTTGCACTCGAGGTCCTTCACATTTAGTCCGCAGCCTATTTTTCCAAGTGTATTATAATACGTATCATTTTTATTAATTTATTATTATAAAATGTTCAAGCTTACACAAAAGTAGACACAATCATGAATATAATGAATTAACGTACTCATCACATGCCAATTCATGTCTAATCTTATTTTCTCTATTTCTACGCATCTCCTTCCATACTATATGTATCAGCAAATCTGACATCATAGCATTTAATCCATGAATATTTCAGTAAGAAATTCCTATAGATAAGAACTTTTCAACATAATCCCAATGCCATTTCACAGTTAAAAATTAATCATTCCCTAATAATATCAACTAAATATTATTGAAATAAATGATAAAGAAAGTGAAAATTCCTATAAACTCAACCCCAAAGAGAGTCATTGTCAACAATTTAGGGCATCTTCTTTCCAGTTTTTCTAATATATATATATATATATATATATATATATATATATATATATGTGGTATTATTGTGTGTGTTTATGAGTTTAACTTTTGACTCAGAAAGTTGTTCTCACCACATTTGCCCTTCTATGTGAGTCTCAGTTCCACCTTAATTTGGGTTGGCCAAAGGGATCTGATCGATGTGGGAAGACAGAGCGCTCAGATGACTAAGCACCACACCATTAGGCTTACAGTAAATCCAACCACAAACGCAATTGCCTCAGACAGTCAAATTAACACAGACCCCTAGGCCCAGCTGGAATTTGTCTAATCACAAAAGATATTATTTTCCAGAAGAGAAAGACTGGCAATATTAAAATGAGCAGGCGCGGCAGCCCTACCATGATGAGTTCCTTTTGCTATGAATTTCATCTTTTGGAAGACAATCTTCATTTGTTTATGTTCCTCTTTCATACATTTCGAAATGCCAGCTATTCTTTGCATGTTACTTCTGAGCTACTCAGGATGTTACTCTAATTTGTTCTGCCTGGATTACTCTTGATTTGGCAGGAGGAGAAGTTTGCTGTCTTTGACTGGTTATTACCATTCATAATTGTTAACTCTTTTTGAAATTGAAAAAAAAAAAGCAAATCAGCTATGTTCAGGTGATTCCCATCACTTCCAAGCATTTAGAAATCTTCATAGGCACCAAATATACCTGGATATTACATTGTTTCTAACCTGATTTTGTGTCTGCTTTGAAAGTGGTCCGTTTTGGGGGGGGTGTTTGGGTGTATAGAAGTAGAAGTTTGGGTGTATTTCATTTTGATTAGTACCCTACTGCAGCCATAGGGAAGGTGTTTGAATAGATAGTTATGAGTGTGTGTCTGTCTGTGAGACTAGTTTTCAGTTTGGCTTCATGGACTTCAGAGCTAGTTTCCCCTCTGGCAGTCCAAAACTGACGATAAAAATTTTCTTATATAACATCCTACATCTTCCTTTAAAGTCAGGTTACAGAAATAGCTTCTCAGCTTTGAAAGATCAAAGAGTTAGAATCTTAACTTTTGAACTGAATTTTCATTCGTGACAACCTGAACATCACTGAGTTAGATATTTTTCAGTTATTTCACCTATTCCCGGGCCTGTCCCTCTCACTTTTTAATTTTAAAATCTATACTTAGAAAATCCATGGAAGAACAATTTGTGTATTTATTAAATGTTTCTGCTGCACAGAATAATGGAATGAATTAAATCCTGCATCTCTGAAAGCAGTAGATAACCAAGTAGCTTATCCCAAGTAGCTTATGTCACTATTCAACTTGAAATTAACCTGCTGCCTTCAACTGAACTGGCTCCACATTTATAATTCCATCTCAATTTTCTGTTCCACATTAATTTCAAAGCATTAAGGTTTGCTTTTTTTTTTTTTTCGTTATACCTGTTAATTCTCATTTTCCACTCCACAGT
Source organism: Rhinolophus sinicus (assembly GCF_036562045.2). NCBI lineage: Eukaryota > Metazoa > Chordata > Mammalia > Chiroptera > Rhinolophidae > Rhinolophus > Rhinolophus sinicus. The sequence goes on from NC_133768.1 coordinate 9,603,841, forward strand.
CTGGGCCAAAATTCTGTGCCATTTGCAGCAGTATCATCCAGAACTTTAGGTAGAAATTAGCTTTGGGATTCAGGAAACTAAGCCTTCTTGGTAACCTCCAATCAAGTAATGTTTCTCCTGTTTTCATTTTGATTAGTACCCTTTGTACATCTTGTACTTTGTCTAAGTGATCTGTGACTCCTTTCTGTCACCCACTGAAAGAAGCAGGGTATGTCTATTCATTCATTCAAATAGCTATTAACAACTTGCTAATTGGGGCAAACATTGTTCTAGGTGCTGGAGGTGGGGTAACAATGGAGAACATAATTGACATGCTCCCTGCCAAAAATGGAGCGCCCATTCTAGAGTGGGTCATCACTTGTCATTTGTGGAGAAAGGAGGGCCTCAGAGTGAGTCAGCATTACAGGCAGTCTTCTCTTTGCATGGTAATGCAAGACTGTCAAGATGAACATGCCAGCCAAAAACATGCAAGGTGATCTTAATAATCAATGAAAACAAATGACAATTGTTCCATGACCTGTACCGATTGTTTTCAAAACATTACTTTGTCAGTTATAAATGTATGAAAAAATGTAGTAAAACATATCTATTTAGTACATAGTAATTTAAATCATTGCAAACAGAATTAAAATGGGTCTTTTTTGTAAAACCTTATACAGAGTAGTTTGAACAGTGTTTACCCTCTTTGATTCATCATGTAATTCACAATGTGCAGTGAGCATCTTTTCTATGCTTTGGCAAATTGTGATACTCCTTTCTAAATTTGAATCAGCTTCAGACATTTTATAGGTGGTGCTTTCAATGTTGTGAAATATCTCCCAGAGTTCCTTTAATGTGAGTGTTGTTTGTTTGCCCAGTGTCACTTCCTCTGGGACAGCTTCTTCCTTTTCACCACAGCCACTCTCCTGATTTCTGTCAGTAAGTTCGCTTTCGCTGCAGTCCTCTGCAGTGTCAAATGAGGGCAGTGTATTCTTCTGATACTCAATTTACATCTGATTTTCATTTCACTCCCACAGTGATCACTTTTTGTTTCTTCGCTGCACTTTCATCTTTGTTGGCCAGTTCCCTCTTTCCATCATCAGTTTTAGGAAACGTTTTGTGGCTGCCCTCAGGTAGTAAAGGCAGACCACGGTTCCTTGCCACAGGAGCATCTTCAGCATGGCTGTTCATTTTATTAAACCTGTGAGGGGAATCTCTGTCTTCAGGGAGGGCCTAGTCCCTCCCCCTTTTATGGGTTTTCACCTGATCAAGTCAGGCCACCCGGAATAACCGCCCTTTTGACTAACTCAAAACTAACTGATTTGGTACCTTAAGTACATGTTTAAAAGTCCTTCATTGTTGCCATATTCTGTTAGTTAGAAGCATGAGAGAGGTCCCACCCACATTCAAGGGAAGAAAGCTATACAGGGCATGAACACCAGGAGACAGAGTCATGGGGACCACCTAAGGGTCTGTCTGCCATGCCCTCTATGGATCTTCCCACAGTATAGGCACTTGAAATACAGACTTGAAAGGCTTTCGCAACCCTGACATAAGCCATCAGAAGTACACGTAGGCGGCCTCCAGCCTCTCTGCCCTGGCCCAGGCCCAGGCCCAGGCCCATTCTATAGATATTTTTTTGTGTTAAGATGCCCAGTTGCTCTGAGCTGGAAACACCAATAATTATGATGTACTGACCTATGCAGTTCAGGATTTTATTAGTGCCAAGTTCATAGATAAGCTCTCGGTGGCAATATAACTTTATTCATTGCACTCATTCTAGAATCAAGTTATGACTTCGAGATCAGGTTAGACTGAATAATTCAGCTGGCAGATGAATTATTGAAGAGGCTGAACTTTAACCAGTGTGACCATACCTTTCCCAAGTATTCATGTGAAAGGGGATGAGTGAACTCAGGTCACTTGCTCCTAAGTTGTCATCTGGAAGTGCAGTCCATGTGTTCAAGTTCAGCTACCCACCATGCCCCTGAAAGGAGGCTGCTTCCTCCATTTGGGCTCCAGCGGAGTTGAATACGTAACAGTGTTCATTTCTTTCTAGATTCTATGACCATTTATTCTCTCCCTTGATTTTCTGAAGATATATTGTTGAATCAGACTTTGCTGAAGTACTCCTTTGGACTCCCTGGATTTCCAAGAAAGGTGCAACATGGCACGCGTGCATGTGTACACCCACATACACACACGCGCACATGTGTGTGCATGAGTGCAAGGTAAATAAATGTAGTGTGTCACATTCCCCAGAAATCATGCATTGACCAGATTTGGCTTTCCTTCTTCCAGTCTGCCTCTGCCCCCTACTGCTGCAAATTTGGTCTCCAATCTGTTGCCAGTATGATTATAATCACATTAATAATAATAATGCCTAATATTTATTCATGCAAATACTGTGCAGGTACTGTGCTAAATGATCTTCATGCATAATTGTCACATCTATTTCCTAGAACAACCTATGAGAAATTACTATTATCACCCTTTTTTTATGAAAGGCAGTTGAGTTTAGAGACTCCAAATAGTTTGTCCGAAATCATAGATGCTGGTCAGAATGAAGATTTGAACTCAGTAATTGCAATTTTGTTCAACAGTGTTTGGCCAAGCAGATAGAGAGCTGCATTGCTTTTAATCAAACAAATACCAGCATAAGATTTTTTTTTAATTTTATTTCCAACAAAGGACTTCGATAAAAAAGCAACCATCTCCTGTTCTATAACTCCCCACCCTCAGTCCCAGTTCCACGAGACAACCCATTTCACCAATTTCTGTTTTTAGTGTTTTTCTCCTTAATCCTAAATAATGTTATTTCTTGACTTGCCCACTTTGGATGATTTGTACCAACCACCGCTTGAAAGATAAGGAATTCACTTACTTCTGTTACCCCCTCACCTTTCATTCTACCTCCCTAACCAATGTTTGATAGGGAGATTATTATTATGTTCTATTCTTGGTTACCTATTTAGCTTTAAATATTATAATTGCATCTCTGCTTCTTGTTCAATCACCTTTAGATAGTCTCTCTTGACTCCTCATCTATGTGGAACGAAGTTGTTTGTTCCCCCAGCCTTTCTTTCCCTCCACCTCACCACTTCTCTACTTCTTCCCCTTCTCTTAGGCCATCAGTACCCTCATGTTTACATTGTTATGAAAAGCAATGTTTTCCACAGTGTTTACAGATCAAAATTTTGTAACCCACTGCAGCCTGGAACAACAGCATAGTCCACTGCTTTCCCAAGAACCATAAAGTTATCCAGAGCTCTTCTAGAGGGTAAATAAAAAACACCACCCATGGAAAGAAAGAGTTTACCATGAATTCATCATAAACTGAGGATTCTCAAAATGTGGGCCCTGAACCAGCGGCATTAGCCTCACTTGGGAACTTGTTGGAGCTGTAGAGTCCTGCACTTCACCCCAGGCCCTACTGACTCAGACACTCCTGTGATTTAACAAGCCTTCTAGATGATTCTAATGCATGCTTAAGTTTGAGAATCCATGTGTTACATGATTTCAAAAAGTTTCTCAAAGTCATGCCATATTTAGAGCCCTTTGTATTTACTTTCTAGGTTAAAAAATTTTTTCCTGGAGTTTCTATAGGTTTACCTTTTTTCTTACAAAATTTAAATGTGCTGTTCTGAATATGTATTGCTGCATTAAAACCACCCCAAAATGTAGGAGATTAAAGAACAATTTATTATCATCTCTCCTGGGTCTAGAAATGGGCTCAGCTGGGTGGTTCTCACGAGCGGTCTCGCGTACAGTTGCACTCAGGTGGTGATGAGGCCAGATTATCTCAAGATGACTTCTCTGTGGCTAGCAGTCGTCTGGGAGCTTACCTGAGACTATCAAGCAGAGTCATACATGTGACTTCTCCATGGGGTTTGGGCTTCTCACAGCATAGCATTCTCAGGACAGCAGCACCTCTTCCACAGGGGCTGGCCTCCAAAATGGACCATCTCAAGAGCAAGTATCCATAGAACCAGGCAGAAGCTGTACTTCTTATGACCTAAGAGCCTTTTGATTTCCTTTTCTAGGGTAAACCTGTTTTTATCTGAATAGATGCCATCCTAAGACTTCCCTTCCCAGCATTCTTAGATAAGGACCCCACAGTTTCCTGTATCTTCTATCGCCTAGAGAAATTTTCTCATAAAGATTATATGCAATGTAACCTTCTTGAGTCTATCCTGTTTGAACATACCTTTACTTTGCCCTTATGCTTAGTTGATCATTTTGCTGCATATGGGACTCCAGGTTCAAAATTACATTCCTCGAGAACCTGGATGTCATTGCCCCATCATCTTTCTGCATCAGTTTGCTAAATATTATTCTTGTTCCTTTAAAAGTCCTCCCCCTTCATCTAGAAGATCTGTTTCTTCTGTTTCCTCAAAATGTGAATTTCACAAAGTTGTGTCTAGGTCTGGAATTTTCTTTAATTCATTCTGCCTGGAATTTAGTGTGTCTTTTCCTTCTGATAATTCATGCCTTTCTTCAATTCTAGATCCTTTTCCTATTATTTCTTTTTCTCCTCTCAGTTTTCTCTATAGCCATTATCTAGTGTTCAGTGAACAGAGCAAACCAGTCAGATATTTGTTCAGAGATATCCGCTACACTGTTTTCAAAAATGTCTTTTTAGTGCACTACAGAGCTCTGGCTTGGCATTTTTATGATTTTGGTTACAACGTGGGCAAATGGGCTATGTGAAGGTCATAAATAAATAGTACAGTTCTTTTCCTGGCCGTGATCTAGGTGTGCACAACTAGATGTGCAGGTACCTTTTTTTATCTCTACTTTAGCACGAATTGATTTATATTGTGATTTTTGTATGGCATATTTGAAGCATACATTATTCTCTATAATTTTCTAAAGTCAATTCCTGTGTACCTACCACCCATATTTGTCAGATCCTAGCAACTTACCATATTGTTTTGGATTTTTGTTTTAAAGAAATAAACATCACTGACAGAGCTGGAATACTCTGAGTAACCTTCCCCAGTGCCATGTTCCTCCTCACATATCATCAAGCCTGATTTTGTTTTTGTATCAATCCCATGTGGTTCTTCATATATTTACCACATAATTACATGTCCTTAACAACGTGTGATATTGTTTGGCATGTTTTTAAACTTGATGTAAATGGTATCATACTGTACATGTCCCTCCACACTCTGATTTTATTATTCAACATTAGTTTTGTAAGAACTGTACCTTTAATAGATATAGTTTTTATTCATTTAGCTTCATTGCTTCACAGTAGTCAGTTGCATATTAGAATTTAGATTTTGCTCTTAATGGACAATTAGGTTGTTTACAATTTTTTGCTATTAAAAACACTGCTGCAACGAACATTCTTGTACCTGTCTCTTTGTGCATCCCTGTTGTGATTTTCCTCTAAGACGTATGCCCAGGTGTGGAATTTGAGAAGTAGAATGTATTTTTCAACTTTACTAGGGGTGATTCCCCTCCATTGGGCAGGCCCAAGCATCCATGCTGATGGCGAGAGCAAGGAAAGCATTCCAAGCTAAGTTGCTCTGAATCTTCTTTCTCCAGCATCAGTTCCTGAGTATCTGAGGTCTCCTTCCTACCAAAGCAGGCTGGCTGATTTTATAGGAAAAGAGAGTCAAGCAGAGAGATAAAGAGATATTGATTGTTCTCTCTGCAATAAATTATGTATTCCCTAACACTGACCCAAACCAAAAGACCCAGAAGTACACTTGAGTACTTCTAGGCTTATTTCAAACCATTGTATGATAAGTTTTGTTCCTCTTCATGACAGTATGACTACAGTGTAGAAAAATGTTGGTAGTGGGTTTATACTGATCCTCATAAACACAACCCGGATAAATCAGACAAAGAGATGAGAGAAGGAAGGGGAGGGGAGGGGATTGGAGAGAAAGGAAAGGGAATGGAAGAAATAAAATGATCAGGAAGCCCATCATCTGAATAGCAGGTCTTCTGGAGAGTTAGAAGAAAAATGCATCACGACTTAATATAAATGGTCCTGTACTATAGACCTCATTCTAATTGTTATATTTATCTTGACTTTCCGATGTTGCTATGTGTACTCTTTGGTCAGACCCTCATTCCTAATTGCTGTATGATATTCCATAACATACAACCACCACCTTTCTTTATTCATTTCCCCAGCGATGGACACCTATGTAGATGACCTGCAACTCCCTTCTACAACCACAACTGCGATGAATATCCTCATACATCCCCCTGTGTAATAACAAAAACACAACACACACACGTGCACGCGTGCACGCACGCACACTCACACAAGCACACACACACACACACACACACACACACACACACACTGGATCAAAAGGTATGCGGATACCTTAGGTCACCAAGATGGCCACACCTGTCTACACACCCACGGGACATTGATCCATATATCCCACCAACAATGTACATTATCCAGCACTATTCCTTGAGGATTTTGTTTAAAAGTCCTTCCTCAATTCTTTATGGGAAATGTATTTTCCCACATTCCCTTCTATTTATACTTTCACCATTCATATTTAGATCTTTAATTCATCTGAAATTCTCTTTTTTATGAAGTCTGGTAGGAATCCACATTTCTTTTTCTCCATAGATGTAGACAATTCCCCCTACATCAATCTCTGATCAGCTCCTATGGGACAAGCAGCGTACTGAGACTTCGATGGCAAGGGGTAGACAGATTGGGGATGATGATTTGTATCACTTCTGAGGTATACACATCCTGCCTCTGGTTCACCTAGGACTCTCTGGAGGGAACACCCTTGGCCATGACACAGATTCCATCATGAAGATGTGGCATGGGGAAAGGCTAAGGTACTCTTTACCCATTTAGAGGGAATAGATCACAGCAAAGATGAACTGAGGCAGAAAACCATGGTGGATGTTGCAGAACTGTTGCAGAAGTGCTGGTGAACTCATGTGAGATACCATCAAGACCTCCCAGGAAAAACTGGATGAGACATTAACAGGAAAGAAAACTCCTACATTACTCAGTGGGTACAAGAACAGCCAAGCAATGATAAATTTCTATTAATTTGATGCCTTCTGGAATCACACAGCTGACAGGCCAGGGGAAATAGAACAATATATGTAAATTGTGTCCTCTGCTGTGTGATAGGGTGAAACTACCATTTTATTTTCAGGTTCATTAAATAAGAATTACATTCTTAGGAATAAATTGCAGTTTGAAAAGAAAAAAAATTATTCTTGAAACCAAGCCTGTATATATCACCCATTCATATTGTTATAAGTGAAGGATTACTCTATATTTTAGAATTGTTTTTCTATTACATAATATTCATACTGATAAAGGCGAATGGATATGAAATAAGACATTATAATGATAACATTTAATCATGTGAAAATATCACTAAATCACATTTGAACATATCTTAAATAAAATAGCATAATAGAAAGAATAACTAAATCCAGGAAGACATTTTTATCTGTCTTTGAGAATATGGAAGGCAGAGTGGAGGTCACAAATGCCTGAGGCAACACGGGAATAAACACAGATGGAAAGTATAATGATAGATTTTTGACAACTACTTGAATTTGGAATTACAATTTTAAGTGACCCTTTTCAAGGAAAATAGCTCTCCATCTTGAAGTCTTTCCTCCACTTTGTCCAACTAATGAAATTGTATTCGTTTTTTTCAAATCACACCTCAGAGGTCACCTCCCTAGGCAGCCCTCCATGATCGCCCTTCCAATCACCCCCTCCCTCAATACTTCAGAGAGACACGTCCTCTTCTGAGCTCCCTGTGTCTCGTTAATGCTCCTATTATTCCATCCTTCACACAGTATTATTATTTTTTGGTTGTGTTCTAAAATCTGTTCTGTTTAGGGAAGTACGTGCATCTTACATTTGTATTCCTCATGCTTAGTGCAATACTGGCACACAGCAAATGCCAAATAAATGTCTGTCTTTTTTAAAAAATTAAACTGAAATGCTAAGGGCTTTCTTTATGTATTGACACAGTCATGAAATACTTGCAAGGACGGGAAGCTTGCAAGGACGGGAAGTTTTTAAAAACTTTAATATAATCTGATCTGTGACCACATTCAAACTCACAGAGTTATACAACCTGAACTTTGGCACTGCATCTAGCGCAGCACCTCTCCAACTTTGATACGCATATGCAGCACCTGGGCATTTGTTAAAATATAGATTCTGATTTAGGAGGCCTTGGGCAAGCTGAGATTCTGCATTTTTAACAAGCTCCCAGGTCATGCAATGTTTTTGATCTACCAACCCCACATGAAGTAGCAAGAGCTCAGTCGCCATGCCCAACCCCGCTAATCAAATGCGTGAATTATAGCTACAACATTTGGACAACTGGTCAACAAGCAAACACATAAGAAAGTCAGCTTTTCTAAACTTCTCTAAGACAGTGGTTCTCACACTTTGGCTCCATCAATAGCACCTGGAGGGTTTGTTAAAATACAGGTGGCTAGGCCCCATACACAGTGCTCCTGATTCAGTGGGTCTGGGGTGGGGCTAGAGAGTTTGCGTTTCTAACATGTTCCCAGGTGATGCTGATGTGCTGGGCTGGGGATCACACTTTGGGGACCACTATTTTAAGAGTCACCTTGAAACAATTGTAATCAATGACCAAGTCATCCATAATTGTCTGAATCCAAACATTCACACGAATGATATCAGAGGAACTCATTGGATCACCTTGGAACCATCTGTCGCATGACAGTGAATTGGTCATCATTTTAGAGATTTGTCTCCACCTGGTAAGGAGGAAAGAGCACTAAGTGATGACCTGGCTTCCAATTCTGGGTCTTGAACCTGTGATTTACATCCCCTTGAGAAATTTGTGAACCACCCCCAAACTCCACTTTCTCTATGTATACTTCTAGACTCAGCTGAAGTAGGCTCTGAACGGCTGATCTACCAGAGCTCCCCCAGGCAATTCTGACCACCCCGGACTTCACTGGACCTTTGCCCTTGACTCTTGAATAATACAGTGTGGTGTCTAGCTGAGCAATAAGACTCCAAATCCCTTGAGGGCAGAGATGAGTTTTGTTTATGTTTATTCTCAAGCAACTATAGGTACCTCTGGCAAATTGCAGGTACTCATTAAATGTTTACTATTGAATGAACAAAAATAATAAACCCTGGGTTCCAAATAGCCCTTTAGGACCTGTCTTTATGCTAATTCTCTAATTTTAGCTGCTTTGAAATATCATTAGAAAAGATCGCCCCACCAAGTAAGGCTGGAAATGAGAGACACACGATTCAAAGCTTCAGATGAATCTGCAGGGACAAATCTATGGTTAGGCTGCTGCACTATAAATTCTTTTATTTTATTATCAGATTTAATGATACATAGAATTATTTTTGTAGGAAGTATTTTCACTGCTGCTATTTCTCACAAGCTGTATAAGGCAAGTTTTCCTATAGGGCCTTGCTTTTATAAGTAAACTGGGTCTTTTATTACTGTAAAAGTTTTCATTAATAAAAGAAATGTTTTTGTGCTTAGGTGTCTGTTTTTTAGATTTTAGAAGTTTTACTTTAGTTAGAAACAATTTTCTGGTTAATAACAAATCCATATTTGTCTTTTTTTTTTTCACTTGCTAAACAAGAACTTTCACAGCTGAAACTTTTTCTAAACGAAGGGTTTGTTGAGACATACCAGCCAGAAAAAGGACCAGGTGTTGAGCCATGCAGTATAAACCACCAGCCGCAGGGCCAGACGGAGAAAGCAACATGTCAGCTGGCCTGGGGCTGATTGGTTCTTGCATGCAAACAGTTTGGGGAAGAAAGATGTCAGTTGTTTTCAAAGAACTTACATTGGCTAGAGACAAAGGGGGTGGGAGAAGGTGAGGCGGGGCTAGTTCCGGGATAGGTGCAGAGTCCCTAAGGAAGAATGGTTTGCTCTTCAGGATTGGTGTGGGCAACAGTCCAGAAAGTTCCTGCGGAAGCAAGAAGCAGTGGCTCCTGGTGGTCAGTGGCACCTAGTGGTCAGTGGCTCCAGGTGGTAAGTGGTACCTGGCGGTCAGCTCCTGGTGGTCAGTGGCTCCTGGTTGTCCGTGGCACCAGGTGGTCGGCTCCTCACCTATTCCCTTTAGAAAATTGTAGAAATAGCCACCTAGAGGTGAATTCAGTTTCAACATATATCCATGAATATAAGCAGTCTTTTGTTGGTTTTGCCCTGCAGCTGTAACTGACTTACCTCCCTGTCTCTCTTCCTTCCACCTGCCTGCGTGGTGTAATTTAGCACATCTAAGAATTTTCTCTGTCAAGCTCTACCATGTTCCAGCCGTGACTTTGGTGAGTGACTTTGGGTGAGGCATCTAATGTTTTTGTGCCTCAGTTTTCTTATCTGTAAGATAGGGATAAAACCGTTCCAATCTTATAGTTTTCATAAGAAATACGTGAGTCAATAGATGTCTTTAGAAGAGTGTCTAACATATAATAAGACCTAATTTATTAAATGTTACCAAATATTATTTTAAGATTGAGTAAAATGAACACATTTTCAGGAAGGTGCAGGCTTTCTAACCATAGCCAGAGGTGACGTTTGCCCCCAGCCAGATCATGAGCCAGGACAGGGTCTGGTTTGGCTAGTTCTCATGAGCTCATACAAAGATGGGCTCCGCTGCATAATTCAGTGGGTGGAGTCTCTCATTTTGTTCATGGCTTCAGAGAGGATGGAGTGCTTCTCCAGGTCTGATTGTTTTCCCTTTATCTGCATATCTTAATGATTCATTACATCTTCACTCCCATGTTCCTAGCAGTATTATTCACAATAGCCAAGATGTGGAAGCAACCTAAATGTCCATTATGGATGAATGGATAAAGAAAATGTGATAGATGTATTATGTAATAAATAGATGTACATTATATACACACAATGGAATATTATTCAGCCATAAGAAGAAGGAAATCCTGCAGTGTATGACAACATGGATGAACCGGGAGGACATTATGCTACGTGAAATAAGCCGGTCACAGAAGGACAAATATTGTATGCCTCCACTCATATGAGGTACCTAAAATAGTCAAACTCATAGAAGCAGAGAGTAGAATGGTGGTTGCCAGGGCCTGCAGGGGAGGGAGAAGTGGGAGTTGTTCAACAGTTGTAAAGTTTCAGTCGCTCTAGATGAGTAAGTTCCAGAGCTCTGCTGTGCTACACTGACCGTACTGATTGTGACCAATACTTGAGTACGTTTCAAAACTTGTTGAGTGTAGATCTCAGATTAACTGCTCGTACCACAATTTTAACAGATTAACTGCTCGTACCACAATTTTAACAGATTAACTGCTCGTACCACAATTTTAACAGATTAACTGCTCGTACCACAATTTTAACAGATTAACTGCTCGTACCACAATTTTAACAGATTAACTGCTCGTACCACAATTTTAACAGATTAACTGCTCGTACCACAATTTTAACAGATTAACTGCTCGTACCACAATTTTAACAGATTAACTGCTCGTACCACAATTTTAACAGATTAACTGCTCGTACCACAATTTTAACAGATGATTCATTAGGCTTGTGCAGTGTTTTCACTTACAAAGGGCATTCTCAATTGTCCTTTTTGAATCCCCCAAACTATTCTGCTGTTATCCTCATTTCCCACCGAGGAAATGACTTCTGAAGAGTCAGGTTGGAGGACCCGCTCAGGGACCTATGAAAAGGGGAGTGTGGGAGGCAGAACGTGGCTCTGGTCTTTGACTCAGGGCCTCAAGTTCACCTCCTGAAACCACCCCAAGTTATATTGCAAGTCATAACACATGGACATATGAAGCATGTAAATATCTGTTTTCCAACATAAAAATTTATGTATTGACTAATGTCCCTCATTGGTTTTTAAAAAATTTTTTTTTAAATTTTTCAACTATAGATGACATACAGTATTATATTAGTTTCAGGTATACCACATAGTGATTAAGCATTTATATAACTTAGGAAGTGATCACCCTGATAAATCTAGTACCATTTATAGTTATTACAATATTATTGACTATATTCCCTATGCTGTGTTTTACATCACCATGACTGTTTTGCAACTACTAATTTGTACTGCTTAATCCTTTTCCCTTTTTCATCCATCCTCCTATCTGGCAACCATCAAAATGTTCTCTGTATCCATGAGTTTATTTCTGTTTTGTTTATTTTGTTCCTTAGATTCCACATATAATCGAAATTACATTGCATGTCTTTCTCTGTCCGACATACTCCACTCAGCACAATACCCTCCAAGTCCATCCATGCTGCTGCAGATGGCAAGAACCCATTCCCTTCCATGGCCGAGCAGTATTCCATTGTATATATGTACCACCTCCTCTTTGTCCATTCATCCGTTGATGGGCACCCATTCTGTCTCCACATCTTGGCCATTGTAAACAATGCTGCAATGAACATAAGGATGCACACATCCCCTCAAAGTAGCATTTTGGGTTTCTTTGGGTAAATATCCAAAAGTGGGATTACTGGGTCCTTCTTTGTCTCTTGTTGTAAGTCCAGTTTGTCTGGTATAACTATTACTACCACAGTGGTTGTTTTTTTTTTTTCATTTCCATTTTCATGAAATATCTTTTTCCTATCCCTTTACTTTCAGGCTGAAGAGAGTCTCTTGTAGGCAGCATATGTAAGTGTCTTGTTTTCTTATTCATTCTGCTACCCTGTGTTTTGATTGGAGCATTCAATCCAGTTATACTTGAAGTAATTGTTGATAGATAGGTAGATATTGCCATTTAGAAGTTGTGGGACCCCTGGGCTGGGGAGCCTAATGTGGGGCTGGGAACCCTCGCTTCTCCAGGGGGGACCTCCACAGCCGAGATATCCCTCCTGATTTTTAATGGTCACCCGTGGGTGTGGGACCAGCCTGTTCCATGTCTCTGCCTCACCTACCAGTCTCAAGGTGGCTTCTTCTGTATGGCCTTAGTTGTAGGGCTTTGGTTCAGCTAGACTTCAGACAATTCTCAATGATGGTTGTTTTGTAGTTTAGTTGTCATTTTGATGTGGTCATGGGAGGAAGAGAGCACAGTGTTTACCTACTCCACCATCTGGACCAGAAGCTACCCCCCAGTATCCCTCATGTGAATCCACCAAAAATTCCTCTGCTGTTCTCTTTGCTCACTGCATCACAGAGGGCACCAGCCACTGGAAAGTGCAAGTGGGGAGAGTAGAGACAAAGGTTAGGAGGCCAAGCTAGGTAGAATGAAATTAAGGACTAAAGAGAGTGGTGTCGGCTACCCTAATAGTCAGTCTGAGTCCCACAAATAAAGGGGAAGTAGGTAGCCTTGATTGCCTGTAGGTTGGGGCTTTGGTTACACTTGTATGCTTAGGTGGGATTGCCTCCTGTCCTTCCAAATACTGTCTCCTGTGGCTGTATGGCTTAAGGCTAGGAGCAGTTGTCAAAAAGTGCACAGGCAGACAATGGAAGGCAAGCCAGCTGGAAGCATAGATTGCCTAAAAATACTATATCCAGCAAGTCAGGTCTGTTTTTCAGATTCAAGTTGTTTGCTATCGTGGGTAATTGAGGTAATGAAGAAGAAATGAAGCTGATGGAAAAACAGGGACAAAGGCCCAGGAGACAGCAGTGACAATAGAGAAGGCTGCCCGTAGGCTAAACAGTTAGGACATGGAAAATCTCAGACAAGTCTGCTAGGAGAGGAGACACGTGACCCAGTTGCCTTCAAACCCCAGGTGATAGCCAGGCAACCTCTAGAAACAGAAGGGCCCAGGTGACCTGTTACTGACCATAGTTTCATGAAAGAACCAACTGAAGCCAAGCCTATAGAGCCAACCTAAAGAATCATGAGCTAGGTAAACAGCTGTTATATGAAAGCATTAAGTTTTGGGGTGTTTGATACATGGCAGTGGATAACTTAGACAGGGAACAACTATGGTATTTCAAATACGGACTGCATATTATATGATATCAGGGTGTTATTAATTTTCTTAAGTGTGATAATGTTATTGTGATTACATATAGATAGGTCTTTATTTTGAGGAAATATAGGCGTGATATAACATCTGCAACTTTCTTTTAAGAGATTCAGCAAAAAATAGGTAGCTTGATAAGTAGCTGTGACCAAAAAAGCAAAAATGACAAAATGTTATCAATTGTTGAATCTAGATGGTTCAACAATGTAATCATTGCACTATTTTTTTTCAACTTTCCTACATATTTGAAAATTTCAGAGTAAAAAGTTGGAAAATAAATTTTAAAAAAATTATGCATATCCCACAGTAAACATATATTTATATTTAAAATTACATTTTTATTTAGTTATGAGTAATCATTTAACTAGTTTGGGGCTATAATTTCTTGGCTCTTCTCATGAACATGCAGGAATTTTGTGAAGAATAAAACCCAATTTATAAATTGTTTCCAAATATACAGAAATTTCTATAAAATTTATGAATTTCTGAGCACCAACTTTATTTATCTAATTTAACAATGTATAAAGATGGCGTATTAAACCTCACAGCCATTCAATACAACACTTATTAACTAATTAATTTTGACTTAGCAGTTTTATTTTTCCATTTAGGAGCCAGTAGCTTTTCTTCAGTCCTCCAATGCTTTCATAAGCTATATATAAGTAGTAGCTAAAGGATAAAACAACCAGTTCTACTCCTTAATCAGCTGTGAGAAGAAGCCAAATACTTCAGTTGAAAGCGGCAGTAGAGAGAGTCATTCCTTGTCAGGGTCTTGGAATTGTGGTCATGAGAGCCATAGAGTCCTGGGTTCAAATCCTAGTTATGCCAGTTTTTGAGAGGCCACTTAACCACTCTGAGCTTCAAGCACTCTGAGGTTTAAAATGGAGACAATAATGACTATGTGACTAGATTGTCATTATGACAAAATGAGGACATCACATATAAGCCTGGTGCCACTGTTACTGGGCCTCATGGTTTTATTTCCTTGAAATCAAATGACTGCAGAGAAGGAAGGCATCTGGTGGGGTTTTCAGCTTGGCCCTACACGGGTCTCCGCAGGCTTGGCAGGAAGATGGATAGCTTTGCCTTCCAGATCACTACATGTCCAACCCGGTAGAGCCCCTTGGAAGAGCCTCAATAAATGGTTGTCAAATAAATTAATGAGACTTGTCGTTACACTCTACACTCCTCAGAAGGAATATTGCATTTGGGGGATAGTCCAGAGGCAAGAGGTAGGAAGTCGATAAAAGAAGTAGCTAGAGCACAACCACTTAAGTAACCCAGTCACCACTAGTTCATATGACATCTTTGTACAAATTAGGAAAAGGTACCCCTTCCTGGAGATACTTTCTGTAGCATGTTGGAAATTTGCTGAAATATACTGATTTTTTTTCTTTTTTTTAAGCCAAGACAATTTATTATTGTCTGCTAAGAAATTGTCATAATAAATATACAAATTAATTATAGCTACACTGTGAATTATAGATAGAAATGTTGCTTACTTTTTGTGGCAATCACTGGATATTCAAAGTTGGAATACACACACACACACACACACACACACACACACTCACCATGCTCAAGAGTGAAAGAGAAATTTAATTTACTGTCACTCTTCCGTGAGCAGCTGGAAAAGTGTAAAAAAGCTCAATCTCTGTAAAATTTAAGATACTTGTAGTACTAAACCTAGAAGAAAGAAAAAGCAAAATCAATGTAAAAAAAATAACCCTGTATTTGTCATGAAATTATTCCTTCTTGGACATTTTTGGGCACAGACCAGTATTTGTTCCTTGTTTTATTTTTAACCTTCCTGAAAAAAAATGCATTTTAATTTTCATTCCTATTAAGCTGTGACCATTCACAAAAAAGAAAGCAGCCTTGTCTAGTCCAGTAGTTTTCCAAAGTGACGAAACATCATAATCACCTGGAAAACTAAGACTATGGGGAGAAAAGCTACAAGAAAGAAAGAAATACACAGGCCCAAGTTTCTCACTTCAGCTAGGTTTGGGACCCATCGGTCTAATCAACAACTAGAAGATGAAGAGATAAGATGCTGATATCAACTGGAAACCCTGAGTCCTTCTACTCTCAACTTCCATTCAATTTCCTCTCTAAAGCCAGCAGGCTGCTGTAGAACCAGGAAGAGCCAGTGACCCAGTTGAAAGGCCAGCTTGCAGAAAGAGCCCATGTTTAGTTTGAAGACCATCATACAGGAGAATTCTCTTACTTGGGGGGCGGGGGGGGGTTCAACCTTTTGTTCTACTCAGGCCTTCAACTGATTGGACGAGGCCCACCCACATTAGGGAGGGCAATTTGCTTTACTCAGTCTACACATTTAAATGTTATTGTCATCCCCAAGACACCTGCACAGAAACACCCAGAATAATGTTTGACCAAATGTCAGTACCATATGGCCCAGTCAAGTTGACACATAAAATTAACCATCATAAACACTGCAGGTATGTACTGAGCCCTTCAGGTGGAGTTGCTTGCACTTATGCCACTTCCATTCCCAGGTGCCAAATTTAAATTTCTGTGCTTGCCATTTTTAACTGCTTCTCTTGCTATTGTTAGTTCTACTTCTTTCTCCACCCCACAAGTGGCCAGAGTTCAAGTCCTGTCATCTCTCACTGAAAAGTGAGACTAAAGATGTCGTGCGGGAGACCCTTCTCACTGTGCCATTTGTCATACAGGGGACCCTGCTCGCTGTGCCATGTGTCATGCGGGGTGTCATGTGAGGTCTCAGCTCCAACTCCCCACATAAGAACGCAGGATATGGTGAGGCCAAAAAGGAACACCCACAGAGCCATAGGTAGGGGAGTCATACCACTATAGTCTCACTGGCAGCTGGATCCACATGACCTGCAACCTGCTGTCCGCTTCTCTGCCTGCCAACCAACCGACTCACTGACTCGACTCGACTCCCCTACCTATGGCTCCGTGGGTGTTCATTTTTGGCCATATCCTGCTTTCTTATGTGGGGAGCGGGACCAGAGACCCCACAGGCCGCCCCACACGACACATGGTGCATGCAGCAAGCAGGGTCTCTCGCATGACAAAAGAGAACTTATCCATAAACAATGGGTTAAATTTTCAAGTTGCCAAAAGATTTTGGCTTATTTTAAAGCAAGCTTTGCAACATTTCACACAACTTTTCTTTATCGGGAACAGAATGAGCACAATATGTTCTAACAAAGAATGTAGATGTAGTATAAAGGAACTAACTCTTCTAAAGTTGATACATGAATACCCCCAGGAATTGTGTTATCTGTCTCTGGGAGCTGGGGGTGGGGAATGACTCTTCTCCCAAAGAACAGCCAGTGCTAGCTGTACAGGTGCGCCTACTTATTCCTATCCCTGAGAAGAGGAAAATAAACAATAGGCAGAAAGACCATAACAGCTGCAACTAGAAAGAGCTGAAAGCAGAAAGGCTTTCTCTCCCAATAGCTTCCCTTAGGGTCAACCTTACCCCCTAGGAGTAAAGATTGAGTTTTGCCATCTCTAGAGGGACACCAAAAGTGTCACTGACTACAGAAGGTGAACTCTTGGCTAATGGATCCCAGTAATGAGAGGGAGGGAGACCAAACAGAAGTCCTAGAACAGGTGGCTTCTAGTAAACAATAATAGGTGGAAGAGACATACCACCTCTAACTGAAAAGAAAATGAAAGAGAAGACATAAGGAAATTCAATTTCAGCCTTGGAAAAAGACTTCTGGAACTAAAATCAAACAAAAATGATTTCCAAGTTTTAAAAGAGAATGTGTCAATTTTGTTCACTGCTCTATGACCCTATTATTGTACATTTACACAAATATTCAATAAATAAAATTCAATGGATAAAATAGAAGAGGCAATGGGAACAAATGAGAACAGAATTAGAGGCCTTGACGTGGATTGGAAAGGGCAGAGTGGGAAGAGAAGAAACAAGCTATGGAGGAAACAAGCTGTGGAGAGACTGGCAGAGGAAGAAGAGCCCATGGAGAAGTCTGGAAGAGGAGCCACAGAGCAGGAGAACCTGGGGAGGGCAATATCACGGGAGCCAAGGGATGAAGAATGTCCCGCTCATGTGCACTTGTCTACTGCTGTGTAACACACCACCCAAATTTTGTGTCTTGAATCAGCACTCAGCTATTATTGTGATCTCTCATGGCTTGGGGGACTGACTGAGCTTGGCTAGGTGGTTCTGGCTCAGGGTTTCTCATGTGCCTGCAAGTCAGCTGGAGTTGTCTCAAGGACTTCCTCACTCCCATGTCTGGTGCTTGGGCTGGGAAGGTGCGAACAACTGGAGCCTGGAACAGCTGAGTAAGCACCACTCTATCTCTTTGTGGTCTTCCACACTGTCTCTTACCTGTGACTGCATCAGAGGAGTCTGACTTCTGACACCTTCCAAAAGTGTGTGATCCAAAGAGAGAGCCTGGTAGAAGTCACGTCACCTTTTATGATATAGCCACAGAAGTCACGAAGTATCACCTGTTGCATTCTCATTAGAAGCAAGAGACAAAGACCCACCTCTATTTAATGGCCCTTGATGGGAGCCAAGGCAAAGAAATTCTAAGCATGTTTTAAAACCACAACGTCTCCATCATTTTTGTTTTAAACTATTGCTTCATTGTCACAACAGGACAAGGATACAATTTCTGGAAAGACCCCAGGCCCAGGATATAAGTTTCTTCAGTGTAGCTACAGAATATAAAAGATCCATGAGTAATCTACCCACAGAAGGAACACTGGTGCATCTCCAACTGGAGGGGCAAGCTTCACTAAGCTTCACTAAGCTTTACAGTACCCCAAGTCACCCAGCGGATCCCAAGTTTAAGTTTGCCAATCCCTCAGCACTTTTCATACTTCCTAGCTTGCACTCCCATATCACCAAATGTTCTGGACTCCTCCCCAAGCAGCCCAGCTCTCAGGTGCAAGCTACGATAACAACCCCCACACATTCCATTTTCCTCAGTGTTCACTGCAAGCCTGAGTGATCAAAAGTCACTTCTTTAGCCTAGCTTCTGCTAGCTGGCCGTGGCATCCAGGCTGCCTACAGCCCTCCATGCACCCTTCTTATCTAAAACCTATACCCTATCTGTTTCCAAAACTTTGAGGCTGCTCACTGATCAAGAAAATGCACAATGGGGTAATCAGAGAACAAAAAGACCCAAGTGAAGAGGACAAAGGGAGTAGAGAATTATCGTGCAGCTCTAAGTTTCCTGACAGCGAAGCAAAAAGGCAAATTTTGGCTTCTGTATCTTTATTCATTCCTCTTCAGTGACCAACTTTTTCCTAAAGTAAGCTCATTTATCACAGCAGAGTAGCGAATAGAGGATACTTGGTTACAAAGTCCACACAACGCCTTTCACTGCAGTTATGCAAGAGTCATTGGCTGTCTGCATGATGGATTCTCCTATATTGATCCTTTATAAAGATTGAAGATATAACATGCCCATTAGGCTCTCTCTTCCAATATTATGTGTCTTAAATGAGTCTTTCTTAGGTTACTCCTCTGAAAAATGTATTGAACATCATCAGTATGTCAGATGCTGTGCCAGGTGCTAAAGGAGTAGGCAATTTATTCTGGAGTCCTCTAAGACACGACTTCTCAAACGTGAGTGAGCAGCACTATCTCCTGGGGAACCTGTTAAAACTCTGGGCCCCTCCCCAGGGTTTCAGATTCACTAGGTCTGGGTGGGGCCTAACGTGTTCCCAGGTGATGAGGTTGCTGGTCCAGGGCCCACACTTTGAGAACCATTACTCTCAGACTCATTGTAGAGATAGGTATTCTAACATGGTTTTAAGTTTGTTACATGCTTTGGATGTGAGACTTGAGAGGAAAGGAGTGGTACAATATGCATGCATCTGAGAAAGATTAAGAGGCAGGCTTTATTTCCAGCTACAAGGAATATCAAGTCATTTCATGAAAAGCATGGGAAATAGTGGGTGCATTATAGGAAGTGCAGTAATTTTTCTCAGCCAAAAACTTGGGATCTTTTCGAAAAACGTGTAAGTCCCTAAAGGTACTGCCAAACCGTATGGCAGAGATGATATTTGGGCCGAAAATCATTTGAAATATCTGTTTCCTTCTCATAGCTTAGTCCATACAAGAACCCCAGTATTGTCTCTAAGAGTATGCTAGCTTTATGAAGCTTTATGAAGTCTTGATGGACTTGTGAGAATGAATTCAGTGCAAAACGCCATCTGAAGCATGAGAAATTGTCATGCTAGGCTCAAAGAGAAGCTCATAGAAGCTTCCAGAGAGGGAAAGCAGAGAAGAAACAACCTCATATGAAAGAGCAGGGATTGAAATGCTTTGAACAGAATTCTCAGCATAAACAATGGAAGCTGGAAGTATATAGAACAAAGGCCTTAAAATGTTGAGTAAAAACTATTTCCAATCGAGAATTCTCCAGCCAACCAAGTCGAAGTTAAGTATAAATGTATGCTAAAGACATTTACAGGCTTGCAGAACCACAAAAATATACTTCCTATGGCCCATTTCTCAGGAAGTTACTGGAAGACAGGCTTCCCCCAAATGAGGGAGTGAGTCCAAATGAAAGAGAAACAGGATGTGGTTCCAGGAAATTTTTGAACTGGTGATACAGGTGGAGTTAGGAGCAGGAAGACTGGGCTTAAGAGAAAAGCAAATATATTTTTAAACAATATTTTACATGTATTTTAAATAACAGAGAAAATCCTCTGGAGCAGGGATCTCAAACTTTAATGTGAATCACCTGGAGGGCTTGTTGAACCAGTGAGGACTTCCTGGCAGAAATGGTTCTCTATCCATATTATTGAGATATATGGAGGTTAATTAGGAAAAAAAGGAAGAGTTGAAAGTGGTTGTATGTAGGGAAGAAAAAATGGAGCTGCAGGAAGTAGGGACTTTAGAGGAGAAAGTGTGCAGTACAGAAAACTATTGAGAATAACATTTGGCCCTAGCAGAAAAAGATTTGACCCCTTAAAGCAAGAGTCAGCAATTATGGCCAGAGAGCCAGCTGACTATTCTTGTAAATAAAGTTTTATTGACACGTTCTCTGGCTACTTTCCCACTATAAAGTCACAGTTAAGCAGTCGGGACAGAGTCCTTGTGGCCCACAAAGCCTAAAATATGGACTATCATACCCTTTACAGAAAAAGTTTGCCAACCTTGTTTTAAAAAATCGGTGTTTAACTGATAAAAATAAACACTAATTGAAAAAAGTAAAAACCATAGATTAATAGCTATAGAATCATAAAACATTAGCGGTAGAAGAGATCACCTGCAACTGCATTGATTTACAAGTGAGGAGACTTAAGTTCGGGGAGGTGAGATAGCTTGCCCAAGGCCCAGGGAGAATGGGAAATCTCGGCGTATTCTCCAGGCCGCTGATTCCCCGCTCAGATGCATGCCCATTGCCGTGCTGCTATTGTCTTCTAATCTAGCACTGTATTTAAATAGTTTCCATCTAGATGAGTCACAAAAAGTTACTAAAGTAAGGTATTCATGAATTAAAACCAGCACATGACTAGGCTTCACCAAGAGTTCTAACTCAGCATTCTACAGTGAAAGCTGTGGACCATAAAGCTCAGACGGAGCTGAAACTCCCACATTTTTCAAAAAGAAATACTTATTTGAGTGCACAATCAATGTTGCCTTGAGTGTGATTTTCAATTGCTTTTCCTTGTAAAGTATCACTCTAGCTTGTCAGTTATTTCATCAACCCATGTGTATTTGCCAACTGGGGACCTATAATCTTCTCAAAGCCAGGTTTAAGCTCCCTAAGATTGAGTGTTCAAATATGAATCATCCACATGCTTTATTATAAGCTCAACTGCTGTAACAGGTAGATTCAAAAATGTAATGGCTCATAGTCAAAGAAGTTTCTGATTCACATAACACTCTGAAGGCGTAGGAGTTGAGGAGGGTGCTGTGTACAAGGCTAGTGGGGAGAGGAAAGAAGGGCTCTGCTCCACACAGTCATTCAGGGACTCAGGCTGATGGCAGCTCTGCCATCTTTCAACATTTGGCTTCAGGCACACTCTATCACTATCATTCCAGCTAGCAGCAAGCAAGGAAGTCCATGGAGGAGTATGTGAGGTTTCATGTCACTTCTGCTCAAGTTCCACTGGCCAGAACTCAGCCACATGCCAGCGCCTGGTCAGGAAGCAGGCGCTTGTGAAACCAGAGGCCAGGAGACCCCTGAACCCTGCTTCCTGCTCATGGAAATGGCAGGGTTGGCTGGGGTCAGAAATCTGCTTTTGTTCTCCTTTTTTTTCCACATGTAGTAATCATAGGACATAAAGCCATAGCAGTAAGCAGGGAGAGTGTGTGCAATAGTTCAGGTGACAAAATCCACGGATCAGATACTCCTGAGTTCAACCCCCAGCTCTGCCACTTGCCAGCTGTTCTTCACCCAGCGAACATCACGTTGCTTATTCTCTCTGCCCGTCAGTTTATTCATCTGTAAAATAGGGATAGTAATTCATGCCTCTTCAGCTTTTGTCAGGATCAATTGAAATCATGAATGCAAACACTTAGCACACTGCTCAGAAAATACATAATATGGACTTAATATACGAGGTGTGATCAAACAATATGGTGAATGTTTAAATTAAAAAATATTACAATAAAAGACACATTGCCAGTAAACCCCCTCACTTTGAACACACTTATCCCATCATTCTTGCCACTTTCTAAGGCAGTTCTGGAAGTCCTCTTTTGTGAGTGTCTTTACTTCATCCTCCATTATAACAATGCTCTATGTCACACATCGCTTCTGGTATGGCAATTTCTGTCAAATAAAAACATTATAGTGTGTCCTCATCCACATCATTCACGAGAACTGACTGGCATGGTGTGACTTCTGGCTCTTCCCCAAAGTCGAAATGATTCAGGACATTTAGGCAGCCACAACTGTACAACTGAAGACACTCATGAAAGAGGACTTCCAGAACTATTCCAGAAAGTTGCAAGAACGATGGGATAAGTGTGTTTAAAGCCGGAGGGGGGGAGGGCATTTGGAGGGGATTCATGGTAATGTGTCTTTTACTGTAATAATTTTTTTTATTTAAACATTCACCATATTTTTCTTATCACACCTCATATAGCCAAATACTAGAAATATAGTTTTATAATTGTGTTTCCCATGGAAAGCTAGATAACAGTATGTGACTGGCTATTTCATCAGTCATTCTAAATAACAGGCGCAATTCAAATTGTTCACTTTTATAAAAAGGTGTGGGGGCTGTGGAAAGAAAAACTAGGAAACACCTTATTTCTCTCTTCAGAAGTTTACTCGGTATTTTTTCCAAGTTTTTATATCTTTGTAAGGCAACTGTTCTCAAACATTAGTTTATTAGGACATTTAAAGTTTTGATTTGCATACAGTAACCTTTAATTCAAGACAACAAAATGCTATTCCTTTGGAGTTTTTTTCCAAATTTAAAAATTAACAATATGCAATCTTAGCATACACATCAATAAAATAACCAAGGCGTAAAACAGTCTTAAATGTCTTTCACTGTTAGAAAGCTAAGCTTGCTGGAAGTTGCTCTATTTCAGAAAGATAAAATAGTAACTTCTCGTTCCTTCTCTTCTACCTACTTCACCATAAGACCTATATAATTTCCATATTTCCAAATTGTATAGAAAAATGCACAATAAAAATTCGAAGTATTACCAGAACAATGATGATACAGTAAAAGCCGTTCTCTGGAAGAAAATTGAAATATAAATGGATTTCTAAAATAAATACTACTGGGGAAATTAAGCTAAACCTGCAAATCTCAAGCTACATAGGCGTACAATTGAAATGAAAAGGAAAACCGCCAAGCAACAGCATCTGAATCAAAATTCTAAGACAAGTCCATGTTACCTGTTTTCTTAGGGATTTTCACTATTCATTTTAATATTCATTTTTCAATACTCATTTTAAAGTTGGGACTTTATTTAATTCTCTAAAAGTACGAGGCAGAGCACAGTTCCTATGCCATGAGAAGCACATGAGCTTTGATCCTCGGGGTCCCTATTCCTCCACCTCAGCCCTGACTGCAAGGCTCTGTGAGGTAAGTGCAGACTCACCTGCTTCAGAATAGACCCCATATTACGGCAGTATTTACACAGACCTATTCCATATGCTCTTTGTTGTTTTTTTTCTTCTGCAACAGTAAAAGCACACTTCCTCTCTAGGGGGATAATTAAATTTCTCCAGATACATGCACGTCCTGAACTGCAGGCCCAGGATAATTGGAGTCAGGCAGCTATTTGCCCTCTAATTTAAATGGATCCTAAGGCTTAGAGGTAAACAAGCAAAATCAACTACCTGCAAGAGTCGAGACAGCAATGGAAATGTGTGACTAGGGCATGGTGTAACGACAGCCAGAAGCACACTGGTGGTGAAAGATGACAGTCGACATTTGGCCTCCCTAGGAATATAAGAGAGACTGCTGGAGCAGATGGCAAAAAGGGACAGCCTCGACTCAGGGACAAACAATTGTGGCTCCATGCAGAAGCAGGACCAGTGCTGCCAGATCTTCTGATTTTTCCAGAGAAGTCAAAGATCCAGCTTTTATATGAAATCTTCTCTATTT
The DNA here is from genome assembly GCF_036562045.2 of Rhinolophus sinicus. Classification (NCBI taxonomy): domain Eukaryota; kingdom Metazoa; phylum Chordata; class Mammalia; order Chiroptera; family Rhinolophidae; genus Rhinolophus; species Rhinolophus sinicus. The sequence goes on from NC_133768.1 coordinate 9,628,311, forward strand.
TAAAAGTTAGCAATTCATTCAAGTGAAAGGCGACAACACAGCAACGTCACTGTGATGACCAAAGAAAACAAAACTGCAAGACACTGGTTTCCTATTTGTGGCCTAGAGTATGAAGTTTTCTTCAGAGCTGCATTTCTCCTTGAAATATAAATTGAGACACATGCTATTCTTTCAAAAAGTCTTCTCTAGAAGAAATATTAAAGGAAAATAACCCCACATTAAATGCAGTCTGGTGTCCTGGACTCGATCCTGGAACAGAAAAAAAACAAACAAACCTCCCCAAAACCATAGTGGTAAGGTAGTGAAATCAAATCAAGTCTGGAGTTTCGCTAGTAGCATTGAACCAATGTTAATTTCTTAGTTTTGACAGTTGGGCTGTGGTTCTATACGCTCTGAATGTGAGAGGAGAGTGAATGGAGGATGTATGGGAACTTTCCATACAAGTGCAGCAAATTTTCTGTAGTTTTAAAATTATTCCACAATACAGGGTTTATTTAAAAATAAACACGTAGAATCAATTAAGTCATCAAACACATATTGAACAAGCAAGTTGTCCGTGAACATCACTGTGGCAAGTGTAGTTTGTGGGTAGGAAATAGGGGTGAATACACAACTGAGTTCAGGTATGGGTGGGGGGCAAAAGTAAAAATGCCAGAAAGCACAAGATACCTTAAGACAATTGGGTAAACCAATGTGAGTGGGTCAGAGGGTCTGTTAGGGGAGGATTTAGGTGAAAAGTCTGAAAGAAAATGAGAAAAATCTGAAAGCAAACTTTTACTGTCCTGAATTCCATGTAGATACAGTAGACAACGGCATTACTCATTTATTTTCTCTTTGCTTAAATATTGTTTTAAACACAGTAAGACTTCTTTATTCATCTGTGGTCTACCAATTTCCTAGCTTCCGATTTTCCATTGTTTATTCTTCACCACGTTAATGAAATACAAGGTGTATACTAGTAAAGATTAAGCACAAATAAAGGGCTAGAAGAAAATGAAAGAGATATCAATTTAAGCCACGACAACACATACACACAGATGGCCATCTAGTCTATAAATTCATCAATAGTAGGGTTTCTCAGCCTCGGTGCTATTGGCATTTTGGTCTGGATCATTCTTCGTGGTGGAGGCTGCCCTGTGTATTGTAAGACGTTTAGCGGCATCCCTGATCTCTCCTCACTAGGCACCAGTAATAGCCCCTAAGTTCTGACAAACAGAGATGTCTCCAGACATTGTCACATGTCCCCTTGGGGGGGGGGGTGTAAAATTGCCCCTGATTGAGAACCACTGGCCAAGAGAAAACGTGTGTTTATCTGAATCAGGTAGTATATTCCATCCCTGTACTGCCATTCAAGTTGTTAGAACTATCAGATAAAAACAAATGAAACTGCTGTTTTTGTAGGTCAAAAGTGGTTCAGTATCAGCAACTTCATAAATTTCAACCTGAAATTGCTGTACTTCTATGTTAATTGGTGAATAGCAAAATAGCAAGTGCTATTAGTGGTAAAAAAAATAATAACTTGCATTCTAATAAAAACTTGTTAGTGCAAAGTCATTGCCATGTCATAGACTGTCATGCTAACCAACCATCGTGATGGCTGTGTGACTTGGTAAATCATAGAGATATTAAATATATTAACATCCCAATGAGAGGCAGTGGCTAGAAAATGTTTTTATTAATTGGCTGTGGGTTTATCAGAAGCTGAAAGTGAATTCAGCGACGAGAATAATATCATTGCTGTCAACATAGATTCTCTGCTGATTTAGTTAAGAAGTCACCAGCAATATGGCCCTCTGTCAGCTTCAAAGGCAGGCAATGGGACGTGGGGGGCAGTGCTGGTATAGGGTGCCTAGCGATGGCATTGGGAACGGGTGCCTAGCAGGCTGGAGCAGAGGGCATTGGTGGCACCATGGTCCGTACCATGTAGAAAGCTGTAGTTTCCACAGGCTCAGCCAGCTGAGATCTGAGGCACTCTGCCTGGGGGTCCCTGGGCTACACCAAATCTGAGAGCCAGCATTGGGGCCCTAATGACAACCATTTAAGGGGCACTTCATTGGATGAGTTGGATGTAGTTCCTTGTGTCAAATCATGGCTCAGACAGGGGCATCATTTAGCTGGTCATAGTTGAGTCAAACAAAAGCTCATCACATCAACGATTTCTAAAAATCAGAAATAATTCATAAATTATAAGAATATTCAATGAGCAATATGCTACCACTTAGATTACTTGGGAAGCAGTCTTGGATTGATGTAGCTTAGTTTATGTACAGAGTACAAGGGAGCACATTTATAATTTTACATATATTGATTTTTATGTTCCCCTTGCAGTTGTAAAATATTTCAATGGCGGCCTATCATCAGATGTCTAGAATCCTAGTGGTTCCCAAAGGACAGCTCACCCTATCCAGAGTGAAGAGTGAGCAATTGTCTTCTGTGTTTCAACATTACAAAAAAAAAAAATCAAACGTATAAACCAAAAACAGAAGAGAGTTCAAATCCTCGCCCACCACTAACTTGGGTGCCTTACTAACTCTCGCTGAGCCTCAGTTTTCTCATGTGCTTTTGGAGCCAGAGCCACCTCAGTCACTTTGAGAACTAAAGGTGACAGAGCATGGCCCATAGGAGGGACTCGTGTTCCCTGCCGTGGTTCCCATTAATGAATGAATTAATAAGCAACCTTTTTCTATATTAAACCAATATGATTTGCGCTTAATACTTTGTATTTCACACAGTAGGGGTGTTTATTAAATGTATCTTATTAAATGTATCTTGATTAAAAGTACCCGGAATTTAGGGGTCTAAATAGGCCAGAGGAGTGTGTTTGAGCTAAAATTCCTGACGGTGGTTTGTTGCAGTTCTTCTGTTACTTATGATAGTGTAACCTTGAAGGAGTGCCAGTGGAGTTAATAATTCACAAAGTGTGACTTTTTCCCCAAAGACACTTGAGCTGAGGCTTTTTCAAGCCTGAATAAGGTCACATTATTCTTCTTTAAAAGATCAAGAAATTCACATCATGCTTTGAGAACTGATATGTAGATAGCTAATCACAAGTTGGCATTCAAGAAAATGAACATTTTTTGTTAAAAAGCTATGCTTGTAAATCAGACTCTTATATACAATAAACCTTCCAAAAGTACATGCCAAACTCTTTTACTTCCTTTAGAGTACTATTTTGGAGAAAAAGTTTTCAAAAATTATTCATTTTATCTTTTAAAAAATAAATACTATTGTTTAAAGTAAAGGGATTTTTAAAAAAAAAAAAAAAACACTAAACACTAAGAAAACATCAATTTCAACATTTCCCCACTACCTTTGCTAAATTAGTTAGGTGACATAAACAGTTTATATCTTTTTAACTGGCACCCCTGAGCCAGAGGAGCAAAAGGTCTTTAACATGGGAGACTAAAGAGAAATTATGTTACCATCACGGCCCTAATGACTTGAAAGCTGGTGGGAAAAGAGAATGGTGGCCTGCCTAAAGAACTAAGATAAGAATAAAACGACCACAGCTAAGAGTACATGCACCACTAAGTTCGTGCCATTCTCAGGTTCACTACAAGTTCCTCCGAGGAAAAGTGTCTCAGTATTCTGGGGAAAGTGAAGAGAAGGATGGTACAATTCAGAAGCTAGAGGGGCAAAAAGCCAATGGTGGAACCAGAAAGACTAGGGGTATGCGTGGGGGGAGGGAGTGGGGATCCCTTATTATGCAATGATCAGAAAAACAGGCTTTGTTGAGTTGTTCCTCATTACTCTAAGACGTTTATAGGAGTCACTTGATACTAATTCCTATTTTGTCACTGGAGTATTTATCAGAGTGGCTATGTCTACACAGCATAAAGAGAAGTGGATATTTATTTAGGAAGATGCCAAATGATTAAGGTACTTTTGGCTGCTGTCTACATTGATTATGTCAATTGCAAAGTAATTGCATTTTTATTCAACCATATGTCATGACCTCTCTGAATGCAAATTTAAAGAATATTGATTGGTTGGAGAACATTTCTTATTTTTAAGTTCTTCCCGGCATGCCTTCTTTATTTCAAGAAAAGGGTGGAGAAAGAAAGGAAAAGAAAGAAAAACTTGTGAGAATCTGCCAAGCAGTGTGCTAGACAAGGGATTGGCAAACTGCTTACAGCCTATGGGCCAAATATTATTCAGCCATGAGAAAAGGGAAATCCTGCTGTTTGTGACAATTGGAATGGAACTTGAGGGCATTATGCTAAGTGAAATAAGCCAGACAGAGAAAGACAAATACTGTATGATCTCTCTTATATGTGGAATCTGACCAAACTGAACTCATAGAAACAAAGAGTAGAATGGTGCTGGCCAGGGGTTCAGGGGCTGGGGAAGAGATGTTGGTCACAGGGTACAGACTTCCAGTTATAAGATGAACAAGTTCTGGGGATCTAACGTACAGCATAGTGATTATAGCTAACAGTACTGTCTTAGATGCTTGAAAGTTGCTAAGAGAGTAGATCTTAATTGTTCCCATCACAAAAAAAGAACTGGTAATTATGTGAAGTGATGGAGGTTAGCTAACATATGGTGGTAATCGTATTGCAATGTATGTGTATCAATTCAACACTTTGTACACCTTAAACTTACACAACATTCTGTGTTAATTATATCTCAATAAAGCTGGAAGAAAGAAAGACTTCTCATCCGAGAGGCCCAGCTTTTAGCCACATACCTCTGCCACAACTCCTCAACTCTGTGACACAGAGCAGCCACAGACAATGTGTAAATGAATGGGTGTGTGAATGTGTAAAACTTCATTTACAAAACAGGCTGTGAACAGAATTTGGCCTTCATTTAGTTTGCCAACCCTTATTGTTGAGTTGGATATTCACATCTAGCCCTCAGGAGAGAGGTCTGAGCTGGAGATATAAACATATAAATTATCAGGATTTGATTATGGGCCTGGACGATGGCAAGGAGAGCTTGTAAAAAGAACAAAGACAACAAAGCCCCAGTCCATTCTTGGAGGCATTCCAACAACATCCCAAGAAATGTTGGGTGAATGGGATAATCTTTATCAAAATTGTAGGATTATTTAGAAGCAGGAAACATTATCATAAGGAAGGAGAAATACTCTTTTTATATACCACATTGATCTAAAATGGAAAACCTTCTTCAGCTGCTCCCACTTACATGGTAGAGCGAAGTAAGAGGCAGTAGATGCAGTAGCAAAATCTGTCTGGCTCCGCTATGCAGCTGTGTGACCTTGGGCAAGTTACCTAACCTCTCTGTTCCTCAGTTTCTCTACCTGTCAAATGGGAATGAGAGTAACAACTCTGACCTCATAAAGTTGTTGTGAAGGCATGCTGTATATTAAGTGCTATATGCGTGAAGAATATTATTATTCCTTCTCTCAATTGTTACCTTATTCTAGAAGGGATTTGCGGCAACTTGCTCTTACCGGTTCTTAATTTAGACCCTGCACCTCTTTCTTAGTTTGGCTCGCACTAAAATGAAACTCGGTTCTGCTTAACTGTTGATTCTCTCACTAGAACATTACTGCAGCTCCTCGCAATCACACAGAGCCTCTGTCCCCTTTAAGAACCTTCTAGCTCCATGGTTATACAACTTCCTCACACTCCCATCTCTACCCTGGTTGGGAATTCCTGGGCCACTTATCTTGCCTTGACTCCTCCACTTGAATTATTCACACCATATCCAGCTCTCTTAAGCTCACTGAGGGCCCCAGAGTCTTTATCTTTGATCTAACTTCCAGAAGTGACTGATGTAGCCCACATGAAAGGGGCATTTCTCTAGGCAGCATCAGATTATATGTAATTACCCAAGAAATCAGTCAGTTCCACCTTCACCTTGCCAGTCAAGAAAATTTAGTCTTTAATGACCAATTTTTCATGGAAAGGAGTTAGTTTAATATCCATATGGCTTCATTGGATTCAATGAAGCTTACTTTTGTTCCTGTTTTGTTCTGGGTTTCATTTTATTGAGTATCGTTATGGACTCCCTGCGTTTGATATATTTGGTACATTTCAGGCAATTATCATTCCACGAACTTTTGATGTCCACACTATCCTTTTGATAAGTAGTAACCGCTTTAAGCTGGCCGCTTTATCCTCCGGGTATCCTCCCGCTCGTCTTGGACACAACTGAGGTAAGATGTCCCGGTTCACGTTGTCCATTCCTGCCCCAGGTCTCCAAGTCTCACTGGATACTTTTAGCAAGATGTAGCATTTACACACCAAACTCCTTACTCTGAACATTGCTGATTAAAAGGAAGAATATGAAACCTTTATCTTGATTTCCAGTACAAACTGTATTTGGGGGTAACCAAGTAGCCCCAGAAAATGAAGGGGGTTCTTGTTTCCTGGAGAAGTCAGCTAATATTCGTAGACAGAAAGGGATGAGAGAACTAGAAAATTAGCATTTGCAAGGGTAGAAAACAGTCTTGTAATGGAGGAAATCAGACCATCACCATCTTAAACCAGTGATTGATCTCAATATCACTAATAGCAGGAGACCCTGACATGTTAATATCTCAGATGTGATCTTGGTATTGGAGTCATAAAGAAAAACGTTCTTGTCTTTTTTTTTTTTGATATAATTCACATTGGGATACAATTGAGATATAATTCACATACCATTCAATTCACCCACTTAAAGTATAAAATCCAATGGCTTTTAGTACCATGTTTCCCCGAAAATAAGAACTAACCAGAAAATAAGCCCTAGCATGATTTTTCAGAATGACATCCCCCGAACATAAGCCCTAATGCGTCTTTCGGAGCAAAACTTAATATAAGACCCAGTCTTATTTTCAGGGAAACACGGTATAGTCACAATATTATGCTTCCGTCTCCATGATCAATTTTAGAATATTTTCATTACTCCCCAAAGAAACACCACACCCCTTAACCATCCCCCCCAGTCCCTCCACCCTCCCACCCCCAGACCTAGGAAACCCCTAGTTTACTTTCTATCTATATTTGCCTATTCTGAGCATGGAATCATGCAATATGTAGTCCTCTGTGACTGGCTTCTTTCACTGAGCATACTGTTTTCACGGTTCATCCATGTTGTAGCCTGTGTCAGAAGAACTTCATTCTTTTTTGTGGCTTAATAATATCCCATTGCATGGGTACACCACATTTTGTTTATCCACTCTGGACATCTGGGTTGTTTTCATCTTTTAGCTAGAGTGAATAGTGCTGCTATGAACATTCATCTAAACTATTTGAGCACCTATTTTCAGTTCTTTTGACTATATGCCTAGGAGTAGACTTGCTCGGTCATATGCTGATTCCGTGTTTAACTGTTTGAGGAACTACCAGACTGTTTTCCAAGAGGGCTGCATCACTTTACATTCTCACCAGAAATGTATGACAGTTCGTTTCTCCGCATTCTTACCAGCACTTGTTATTGTCCATTTTCTAATTACAGCCATCCCAGTGGGTGTGAGGTGGTATCTCATTATGGTTTTCATTTGCTTTTCCCTGATGGCTAATATTGCTGAGCATTTCTTCATATGTTTATTAGCCATTTGTGTATCTTCTTTGGAGATATATCTATTCAGATCCTTTGCCTATTTTTTTTAACAGACTTTATTTCTTTTAGAGCAGTTTTGGGTTCTCAGCAAAATTGAGTGGAAAGTACAGAACATTCTCACGTACCCGCTGCCTCCACACACACATAACCTCCCCTACTAACAACATTCTGTACCAGAGGGTACATTTGTTACCATTAATGAACCTACATTGACACGTCTTTATCCATCAAAATCCAAGGCTTACATTAGGGTTCACTCTTTTTTTTTTTAACTTTTATTTATTTTAAGTGTGTTTTTCCAGGATCCATCAACTCCAAGTCAAGTGGTTGTTTCAATCTAGTTGTGGAGGGCACAGCTCACAGTGGCCCATGTGGGGATCGAACCGGCAACCTTGTTGTTAAGAGCACTGCACTCTAACCAACTGAGCCCTCCAGCCGTCCAGGGTTCACTCTTGTTGTTGTATGTTCTGTGGGTTTGGGCAAATGTACAATGACATGTATCCACCATTACAGTATCATACAGAGTATTTTCACTGCCCTAGAAATCCTCTGTGCTCTGCCTATTCATCCTTCCCCACAACCCTGGCAACCATTCATCCTTTTACTGTCTCCATAGTTTTGCCTTTTCTAGAATATCATACATTAATAGTTGGGATTATAAACTGCTTCTTTCACTTAGTCATGTGTATCTGAGGTTCCTGTGTGTCTTTTCATGGCTCCACAGCTCATTTCTTTTTAGCACTGAAAAATATTCCATTTTCTGAATGGACCACTGTTTTTGTTTTGATTTTATCCATCACCTACTGAAGGACATCGTGGTTGCTTCCAAGTTTTGGCAATTATGAATAAAGTTGCTATACACATCCATGTGCAGCTTCCTTTGCCCACTTTAAAATTAAGTTGCCTTTTTATTGAGTTGTGGTGACTTTTATGCATTCTAGATCCAAGTCCCTCATCATGAATTGCAAACATTTTTTTCCCATGCTTTGCATTATCTTTTCACTTTCTCGATGGTATCTTTAAAGCACGAAAGTTTTTAATTTTGATGTCCAGTTTTTGTTGCTGTTGCTTGTGCTTTTGGTGTCATATTAAAGAAATTATTGTCTAATCCAAGGTCAGGAAGATTTATACCTATGTTTTCTTCTGAGTGTTTTATAGGTTTAGCTCTTTCATTTAGTTCTTTGATCCATTTTGAATTAATTTTTGTATATGGTGTGATATCCTTATCTTTTTATAGATGCAGACTAAAGAATTTAGACATGATTATATGATGACTGTAATTCAAAACACTTCAGAAAAATATAGATGAAGCAAATATGGCAAAATTTTGACAGCTTTTAAGCCTAAAGTGATGGGTTTATCAGTGTTCGTTACACTTCTATTTTTTAAAAAATTTCTTTAAGTGATAGAAAATAAAAGGAAAGGATATAGAAATAAAAATCAGAAAAAATACTTGATTTATGAGTGAAAATGTTACTAATCGAGGAATAAACTTGCATCCATTTAAACTTATACTTAAGTAAATTTTTTATAAACTTTAGCATTTTATAACTAGTGGTAAATTATTTGTCACACTCCTAATAAAAATACAATAGAATGGATGCATCAGGGTGTCTTGGCACTGGCTCTTAGGAACCAGTGTTCTAGAGCTTCTCGTTCTAATATGGCAACTGCTAGCCACGTGTGGCTGTTGAGCACTTGAAATATGGAGAGTCCCAACTGACGTGTGCTGTAGGTGTAAAGTTTATGTCGCAAATTTTGACTCCGGACTGGGTGATAAATTATTAAGGCTTTGTGGGCCAAGAGGCAAAATGAAGAGCAAATTATGTAGGTATTTATATAACAACAGAGAAAAAATTTCCACAATGTTTTTATTGATGAAAACCAAACTATAATAATTGGTACTTCATTATTTTTTTATTGCAGCACATACCTACTAATGACAGGAAAGTTCTTTTTTGAGGGAGATATTTCTCTTAATCGGAGTTCAAAGGTAGAGTAAGTATTAGTAGGTTGCAAATGTTCATGTGTGAAAACAGAAATGAGCTCTCTGGTACAGAGGCAGCGCTGTGGGTCTGGCCCTGGGCCACAGTTTGCAGTCCCCTGTAGTTGGACACTAGTCCTCTGCACTGAGTTTGGGGTATTCTAGGTTGAGGGATCGCTCCCGGTTGCCAGGTACCTCCATCGCCTCTTCCCGCACCCGCCCTCGGTTTTCACTTAATCTGGTTCATTGGCTTTCAACCACGAGGCAGGACCGAAAGGTCAAGATTGTGGCCTGGAGCTCTCCCACGGAGCAAGGGCACCTCAATGCTTCAGGACCACCCAGGGCCTCCCGCCCTCGGTGTGTGGTCAGTTCCTGACTCCCAGCCCCTCCCGTTCTCCCTCCACTCCTGCTCCCCAACTCCCCTTCTCCTCCCCTTCCCACGCTGCTCCTCCCACCTCCCCCCCGCTCCACCAGCGGGTCCAGCCGCAGCGCTTTCTCGCTCCTCCCCCAGCCCCGCCCCCTCCAACTCCTCCTCCGGGAGCTCCGCCTCCCGCGTTTCCATTGGCTCAGCTCCTCCCTCCGCCAGGCAGCCGAGCTTTCCCGCCCCGTCTGCAGCCTCCAGTGCCACCGCCACTCCGTCTCCGCCGCGTACCCCTCGGAGCCCCAACATGCCCAACATCGTGCTCTTCAGCGGTAGCTCGCACCAGGACCTGTCCCAGCGCGTGGCCGACCGGCTGGGCCTGGAGCTAGGCAAGGTGATCACCAAGAAGTTCAGCAACCAGGAGACCAGGTGGGGGCCGCGCTGTGCGGGGGAGGGCGCGGGGCGCGCGGCTAGGCTGTGGCGGGCGCTCCCCCTTCCGGGGCGGGCCGGCCACGACGAGGCCTCCGCGCCACAGCCGCTGCGCCCTGGGAAGCCAAGGAGGGCGGCCCCAGCCCGGAAGGGCGACCTGGGGGCGGTCACAGCGCCTCGGGGCGCGGTGGGCGCAACCGGCGCGAACCGCCTCGGTGCAGGGCACGCGGGGAGGGCCGCCTTGGTTGTGCCTGCCGCGGTTTCGCGTCCCTGAGGGACTTACCCCAAACCCGGCGTGCTCGGGAAGGTTCCGCCCCCGGCGTGGGCTGCGCAATGCGATTCACCTGGGTCCCCTTAAAACGCCTCTTCCCCGCCCTGCCCCGGGGTCTGAGCCCACGGGCTGGGGAGCAGCATGGATAAACCTCCCAGGTGACTCTCCTGAGCAGCCAGGGTGCAAACTTCTGGGTTAACCAGAAGGTGGTTGTGCTAAGGGTTTAAAGAGCGTGGGAACTCCGAGGCGCACGTGCTGGGTTCCCCAATGCTTCCTCTAATTTTTTCTGCGTCAAAGATGATAGACTTTAAGCTCCTTCGTAGTTCTGGGACTCTGCTGTGTCCAGCAACCAGGCCACGGCTGGAATATAAGTGCCACCCATGTCTCAGGTCCAGGAGAAGTGGTCGCTCTGCTCAGTGAGGGCAGGCCAGTGGCAGAACCAGGGGTTCCATTTTCCACTTGCCAGAGTCCTCAAAGTTCTTTGAATAATTTCAAGTTGGTCTCATTTCCCCCCCTCAAATGTCTAGCACTGTACGTGGTTACTGATCATTTTCATATCTTTGTCCAAGATCCACTTAAACATTTTCAGCAAGTGAGGCTGAAACAATTGGTGCCAGCTGCCAAAAAATAAATAAAAATAAAGAACATTCATCCATTTTTCCCACCATTTCAAAAACTAACTTGAAATGGATCATAGACCTAAATGTAAAACCTATCTAGAACTAAAATTTTCTAGATGAAAACATGGGAGAAAGTCTTGATGACTTTGAGTTAGGTGAAAATTTCTTAGATACTGAGGTGTTATTTTAATGCATATGGGGAAGATGGTGTTTGTTGTTGTCAGCTTTTTGGGGATGGGACTCCCTTCTAGGTGGGAAATTACAATTACATGGCCCTGATGATAGTGTAAGTGAAGAAACATTTGTGACTGAGTACCAGGTGGTATTAATGCTGGGAGCCCTTCGGATAAAGAATTCCTCTTTGCAGAGTTGAATACAGAAGTCCAGGAGGATGTCGGGCTCTAGAGAAAGATAGTATAGCTAGGTATGAATGTTGGAATATTTTGCCAGTCCCATTCAAGTTTCAGTAGTTTTAATTACACGGCAAGTCTTATTTTGGGGGAAATGCAGTAAGTAAAGGAAAAATTTCTGGATGAAGTAGATTTTAGAAACAAATCTGTTGCCCTTCCATGTTATCTCAGCCCACTCCATTGCTAAAGAACGTGGTTAATCTACATCAGAAGTCCATTGTGAAGTCAGCGTTGGATTTCTGCTAAAAATACTATGTGTACTGTTGGGTGAAACTCACTCATTGAAGTATTAAAGGAGGCCTAATTTTATTGGTTTTGAGTATTTTACAACTACCACTTGATAATTAGAAATCATGAGGTCTCAAAAACCATTCTACGTGAAGTCTCGGAATTGCTTCTACAGTTATATTTTATGTTTACAGTTATATTTTATAGACTCTAAGAGGTTAACTTCTCGATTTTTCTCTTTCCCATGAGCTGTGTAGGTCCAGAGGTTGATTTTTACCAACAGTCCTCTCTGTACCAGGTACTATGTTAGTGATCCAGTTTTTACTGTATGCTCCTAGAGACCAGACACAGAAGAGCAAAAGGAAGACAGGACTGATTCAATTCATCTAAGGGGCCCCTTTCCGAATCTCTTACTGAACCAGGACCAGAAATCTGGTTTGGCGTCTCCTGGTCATTGCTCCTCCCATTCATTCCCCGTTTTCAAACACTATGTAATCGGACACAGAGCCTCCTGATTTTAACTTCTCATCTCTAAATCATTTGAGATATGAGTGAGATGTCCGCCTCAGCTTTACTATAGACCACTGAAATGCCATCATGATGTCCTAGGACAGCACCGATGATGATGCCTGAACATCTGTTGTAACAGTTTATCCTGGTCAGTTAACCTGCCCAGAGTCATTAGCTGTGTTGTAAGACCCAAAATTCTGGTTGTCTCTCATTGTGTAACAAATCACCCCAGAATTTCATGGTTGGTAACAATAATTGTTGAACTGTCAAATCTGCAATTTGGGCAGGGTTCAGCAAGGAAGGCTTGTTTGTGCCTCATGTGGTGGCATCTGGGATAATTAACGGGCTGGAGGATACACTTCTAAGATGGCTTCCTTACGTGGCTGGTAAGTTGGTACTAGCGTTTGCCTGGTAGCTTAGTTAGGAACCTCAGTGCCTCTCCACAGGGCTGCTTAAGCTTCCCCTCACAGCATGGAAGCTGGGTGCCAAGCACAAGTATTCCAAAAGACAGGAAGTGGGATCTACCAGTTTATTAAGGCCGGGGCCCCGAAGTTGGTGCTGCATCCCTTTTGTCATATTCTATTGTCAAGCACAGAGTCCTCCCTGATCCCAAGGGGAATCTTCTTGATGGGAAAAGTGTTAAAGACAAGGCGGCCACCTTTTGATTACCACATCCATTCATTGTTGACTCAAACTCATCAGCCTTCTTATTTCAGGATCAGTGCGGATCCTTTATCTGAACAGCAAAGGGATGCTGCTTTCTGGCCACAAGTTTTAAAAGTCCTACAATAAAGATCAGTCGTGATCATGTTTATGAGTAGAAGCAGGAATAGCTTTGGGGAAAAAGTTGCCATGTTAATAGTATTTTCTGTCCTGCTCTGGACTGTTAGTCATAGGCGGATTGAGGTTCCTAAGGAAAAATAGGCCAAAGAGGCTGAAATGTTGGGGGAGTAGCAGTCATCACAGCAGGAATTGGCAAACTTTTTCTGTGAAGGGCCAGACAGTGAATATTTTAGGCTTTGTGGGCCCCTGTCTCCGTAGCTGCTGCACTGTGCCATTCTGTAGCCTGGCAGCCCATCATGGGTCACTGTGCCCCATTCTGGAGGCTCTGGGAGAGAATCTCATCCTTGCCTTTCCCACCTTTTAGAGGCTGCCCACATTCCTTGGCTCTTGCCCCTTCTTCCATCTTCAAAGCCAGCAACATAGCATCTCCTGACCCTGTTTCACTCCTCACATCTCTTTGACCTCTTTTGTCTCCCTCTTCCATTTTTAAGGACCCTTGTGATTACATTGGTCCACTAGAACAATCCAGAATAATCTTATTTTAAGGTCAGTTGATTAGTAACCTTAATTCCACCTGCCACCTTGCTTCCTCTTTGCCATGTAAACTAAAATATTCAAGGTTTGAGGGATTAGGATATAGACATCTTTGGGAGGCCATTATTCTGCCAATCACATCATCCTCAGCTCATGGCTTAGATTGTCAACCCCTGAGCTATGTAATAAATGATTTCCATATTGACTTCATCCCACAGTTGATGTGATGTGCACAAAGGAATTATATTTAGTTCCTTCGTATTCAAGATAGGAAGGGAGCACATAGAATTCTGTCCCTCTCATCCTGAGGTTGGCATCATACTGTTTTCTTTTTTTACCCCCACTTCTTCTGCCTCATCCCCACTCCCGTTCAAGCTGTTGTTTCTCAGTCTAGTTGTGTAGGACACAGCTCCCTGGCCCATGCTGATATTATGAGCCTTGCCCCCCCACCAGCCGCTGAGGCAGTCGGTCGCCAGTCATCGGTCAGCCACTCCCAGCACTGGCTGCCGGCCACTCACGCTTGCCACCGGCCACTCATGGCGACACAGCAGCCTGCCGCAGCCCACGTCAGCCCAGCTCCAGGGAGAGCTGTTGTTCACAATCTTAGCTGTAGAGGGTGCAGCTCACTGGCCCATGTGGGAATCGAACCAGCAACCTCGGCGGGCGTTAGGAGCAGTGCTCCAACCACCTGAGCCACCGGCCAGCCCATCAGCATAATGTTTTCATCCATGCAAGAATATAACCCACTATTGCCAAAACTCATTTTCAGATCATGTTATCTTGAATTACTTCATTTTTCTCTTCTAGTTATCCTACTTGAACTTAATAGAAGCTTCTGTAGATTCAGATAGGCTGCTATATGGTATCCCAAATGTCACTTGTGTTTAAATTTTCTTATGAAATAGTTGGCTCTTTTAATAAAACCATACCATTCGGTATAATTGGCTTCTAATAGCAGGAAAGGGGATAGGGTAATTATGTGCGTCACTTGTAATTTTAAAGATTCAGTGGCTTTCTTTTTTGGATATGCCTTTCATTTGCAGTTACTTCTGTAAGGTGACAGACGAATTCCCAAAAATCACCACATTATGCAAAATCATGCAGCAAAAAGCCACAGGGCTTATGGGAAAGATGGGGTTAGGGACACAACAGTTAAAAATTTCCTCATTGGCATATTGAAAAAAGATGGGAATGTAATAAAAATGGGAAAACACGTACTACATGTTTAAAACAGACATATATACAATAATTGAAAAAGACCTGCAACTTGCTTGTTGAAGTGGGTCTCAGAAGGGTTGCAGCTTTTGCATTCTCGTGAGGAGGTCCAATGAGGGCGATCTGAAAGGGTGCAGAAAGTTGTGACACCAGATGTGGATGGGTGAGACTGTTGTCCTTGTGACGTGTGTGTGTGTGTGTGTTTGGAGTATTTCTTAGTGGCTCCATTTACCTGGGTGCAGTGTGGTCTTCTGCATTCTCATCTCAGGATGAGGGATCGTGGTAAAACAAGTGCAAAATTCATGTTATTCTCAAACTGTTTCTAGTATATCAATCATTGGGACAAATTGGCCTTTTCAAAACAAACATTGTGGTAGAGCTGACAGTGTCCTTGGTTCTCAGGCAGTACTCGGTGAAGGACTGGCCTGAACACGTGGCACTGGTTTGCTTTCCTTGCCATGGAAGGTCCCTGCCAGCGATGGGCAGGCTCACTCTTGGGTTGAACACTCAGAATTATATACCCAAAATACAGAAATTTTCCAACATGTAGTTTTTGAAGCCTTTCAAAGCTCCTATTGACTCTTTCTCAAGAAGCTACTGGAGGACACCATTCAGCAAAGCAAGGAAGTACAGCAAGAAAGGGTACAGAAAGTGGGAAATGGAGTGATGGACAGGGGTGGAGGGGCTTCCCGGGCGGCAGCTGGGCGGAGCAGAAAGAACGCAGGGTCAGACAGCTCTGGGGCGATGCGGGCAGGATGATAAAGTCTCCGAGTCGGTATTTGAGGCCTCCAACATCCTTCAGCTTGTTAGCCAAGTGTTTAGGTTGGAATGTATATTCTGTACTCAGAAAACTTAGCAGATCAAAAGATAGGATAATTTCCTCTAGGGAAAACAACCCGCCCCCCCCCCCCAAAAAAAAAGAAACCCCAAAAAGCAAAACTTATGTTTAGATGAGAAATAACTATAAACTGCTTTAAGTTCCCTATATGGGCTCAGCTCTGAACAGCATTTACACAGTGGAAATGTAACACTCTTATTTGGTTAGGATATTGGTCTGTATTGGGATGATGGCCAGACGAGGTAGGGAGGGAGGCTGCACATGATTCAGGTGATGGGATGGAGAGGAAATAGAGTTAAATCCTCATCTTCATAGTGACGCATCAACACGTGATGCCTGAAAATGAGAAATCAAGATGAAGCAATCCAGACACATCAGCTAAAGACTTGAAGATAAACATTGAAAAACCATATCAGGAGTTGAAACTGGTTGCCTCTAGGCTGTTTGTTATAAGCCTTATGGAATGATTTGAATCTTTTAAGCAATGTGTATATGTAACTTGAATAAAAATTAAAAGTAAATATAATATTTAACGGAAAAGAGTTCACATTAGCAAGGCTGAGACAAATTTCTAAAGAGCATATAAGATCTTGTACATGAAAAAGGCCTGCTGGCAAGGTGGCCCTCAGCTGGTGTCTAGGAAATTAACTTTTGCGAGGATTCCCTCCATTCCATGATAGAAATATCTCACTGCTAAACCCAGTGGACACCGTGCTTAATGCTGAATGCCTGGGAGTCTGGAGTTTTGGTTATGTGCCAGGCAAAGGGTGCCTGCGGGCCCAGCCCGCCAATAAAACCCTCCAGGCATTAAGTCTCTAACGAGCTTTCTTGGTAGACAACAAGCACTTCGCTTGTGTTGTCACAGCTCTTGCCAGGGGAATTAAGCTCAACCTGTGTGACCCTACTGAGGACAACTCTTGGAAGCTTATACCTGGTTTCCCTTGGATTTCACTCTGCGCACTTTTTCCCTTTGCCCACTTTGCCCTGTATCCTCTCACTGTAATCAGAGCCGTGAGTACAACCGTAGACATATGCTGAGTCTTGGCGAATCATCAAACCTGGGGGTGGTCCTGGGGCCCCGCACAACACAAATATGCTTTCATGTTAATGGGTGGCATTTTTCTTTTCCTAGTGTTGAGATTGGTGAAAGCGTGCGAGGGGAAGATGTCTATATCATCCAGAGTGGCTGTGGCGAGATCAACGACAACCTGATGGAGCTGCTCATCATGATCAATGCCTGCAAGATCGCGTCGTCGTCCCGGGTGACTGCCGTGATCCCGTGTTTCCCGTATGCCCGACAAGACAAAAAGGACAAGGTACGAGAGCTGTGTCCTGTTGAAGGAACCTGCTCTGGGTTGTCGTCGCCATTTTTCTTCCTCACATTACCTCAGAATATCTGGAAAATGTTTGCCTTCTATTTTAATGATCAAGTAAATATGCTCTCTCACCTTGGCTTTTTCAAAGGTTTGTCTTTGAACCAGCCATTGTGTTAATATTTATAGGTACAGAAACAGATAAAGCATAGTTTTGTAGGTAGGAAAATACCATTATAGTCTTTGTGGGGTGAAATTGTTGTGTAGCTTTGGTGGTAGCTAAAACTAAATAGCTACCCCCCGTGCACCCGGTGAGCACAAACCCTGGGGGAGTTGGGAGCAGATCACTAGACTATCAGTGACAGTCTCCGGGCTGTGATGTACCATAGTTTTGCAAAATGTGACCATGAGGAGAAACTGGGTGAAGGACACACTGGATCTCTGCATAGTTTCTTACAACTGCATGTGAATACACAATTACCCAAAATAAAAGGTTTGATTTTAAGAATATGCCATTATTTCTTATTAACTTTTCGAGAAGAATGAAGCTAATGTCATTGAGTTATTCTTTTAGCAACATTAGCACTCTAGGAGACTCTTGAGTTTCTACAAGAAATTGAAGAAGAAACGGTCTTTGCTTTCGAGAAAAATCAGAGAGGTTGGAGTTTGACGGGAACTTGAAAGGGGATTGTATTAGTTTTCTAGGGCTGCCATAACGAATTACCACAAACTCAGTGACTTGAAACAACAACAATGTATTCTGTGTCAGTTCTGGAGGCCAAACGTCAGAAATCCGAGTGTTTGGCAGGGCTGCGCTTCCTCTGAAGACTAGCGGAAAGTCTTCGTTGCCTCTTCTGGTTCCTGGTGGCTCCTGGCATTCCTTGACTTCTGGTAGCATCACGCCCATCTCTGCCTCTGTCTTCACATGACCTTCTTCCCTGTGTCTCTGTCGTTTCCTGTTTTATGAAAGGACAGTCATTGGATTTATGGTCCACCCTAATCCAAAGTGATCTCACCTTGATCTTTACGTTAGTTATATCTGCAGAGACCCTATTTCCAAATGAGATTACATTCTGAGGTTCTGGGTGGACGTGAGTTTTGAGGGATACTATTCAACTCACCACAGGGATCAACTTTGAAACTGTTATCTACTCTATATCTTATGCATAGATGTTAGGTCAAGTTCCGCATGAATCTTTCCAGTTTATAAGACACACTGCTGTTCTGTGTTGTGGTGACAAATTGTGAGAAAGGTTTTCCCCAGTACACCTCCATTTATCTCCGTAATTCATTTTCTGAAACAATGCAAATTTCTAAACAGCACCCAAGATTCCCTCACGTAGGAAAAAAATCCCTTTATAAGTTTGAATTCATATACCGTGGTGGTGTCATTTCCAGACCCTGTGGCTGAACACAGCTTAGTCAGTTAATTTCTCACTGAAAACCTTGATCTCCAGAACTCCATTCTGCACGTGACATATAATTTGCCACATATAGGTTAGAAGGGGTCAGCAAAGTTTTCTGTAAAGGGCTCTAAGTTCTCTGTGGTAACTACTGAACTCAGGTTGTATCTCAAGGACAGAGACAGACAGTATGTAAATGATTGGCATGGCTGTATTCCAATAAAATTTTTATTTATGGACATTGAAATGTGAATTTCATATAATTGTCACATGCCATGAAATGTTCTTTTGATTTTTTTTTTCAGCTATTTAGTCATATAAAAACCATTATTAGCTCACAAGCAGTGCAAAAATGAGTGGCTGGCCAGATTTGGCCCACAGGCCATAGTTTGCCGTCCCCTGGATTAGAGCATTGATTGGCCGTGTGTGTGTCTGTTGTGACTTAGCTTTAGCTAAGAGTAGCCAAACCTTAGGTTACAGATGCTGCTGTGAAGCCCGCTTATTATTCATGGAGCGTCTTTTATTCTAAACTTGGTTTCAAAGTTTTGTGTGTATTTTTAGCTCTTAAATTTCAAATCGTTTTGTCCCATCAGTGTAGTGTCTTGTCCTCACTGTTCCCTTCATCTGTGTGTTTGCACAGGATGCTTTAGCCCTTTGTCCTTATCCATATCATACAGATAACTAATATTCTGCTATTATGTCTCTTCAGGTAACAAGAGGTTTAGTAAATTGTATATCCTGTAATTTCTAATCAGGTTCTCCTTTCACTTCAAGTAGCTTTTGCATTTGGGGCTAAGATATTTGATAATGGTATCGTAAATAAATGATTCCTTTTATCATTACAGGGCCCTTCCCCACTGATTTGTAACCTAACTTGTTCCTTAACAGATACAAATATTGAGATTCCCACATTCATTGTTTGCAAGTAACCGATTCGCAGTGGTTTCCAAGGTTGGATTTGCAAACTTTGTTTCTTAAGTGCATTCATAATATAGTCTTTGTTGTACAGAGAAGCAAGCACTGGCTGGTCTCCTGCTTTCCAGAGGATGTGATGCGTTCCTGGCCTCTGACCCTTGATTGCCAACAGTGCCCCCTACCACTGTGCTGACAAAAAAGAGCCCCATGTAGTTCTTAAAACCCTTGTGGCTTTAGCTGTTCTGTGCAACTGTGCCATCTGACTGGCGCTTCAGCCATTTTCCCATTGTGGGATGTGTAGAAGGGTTTGCCTTCGGGGGCCATTTTGAGCACTTGTTTCTTTCCTCCCTTTCACCTTTTCTTCATCATTGTGCTATAAGTGCGTTTCTTGGAAACAACATGGTAGCTGCTTTTAAACTCAATCAGATGATTCCCCAACTTTCCAAATTTAGCTGCTGATGGAAGAAATCAGACGTTGATTGTCAACAGCACAGAAGCAAGGATATGGTAACAGTTGAGAGACTGCACGAATAGCAGCTGCGGGAATCCTGAGTTGACAGATTGTGTGGCTTATTGTTAGAGAAACTAGTAGAGAAGAAGCAGTCATGGAGCGCTGGGTTAGTTGCCTGTTGCTGCCATAATAAATTGCCACAAACTGGGTGGCTTAAAACAATGGAAGTATATTCTGTCACACTTCTGAGGCCAGGAGTTGAAAATCAAGGTGTGGGAAGGCCACACTCATCCGGAGGCTCTGGGGCAGGATCCTTCCTGGCCTGCCCCAGCTCCTGGTAGATGGGGCGTTCCTTGTGGCTGCATCACTCCGCCCTCTGCTTCCATCTCCGCGTGGCCTTCTCCTCTTGTCTCTGTCAAATCTTCCTCTTTAAAGATACGTGTGATAGCATCTACTGTGATAGCATCTACGGCCCTTCAGGATTATCTCCCTGTCTCAGAATCCTTCACTTAATCACATCTGCAAAGACCCTCTTTCCAAGTAAGTTAACAGGTAAACAGCTTCTAAGGATTAGGACCTGATATCTTTGGGGCCACCATTCAGCCCACTCCAGGGGGCCCTGAAGGAAATCATTAATGTATTAATAAGTGGATATTTTAAGGACAGTTCAAGGTTTGAGATAGGGTCATTATTACATATCATTTATCATCTAAGCCAAGACATTTGAGAGTTTGAAGGGGCTCTATGAATAATTATAGCAGGAAAGAAGTATTCACCCTAGCTATCCCAGGCGAGTCTGACACATGGGCACCCTTTTATAGGCCTCGAGCTTTGGGACTGACGTTGGAGGTGGCCAAGATGAATAGATTGTTCTGGCACTATTATTTCTGAAATGTCTGTATAGTCACTGTGACTTGTATTATAAAGAGAGAGGCGGTTTCATTCTTTCACCAAACTGGTCAAAAAGGAAATTCTTACTTTTGTCTATTGTTTGAGGGATGCTTTTGTATTTTTTAAATTGCTGCTCATAGCTCTTGATCATTTTTCTAACTATCCATTTCTTTCCTTATATCAACTGGATTGGCTTTGTATTGGGAAACTATATTGAAGTGAGGGTATCAAGGGTTTAGTGCTGGCTTGAGCAAAATGGCCTGAGCCTGTGAGCAGACTTCATTTACCCGTGAGGGTGAACGATGAGACCCAGAGTGATGGGGGAAGCACTTCTCCCCGCTTTTAGCTTGCTTAGATAGACTAAAGGCCATGTAGTGTTTAATGCGATGGGAAGTCATGGGCCACACTTGCTTTCTAGGCTCAGACAGAAAATTCTCCTCCTTGGCTAGAGGAGGAGCCCTGGGCAGCCACACCCCCCCCCCCCCCAGACTTGCTCTTATCTTTTCCCTCCCATAGAGCTGTATTGCCTGTGACGTCTAAGACCCAGAAGTTCCTGGTAATTGATAGCTGCAAAGAAGCCCAGAAAAAGCTAGGGCCTTTTAATCGTATTCAAAGCTTATTTCATTATTTTTAATCTCACTGCATCTTTTTAAGCAAGCTCTGCACATCTGTACAACTTTGTTTTTGGTTTTATTTATATGTGCAAGAAACCAGGGACAAGTTCTGACAGTAAAGGAATGGTTTCATGAATTTGACATATCAGCACAATGTAACAACCATCATGGAAAATGATGACAATATAGTATTAATTGGAAAAGGCATGGCACAGTGTGGTCTGAACTCTGGGGTTCCAATTTTGGAATCAGGTGGACTCAGGTTTGAATTTTAGTGCCATTATTTACTCAATATGTCCTTTGTAAAAGTAACTTAAACTCTTTGTGTCTTTAGTTTCCTCACCTGTAAATTAAGGATAATATTTGCTATTATTTATAAACTTCTTAGCAGACTTTTTCCAAAAAGAGCCAGGTGTCAAATTTTTTAGGCTTTGTGGACCACCAGCTGGAGAGAAATGGCTCAGTGCCACCATTTTGGCATGAAAGTAGCCATATATCACATGCAAAGGAAGGGGTGTCACTGTGTTCCAGTAAAACTCTATTTATGGGCATTGAAATATAAATGTCATATACTTTTCAAATGTCACAGTATATTCTTGTTTTGATTGTTTCTTAAACCACTTAAAAACATAAAAGCTATTCTTATCTCACAGATTGTACAAAAACAGACCACGGGCTGGGCTGGGCCCGTAGGCCTGGGTTTGCTGACTCCTGCTCTAGTGGACACTCAATAATTGCTAGTGTCCTTTCCCAGTAAAAAACAGCATGATGTGGCCAAGGCTGGAAGTAATTACTTCTGAGGTGATAGAAGACTTTTTTCAAAATAATTTTCCAGGTTATATTCTCTTTTCAATGATAAAATTGTTTCTTTTTATTTCTTAACTGGAAACACTGAGGAAAGTTGTTCTGACATGAATTTCTACAATCTTGTACATTTTTTAACAGTTGTCTAATTGTATGCTTTTAGCAGTGTGGCATCTAATACATTGGATAAGATCTGAAGTAGCAGGAGAATCTTTGTTATGATTGGGCTGGTTCAGAAAACACTTGACCTTTATCCGTTTTTCGTTAGGGGAATTGAACGTTTTATTTTTGACTACTGTACCTTGACTCTACCTTTGTTGAAATGCCATACGAGTTTTTCTCTTTTGGGAATGTAAAATCAGTTAACTTATAAACCATTTTTCCTGCAAGATTAATTTGGGTGTTGAGCCAAATTATGAAACACAGTGTAAAAACCAAATTTGTAAACAAGGTCTTAAAAGGGAAATCAGAAAGTATGAATTTGGAAGTTACCCCTGTAATTTGCATCTCAGAAATAAGAAATGCTCAATGCCACTGAGGGAGATGAGCAGAGAAATAGGAAGAGCCCCAAATTGACTAGGACTGTGAGTCAGATTCTATTACAAAGAAGTTTCAGTGATCGATGTTTTTTTTTTAATTATCCTGGAGTTTTGTCAAACCTAATAATTCTCACAATCAGTGAGGCTAATGATAAAGCCTTGGAAACTTGGTATTTACAGAGATTTCTATTGTGAAATATTTATCAAAGAACTATCGTATTCAAGGTACAGAGCTATGTGTAGTAGATGATATGAAAATCTCCAAAACCAAATCTTTGTCCTTGAGGACTACATACTCTAGCTGTGAACTCTGACATCCGTACATATATCTGCTCACGTCAGTCTTTTAGCAGGCAGTCCCAAATGGTGGGGGCCACATGCTTAGCCAGTGCTGTGTCCTTTTGGAAGGGACAGATTATTTCTCTCTGGAGTTCTCAGAATGCCTTAAGTTTGGAGATTTGAACCAGATCTGGAGCTCCAAACACATTGGCTCAGCAGAGATGGGGTGGAATGGAGGTGAGACAGGCATGCAGGTGTAGGCAACACTTAAGGTGCCCTTCAGAAAATGGAGAGCAGGCCCAGGACAGACTGTAAGGAGGACCCTTGTAGCAGAGGCACGTGTGTGGGAGGACCAGCTCTCCGTAGCTAGAGCCAGACTGGCCGAGGGTTTTTGATCCCAAAGGCAACATGGAAGAGAACATGGGAGTAAACAATGAAAAACTGAATGATAGTATGTAGTTAGTTGAGACGGTTGAAAATTTTTAAAAATGAGAAAAATACTTCCCCATAATCTCACTATCTACAAACATCTGTTAAATGTTTGGGCAGATTTTTGGTCAAAATGGCAGAATAGGCAAACACTGTGCTCACCTCCTCCCACGACCACATCAGAATTTCAACCAAACTATAGAACAGCCATCATCGAGAATTGCCTAAAGTGTGGCTGAACCAAAGCCCTACCACTAAGGCCATACAGAAGAAGCCACCTTGAGACTGGTAAGAGGGACAGAAACATGGAACGGGCTGGTCCCACACCCATAGGTGACCATTAAAAATCTGTGGAGGTCCTCCCCAGAGGAGTGAGGGGCCCCAGCCCCTCCCAACCCAGGGTTCCAGTGGGAAGAGAAGTCCCCACAACTTCTGGCTATGAAAACCAGTGGAGTTTGTGGCTGAATGAAACAGAGGGTGGCTGGAGTCCCAAGTGCTCCTTTTAAAAGGACCATGCGTGGACTTACTCACTGACAGACTCACTTGTTCTGAGCCCTAGCCCTGGGGCAACAGATTGAAAGGCACAGGGACATACGGGGAGGAACTGAGTTGTCTGGTTTCAGGGCAAAGGCTTGAGGGGCAACTTTCTCCCAGACAGAAGTACTGGCAGAATCCACTGTAACCTTGGTTGAGCCCTCCCCTCACCAAGCCTGCATGCACGGGCAGGCACCATATCTGTGTCTCCATCAACCTGGCTAACATTTTTTGCCTGCCCTGGTGATTCCCTGGTACTCTGCCCAACCCAACTTGTGGGCCCACCCAATCCACTTCCAGTGGCTTTTCCATACACACTACCTGTCTTGGCTCATGCTGGGAACTTTCCTAAAATCTCTCAAAGGTTCACAAAACCCAAATAAACAACTTCAGCATGTCCCGTAACTCTGGCTGAGCAGCCCTATCCCAGCATTAGCAGCATCCAACCTCAGTTCATGGCTTGGTCTCTTGAGGCGCCTCCAAGCCCAGTGTGGATGGCAGCCATCTTCGGATTGCTTTGTGGCTCATGTCAGGTGACCCTAAGCAGGGCATAGGCTGCAGCTGAACTTGACCTACAGTGGGCATGCCCGGTGGCCAGCTTCAGACCCAGCTGACACATCACCCAGCCACCTCCAAGGACAACACACCCAAAGGGCAGAATGGGCAGGCACCAGAGCCCTGCTAAAGTGAATCCTGCTTTGTAGGGTCAGCCCCTGCACAACAGCTCCTCCACTGTAGTCACAGCCAATTTTCACAACCAGTGAGCCCAAGGATCAATCCCTCCAACAGACATGCAAACAGCAACCAGGGCTGAACTATAACCGGAGTGCACACACAGCCCACACAAGGGACACACCGGGAACACCTGGCTCAGGTGACTAGGGAGACCATGCCACTGGGCCCCACAGGGCACCTACTCCATAGCCCACTCTACATAAGACCAGGAGACATAGCAGCCCTACCTAATACGTAGAAAAAAACACAGGCAGCCAAAATGGGGAGACAAAGAAACATGTCCCAAATGAAACATCAAAACAAAGTTCCAGAAAAAAAACTGAACAAAATGGAGGCAATCTACCATGTTTCCCTGAAAATGAGACCTAGCCGGACCATCAGCTCTAATGCATCTTTTGGAGCAAAAATTAATATAAGACCCAGACTTATTTTAATATAAGACCGGGTATAATATAATACCAGGTCTTATATTAATTTTTGCTCCAAAAGACGCATTAGAGCTGATGGTCCGGCTAGGTCTCATTTTCAGGGAAACATGGTACCAGACATAGAGTTCAAAACACTGGTTATAAGGATGCTCAGTGATCTCTGGGAGAACTTCAACAAAGACATAGGAAACATAAAAATGGAGATAGAAAACATAAAAACCAGTCAAAAATACAGAATACAATAACTGAAATGAATAATACATTAGAGGGAATCAACCATAGATTAGATGAAGCAGAGGATCGAATCAGTAATTTGGAAGATGAGGTAGCAGCAAACACCGAAACAGAACAGCAAAAAGAAAAAAATCCAAGAAAATGAGGACAGTTTTAGGGGCCTCTGGGAAACATCAGATCTAACAACATTCACATCATAAGGGTACCAGAAAGAGAGACAGCAAGGAATTGAAAACCTATTTGATGAAATAATGACTGAAAACTTCCCTAACCTGGCAAAGGAAATAGACATACAAGCCCCAGAAGTGCACAGAGTCCCAAACAAGATGAACCCAAAGTGTCCCACAACAAGATATATCATAATTAAAATGCCAAAGTTTAAAGACAATGAGAGAACCTTAAAAGCAGCAAGTGAAAGGTAGCTAGTTACCCACAAGGGAGTTCCCATAAGACTCTCAGCTGATTACTCAGCAGAGGCTTTGCAGGCCAGAAAGGATTAGCAGGAAATATTCAAAGTGACAAAAGCCAAAGACCTACAACAAAGATTACTCTACCCAGCAAAGCTATCATTTAGAATCAAAGGACAAAGAGCTTCCTAGACAAGAAAAAGCTAAAGGAGGTCATCAATACCAGACCAGTATTACAAGGAATCTTAAAGGGGCTTCTTTAAGATGAAAAAATAATAATATCAATATGAATAATAAAATGGCAATAACTACATCATCTATCAATGATCACTTTCAATGTAAATACAATAAATGCTCCAATCAAAACATAGGGTAGCTGAATGGATAAAACAAGACCCTTACATATGCTGCTGCGTACATGAGACTCACTTCAGATTGAAAGACACAGAGACTGAAAGTAAAGAGATGGGAAAAAGATATTTCATGAAAATGGAAATAAACAAAAATACTGTGGTACTAGCAATACTTATGCCAGACAGAATAGACTTAAAACAAAGGGTATAACAAGACAAAGAAGGACCCAGTAATCCCACTTCTGGGTATTTATTTAAAAAACCCCAAAACATTGCTTCGAGGGAATGTGTACATTTATATGTTCATTGCAACATGGTTTACAAGATGTGGAGGCATCCTGGGTGTCCCTGAATGAATTGAGTGGATAAAGAGGAGGTGGCACATACCTGGGGTGCCATTTTTGGGGGGAGGTACCAAAAAAATGCATACAAGTGGACACTTTGGTCAACATTGCTCAAGCAGTAGTTCGCCATCATCAGAAGTGTCTGTCTGGACGCTGATGGTAACCACTTTGAGCACCTCTTGTAATTGCAGAAGTCACACGTGACTTGTATTCATCTTTTGTTATCGGTATATATTGAGTATTACAATTTTATTAGTTTTTTCCTTTCTTAAAATGTATATACAGGGCGGCCAGATGGCTCAGTTGGTTAGAGCTCGAGCTCTGAATAACAAGGTTGCCGGTTTGATTCCCACGTGGGCCAGTGAGCTGCGCCCTCCACGACTATATTGAAGGACAACTACTTGGAGCTGATGGACCCTGGAGAAACACATTGTCTCCCAAAGTTCCCCAATAAAATTAAAAAAACAACAAAAAACCCCACAACTTCTAAAAAAAAAAAAAGTATATACATTTTTTTGGCACCCTCTGTATATAGTTTGTTTCTTTGAGATTTATTCTCTGTATCTAGTGTCAAGCATGTTGCCTTGCAATAGTATATGTAAGTACATTTTTGGTGAATAAAATGTAATGAATACTTGTTATAATGTTAATTTTATTAATTGTTAATTAAATTATTAAAGTAAATAATTTAAAATTATTAATGTTAATTTTCTTAACATGTTATAAATCAGCTGTGATTTATCCTTCTCATGTAAATTTTAGTGGGAGGAATCTAAATGTACCCATTTCCTCCCTTATAAAAATCCATGTCTTTATTTTTTAGAGTCGTGCTCCGATTTCTGCGAAACTTGTGGCCAATATGCTCTCAGTTGCTGGGGCAGACCACATCATCACCATGGACCTTCATGCTTCTCAGATCCAGGTTCTGGCATTTTCTTTCTTGCCCTTGGTTATGAGTGCAGGTTTAATGCAAGTGGTTAAATCCTAACTGTTAAGTAGTTTTCGAAGGGGGTAATGTTACTTGTGTTTGAGTTTGGTATATGGTGATTCTCTTGGCTTTTCATCTTTATTAAATGTGGGCATATAATTTAATGTTGATGTCTCCTATATTCACCACCTTGCCTCCAGTCTGTTTTGGAGGCGTGCAAATGGCTTCTTGGTAATAAACTCCATAATTCCATCTCAACTTCTGGAAAATAATTAGAATGGCAGAGCCGTAATGTATTTTTTTTTGACCTCTTCATCACTTAGTTCCTTCATCTATAAAACAGGCCGAATTATCCTGTTTGTGCCTACTCTGTAATTTAATGAATGTGAAGTATTTGGCTTATAATAAGGTGCTTAAGAAACAACAAAGCTCATCCCCACTGCCCTGGAAAGCCATTCTCTCTATTCTTTAGGATATAGGCGGTCATAACGTAATAGAACATGTCCCCACAGATAGCAGATGGGACTGAAATATACTCCTGGAACATAGCTGTCTTTTGACTTAATTCTCTTAAAATGAAGACAAGGGAGTTTATTGAGAAGGCTTTTTTGGAATAAACAATTCCAATTGTATTTAATGAGAGATTATCTTTTAAAAAGCCCTGCAGTGTGACACTGACTTGCCCCCTTAGGGATTCTTTGACATCCCGGTGGATAATTTGTACGCAGAGCCTGCAGTCCTGCAGTGGATCCGGGAGAACATCCCTGAGTGGAGGAACTGTATCATCGTTTCCCCCGACGCGGGGGGCGCCAAAAGGTAGGGCCTGGGCCACCCGAGGCAGATTTCTGCGTTTGCTGACTGCCTTTTCCTTGTCCTGAGTATTCAATAAGGAAGTGTGTTTTAAACTGCTCTTCTGCAAATGAGCAAGCAAGTATTATAGCCACAGGCTTCACCTCCAGAAGAGAGGGCTGTCATCTTTGTCAACATTCCATCAGTCATAAAAGAAAAAAATACGTACACAAGTGCACATGTTTTCAGCAAAGAATATGTTTTACTTGAGTTTTTTAAGTTCTTTTTTCTGATTATAAAAGCAATCGCCTAATTGGAAAATAAGGCTTTTAATTAACAACACGATTGAATAAGCTGGTCCTTCCTACTATAAACACTTGGAAATGGTAGCCCAAATAGAATATTACAAAGGAAATGTGTGTCTGTGGGGCACCAGGAAAGAAAGGGAGTTATCTGGGGCCAAGAAATAAAGAAAGGCTGAAAGCCATGCTTGGGTGCCCGATGGGGGGTCAGGTGTCAGATCCAGGAGGAGGCTGGTGGCTGGGGTGTCAGCGCCCACATAGGGGCCTCCAGAGAGAAGGGAGATGAAACGGCAACCTCTCCCCTGCAGCCCAGGAGGAAGGCCAGGCTTTCCCCAGGCCTTTGAATGGTGGGAGGAAATAGGCACCTATGAGAAGTCAGACGGAAGGCCTGTTCCTCATAGGTGTAGGAATCCCTTTGCTGAGAAAATTTACATTAAAATCGGTCCCCCCCACTCCTCCACCCCCCCACTCCTCCACCCCCCCCACCCTCGCTGCAAAGCCACTGCAGAGAGCAAATTCCACAGGCCCAGCTGCTTAGTAAGTAGTCGCAGCTGACACCTCATATCTGCTGATCCAAGTTAGAAAACGGCACAGCCCACCTGGAGCCAGTGTCTTCAGGTCACCGGGCCGCAGCCAGCCAGCACTGTAGGGTGACAGAACAGTTACTAGCTATAACGTTAGGAGGTTGGACAGAAACTGACATGGCACTAATAGCATCCGAGTACAGGCACCCCGGATGGCATACGAAAACAGTACTGAGCAGCAAATCTGGAGGGCTTTGCAGAGACGCACGGAATTAAAGAGGAGTCAATACAGAGCTCAGAATCAAGGCTGACGATGACAGAATGCTGATTTGATGCAGACTGCTGTACTGCAGGCTGAGACTGGGCGGCTCAGTGACCTCGCAGGGCTGTACAGCTGCTCGCTGGGAAGGAAAAAAAACGGAATGGAGTTCTAATGCCCAGCTCGGGGCCTCTATCAGGAAGGGAGAGATAAAAGATACCTCCACCAGCCCTGTGAGAAAGCAAGGAAGCCCATAAATGTGCCATGAGAGACCAGTGACCATCAAGCTTTGGACCATCTTTTAAAATGTGCCTGTACTTCATTTGGCTGCCTCATGCACTTGTGGCCTGACTAGGGACCTAGAATTGAACTTAAAAGCTTCAGAGTAGCGCAAAAAGCGAAGGTCCTGATTCTTAGAAGCACCCTTTGTGCACTAAGCTGCCGTCACTACTGCTTAGATTCCCAGCACAGAAGAGGAAAAACGGGACAAGTGGAGATGGGGCCCTGATAGCAGCAGGAAGTGGCTGTTGAAGGAGGTCACAAATATATAAAATATACAAGGAGATACAATATGTAAAAGACAGAAGCAGAAAGTTGACTTGCAAAGAGCCCAGCCAGGCAGCGACAGGGTGGGGAGCATTACGATGTCATAGCCCCACACAGTGTGTGAGGCTCACAAACCTGCCCCCAGCCAGGCCCTCCAGGTGGAAGCACAGTGTGAGTGGTGTCTGCTTAAGTCGGGGGGGGGGGGGGGAATGTGAGCAACACTTGGGAGTACTTCCTGCTGGAAATGCTTGCCATTTACTGGGAAACTTAGGTCACAGTGGAATCTATATTGAATATGGCGAATCCATTGGCCTGATCAAAGCTGAACAAATGGGCCAGATGGTACATGAGCATCAGATGTCATTTGTTATTAATAACAGCTTTATATAGAGAGAATTCACATGCCTGCACTTCGCCTATTTAAAGTACACACTTTAGTGGTTTTCAGTATATTCAGAGTTGTGCATCCATCACCACTGTCTAATTCCAGAACCTTTTCATCACCCCAAAAGGAAAGCTGTGCTCAACTGCAGTCACTCCCATTCCTTCTCCCCTCAGTCCCTGGCAGCCACTCGTCTACTTTCTGTCTATGGATTTTCCCATTGTGGCCATTTCATACAAATGGAATCATACAATATGTGGCTTTTGTGTCTGCCGCACTTGTTTTTTTAACCAGAAAAAATTAACTTTGGCAGCTAATAAGCCAAAAGAATAATAGATCTCACAAACTCTTGTAGCCTTTTCTTTTCCTATCCCAACCCTGTTTTGTAATATACGAGTGTAATCTAAAAGCAGACGTTCTTAGCAAACATTCCAACTTTACAGGATAGTGTCCCGTGTTTCCTTCTTCAGAGACCTCTGTTCTTCCCAATGTCAGAATTACGTTCTTCAGACATCTAGCTCCCTGTTTATTTCACAGAAGCAGTAATATGCCATGTATACTCCTTCACTGTGTTTTTATTCAAACTTGATTTGCTCCCTGTCTTTTTACAGCTGGGTTATATTTCATTGTATGTGTATGTCATGATTCCTTTAACCACTTTCCTGTTCCTCACTTGTAGATACTGTTGTTTGTATAGTCATGCGCTGCTTAACAATGGGGGTACGTTCTGAGAACTGCGTCGTTAGGCGGTTCCGTCACTGTGCAGACATCATAGAGGCGCTTACACACGCCTAGACGGTCTAGCCTACTGCACACCTGGGCCGTGTGGGGTAGCCCATTGCTCCTGGGCTGCAGGCCTGCACAGCATGTGCTGTACTGAATGCTGTAGGCAACTGTGACACCGTGGTAAGTGTTTGTGTGTCTAAACATATGTAAACATAGAAAAGGTACAGTAAAAATACAGTAAAAAAGATACAGAATCGCACACCTGAGTAGGGCACTCACCATGAATGGAGCTTGCAGGACTGGAAGCTGCTCTGGGTGAGTGAGTGAGTGAGTGTGAGGGCCTAGGCCATTCATTACTGTACACTATTGTAGACTATGGACACTGTACACTTAGGTTAGATTTATTTTTAAAATTCTTCAACAATAAATTACCTTAGCTTACTGTAAGTTTTTTACTTTATGAACTTTTTAAATGTTTTTAACTTATCGATTCTTGTAATAACACTTAGCTTAAAACAAACACATTATACAGGTGAACAAGAATATTTTCTTTAAAAAAAAGAATATTTTCCTTGTGTCTTTATTCTATAAGCTTTTTTCTATTCTTAAATGTATTTGTTTATTTGTTTTATTGTTGAATCTTTTTGGTAAAGAGTAAGACACAAGTCCATTCATTAGCCTAGGCCTCCACAGGCTCAGGGTCAGCAATATCACTGTCTCCTACCCCCACCTCTTGTCCCACGGAAGGTCCTCAGGGGCAGTGACACTCAAGGGGCTGTCATCTCCTGGGACAACTGCATTCTTCTGGGAAAGCCTCCTGAAGGCTCTGCCTGAGGCTCTTCTTGAGGAGTTGTCACTCTTCAGAAATGCGTCCATGGTGGTTTGCTTGGTTTGTTTTTTTCATCATAGGTTTGCTTGTAAGCAGATAATGCACCATGAACATTCCTCTCTATTTATGAAAACTTTTCAGTGTTGGGGTCCATATTTGCAAACTTTAAGGAGCTTGTTGAGGTCTGCAAAAGCTTCTGCTAAACGCTCACGGAATTTTCTTGAGGGATCTTATGGGACCACTGTTGTATATGCGGTCTGAAACATCATTATGTATATTGGCTGAAACACCGTTATGACTACCTCTTAAACACGGTCCTGCAGCACGACACTGGCTTTCACGTTTTGTATACGCGTGCAAGTAAGATGCGTTCCTAGAAGCATCGAGTCCAAGGACACGAGGCATTTTGGTTTCTATAGACACTGGCAAAATTTGGTCTTTGAAAGAAGATAGACCAGTTGACATTCCCATCAAGTGTGGATGCCAGTGACTTTCTACACAGGCTGTTTTACTTTACAAATCAGAGAAGTGATCTGTGGTACCTCTTCCTGTCCTTCAGGTTTCTGTGGATAAGATTGAGCACCCTTTCCGGCATGTTTATTGTCCCTAAGGGTCTGTTCTTACCTTTTGCCTGTTCTGTTGGCTGGAGGCCTTTTTCTTTGGATTGTTTGGCATTCTGCACAGGCGAGAGGTCACACCTTTGTTTCTCATGGTGGGGGGGGGCAAATATTTCCCCAAGTTTTCGTTTCTTCCCCTTCTGCATTTTAGTTCTCTGCAGGACTTTTAAAACATTCTTATGTCATCCAATTTATCTCTTCTTCACATTACAGCTTCTGGGTTTATGAAGGATTCACCCTCCCCCAACACTTTTTTTCTAGGATTTTGTTTAATGGTTGCCCTTTTCTTTTTAATGTTCCAGTTTTCTTTGACCTGAAAATTGTTTTGGAATCAAGAGAGAAATAAGAATCCAACTCTTCCTCCCACCTTACACACCCAGCTATCTATCTTGTTCCCAAAATATTTATTAAATAATTCATTTCTCCCCTATTGACACGAAGCACCATCTTTTATGATATACTGAGTTCCCATGTCTGTCAACTGCTGCTTTTTAAAATGTAGAATCAACTATCACAGAAAATGGCCGACACTGAGATGCTGTTTGTTCAGACAGACCCCCTTCAGAGCAGTCCCAGTCCACCACCCCCGCTCCCTGTGCCAGGAAATCCAAGTTTCAGATTTTTTTGCCACCTCCTGTCCCTTTCCTCAAAGTTGACGCTAGACAATGTTGTCATGCTCATGTTGTGGAGTAAGCTGTTCCCCACCTGACAGAACAGCCTCTCGGGTAGCACGTGATATGTGCAGTTGACATTATCACTTCTTTGCATGATGCAAAAAGGCATATTCACCACAGAAAATACATCTATGTCTATCTAGCAAATTAGAACTTAGAAAAAGCTTTGAGGCCTGACTCATTCCTGGTTAAAAAAGAAGAAAAAGTAAAAAGAAAAAAACAGTATTGCCACAAGAGGTCACTCTTGGGTAGTCTTTGAAGCTTGATAGAGTTGACAGCTAAGAAAAAATAAACCTTAGAAGGAAACACACCTGCCACTGTGGAGATACTCAATATTAACTAAAACTGACATGGGAAGTTGGTGAAACTAAGTAATTGAGATTGAACTTTTATTGTTTTTTCATTTCCTGCTTCTGACATTACCAGTGGGTACCTGAAGTGGCTGGAATTCCCCACTCGTGTCCCATGCCAGGCCCCACCTCCTAAAAGCCCTATAGCTCAGCTTCTTTCCCACCCCAGCCTCTGCGTCCCGCTGCTGGCCGGCCTGGGCACAGGCTGGGAGAGTGGGGATTGCCTGGCAGAGATGTGAATGCACATTCTGCTTGGACTTCACAACTCCCAGGCCTTAGACCACAGTGTGGTGCTCTCCAGTGCTAGGTCGTGGGCCAGGGCACTGCCAGGATGAGGTCTTCCTGGTCCTTACAAATAAACAAACCGAAAAAGTCGTATATATGCACATTGTATATAAGGTGTTCAACAGTCTTGGGACTACCTGTCTTGTCTTTTGAGAAACTAACTTTCCTTAGTTGGAGTTTAAATGGCTTTTATGTTTTACGTACATCTTTTAAGGTAATTATGGGGCAAAATTTTTGTCACCATTCAAATTAATTTTTTTTTTTGCTCAGTTAAGTCCTTAAGGTAGGAAACCAGTGGTAAATAGATGTAGAAACAGAAAGGGTGTGAGCTGGAGAACTTGGTTTTTGGTTTGAGGTGGAAGGGTGATTTGTTTTCTAAGGGTTGGAAGAACGTGGACTACCGCATCATAGTAACACTTCCCTTTATTTCAGGGACTTTGGAGATCTGAAATTGGTCTCTAATCTAACAGTCTTTGTCTTTGACTGGAAAGTTTGGTCCATTTCAATTATGATTACTGACATTTTGATTCATGACCACCATCTTTTGTGCTTTAAAGATGTTGTCCAGTATAGTATTTTTCTTCTCCACAAATTAGACATTGTTGTGGTTTTATACAATCAACGTTTATTTAGGTTTGTCCACATGTTGACTGATATCTTTGCTTACCTCCCTCCACCACCACCCCCCAACATCTTAATGTATCTGTTATCATTTTATTTTTGCTTCAGTTACATTCTTGAGACTTTCCTTAAGTGGTTGTATATGGAAGTGATGTCTCGGGTTATATAATGAGGTGGAAAATATCTTTATTTTGCCCACATTCTTGAAAGGCAGCTTTGCTGGATGTACAGTCCTAGCCTGATGGTTATTTTCTCACATCACGCTGAAGATAATACTTCCCTAACTGCTGGCTTCCGGTGTTGGTGTTAAGAGTGTGGCCATCAGTTTGATTGCTGTTCCTTTCTAGGTAACCTGTCTTCATCCTCTGCCTCTTAAAATTTCTTAGGGATTCATTTGTTTCGCTTATTGGATCAGAAGATTGGTGTCGTCCAGTAGTTATGCAGAATTCTCAGTCATTGTCTTTTCAAATATTGCCTCTTTCTTGTTTTCTCTTTCTAGACCGCCAGTTATTCCTGTCACCTTGTCATATTGTTCTTCACATCTTTCAGCTTCTTTTTCATATTTTTGATCACTTGTCTCTTGAGCTGCATTCTGGACAGTGTCTTCATCTGTATCTTCTAATTCATTCAGTTTCACACTCTCTAAACCCATTCAGATGTGTTTAATCTCTTTATTTACTAAGTTGTTAATTTCAAATATAATATTTTCCATTTCTAGAGTTTCTGTTCTTTCTCAAGTCTTGATTTGTCATTCTTTATCTAGTCCTTTCATTCTTGTCTAAGCTTCTGTTTTATTTCTTTAAAACAGAAAACAGTCATTTTTTTGTTCATTCTTGTCTAATTCCAGTGTCGACCATTTTGCTGTTATAGCCCTGTCCCCAGTTGTTTCTGGTGGCCCTCACTTTGGGTGCCTTCCTTCCCTGGATGTTTTGTGACTCTTCTGTGACTCCTTCGTCTTCCTTAGAATTTTATTATAATTCTTCAGACAGGATTGGCGTTCATTATTGCCAGTTGCATTGGAGTGCTGCCCCAAAGTATCACTTTGAATTAAATTCTGCAGTTGCAGGTATCATCATACACAACTTGGGAATTTGGATGAACACCCCTCGGGAGTGCCTACACGTGGTTTGGAACTCGAGAGAGAGAACTGACCCCCTCCATTTAGCATAGAGTTTGAGACAGGCATGCATCCTTCCTGTCCTTACCTGGGCAGCAGCTTTTTTTTCATTCCTCATTATTCTGAAGGCATGATCTTCAGCATCCCTGTGTTACACAGGGTGTCTCCTGTTACGCTTGGGTCTCAGCTGGACCCTAGGCTTTCTCTCTCACCTCCCATATCTCTGCCATCAGACAGAAGCTCGATGTCATTTAGGGCTCCATATAAACTCTCGGGGCAAGAACTTAGCTGCATGTTAACTTCTCAGGATAAGCTATTCTTACATTCTCTGCCTCTGAAGATTCCTGCTGCCCTTCCAGTTCAGTGATGCATTTATAAAGATATTTCCCTTTGTAAGCTAGGATTGTAGTTTCCACTGGGAATCCAGGTAACCAGGGGCCTAGTCCGCTATAATGCCAAAAAACAACTCTAAAATGTCATCTGGAAATGCAGATTTTTCTACATGGAATAAAGGTGGCCTTGCCTTAGGTCTCATTTTCATTTATGTCCCTTGCTTGACGTAACAAATGTCCCTGCTAATTTCAATGTAGAAAAAAACATTAAGGTCTGAAAGAGGTGGCTGTAGTCTTTGATCAAGTTGGAAGCTGGTAAAATACTGGCCAAATAAGTTATACGCAGAGATACTATATGACCCAGCAATTCTAGCAATTCTGCCCCTGGGTATGTACCCAAAAGACTTGAAAGCAGGACCTCAAACAGATGCTTGTATGCTGGTGTTCCTAGCGGCACAAGTCATAAGAGCCAAAAGGTGGAAACAACCCAAGTGTCCATCACTACATGAATGGATAGACAGAATGTGCTGTATCCACGCAATGGAATATATTCAGCCATAAAAAGGAATAAAATACACATGCTATAACAAGGATGAACTTAGTAACCATCATGCTGAGGGAAAGAAGCCAGACACAAAAGACCACATATTGTATGATTCATGTTCAGAATAGGTAAATCCACAGAGATGAAGTAGAGTCCCAGGGCCTAGAGAAGAGGGGAAGGGGGAGTGACTGCCTAGTGGGCACATGGTGTCCTTTTGGAGTGATGGAAGTGTTCTGGAAATTAGAGGTGATGGGTTGTACAGTATGATGTGTGCGCTTGATCCCACTGAATTGTACACTTTAAAATGATTAAAATGACAAATTCTATTTTATGTGTATTTTACCACGAAAAATACTGGTCATTGGACATTCTCAGAAACAGGCAAGGGAAACGTGGGGTACAGAGACTTGTCTGCCTTCTTGATCAGAGCACCCATGGAGTGCATTCCTGGTTGCCATCAGAAGATGACACAATGAATGGGACCAGGACTTTAAAAACATACGGAAGTCGTGTGCTCCATTCACTGCACACTAAATGGGGGTGGGTGACTGTGTGTGTATTGATCCCTCAATATTTTTTCACCTGAATTGTATAATGATTGTTATTATAAAAATGGGGAAAGGGGTTTGGGGGCTGGGTGAAGGGATTACAAAGTACAAATTGACAATTAAAAAAAAACAACCTGGTATAGGAAAATCGTCATGTCACATTATATCTGTGGCATTATTTTGTGGTAAGTTTCCATCATTTAAGCCCACGTTTTTTGGGAAATCCAAAATGTCCTGGGCTCACTGACAGGCCAGGCCTGCCATCTTCTCTTTCTGTGGCCACCTCAACCCTTTCTGAGCTGATGGCTTTGGGCCATTCACCGTAGATGGGCAGAGGAGCCAGACTCATGATTTAGTTTCCCGAGGCCTCAAGTGCAGCAGGGCCCGTTTTCATAAGCCTACATGTTACGTGGATGTGTTAACCAGGATTCAGTCCCCACTAGCTGCACCTCTGATTATGCCAGTGGTGCTTTCTGAGTAACTTGCTTTAGGTTGTGGGTGCGATTTTAAAAACTAGCAAATTGAAGATCAATTTCTAATCCAGTAGTTTTGTTCAGTGCTCAAGGCGCGGGGACATCACCAGCCACCATAAATACTAGCACATCTTTCTCCATGTTTGCATATCCCGACCAAGCCTGGCCTTCCAAGTTAAGACCTGAGTCTTCCATTATCTTGAGTGTGGTTGGTTACTACATTCCTAAAATAACTTTAAAGAACAAGATGTTTTTTTCTTTTAGTGACTGTAATTAACGTGTCCTTTGGCATCTGCTCAGGGTCACATCAATTGCGGACAGGCTGAATGTGGAATTTGCCTTGATTCACAAGGAGAGGAAGAAAGCAAATGAAGTGGACCGGATGGTGCTAGTGGGCGACGTGAATGACCGTGTGGCTATCCTCGTGGATGACATGGCCGACACGTGTGGTACCATCTGCCACGCTGCGGACAAGTATGACGGATGGTTTGGGAGAGTGTGAGGATAGCGCCTTAAGAAAGGAAAAACGTCAGCTTTTTAAAATTGGGCCTGTTTTTCCTAATTATTACTGTTTGTTTAGCAGTGGCATTTCAGACCAAAGGAAGTTCTGGGCCCCTTTATGGTTTTCTTGGTAAAAAGAAAACCGTGGTCCTTTTTGGCCTGGTTTTCATTTTCAAGGTTGAGCTTTCGGTGTGTTTTATAAAGGGTCTGAGAAGGTGCATCCCCTGAACCGAGCACAGAAGGAAAGAGACCATCCTGTGGGCTTCTTCAGGCCCTCGCTTCCTTCTGTTCAGCCTTCACTCCAGCCTTCAAAAACAGTACAAAACAACGTAAAATCTCTGTGTTTTTTTTAAATATTGATTTTATGTCAAAATGGTGATATTCTGGCTGTTTTGGTTGAAGCCAGTGGTTCCCCACCAAGGGCAGTGTTGCTCCCTGGGGAACATTTGACAATGTCTGAAGACATTTTTGTTTGTCACACCTGAGCGGAGGGAGGCATAGTTAGTGAGTAGAGTCCAGGGGTTCTGCACACCAAAGAATTACTCGGGCCCAACACAGAGGTTGATAATCTCGGATTTAGTGGCATACAAAGTATGTTGCCAGCACATATCTTAATGATTCTGTTTTCAGCTAGTGAAATTGGTTTCATGTTTTTCTTTATGGAACACACGTTTTGCTTTTAAATTCACACTAAGGGCAGACTGTTTCAAGAATATTTGGGTATACTTATTTTGTCTTCTGTTTCATAGGCTGCTCTCAGCCGGAGCCACCAAGGTTTATGCTATCCTTACCCATGGGATCTTCTCTGGGCCAGCTATTTCCAGAATAAATAATGCTGCCTTTGAGGCCGTTGTTGTCACAAACACAATTCCGCAAGAGGACAAAATGAATCACTGCTCCAAGATCCAGGTATTGTCTACACTGCAGGCTATCCAACCAGCGAGGCACCTACCTTAGATCCTGAAAAATAGCATCGAGTCTTCTTTGTGTGACAGCTTGCTAAGGCAGATGTCGGCAGAGGTTGCAGCTTCTCATCATGAGGGTATAATTCATGTTAGATCTCTGAGAAAGGCTGGGACTGACAGAGGTCAAAGTTAGAAACAGTAAGTGCATAAAACCCCAATAGAAAAACAGTAAGAAACAGGCTGTGTTATACCATATGACTCAACAAGTCCATCTCTAGGTATGTACCCCAGAATATGTAAACAGGTGTTCAAATAAAAACTTGTACACAAATATTCATCACAGCCCTATTTATAGCCAAAAGGTGGAAATCAAATGTCCATCGGCAGATGACTGGGTAACCAAAGTGTGGTCTGTCCATGAAATGGAATATTTTTCAGCCTAAAAAAGGAAGGAAGTTCTGACACATGCCACAGTGTGGATGAACCTTGAAAACAGTATGCTCAGTGAAAGAAGCCAGATACAAAAGAACATATATTGTATGATTTCACTTCTCTGAGGGACCTAGAGTAAGTAGTCAAATTCATAGAGACGGAAAATGAATGGAGGTTGCCCGTGGCTGGGAGAGGAATGATGGGGAGTTAGTGTTTAATGGGGACAGAGTTTGTCTTTGGAATGATGAAAAGTTTTGGAAATAGGTAATAGGGATGGTTACACTATATTGGGGATATAATTAATGCCACTGAATTGTATCGTTAAAAATGACAGTTTTTATGTTCTATGTATTTTACCACAATAAAAACAAATGGAGGAGGAAAAACCAGAAGCAGCAGGCTATGCTAAGGTGTTTCTTCTTGCCCCTCCTGACTTGAGGCCACCAGAGAGTTGGTGGTAATCACTTTATACCAGCAGGCCTGAAATACGCATTAAGTTGAAAGGGTTTGAGTCCCCATTTTGCTTCTGTGTCGCAGTGAACCTTGGCAAGTCATGTCTAGAAGCCCCCATCATTAAGATGGGTCAAAGTGATCTGCTTCCTGACCTTCGGAGAGTGAAGCAGTTCATTTAGCATGAGAAGGACATATGTTTAGAAATGGTTAAAATAGCCCTCTCTGCCATAGATTTTCATGCCTCATTAGCAGTAGTTGAGAGTCAGCAAACTACAGCCCACAGGCCCAATCTGGCCCACCATCTGCTTTGGTAAATAAAGTTTTATTGCAACACAGCCACGCCCATTCACTTACATATTGTCTATGAGTGTTCTCATACTACAACAACTGATTCTGGCCTGCAAAGTGGAAAATAATTATTATTGAGCCCCTTCCAGAAAAAGTAGTTTGCTGACCCCTGAGTTGGAATGGTCATAGCTGTGCTTTTAAATGACACAGTCACTGCATTTTCTGAAACCAAGAGGGAGAAAAACCTTTCATGTAATGAATGAATAAAATTATAAAAAACGCCCCAAGAAAAGGATATCTGGTTAACAGTGACCCTGAAAAGCCTTTTAATATCTTCACTGAAAATCTCACTTCCAGTATCCTATGGGGGTTTGGTTTAACAGGTTGTAATTTGAAGATAGACCCAAAGCTGTCTGTCCTCAAAAGAAATGGGTGTGGGAGGGCTTGATAGTAACACGTCGTACAGGTGGAGAAATTGTAGGTTTTCTGGCTTTTATGTTTTTAATTAAATAGAACTAAGATGCCCCACTTTCCTCTCCCCTTTTCTGTTTTTTGGTGTCTAGGTTATTGACATTTCGATGATCTTGGCCGAGGCGATCCGAAGGACCCACAACGGGGAGTCCGTGTCTTACCTGTTCAGCCACGTCCCTTTATAAATCCAGGATGGGAGTGTGGAGCAAGCCTGCTGGCTTCTGACTTATGTGCATTTATCTGATTTTTCTAGCTTTAGGACTCAGCAATTAGAACGCAAAAGCATCCGATCTTTGTATACTCCAAGATCCATTCTTTCCCCCTTCTATAGCTCAAGACCATTTATTTCCAGTTTGGGGGGAGGGTGGCAGTTATTTGATCTGTGAACTGTCATAAATGAGAAATGTTTTTGGCATCTTGACTTGTTCTGATAGGTGACTGTTTCCTTTGTTCAGTACTTTGAGGCTACAACTTTCAAGTATTTAATTCCATTATGGAAATTCATAGTTTATATATGTCAGGGTTACCAAAGGTGACTTTAGATAAAACCTTCTATGTAGATATATAATGATAATGCCTATGGACATTTGGGTAAAACCCTGTATAGAATGAGCCCTTTACTTCTAAGAAAACCTTAGAAAATTTATAATACCATGGATTTTTATTTTTATTTGTCCTTTTTGGTTATTGTGCTTAATTTGGACCAAATTAGTATAGTTTAATATGGGCATTGACACATTTTTGGGTAAATATTAGACATATCAGAGGCCATGTAGTTCAGTATTTTTTTATTACCACTTCTGAAAAAACATACCTATCACCTACCTGAAATGTCATGTTCTAA
This sequence comes from Rhinolophus sinicus, assembly GCF_036562045.2. NCBI lineage: Eukaryota > Metazoa > Chordata > Mammalia > Chiroptera > Rhinolophidae > Rhinolophus > Rhinolophus sinicus. Next base: position 9,669,425 of record NC_133768.1, read on the forward strand.
AATTCCAAAATTATGTTCAGCAGTAGATATGACTTAGAAACCATTTTGAGGTAGTCTCCACACTCACTGTCACATTCATGCTTGCCTCTGTCCATCCCAGAGGGACCGTTCTTTGGGCACCTCTTGTCCTGTCGTCTTGTTATTTTAGGTCACATTTTTAGCTCTAGCTTTTACATTGCCTTTTTCCCAATAATTTTCTGTTGTGGATTTCCATCAAAACAGAATTCCTCTAAGTCCCCTCAGCATTCCTAATCTGATCATAATTTAGCTTTGGTCGTAAATAAAAAGGTGAATTTTTGTGAGGGACACCAAATGCTTATTTAAACATTTCATTAGTTTCGATTTAATGTTCTTTTGCCTTTTGTAATCAGAAGTAGCAAGCCTTCTGGGCAGCTGATTATTTCAGCTAAAGCTATTACATGAAACATGTGGGTAAGAAAGGCCTACGAAAAAAGTACAAATAGGTAAACATTAGTTCCTCCATTAAGATAATATTCTGATAGGGGCCCAAGAGCAGTCATGGAGAGGAAGATTGCTTTCTCCACAAGATGGCCCTTGATGGCATCCTCTTGGGTGAGGTGAGCCCCTGACTCTGTGGCTGAAGGCAAGCCTTGCACTTTGGTGGCAACCCACTGACTTCTTCAGCCCCAGAGGAAGGGAGTTTGCCTGCGTAGAGTAATAAACAATAGTCTCTTCCTTCTGCTGAATCTTCCAATTTGAAGAGAATAAAGCCTTTGCATTCTGCAGCTGGAAACATAAAATCTAAGTCAGTAACAAATACAGCAATCTTTAAGGTTCCAAACTTCACTACAGCAGAGGTTGAATCAAAGTTAAAAAGAGTCATTTAGTCATTGCAGAAACGAGCATTTTCTTGTACCTTAAAGTAGATTTTAAGAAAAAAATGATATAGCCTGGTAAAGCCAGCTATGCAATGCATATTGACTATATGTAGAAAGAGTTGACTTGAAATATGTAAAGAGTCTATTCAGAGTCTATGTAATTTTAATTTTGGATAAATGAGTGATATCTGTATTTCTTGGAATTTCTGTGCATAGAGAAATGAAAATGTAGTTAGGAACACATAGGTAGACAGTTTGGCATGCAAGCGTAGACATGCTGACATGACTAAAACCAGTTGATTTAAAGTTAATCATTTCATCTAAGACAGTAAACTAGATAGCTAGTTCTAAAATGATCTGAAGATAAAAAGAAAAATCTGTATTGTCATTCTCTGCATTAAGAACTGCTAGTTTCTGTCATTTAGCACCACTTTTGTGTTTTAAAGTACTTTTAATATATGTATTAACTAATTAGACTTGACTTAGCCATACACACTGGCAGTGTAGACCTTCACTGTTGGATGGTTTCTGTTCAGCAAAGATGAGGAAGGTGACGTCAGAGCAGCCTCATCCCAGAACTTGCGCTTCCCTTTGCTACTGGTGTGGAAACATTTATGTGAAACCACTGAATATACTGGTTCTATCCAGCTCTGCTGAATGGAGGCCAACATGGCGTATATGGAGCCAAAAAGGGGAGCCAGAGACATGTGAATATACCAAAGTTGTTCAGCCTCCAACTTAGCATACATTAACCCACTTACAGATATTCATAATAGAACTGTCCTCTGTTTGATAGGAAGTCAGCTAGATTCAGGAATATATTACCTGTTTGCAGTGCTTGTATTGGTTTTGAATATAAGATTTTAAGATGTTACAACACTGTACTAACATTTCAATAAAATCATGCTACTTCTTTCTTTCATAGTTTATAGCATCATTGTGGAGTGATATGTTTTGACGGAGTGATGTGTTTTGATGGGGTACCTGAAAATGTGTACTACTTCACGCTTATAGCCCAGCATATAAAATTACAGAAAAGCCAGAAGTTTATTGAAGTCAGCTCTCCATTTTGAAGGTATTTCTAAAGGACTGATTAGCAGTCTCCTTGCCCTAAAGCGTAACAGCTGTGCCACATAAGGCATCCAAGTTGATAATTCTAGATGTTTCCTGTAAAATTGAAGATTACACAGTGCATTTACACAGCAAAGTAATGTTCGATATTTGGAGATTGGAGCAGACCAAACTTAAATGTAGGCCCCATAGAAGCTTTCCATGCGCTTTGATTTCAGACGTGTCAAGAACAGTTTCCTGCTCCCATAAAACAACTGCCTATTCAGTGATGCTTTGAGTTACTCTTGTGGGCACAGAGTAAATTGATAATTATGTTCTCCCAGTAAAGCTCAGCTTTAAAGTGTGGATAACTGAGAGTGGCAACATGTTGTCTTAAAGTCCCAGTGAAATAAATATGAAAAACTAAAACCAGGCTCATCAGGGAAGTTCACAGTTTAAGAGAGAATGTGATAGAATGTACTAAAAGGGAGGGGGGGGCAATGAAGGAGAGGTGGAAACACCAAAAACACTTCAATTCTATCTAGTCATGCTGTCACACATCTTCGGGAGTGTTTCATTTCCTATGGCAGGTCCTACAAACCCAGCAGGTGAACTACAGGCTAAGTGTCAGGATGGCTGAGGCTGGGGTGATCAGGAAGGGCCTTGTGAAGGGACTGCCATTACTGGGGGTATTTCATGACAGAATTTTCCAGCACCAGATGGCTGTAATCCAGCACAGACTGAAGCAGGGCAACATAGGATGTTTGGTATGTAATATATGTTTGAGCGAGGATAGCCAATGAAGATGGAAGTTAGGGGCTGAAACTGCCATGTATCCTGCATGTATATTGCGTGAAGTCAACAAAGTCAGTCGTTTTCATTACAGATTTTCACCTTATTGGTTGATCTCCCTGTACCCCAGGAACACATCTCTCCACCTTTTCCCTGCCCTCAGTTCCCAAGACCACACTCTGGATTGGTTTGCTTCGCTGTAGTCTCCGAGCTCTGTTTTCTCTTCTGAAAGAGCACAATGCTCTAGGACACATACTCCACTACTCACTAGCGTTAAAAACAAGCACAACAAAACCTCTTCAGGCTACTTGGTTAACCCCTCTGCCTCAGTTTCCTTGTATGTGAAATGGGATAATGGTACCTAACGGGTGTGCTGAGGATTAAATGAGATATCGGTAAAGTGCTTAGAACTGATTCCTTTGTACATTAACTCCAATTTTTAGAGCAGGCATCTTAAATCTTCCCTTTGAAAGACTAAGAATGTGTGGAGAAGCGAAATTTTCGTACATTTTCTAGATGTTAAGCCATGTGCCTGTGAGCTGGTCACAAACACGATCCCCTCACCCGGGGGTTCGTTGTCCTGGCATGTGACCGTCTCCGTCAAGGGTGACATTTGGTGATGACAAACAGTTGCATGTTGAAAATACTTCCACTGCGCTATAGAAATGACAGGAATGAATGCCAGGCAATAATAGAGATGGTGATCAACAGTCCATTTACAGCAGCCTGATTCGATCCACCATCCCAACATAAATAGAGCCAAATATGCCCAATATAAACAGCAGTGGTCACTGTTCTGACAACTGAATCCTGTGGTCAAAAGAAAAACCAGCCTCACTTTACATTTTAAAAGCGATAAAAAGAGAATGGAAAAGCAAAAAATGTAATGCAGTGGGAAGTGCCCTAAACTGGGAGTATGGCCATTTAGAGTCTGGTACCTGGTATGCTACTAGCAAGCTGTGTGACCTTGGGAAAATATCTACCACTCGGAGTCTGAGTATCTGCAAAAATGAGAGGGTAGGTGGGTGCTGAAATCCCCAGCAGTTTTTATAGGCTATGGTATTCTCGATTTAGTGGGACTGTTTCTACTAACCAAAGGTTGTAGTTCTAATGAGGCAAAGATGGTTACTTCCCCATCAGGCGAACAGCTTGTCTTGGCTGGCAGGGGACTTGCTCGATTTCAGCACGGGAAATCCTGCATCCCAGGAAACCCCTCAGTCCTGGGCTAACTGGATGCTTGGTCACGCTAGTTCCCTCTCTTCTAGGGCAGATTGTTCAGATCACCAGTGCTGCGTTGGCTAAGGAATCCCATGATCATGGCTCTGATCTTGTGCCAGTTGCAACAAAAGCAGGTTATATGACAAACCCAACAATGTGCCAACAACCTGTGACATCTCAGTTCTTTGAAAAATCCATTGTCAAGTAACTAGTCTGTAGGGAGCCGGAGCATTAAGGGTTAAGAAAATGTAACTTCAAGCAGAGTTTGGGAGGATCGCTAAGGGGAACTCCGATAAGCATAAAGAACAAACAGACACCTGCTACCCTGGGAATGGGAAAATATCTAAAGGTCTAAGAACAGTCAGGGCCAAACTTTGAGAAAACATAACTAATCTGTACTTGCTGCCTCAGCCGCTTTATGTAACCTTCTTGTTTCTGTGTGTATAAAAGAAAGCTGAAAAATAAAGTAGGCGCTGCAGTCTAATTAGAACTGCTCGCCCTCCCGATCCCATCTTTGTCTCTTGTCTATTTTTTTCTCAATCCTCACTCCCCACTTCAGGGACCGTTCGTCTCGTCGGCAGGCTCCGACAAGTGGCGCCCGAACAGGGACCCGAATACTGGGGAATCAGTGAAGGACACCGCTTGCAAATGAGACGCGTCAAATAAGGTTGGCGAAAGCGGTGAGATACCATAGTCGGGAGTAAAATAAAATGGGACAGGGGAACAGTAAAAGGCTGTTTACCCACATATTAAGGAGCATGCTAAAAACTAGAGGAATTAAAACCAGTGAAGCACGTTGCTTCGATTCTTAGAGTTTGTAGTACAAATATGTCCCTGGTTCCCAGAAGAAGGGACTTTAAACTTAGAAACTTGGGAAAAGGTAAGAGAGCATTTGCAGGGATATTATGATGCTCATGGACCCTCTGAAGTACCAGTAGACACTTTTTCCTTATGGAATTTGGTTAGGGATGTGATCGATCCTAGACATAAAGGAATCAGATACTCTAAACATGACCAACCCAAACTGGATCCCCCTTGGAAGCAGAGGTGCAAAGATTACAAGCTGCACTCACTTCCCTCTCTGTTCAAATGCAGTTAGTTCAGGCTCGACAGACTGGGCCTTTATTAGAAGCTCAATCAGAATAGAAGCCTAGGTTACAATGAAGCTCTCCTCCAAGTGTAGTTGCAGGGCTAGATCCACTGCCCGAGGCCCCTATCAACAGAAAAAGATTCAAGCCGCCAAGCTGCTAGTACAGGAGCAAGTTAAAAAGGGACACATTGCTTCCTCCAATTCTCCCTGGAATTCTCCCATTTTTGTTATTAAGAAAAAATCTGGTAGATAGAGATTATGACAAGATTTACAAAAGTTAATAAAACCATGAAATTAATGGGAGCCTTACAGACAGGCTTGCCCTGTCCTGCAGCCACACCAAAAAACACATATAAAATTGTTTTGGACTGAAAAGATTGTTTTTATACTATACCTTTAAATCCTGATGACTGCCCTAGATTTGCTTTCAGTGTTCCTTCTGTTAATTTACAAAAACCTTTTAAGAGATATCATTGGCTAGTGCTACCTCAGAGAATGGCTAGTAGCCCTACATTGTGTCAAAAATTTGTATCAGCTGCAATAGAACCTACCCAAAGGACATTTTCAGATATTTACATCATCCACTACACGGATGACATACTTCTTGCCCACTCTTGTGAACCAAAGTTGCTTGCTGCTTTTGCTCATTTGCAAAAAGGCTCCACAATTATGGGCTAGTTATAGCCCCAAAAAAATTCAGCAAGTGCCTCCTTACTCTTATCTGGGATATTGTTTAATGCCTCAGGCCATTGTGCCTCAAAAATACAAATCCGGAGATTGTTTAAAAACGTTAAATGATTTCCAAAAGCTACTGGGAGACATTAACTGGATTAGACCTCAGTTGCAGTTGACAACCGGTGAATTACAACCTTTGTTTAAAATATTACGTGGGAAAGCTGATCCTACTTCTCCCCGCGAGATAACACGGGGAAGAGGCTTTGCTTGTATTTCTCCAGGTCCGGAAAAAAAAACCTTTGTGAATTCCTGGTCGGTGTTAAACCATACCGTGAACGACAGCCCACAGAAAAAGAGACATCTATAGATACCCATCCACGCCCCTAGGGTGTGGGAAAGCTCACTTTCCGCAGCTGCAGAAGGACTTTCCACTTCAGACCCTGTTAAATGGATAAAGACTTTGGGTAGAGGGTTTGCTGGGGATATTGCTATTCTGTTTATTGTTCTGTTTGTTTTACATAGTCCTCAGATGTGGACAAATAGCCCTCCAACGGGCTGTAAATGAAACAACTGCACGTTCTGTGTTTCTCATGCTTCAAAAACAAAAAAGGGGGAGATGTAGTCACACACCAGCCTAGCCGACTGTCCCCCATGTCTTTCCTTAAGGAAAGAAGAGTCTGTAAGACTGTGCCTTTCTGGGACTCTGTTCCATCCTTGTGTTTACACCTCATGTCTCTCTGTCTGGTCCCCAAAAGATGGTTTGCAGCCAAAGACGGGTAAGATATCTCACGGGAGATACAACCTAAGCCAGGCGGAACCGAGTGGGGACCCCCAATGAGCTGCCTTAGAAGACCCAAAAAGGAGCCTTTCCTCCCCTTCCCCCTGCCTGGCAAAAGCCATTGCTGTCTCTGGCTTTCCTCTGTCACCTGATTGTGAGAGAAGTCATGAGGGCAATGAAGATCAGTTCTCTCCACTTATCTCAACAAAACTGTTACAATATGAGTGACTTGACCCTGAGAAGGTAAGACATCATGGGACTTTATGCTTCGGCTCCCTACACTAGTCGCTGAAGAGCTGTACTCAAAAATAGAGGGAAGACCCGGCTTGATCACCCAGCTGCCTTTAGTGCCAGTGATGCCCCAGGGGACCGTCTGGGCAGAAGGCAGAGTTCCCGAACTTTCTCTGGTGAACATCACCCTCCTGTGCATTGAGAGTTCTTACATCTGTGAGCATTTGGCCACCTGTGACCAAGGGTGTATAATTCTCTGAATTTCCCTAGACACATTTTGATGTACAGTTGCTATAGAGTGAATTCATCTGAGGAACCAAGGGAAAGACCTTAAATTTCGTTAAGCCTCAGAATATCCTATATTTAGGACAGAGCAGTCCCCTAAAGTATTGAAAGGGACAGAACCCTCTCAGCAGCAATGGTGCATTCATTGATAACTACACTCGTAGCCTCCAAACAACACTTCGGTAAAAGATAAAATTCACGGACAGTGTCCTGTGAATTACAGAAAAATCAGTTGGCACAAGAAGACTGGTTTTTGATAAGTTAGTAATTCCTTACTGACTTGCATTGGTGTTGCCATAAACACAGTTTCGAACCTTGTATTAGTTTGGTGCAAAAGTAATTGCGGTTTTTTGCAATTGTTTTTAACCTTTTATTTTTTTTTTAATTTTATTAAATTTATTGGGGTGACAATTGTTAGTAAAATTACATAGATTTCAGGTGTACAATTCTGTATTACATCATCTATAAATCCCATTGTGTGTTGTTTTTAACCTTTTAAACGGCAATTACTTTTGCACCAACCTAATAATTTGGAGATGTTTTGTTACATGTGTGCAAGTTAGGAAAGATAATCCACCTGAGAAATAACCACTTCTTTCCCTGTATTTTGACTGTTGGGAACATTCTGGCTCAGACAGATGTCAAATGGAAAACGCGTATTTGTAGTCTTCTGGCCTGTCTTGACGCTTCTTTCCACAGGCAAAGTGAAGGAGTGGGTCTCATTTCTTTCATCCCCTCACCCATTCTTTATGAAGCACCTGCTAGGAGGCCATTGTGTTAGGCTGGGGCTCTGAAGTAAGTACAAGACAAATAAAATACATGACTAAGGCTTACATGTGGCAGGCTAACTTGTTAGCTTGCAAGTAAGGTAATATCTCAAACCTTTCATAGTTCTTGACAATTTATTCACCAGGTATTTGAATGTAGGGCCAGGACTCCTTGAGTATGACTTCACTGATAACCTGTCTCCCACAAACCTCACCTGGAATACATTACCTACTAACTATCTGTATTTTTTTAACGGGGTGAGAACTTAAAAACATGTACAACAATCTGAGTACAGAATCCTTCCAGATATTTTTCCCCTTTATAGTTATCTCACCCACATCTGATCTGATAGCTGTATCAGTCAGGACTCTTCAGAGAGACTGAACCATTAAGAGATACATACATAAATATAGATACATAGATATAGATGTGAATTTATTTTAAGGAGTTGGCTCACACAATTGTGGGGACTTGCAAATCTGAAATCTGTAGGACAGGCAGGTGGCAGGCTGGAAACTCAGGCAGGATTTCTGTTACAGTCTTAAGGCAAAATTCCTTATTCTCCAGGAAACCTCAGTTTTTGCTCTTAAGTCCTTCAACTAATTTGATAAAGACCACCCACATGATCAAGGGCAATCTCTTTTACTTAAAGTCAACTGATTTTAAAGGTTAATCACATCTACAAAATACCTTCATAGCAACATATGGACTAGTGTTTGAACAAACTGAAGACTACAGCCTAGCCAAGTTGACACACAGGATGAACCATCACAATAGCTTTTTTTCTTTTTTAAGCAGCTCACTTTGGCTGTCTCTAAAATATTCAACTCTGTCTCTTATATTCATATTTAATTGTGCTATGGCATTACAATTAAAAACATAACTGGCGGAATTACCCAGTTTTCCTGGGTCTCTCCCATGTATGCAGGAGGTATACATGTGATTAAATTTTTATTCATTTTTCTCCTGCTATTCTGTCTTATGTCAATTTGATTATTAGACCATGCAGAAGAACCTAGAAGAGTAGAAGAAAACTTTTCCTCCCCAACAGTTGGCTAAGTCAGCAGGATAAAATTTACTGGCTGGAACCCCATGCTTCCCCACCCCCAGAATACTGCAGCTGACAGATCCTGTGATGTCTGAGGAACAGTCGGCAAGAAGTAAGCATTCTTACCCCGTCAGCCTCCCGGATCTGTCTGCAGGCTTCGGTGGAAGTTAGAAGTGGTGAGAGTCGTTTTTCTCTTTCTAAATTTAGTTTAGCAGAGGAAATATCAGTGGAACTAGTTCCTTGGGTTTAGCAGCACTTGGTTATTTGGTATGAGTACTCAAGAGTTTTCTTAATTGTTTTCCTCTCAGAGGTGGTAAAAATAGGGCCTCTCACAGTTCTCATTTTTCACCAGCCAGAGGATGGTAGATGCATCTGGCTTGCAGCCAAGTGGGCAGTGGATTCAAACTTAGGGAATCTAAAAAAACCTGAGTGAATTTTTGGCTTGATAAGTCATCATAGTCTGTTCAAAAGGGGGGGAAACAAGTGTTTCCCTGTATTTTGGAATAGTTGTTTCTAACTCGGAATCAACTGTTTGCCTTGGTTAAGCCATAAAAAGGCTGATTGGTTTGAGTCACTATTGATATCCTCGGGCATAGCTAAACCTTTGTTATGGATCCTTTCTCCTCCCAGAGATGGTCACTGGTTTTCTTTGTAATCTGTCTATTCTATTGTTTGTCTTGTTCTATGTTTTGAGAGCGTGGTTTTGACCTATGAGAATAACCATCTGGAAGGTGCAGGTATCTGTATGCATTTGGCAGCCAGCCAAACAGACTAGGGATTCAGGGCCGCTGTATCCAGTGGAACATGTGTACAGGAATTTACGTGGGGCTTGCAGCTAGGTCAGCTGTTGTCAGTATGTCAGAAGCACAGGATCTCTTTGTCTTTATGCCCCACTGTTCCCGATCTCAAAGATACTTGTCATGAGGGGTCCCCCCCCCAAAAAAAAATAAAATAATAAAAACATAACTGGCGTGAAAATGAATCTAGGAAATCAACTCAACTGGTAGACACAGAGGGGCATACGTACTAGCAACTTACTGACTTGACATGTTATATAGGTCCTGGAGATAAGCCACCATTTTTATTTATTTATTTATTTATTTATTTATTTATTTATTTATTTATTTATTTACAGAAGGAAAGGAGAATGCAGGTTAACCAATCAGATTTTAAACAGAGGTCAGTCAAGAGAGCTTCTGTTCCTGTTGGTCTCAAGCTTGTCTGTCAATTGGAATCAGTTGAGCAGCATTGAAAACTCCCATCACTCCAACCTCACCCCAGAGTAGTGAAATCAGAATTTTTGGGTGCCAGGCATCATGATCCCTTTCCAACATGCAGCCAAGATTGAGAACTTCCGGTTTAAGGTCATGGTCATGAAGCTCTCAAGGTTTGCTGTCTCCTCCCAACGTGTAAGTGGATCAGCTTTGGGACACTATATTTAGAAAGCAAAAGAGCAAAGAAAAGTGTATACAAAAACAAAGCGCCATCATTAATTCCCCAAATCCGTACAAGTCAGCGCCTACACTTTGGTGAATTTAAAAACATTTCCTCCTTAGTTAGAATTCCTACATGTAGAATTGCTCTGTAAGAGCAATGCCCATTTTAAATTTCGGTATATTTTAATTGCTCACCAGAAAGGTTGTATCAATTTGCACTCCCACTCAAAGTCACTACGCTATAAATGGACAATCTTTAACCCCTTTGTTCCAATCTGATAATTTAAAAATACTGGGATGTTGTTTTATTTGCATTTCTGTAAGAATGTTATTTTACTGACTGCAAATATTTTCCTTTATAGGATCTATAAAGTAATATAGTAATATGAATATTATATAGATATACCCAGCCTTGTTAATCTATCACCTCTTACAGCAATGTTTTTATCTTTTTTCTTTAATTATAAAAATACTTTATTACTAATTATAAAATAATATATATCCATTGAAGAAATTTTGGTAAATACAGGACAAGAAATGAAAAAAGTTGATAATTACTTGGCAATAATAATGGCTAAAAGTAATTTTTTAAAAAAAATGGCTAGAAGTGTAGCATATAACCAAACACGTATTTGCTGTAAAACCATTTTTGTTTACACTTAGCATATTATTTTTCTCCATGTCATTCAGTATTCTAATATGTGACTTTTAGAGGCTGTCTAGTAGTCTAAAGTATTATGTTTTAAATCCAGTATCCTTCCAGGCATCTGAAACAAATGGATCTTGGCTTAAATTACTAATCCCTTTACCTCTCTCGTATATATCACAAGTTGTGGACTGACCATTATTTGGGTGGTTCCCAGTGAAACATGGCTTCCAATATTCATGCTCGTGCAGAGTGCCCTCCCTTATTGACTCTGGGTTTGACCAATAAATAGGACATTAGCAAGGATGATGCAAGGACTTCCTAGCGCTTGTACATTGATTGGGCTTGTCTCTATTGAAATGCTCACTCATAGTATCTAACCACCATGAAAAGAAGCCCAAGCTAGCCAGCCACGTGGAAAGGAGAAGAACAAGAGGTCACAGCCGTCCAACCTTCCCCACTGGGGCACCAGCCATGTGAACAAAGCCATCTGACTGCAACCTCATGGGAGACCCCAACTGAGACCAACAGTAGAGCAACCCAGCAGAGCCCCCGCTAACCCACAGAACGATGAATACATAAACTGGTTGCTGTCTTAAGCTGTTAAGTTTTGGAGTGGTTTATCACACAGCAATAGATAATTGAAACATGACAGCGTCTGATAGGAATACTGGCATCAAATATGGAAAATAAATCTTTAGACTCATAAACTCAAAAAGGACTTTTACTTATTATCTGGTTAAATTGCTGAGGTCCTATCTGATTAGATGACACAGAAAGAACATGGGCGGTAGAGTGAAAAAAACATGACTTGTAACCCAGTTTTGCATATGACTAGATATATGACTTCTTGGAGTCTCAGCTTCTTTGTGGGCAAATCAGGTTTTAACACTAGCTACCTCGCAGGTATTTTATTCGTCAGCTTTGCAAGTAGTGGTGCTTCTGACTCAGTGGACTCATAAACAGGATGAAGGAATGTACAGGTGTGAGCTAACATTTTTGTTAGAAAGCCATGTCTCTCAAACCCGAAAGAGTGTTCTTTCCACTGTACCTCTATTAATGAATTTACTTATGGGTTTATGAAAACCAGATGGCAGGATAGATTCTCTGTAATGCCCACCTGGCAAAACTGCTTCTGATTTTTCAAGGCAGCAGGCAGACAGCTTGGAGACCATTACATCCATAAATAGCCTTTCCTCTTTTTAACCAAGTCATCTACTCTATTATTTGCATCAGGGGCCTTTTTTTCAAAGCATCTGACCCTTTGGACTCATCTGGTAAACTCCAATACTTATGATACTTACGTGGGCTCAGTCCTCAACACAAAAGAAGGTTTTTGTTACATGAATTTGCATATCCTGTCAAGGACAGCTTCAGAACACTTTCATTTCAAGGTAAAATGAAACTTACAGGAATAAGCAGAGAGGTGCTTCACAGTTAAGTTTAAAGGGGGCAATGAGAAACCAAAGACAAGTTTAATTGTAGCATGGGGCTTTACAATGCTAAAAATGCAGTGCATATGAAGAAACTATCTAGCCTGTGTTCTATTTCCATGTGTCACAAAGAGCAGGCTCACGGCATCTGCAAATTTCTAGTAAAGAGTATTATTTGAAAAACGTTCATAGTTGTATCTACCTTTAAACTTGCTATAAAAATACCATTAAAGTCTTTTCTCCTTTTCATCAAGCAGATCCTGACTTTCAGCATCCAAGAGTGGAAACAGCCAGCAGAAATTGGAGAAGCAGTGGGGTTAATACCTAGCTCTCAGTCACAAACTCACCCAAATCAAGCATCTTGCATAAACAACAGTAAGATGTTATACTGTCCCATGCTTGGAGCCCAGCATTAGGTGGACTGGAGCAATTTGCTTAAGGGATTTAGTTGGGTTCCCATACCCTATAGGAGAGTATGTATGATGCTAAGTGTCTACTGAACCCCGTTGATGTCCGTGCCAAAGTCAAATGGCAGAGCTGGGACTCACACCTGCCCTTCTGTCTCCAGCTCTGTACTTGTTCAACCACCATTGTGGTTGCTGGCTCAAGTCTGGCCTTTCAGAGACTTAATCCCAAGAGTTTGCCAATGTTTAAATCTCTAGATTTACATGACACTAAACTCGGGCTGCCAGATAAAATACAGGATGCCTAATTAAATTGGAATTTCAGATAAACAACAAATAATTTTTTTAGTATAAGCATGTCCCAGTTTGTCAAATTTAGAAACCGTACACTAAACCTTAACTACCCACCAAAAGTTGTTCCTGATCCTTATTCCGACCATAACGAGAAAAAAAAAGAAATGTAATGAGGGTTAGAAAACCCAACTATGAGGCAGCCCAGCCCATGAGAGGCCCGTCCTCACAAGATAAATAGAACTCTGTCCTCTTCATCCAATAATTTCTCTTGAGCTAACTAACCTGCAGGGGGCTAAGCCGACAATGTGGCCATCTGCTGCGTCATCACTCAGACTGGGAAGTTCACTGGGGCCACAACTAACTCTTCAGCAGATAATATTTTACAGGTTCAAGGTCAGTCATTGCATTATTGCTTGTTCTACCAAAGATTGGAAACAACCCAGGTGCCCATCAATAGGAAGATGGTTGAGTAAACTGGAATATCCAGACAATGAAACACTCTCTAGCTGTGAGAAAAGAAGGATGCCCCTGAGACAGAGGTGTAGAAGGAACTTCACATGAAAAAAGCAAGTGAGGAACACAGGGTATGCTGACAAAGTAAAAAAGGAGGGGGAGAAGAATAGAAGGAAACGCTGGAAAGAGAAGTACAGAACTCATGACAGTGGTTTCCGGTGAGGATGGCGCTTGGGTGGAATTGAGTGGATGGTGCGTAGGGAGAGTGGAAGATTTGTTTACTCTGTATCCATCTGGGTATGTGCGTATGTATGTATCTGTGCAGAAAAGAGTTAACGTAGCAGGCCTGAGACTGCTGTCCTTAAGGCCGGCTTCCTAGGTTGGCCTTTGACTGGCATCTGGGAACTTGGATTTCTAGTGGGTTCCCACCATTCCCAGGACTAGTAAGAGTGGCTCACTGTGGCTAAACTGTTTGTCAACAATGTGATTTATGCTGAACACCTGCTTTCCTTCTGGGAGTCTGGGATTGTGGTACGTGTTAGGCAAACGGTGCCTACGTGACCGCCCCCAATAAAAACCCTGGGTGCTGAGTCTTCTAATGAACTTCCCTGGTAGACAGCATTTTGTATGTGTTTTCTCAACTGGTTGCTGGGGAAATTCCGTGCAACCTGAGCTTGCACCTGGTTTCCTCTGGTCATCGCCCCGTGTACCTTTTCCCTGTGCTGATTTTGGTTTGTATCCTTCCACTGGAATGAATTATACCTCTGCGTAAACTATATGCTGAGTCCTATGAATCCTCCTAGTAAATCACTAAACCTAGGGATGGTTTGGGGGACCCCTGACACCGCAATCTCTCTTCCTCTCTCTTTCTCTGTCTCTAAATACATATATATATAATATGTATGTATAATATGTATAATATATATTATACATACATATATGTATGTATAATATATGCATGTATTATAAAAGCCCCATTCAAATATGTATTATACATACATATTTGTATACCACATGAATATATATTCTCTATGAAATATATTATTTATTTGCCTAACTAAAAGCCCCATTCAATCTATCTCCCTTCCTTTGTTTCTTTTTTCTATTTACTATATATAAGAGTTCTTACCTTATGATTTCTATTAAAATTAAAGAAAAAGTTAAAAGGCTATTGCCTTGCCTTATATTTGCCTAACTAAAAGCCCCATTCAAAATGTTTTCAGAGAGAGAATAGAAACAGAGAGAAAGAGAGAGAGAGAGAGAGAGAGAGAGAGAGAGAGAGAGAGAGAGAGAGAGACTCAAAAGGAACAAAGAATAAAACGAATTTCACTGCCTTGATCTATATAAGGAGACAGAAAATTCTTGTAGCTTTTAAATGGCAGTGTTAGTTTTTTCTTTCAAACTTTTTTCAGCTCTTAGACATTAATGTTTCAAATCCTTAGGGCTGTGTTCTAGAAGACTATGGCCCTCTTTGTACATATGAAACAGTCCAGCATATAACTGAAAATACAGGTCTGCCATTTAGGAGAACATTTTTGGAACAGAGCTTAAAGTCACCTTTAGGGGGGTAATATACATTTAAAAAGTTTTTATATAAAGAAGGATTATGAAGAGATTATAGAGACATAAACAAATTCATTGTGTGAACACTGAGTAGCTCCTGAATCAGAAAAAAACAATGCTATAAAAGATGGTTTGGGGACAAATTGGGGAAATTTGAATGTAAAATTGATGTGAGGTGATGTGCGATTACTGTTAACTCTCTTATTTTAGGAGATGTAGACTTAAGTGTTTGGGGTAAAAAGTCATGTTGTTTGTGTTTCAAATGGTAAGAAAATCATACACTACACCCACATACAAAGGTAATGGCGAGGTAGCTCACTGGTAACAGTCGTTGCACTTAAGCAGCAGGCCTTCAGGCTGCATCGTACAATTCTTTCAACTTTTCTATGTATCTGAAAGTTTTCAAAATAAAGTTGGGAAGAAAAAGATTTTTAAACAGGCTGTTAATGTACTTGAAGTTAAAATAGAGTGATATAATATCAGTTGGTAGAAAATCAATAACCACTCTGCTATGAATTCACCACCTTGATTTAAGAAGGACTTAGACTCTTTTGAATAAGAAAACAATCGGCTTCCGAGATCAGTCAGTAATATTGTGATAACTATGTATGGTGCCAGGTGGGTACTAGAGTAGTTGGGGAATCACTTCGTGAGTTACTTAAATGTCTAACCACTATGCTAAATACCTGAAACAAATATAGTATTGAAGGTCAACTATAATTGAAAAATAAATAAGAAAACAAAAGGCTTTATTTACCCTTGACTACTAGACAAGTTGCACTTCTTTACATTCATACAGCTAGTGAAACGAATCAGATGACTTGTCACTTCAGTTGATCAATTTGAATAATGATCTTCCTCCCAAAATTGACCTCATTGATTGAATTGTTCTTATTTCATGATCAGATCACTTTCATTTTATCATCATAAAGAGTGATTTTTTAAGCACCTACTATTAACAAGATGCTGGGGACAATGCATTCTTAACTCGAGGGGCTTGTAATATCATTGAGTAGCTAGGAGATATGAATCAAAGATAAATAACGAGAAAAAGAATAATCAATAAGCTAAATGCGTAGTATCATAATCTCTCAGGATCTTACCACATAAAACCTGAATATGTCTTTACTGATCACACACAACCTCATTCCTCACTTTATAGGCAAGTAAACAGATTTTTTAAATGTATTTTCCAATTACAGTTGACATACAATATTGTGTTAGTTTCGGGTGTGCAACATAGTGGGTAGACATTTATATACCTTACGAAGTGATCACTGCAATAAGTCTAGTAATAGATTTGTTTTTAAGTGATCAAATTTTTCTGTTTTCTTTCAGACTCTCGGGTTGTCACTGTTTTATGTTGGTTGTTGTCGTATTTAGACTTTCCCACTTCAAGATTATAAAAATATTCATCTATGGTTTCTTCTAATACTTTTAATGTTCAATGTCTTACGTTTAAATTTTTGAATCATATGAAATTAATTTTGGTGTAAGAAACATGGTAGGACTAGAGCTTAATTTTTTCTAAACTTCAGCCAGTTGCCCAACACTTTTAAAATTCCTTTTGTCATTGATGTGACTTTAATGTCCCATGTGTGCTTTTACTTAATTTTGGTATCTGCTCTCTTTCATTGATGTGCTGGTACGATGCCATTGTAGGCATTGTGTTGCCTTTATAGATCTGGAAGAGAAATCCTCCCCTTGTTACATTTTCTTTTAGAAATTGCCTGATCATTCCTACAAGTGGTCTTAACCCCGTCAGCTCCAATGCCTCATTTGTATATCCAATAGTTAGTGATGTGCCCTTTACCATAGGAAAGGAGATGACATTTATGGATAACATAGCTGCAGTCTTTGTGCCCAACAAGAATGCCCAACTGACTTCCAAAATGTCCCTGAATTGAGAATCAATCTGGCAAGTTACCCATGATATCCTGTTGGTATTTGACTGGAATTGCACAGCATGACAAATCAATTTAAGCAAAATTTCCATTTTTTATAGTGTTGTGGTCTCTGGCTCTAATAACGATACATTTCTCTTCATTTATTTACATCTCCTGTGTGTCCTCCAGTGTGCTGATAGGAAACAGGTGGCACACTCAAAGTTAGAAATGGATGTTTAGCAAAGTGACTATTAATGACAGTGGGGACAGGATTTAGGGAAATTAGAAAGGATGGTATAGCAGCGCTCCAGGAGGACTCTACAACCCCAGGCCTGAAACGGCAAGGGGAAGGAACAGTTAGTGGAATTTGGGAAGAGTGGCCATTAGGAGAGCATCACCTGATAAGAACTTCATTAGAGGGTCTAAGCCAACCCACAGCCTCAGAAAGGGGGGCAAGGAGCCAAGGGGATAAGTGCTCTGACCTGTCCCTCCATTGGCCATACCCCACCAGATGTCTGCCAGCTGTTTCTGTTCTTAGACAGCTCAGCATTCTCGGACACAGAGCAGGGTGGAAAGGCGTGGCGAGGGGATTTGGAGAAGAAATGGCAAGCTCGAAGCCTGCTAGGTAAGGCGTGATAGCCTCCCACCCTCCTGCCACCTCCTTCATTCCTAAGCATTTCGTGTCAGTTTTCTTCCCAAGTATTTCATAGTTCTGTTACTGTTTTCAATGGGATCTCTGCTTCTAGTACCAGTCTGGATCAATTGTTGTTTATATGTGAGAAGGCTACTGATTTTAACAAGTGGTTGCCATAGCAAAGTGGTTTGATAAGAAGGTGATTGATTTTTACTGCCTGTGTGAATATCACTCACGTGGTATATGACCTGGAGAAAGTCCATTACTTTTTCTGCATTAATTCCATTGCTTGTATAAAAAGAAAAAAGAAAAAAAAAGATAATAAGATGTTTACTTCTTTTTTGGTATTTAATGAGATAATACATATAAAGCAGTTAAAACAATGTGGATCTGGGGCACCAGTGGCTTTTCAATTGAGTATATTAACCGTGATCATTATCAGCTGATTTCCCCCACACCAAACTTCATTTTTCAAAAATCTCTCCAGGTCGACTAGATGAACTAAAGAACTTTAGAACATAACTATAGATATTGTGACTTTACCTACAAAAGGCCCCAATAATTAGGAAGGGAAGAATTGTCTTGGGGACCCCACTTTGAGAAGCAAGGCTTTATATGACACTAGACTGCAAGTACAGCTGACCTCTTTTAACCAAAATGAGTGAACCAACTGGAAGGTTTGCCACTGCTTAAAACCCACAGTCCCTTTCAGCTGGGTCTAAAACAGAACAAGGTCAATTTAAACACATCTCTAAGATTTCTGTGGAACAGCTGTTCTCAACCTGCAGCACTTTTGCCCCCCAGGGGATATTTTGAAACGTCTGGAGACATCTGTGATTATGACAGCTGGAAGGGGTAATGCTACTGGCATCCAGTGGGTATGGGTCAGGGATGCTGCTAAACATCCTACAGTGCAACAAAGAATTATCACGCGAAAAATGTCAGTAGTGCTGAGGTTGAGAAACTCCTGTGAAAAAGGAAGATGAGTCCAGCACGTGGTCTGGATTTAGACAAGACCTTGCCCCAGTTACGGGGGTAGAAATAAGAGGAACCTGGTGTTTCTGCAAACCTCGTGTGTTGGGTGGCTTGAATAGTCACGCTCCTCCTCCTACCCGCCAACCTTGTCTTTGCACTTGGAAACTCCAGGGCTGGTAGGCTGGAGTCTCTGTGACTACACCTCCTGCAGCCCATGCATCTCTTCATCTCAGAAGACTCCAGGTATAGAATCGCTCCATGCAATCAATAAAGGTATTTTAAACATCGGGACAAATTGAGATGATTTAAGTAACTAGATGTATGAGCTGTTCTCAGGAAGCAGGGAAGGGTGAGAGGGAACCCAAATCATGCTTTTTAGACTCTAAAGAAGAATTTGGGTAGTGTAAAATGTCAGTTCTTCGAAGATAAAGTCAGACTTTTAATAATATTAGAAATGGTTTTCTGGAGTGTGTCTCTAATCTGTATAAGTTTGAGGAAGTAAATACTATTAATAGGTGTTTTCAACAGCACCTTTTAAAGCAATGTTCCCAGCGTGTTCTGAAGCTACAATACTTTGTGGTTTTGAAATGTAAAGTTTGATGTTTTCTCTTTATCTTAGTTGATGCTATGGGGCCCATCTCTGGCTGACCTTGCTGCCTCTCTTGCTCTGCTCTCTTCAACCAGACCTCTGTCCATTTTGGAAGAAGACTAAAAATGGTAAGAACAGCTAAGAGATCCCTAAAAAGTGTTATCTGTAATCTTTGAGAGAAGAACTGAAACCAGCTGGCAAGAGCGATGTTTTAAGAACCTGCACTTTGGTTATTTGCTGGTGGAAAGTTATTTGTGATAATTCATAATCATGATTAATCATGAGGGTATTTCATAATTTCAGAGTAGCCAGTGTTCTGTCCAATTTCCCACAAGAATAAACATGTGCTGCAGTGAGGAGGGGCTGATGTTTGAACTGGGGAAATAGTTTCTGTGGGTCCAATTTTTTCCCTCTGTGTTTTTGGCTTTCAAACCCTATAAATCACTGAAGTTACTTTGTGCCTTTCCGGTGTATGGTGTCATCTGAGCAAGTATGCTATAGGAGAGCACATAGGACCAGGATTGCAGGAAACCTGGGCTTGCGTGCTATCAAAGAAAACCAGAGCTGGGCGGTAGTAGTGAAAGATGGAAAAACAGATTTTGTTCAGGAACTATTGCAATAGGGGAAAAGAGAACTCGGTATAAAACCGGGCTCACTTCCAAATACAGCAAGGACAAGTGGGGATTTACAGCTGTTGAGCAGAGTGAGGGTCGGTGGATGGAAAGTTACTAGGAGGAAACATCAAGGCTGGGAGGATTCAGGATGAACTTATTTGCCAAGACTCTTGCTGAAAACAGGACAAGGAGATCAGACATCACTTGGGGGGTGGCAGGGGACTCATCTTTGAGGTCTTTGATCAGATATCAAGGGTGAGAAATTCTCGTTAAACTGACTTCGCAGGATTCATGCTAAAACTACACAGATGGGCACAGATACCCAAAAGTCGCTCTGAGGAGCCTGACTGAAGTTTAGTTAAGCAGCGAGTCTTTGTCAGTGCTGATCTGTCACTAGCTGGGGGACCTTGGGCCTATCACCCAAGCCCTCTGAAACTCAATTTCTCTGGCTATAAAATGGGCATTATAATACATCTCCAGTTGCATTGTAGGGCCATTGTGAGGCTCAAATGACAGAGTGTATATTCAAGTCCTTTGCAAGCAGTGTGAGTTATTCGGTATGCCAAATATTAATCAGCAAAAGACATCAGTGGCTTTTTTTCCGAAATTATTTTGTCACCCAAATCAGACATGATAGAGCACATTCACTAGGAACCCACTCTGACTTCTAAATCTGAACGTTGACACCAAGGCTCACTTTGTGTCTAAAGTCTAACGAATAGTTAACCGTGGGGGTATTACATGACAGAGGAAACAACTTCTTAGAGTTTCATTTCCTAGATATTCAGATGTCTATTTTTATGCAAACCCATTTTGCATCTGCCTTCACCCCTGAGAGATGGCATGATAAGATTGATAATAATAAAGAGAGCTCACATTTATTGACCACTTACTACATGTCAAGCCTCATGCTGAGGGCTTGATGTCTGTGATCCTATTTTGGCTTCCAAAGCAGGCTTGGGAGGCACTGATGAGGGATCTGGAGCTTCTGGAGGTTAAGGAGCTTGAGTGGTCTCGATTGGCGCCTGGCTTCGGAAGCCACGTTGGAGACCCCTGTGCTCTACCTAGACCAAGCCTGGAACACAGTTACCCAGGAGATACACAGTAACTGGGGGCTTTGATTATCTTACTTCTTAAGACAAAAGGAGAAGTTGGTAGATCTTTTATGAGACATGAAAAAAAAAGCACAGGAAAATTATTCAACCTGATTAATAGTTATAGTTCTGATCTTTTGATATGGAAACTCTACTTCTAGAAACTCTTCTTAAAGAAATGATCAGGGATATGGCAAACTATTTACAAAGATAGTCTGTGCAGCAAGGCAAAGAGAATCTCTCATGTCCCATGTTGGGGAAGGGTTCATTCACTGTGATCTACCCATTAAATGGAATATTATGTAACCATCAAATCATTTTAAAAAATAATACTGAACAACATAATACTCATGATGTAATGGTAATGAAAACAAGCTAGAAATTGGTAAGTATCGTTTATTCCTGATGTTTTTAATGCATGTGCTAGATGCTAACTAAAGGTTGGTTAATCTGTGATGATGGTTTACACGAACAAATGTGTTACCTATTTTTCTTAATAGTTTCACAAAAGAGCCCTGCATTCTAACCATTTTACAATAGAGAAATCTGAGACTCATGAGGTAAAGTGATTCATCAATGTGAGAGAGCTCTTAAGTGGCAGAACAAAAATTTTAAATCAAGTCTTTGCACTGACAAAGCTCCACCCAGCGAGTTCTGAAAATGCTTCTCACTATGTGAAATAGATACAGGAATGGGGAAATCAGTACTAGAAGGAAACATGTCGAAATGTAACAGTAGTTAAGCAATTTTCAAAATAAAAACATTATTCTGCTCTTAACTACAGCAAATTTCTTCATGGCTAAACCAAGGGGTAATAAGGAATCCAAATCCATTGACTAAATTAATCAATTCTGATTATTTAAAAATTTGGAAGATGGTGCTGAAATTAAAAACGATAATTACGGATTAACCAACTAGTGTCTTTTGTTGAGAAACAAAATTCAACCGAGTAAATTTGAAGATCTAATTGGCTTTAATTAAGTGATTTGTGACTCAGGCAGCACCCCATCCAGTAACTAGAAGAGTTCTCCCAGGGGTTATACAAAATGAGAAGTTTTATAGGAAGAAGGGCAGGGCAAGGGAGCTACATAGTAACAAAAGAAAAGGCAGGATTATTCTTGGGTTTACATGTCTTTCCTTTGGGGGAAAGAGAACCAGAAGGGTTTTTATCATGCAGCTCACTCTTCTTTCTGTGTGTGGGGGGGAGGGGGTAGAGAGGGCCTACGTGACAGATTACTGGTGCTTGACCAGAAATTTCCAGACTGGTTGGTTAAGATGTTTCTGGGAGAGGTTTAAACTGCAATTAGATCAGGTATGAAATCTAGTTTTGGTATCATGGGCTTTTAGCATGAGTGGTGCCATCTGAGGCCTGTGTACCCCATTTATCTCTTAGAAGCCCCCCCCAAAGTTGAGGGCTGAGGTTGGCAAATTATGACTGTGGGCCATATCCAGCCTGTCACCAGTTTTTGTACAGCCCACAAGGTAAGAATGTTTTTTTTTTTGGTTTTTTTTCTAATATTTTAATTTTATTTTATTAGTTTCAGGTGTACAAGACAAAGCAAAACTTAGACGTTTATCATTTATATCCCTCACACTGTGTGAACCCCCCTCCCCCCATCCACTATCCCTCTGTATGTTCCCCAAATTAATTTTCAAACCCCCATGACCATCTTGTGGTTACCGACTATTTTTCAAAACCTCTCACCTTCCCTTTATCCCCACTCCCCCGCCCCTCTAGCAACCCTCTGTTTTTCCTCCATGTTTCCAAAACTGTCTCTGATTAGTTCATTCACTTATTCTTTTCTTTAGATTCTGCATATCTTTCATGTTGTTAAATGATTGAAAAAGTCAAAGGAAGAATACTATTTGTTGACGTGTAAAAGTTATATTAAAATCAAATTTTAGTGTCCATAAATAGTTTTATTGTTTGTGTATTTGTTGATATATTGACTATAACTGCTTTTGCACTACAACGCAAACTACTTGAAGGGTTGAGTAGTTGTGACAGAGACCATATTGCCTACAAAGCATAAAATATTTACTAACTGTCCCTTACAGGAAAAAGTGCCACTCATGGTTTATGGAAAACAAGGCAATAGGGTATAAGGTCAAATAAGTTTTAAAATCATATGGTCTTTGGTACCTGTTGTGATGCATAATAGCTGATGAATTCCTAATTTATGTAAGACTATATCATTTTATCCTTTTATTTTGAAAACTAAGTCTGTTGAGCTAAAATCGTAGGAAGTAAATGATTAAAAGTCTTTTTTTCAATGTAAGTGGGTAATATTCCTGTACTTAAATTTTTTTGTTGTATAATAAGATTTTGGCATTTGTGGTAGTTACAGTTTACAGAGATTAGACTATAATTAGAAGTATTGCAAAATTTTCAAAAAGAGGATATTTGGTCATAAATCTATTAGGGAAATTTCCAGTGCAGGCTTGGTCTATAAAACAAATAGCACTTAAGTAACTTCCCGTATTCACAGTGCTTGGTTGGCCCCTTGGGGATGTAAATAATACACATCTAATTATCCAGCAATTCAGTTCCAGATCAACGTGGCAAAAGGTTAGTGAATTCAAATGTAAGGTTTTCCAACAACTGCTCCCCGACTCCTCGCCTCTTCCATGTCCCTTCTTATTATTCTCCAGCCAGCCATCACTTCTAGTTCAACCTAGCTCATCCACCTGCCTCTCCCCGCCGTGACATAATCCCTTGTTTCCCCAGTTGGTTCACGGGACTCCCTCCGCCAGAAGTGCATATGCCAATACTTCTTTTTCAACTCAGGCAACTTGGCTTTTATCTGCTCTGTGATCTTGAAAAGATATCAGAGGGACAGCTGAGTGCATGGAGGTGTCCCCTGAAGTTTGGCACAGGGTAGCCCACAGGGGTTGCCCAGTATGCTGGCCTTCTGACTGCTTGGTTAGGTGAGTGAGCAGAGGAAGAAGAGGTAATTCTCCCTTAACTGAGTATAACAGTAAGGATTCCTCCTCTCATCTCAAGATGAATTTCCATTTGTGAAGACTTTTGCAGAAACTATTAATAATTAAATCGAACCAGATAATGGCTAGGCAAAGAATGTATGATAAAGACTGGAAGGGGGAGTGCAAATTAAATCCAGAAAGGTGAGGAGTTTTTTGGGGGGGTTCCTTATTGCCACCAGGTAATAACACTCCACTTCCTCATCCAGTGGCTCCCTGACCCTCCTAGAGTTCTCTCTTCACCTTCTCTCTCTTTGAACCTCCAGCACCTCCTGCTGTCTCCTCACTCTTAGCTGCTAACCTTGCTTCCTACTTCACTGGGAGCATGGCGGCAATTGGAAAGAACTTCCACATATTTCCCTCTCATTGTGTACCCACACAGAACTTTTGGACATATATGTCCTGCATGACCTCCTATCCAGTTAGCTAGCACTGCGTAACAGATCACCCCAAAATGCATAGCCTTAAAACAAAAACCATACGCTGGTATGTGTTGTGGGTCCAGGGGTTGACTAGGCTCAGTTAGGTGGCTCTGGTGCTAGGTCTTTCATGCAGTTGCAGTCAGTGCCTGGGGACTGGACTCACCTGAAGACTCACTCTCTGAGGTCTGCTTCCTGGGCTAGGAGACTCAACAGCTGTGGGCTGGAGCAGCAGGGGCTGCTCAGGTGTCTCTGTCTCCATGTGGTCTCTCCAATATGGTGGCCGGAGTGTAACCAGACTTCTTACAAGGCTGGTGGCTCAGGACTCCAAAGCAAGTGGAGAGAGAGAGAAAGTGAGAGATGGAGAGAGGACGAGTGCAAGGTCAGGTGGAAACTCTATCACCTTTTCCATCCTAGCCTTGGAAGTCCAGCAGCATCACTTCTGCTGATGCTGTCCTTCAAAGCACTCACAAAAGCCTGCCCAGGTTCAAAGGAGGATGGGAGATGTGTCAACAAATTTGTGGACTCCTACATTAAGGATGAAATTTCTATATTCCTAGCTAAGGCCACCGTCCCACTAGTGCACTAGGTCTCCTTCCTGCTCGCTTACTTGGGGTCAGTGCTCCAGCCTTCTCTCTTTTCTCTCCTACATCATCATCATTATTATTAATGGTTTTTTTGCATTTTTTTTACTTTTATGACCTGAAGTGTGCCATTTTCACCAGCATTACAACATGCTGTTATTTCTGCCATCCTAAAATAAATTATTTTGACGCTACTGTCCCTATGAACGCCTGCCAGGGTCTTTGTAACCCGCACCCCACCCCCGCTAGGAAACTTCCCAGAAATATTTGCTGTCTCTAATCCCTCTCCTCACATTCTTCCAAGAACTTTGAAGTCATATTTTATTTGGCTTCACCTTAAAACATATCCAGGATTTGGCAAGTTCTCACCACTTCCATCCATTCCTGCCAGCTGGATGTTTTGCTTGAATTACTTTATTAGCCTCTTGACTGGTCTCCATGCTTCTACCCCTGCCCCTCATTGTCTCTTCTCAACGCAGCAACCAGCATGATCCTTCTAAAATCTAAGTCAGACCGTGTCACTCATCAGCTCAAAAACTTGCAATGGATCCTCATGCCACTCAGAGTAAAAGCCACCATCCTTGGAATGACTGACAAGGCCCTTGGTGCTCGGCAGGAGGGCTGGGGGCCCTCCCTCTTTGACTTCATCTCATATCATTCTTCTCCTCTCCCTGTTCCAGCTACAGAAGCCCTGTTGCCATGTTCATGAATGTTCCAGCATATTTCCACCTTGAGGCCTTTGTATTAGGCTCTTCCTGCTGCCCTGAATGCTTCTCCCCTAGTAGATGTGCATGGCCAGCTGCCTCCTTTCCTTGAGGTCTTTGCTCAGATGTCCACTTCTCAATGATGCCTACCCAAACCACCTGATTTATAGTCACAACGCCATCTTGCATTCCTGATCCCCTTCACCCTGCCCCACTTCTTTTCCATAACACTTATCACTTGACATCTCATATAATTTATTACAGTTATATATTTTTGAGTTTATTATTTGAAGAACATGAGCTGCAGAAGAGCAGGAATCTTTTCTATTTGGTCCACTGGTGTGATGCAACACTTAGAAGCAGGTACCTGACACATAGCAGCTATCAATAAATACTTGTTGAATTTTTCATTTTTCACAATTTCCTTCCACATTGTTACAATGAGGTTGTATTACTTCATCTGTAATTTTTAGAATGTTTAAATAAAAGCAACACATATCCTTCATAAAAAAAGAAAACCTCAAGTGTAGAGAAGCATATAGAAGTCCTTCTTTCCTACCCAGCAAAAGCGCCTTCTTACCACTGCTCAGAAGAAATCACTGTTAAGTTTCTAATGTGTTCTTCCATGATTTTCTCTGCAAATACAAATAAAATATATATATATGTATACATATATACATATATATACACATGTATATATATGTACACACACATCGTAAAGGGATTATATACTATATGTTATTGTGATAGTGCTTTAAAAATTCATTTTAATGTTTTGCAGCTTAATAGTATATCTTGCACAGCTTTTCATGTCAATACCTATAGCTCTTCCATATTTTTTCAAAGATGTATTCAGTATTCCATTACTGGTGTTTTTCCATTTGTAACCATTTCCCCAAATTGAGGGATCATCATCGAGTTCTTCCCATTCTTACTATTTCAGGGAGCTGAATAAAACTAATAAAATAATTTTATCTGAAGACATGCAATGTTTATTATTATAAAAAGATATACTAGGATTTTTTCCTCCCCCTTTCTGTGAAATCCTTACGTTCATAGTGGTTGGAAGCTTTGCCTAGACCAGTTTGAAACATCAGCGGTCTGAGGTTCTGGGGTCTAGGAAGACTCCCGACTGATAAGTTTCAGAGGGCTCTGGGCCAACCCTCAGAATCATAGAATAACTGCAATAGAAAAGGAGTGTTGAGGTCAGTTAGCTCAACCCCACAGTGTGTAGATGAGAAAGTCAAGGTTTAGGAGAATTCAGTCGGTAGCTCTGCATTAGACAGAGTGTCTGACTCCTGATCTGGCTTTCAATTCACAAGGTGGTCACCCCCAGAAAAAAATAAACATGAGAAGTCAGACTAATCCTGGTCTTCCTCTAACTCCTTGCAAGATGCAAACCACTTAACCTCACTTCCTCACTCTTGCCATCTGTCCTTCTAACTCCTTGGAGTGCATCCATACATCTATTACAAACTTGCCAAATCTTGAAGGTAAAAATACTGTCTGCAAAGCAGGAAGTTAGAAACTTCTTGGTAAATGTGTTTTTCTATTAGTCATCACAGCTCCACAACCACAGGCATTCTGGTGGGAATCTAATAGGGATCTAAAATCAGGAGAATTCAATTCCGAATACAGCCTCGAGTCCTGCCACAAAAATGGTGCATCCAAGGGAATACGTTCTGCCACTTTGAAGGGTTGTTTATTCAAACTGTTGTCTGAATAGTGGGCAGGCACATCACCTTTAGGCCTGATTGGCCCTTGTCCTGCATCTTCTTGTTTCCGCCATGGATTTCCTGGCAGCAGAGTCCTGGGTGCAAGAGACACACACAGCTTCCGAGAGTTAGCAGCAGAGGAATTTGGTTCGTTGCTGGACATCAGATGTGATTCGTAAGAAATGTATCACCTAAAAAGTCTCTTCTCTTTTTCCCTTAAGGTGGTCCCACTCAACTCATAAGATACTTTTTTAATATTTGTAACTTTTTCTTCTAAGAACTCTGATTGGCACAGTATCAAAATATTACAGTGCCAAGAATCCTTTCACTGCAAAGGAAATTAACCAAGATGCAAACAGACATTCTATCAAGTGACTGGCTGTCACTATATGAAATTACTTGAAGATGATTGGTCAATAGGGAGGTTGAATCTTGGTT
Organism: Rhinolophus sinicus; assembly: GCF_036562045.2. Taxonomy (NCBI): domain Eukaryota; kingdom Metazoa; phylum Chordata; class Mammalia; order Chiroptera; family Rhinolophidae; genus Rhinolophus; species Rhinolophus sinicus. Next base: position 9,697,062 of record NC_133768.1, read on the forward strand.
CAAAATGGTCCCTCTAATCTCTGCTTCCTCATGAATAAAACGGGAATATTTATATATTCTTTGACTTCATTGTCAGGGCTCGGTGATGTAATATAAACAGTGTGTCCAGCTCAGCATCTGGCACATAACAAATACATGATAAAAAGCAGCCCTTACAAAAAACAAAAACACAAATGACTGATGACTGTTCCATGTGAATTCTACATTTTCCATTTTAACAAAAAGAGATGATTTGCTGAAAGAATAGAACACCTGTGCATACAAAATCACACATCCCCATATTTACCATAATTAGCTCGCTAATTGAGCATCCAAATTTACCCAGTGTGTTTGCATGTGTAATTAGCTATGATTCATTACCAAAGCTGGGCCTGTGTGATGGTGTATTATGCTATTTTACAAATCACGTTCTTGAAAGACGCATGCCTTAGGCGATCGTTGCCAAAAACACAAGCAAAACAAAATAACGTGGATTATTTATGTCAAATTACAAAATAGACCTGGCTCAATACTGAATGAACTCTTACATTTAAAAATAACGTTGGTTGAAGCTAAGGTCCCAGCTTCAGTCTGAAGCAGGTCATTCCCAATGGTTTGAAAGGGGAAATGTTCACACTTAAGGAAATTTCCATTGGAGTAAAGGATCGTTTAACATTTTTCAATCATTTTCTCAAGAAGACATGTGTCCCATTTGGGAGACCACCTCAGGGGTGATGTAGATGCCTGATCTCTGCACTGTACACCTGAAGCTGAACAATAATGAATGCCAACTATAATTTTATATATACATATATATATATATATATATATATATATATATATATATATATATATATATATATATATGTATGTATATGGTTACAGGAAGCAGAGTACAGCATTAGGAATAGAGACAGTGGAAATGTAATGGCTGTGTGCGATGTCAGAGGGATAGTGGATGGGGGGAGGGGGGATCACACAGTGTGCGGGATATAAATGATAAACATCTAAGTATTGCTTTGTCTTGTGCACCTGAAACTAATAAAATTTTTAAAAAAAGAGTATCTTTTAAGTTTGGAAGTCTCACAGGTATTATTTCTCTTTAAATAACAAATGTAGAAAGGCTTTGTTCATTGAGTCAGGTTTTTTTCCTCACCTGCTCGATCAGAGCCCAACTATCTCATTGCAGTTAATCGTCTCTTTGGCATGGATCTTGGAATGCAAACTTGCTGGTATCTGAGTTCCGGGTTTCCAGTGCAGCTGGTGTGCAAAGCCAAGAGACGTCTGGTCTGGTGGATAGCATTGCAAGGGCCAGTTGGGCTGGGGCTCAACTATTGAGCATAGGCCAACAACAGTCCCATTCTGGCTGTTCTTGCTCCCAGGAGAGACAAATGAGCTCCGTGCTCTCACTGGGGTTTCATGTTCAAGGGAACAGTTCTTCTGAGAAAATGGATTGTGCAGGAGTCCTTCTGCAGCTCCACTTTCCACGAGCTTCCTCCGACACCCTCTCCTTTCCTTCTGCAGCCCTCTTCCCACTTCAGCCCTTCTTTTAGAGGCCCCAAGCCCTCCTGGTTTCTTTTCGTGCCCTTGTTAAAACTCTGATCTTTGGAAAAACTTTAGTATTTGTGATCATTCAATGTGAATCTTCTGTGGCACTTGGAAGACTCGCTGTTGGTTGAAGTTAGTGGCATATGAACTGACTTACAGGCTTTGCAGACAATATTTCTTCTACTATTAGGTTGGTGCAAAAGTAATTGCAATTTAAAAGGTTAAAAATAATTGAAAAAACCGCAATTACTTTTGCACCAAACCTAATATTTGGCAGCCTTGGGTTGAATTTTCTTAGAATTCATTCCATGTATAAGCATAACACAGCCTAAGATGTTTTTTTCTAGACCAGGGGACTGCAAACTACAGCCTGTGGGCCAAATCTGTCCGGCTACCTGCTTTTGTATGGCTTGTGAGCTAAGAATGGTTTTTAAGACTGTAGTTACATTCTAAATGTTATTTAAGCACCCACATAATATCCTCAATTTTGCCTAAGATATTTACTATGCAGCCCTTTACAGAAAAAGTTTGCCAACCCCTGGTCTAGGCCAACACTCTCTAATAGAACTTTCTGCAATAGTAAAAAATGTTCCATATCTGCACGCTCAAATACCATAACCTCAAGCCTCATGTAGCCTGAGCACTTGAAATACGGTTAGTGTGACTGGGAAAGTGAATTTGAAAATTGCATTTACTTTTAATTAATTTAAATTTAAATAGCCACCTGTGACTGGTGGCTATCATATGAGACAGAGCAGCTCTAGACAACTTTAAGTCTAAAGATTCTCTATTCTGTCAGTGCTCCTCTCTCTCAATTTAATCAACTCCCTAGAGGCTGTGTGAGTCAAGGGGAAGGCAGCACTCTTAATCAGATTCTTTGTCTTGGACCGGCTTTCATTGTCTGCTAGAAAATGATTAATAGAAAATGCTTGAAAACTGCATGTGAGCATGTGCTTATGTCCTCTTAAGGCTGCTACTTTGACTCTCTCCATTACATGTACTTTAGTTTAGGGTAAAGCAGTTGGCTTTTTCAACCTCGCAAGGCCCCAAATTAAGGACGTCTTAATCAACTTTAGAGTTCAAGCTGCAGGCAAAGAAAACCTCACTTACCAAAGCTGTATTTCCTTTCATCCCCACTTGCAGACTGGCTAACGACAGCCCTGGTTCATTTTTCCCATGAGACTGCTAAAAACAATGAGAAGCTGTCAGTGCACATCATCATTATGAATACACTTGACCCTTGAGCAATGCAAGAGTTAGGTGCACCAACCCCATGCACAATTGAAAATCCACATAGAAACTACACTTGGCCCCCTACACATACAGATTCCTATCCATAGATGGAAAATACTGTTTTTGATCCACGGTTGTTTGAATCCTCAGATGCAAAACCTGCGGATATAGAGGGCCAACTGTGTATTTATTGAAAAAATTCACGTGTAAGTGGACCCGTGCAATTCAAGCCCATGTTGTTCAAGGATCAGCCGTATTGCCAAACCATTTCCCTAAGAGTAAAGTCACAGCTGGCATTCTAGGGCGGTAGTGTACAGTAAGACGACTATAGTTGCTAAGAGAGTAGATCGTAAAATTTCTCATCACCAGAAAAAAAATTATAATTACCCGAGGTGATCGATGTTAAATACACTTATCATGCTAATCATTTCACAACATGTGTACCTTAAATCATTATGTTGTCCACTTTAAACCAATACAGTGTTATATGTCAATTATATTTCAATAAAACTAGGACAACAAAAGTTACAGTTGGCAGGTGTTCTGCCTTCCAAGAAAGCATAGGTGATAGTTGTGTCAAGTGTTTTGGGATGGAATAACAGGGATCGCCAGCTTCATAGCTCCCAATAGCTGAGTCTTTCTTGCCCATAAACTGACAACATCAATGTCACATATTTTAGGTTCTCTCATGGAGCAATTTATTCCCCAGTTCTAAATTCTACACTGGCTACAATTAGGCAATGTTTAAATCTAACAGAAATAGAATTTCCAATAAAAAAAATAGAAATAGAAACTCCAATAGAAATAGAAAAATGCCATAGAAAATCCAATTAACACTGGCTTAGCATAACAATTTTATGATTTCTTATAAATTCCTGGAAGTCAGCAGTTCAGAGCCATTATTTCTGCTTTGCTCTATGAGGTCATACAAGGATCTGGATACTCTGGATCATCTATCTTGTTGCTCCATCATCCTTAGCACATTTTCCTCATTTGCATTATCCAAGATGGCTGGCTACAACATCCATATTACAAGAAGCTAGATGGAAATAGACAGGAGGAAGGGGAACAGGTCTACTGTTTAAGGGTATGACCCAGAAGATGCACGTCTCACTTACTCTCACTTCACATTGGCTATAACTTTGTCACATGGCCATGCTTAGCTGCAAAGGAGTCTGGGAAATACAATCTTTTTCCAGAGTGCCAGATGCCTGGCTACAAATGGAGATCCTCACTATGAGATGAGAGAAAGGGGAAAAAAGGTACTGGGAGATATATAACAATCTCTGGACTCTATGAGGATAATAAAAAGAATTAATTGGGAGAATCAGAAAGCACCCTATGGAATAAGAAAAACATACCATTAAGCTACACATGTATAAGTGTCGGCATTTGGAAAGAACTAAAGAAAAAAAAACAGGAAGAACTAGTTCATTCAGTTCACGTCAAGATTTGCCTCCAAATGAGTTCAGATCATGTCATGTTTGCCATCAGCTGAGTTAGGACCCAGCTTTCATTTTGGAGATTTTGGAATTGCAGACCTCTATTATTACCTCCATTTTACAGATGAGTCAGCTGAGGCACAGGGAGGTATATGTACTCTGTACTCAACTGCCCTATACTTAACTTTCCATATTTTAAATCCTGTGTAGTTTTCCTCTCCACCACTAGATTTTGAACTCTGTAAGGGCAGAGACCATGTCTGCTGGCCCCAGTAGGCATTCAAAAAGTATTTGTCAAATGAAAGAATGAATACGAGTGAGTGGAATTCTGATTTTTTTTAAAGATTTTATTGGGGAAGGGGAACAGGACTTTATTGGGGAACAGTGTGTACTTCTAGGACTTTTTTTTTCCAAGTCATGTTGTTGTCCTTTCAATCTTAGTTGTGGAGGGTGCTGTTCACCTTCAAGTTGTTGTCCTTTCAGTCTTAGTTGTGGAGGGCGCAGCTCAGCTCCAGATCCAGTTGCCGTTGCTAGTTGCGGGGGGTGCAGCTCACCATCCCTTGCGGGAGTGGAACTGGCAACCTTGTGGTTGAGAGGACGCGCTCCAACCAACTAAGCCATCCAGGAGCTCAGCGGCAGCTCAGCTCAAGGTGCTGTGTTCAATCTTAGTTGCAGGGGGCAGAGCCCACCATCCCTTGTGGGAGTCGAGGAATTGAACTGGAAACCTTGTGGTTGAGAGCCCACTGGCCCATGTGGGAATCGAACCAGCAGCCTTCGGAGTTAGGAGCATGGAGCTCTAACTGCCTGAGCCACTGGGCCAGTCCCCTGATGTTTTTTTTAAATCAGACTTTAAAAAAAAAAAAAAAATATTTCTCACAAATACTTACTACAATTCCTACCTAAGGAATTGTTGGAGAACTTTCTGGTCTAGGCCCATTGTCTTGGTCCAGGAGGGTTGTCTGGATCCTTGCTGTATCCCATATTGTTGTTTCTGTGTCTGTCATTTTTTTGTACGGGGGGTCTTCTCCTGAGCACAGGGCCTACCTCAGAAGTGTACATAGATAGTGAATTACTGAGCCAAGACTAGAACCCAGTTCTTCCAACCCTCAATCCGGAGTTCTTTTCACAACCTCATGTGTGACTGGTGCAATAGGAGATGAGAGGAAGGAGTGATTACTTCTGTCCAGATTGATACCACGAAGCTTCTTGAAGAAGACAGGTTTGAACTGGGCATTATAAGAGCAGAGCTTCTTAACTCTTTCCCCGGGCGGCCAGTTTGTTCAGTGGTTGGAGCGTGGTGCTCATAACACCAAGGTCTCCAGTTCGATTCCCCCATGGGTCAGTGAGCTGTGCCCTCCTCCACAACTAGATTGAAAACGACTTGACATGGCGCTGATGGGTCCTGGAAAATCACACTGTTCCCCAATAAAAATTAAAAAAAAAAAAATTTTCCCCAGAGGAATCCCATGGCAAATGGAAGAAACAGAGAATGACCCTGGGGAATTGGGGTGTAGCCTGAGGGAACCTACTTCCAGGAGAGCTTTCTTTTAAGTATTTTTCTTTATTTCACTAGTCATTCATTCATGCATGTAGCACACATAATGGAGCACTAGTAAACTGCCAGGTACTGTTTTACATGAGGACACACAGAGCCCTGGTCTCTTGAAGCTTACATTCTCATGCAGATGGACATTAAAGAAATAAGTACATAAATCATAAGCAGTAAATTATGAGCAAATAATTTCTGATTGTGCTAAGAGCTATGAAGGAAACCTAGCAGGGCAGTCGAGTACAGAGTACATATACCTCTCTGTGCCTCAGTTGACTCATCTGTAAAATGGAGATAATAATAAAGGTCTGTGATTCCAAAATCCCCGAACTGAAAGCTGGCTCCTAACTCAGCTGATGGCAAACACGACATGATCTGAACTCATTTGGAGGCTAACCTTGACCTGAACTGAATGAGCTAGGTCTTCCTTTTTATTTTTCTAATCCTACTGAGAGTGGACAATCCTGTGCTTCACTGAACACATTTATGTGTGTGTGATTATGCTGTCCCAGGCCCAGTATTGCATAATATGGGGGACACACATCATATTACCTTCTAAAGTCTGAAAAATTCTGAATTCCAAAACACATCTAGCCCCAAAGGTTTGGAATAAGGACCGAGGACCTGTAGTGCCACCTCATCTGGTTATTATGTGAAAAGTAAATGAGTTAACATGTAAAACACTGAAAATGATGCTCACCGTATAGTTAGTGCTACCTCAGTCAACAAATGTTACTGTCATTATCACTATTAATACATGGGGGGGGATTTAGATAAATTGGTCAAAGAAAACTTCTCTGAGGGTGTGTCACTTAAGAAGACACCTAAAAGATGAGAATGACCCGGCTGTAGGAAGAGGAAGAAAATGATAATTTTAGGAAGAGGGAACAGCAAGTGCCAAGATTGGTTCAAATGCAGAACAGAAAACAGGCCAGATGTCTGGTGTGTGGTCAAAGAAGGGCAAAAATGGTTCAAGGTCAGAGAGGTAGCCTGGAGTCATGACATGATGTAAGCAACAGTACAGACTTTAACTTTCATTTATAAAGAATGCTCTGATGCAGTTTGATGAATGAATCGTCGAGGAGAAGGAGAATCAGGGAGACAGACCAATGTAGAGTCCAGTACGGTAATCCAGGTGAGAGCTAATGCTTCATTGGAGTAGGGAGCTGGTAGAAGAGAAGGAGAAAAGTAAACAGGTACCAAAAAAAGCGTAGAAATAAGGAAGAAAAGGGCTCTCTGATTAAGTTTTCATTCTAATTTATAATGTGTCCATGTGTAGAGGCTAGAAACGACACAGTCTTTGTCTCAGGTGCATCACAGTCAGTGCCTTGCTGGACCCCGCTCATATGGACCTGCCACAGCAATTTTGCACATCTCTTCCCAACTCTGCGTTCAGTGCCACCACAGGGTCAGCTCAAAATTGGCCATGGTGGGAGTAGTTACACTATGGGCCTTGGCAAGTGCCACAAATCAGGACTTCACAAATCAGAGACTGGGAGTCAGGGGAGAGGAAGAAAGCCAGTTGTTAAAAACTTACCAGCACAACAGTTTTTGGTGGTTTTTTTTCTGTAACTAAACTAATCTTAGAGCCTCCATTTCCCCCATAACAAAAATACTTAACCTATGCATACAGGGTCAGACAATTAAGTTCGCGAACTCAACCTAGAGAAAGTGCTACATATCTCATTCCTGAATATCACTATGGTCACCTTCAAAGTACTCCCCTTGGGAAGCTATGCACTGACGCCACCCTTCAAAACAATTTTGGAACTCTTTTTCTGGAATGGCCATCAGAGCTGTCGTCGTATTACCCTAGATGTCCTGAATGTCATCAAAATGTCTTCCTTTCAGTATTTCCTTTATCTCTGGGTAAAGAAAGAAGTCATTGGGGGCCAGATCAGGTGAGTAGGGAGGGTGTTCCAATACAGTTATTTGTTTGCTGGCTAAAAACTCCCTCACAGACAGTGCCCTGTGAGCTGGTGCATTGTCGTGATGCAAGAGCCATGAATTGTTGGCGAAAAGTTCAGGTCCTCTAACTTTTTCACGCAGCCTTTTCAGCACTTCCAAATAGGAAACTTGGCTAGCTGTTTGTCCAGTTGGTAAAAATTCATAATGAATAATCCCTCTGATATCAAAAAAGGTTAGCAGCATCGTTGCAACAAGTTTGTGAACTTAATTGTCAGACCTCATATGCCAGAAAACTTCATATTTTTATCTCAGGTAATTCAGAAGTCCTCCCACTTCTTCCCAGGGTCTTGTGTAAGTTCATGGGAGTGGGATTGGAAGAGGGCTCCTGTTTCCTGATTTGTCTTTTTATCCATTTTGCCCGCCTCTGTAAGGGAACTCAGCTCCCTGGTCCGCAGCATCACTCTTAGTAGCATTACTTATTGCCTTCTGCTGCTGGGATTCATGAACCCATTACGTCTTCTGACAGAGCATAGCTGGTCTGGGATCTTATTATCAGGGACCATACAAATAGGTTACTCTACTTCTCTCCTATCCCTCCTTGAAAGCCCTTCCCGCGATCTTGACTTAACCCCTCCTCCCTGAGTGGTGAGCGTTTTTTCCTAAATCTTTGAGGAAGATCGATGCTCAAGGAAGATATACCACATTTATCTAAGGGCTTCCTGTACCCCCTGCCCTATTGCCATATCCTCCCAGGGATCTGAGAGCTCCAGATTAAGAAGGATAGTCTTAAAGGATAACTAGAACTCGGGTGGGTGTAAAAGGTAGGGAACCTATACTCTAGGTGGAGGAACTCGCGAGTCAGAGACCTGCAAGCTGGGCTGGGGTTTCGTGATGAGAGAAGCCGGTAGCGGAGTTGTATCAGGTAAGCACAGACAAATGGATAGGGGGTACAGGAAGCCCAAAGTCTTATGGAAGACTTTGGCTGCCTTGATGAAAAGTTAGGGCTCATTTTGTAAAAAAGAAAAAGAAAACCATTTTACACATTTGAGAGCAATATAATATGATTAATGTTTGGGAACCTCAATGGATGGGGTAGTTTGGAAGAATGAGAGTCTGGGGACCAAGATGAGGCTTTGGAGCAGACCAAGGATGGAATAATCCCAGCTGAGACTGTGCCAGCTAAAGTGGCAAAGCAAGGAGGCTGTCAGGAAGGATGATGAAGGAGGTCAACTGGCCTCAGTGAATGGTTTTAATGATGGGGAGGAAGAAACAGGTTGGTGAAAGAAAGAAAAAGATGACAAACTCTAGGCATGTAAAGATGTGTGAAGGAGCTGTTTGAGATCCTTCTGACCCATATTGCATTAGAGAAAAAGACTTACTACCTATTGGAGGAATTAAGGGAAGTATGCCTTTGGTTTATTAGATATTAACGTGATTGGTCGATTCAGTCAATTGGGAGGACAAAACATTGGGTGAGCTAGTAGCCTGTTGGAGACTTACAGGCTGGATCATTCCATGGATAAGCACCGGTTAAACTAAAACCAGTAAAATATAGATAGAAATCCTGAAACTTGAGAGTAGTCCATGGTTCAACCACCCTCTAAGGCAGGGCAACTTCAAGTTAATATGGTGATTAGCAAAGCTCTTCAGTGCTTCCCATATTCCTTTTTGAGGTCTTTCTCCCCAGTGGCCAGTGTTTCTCATGTTAAACCTGGATGTCCAAGAATCAGCGTTAAGGGTAGGTTCCCATATGTCACAGGTTGCCTGACAGAGTCTTGGCTTATGCCTATAGTCTTGGCATAATTGTTAACAGCTCCCCTCGTTTCATTCCCATAAGTATCCATCCTGTTTGACCAGTTAGGGGTCACCCAGGCAGTGCCCTGACTCTCTCTCCTTTCCAAATTTATGTAATGTAAACCCAATGTGTTGGGAAAATGTTCATCTCAGAATCATATTGGAGATGATTTCCAAAAACAATCCAAGAGTAAAGCCAGATTATAGATTGGCAGTGCCAAAATGGCAGGAGTTGCGTGATCTTGGGCAAATCAGCTAATATCGCTGAGCTATGTCTTAATCTGTAAAATGGGGATAATGGATCTCCTTTGTTTCCCTACTTAAAATATTAAAAGGCTCAAATATTGTGTAAGATTCTTATAATGGGTACCAGAGCAGGCTTAGCAAGTAAACATTAATTGCATTAAAGTCTTAATGTGTTTTTCTTCCCAGATGTACTTGCATTTTAACATTTCTTCACCACCACCCCCACAAATTTCAGACTTTGGAAGCTAATTGATGTCTCTTCCATTGTAGCATTCTAAATAACAGTGAATAGAAAAAAATACTATTTCTACCATCTTAAAAAGCTGTGTAATTGAAAAGCTAAGATGCTAAAAGCTTAATATGTAACGAAGTTATTATGAACCTCAGTAACTGACAAATACAGTCGTGGGGTGGGGGGTGCTGTTTATACAGTTACAAAAATACATGAATTATTTATTTTATAATGTAGCAAAAGAGAAGCAGCAAATGGGAATTTTGAACTCTGATTCTTGTTATATTTGTGAATGGTGATTTATTCTCTCTTAAACTTTCAGGTGTTCCCAATGTGGACATTGAAGAGACAATTTCTTATCCTCTTTAACATGATCCTGATTTCCAAACTTGGGGCTAGATGGTTTCCTAAAACTCTGCCCTGTGATGTCAGACTGGATCTTCCAGAGACACAAGTGATTGTGGACTGCACAGACAAGCATTTGAAGGAAATTCCTGGAGGTATTCCTACCAACGCCACCAACCTCACGCTCACCATTAACCACATCCCGAGCATCTCTCCAGCATCCTTCCACCAGCTGGACCAGCTGGTAGAAATAGATTTCAGATGCAACTGTGTACCTATTCTACTGGGGCCGAAAGACAACATGTGCAATGAGAGGCTGCAGATTAAACCCGGAAGCTTTAGTAGACTCACTTCTTTAAAATCTCTTTACCTGGATGGAAACCAGCTTCTGGAAATACCTCTGGGTCTTCCTCCCAGCTTACAGCTGCTCAGCCTTGAAGCCAACAGCATCTTTTCGATCACGAAAGAGAATCTAACAGAATTGGACAACATACAAAAACTGTACCTCGGCCAAAACTGTTATTACCGCAATCCTTGCAATGTTTCATTTTTCATTGAAAAAGATGCTTTCCAAAATCTGCCAAATTTAAAATTGCTCTCCCTGAAAGATAATAATATCACAGCTGTCCCCACTGTTTTGCCACCTACTTTAACAGAACTCTATCTTTACAACAACATCATTGCAAATATCCGTGAAGACGATTTTAGTAACCTCAGTCAACTGCAAATTCTTGACCTAAGTGGAAACTGCCCTCGTTGTTATAATGTGCCATTTCCTTGTACACCCTGTGAGAATAATTCTCCCCTACAGATCCATGTAAAAGCTTTTGATGCATTGACAGAATTACAAGTTTTACGTCTACACAGCAACTCTCTTCAGAAAGTGCCCCAAAGATGGTTTAAAAACACCAACAAACTTAAGGAACTAGATCTTTCCCAAAACTACTTGGCAAAAGAAATTGGGGATGCCAAATTTTTGCATCTTCTTCACAACCTTGTCCAACTGGATCTGTCTTTCAATTATGAACTTCAGGTCTATCATGCATTTATGAATCTATCAAGTGCATTTTCTTCACTGAAAAACCTGAAAGTTTTGCGGATCCAAGGATACGTCTTTAAGGAGTTGCAACTCTGTAACCTTTCCCCATTACATAATCTTTCCAATCTTGAAGTTCTTGATCTTGGCACTAACTTTATAAAAATCGCTGACCTCAGCATATTTAAACAATTTAAAACATTGAAAATCATAGATCTTTCAATGAATAAAATATCGCCTTCAGGAGATTCAAGTGAAGTTGGCTTCTGTTCTAACACCGGAACTTCTGTAGGAACCCATGGGCCCCAGGTCCTTGAACAGTTACATTATTTCAGATACGATGAGTATGCAAGGAGTTGCCGGTTCAAAAACAAAGAGTCTCCTTCTTCTCTTCATGTTAATGAAGAGTGTTATTTGTATGGGCAGACTTTGGACCTAAGTAGAAATAATATATTTTTTATCAAGTCCTCTGATTTTCAGCATCTTTCTTTCCTCAAATGCCTAAACTTGTCAGGAAATACCATTGGCCAAACTCTTAATGGCAGTGAATTTCAGCCTTTAGTGGAGTTGAAGTATTTGGATTTCTCTAACAACCGGCTTGATTTACTCTACTCAACCGCATTTAATGAGCTACGTGAACTGGAAGTTCTAGATATAAGTAGTAACAGCCATTATTTTCAATCAGAAGGAATTACTCACATGCTAAACTTTACCAAGAACCTAAAGGTTCTGAAGAAACTGATGATGAATAACAATGACATCTCTACCTCCAACAGCAGGACCATGGAGAGCGAATCTCTTAAAGTTCTGGAATTCAGAGGAAATCATTTGGATGTTTTATGGAGAGATGGTGATAACAGATACTTAAAATTCTTCAAGAATCTGACAAAGTTAGAGGAATTAGACATCTCTGCAAATTCCCTGAGTTTCTTGCCTTCTGGAGTTTTTGATGGTATGCCTCCAAATCTAAAGACTCTCTTTTTGGTCAAAAATAGGCTCACGTCTTTTGAATGGGAGAGACTCCAGTATCTCAAGAATTTAGAAACTTTGAACCTCAGCCACAACCAGCTGAAGGCCGTCCCTGAGAGATTATCCAACTGTTCCAGAAGCCTCAAGAAACTAATTCTTAGCAATAATCAAATCAGGTGTCTGACAAAGTATTTTCTCCAAGGTGCTTTCCAGTTGCGATATCTGGACCTCAGCTCAAATAAAATCCAGATTATCCAAAAGACTAGCTTTCCAGAGAATGTTCTCAACAATCTGGAGATGTTACTTTTGCATCATAATCGGTTTCTGTGCACCTGTGATGCTGTGTGGTTTGTCTGGTGGGTTAACCATACAGAAGTGACTATTCCTCACTTGGCCACAGATGTGACTTGTGTGGGGCCAGGAGCACACAAGGGCCAAAGTGTGATCTCTCTGGATCTGTATACCTGTGAGTTAGATCTAACTAACTTGATTCTGTTCTCACTTTCCACATCGGCAGCTCTCTTTCTGATGGTGGTTATGACAGCAAGCCACCTCTATTTCTGGGATGTGTGGTATAGTTACCATTTCTGTAAGGCCAAAATAAAGGGGTATCAACGTCTGACATCACCAGAATCTTGCTATGATGCTTTTATTATATATGACACTAAAGACCCAGCAGTGACAGAGTGGGTCTTGGATGAGCTGGTGGCCAAATTGGAAGACCCAAGAGAGAAACATTTTAATTTATGTCTTGAGGAAAGAGACTGGTTACCAGGGCAGCCGGTTCTGGAAAACCTTTCCCAGAGCATACAGCTTAGCAAGAAGACCGTGTTTGTGATGACAGACAAGTATGCAAAGACTGAAAATTTTAAGATAGCATTTTACTTGTCCCATCAGAGGCTCATGGATGAAAAAGTGGATGTAATTATCTTGATATTCCTTGAGAAGCCCCTACAGAAGTCCAAGTTCCTCCAGCTCCGGAAGAGGCTCTGTGGGAGTTCTGTCCTTGAGTGGCCAACAAACCCACAGGCTCATCCATACTTCTGGCAGTGTCTGAAAAATGCCCTGGCCACAGACAATCATGTGACCTATAGCCGGGTGTTCAAAGAGACAGTCTAGTCTTCTTTGCAAAATGTGACTACTTAACTAATGAAGGAGAAGCTTGGCTGCCTAGATTTTCTCAAAGATGTCTCACCAAGCATGTTTTTAAATCCTCCATGACTTGGGATTGCCAATATCACAGAGGCGTCATCAATGGATGACAAAGGAATTAGAAAAATGGGATTTATGTAATGCACTGAGTTGTCTTATCTCTCTATGTCTCCATTGGCACTTGAGTCTCTCCCTTCTGCTCATGTATAAAATACTATTGGGGAAAGGGTAGCAAGAAGAGATGGGGCTTTTGATTCTTCTGTAATTGATTATTAAATATACACAGAATCATGAAATGGAGAACTGCACTTCCACCCTTAAGAAGTACTGGTATGTATATAAGTCAGGTAAAAAAATGCTCAGGGTCTGTCTACATGGCATCAAAATATACCAGAGTTAATTAGTGAACTAAAAACCCAGTTAAGGGGCAGACAAGTGGCTCAGTTGGTTAAAGCACGAGCTCTGGGTGACGGGGCTGCCGGTTTGATTCCCATATGGGTCAACGACCTGCACCCTCTGCAACTAGAATGAAGTCAATGAGCTGCCGCTGAGCTCCCGGATGGCTCAGTTGGTTGGAGCGTGGGCTCTCAACCACAAGGTTGCCAGTTTGACTCCCTCAAGGGATGGTGGGCTGTGCCCCCTGCAACTAACAACGGTGACTGGACCTGGAGCTGAGCTGCGCCTTCGACAACTAAGATTGAAAGGACAACAACTTGACTTGGATGGAGCTGATGAGTCCTGGGGAAAAACACGCTACTGTTCCCCAATAAAAAGTCCTGGAAATACACACTGTTCCCCAATAAAGTCCTGTTCCCCTTCCCTAATAAAATCTAACAAAAACAAAAACCCCAGTTAACTCCTCAATGAGTTGCCTCAGTGTCATCTAGCGCCCCCTTCTTCACAGGCCAAGTATTGATACCTGCCAGGCGGCTGCTGCTTTCCCATGGGCCTCTGGCTGGGTTCCATGGGGAAATAGTGAGAAGCATCTTTACCATTGATGGGCATAGTCTACTTACAAATGGAAAAAACGTCAAGTGATCTGCTTTCATACAAAGTGATACTCTTTACCTTTCATAATAATTTACCTGCTTAAATATTGTATGGACTGAATGTTCCCCCCCCCAAAAAAAATTTGTATGTTGAAATCCTAACCCCCAGTGTGATGTTGTTATGAGGTGGGGCCTTTGTGGGGTGATGAGGTCCTGAGAGTGGAGTGTTCATGATGGGATTAGTGCCCTTATCAGAAGAAACCAGAGAACTAGCTTGCCGTCTTCCCACCATGTGCGGATACAAAGAGAAGTCAACAGTCTGCAACCCAGACGAGGCCCCTCACCAGAACCAGATCATACCAGCACGCTGGTCTCGGACTTCCAGCCTCCAGAACTGTGAGAAATAAACGTTTGCTGTTTAAACCCCCCAGTCTATGGTATTTTGTTATAGCAGCCGGAGCTAAGACATATTTTTATCTGTGTTGCAGACTACGGTGTCCAAAGTAAAGTTGCCTTATCCAGTGATCTTTCAAACTGCTTTGTTAGTTAAGACTGTATACTTAGGGGTATCTGCAACCTTGGTCCATCAACATTAGTTTTGATAGTAAACTCTAAAAGAGGATCTGAGAGCATGTATTTATTTATAGTTATCAGGCAGGGATGACAATGAGATGGATTCCTTTCAATTTGAGCGGGGGGAGGTGGGGGTGGAGAAACTGAGGTTTACAGACCTTAACACTGAGAAAGCTTCAGTCTTAAACTTTAGCTTTATGACTCAAAAACCATAGAAAGGGCCAAGACACTCTGAAGACACAGATTTTCAACTGGGTTGAAATTCACATGAGTTCATTAGTTGGGAGATGCTGTGTTTTCCCCATATATGGAAATGCCAACGGTTTAACTTTAAATATGGTTGTAAATATAATACATAGTATATGAATTATTTCCAAAGGACATGTAATCAATTACTAAGGATCATGAATTCCCAATTAATCTCTGGAATGAATAGAGAGATAATTAAGTTGCCAGAACCAAATTTTTGACTATTTCTGTAACCTTTGTTTTACTTAACAGGCAGATGCCTTTCTTCTTTGGTGAAAACAAAGATAATGTCATAGAAAATCAGCTTTTGGCCATCATAAATTTCCTTCCATTAAGACATATAAATGCATACAGTTTAAGCTATTTTGGCAATTTATAAACCATAACGTACTTGAAGACTTTAACATCTTCTGAAATGGATCAAGAGGAAGGGAAACTGAAAAGAATGCAACTCAAGCCACAGCGTATTTCAGCATGAAGTTACAAGTATGCGGTTTGTCGTAAGAAACAACCAAAAGCACATCAACAGATGGTCTTAGTTTTAATTCCTTTGTAATCTTAACAAGTCACTCTTTTAACCTTCTGAAGACCCTCTGTGAAGTTCTATACGACTGGAACCATTCATAAATGGCCCCGATCAAAAGCCACCAACTCAACCTACCAGGAGAGTGTGACTGCCAGGTCCCCTGCAAAGCTCTGAATGTCCTGCTTCTCCAGTGACCCTATTCCCTCATTGCGTGAGTTAATAACTTGATCTGGAAGGGACTTCCTTCCGATTCTCCATAAATGCCATTCTACCAACAAGGCTTGGACCCTAGCCCCTTTCAACCCTGAACCTGGCCAGGGTTTATCCTTCCTCCTCAGATAGATACTGTACCTCAGCAAGACTTGGGCATTTTCAGGATTCAAGACGAGAGGCATTAGGCAGGGCAAAGATTATGGCTGATAAAAGGCAAGGCAAGTGTTTGCCGTCTGTAGAGCGGAGGGAGGATGTCTGCTCAGAGATAGCCCCATCCGGGTCAGGTTCTCTTGGCCCCATCCTCACATCTACTTCCAACTCAATCTGTCTGAACACTCTCAGGTCAAATGGTCTCTTAAATGTAGTCAGGGAATATGAGTATGTGAGGGGCTACAGTGACTTGAGAACTTGGGCATCTTGTCCCTAATCTCCAAGGAAACTGTAATGGAAATAGCAGGGACACACACTCTTATTTTTTGTGAGGCTGTCCCCTCCATCCCCATAAAACATACTTGTTATTTGCTTCCTCCTTCTCATCCTAACCAGGTTGCACATCCTGCAAGGTATTTATGGACCGATTTTTAAACGGGGGTGAGGATAAGGTTTGATTTGTCCTCTAACTCTTCTGCACATGCTGGACTGAGCAGAGAACACTGGTTATGGGGCCAATTTACTAGCCCCTCCTTGGAGCCTGGGGTGCCAGGCCGCAGGAGAAGTTAGTAATGGGACACTCCATCAGTCGCATTGCTGGAAGATTGAGCCCTTGACCCTAAGGAACACTGGGAACTACCTGTATCTTCTGATGTACAAATAATGTGGGAAGGAGATGACCAAAGAACATGATTGAGGGTGACTCAGAAGGAGATGTGCTTTGGAGAACACCAGGACCGAAAATGAATCCAGTTCACTGCGTTAATGTAATGAAGGAGAACAGGATCCCAACCAACCAACCAACATAGTGAAGGGGAAAGGTTAAAAAGAAAGAAAGTCTCAAACTCCTGATGAGAGTGTGTGGGAAAAGGTCTGGTGACATAGGGGCCATCCATGCTGGTGACAATGAAATGACAATAGGGCAGTTTCACACTGTTTAGGTTTTATATCTTTCTCATCTTGGTTCGCCTCCCCCTCCCTCTCAGTTTCCTCTTTGGCTTTAGACACCCATGGCGAGTCTCGTGTAATGCACAAGAGTGAAGAAAGAGTTGTTGCAGGTGGATTCTTCTGTTTGGAAGCAGTGGTTTTGTGTGAACTTTTGGTTTAAAACTAATCTCTTTCCCACACACACAGGATAAATCCCCACCTGCTTCAGTGAGCACGCCTTCTACTATAATTGGCTTGATGAAACCTTCCCTGGGTGACTCTGGCCGGACTCTCTGCCACATTCAAATTCATACTCTTTCTGCTTATCTCAACTTTTAAGCATGTGAGTTTAGAAACAAGACGTGGTGCGCTGCCTTTAAGATTACCCTAATCTCAGGTTGTAATTAATTTCTAACATGTTTGTCATGACATTTTAGTGGTAATATTCATATATCCCTTCTCCCTCTTGGTAAATTACATTAATTAAATGTTTTGGAAGAGCCCAGACTTAAACTGACTGAGGAAGTTTGAGTCACACTGTCTCTCAATAAGCACCCTTCAGAAACAGTCTGGTAGGCTCCGGAGGGGAAGAGGAAGTCCCGGGGGCCTCACGGCAGTTTTCAGACATCCCAAGAGTCCACCAGTGGGCAGGGTGAGGTGGGCTTTGCCTTCACACACAGAAAATGACTCTCAGTGTTACTGTGGCCGGTGGCAACCCCTGAAGCTAAGGCCAGACAGAGACAGCCAACTAGGGTGCCACCGTTGTCTTGTATGACACACATGACTGCTTCACTCCTCACTGGCCGAGGAGATGCAGTGGGTCATAGATTCCAGGGGCTTTCATAATAGTGAATTGCGTGAGTTAATAACTTGAGCAATAGAAGTTTGTAGGAACATCCCCATGAACCCATATCTGAGGCCCATAGTCCGAGGGGGGACCACACTAGTAAGAAGAGTGCTTGGGCTGTTTTGAAAGTTAGAACTAGTCTGCCGTCCTGCAGTCACCCTTGGGAACACTGGGTAACACTCCCAGCCCAGGTCCCCATGGAGGCCCACCAAGCAGGACTTTGTAACCAGGTGATGGGCATTAAATAAAACGGCTTACAGTGTCATCTCTGTCTCCTAGGTCTGCATTTCCCCCAGGTTGTTGCCTTTTGATTGAAGCCTCATAATTGAAATACCCACTTAATCTATGACACATTGCTCTTGTCCATTAGCACATGATGGGTTAATGTGTGAGATAATCAACTCTCCAGCACAGACCACGTAAGTAACCAGAACACAAGAAGCATGTTCTCAATGGGGAAGATGGATTTTAAAATCATCACAGGTTTGGCTCCTACTCATGAGGGCGGACCCCCAAAGGGAATGACAGGGCAAGGAGAGAGAGAGGAGGATTTTAGGAAGAAGAGTGTAAGATGACGTCACTGGCACCTGGACAATATTATTGAGTGGAGTGTGGAAGGAGGTCACATTTATCAAGCAGCAAATGCAAATTAAATGCTTGATTTATTCCATTAAATCTTCACATTGTCTCTATGAGGCTGGTATTATGAGCTCCATCTTGAAGATGATGGGTCAACTCAAAGTTGAAGGTGGGGTCAGAAGGGTTAAGTCAACTGCCAAGGTCACAGAGGAAGTAAATGGCCCTACCCCAAATTGACCCTGTTCTCTTCAGCCAATCCAATTGCTTCTCCAATTTTACTGGGGACCAGAATCACCTAGGGAGCTTGGAAACCATGTGAATTCCAGGCTCTAGGGCCCAGGAATCTGCATTTCTGGGACTAGCCCAGGTGCTTCTGAAGCATCTGGTCTGTGGAGCCCAGTTTGGGAAGTATCACATCTTCCTTTGGGATCCCAGGGACTGCTAATACGGGAGTCACTTCAGCAAGGAAAGCCTGGGACCACCGGGGGTGCCCAATTTCTCTTTCTCCTGTGTGTAACCCTCGGTGCTCTTAACCCACTGCTAGGGAGTGGAGCTGCACTTTAATTCCAATTGCTTCCCACTGGCACTTATTTGGGAGGGGTATGATTTGACTGTATAGGATTGGCAGTTCTGTTCAGGGCTGAAATGTAGAGACAACTTGGACAAGTACACTGGACGGTTTTAGGTAGAGACAGGGCAGGTGGCCAACTGAGTCACAGTCCCATTCCCATAAGCCCTGCTTACATTTCTGGTTTAAAGGCTGTATTTAGTGTACTTTTCCTAGTGTCTGACTGAATGAAATGCTAACTGTGCTTTACGTATATGGAGCATAGTGCCACCTAGTGGAACCTCTTGGATGCTGGTGTTCGGCTCCCCAGACCCCTGCCTGGGTCTCCAAAGACCGGTGTGGAAAGAAAATGCAAGGATATATAGTCATCTTTTTAAAAGTGTGTTTGTGGCTATTGGGTCATATGCCCGGTGGATTAGTACAGATATATGTAGGGGTATGTTAAGTGTTGTTTATTGATGAGAGGGCAATATAAAAAAGGTTGCAGACCACACACTATCAAATCTTTGTTTCTACCACTTATTTCCATTGCTTTGCTTGGTGTCTCAAGATGGGGCTGACTGTGCATTTCCCTTTGCACATGCAGGTGTAGATGAAATACCCAAGTTAAGAGGGTGAACAGCCCTTTTCTCTATATGACATACGACACATTTCCTCTTTTCATTCAACATGACCCCAATGTTAAACTGTGGTTTAAGTATCAACAGAATCTCTACCTGTCTGTCTATCTATCTATCTATCTATCTATCTATCTATCTATCTATCTATCTATCTATCTATCATCTATCTATCTAATCTTTCTCTCTTTCCCTCTCTGTCTTTCTCATATATCTGAATAATCTAACTACTACCCATTCTCCCCCACCACCCCCCTCGAATCCCAGCCCATACGTGGCATCTTTAAAGCCTGCTCTAACTTGGTAGTTTGAGGGTTAGCAGTTTTCTTCATCCTACTTAACTGTGAGTTCACGAAAGCTGTCACTGGGTGGGCACGATGCTTGCGTGTTTCTTGCCTGCTTCCCAAAGACAAAGTTAACTAAGTCAAAGATGACGGAATGCTCACTTGCTGATCAATACATATAAACATTCCACATACAGTGACTATTTCTCATCTTTTTCTTTTAGCACAGAGTATGTGGGAATTGTCTTCTAACCATTTCTGCTGTGTATAAAGTTTATGCCCAACAATTCTGCTGTGTATAAAGTATGCCCAAATACTACATTTATATATTACGTTTAAAATATTTTTTTATTTAAAGGGTGACACTCAATTTGTTAGCTCTTCCATTCATTACTTAGTCTCAGTCACTGCTTTTTCTACTCTTGTCTTCTTTGGATTTAAGCCCATCAAACTTACCAGAAACGTCTCAGATACCCAGAGCTCATTTTTATAGACTCTTTAAAATATTTTTTTTCCATTTTTTATAATCTCCTGGCTACCATGACAACGCTGACCACTTCCTGCTTAAAATTTGTCTTAGGAAAGTCCCTTTTTGTTGATCCAAGTTGCCATATTTCCCCAGTTCTGCTTTTTCCTATGATCCTGCAAGAAGAAGAAGAAAATCCAAAAGTATGAAGTATTGCCAAATGTTGCTTTGCATAAAACTGTATGATGGTTCTGAACCTGTAAGAATCAGAATTGACGTTTTCCCTTTCTTACCCCTTCCCCCTTCTCCTGATATTTCTATTGACTCTGGGTATAATTGGTCTCCATTGTTACACATGAGTTCACATATGTTCTGATATAGCCTGTTTTCATAAAACTTCATTTAAAAACTTCTGTTGAGAGAGACCATATGAAGGTTTAGATACAAAAGTATAAAGTGCTTTCTTCCAAGACTGTGATGGGTAGGGTTTAGCTCTCCCTAAGGAAAGAAGGACAAGTCCCCATCCTTCCCCACTTCAGGAGGCGATGTCAAAATGTAAGGAGAAGGGACAACTCCCTCTAAAGTACAATTTTGAATCAACAATAGATGAGTAAAATCTCAATTAAATGATCTGTAATAAATTAGTCTGCAAAATATCATGCCATGCTTGGATTCCTGAAATGATGAAGACTTTCCTTTTTAAGCCTAAGAGCAAAACTTATAGATTTTCCATCCTTATGTATCTACCTTACAGGGAAAGACAGAGTCCTTACCTTGAGAGGCACTGAAGATACCATTTCTAAGGCTCATCCTTATTGATTGGGGTCCATCATTTCCTGTGCGCATTTATAAGATAGTGTAAAATGTAGATATGAAACTTGTATTCTGCATTATGTCAATGTAGTATTTAGAAGCTGTCAATTACATTCATTCATTCATTCATGCATGCATGCATGCATTCATTCGCTTTATTCACTCAGTCAATAAATAACAATGAGTGCAACCATGGACGAGGCATGGTGCTAGGAGCTGAGAAGACACTGGTGAGCAAAAATAGAATGATCCCTGTGCTCCCAGAGCTTATTCAGAAACCCATTAATCAGATAATCACATAGAAGATTCAAGTGCTTTGGAGGAAAGGAAAAGTGTCTTCTAAGATTATATAATTGTCAGTTCCCTGAGTTTAATTGGGGAGCAGGAGGGACAGGCTGCCTAAGGAAGGCCACTCAACTGACATGTAAAAAATGAGTTAACTGAACAAGACAACACTGAAAGAGGACCATATTTGTGGGTGAGAGATCACGAGTGTGGCTTACTCATATTCAATTTGGGAGGTTTCCAATACCCAAAATGGAGATGCTGAGTCAGTAGTTGGCCATAGTCTACAGAGCTCAAGGAAGTGAGCTAAGCTAGAGATACATAGTTGAAGTCTTCTGTGGCAATGGCAGCAATGGACACCTCAGGCAGGGATGATGTCGTCTAGGGCCTTGCTACTCAAACTGTGGTCCATGGACCAGTAACATCGGCATCTCCTGGGAGTTCATTAGAAATGTGGAATCTCGGGCCCCACTTCATATCTGCTAAAGCAGGACCTGAATTGTAACAAGAGATGCAGGTGGTTCCTAGACATATTACAGTTTGAGAAGTAGTGCCCTAGGGTAGATTTTCTCAACCTCAGCACTACTGACTTTTGAGGGCAGAAAATTCTTTGTTGGGGCTCACCATGGAGTTGTGGGGGGGAGAGCTCTCCCGTGTATCATAGGATGTTTAGTAGCATTGTTGGTCTCTACCCATGAGATGCCAGGAGCACCCCACCCCCTACTTCTGACAACCAAAATCCATGCCAAATGTCCCTTGGTGGACAAAATACATTATCTCTTAGTTGAGAACCATGGACCTAGGGGCAAGGTATGAAAGGGAAAGATGATGGGAATTGAACTTTGAATAATTCTAACCTTTCACGGCTGGTAGAAGATGA
The DNA here is from genome assembly GCF_036562045.2 of Rhinolophus sinicus. Lineage (NCBI taxonomy): Eukaryota > Metazoa > Chordata > Mammalia > Chiroptera > Rhinolophidae > Rhinolophus > Rhinolophus sinicus. The sequence goes on from NC_133768.1 coordinate 9,719,461, forward strand.
GCCTGAAAGGGAAAATGAAAAGGAGACAAAGAGCTAGAAGAAAAACCAGGAGAGCATGTGTCTAAGAAATCCAGGCAGCAAGGATGCTGAGGACAGTGCCACATGCTGCTGAGGTGAAGATGAAGGTGAAGATTGCAAAGTACCCATTTAATTTAGGGAAATGGAAGTTACTGGTGACCTGAGAATGAGCTCTGTTGGCGGAGGGGAAAGGTTAACTTCAGGTTGGAGAAGGTTGGGAGGTGCGGAAACCCAGACAGTGTGTAGAGTTCTTGTTACTCAGTGTGGCCCGCGGAGCAGTAGTTATCAGCACCCTCTGGGAGCTTGTTAGAAATGCAGTGTCTTGGTCCCTCCCCAGACCTGCTGAATCAGAATCTGCATGTGAGCAAGAGCCCCCGGCTCCCAGGTGATTCCTATGAGAGGAGACCTACATTGTGCAATTGCATGTACAACTGGTTTGCTACCTGTGACTGCCGCCTTAAATAGACTTACCGTCTATAAATAGATTTAAAAGAACCACATGTGGTTGAACATTGTGGATATTTAAACAGGAAAACGTGCAACTTACAAACTCAGAACTCAGCACTTGGGTTGCATTCCTGTTTTTAAGATACTTGGTAGATTCACAACTTCATGATTTCATTGGTCTCAAGTACAATTGTTACTTTATATTTTTATGCAGGCAGTTAGTGCCATTGAACAAATGAAAATGTTACAACTAATTGGCTCTCATTTAAGAAGAATAGTATAGTTTATTGTAAACAGAATCTTAATTAACGTTTTTATTAATTGTTTTTATGCCAGGGGGCATACAGTGGACATATATTACTCTACTGATTTTCATTTTTTCTTTTCCCCCAGCTTTATTGAGGTATAATTGACAAAAATTGTATAACTTGAAGGTGTACAACATGAGGGTTTAATATACATATACATTGTGAAATGATTACCACAATCAATGTAATTAACACATCCATCGCATCATACAGTGATTACCATTTTCGGGGGGTGATGAAAATGCCTAAGAGCTACTCTCTAATCAACTTTCAGGTCTACAACAGAGTATTGTTAATTACAGTCACCATGTTGTACGTTACATCCCCAGAACTTACTCATCTTCGAAGTGGAAGTCTGTACCTTGTGACCAACAGCTCCCCATTTCCCTCAGCACCGCACTGCTCCCCACCCCCAGTCCCTAGTAACCACCATTATACTCTCTGGTTCTGAGTTTGACTTTTTAAAATTCCACAGATAAGGGAGATCATAACAGTATTTGTCTTTCTCTGTCTGGCTTATGTCAGAATAATGTCCTCCAGTTTCATCCATGTTGTCGCACATGGCAGGATTTCCTTCTTTTTTAGGGCTGAGTAATACTATGGTTGAAATTATATATATATATTGAATATATATATATATATATATATATATATATACACACACACACACACACACACACACACACTCACACACACACACAGAGGGTGCCAAAAAAATGTATACATATTTTAAAAAAGGAAAAAACTATTAAAATTGTAATACTCACTATATACTGATAACAAAAGACAAGTCATGTTTGACTTCTGCAATTACAAGAGGTGCTCAAAATGGTTCCCATCAGCGTCCAGATACTTCTAATTATGGCGAACTACTGCTTGAGCAATGTTGACCAAAGTGTTAACATCTCTTAAAATGTGTACATTTTTTTGGCATCCCCAGTATATATACATTTTCTTTATTCATTCTTCTATTAATAGACACTTAAGTTGTTTCCATATATCTTGGTTATTGTGAATACTGCTGCAATAGTGCATATATCTCTGTGAGATACTGGTTTCATTTCTTTTGGGTATATAACCCGTCGTGGAATTGCTGTATCATAAGGAAGTACTATTTTTAATTTTTTGAGGAACCTCCATACTGTTTTCCATAATGGCTGCACCAATTTACATTCCCACCAGCCATGCATGAGGGTTCCCTTTTCTCCCTACCCTTTCCAAAACTTGTCTCTTCTCTTTCTGATAATAGCCATTCTGACAGGTCTGAGGTAGTATCTCATTGTGGTTTTGATTTGCATCTCTCTGATGATTAGTAATGTTCAGCATTGTTTCATATATTTCTTGGCCATTTGTATGTCTTTTTTTGGAAAATGTCTATTCGGTTTCTGTGCCCATTTTTTAATTGTTCTTTTTGGTTGTTTTGGGGTTTTTTTTGCTATTGAGCTGTATGAATTCCTTATATATTTTGGATATTAAGCCCTAATCAGTTATATGGTTTGCAAATGTTTTCTCCCATTCTGTAGGTTGCCTTTTCATTTTGTTGATAGTTTCCTTTGCTGTGCAGAAGCTTTTTAGTGTGATGTCATCCCACTTGTTGATTTTTTACTTTTTTGCCTGTGCTTTTGGTATCGTATCCAAAAATATCATTCCCAACACCAATATCAAGAAGCTTTTTCCCTGTTTTTTTCAAGGAGTTTTACTGCTGCAGGTCCGACATTTAAGTCTTTAATCCATGCAAACACACAGGAAGGAAACCCTGTCCCATCAATAACAAGGGTTGTAACCACAGAGATTCTTCGGCTGGGGGTAATACCAAGATATGCCAGAAGAGAGAATATATTTATCGTGAGACAGTCCCAGAGATTCAGAGATCAACTCCCTCACCTGTTATAGTGGTTCTTGATCTTGGTTGCTGTGGGGACAGAGTCCCAGAGAGCAGTTTCCAGGCTCTCGGCCTCATGTGGAAAGGTGCTGGCTCAGGTAGTAGATGGCCATCAGCTGTAATCAGATGGCCATCTGTGGCTGGGTGGCCATCAGCTGTTACCAGTTAGCCATTAGCCACTAATATAACTGCCGTGGCTACGCTAGAGGTTAGTTGGTTGGTTGGCAGAGAAACAGACGGTAGATCGCCGCTCCAGCTTCCTGTGTCTCCAATGCAGCCGCCAGCGAGAACATAGTGGTATGACTCCCCTATCTATGGCTCCGTTGAGTTCCTTTTTGGCCTCACCATGTCCTGCATACTTATGCAGGGAGCGGGACCAGAGACCCTGCATGACAGTTGTGCCTTGAAATTACCTGGGGAACTTTCAAAACCCCATGCCCGGACTCCACCCATGTAGATTCTGATTTAATTGGTTTGGGGTATAGGTTGCCTGCCTGGGCTTTTGGAAGTTCGTTAAAGCTCACAGGTGATTCCAATATGCAGGCAAAGTTGAGAACCACTGCTTTAGACCCATTATTCTATTGTAGGCGGTTCTCAGACTTGAGCATGCATCCGAGTCACTTGAGGGGCATGTTAAAACTGGGATTGCAGGTCCCACATCAGATTCTGATTCAGTAGGTCTGGAACTGGAGCCTGAGGATTTGCCTTTCTAACAAGCTGGCCCCCGGGGGTGCTGAGGCTGCTGGTCCCAGAACCACACTTTGAGAACTGCTCTACTGAGCTCCTGGGTTAAAATATTTGAGTCCTGACAGCTGCATTTTAAATAAGAACCAGATGATCCCCGTGCAAGTGATCTAAACACAAACCTTTGCAAAACCCTGCCCTAGACACAATATATGTCTGACGTTTGGTGCTGACTTGACACTCAGAGGCAGAGTCATCTTTGAGATGTCATCTCTTTTCTTTCCTTTTTCCTTTGTCCGCATTCAAGCAGACCTCAAGCTCTGTGCACATCGCCTCCAGGAACACGTGCCTGGGTGAGTTATTTGCATTTTGTCTTCTAAAGGCCTACTGGGATCAAAGGAGTGTTTGTGCAGGTAGCTATTCAAGGACAGCTGGATCTCCAGGAAGGGCAAAGAGAGAAGGCTGCTTCTCCACCGCTTTTGGGGAGAGAAGTGAAGAGGGAAGAGAGGGAAGAGGAAAGGAGGGCCGGGGAGGTCTGTTGGTTCTCAGAAAATTTATTTGGAAAATCACTAAGAAATGGATTGTGGATGCATGGGCACGTGCACACACCACCCTAGTGTGTCACTACATCAAACTCAGAAACTACACAACCCCTGGGAGGCAAGGATCCCAGCCCCCTGAAGGCCTGAGTGAAGCTTCGGGACAATCAGGTAAGATGAAAGCTCAGAGATCTGGAGGAAACTGAGTCATAGAAAACAAAGCTGTCTTTCTACATATTGCAATTGGTCGACTGAGAGTCACACCTGGTACATTAGATATATGTTCAGCTATTTGAACATTTTCCACCTGGCAGTATTTCTTCTGTAACCTGGTTTTGTTTTGTTTTCTCAAAATCTAACTTGGTAACTGGTTGTAGAATATACATTGGCAAGTCTGAACTTTATTTCACATCATTTATAATTTTATGAAATTGACCCTTCTCTAGCTCATTACTTAGTTAAAATTCTCTATTGCCAAATGCGAGAGCAAAAGCTTATTGTTTCATGGTGTTTGCGTTTTCTTAAATCTTTAACACTTTGAGACCTATAGGGCAAATTATGAGTAAAAAATGTTTTTATTTGGAAACATGAGTTGCCTTAACTAAAATTGCCCCAAAAGCAGGGATAAATATTTTATACATGTGTGTATTTTATTAACTTTTACAGCAATTTAAAATTGTATACTCATTTTATCCTACCGGTTATTATTGCACAATGAATGAATTGACCAGCCTGCCTATTCGGCATGTCTGAAATACTGGGCGGGGAGCGCCACCTGGTGGCAAGATGGATATTAACTCCTTTCCGTTGGCTGGATCTTCCAGAATTTCTGACCCTGACGGCGTTTCTGAAGTCCTTTGGGGTGCAGGTGCAAAAAGGAGAAAACAGAAACGGGTTTCTCCAACTCTAAAAGCACCATTTTGAGAGATATAGAGGTTGGGAGAAGAGGTTTAGATGGAAAGAGGACAGAAAGCACGTCGGGTGGGGGGGAGGGAAAAGGGACCCTTAGGATTGTGAGGAATCAAATAAGGACCTCTGGAGTCTCCCTCTTCCTGTCGAGTCCTTGGCCACAAACCTCACAGATTGTTCTGTGCTTTCAGAGTGCCCTTGTGGCTGAATTAAGTGGCTGTCCCCAAAATCTCCCCACACATTTTCTGCCTCTGGTATTGATTCCCCCAACTGATGCTCTCTCCCCCAGTACAGAACCTCACCTTGGACATCACAAAGAAATTGGAGGCGCCCCAACGTGCACTTCTTCAAACGCCCTCCCCTCAACATCAAAATATGTTTTATGTCACCATCCTCTGCACCGTCTCACAAAACAAGATTCTTTCTCCAAAGATCCTATCCACCAAAAAGCCTATCCTATTATGCAAGGAGAGGTGGCCCTCCCTTAGGTGTCCCTTCCCCTTTGAAAGTTAAAACCCCACCCAGCCCCGCTCCTGGGTCCCTTCCTTTCGCCTACTTGGGAAACATGCTTCATCAGATATACTCATACTCCATCTGTTGCATAACCACACTCTTCCACTCTGCTGGCATTTCTTCTCATCTGAACACTCTTCTTTTAAAGTTATTTTCCCTCGAAAGATATTTGTTGCAGCATTGTTTGTACTTTCCAAAAATTAGGATAAACCCAAATGTCAATCAACAGAAGATTCATTAAATAAAACATTATATTTATACAATATATACAGCATAGCCATTAAAAAAAGAATAAGACAGGATCCATGTCTAAAACAGAGCTCTAGGTTGAAAAAATAGTGCAGAATAGCACATATTGTGTGATCCCATTTTTGTCAAAGAATTCTGTTTGTAATCATGTGTCCCTATCTATATACATAAGAAAAATCTTGACTGTACACCAAACTGTTAATAATGGTTGTCTTTGAGGATATATATATATATATATATATATGCATATATGTATATGCACATATATATATATATATATATATATCCCTTAATTCTACCAACATCATACTGTGTCCCCCTTTCATTTTCACCAGCATTTATCAAATGATAAGTGCACAGGACCAAGCTGGATGAGTAACCCAGCCCTTGGACTCAAAAAGTTTATGGTCTGGTTGAAAATGTAAGATGGACCCACCAAAATACAACCCAGGGCAGAATGTGACAAGACCAGCAGAACTTTTGGTTTAATTTAGGCAAATTACTGAACCTTGGCAAGCCTGCTTCCTCCTCTGAAAACAGAGATTGTAACCACCAAAGATGAATGTGAAATGTGAACGGCTAGAGTTTTAAATGGGTGCCTGGCACAGAAGAGGTCAAATGTCACAAGAGGCATGGCAGGGCCTGGGGACTGGGAGAGCTCACATGTGCTGGGTGGGCTTCACAAAGTGGGTGCCAGTTGAGATGGGCAGGACGCCAACAGCTGTGTGCCAAATGCTCATGACTGAAAGGCACCCACAATTTGCAAAGGTGGGGTGAAGTGGGGACAAGTGGAGACCTCTCCAGAAAGCATGGAGAAGACCACAGAGCCGGGAACGACTTAGGGCATTTTCAAGGAGCAAAGGCCAGTCATGTCAACTGAATGGTAGGACTGAGGTCCAAGAATATTGAGAGGGAAAGTTGGAAAAATACTGAATCTAGACTGTGGGGAACTGGCATCCTAGTTGATGGGCCCATACTTAGGGTGGCTGTTGAGCTGAGATAATGGTAATCAGTGGACTCATTCAGGAAAGCGAGCCCCACGTTTTAGGGTTGGTGCTGAGTGGGGCACGAGCATATCTGATCTTATCCCCACTACTGTGTAACCCCATATAACCTGGCTTTTGATTCTACTATGCTGTCAAAACTGCTCTCTTGAGTGTCACCAATAACCTTCTCTTTGTCAAATTAAGTGACTTTTTATAGGTCCCCGTGATCCTCTCTGTTGTTGGAATATTGGATAGTGGTACAGCTCTGGAGCCAGAGTTACCTGACTGTTTTAACCTCTTTTTGCTTTAGATTCATCCCGTGAAAAATGATTATAACCATAGTCTTTCCGTTGTAGGTTCCTGGGAGAGGGAAATAAGTTAATAAGGGAAAATGCCTGGCACATAGTGAGCTAGCTCTACTTTAAGGGTCAGATGTGGCTACGCAACACTTCCTTTCTTCTCCTCCCACTCTCCTCCCTTCTCTCTCCATCCTTCCCTCCCTTTACTCCAAAAACATTTGCTGAGCTTCTACCTACAGCCACTGGGCTGGGTACAGGGGGATCAAATGCTAAAGTGCCTGCCCTCAGGGAGCCCCCAATCCAGAGTGGGGTACACACTAGTCACTTAATAAGTTCTAAGAGTTTTGAAAGAGGAAAGCAGAGGATGGCGTGGCTCTTGGGGAGCGCAGAGCAAGAGGCCCAACCCAGCCATGAGCGAGGCTGGGTCAGACTTGGCATCTCAGAGTTGATGAAATTCAAACTCTGTCCTGGAAGAATCGCAGAAAGTAGCCAAGTTTTGGCAGAACGGCGAGATGGGGGCAGTGTGAGCGTGTGCCCAGAGGTGTGCGTGAGTGGGACTTGGACGAGGAAATATAAGTGGCTTTTAAACACTGGAGTGCTGGGTCAGAAAGGTGACTTCAATTTTGAAGAGCTGGGAAGGGAGACAGAGCTCATCAGAAAGTATCTTGTTTGTAATCCTAAGAAAGTTAGACTTTATCCTGAAGGCAATGGGAAATCCTCTGAAGAACTTTTGTAAAGGTGGGGTGGCGGTAAGGTGTTGAGAGCTGCATTCTAGAAAAACCAGCTGCTTCCTCTTAATCTTCCCCATACTGTTCACTCCTGATTTGCCCCTTCCTAAGGTTACTCTCCTTTGACAGCTCTACTTCCATCACCCTTATTCAACAATGAATTTTCATGGAGCCCTTGCTGTAGGCAGGCCCTGTGCAGGGAACTAGGAATACAGTGGGGACCAGGACGGCCGTCTTCATTGTGCTCATTCATTGCTCTCTGAACGCTTCGTGAAGGTCCACACTTTCTGCCTTTGCTCCTGTTTGGAACGTGCTTTTCTTGTCCCTCTTTTGTTTTAAGCAAGAGCATTCATATTTTGTTTTACATCTATTTGCATATACACGCATATAGAGAGAATCTTAACCATTCTCAGTTTTACATAGTGTTGACGTAAGAATGTCCAAACCTGTAGAGAATTTTTATAAGAGTTTATTTGAGCCAAACTGATGACATGTGCCCTCAAATGCTCTGGAAAATAACTGTTTTGCAGCTTCTTTTATGCATTTGAACTCAAGGAGGGGATGTAAGGAAGATTACATGGAGGTGGGAGAAAGCAAGGTGGGAATCGGGTTACAGGATAGTTAACAAGATTTGTGCTCTCTTGAGGGATAACCCCCTTCCAGGGCTATTACAAAGCTGTGTTAACCTAGATACACAAAAACAATGGACAGGGCTGGCTTAAAACCTTTCACTAAAGAAATTCTAGTCCTCAGGCATGACTACCCACCATGACCTGTCTGGTTAGGAATTTATGATCAGATCACCCTGTGGTTACTTTCCATAGAACCCCTTTTTTATCCACAAAAGTCATTTGTTTTATTTTCAATATTTAAATAAACTTTTTATTTTAGAATAGTTATAGATATACAGAGAAGTTGCAAAGACAGAACAGTTCCTATATGCCCCTCACCAAGTTTCCCGTTATTAGCAACTTATATTACTATGATACATTTGTTACAATTAATAAACCAATATTGATACATTGTTATTAATTAAGCTCCATAATTTATTCAGTTTTTATTAGTTTTCCCTTAATTTTCAGAATATCAAATTACATTTAGTTATCATGTCTCCTTAGGTTCCTGTGAGCTGTGACAGTCACTCAGATTTTCCTTATTTTTGATGACCTTGATGGTTTTGAGAAGTATTGGTCAGGTATTTTTTACCGTGCCCCTCAATTTGTTGTGTGTTTTTTTCTGATGATTTTCTCATAACTAGACAGGGGTTATGGATTTTGAGGAAGAAGACCCACAGAGGTGAAGTGCCATTTTTGACACATCATACCAGGGGTACCTGTTATCAGCAAAATTATTTTTATATGTATCCATCAGTATGTATATTAAGCTAAATATGGGTTCATACTGATGCCTCCAACTCCAACCCAGTGTCACGTGGTTTATTCTAGCTTCCCCTCTTGTATAAGCTCTATTTTTTTTAACAAGCCCTGTTGTATCTTTTGAAGACTTTCTCTTCCATTCTGGTCTTTACCCACTGATAAGGATGGCTAATGTCTAAAGCTTTACGAGCTATAAAAAGATCTCCATCTGACTGCAGGCGCAATGGAACAATCACACAGGATGGTCTTGCTTCATCAACCAACTCGTTCAACTGTAACCCTTTCGTTCACACCGCCATGCATTGGTCCCCTCAACCTGACCTTGAAACCCTCCCAGTCTCTCAGCCAATATTCACTCTCTTCTCTGAAGCATTTTCCTCCATGATACTCTGGGGCTCAGAGAAAATCAGGACAGCTGTCTCAGGCCCTCTTTGCCTCAGTGCTCTACACTGCTCTCATGCCATTGTAGTGGGGAAAGTTCTAGACATTGCCTCTTCCCATGATTCCAGATGGAGTACGAGCAGGAGGTTCCCTCGACTCCTGATTACAAAAACTTCTCTGGGGGTTCTAAGTTTTCTCTGCCCCTGAATTTACCACAGCCCAACCCCCTGTCTGAGACCAAACTAGCATCTTGCTCTTTTGCATTCCTCTGTGACCAACTCATCCTCCAGGCCAGATAAGTTTAATCTTGTCCAGGGAAAGGAAATACTGTTTTGTGCATTGTTTCATATATTTCATACATTTAAAGCTGGGCTGCAGCTTTTGAAACTGCTCCCTTTTCTCCAGTTCTTCCAAGCCAACCCTTCCGTGAAGCAGTGACTGCCTCCTCGCCTACTTCCGGACGGGCGGAGGTCAGAACACATATATGTCAAGTGGGGGCACTCACATTGTTAAACACCTTACAATGCTTCTCTGCAGCACTAATCCCATTGGGTCTGGGAACATTTGGTGACTTGGAGCAGCAGGAATTAGTACATGCAGTCCTTTGCTGAAGAGATGATTACAATGAGATTTTAACAAAAGAGGTGAGGAGTAAGAACAAAAAGTTGATGGGAGCCAGAAAACCCACCCTCATCCTCTTCTCCAAATACTGATTGAATACTCGATACTGCTTGACTTTTCACTGTGGGCCTTTGTGAAGGGAGAAGTCCAAAGAACACCAGAGCGGAAGTACAGCAGTGAGAGTTCCGGTGCTCCTCTCTACCACTGTTGCACTCTTGACCTTGGCTTCAGTTCCCTCATCCATGAAACAATGGGGCCCTTACAGCTCTAAAGTGCGTGCTCTTTTGGTGGTGTCTTGGACCATTATTTAGGAGACACTGACTTCAGGCAACTTGCCCTTCCTGGAGACCCACAGGTTGGGCGCAGCTGAAGGGGAGTTGGCCATATGGCCACATGAGGCTATAATCCAGCCCTCCCTCTTACCTAGCTCTGTGCCCTGATTTAAGGTACTCAGCCCACAGGAAGAGTGGCTTTAGCTAACTTGTTTATCCAGAGGGCCACGATTTTCCAATGGTCACCGAGGCACTGTATAGACTAGCACATGAAGCTTTTGTTTGAAATGAGAAGTAATAGTACAAATGGAGAACTGGCTGTGGTTGGGGTTGAGCGGAATGGGGTAGGTGTGAGGCAGGATGAGTGCTGAGACTGAGGGTTCAGGAAGAGTGAGTTAAGGCACCCAGGAGTGAAGGGGGAAGAGAGAGTGAGGAAGGAGCCCCATGAGATTGATAATACCTGCTACCTGTGGCTGAGTCCTGCAGTCCATCTCACCTGTGTCTGCACTGACCAGGGAAGGGCAGCTTGCTGTCTTCTCAGGAGCTCTGCACATCAATTTAAAACCAGGATGGGCTAGCATCAGCTCTGGCATTATGTAAAGGAACCCTCTTGTGCATTTCTTTATCCAAATCATTTGCTTAAAAAAATGTTTCTTTTACATGACTCCTTCCACTTGAGCCTTTTCCATATTCAGTGTTGTTTTCTTGTTTTTGACAAACAACTGATTCCCAGCACCTGGTGTTGTCCTAGGTCTTGGAGCATCTTCAAGGCTCCATGGTATTTCCATACATGGCACTTTGCCACAGCCTTGATGTGGAGAAGCCATCTGCTGCACTATGAATGCTCTGGTGCTCATCGATGGCACAGGAAAGGGTGGCATTGCCCTGAGAGAGATTCTCCTGGCCTACTGTGGGCAACAGCCCAGAGACGTGTGAAGTCCACAACGACAAGAGTAGTAATAATAATACTAACTCTATTTGGTGAGTGCTTATTCTGTGCCACGAATTGTTCTAAGGGTTCCACACGTATGAACACATATAATCCTCAAAGCTTCCATAGGAGGATGAATCTGTTAGTATTCTCCCCATTTGAGAGGTGAAAAAACTGAGGTTCAGAGAGGTTTATCTACTTCAGCTGGTCGTTTGTGTGTCTGGAACATCCATGCTGCCTGGTTGGCTTGCCTGGCAGGAGGACTTAATGACAGATCATCTCCATTTTGAAATAAAGGTCTGTGTCAGTGTGGATGGCAAAGGGAAGAACAGGAAAGAGATACCCAAGAGCTTTGTGCCCTCGCAGGGCAGAGCAGGGCAAGGCGAGCAGACCTGGCCACTGAGGGCTAGTTTCTGGGCTCAGGCAGAGGGCTTGATCCTCTGGCCACTTTCCTTGGGGGATTAAACTTCTGGTTTGCAGTGATTTTCCTGCCCTGGTGTTGATTCTATTTTCATTTTTATCTTTTATGGTTACTGGTTGTATGGAAACAAGCTGGGAAGGCTCATTTGATTTGAATCACTGGCTCATTTTTATCAGTTTGCCTGGCGTGGGCACTAGACTGTTGGCAAGTATAACCCTAGCATAGCATGCGCCATGCTTTATGAAATCCCAATTAACTGGTGTCTAATTGGATGACACATTGTGTCCTGGAAGCCAGGGCGTGTGTGTTTGGCTTTTCTAGAAAGGCTGACCAGTGCTCGAGTCTGAAGGGGTCTTCCTCAGTACACTACTGGCAGTCATTTTTTACTTGTAATACAGAATTGTACACCTGAAATCTATGTAATTTTACTAACAATTGTCACCCCAATAAATTTAATAAAATAAAATTTAAAAAAATTTTTATTTCTGAGCAAATATTTCAAGGAAAACCAAGAAACTGGGTGGCAGCCAGATGAGGTCTTCAAGCTCAGTATCATGAATGATTTTGGTGAGCCCATGAAGCCACAGGCTATGTTCCCTGATGCCATGGCAATCCCCTCTCAAACCACACATCAGGCCTTGAATCGCTGGAGGGACCAGTGGTTAGAAGTCAAATTAGGAATGGCCACCCAAGCAGATGAGTTCTGAAAGGCATTCCTTCATAGGAAGGTTTTCCAAAGTCTATATGTTGTTACAGAGAAAGATTATGCAAGGGAGGGAGACCAAAGGCCTGAGGGAAAATAATAATAATAAACTGTGCATGCGTGTGTGTGTGTGTGTGTGTGTGTGTGTGTGTGTGTAAATGTCACCCCCTACCCCAGTTTGTGTTCCTCCAATTCAAGGAGTGTAAGGCAAGATGAAGCATATTCTATTCAATTCCAAACGATTCTTTTGGCCCAAGGTCAGCAAATGTTTTCTGTAAGGCAAAGAGGCAAATTGGGGATATTATGTAAATACCTACATAATAAGAGAGAAAAAAAAACAAATTGAACAATTATTTAATTGATAAAATTCAAAATATAATAATCGAGTGCAGTTTTGTGTAATATAGGCCTAATAATGAAAAGAATGGAATTCTTTGAGGGACGATAACATTTTGCCTAATTGGAGTTTAATGTTCTTCATCATCAGCTCAATTGCAAAATTTCTTCTGTGAAAGTTCTTCAACCATGGGTGAGACTTGGCCCACAGCCTATTGTTTGCTGACCTCTGCTCTTGGTTAAACCTCTGAGACCCTCTTCCTGAGAGCTTATAATCCAATTCACTTATCAGGCCAAATCAGGAAATTAATTTTTTCTGCCTTATGAATGCTAACGCAAATCTGTTCACTCACTCATTCATTCAGTGAATGTTTATGGAGCTTATACTATATGCCAGGCACTGGCTGAGGTGCAGGGACACCAAGGAGAAAGATGCCCTCTTTGCAGCCACAGCCTGGTGGGGAACCCACACTCACCTTGCTATGTGCTGTCTTGGAAATGTGTGGAACAAAGATGAAGCAATGCAAATGTTATTTAACTACATCTGTGAGTTATATAACAAAAGATGAATTTGGACAATCCTAAATGGAGTACACTTTTGTGGTAAAGTAAAAAAACAAAAAACAAAACAAAACAAAAAAACACCCTATAGCTGAATGGATAAGGAAACAAGACCCATACATATGCTGTATACAAGAGACACACCTCAGATCAAAAGACATACATAGACTGAAAGTAAAGGGATGGAAAAAGATTTCATGCAAATGGAAAGCAAAAAATCAAACAAACAAAAAAGGTGGGGTAAAAATACTTATCTCAGGCAAAATAGGTGTGTGTGTGTGTGTGATAAAATGTGTATACCTTTCAGGGTTTTTTTATTTGTTTGTTTTTTTTATCGTGGTTTTCCTTGATTTTTATCCTTACTGGGATAATGTTCATGCATTTCTACACTATTCTTAAGTAATTCTCAAGTCACAATAAAAACATATAGAAGACATTTTTATAAAAAGGAAACTCAAAACAAAATAATCAAATAATCTGAGTACTTTCTTCCATTCTCCTATCAACATGATATTGGAAGTCCTAGACACAGCAATCAGACAAGAAGAAAATAATAAAAGGCATCCAAATTGGAAAGGAAGAAGTAAAACTGTCATTATTTGCAGTGATACTATATGGAGAGAACCTCGAATACTCCACCAAAAAACTAGTAGAAATGTTAAATGAATTCAGTAAAGTAGAAGGATACAAAATTAATATTCAGAAGTTTGTTGCATTTTTATACACTAATAGCAAACTGTCAGAGAAATTAAGAAAACAATCCCATTTGTAATTGCATCAAAAAAATAAAATACCTAGGAATAAATTTAACCAAGGAGGTAAAAGACCTATACTCAGAAAATTGTAAAACATGGAAGAAAGAAATTGAAGAAGATACAAATAAATGGAAGCAGATACCATGCTCATGGATACGGGGAATTAACATTGTTAAAATATCCATACTACCCAAAGCAATCTACAGTTTCAGTGCAATCCCTATCAAAATACCAACGGCATTTTTCACAGAACCAGAACAAATCCTAAAATTTATATGAAACTATTTAAAAAAAAAAAAAAAAAAAACACCGAATAGCCATAGCAATCTTGAGAAAGAAGAACAAAGTTGGAGATATCACACTACCTGATATCAAACTATACTACAAGGCCATAGTAATAAAAATAGCATGGTACTGGCATAAGAATCGACACAGATCAATGGAACAGGATAGAGAGTCCAGAAATAAATTCATGCCTATATGGTCATTTGATCTATGACAAAGAGGCAAGAATATACAATGAGATAAAGATAGTCTATTCAATAAATGGTGCTGGGAAAACTGGACAGATACATGTAAAAAAGTGAAACTGGACCACCTTCTTACATTATATACAAGAGTAAGCTCAAAATGATTAAAGACTTAACTGTAAGATCAAAGCCATAAAACTTCTAGAAGAAAATATAAGCAGTAAGCTCTGTGACATGGCCCTTAGCAATATTTTTTTCTGATATATTTCCTTGGGCAAGGGAAACAAAAGAAAAAAATAAACAAATGGGACTACATCAAAATAAGAAATTTTTTCACAGGAAAGGAAATCATCAATAAAATGAAAAGACATCCTACTGAATGGGAAAAGATATTCACCAATGATATATCTAATCAGGGGTTAATATCCAAAATTTATAAAGAACTCATACAACTCAACACCAATCAATAAAAAACCAAGTGTTGACGAGAATGTGGAGAAAAGGGAACCCTTGTGCACTGTTGGTGGGATTGTAAATTGGTGCAGCCACCATGGAAAACAGTATGGAGGTTACTAAAAAAATTAAAAATGGAACTACCTTATGACCCAGCAATTCCACTCCTGGGTATTTATCTGAAGAAATCCAAAACACTAATTTGGAAAGATACATGCACCCCTATGTTCATTGCAGTGCTATTTACAATAGCCAAGATATAGAAGCAACCTAAGTGCCCATCAATGGATGACTGGATAAAGAAGAGGTGGTACATGTACAATACAATGGAATATGGAATATTACTCAGCCATGAAAAGAAAATACGAAATCTTACCATTTGCAACATGGATGGACCTAGAGGGTATTATGCTAAGTGAAATAAGTCAGAGGGAGACAAATACATGGAATCTAAAGAATAAAATAAACAAATAAACCAAAAAGAAAAAAAACAAAACAGAAAGAAACTCATAGATACAGAGAACAAACTGATGGTTTCCAGATAGGAGGGGCATTGGGAGGCTGGGTGAAAAAGTGAAGGGATTAAGAAGTACAAATTGGCAGTTACAAAATAGTCATGGGGATGTAAAGTAAAGCCTAGGGAACATAGTCAATAATGTTGTAATAACCATGTATGGTGCCAGGTGGGTACTAGACTTATTGGGGGATCACTTAGTAAATTCTATGAATGTCTAACCACTATGCTGTACGCCTGAAACTAATATAAAATAATATTGAATGTCAACTGTCATTGAAAAAAACCACCCTAGAGTTTTTTTAAAGTAAAAGGAAAAATTTCCCCAATTCTCTCCCTCATTTCCCCCTAATCTTACTCTCCAGAGCTAACTTCTGCTAACGTTTTGGGGAGGATCCTTGCAGCCACACCCCGCACCCACCCACACATCCACACTAATATACACAAACTCACAAAAATACACTGTGTTCGGGTTATATTTAAATTTCTGGTTCGGGTTATATTTAAATCATTTTATAAATGACTTTTCTCCCCCCAATTTCAGTTTTGAAATGTTGAAGTACAATCAATAAATGATTTAGCAACAGTTAAGCAATCATAATTTCCTGCTTCCCATGTAAACTTCTGCAAACCACATGCTAGGTTCCACTGAGGGGTAAAGTCACCAATTTAGGAAGTTGGCCAGTTTGTCTTCTCCATGTGCATCCACCGTATAGAGGGTACCACTCTGCCGTGCTGCATGCAGGCTGTGGAATGAGACATCAGGAGGGCCAACAACAGAAAAGTGGTAAGTACTTCTACTCTTTTAACAATGCTTTCCAGCAAAATATGTGATTTCTGACCCCGAAATATGGTTTGGTGGCAAATAGTATGAACAGAGTAAGTGATGAATAGGCAAATAAGGATCAAAAGGTTAAGTAGTGAAACAACTCTAAATGTAGGTCATTTTGAAAATGAAATGCAGTGGACTTATTATTTTGGACAGGAAGACAAGCCAATTCCAAGTTAAGAATTGAACTGGAACATTGCTTTCTGGTCCTGCCAGAAACAATATTCTCTTCTAGAACCAATGAGTTGGAGGTGAAGTGGATGGGGAGGTTTTTCTCCTTTGCTACTTCTAAAGAAAAGGACAAACTCTGTCCCCTCTCATACACGAGTCACTAGCTAGTGCCAAGGCAAAGCCTGAAATTAATATCCTACAAGGAGCTTAACGTTCAATATTAATTACGTTTCTTGTTAGGAGTTTTTAAGTAACTCCTATTTCTAAAATTATATTCTCTAATGTTTAGGCATAGCAAGTGGTCAGTTTTTGTTATTGTCAAGAACTGGCAGATTGAAAACTTCATAATTTTAAAAAATGATACGTTTTCTAGAAAACTCAATGAGATCTAAGAACTATTGAGAAGTCTGATTTCAGGAGAAGCTCATCCAAAATTTACCTATTTTCCACACTCATTTAGTGCTTACTAAAGTTGTTGGAGTCATTTTTTATACCACCATTCAATGTATGTTTAAGTTTTTAAAGTTAATTTTTGCATCCATTTGATGCCCGTTATAGATATTGAAAGTAGATAAAGTCTGCGCTGAAATTTTATGCTGCTTTACAAAATAACTGCAATGGTCCATAAAGAATTGAGCCAAGAGGGCCAATGCCATGTATGGAATGGCAATGGAAGTTAATTTCTATTTGATATTTGTAAACTGCTGTGGTAAGCCAATATAATTGTATTGTAAGAAAGTGGAAAGTAGAATAATAAAATCAAACTAACCTTGGAAAAATGCCCTGGCTCCCTCCCACTGGCCTCAGAGCATGGGCGTAGTCTTGACTATGTCTTAGTATCACAGAGGGGGTTTTAAAAAGTTCTGCTGGCAGGCTGAACCCCAGACCAATGAAATCAGAATCCTGGGGGGTGGGAGCTGGGCATTGCAGCTTTCTAACTTTCCAGGTCTCAATGTGCAGCCACAGTTGAGAACCACTGTCTTACAGCAGCATCTGGACAGCTCTTTTGGTCCTTTCACTAAAGAGCACAGTCCTTTTTTAGGGGTGACAAGACTGTAGGGAGACCTGAAGCTTACTCATTAGCCCCTTGGTTTGGTTTCAGAGAGCAAAATAACAGGTCCGGTATGCCTTATCTGAAAAGCCGAGGTTGCGGAGCAGGGTGAGGGCAGTTGATGAAGTTCATTTTCTGCTCTAGTCACTGACCTTCATCTTTCCATGTAATAATCCTAACATGGCATGGAGGATTATGGGACAGGAGGCCGTCTCATGAAAATCCCAGACTTAGGGAGTATGGAGGTGTCTCATAGGGGAGGATGTATTTACCCAGGGTTGTCCTTGAAACTCAGTTGGAGGTTGTTTGTGTCTTAGTGTCATCTCCTGGGTCTATTGAGGGGAACGTCGTTCCAATGGAATGTATTTGAGTTTGAGTTATTAAATGGAGTTGAGGGATTTGTTATTTTTTAAACTATTATCCCCAATTTATGACTATTCAGGGCAATAAAGACACAGGAAATTTAAGTGTGTCACCCATGGTTGTGGATCAGCATTAGTAAGTAGGGGCTGTGTTGACGCTTCAGATGGTTACAAAGAGCTGCTAGTTGGTGCATATGTCTAAAATCAGTGGACTTCCAGTTGTTCTGTGGGATGACAGAGAGCTCTGTGGTTGACTGATCAGTGCAGAAATCCACCCCGGCACCAAAATCCTGAAGGTTCCAGGTATGGCTATGGTGTCTGCTGATAATCAAAACCAGATCATTGCTAACTGGTCCCTGGGTTCCAGCCCTACCGATTTGTTAACTACTCAGGTGCATGTAGGCTCAGATTCAGCTTCGCCACCCACCTACCATCTGAGTGAGCTTGGGTAAATTAGCCTCTGTGAAGCCTCAGTTTCCACATCTGTAAAATGGGGCTTATGATAGCGCCCACCTCACTGGTTTGTAGAAGGATTAAACAAGGAAATGCATGAGTCGCTCTCAGCCCAGTGTCTGCCTCATGGTAAAGAACTCACCATATTTCCTGGAATTCAAGCAGCATAAGCTTTCATATTTTTATGTATATGAAATCAGGATCCATCTCTTCATTGATATGTGCATTTAATGAGGTAGTGGTTTCCTTTGTCTTTCAAAGCTATTAGTGAATTCATCAGATTTGAAATGGATAAAATAAAGTATCTGTTATTAATTATAAATTTCACCTAAGGTGCTTAATCCTATCTGCACAACCATTTCTTTATTAATTTACTTTCATAATGTACCAGTGGTCAACACACTCAATGTGAATGAACCAGAACCCATGAAAACTTAGAAATATTTCCCATTTGGCAAAAATCAGTTCTGGTTGAATCCCACATCATGCCCAACAACTAATTCAATTGGGGGGATTAATCACGTCTTATAATCAATAGGTTCTCTTGACAATTTAGTGTTAGGGGGTATCAGCAGGACCCATCCTGAGAAAGGGGTGCAGCTGAGGAGATGCGCTGAGGCAAACCACATGTTGCTAAAGGAAGCCTTTGAAGAGAGAGGAGGCATCAATGCAAAATGGCTGCTTGCAGCCTAGGAAAGGGGTGTGCAAAGATAAAAAGCCGTTTATTCCAAGAAGGCAGCATTGGGTACCTCGCAGACCATCTTCACCTTAGGTTGTGTAGGAAAACCTGCAGGATTTATTTTAGTATCACTTAGCGGGATCAGTTTTTTTGCACCAAGTCTCTGCCCTGCCCACAACTTTCACCCCAGGGGGATTCTGGGGGTGGCCCTTTGGTTCATTCTGACTCCCAGGTTCCTCACCTAAGGTAGACTTTTCCGAGCTGTTCTTCAAACTGCACTGGTCTTTAAAAAGATGTGTTTTTGGTGTCCACTGGGGTCCAAGTTGAGAAGCAAGGTTTGGGCGAGGACTGAAACAGGTTGTTTGCATTGTACCTTTTGGCTCCTTCAGAACCCAAAGGAGAGAGTTGTCCTATCGTGTGTCCATGTACTCAACCAAAGAACTTGTTCTGTGTGGAAAATAGGGAAATCGTTGTGAAATCACTTCCTTAATAGCTAGCAACAGCTGCATTTGGCAGGGAGGGGAAGGTAAGCAGATTTCTTTTGGGGTGTGACTCATGGTTTCTTTAAAGAAATGGATCTCAATTTTTTTCTGGGTGTTTCAAGGCAACACTCAGGGAAAGATCCAGAACATGAAGACCCAGTCATCCTCCTCAGGGTATGCTATGCAGCGAGCTCACGGGCATGTCCAGACAAAGGGCTTTTTCTGGCAGCTTGAACTTGTCTCGGCAGTGGTTCCTACTGAATAACTCCTGTTTATCTGCTCTCTGCTCTTACTGTTTCCTGGGGCTGATGTAACAAAGTACCACAAACCTGGTAGCTCAAAACAACAGAAGTCTATCCTTTCACAATTCTGGAGGCCAGAAGTCGAAAATCAAGGTATTTTCAACAGGACTGGTTTCTTCTTGGGGTCTCAGGGAAAATCTATCTCATGCCTTTCTCCTACCTTCTGATGGTGGCGGGCAATCCTTGGTGTTCCCTGGCTTGTAGCTGCATCACTCCAACCTCTGCCTCCATCTTTACATGGCCATCTTTCCTGTGTGTGTCTGTGTCCAAATATGCCTCCCCTTATAAGGACACCAGTCATTGGATTAGGGCCCACCCTAATCCAGTATGACCTCATTTTAACTTGATTCCATCTGTACAGACCCTATTTCCAAATAAGGTCACATTCACATATACAGAGGTTAAAACTACTTCGACATATCTTTTGGTGGAGGGAAATAATTCAACCTGCAACACTTTCCTTTTTTGATTCTCTGTTATGCCACTCCATTTAATCCTAATCCTTTACTTCACCAGCTCCCAATCTAACACTTAATTTACTTTCCGAGAAGTATGTCCTACGTAACTTGTGTCCGGGGGCCTGATCTGAGCCCCATTGTACCATCATTGACACCCAGGCCTGACTCCTCTTAGGCACAGAACGCACAGGGACTACAGCCCATGATACTTTAAGCAGATTTTAATTTCTTTTAAAATCAGCAAAATAATGAATATAATCCAGCTTGGATTAGATTCATCTTTATACCAATGGGGTCATAAAATATAATTTTTACTTTCTTTTTAATGGAAGAAGGGGCCCATGAAGACACAAGTACATCGGGCCCATGAAAGGCATAATTTGACCCCATTGACAGCCTCTCACATTCTGTTTTCTGATTTAACACAGGCACAGGAAAATTCAGGAATTGCTAATGTGTCCCCAAGGAAGGAGATTTAAGTATCAATGCATGAACCCTTATCTGAAACCTGTGGGCCAGTGTTCTGTCAAAGTTCAGAATTCATATGTTAGTAAGATAATACGTGTTTCCCTGAAAATAAGACTGGATCTTATACTAAGTTTTGCTCCCAAAGATGCCTTAGGGCTTATGTTCAGGGGGTATCTTATTAAAAATAAATCATTCTAGGGCTTATTTTCCATTAAGTCTTATTTGGGGGGAAATATGGTATGTTACTTGTATGATATATTCCAAAACACTTCCAATGGGTCCAGGTCACACCCATGGCTGTTTCTGCCTTAAAATTAAAATGCTCACGCTAAGTGGATAAATAAAGGTGATGGTAGCCTTGGGTCAGCTCAGATCAGGTTTTGCTGCCAAACATATTACAAAAAGCAAAACAAAATCATCTAGAGCTCAGATCTTTTCGGATTTCAGAATTGCAGAGAGGGACTTGAGACAGGACCCACATTAAGAAAAGAAACCATAAACACTGTCCTGAGTGGTAGAGGCCTGATTCTACCAATTTGGGGGCCTCTGATTTTCTTTTTCTTTTTCTTGTGTTGACCTCCCTTGCATACTGGGTGAATTTCCAGGTGACTGGTGCTGGCTGTTATTTCATTCTGAAGAGAGAGGCACCAAAGAGCTGATTAGAAGCTCCAATTGCAAGAGCAGGGCTTCCCAGTCCACGTATGAGTCTCAGCCCAAGATGGTGGATGTGATCAGCTTTGGACGAGGGTGTGCCAATGTCATGGGAGATCTTTTCTGTGGTGCAGGACCAGGACTAGGGTGAGGAGAGTGAGGCACTTGCTTTGGGTGCAAAATTTTAGGGAGGAAGGGTGCCAAAAAGCTCAGTAATCATGATGAATAATTTTTTAGTTATTTTTTTAAAAAATCAAATTGGCAAGCTCTGGACCGCAGACTGGTTGCGTGTTTCAGTAAATCAAGTTTTATCAAACCAGAGCCGGGATGAGGGTGAGGCAGGTGGGGCAGGGCCTTGCAAGTACAGGGTCAGAGTCTGTCCTTGTTTGAAATGTTGATATTTTGTCCAACAGGGATTCTTGGTTTTTAAAATAGTATTCATCTTGATGACTCAGTTCTTGGGTGTCCCCTTAAATTTTGCACCTGCAGCCCTGCTACTATGCCTGTCTGTTTTCCCAGCAAGATCCTCCAGTCTCCTTTCCAGGGTGCTGGAGTGTGATGTTTATAAGCCAATGGCTGTCCGAGTTTCTAGAGCTGGGGAGGGAAGCAGATGGGGTTCCACGCCTCAGACACAGAATGTCCTTGACCCTCGTGTTTTCCCTTTGGCAGTTCTCCCGGGCCTTCACTTGTGCCTGGAGTCCTGAACCCAAGGCTCTGGATTCGACCTTTCGAGACAGTAAGTCTCAGGGAGAGGACCAGGAGGGTTTAACTTTTCATGCGGACTCTCAATCAATCCACTGTGCAGCCCCACCTGGCATGCCACTTGCCATGACTGCTGCCTGAGTTCTGGAGTCTTTCCGGGCTTCTGTGATGTGAATGGATTTTGCTGTAGCTGACCCTTTGGTTTCTCTGTTCTGACACCTACTGCTCAACTGCCTGCTCTCCGTCTTCCGCAACATGCTAAGCGGTCCTTGTCTGCTGTGATCTCCTCTTATGCGCTCTCTGATCTTGTTAGGGTCCTAGTCCTTTACTGTCACTTTCATGGGAACCTTCAAATGTCAGGCTCAAACAACAGAAGTGTCCTCTCTGTCTCTGTCTCTGTCTCTCTGCTCTCTCGCTCTCTGTTTTATTTGCATAGTTCCACTTTCTGTCTTATTTATATAATTGCTTTTTTTTCTCCTCTATTTTATTTGTAGAGTTGCCAGTTCTCTATTTTTTTTATTTTTTGCATCATTACCATTTCTCTGTTTTATTTGCAGAGTTGCCATTTCTCTCCTGCCAGGTTGGGCGGTGTTTATTCACTAGTTACATCTTAATGAGGATAATTTTCCCTGGGATCCTTCTCACTTTGTCTGGGATCTGGTTCCCTCTGATGTCCTTTTGGGGCCACAACTTTTGGTGGCCAGAGGCATGGGGGTGGCCAAGAGGAAGGACTTGGCTGGGGAGGTGCAGTTCTCGCTGGGGCCCTGGGCTCCATTCTCTGTCCTCAGATCCAGCTGGATGATGTGAGCTGTGGTTCACTCTATGAACAATGAGCCTTCGCAGTCCGTTCTGCCTCTGTGAGGCCCTGAAGAGGGGAGAGAGGCTGAATAGTCAGAGTTTCCTTCTCAACTTCTTTGCCAGCTGCCTGGTCACCACTTCTCGTTCTTCGTACCCATGTGCTTTTCTTCCAATTGAGGTTCTTCGGAACTTATCAACTCAAGTTCTTACCTCAGCACTCTTTCGGGAGGGTGGAATTAGGAACCTCAAGCTCTTCACTCACAAATCCCCTCTGAAATATTCTGATCATTTCCATAGCCCAACATTTACTTTAAGGTGCCGCAGACTCTCTGGGAGGCCATTTTCATCCTGAAAGTACAGCAAATTTCAGGAGGCCCCCTCCTAGTCGCTAGTACCCGCTACATCCTGTCCTCAATTTCTCAGCATTAGATGAGAGACAGTTGCATTTGAAATTAGATGTTAAGGCCTTAACTTGAGGCTAGAGAGGCCACATGGGGTGGCCCTCTCCTCTGGAGCTGCCCAAGTGACCACCTACAAATGTCTCACCTACCAACAGTGCTCTGTTTATCATGCAAAGTGTCTGCAATCTGGCCTCACTCTGCCATCTGTTCCCCATGGACCTTTTAAAAAAATATTGTATCTTATTTTTGATTAATCTATAATTAAAAATGATAGAAATCGGGCAAACACTACCTCAGCCAGATGATCAAGGTCCATATCAACAGTGTAAATCATATTGTTAGTATGTGCTCTTGGTGTGATGGGACTAGAATGACACTTTACCTCTGTGGCCTTCTTCCCTAAAACCCATTACCCCAGTCTAATCAGACACATCAGACAAATTCCAGTTGAGGGACAGTCTACATAATCATCTCCTTTCCCCTCTTTATTTTTCTCCATAGTACTTTCCACCATCTAACATACTGCCTAGTAATGTAAGTTCCAAATGGGCAGGTATTTTCATCTGTTTTGTTATTGCTATATCCCCAACTTGAAAACAGGCCCTGAAATAAAGTATATGCTTAATAAATATTTTTGAATGAATGAATAAATGAATAGAGCTACTGTCTCATCTTTAATTGCTGCATAGCATTCCATTATATGACTATAACATATTTTTTTAAAAAACCAGACCACTATTCATAAGCATTTAGATTATTTCCAATCTTTGGCTATTACTAACAGCCCTGCATTGAACATCTTTGTATAAGTATATAGCCATTTACATACGTGAAGGTCTATTTTTAGGGTATACTTCTAGAATTGAAATTGCTGGGTCTAAGTATGTTTTCAATTTTGATAGCTATCACAAATTGCTCTCTATCTTAGAGGTGGCACTAGTTTAGACTCCTACCAGCAAAATACGACAGCACCTGTTTCTCCACATCCTCACCCACGCAGTAGAATCTGTGAAAAATGTTGTCTCAGTGCAATTTTTTGAGTGAAGTTGAGTATTTTTTCCTATGTTTAAGAACTATTTGTGTTTCCTTTTTCTGTGAACTGTCTGTTAATGTATTTTTATCCAGTTTTCTTTCAGGTTGTCTTCTCACTTATGCATAAAAAGTCTTTACATATCAACTATATTACTCCCTTATCTGTGATATGAACTGCAAATATTTTCTCCTAATTTATCTTTTCATGTTTGGCATTGTTTACCATGGTTTTTGTGAGGCAGAATTTTTATTTGTGTGTGGTTTAATTGGTTAGTTTTTGCTTTTTTTGCTATTATTTTTTCACTGTTCTGGAGTAACTAGGCAATGCAATTAGACAATAAAAATAAATTAGACTGCATAAAGGGTGATAGGAAAATCATCATTATTTGTGGATGATTTAATTGCTTACTCCAGAAAATCACATGGAGAAACAACTATTCAAAGTAATCAGATATAGTAAGTATAGTAAGTATAGTAAGTATAAGATTAATATGTAGAAATCAATACTTTTAGTGAACACCACCAGCAAGGACCAGTTAGAAGGTACGATAGATGTGATCCATTCACAAAAGAATCATGAGCAGGACTTGCCCTATCAGTAACTTGCATACCTGAAAACTATAATTATTAAAACATGTGGTACCAGCGCATGAATGATGAATAGATTGATGAAGCAGAATAGAGAGTCTAGCGATAGATCCAAATACACAGGAAAGTTAGTTTATGATGAAGGGAGCATATGAAATTGGTGAGCAAAAGATTATTTAATAAATGATGTTGGGGCAAACGGTTCTCCATTTAGAAAAAAAAAATAATGTAAGTCTGCACCTCACATTTCATGCCAAAACAATTCCAGTGGGATAAGATATTTCAATATAAGAAAGTAAACTCATAAAATTACTAGAAAAGAATGGATGAGAAAATTGTTGATAACTGAAATGTGGAAGACCTTTTATGGCTTACGCTGCCCGGGATGATCTCATTAAGACCCGTGGCTATAGTTGCCATGACTCCAAAATTCATCCCTCCATCAGAACTCTCCTCTCAGCCTAAGATGCATTATGTAACTCCTACTGGACATCTCCACTGGAAGATCACAAACTCAACTCAAATTTAATGCATTAAATTTAATTAATAATATGTACTCCCCCCTCCACCTGTCCCAAACGATCTTCTTTCTCAGTGAATAGCACTTTCATTCCTCCAGTTGCACAGACCAGGAACCCAAAAGTCACTTCACAATGCCCCCTCCATTATACATCTATTGCTATGTCTCTCAGTTTACCTCCTAAGTATCTCCTAAACCCATTTCTCTCTTCCATGTTTCCCCGAAAATAAGATCTGGCTGGACCATCAGCTCTAATGCATCTTTTGGAGCAAAAATTAATATAAGACCTGGTATTTTTGCTCTAAAAGACGTATTAGAGCTGATGGTCTGGCTAGGTCTTATTTTCGGGGAAACACGGTATCTCCATTGCCACCAACTTAGTTTGAGCTACCATCATCTTGCTCCTGAAGTTCTGTGTGCCCTTTTGCCAGTGACCACTATAGAATCAATGAACATAGTACCACTCTGCTTAAAACATTCAAAGTCTTGCATTGCTCTTCAGATAAAGCTCACAATCCACTCTCGTCTTTTCTTATGTCCCTGGCTGTCTTCTGTTTTCATATATTTACATGCTTATTAAGATGAGGACTGAAAAATGTCCATTGAATGCAGTGTCATGGATATACTGAGGACCTCAGCAACATCTCCACTTGTCATCTATTATGTGCCATTCCAATCATCTTGGCCCTACCTCTTATTCTGGGTCCTACTGTTGCAAGCAGTTCTCTGCAGGTTTCAACCAGCTTTGAGGACTTGAAACCCGATGGGCTTTGTGTCAGGTCCATACCATGTCCCTCTTGATTCCTCTCCAGGGCTCCTGTGAAGGCACAGCATGGGAAACTTGAAGGAATACTCTCAGGGCTTTCGCATATGCTGGAACATTCTTTTGCCCTTTTTGTGCCTTATACGTGCCAATTCAACCTTAGAATCCCAGCTCAAGTTTGACTTCCTCAGGGAAATCTTTCCCAGCCTCTATGAATAGGTGAAATCCTCCTCTTTTTGGACCCCTTTTCTTTGTGTCACAGTTGAAATCTTATAATGTTGTGTTCAACTCATGTCTCTTTAACCCACTAGACTGTGAACTAACTAATAAGCTGTGCATGTAATCAAATGGACTCCCCAGGCCACCCATCAGCTTGGAAAGCTCAGGGAAGAGTCAGGAAGTCACTTCCAAATCTAACAATTTTCACACTTGGAAATCACATAGGCTTCTATCGGCTTAGGTGCTGAGTATATATAACATTGCCTGAGTCATCTCTCAAAGTTGCTCATGTCCCCAAGCTTCATTACCCTCTTGGTTCACCTGTGTCCCCCAGTGGAGATGTCGACCCTTGAGATCTGTGGTGGCCTGTGCGAGAGCTGCATATTTTCAAGCCATGAATCATCTTTTCACACATATTATCTAGACATATTAGGGTTTTTTTTTTATTTCTACATAACAAATAACCCCCAAATTTAGAGGCTTCAAATAATAACCATTTATTAGCTTAAATGTCTGTAGGTTAGAGTTTGGGTAGGCTTGCCTGGGTTCTCTGCTCTAGGTCTCATAAGGCTAAAGTCAATGTGTTGGCCAAGCTGGACTCTTATCTCAAGGCTCTGCTTAACGATCCATTTCCAGGTTCATTCAGGTCAGCAGTCAGTTTTAGTTCTTTGTGGTTGTAAATGGGGTGGGGAGAATTTCCTTGCTAGCTGTCAATAGGGAGCCACTCTCAGCTTCTAAAGAGCTGCCTGCATTTCTTGTCAGTGGCCCCCTCCATCTTCAAGTCAGCAACAGTGCGTCAAATTTTTCTCCTGCTTCCAATCTCCCTGACTCTCCCTTGTACTACTAGCCAGAGAAAACTTCCTGCTTGTAAAGGCCTATGTGATTAGATTAGATAGTCTCCCTTTTGCCACATAATGTAACATAATTACAGGAATAATACCAGGGGGCGAGTCAGGGGCCATCTTAAAATTCTGCCTACCACACCAGGTAAAACAGGGCTTTCTTTCAGTAAATGTTAAACATTGAGCAGCAGTACCTACATAGGGCTGTAGTTGAAAATAACTGAAAATTCCTGGGAGTTCTACTCCACTTTAACTTTCATCTCATAAGGAGCTGGGGTTTTTTCTTATCTGTCATAAATGGGCAATAACTATTGCCCCTAAGAATAATGGACATCCATATAAAAATCTTTTATAATATAGTAAGGGTGTGACAGAGACTGTTAGTTCCCTAAACTTAAATGTTAGGATAATTTAGAAGAAAGCACTTACCTGGCTTAACTCACAATAAGAACATGAGTTGGGCTTTAGTGAAAAATATAGTTTAGTGAAGGTTGGTCTTCACACCCAGTGAGATAAGATTTTGAGAGTCCTTTGAACATAACCTTTCATCAAACCAATCACATTAATCTGTTTATTGCATTGTATAATTACTAAAAGTAATGTAGTCAGCCCTTAATCAAGAAAGAGGCACAGAAAGTGAGGCATGCTACTAAGTGTTACAGAAGATGCATAAAAATATAAAACACCATGTTTCCCTATAAAAGTTTACAATATTAAGAAAAGAATAGCTATTGATGCCAGTGTTTGTATGATAAGGTACATATGAATAGTAGCCATTCCACACAAAAATGTCTGAGTGCTGTCTGCATTTGAAGCATTGTTCTGGCGGGAAGATTTCAAAATTAGATTGTGTAGTATGATGGCTAGTGGTTAAAAACAGGATGCTGGAATCATACTGACTCAAGTCCCAGATCTGCCATGTATCATCCTTCTGAAAGTTGTTTAAGTCTCTGAGTTTGTTTCTTCAGTTACAAAATATGGATAATAATAGAATCTATCTTGCTGTGTTGCTGCAAACAGTAATGTGGATGAGAACATGTTTATGTTTGGCACAATAACTGATACTTTGTTATTATTGTTATCAACAGAAGGTGTCCACTTTCCTGTCATGCAAGGAGATCAGAGAACTTGATACGTACCACCATAAAGGTATAGAAAAATTATGGGAAATACCAATGAGAGATATTGTGTGAATAGGTAGAGATGACCCTGGCTTGGAGATCATGAATGGTACTGTAATAGAAGCAGGATCTGAACTTTCATTGGAACTGGCCAAAGTTTCATCAAGAGTTATATTAATAGGTTGAAACTATAGATAACAGGTCTGACAATTAAGTTTGCGAACTTGCCACCATGCGCTTACATTGGCAGCACTATACAAACAGCTCGGTGAGGTTTCATAACCTTGGTATATCAATGTCTCACAGCTGTGTTCGTGTTGATGTGTGGTGGTGTCTTGCTGAGTGGTGTTCATTATTGTTGTTGCGTGTTTTTGTGTGCCGACATGAGAAAATCTGAGCTTGAATTGGAGCAATGAACAAACATTAAATTTCTTGTTAAACTTGGCAAGAGAGGAAGTGAAATCAGGGAACATGTTAGTGCAAGTTTCTGGGGATAATGCCATGAAGAAACCGGCAGTGTACAAATGGATTAAATGTTTTTCTGAGGGGAGAGAACGCGTCACTGATGAAGAGAGGTCAGAGTGGCCAGTAACGAGCAGAACTGACGAAAACATTTAAAAAATTCATCAAATTGTGTGTCAAAATCATTGGCTGACTGTGAGAAGGATAGCAGACCAAGTAAACATCAATACAGAAACAGGAAAATCTTAACTGAACATTTTGGCAGGAAAAAGGTGTGTGTAAAAATCATCCTAAAGGAGCTCACTGATGAACAAAAACAAAAGAGAGTCGAAGTTTGCCAAGACCTTTCGGAGAGGCAAGACGATGTTTTGGGCCATGTTATCACTGGTGATGAAACATGGGTGTACTAATATGACCCTGAAACAAAGCGTCAAAGTGCACAATGGAAGTCAACCCATTCTCCCCAACTGAAAAAGTTCTGTCAGTCCAAATCAAAAGTCAAAATGATGTTGCTAACCTTTTTTGATACCAGAGGGATTATTCACTATGAACTTGTACCAACTGGACAAACAGTTAACCAAGTTTACTATTTGGAAGTGCTGAAAAGGCTGTGTGAATAAGATGAAAATGGGGTGGCTGGATGGCTCAGTCAGTTAGAGCGCAAGCTCTGAACCACAGTGTTGCTAGTTCGATTCCCACATAGGCCAGAGAGCTGCACCCAGCATAATTAGACTGAAGGACAACAACTTGGAGCTGATGGGCCCTGGAGAAATACACTGTTCCCAAATATTCCCCAATAAAATTTATAAAAAGAAAAAGACGAAAATGACCTGAACTTTTCGCCAAGAATTCATGGCTCTTGCATCACGACAATGCACCAGCTCACACGGCACTGTCTGTGAGGGCGTTTTTAGCCAGTAAACAAATAACTGTATTGGAACACCCTCCCTACTCACCTGATCTGGCCCCCAGTGACTTCTTTCTTTACCCGAAGATAAAGGAAACATTGAAAGGAAGACATTTTGATGACATTCAGGGTATCGAGGGTAATACAACAACAGCTCTGATGGCCATTCCAGAAAAAGAGTTCCAAAATTGCTTTGAAGGGTGACTAGGTGCTGGCATCAGTGCATAGCTTCCCAAGGGGAGTACTTTGAAGGTGGCCATAGTGATATTCAGCAATGAGGGATGTAGCACTTTTTCTAGGATGAGTTCGCAAATGTAATTGTCAGACCTTGTATGTAGCTTGCCATGCTATAGATCTAGCATGAACCATAGCCATGGTCCAGCATCAGCCCTATTATTTTGATGGGGCATCTTGATTAATGCTTCTGCAAAAGCTTCCAAGGTTTTCTCATCATCATAATCTGAGATAGCTCCACCTTCAACTTCTTTTAGCACCACGAAGCTGAACGCAATGAAAGCTTAAAATCATTCTGAACGTAATTTAATGCAACTTATTTAATTGTTAAGAGAACTCACACTTCAAAACGCTTACAAAGTGTGGTGAAGCACTGTTGATTTCATCATGAAATACCTGGCAAATACCACTACTCTAATATTATGCCTCCACTTTTGATTTTCCTTAGGTAAACATGACCCTTCAGTGTTTGCTTGTGACCTGCGTTTTCCTGCTAATTTCTGATTCCCGTGAGTTCTTCGCTGGAGCAGATTATCCTAGGGACTATCCTTGCCATGAGACAAGACAAAATTCCTCTGTTATTGCAGAGTGCAGTGGTCTTGACCTGCATGAAGTTCCCAAAGGAGTGGGCAAATATGTGACAGAACTAGACCTGTCTAGTAATTTCATCAAACTCATAACAAATGAATCATTTCAAGGGCTGGGAAATCTTACTAAAATAAATCTAAACCACAACGTCATGCAACCGCCCT
Organism: Rhinolophus sinicus; assembly: GCF_036562045.2. NCBI lineage: Eukaryota > Metazoa > Chordata > Mammalia > Chiroptera > Rhinolophidae > Rhinolophus > Rhinolophus sinicus. The sequence goes on from NC_133768.1 coordinate 9,750,064, forward strand.
ACATTGAAAATCGTCATACAAATAAAAAAGGCCTGACTATTACAGATGGGGCATTCTTTAACCTCCAAAACCTAACAGAGTTACTGCTTGAAGACAACCAGTTAAACAAAATACCTGCTAATTTGCCAAGGTCTTTGAAAACACTTAGTCTAATTCAAAACAACATCGTTTTTATAACTGAAAACAATACTTCTGGACTTAGGAATCTGGAAACTCTCTATTTGGGCTGGAACTGCTATTTTGGCAATGCTTGTAATCAAACTTTTTGTCTAAGCAACAGAACATTTAAAGAGATGACAAATTTGAAAGTCCTTTCACTATCTTTTAATAACCTTTCCCAAGTGCCACACAACCTGCCACACTCCCTCACAAACTTGTATCTCAGCAACACCAATATCCATATCATCCATCAAGGGGACTTCAAGAAATTGGGAAATTTAAGAGTACTAGATTTAAGCGGGAACTGTCCAAAGTGTTTCAACGCCCCATTTCCCTGTACACCTTGTCCAGGAGGCGCTTCAATTGTCATAGATAATCTTGCTTTTCATGACCTCTCCAATCTTCAAATCCTGAACCTCTCCAGCACTTCCCTCCGCAAGATTCCTGCAACCTGGTTTGACAAGATGCATCATCTGAAGGAGCTGTATCTTCAATTCAACAATTTAGCACAAGAAATAATGTCTGGGGACTTTTTAACAAAGCTGCCCGTTTTAGAAATACTTGACTTATCTTTTAACTATATAAAGGGAGGCTATCCAGAACATATTAATATTTCTTCAAAATTCATTAACCTTAAGAGTCTCCGGGAATTGCACTTAAAAGGTTATGTGTTCCAGGAACTTTGGCAAGAAGATTTGGAGCCCCTGGCAAACCTCTCAAATTTAACGACTATCAACTTGGGTGTTAACTTTATTAAGCAAATTGATTTTACCTTTTTCCAAAACCATCGCAACCTGAAGGTCATTTACTTGTCATTAAACAGAATATCACCCTTGGTAAATGGTATCAGGCAATATGATGGCAATGACTCCACTGGCCAAAGTCATATCCGTAAGCCACGTTCAGCAGATAATGTGTTTGACCCGCTTTCGAGTTTTTATCATAACACCAATCCTTTAATAAAGCCACAATGTACAACTTACGGCAAAGCCTTAGATTTAAGCTTGAACAATATTTTCTTTATTGGGCAAAAGCAATTTGAAGCTTTTCATAATGAAATTGCCTGCTTAAATCTGTCTTCAAATGACAATGCTCAAGCATTAAATGGAACTGAATTTTCAGCTGTGTCTAATGTCAAATATTTGGATTTGTCACACAATAAACTAGACTTTGATAGTGACCTTGCTTTCAGTGAATTGACTAAATTAGAAGTTCTAGATCTCAGCTACAATGCACACTACTTTCAAATAGCAGGGGTAACGCACCGTCTAGGATTTATTAAAAACTTAACGAAGCTAAACGTTTTAAACCTGAGCTACAACTCCATTTATACTTTAACAGAGTACAATCTGAGTAGCGTGTCCCTGCAAGAATTAGTTTTCAGTGGCAACTGCCTTGATCGACTGTGGCATGCTGAGGATGACAGGTACAAGGCCATTTTTAAAGGTCTCAGGAACCTGACCCGGCTTGATTTATCCTATAATAAGCTGCAGCGTATCCCAGATGAAGCTTTTGTTAACTTGCCCCAGAATCTCACTGAACTGTATATAAATAATAATTACTTACGGTTCTTTAACTGGTCATTACTTCAGCAGTTTGTTCATCTCAACTTGCTCGATTTAAGTAGAAACTATCTCTATTTTTTAACTTACAGCCTATCTAAATTCACACCTTCTCTTCAGACGCTGCTACTGAGTCACAATAGGATTTTCCACCTGCCTTCCGGCTTTCTTTCTGAAGCCAGAAATCTGGTACACCTCGATCTCAGTTACAACAAGCTACAAACAATCAACAGATCCACACTGCAAACTCAGAACACCACCAAGTTAGCTGTTTTGCAACTACATAAAAACCCTTTTGACTGTACTTGTGACCTGGGAGATTTTCGAAGATGGATGGATGAAAATCTGCATGTCAGAATTCCTAGACTAACAGCCATCACTTGTGACAGTCCTGGAAATCAAAGAGGGAAGAGTATTATAAAACTAGATCTAACCACCTGTGTTTCAGACACCATCGCGGCCACATTATGTTTCTTCACGTCCTTCATCACCATCATGATTATATTGGCTGCCTTGGGTCACCATTGGTTTTACTGGGATGTTTGGTTTATTTATCAAGTGTGTTTAGCTAAGATAAAAGGCTATAGGTCTCTTTCCACATCCCGAACTTTCTACGATGCTTACGTTTCTTATGACACCAAAGATGCCTCTGTTACGGACTGGGTGATAAATGAGCTACGCTTTCACCTAGAAGAGAGTGAAGAAAAAAATGTGCTCCTGTGTTTGGAGGAGAGGGATTGGGACCCAGGGTTAGCCGTCATCGATAACCTCATGCAGAGCATCAACCAAAGCAAAAAAACAATATTTGTTTTAACCAAAAAATATGCAGTAAGCTGGAGCTTTAAAACGGCCTTCTACTTGGCCTTGCAGAGGCTAATGGATGAGAATATGGATGTGATTGTATTTATTCTGCTGGAGCCAGTGTTACAGCATTCTCAGTATCTGAGGCTGAGGCAGAGAATCTGCAAGAGCTCCATCCTCCAATGGCCTGACAACCCCAAGGCAGAGGATTTGTTTTGGCAAAGTCTGAAAAATGTGGTCTTAACTGAAAATGATTCACGGTATAACAATTTGTATGTTGATTCCATTAAGCAATACTAATTGATGTTAAGTCATGGTTCACCAACATAATACAAATGCAAAGAAATAACACTTCTGCCTTAGTAATCTATTGCTGCATAACAAATTACCCCAAAACTTAGTGGCTTAAAACAATACAATTTGCTATCTCATAGTCTCTGTGGGTCAGGAGTCCAGGTACGGCCTAGCTGGGTTCTCCGCTCGGGGTCTATCAGAGGCTGCAATTGAGGTGTCAGCCAGAGCCATAGGCGTCTCCTGGGGTTAGGATCTACTTCCAAGCTCACACTCATGTGGTTGTTTTCAGGATTTGGTTCCTTATGGGCTGTTGGCCAAAGGCTGCTCTCAGTTCCCAGCCACATGGACCTCTTCCACATGGCAGCTTGCTTCACCAAGGCCAATGAGAGAGAGAGTGTTGGCAAGATGGAAGTCACCATCTTCTGTTATCTAACCAGGAAAGTGACATCCCATCAATTTGACCATATTCTATTTGTTAGAAGTGGATCACAGGTCCCACCAGCTCAGTAGGAGTGGTCACCTCAGTCCAGGAAAACTAGTCTATGACCGAGTTGTGATGGCTTCAATCAGCCTGGCATCTCGGTCAGACATTATGAATATGAGGAGGCGGGGATTGTTGTACTCCATTTTAGCAGCTGGCCGACTACATCTTCTTTTCAATATCTAAGAACTTTTGAAACTGCAACTAATAGTTCCGATGTTAAGTTGCTGTTTAGATTTATCATACATCCATGGTTATGTGATTATATTATGCTGTGGTTGCATTAGTCTTTCTTGTAGAATTACTTTGATAATTATTGGCTATAGCATTTGACTTCTAAGCTTTAGATGCCATTTAAAGGCTGAGATAGATAGCTTTTTTAGGTGTTTATTTTTTTTAACTTCTTAACCATTTTTTAGAGTATATAGCTAAATAAGAAAGATTTAGAGTATCAATTGGAGTTGCTGCAAATCGTGAATGATAAAAAATGCTTCATTTTGGGGCAGCTGGTTAGCTTAGTTGGTTAGAGCGCGGTGCTCTTAACAAGGTTGCCGGTTTGATCCCCACATGGGCCAGTGTGAGCTGCACCCTCCACAGCTAGAGTGGAACAAATACTTGACTTGGAGCTGATGGGTCCTGGAAAAACACACCTTTAAAAAAATGCTTCATTTCATATGATAGACATATGACAAATATACAGTAGGAAAATAGATCTATAATATAAAAGAAATTGCCACCTACACTGGCTTTTTTGAGAATAGTTTTTAAAAAATTTTGGTAGAAATCAAAGGGGAAACAGTTTTCATGAAGTTTGTACATTCAGATAATTAATAGAGAAATTAATTCTCTCTTTACCTCCTACTTGGAAGACATAAAGTCAGAATGCCTGCCTGTTGGCACCCTTTCTGCTTTTCTCCCAAATGAAACAACTTTGGCACTCCCCTTCACCTCTGTTGTCCCCTTGGTTCCTCTGTACCAGTCCATAACATCCTCTGTCCAGTATAGGTATGAACCTTGAAGAAGCACCTATGAAATTTACCTGGGAATAACTGGAAATTATACAAGCATAATAAAATAAAGTCCCTTCAGAATGAAAAGAAGAAAAATCTCCAACGCACCATCCTTCCTTAAGTACAGTCTCTTATTAATCTTGCAGGATGAGTTATCTTTATATGTTTATCAGAAACTAAACAAAATAGTGTGTCGTAGTGTTACCATGTTTCCCTGAAAATAAGACCTAGCCAGACCATCAGTTCTAATGCGTCTTTTGGAGCAAAAATTAATATAAGACCTAGTATTGTATTATATTATATTATATTATATTATATTATACTATACTATACCCAGTCTTATATTAAAAAAAGACCCAGTATTCTATTCTATTCTATTCTATTCTATTCTATTCTATTCTATTCTATTCTATTCTATAAGACCTGGTCTTATATTAAAATAAGACCCAGTCTTACATTAATCTTTGCTCCAAAGGACATATTAGAGCTGATGGTCCAGCTAGGTCTTATTTTCGGGGAAACATGGTATTTAATATGGACAAAGTGGAAATCAGTACAATTTTGCCAAGGACTATTTTACCTTTGTCACATTGAACCCTGTTTTGTGACCATGATGTTTATAGGAAGATATTTATGCTGGTGTTTGTTGAGGTATGGGGACAAATATCTTGATGCTACGTTAATTTGTTGTCTGGTAGAAGCTCATTTCCATGTTCCCTGATTGCTTTGGTAAAGTAAAAATGTAGATTTTTCAGTAGTATTAGTAATTAGGGGTCTACGTCAAGCTCACACACTGTGGCAGTGTTCTGTTGACAGAATCAAAAGTTAATGAAAGTCACAAACAGTCTTATCTTCTTAGCAAATATCTTCATAAAGTGAAGATAGTGAAATCAGTGGTTAATAACGTTTATTTCCGAAACTCACTTATTCCTCATTTAAGATACCAGTATGGGAAAAATCAGACATATAATTTGTTAAAGAGAAAGTCAGCATTGTTCTGTTTTATGTTATTTTTTAAATGGATATATGCTAATACCTGCATATAAGTTTTTAAAAATTCAAAGTTTACAAAAGGATGTAAAAGGCAATTTAAATCTCCCTTCCAAAACCGCTTTCTAGAGAAAAATCACCATTCAAGATTCTTGTGTATTCTTTTATATTACGTACAAAGGCTTAGCAGCTGTAACAAAGAGACCCAACAATACAGAAGTTTATTTCTCTATCCCATATCCTATGGCCTGAATGTTTGTGTCCTCCCCAAATTCCTATGTTGAAACCTAACCCCCAAAGTGATGGTATTAGGAGGTGGACCTTTGGGAGGTGATTAGGTCATAAGAGCAGAACCCTCAGAGGGGACTACTGCCCTTATAAAACTGGCCCGAGAACACTCCCTTGCTTTTTAGCCATGGGGCATTACAGCAAAAAGAAGGCTGTCTACTAAAGCAGGCTGTCACAGACACCAAATCTGCCAGCACCGTGATCTTGGACTTCCAGCCTCCAGAACTGTGAGAAATAAATGTTTGTTGTTTATAAGCCACCCAAGTCCCTGGCATTTTGTGATAGCAGCCTGAATGGACTAAGAGACCCATAACAGTGCCAATGAGAATAGTTTAGATTGGCAGGGCAGCTCTGCTCTCTATGGCCATTCAAGATCCTATGTTCTTTTCTCTTGTTGCTCTGCTGTCCTCTGGGGAATTGGCATCAGTTGCATGGTCCAGGCTGAGTCACCACTACAGTTGGGTTCCACCTGGAGGCAAGGGAAAAAAATAACAAGGAAACAACTCAGACCAGTGTTGGGGCGGCTGGGAGGCTCAGGTGGTTGGAGCGCGAGCTCTGAACAACAGGGTTGCCGGTTCAATTCCCACATGGGCCAGTGAGCTGTGCCCTCCACAACTAGACTGAAGACAAGGAGCTGCCGCTGGGCTTCCAGAGAGGTGGCCGGGTGGCTCAGCTGGTTAGAGCATGAGCTCTTAACAACGGGGTTGCCAGTTCAATTCCAGCGTGGGATGGTGGGCTGTGCCCGCTGCAACTAAAGGTTGAAAACGGCAATTGGACTTGGAGCTGAGCTGCACCCTCCACAACTAGATTGAAGGATAAGAACTTGGAGCTGATGGGGCCCCGCTGATGGGCCCTGGAGAAACACAGTGTTCCCCAATATTCCCCAATAAAATTTATATTAAAAAAAATCTCACATCAGTGTCTTAAGGCCTAGACTTAACCGTGGCACACATCTTCTTCTCACCTTCCATTAGAGAAAACCTATTTGACCCCATATAATGACCCCATGTAACTGCAAGGTATGCTGGGAAATATGCCCAGCAAAAAGTCTATAACTACAGAAAAAAGGGAGAAGAGATTTAGTAGAAGCTAGCCGTCTCTGCTACAACTTCTAGAAGTTTTCAGTCTGCATATCTAAGCCTTCAACTGCTCATTTACTATAAAGGAGCAGAGTTTATAAGAGTATTCAACATTTTGCTCTTTTCACTTAATATTTTTCAGAGTGTATATTTTTCTTTTTAATGGCTGTATATTACAGCCTTATATGAATGTACCATAAAGTATTTTCCCGGTCCTTTATTGCTGAACATTTCAATTATTTCTAATCTTTTGGTATTACAAATAATTCTATAATACTTATGTCTTCAGGTTCACAGATACATATCTCTATACAGTAAAATACGTTTAGTACAGTGATACTCAAAGCGATCTGCAGACTGAGGCTGATCTGTGAGTAGATATTGCTGATTTGTGATGAGATAAATATAGGATTTGAGAGTTTTCTTTTTTTTAAATTTTATTAAATTTATTGAGATGACAATTGTTAGTAAAATTACATAGATTTCAGGTGTACAATTCTGTAATACATCATCTATAAATCCCATTGTGTGTTCATCACCCAGAGTCAGTTCTCCTTCCATCACCATATATTCGATCCCCCTTACCCTCATCTCCCACCCCCCAACCCCCACCCCCCTTACCCTCTGGCAACAAGACAAACAAATGAGAAACAGAAACTCATAGACACAGACAATGGTTTGGTGGTTGCCAGAATTTGAGAGTTTTCAATTTGACATGGCCACAACTTCCATGATCAGTGGTTCATGACACGTTGGAAATTTTTAACAATGTGATGTTTTGCCACAGATGCTTTGAGAAATACAGGTATAGAAGTGGAATTACTGGGTCAAAAGACTCATATATTTGAAATGTTTATAGATACTGCCCAGTTGTCCTGCAAAGTGGTTGCTCAAATGTATGCTTCCACCAACAGTCTTGGCAGAAAGATGTGAAGAATTAGAGTCAAAGAAGAGTTAATGGTTGTCATTCCCAAAAAAAACCAGATGATGCTTAGAGTCCATCTTGAAGTTCCTTTCCTTGTTGAGGAATTAGTAAAAGTGATCTATTTCGCATGGACTTGACCGGCCAACCAAAACGTGTTATGAACATAGGCGCGTTGTAAAAGTCTAGAGCCCTCCTGGCAGCGTAGGGCCTGTTGGGAAGGAGGGGAAGGGTAAGGAAAGCATATTTAGCGTACGTATTGCTTTTATAATACAAACTACACAATGCAAATTTTCATACACTGTTGACTGATGGTGACCCATGGAATGAAGAGTGAGGAAACCCTATAGAGAGGATTGGTTGGAAATCACTGAGATAAGCTTTACTCAGCTTGATGTGATTAATCAGCTGAGCAAGGACAGGGACAGGGAGAATTATTATAGGGGGGCAGGAGTGGAGAAGCCTGAGACAACGAAAATGTGACTTATGGCCATGACAGATATTCACTTCATTGCTTCTTCATGTATTCACTTTTTACCCTATGATCTCTGGTCCGGAAAAACAATGGATGCAGTTTCCATAAAGCCTCCCTGATGCTGTTAGATAGCTAATATCTTCTCAGGGAAATGCTAGGGTTTCTTTGCCCCCCAATATACCTTGATATTAGAACTACCAGCTGAAGCAACTGTTCCCCATTATCCTCAGCAAAGGACACGGAAGTTACAAGAAAGGTAGAGCCTTTTCATGGGAGAAGAATTTGTCTGGTTGGAGTTTTATCAGCGACCTGGGGAGTCCGACCCAGACAGATCCTCCTCTGCACTCTCAGAATATTTTCCTGCCAAGTGGAGACACTCTCAGAGGAATTCTCCACTCTTTTGCTGTAGCTTGCTCCTACTCAGATATTCGACATAGTTCATCCAACAAAAACTGAGTGAGGGCCTACTATGTCCACCAGTTGTCACTGCTTCAAAGTGCACGTCTGGGGAGTCTTTGGACCAATGGTGACCAGTCTTAATTTCCCTCTCAAGACCAGTCCTCAGGACAGGGCCCCAGATAAGCATGTTTCCTGGGGTTGAAATAAGGGAAGGAAGAGAGAGGGCTGAGGAGGGGAGCTGTGTTACAGAAGTCCACATCTATGTGTGTGACGGACTCTCTGGAAGGTCTACCAGGTCCTGCCACAGTCCTTGAAACCATCCACACTTTGCTCATTGCTATGCGGCTAAAGGAGCTAGTTAAGTCATTTACACCTTAGCAATAATTAGATCCTCAGACCCCTTCTCCTGAGAAAGAAGAGGTCTCACACGTTCCAAACTTCTTTTATCTTTTTCAAGGCTCCACCCTCCCTTATCACCAACTTTGGCAAGAATTTAAAATGATCGGGCCTGGGATATTTCATCTATCATCTGGGCTCTCTTCTTCTTTTTCTCCTTCTTCTTCTTCTTCTTCTTCTTCTTCTTCTTCTTCTTCTTCTTCTTCTTTCTTTTTTTTTTTGTCAATTTTTAAATCAAATTTCCAAGATAGTTCAAGCAGGTACAAGTGAATATCCATAATATTTTCCTCTTTAATTAAAAATGTATACTTAATAGACACATGCTTTTTGCACAACTAATATGTGTTAAATCCTAAGGTGGGTTCAAAAGTGGCCAAAATCCATCAACTAATAAATATATAAATAAAATGTGGTATGTCCATACAATAATATACTTGTATCCATATTATTCAGCCATAAAAAGGAATGAAGTACTGACACACGCTACAACATGGATGAAATTTAAAACAAGCTGAATGAAAGAAGCCAGTTATAAAAGGCAACATATGGTATGATTCTATTTGTGTGAATGTCCAGCATAGGCAAATCCATAGAGACAGAAAGTAGATAAGTAGTTTCCTGGGACGGGGGGGGGGGGGGGGATGGGGAGTGACTGCTAATGAGCATAGGATTTCTTATTGGAGTGAGGCAAATAGTCTCAAATTCATTGTAGGGATGATTACACAACTCTGAATCTAGTCACAGCCTTATTTCTCTTCTTTGCCTTTTTTGGGGGGTCTTTCTTTTCTAGCATGGCTCCACCATGTCTAAGGCTCCTGGCATTTGTACCCTACACTCTTGAAGTCCTCTCTGTCAGCTCACTTTGGTCCTCTGCTTTTTTCTTGGAGCTGGTCAAGATTTGCCAAATCCCTGCTTGGCACTCATCTCTTGACCTCTGTAAAACAAACAAACAAAATCCTGAACCACAGGAATTGGAATGCCCAGTTCTGGTCATAGCAAAGGAACTGGGGGACTGGGCAAACCACTCCACCTCTCTGAGCACGATTCCTCGTTTGTAGAATGGGTTGAATGATCTCCAAGGTATTTTCAAATATTACAACTGTGTTAGTTTCCGAGGGTTGTCATAACAACGTACCACAAACCGGGTGGCTTAAAACAGCAGAAGTTTATTGTCTCTTAGTTCTGGAGGATAGAAGTTTGAAATCAAGGTATCTGCAGGGCCACGGTCCCTCTGAAACCTGTAGGGGAGGATCCTTCCTTGCCTCTTCTAGCTTCTGGTGGTGGCTGGCAATCCTTTGCCTCCATTTTCACATGGTTGTCTTTCCTCCATGTCTCTCTCTTCTTATGAGGACACCAGCCATATTGGAGTAAGGGTCCACCCTACTCCAGTGTGCCTTTATCTTAGCTAATAACATCTGCAACAGACCTATTTCCAAATGAAGTCACATTCTGAGATACTTGGAGTTAGGACTTCATCATAAACTTTGGGGGTACACAGTTCAATCCATAACAACAGCCATGGCTTTTCTTCTTTACACGTTACTCAGAATGCCATGAAAGTTGAAAATGCCCTTGTGAATGTGAAAGTCACTCATGATTATTGGACTAATAAAGGCAATTTCCCTCTCAGCTATTCATAAAGCTATTATAGTGATATGGCCAGTTTTCCACTGTCATTATCCTTGAACTTAAAGCCATAATAGCATCCATTATTTCCAGTGAGTACAAAAGAAGGTCACACAATTGTGTTCTCCTTGTTTCTGCCCTTGAGTGTTTTCAGGGAGTGAGGGAATTGGTAAAGCCCTGTGTTTTAAACAGCAATCGTTTTCAAACCTGAAGGGGACATCTCAGAACTTCCTGTGCCAATGACCCAAAATGGAAAATGGTCCCTCCATTGTGCAAAAGGAAGAGACTAGATTTAAAACTCATATTAACAGAAAAACAAAAACACCCCATTTATGACAGCAGAATATTGGCATCAGGAAGCTGTTTATTATGAGCCTGATTTCTTTCCTGGTGAAAAACGCATTTGTAGAAGTAGAGAGAAAAGACCCATCTGTCTTATCTTCTCAGTCTTCCTCCCCTTTGACATTATACCTGGACTATTTCAAGGATAACTCCATAGTTATCTCAGTAATGATGATACCAGAAGCTCAGAGATGATAGCGTATTGTCTGGCTTAGCAAGAAAAGCCAGAATCCTGAGGCTCATTGTTGACTCTTCCATTTCCCTCCCAATCATTCATCAAGGACTCTTGATTTGACCTCCTAAATATCTCTCCCATCCATTTCCAGCTCCATCATCACCGCCCTTGTCCAAGCTACTAGCATCTCTTATTGGCTTCCTGGTATCCACTTTAGTCCCTCCAATGCAGTTCCAGCAGTCAGAATGATTGTTATAAAACGTGTGACTTCCTAATTAAGTTTATCATCTTAACTCCTGAACCAGGTGCACAAGGCCTTCTGTGACCTCCTGTTTGCCTGTCCTCCAGCCTCGGCTCTAAGCACCCCTGTGAATAGCGTTCAGTTTATGCTGAGCACACACCAAACTCGCCTTAATGCCTACACACATGGTAGTACCCTGCAGCACCTCTCCCTCCAGACTTCACTCAGCTAGTTCCTGCTCATCCTACAGGGAATGGTTAAATGTCAGTTAGAGAGGCTTTCTCCTAGCCTCTAAATGTCACTTAAGTGCCCCCTTATCATCTTAGCATTTATCACAATTTTTGTTGGGTTTTGTTGGGTGGATGATAAAGAAATGGATAGAGTGGTATTAACACATGAGTCTTCCATTAGACTGTAGGCTCCAGAAATGAGGGAAGGTGCCTTTTTGTCCATCACTCCGTTCCCAATATTCATTAACATGCCCAATACACAATAAAGATTCTCAATAAATACTTTTCAAGTGAGTGAATGAATGAATGAATGTTCAGATAGAATACTCCAGCTGCACGCTAGGACAGATGTGGTATGAGCAGGAGGGGACACTGTCTAATGTCACACTGCAGCACCTATGCATAGGGCCAGGGCTTCTTCTATTAGGTTGGTACAAAAGTAATTGTGGTTTATAAAATTTAAAAATAATTGCAAAGACCGCAATTACTTTTGCACCAACCTAATATATCTTTCCTCCGTGAGTGGCAAGGGGTACTTACGGAAGGCAGAGTTTCTGTTCCAAGGATCTGGTTGTTTTGACATTCTTGTTTAATGCCAAACCCATTTTTGAAGGAGTATCAAAAAATATCCCAGGATCCATATAAAATTTATGAGTTTTATTTATGTTCAAAACACTAAAACTTTTGCCCAACATTGTTCATTTTTCTGGGTCTTTATCTTATTAGCACATTTGAAAAAAACGTCCCTTTTCGGAAGCTCAGAACCTGGGCAAGAATGATTTGCATTCTTATCTGAATGTTGGGCTGCGGTTCAGAGCAAGTGCAACATAGACAAAGAAGAAGGCAAGGGAAGATGTCACGAAACAGAACAAGTGAGTTGAGTACAACTGTGTCGAGATCATGTAATGTTCCATAAACAAATACGTAATAACCATAATTCTGAATTTAAGCTCCCGGAAAGCAGTCCTGGGCTGGGTCAGCATGGGGTGGTTTAGAGGTTCTATGTCACCATTCAAAGCAAAATTTCCCCAAGTTAATTCCCTGCCATCCACCAAAAATGCTCCTGAGGTCAAACAGGTTTGGGAACTGCTTGGTTATTACAGTTTTTCTAATATGCATTGTAATTTCCAAGACAGGGCTATATTACACTGTGTTTCAAACTTATTTGGCCATGGATTCCTTTGCAAGGCATCTCCTGGAACAAAGGTTCTCTCTCTCTCTCTTTGCAAATGCTGATTTGAAGGCCTGATAGAGATTCACCCAACATGGTGAGTCCTTGAAAATGTTTTCAGGTATATGGTGACAGTCACTATTCTAATATGGATCGTTCTGTTTTAAAAGCAGAAAAAATAATCTAGGCCACGTGCCTTGAGGACTTTATATCCAGATGATTAGCTCTTTGAAAAGGTCTTACTGGGTCTCCCAAAGGGACATTATTGCTTCTAAAGAGAGAAGTGACAACAAAGCAGATTATAATTCAGAAGCAGTAAATAATGAAAGTGTAAAAATGATAGATTCTTCTTTAGTATAGGATAAAGAAGTTAATATTCACTTCTAAATGGTGGGCAGGTTTTAGCTGTGTCAGGTGGTGGGAAAAAGAAGAAAGAAGTGGGAAGGATGTAGGTGAGTGTGCAGGTGAGAGAAGAGACAAGTCTGGGAGGAGGGAAGGAACAGAACCACTTATAGGTGAGAAAGCAGGTTCCGAAAGGTTAAAGGCCTTGCTCCAGCTGACATAGCTTTGTGTCAGAGTAAGGATCTGTACCCACTTCATACTTGCTTCCGAATCTAAGCTTTTTCCACTCCCTTCTCTGTCTCATGTCCTGTTGTTGTAAAGATTAAATTAGATAATATGGTGTAAATCACAATACAAATGTAAGGGATGTGTAGTATAAATGCCCGCCCACTATCCCTTGATGATAAGAATCCTACGTGTCTTTCGAGGCCTCTTTCTATCCCATATCATCTTCTCTTTGAAACAGTGATTCTCAAACTTTGGCGTGCATCACCTGGAGGGCCTATTAAAACACACTCTGGACAATCCTGAGAATTTGTATCTTTAATAAGTTTCCAGGTGATGCTGCTGCTGCTGGTTGGGACCACATGTTGAGAACCATTGGTCTGAGCATCACCCGACGACCGCACTCACAAGCAACAATTTCCACCTCCATAGTGGACAGCACTCTGCTCCTCCTTCACGGCACTTCTTTGTTCTGTCTTGAATATAGTAGACTCATCTCTCTCCCCAACAAGACTAAATTCCTTGATGGCAGGAGTCACAATTTACTCATGACTGTATCCCTCAGAGTGCCAAGCACAGTGCATTTTAGCTGTTGTTTAAGAAATGTTTGTGCTAATAACAAGTGTTGGAGAGGCTGTGGAGAAAAAGGAACCCTCATACACTGTTGGTGGGAATGCAGACTGGTGCAGCCGTTATGGAAGGCAGTGTGGAGGTTCCTCAAAAAATTACGAATAGAATTACCATATGACCCAGCAATCCCTCTCCTGGGTGTCCACCAAAAAAATCTGAAAACATTTATCCACAAAGACACGTGTGCTCCAATGTTCATTGCAGCTTTGTTTACGGTGGCCAGACATGGAAACAACCCAAATGTCCTTCTATAGATGAACGGATAAAGAAGTGGTGGTATATATACACAATGGAATACTATTCAGCGGTAAGAAAAGATGATATAGAACCATTTGTGACAACATGGATGGCTCTTGAGAGTGTAATGCTGAGCGAAATAAGTCAGACAGAAAAAGCAGAGAACCATTTGATTTCACTGATATGTGGTATATAAAACTGAAAACAACAAAAGAACAAGACAAACAAATGAAGGAACAAAAACTCATAGACACAGACAACAGTTTAGTGGTTACCAGAGGGTAAGGGGGGTGGGGGTTGGGAGATGAGGGTAAAGGGTATCAAATATATGGTGATGGAAAGAGAACTGACTCTGGGTGGTGAACACACAATGGGATTTATAGATGATGTAATACAGAATTGTACACCTGAAATCTATGTAACTTTACTAACAATTGTCATCCCAATAAACTTTAATTACAAATAAAAATGTAAACCCTAAGGAAACCATGAAGAAATAAAATGCAATGAATTGTAGCAAAAAAGAAATAAATAAATGTGAAATTCTGGAACGTGATCTGACAAATATGTTTATTATGTAAATGAATCCTCCTAGAGATTTCTGTGGTTTGTTTACTGATGGCAATATCTTAAAACCAAATGAGTGCCTTTCTAATGATACCCATTTGAGCAATGTTGAGGGGATAGCGTTTGGACAAACACCTGCTGAATGGCTCTTAAATGGCAACCGGTTGGCTTCTCCTGGTCTTCCTGCTCCTCACACTCATCGGGACAGCTCTGCACACCTTTCCAGCCTCCAATTGTCAGACGTTTCAAGTGAGGTACTAATTTGAACACACGAGCACAATTTTCTGATCACGGAATATAAAACATTACAAAAGGAAGGCTCATTTAAGATTCACATAAACTCATCCAAAGATAATGTAAACTACTAGATGAGTACATCTCCCTAGTCTCATTACCCCCATCTGATACATTTAAGGGTAGAATCCTTTCTGCCTCCAGCATTGTTAGGGAAATTACGGAGCACTAGCAAGAAATGAGTCCAGGTGGGTTTACCACCACGGGGCTTACTCTTTCTCACGGGTCAATACCAATCATTGCCAGTAGGTGGCAGCAACACTCTACCTAAAGCTTTGGTTTTAGCTTCACGGCAGGTAGGTTTACCACCACCAGGAGGCTTACGACTCTTGCTCACGGGTCAATACCAATCACGGCCAGTAGGTGGCAGCAACACTCTACCTAAAGCTTTGGTTTGGGCTTCACCAGGAGGGGGTGGGGAGCCCTCTTTGTTTGCTCTGAAACCTAGCTTCTCACCTGCCTGTGGACTCAAACCCTTCTCCGACCAATACTATAACAGCCTCGGAGCAAACATTTTGAAACTAAGAGAGCTGATGAAAGGCTGGATTTAGTGCAAATCAGAGAGTGGGCTCTCTCATAAAAAAAGCAATTGAGGGGGGGTGCCTAATGCTAAAGGTTGTCCAGCAGTTTCTAGGTTTGATCAATTTAGACATGAACCGGTAAACTCAAGTGCAAGTTTTTTTATTGGCTCCTGGTGACGTCATACAAGGCTGGGAGAACTGGTTTGCAGCGTGTGGGGCTTCTGTATTCTCTGAAACATCTTCTAGATAAAAATGCCCTGAGGCCTTTCACCTCCTGCGGAGCCAGGCCCTCCAGTTGTAACTGGATACTAAGCTTTTCCCAGACTCTTTTTAAATAATTTAAAAAACAAACAAACAAGAAATATAAATGTAAAGCGGGCATAAAGACAATAAACTGCGGCAAGGTTCTCACCTTGGCTGCACCTGGACGTAGCACCTGGGAATCTTACTGGTCCCCACCCGAGATGCTGATTCACTGGTCTGGCGGCAGCCTGGGCAGCTGAAGTTTTGAAAGCTCCCCAGGTGATTCCAACGTGTAGCCAAGACTGGGAACCATTGTTAGATGTGCGGCCTTTGCTCCTGTGTTAATTAAATCCTCATGCCCACTTACTCCAGTCATACCTTGTTTTATTGTGCGTCTCTTTATTGTGCTTCACAGGTGTTGCGTTTTTTACAAACTAAAGGCACAACCCTCCACCACTAGCAAAAAAGATTACAACTCACTTTATTACGGTGTCTGGATCTGAACCCGCAATATCTCTGAGGTCGGCCTGTAGTTTAGATTCCTTATGCCTTGAGCACATTTAAAACAAGACCCAAAACTTTAAGAAAAAGTTAGCACAGGGTCAGAGAAATGGGAACCTGATTAAAATCAAGCATAAAGCAAACTCGGGATTTTTTCCCTCTCTCAAATTGCCCCTGTTAACTGCTCCCAAAGAATACCAGCCTGCTATTTATCCATTTCTGAAAGAAGCACTTGTATTTTGCTGACCTTCGAATACTTCTGGTTGTCTATGAGGAAGCCGTTTCGGACTTTGACTTTTGAGTGACCTGGCAATTTGTTTGCATCAAATCCCTTTAAACCTCTGCACTTGACAGTGGAAAATTGACTGTTTGCATATGCTGCCTAACCTCTGGAGTGGAAGGCTTCAAACACAATTTAGGTCAAGTCTGTTTAAATCAGGGGTGTCCAAACTTTTTTCAACGGTTTTCACCAAGGGCCATATGCGGTAAAATACACAAACAGCCGGGCCACTCACTCGAGGTGAAGTACGTATTGCCTCACCTGGCTTATTTAAGTAAACTAAATATATTTTTGGAATTTGCTGTGGGCCAATTAACAATGGATTGAGGGCCGCAGTTGGCCTGTGGGCCGCAGTTTGGACACCCCTGGTTTAAAGGCTAACACGGGAGCCACCAATGTAGGCAATGACCCGGATAAGCCCCATGAAACCTTATTTCCACAGCCAAAAACTGGCCACCTACCACCTTGGGATGATGGTTACATTTTTAAACATGCCTTAAGTCCCAGAGTTCTCTTGGACAGTTAGACTAACCTACTCTCGGGGTTGGCAGAGTTGGAGGGGTATAGCATGAATGGTTGTTCGGGTGTGGTAGAAGGACCAAAACCTTGGAGTATATGACAAGCTGGCCTCGCCACTCTCTCACCAGCAGTGTGATCTTAAACAGATTTATCACTGTCTCTGAGCCTCAGTTTGCCCATCTCCACTATAAGGGAATAAATATTTCAGGCCATTTTTCTTAAACAACTAGGATGAAATTGTGATGTGCTGGTAAATGTTTGACAACTGCTTTTGGGGGGGTGAAAGTACTATGATTTGTAGTGTTTGCCAATTTTCATGGTGTAAATACTCCCACCACGGCTGATTTCAAGATACCAATGTGATGTCATTGAATGTGACATTGGGAAGAGTGTGACATTGCACCATCTGTGATAAACCATCCTATAGCCCCTACCAAGAATGTAGCAGATACTCACAAAAGAGTGCACCCACAAAGTCCCTTCCCCTAATAGGAACATTTATGTTGACAGAAGGCTTTACCATTTTTAAAGCACTTTACACGCACTATCTTGTTAAATTCTCTGGGCAACATTGTGAGATGGGCAGGGCAGGTGTCAATTCTATGTTTTACAGATGAGAATCTCAGGCTCAGAAAGACTAGAACAAATTGCTCAAGGCCACGAAGTAAGTAATCTATAAAATGGGTGTATTCGGTAGAATGATGCCCCGCCCCCAAGATGTCCACAACCTCGTCCCTGAAACCTGCGAATATGTAGCTTACACGGCAAAAGGGATAGAATTAAGGTTGCTAGTCAGCTGACCTTAAAATAGGGACGAGAGTCCTAATTACCCAGGTTGTGGCAATGTAATCACTAGGCTCCTTCCAAGTGGAAGAAGGAGGCAGAAGAAGGGAACCAGAGGGAGATGAACGACCATTAGGTTCAAAGAGATGCAGCGTTGCTGGCTTTGAAGATGGAGGAAGGAGCCACAAGTCAAGAAGTGCTGGTGGCCTCTAGAAGCTGCAAAAGGCAAGGGAACAGATCCTCCCTAGAGCCTTGGGAAAGGGACACAGCCCTCCACTACCTTGATTTTGGCCCCAGGAGACCTGTGTGGGACTTCTGACCTCCAGAACCGTAAGATAACACATTTATGTTGCTTAAGCTGCCAAATTTGAGGTAATTGTTACAGCGAAGATAGGAAAGTAATACAATGAGGCTGGCAATTAGGTCTCCTCATTTCTCAAGTGTCAGCTCAAATTCCATCACCTGGGGGAGCCTTTTTCCCCTTGCCCTTTCTAGGCCTTTGCTTTCTTCCCTGAGTTGCCATAAAACCTGGCTTGTAGCATTTTTACCATGTGGTTGTAATTCTTGGCGTTCCTGTCAGCCTTCTCCCTAGTCCCGAAGGGCAAGGTAATATTCTGTCCCTTTTGCATCACTTTCTGCCAGCACAGTTCCTTCCACGACACCAGAGCATAATAACTAGATTGAGAATGTGTGAATAAGCCGAGGAATGAATGCTTGGTTCTGATGTTAGCAATAGTACGGCACCTCATCACCACCAGACATCATGGCGCCAAGCTGTTGGTACTGCAGGACAACGAAAAGCGTCTCTTGGTCGCGTCTGGAACTACCCACCCCCTTTCCTGCGCTGCAGTCAGGGAACTGCAGGAAAGGTCAAGCCTGCCTGTCTTCCCACTGACCCCCAGAAGTAGCCTTTCCCCAGGACCAGCGTGTATCTGTTAGCCCCTTTCGCAGAGGCAGGAGGGTTCTGGCTTGAGATTGAAGAGAAACAGGCATGATGAATGGGTTCCAGGAGCCCCAGACCCTGATGCGACCATCTTTGTCTCAGCAAAGCTCATAATTGGATTTGGGCCTTTAGGCCAGTCACTTATTTACTCTGTCCTCATTTATCAAATGTGAGGAATACCAGCTCTGTGTTCTGTTTACTTTCAAGGCTTGTGAAAAAGAGACAAAGAAGTATGGACGGGCCTTGAATACTATTACATAGTTAATGCACTGATAGCAGATGTGGCCACGTGCTAAGAGCCAGGGCTACGTAGGAAAGTTCACATTCACACGGGAAGTGAAAGTAAATTGCTTCACTTTCTATCATGTGACAGCCGTGGGATGCTGATCAAATCACTGAGCCTCTGTTTCCTCCTGTGTGAGATGGGGATAATGATAGCTCTCATTTATTGATCACTTTCAACGTGTCTGACTCGTTCCAAGCCCTACACCGTTATCCTTATTTTACAGTTATATAGCTTGTCAGTGTTAGAATCGGGACTGGCTACGTAATTTGTGAGACCAGTACCTTTCTTCAAAAATAACTAGAATTCCAAGATAGTGGCAGCAGAGCATTAAACCAAGTATGGGGCCATCCTAAGTGCAGCCTCTATGTGACTACACAAGTTGCACACCCATGAAGCTGGCCCTGGGCAGTCTGACTTCAGAGGGTTCTATCTTAACATCTGTGCTATGATGTCAATCTCCTAAGGTTGTTGTGAGGTTGGAAGTGACACTGATGCATTCTTAGCAGGGGGAACAGTGTGAATAATGGTCTGGAAGTAGAGGCATAGAGAGGAATATGCATAAGGAATGATAAACCCTTGTGGCTACAGCTTTGGTCACTTGAGGAAGCAGAAGTATGCTGGTAGATAGTACTGGTTCCAAACTGTGGCACTCGAAAGGCCAACCAGAGGCCCTTGTACCTTCTGTTGCTGGTGGTGGGGAGAGCTGGAAGGTTTGGAAGCAGGAAGCGATGGAGACACAGGTTAGGGGGCACTGTGACTAAAGCAGGGCACACTAAGGCAAGAAAGTCCCCAGAGGAGGCTCTGACAACAACACTCCAGGGGCAGTGAGGAGGGGCTCCTGGAGTAGAGGCAGGGGGACAGGGGAGAAGTGGACAACTTTGAAGTAAGTCGAAATGCTGAGTTTTGGTTACAATCGGCATATAGGGAATGGGAAGAAAAGGAAAAGCTTCTGATGCCTGATGGCCTGGCCTTTTGTTTTGGGGACATCAAGCCTGTCTTGGGCTGTCATCACATATAAAAACTGCGTTTGAGCACACAGCAAACAGGACACATTTCTTCAGGAAGTAGAAACTCTATGAGAAGCAAAATTCAATTGAACTTCCTAAAAAGAACAGCTGTTACTGGCTATAAATTCAATCATTTTTCAATTTGGGTTTTTCCCCTCAAATATTTCCTTCTAATTTTCAGAGGCCTTATCAGTTCTTTGATTATATTCCTTGCATATGATTATATCATATAATAATAATTGTAAATTTCAGAGGAAACAAACTGCGATGAAAACAAAACCAGAAAAAGAAAAAAAATCTTCCAAATCTCTCCAGATTCTTCTCTTAAGCTTGGTAGGGGCCCAAAGAGTGGGGTACCTCAAGCTGTCTTGCCTGGGTTCAAATCCTGGCTCCCATTTACTAGCAATGGGACTTTGGATGAGTTAGGTAACCTGGTTTCCTTCTTTAAAGTTGGCGGAACAATACTAGCTCCTTACCTCAATCCTCCCATGTTACCTTGTTCTGAAGATTACATGAGAAATGCTTAGACTAGTCCCTCGTATGCAATAAGCGGCCATAAACGTCAGTTATCATCCTCTCCAGATTTTCTACAATGATCCTGAATGACATTTAAGATCAGAAACACCTATATAAAGTTACCATATATTATAATTATTACACATTTATCCCCAATGGGGAAAGAAGGTACCATCTGCTGACACTATAGTCATGAGGTTGTGTTAAGCCTCACTCCTGCCTTGGAGGCCTAGAAAGAAGGTCTTGTGGGCTCTTTCTTCTACATGGGCTCCTAACAAACAGCATCTCTATTGGATGGATGGGAAACCTGAGTTGAGCAAGGCCACAGGGGATGGGGGAAGCAGACCCATCCCCACCTGTTTTGGAAGAGGAGCTATCTGGTATAATAACATTTACCCTATTTTTCATGATTCAGGGTTGGAACCCTGATGCCCCAGTATAGTTCTTGGGTAAGCATTCAACAAGCATTATTGATTTAGTTGCTATGCACTGGAGATACAAAGAAAAATAAGACCCAGGCCCACAACAGAGACAAATGTCACAACAGAACACTTTCTGAGGCATGGGGGCATGTGGATTTCATTCTGCCACAGAGCCAAAGGTTCACACAGTAGGCCACCATTTAAGCAAATTCTGTAAAATGGCTGAGACACAAGGAACTTTCTGGAGTGATGGAAATAGTCTGTATCTCAACTGGGATAGTGGTTATACTGGTGTACATGGTTGTCAACACTCATTGAATGTAACGTAAAATGAATGCATTTTATTTTATGTAAATCAAACATTAGTCAAGTTGATTATAGAAAGAGTCTACTAGGGCAGGGCCATGTTGTCACGTTAGCACACTGCCTGGCACTTAGTGGACTCTCAGTGAGTCTCTGATGATTGGCGGACCAGCTCCAAGCCTCACAGGACTGTTTATCATGTCAGTGGCTCCCATCTGCTCTGGGAGTTCTTGTCTACAGTCTGCTGGGCTGAGCTCTCAGCCACCTCCCCTGCCACCACTTGCTTCTGAGTCTCTCCCTCCCTCGCCTCCTTCCCCTCCCCTTCTCTCCTCTGCCTGGGGACTCAGTTGATGCAGGGCTGGCAGGAGTCCCTGGGGGGAGAACTGAGAGTGAAAGACCTGAGACTTATTAATGCCTCCATGTGTGTGAGTGTGTGTGTGTGTGTGTGTGTGTGTGTGTGTGTGTGTCTGTCTGTCTGTCTGTCTGTCTGTCTGTCTCTGTGTGTTTGGGTGGCTCTGGACAGACAGACAGCTGAAGTAGTGATCAATCTATGAAAAGGTCTACATTTCCCCCCCCAAGGTAGATAAAAATACAGGACACCCAGTCAAATTGAAATTTCAGATAAATAACGAACAATCTTTAAATATAAGTATGTTTCAAATATTGCATAACATAACTTATAATCAAAAGCTATTTCTTCTTTATCTGAAGTTCCATTTTAACTGGGCATTCTGCATTTTGATTGGCTAAATCTAGCAAGCCTACTGGGTGGGGTGTGATGGGAATGGTGGAAGAGGGGAGAGAAGACATCATTCCTCTAAGCCAGCACGTGGCATTCTCAGGGAAACAAGCATGGCTGAGCCAACACAACTCTTCAGCAGGGGCAGCAGAATCAATGTGGGTAATGGCAGTAGTAATGGTGCTTGTATGGCAGGTGTGTGAGGTTTCTCTGCTCTGCTTCCACAGAGGTGATTATCTGGGAAACCAGCAGTCAGCAGACTGGGGTAAGGGAACAGGGACTGTGACTATGCGCCAGTCCCTCTCCCACCCCCACTTCGTCTGTGTGACCCCTTCTCATTTCCTATGCTATGAGGCTACACGGGGTAGCCAGGTGGGAGTAACCGCGGGCCGTGGGCATGGATGAGAGGCTGGGAGGGCAAGCAAGATGCCTCTCCTGCCCTTTCCTCCAGCCTCACCTGTTTTTCCAGGCTTCCCCCATCCACTACCCACATGGATCCTTCCCATGTCAGAACTCCACTGCAGGGATGCAGTGGCCCTTAACTCTCTAGGTAGGCGGAGGAGAAGTCAGTGGAAAGTTACTTTCAAATAAACGGATGGACGGATGGATGATGAAACCCCAGGAAACCACAGCTCCTCCCCTGCCGGGGCCCCAGGCCAGAAGGCAACCTGCTAGGCTTGGGACCCATTTCTGGCCTTTACTACATGCCCAGAGACCATGGGGAAGTCACTTACCATGTGTCTCATTTCTTCACTTACAGATGGGATGCCAGTTGTCTTATCACACCTTTACAGGGCTGTCAGGAGGGAAGAATGAGCTAGCAGATGCAAAATAATGGCAACGTTTTATAATGAAGTACCTATACCAATGTACTTTTATAGTGGTTCAACTTGGCCACAGGTTTTTCTACTTAAAGAAATCCAGTACATAAATATCCAGACACTTACATACATCATTATATGATTCCAGGAGCAGCTTCCCTACATTACTGAAAATGTGATTCAATTCACCAAAATGTAATGTGCTCACATTTTACAGGAAAACCTTCAAGGCACAGCTGCTCTGATTAAGGATGGCTCTTAACTGGGCCAACGGTGGGCTGGTTAACTAAACACTGTGTGCTTCAGTTGTATTCTAGAAAGGAGGCATGCTGTGGCCCTGTTTACAGTCAGTTTGATTTAGGATTATAAGAGCCATAGTCCTGACAGTAACTGTCCTCCTCTGTCCCTTTAAGAATACAAATTCTTTCAATCGCAGATTTAGCAGGAAGTGCTGCTAGTCTGTCTTGGTTGTATGTTTCACTTCCTTTCAAAGGTGTTTTCTTACTAAAGAAACCCCAAGTCCTATTTCTATTTCTTTCAAAGGCACAATCAACTGCCTTTGTGTTGGTTTTATGAAATTTCTTGGGCAGGAAAATATACAAATAATATACGTAATTTTTTTTAATAGACTTTATTTTTTTTTTAGAACAGTTTTAGGTTCACAGCAAAATTGAGTGGATGGTACAGAGATTTCCCATATATAACCCCTGCTCCCACACATTCATAGCTTCCCCCATTACCAACACAAATATTTTTAAACATATAAAAGATGAAAATAGAACATAAACATGATATTTAAGATATTTTAAAATATAAAAGTAATACATGCTTCTGGTAAAATGTAAATGGTAGAGGATTCTCCATTCCTCTTCCCCAGAGGTAGCCTCTATTAATACTTCTTAAAATTCCCTTCTGGAAATTGTCTCTGTACACCTCACTTTTTTATTACAGAGGGGCATTAGACAATATTTATGAGGTTCTCTTTTTTCCACTTAGGAGTATACTTTGGACTCCCTTCCAGGCATCATGAAAAAAATCTACTTCACTCTTTTTCTAACGGCTGCATGATTTTCCATTGTTTGTTCTTAACTAATCTCCTAATTAATATACACTTATGTTGATTCTAGCTTTTCCTGTTACCTACAATGCTATGGGTATAAAAGATATATATGTATGTATCTGTAGATGTAGATACATACCTTTGTGTAACTGTCAAAGGGGTTCAGAATGGGCCTACCTAAGATGACCCACTTTGCCCTGTAAATTATTTTGAGTTAAAGGCAATTGAGACCCTGAGGGCTCACAAGAAATTTTCATCTCTCTCTTAAAGAATTTAAGTGAGGGGCCTTGTCCATAATAAGCGTTATTACCAGAGATAACTTTTTATGACCTATCGCTAGGGCAGGGCAAACTTCTAATTACTGAACATCTCTGCTCTTCTTAACATCCCACAATAACCATCCTCCCCTCTGAAGCCCCCGGGGTGCCTTACCTCATCCCTAGCTCAGAATGTCCTATATATACCTCAATCACCCTTTCTGTCTCTGAGCCTCTCATGTATGTGGAGTCTCTGACTCTCTCATGTATATGGAGTTCCTACATGTATGTATGTAATTAAACTACGTTATTTTCTCTGGTTAATCTATCTCATGCAGATTTAATTATTAGACCAGCCGAAAGAACCTTGAAGGGTAGATGAAAATTTCTTCCTCCCTAAAGTGTCCAGATACGGCTTTAGAAAACAATTCTAGCAGTGGAGCCACTGGATCAAACTGAAAGCGCTGTTTTACTTGTGAGAGTCACCGATACCTCTGAAAAGTCTGCACCAATTTCCACTCCCGACAAGGGCATGTGAGAGCTGCTTTCATTCTTCTTTTTCTTCATTCTGGCCAACCTCAAGACATTAGTCAGCCTTCTCATTTTTGTCAGTCTGAACAGGGCCAAGAGGACCTCCTTGTGTGATTTGCACTTGAAAGCCTACTCTCCAGGGGCATCTTCCTGCGTGAATCCTGGTCATTACCCTATTCTCTAGCATTTAATAAGAAAAGACCCTCATGGGTCTACTTTGTGAAAATAGAGCTACCATGTTTTATTTTTAAATGTTCTCCTTCGGAAGAGGAATGCACTCTGAAGACTGTGGTGTTGCTCAAGTGACAGTTAAGTTACTTGTAAGTGGGGATGGTGCGGACATGCTTTCTCTTGTGTCCTTCAATGCCACACGGAATCTCATTTGGGTTTGTGCATGGTGGGGAGACTAATTCACCTCCATTGAGGTAACAATTAACCCCACCCCTACTGAGTGCTATTGTCTGAATGTTTGTATCTCCTCAAAATTCATACAAGATCTGACAATTAAGTTCGCAAACTTAATTTGCAATGATGTTGCTAACCTTTTTTGATATCAGAGGGATTATTCATTATGAATTTGTATCAACTGGACAGACAGTTCACCACGTTTACTATCTGTAAGTGCGGAAAAGGCTGTGTGAAAAAGTTGGATGACCTGAACTTTTCGCCAACAATTCATGGCTCTTGCTTCACCACAATGCACCAGCTCACACGGCACTGCCTGTGAGGGAGTTTTTAGCCAGTAAACAAATAACTGTATCGGAACACCCTCCCTGCTCACCTGGTCTGCCCCCAAATGAGTTCTTTCCTTACCCGAAGATAAAGGAAACATTGAAAGGAAGACATTTGGATGACATTCAGGACATCAAGGGTGATATGACGACAGCTCTGATGGCCATTCCAGAAAAAGAGTTCCAAAATTGCTTTGAAGGGTGGACTAGGCACTGGCATCAGTGCATAGCTTCCCCAGGGGAGTACTTCAAAGGTGACTGTAGTGATAGTCACCAGTGAGGTATGTAGCACTTTTTCTAGGATGAGTTCGCAAACTTAATTGTCTGACCTCGTATGTTGGACAATGTCCTTCTTCTTAGTAAATGCACACCAAGTATCTGGGGGTAAAAAGGTGTCATGTTCACAATAAACTCTCAAAGGGTTTAGAAGATTAGATTGATAGAGAATGATAAAGCAAATGTGGCAAAATAGTAACAATTGATGCATCTAGGTGAAGGGTATACAGGGATTCTTCATTATATTTTTGCAGCTTTTCTGTAAGCCACCTCCTTATCATGAACAATCAGGTGTGGTCCAAAGGGCCCATCAGGACTAACAAAGACACTCCAACACTCCAACCACTTGGGGAATTCCAAGGACTTAGAGGCTACCTCCCAGGAACCAGGGACGAAGGCCAGCCACATTCTCTATTACACAAAACCAGATCCAGTATTCCAGTTACAAAAGTAAGGCATTTGTGCAAACATAGCCGTAGAGTACAAAATATAAAATTCAGACATTAAAATACCTCCTCCTGGCCCAAACTAAAATTATGTCCCTGTCTATATATAGATAATAGATAGAAAGATTGAAGTCCAAATGTATGCTCACTCTTTGTGCCAAGTACTAAAAGTAGTTTTTAAAAAGGCAGGCGGGGGGAGGGGGGCCGACAATATGTCGTGGAATCCGTTTTCATGAATAAGTGAATTTAGGACTTTCGAAGCCAAGCATGCAGGTTCAAATCTGATGCTTGGATGATAAAAACTAACAAATCACACCATCACCAGCAGTGCCACTGCCACAACTAAACCAGGTGTCCTATTGCTTGCTTAGCATTGGGAATAATTCCAGTATCCCCAAATCATCCCATAGTTAGTTCTAGTACTGTCCTTCGATGACTGAGTTTCATAAATGACTGAATTTGGCTCCTTCTAACCTTGATATATAGTCTTCCTCATGAAATAGGATGATCTGAGCTCTAGCACCTAAAATCATGATGGAAGGAGTATGGGCCCACAGTCGAAAGTAAGGCGTTCTGGTTTGTGGGTTTGGCTCTGCTAACCAGCTGAATATTAGGCAAGTCACTTAACCTCTCTGTGCTGAGTTTCATCCTCCATGAAATATTGATACGGTACCAATACCTAGCTCCTCCATCTGCATCAGGGTGCTGTAAGGATCGTAGGACCCAGAAGATGAGAAAATGCATTGACAAAGTTCACAAACACCAGGTAAATACAAGTTGTGTTACATAAGGACTTTACTAAAGCCCAAAATGTAAGGTGACACTTATAAGCTGGTTTTTTGTGTTTTTTTAACTGTTGTCCAATTTACTGGTTCCTCTGAGCTGGCGCCTAAACCACTTTAGGTAATCTGCTGGTAGAGACTGCGGAATTTAGGCCATGCAGAGAGCATGCAGGGGGAAACAGTAAATTGAATTTCCAAAGCAGTTATTTAGTGGTTTACCCAGTCCACTGATAGGCATGCCGTCTCTTCCATTCTCTCTCAGAAACCCTGATGGTGACTACCTCTAGCATGAGAGACCCTGCCCATAGATAGACTGGGGTCCACTTCATCCCAGAAGTCTATGGAGAGAATCCACGGAGTCCATGAACTTAGAAAGAAAAAAAATGACATCTTTATTTTCATTAACCTCCAACCGAATATTAACATTTCCTTCAGGTATGCATGTAGGCAAATCTCTTAGTACGGGGCTTCTATAACAAAATACCATCCACTGAGCAGTTTAAACAACAGGTATCTATTCTCCCAGTTCTGGAGGCTGGAAAGTCCAAGCTCAACATGTGCCAGCAGATCTGGGCCCTGGCGAGAACTCCCTTCCTGGTTTATAGACAGCCACCTTCATTTAGACAAACATTCAGCCCATAACAGCAAGGCACCTCTGTAATATTAGCAGTCCTGATTGTATCAACAATAGAAATCACACATATTTTTATATGTTGACGTGTTGCAGATATCTACACACTGATCACTATTTTGAATTTATGCTGGGTATGAGACCTGCTATTAGATTGCATTATTGAATGCACAGAGAAGCACATATATTAAATTACTACATCACAATGTTTAAAACCCTTTTGGTAACTATATGGAAATAGAATTGTTTTCATTCGTGATCCTGAGTTTTTCATTTCATGTGTTTACATAATTCCGAGAAAGGGTCTACAGGCTTCATCAAATTGCCAAGGCACAAAAAGAGTTCAGAACATGGAATCTCACTCCACCCTTGGCTCCCCTCCCATCTCCTCATAACCAGACACTGGGGTGTGAGGAGATGGGACTATGACTTACTTTTCTTTCATCTTTTTCTGTTTGTTTGTTGTTGCTATTTTGCATTATTTTATCGAGGTAAAATTCACACAACAAAAAAATGAACCATTTTAAAGTGAACAATTCAGTGGCATTTAGTAGTCACAATGTTGTGTAACCAGCAGCTCTATTTAGTTCCCAAACATTTTCATCACCCTAAAATGCAATCCTGTACCTCTTATGTAGCCACTCCCCTTTCCTCCCTCCCCACAGCCCCTGAAAACCTGTAGTCTACTTTCTGTTCCTATGGATTTGCCTGTGTTGGACATTTCATGTAAATGGAATCATACAATAATTGGTCTTTGTGTCTGGCTTCTTTCACTGAGCATGTTTTCAAGGTTCTTTCATGTCATAGCGTGTATCAGTACTTTGTTCTTTTTCATGGCTGAATACTATTCCATCTTTTGGATAGACCACATTTTGTTTGTCCATTTATCCATTGACGGACATTTGGATTGTTTCCACTTTGGGGCTACTGGAATAATGCTGCTATGATCAAGTGTACAAGAATTTGTTTGAATACTTGCCTTTGATTCTTTGGGGGATATTCTCAGGAGTAAAATTGCTAGGTCATATGGTAATTCGGTATTTACCTTTTTGAAGAATAATGATTAACTTTTAAATCTTTAATTGTTAAATCTATTCACTAAAGTGAGATTTGGTAATTGCAGCATCTATGGATCTCAATTGTCCGTATCATCTTTACCAGCCAATTGAGTCCTGGCTGTAAATCGCATAGTATAAAACTGGAACTTGTGTCCTTTTCTTGGTGCTTTCATTTGCCCCGTGTTTGGTCTTTGTGTGAGAGGATGACATCCCCTGTCTATGGAATTCTTTCCCTGGGAAGGCTCCTATGAGTATAGGCAGCAGAGAGAATCGGAGAAGTGGGCACAGGAGCTGGTAAAGGCTTACTCCTTCATTGACCTTGGTACATGCCAGTCAATTCAGATGCGCAAGTAAGTGAGAGCTGCAGGCACCCTTTGGACAGAAAAACAATCTGGCAGAAAGGAAGGAAAGAGAACCAGTGTGCGCACATGGCACAGGCCCTAGGGAAAGGTGATGCACGCCCAAGGTCACCAGCTACAAGGCCAGCTAGGCTCAGACTGAAGCTTAGCAGAGGGCAAAAAGGCTGAACCATCCTGTGCACACACTCAGACCTTCCCACACTTGGGCAGCAAGGTAGGAATGATCAGAGAGGGCATTCTAGGCAAAGGAAGAGGCACCTGAGTAGATGGGCCCATTCCTGGGTCCTAGGAGAAGCCAGGGACACTGGACGCACACAGGAAATGCAAACAAGAGGGGCAGGTCTGGCTTCCAACTTCCAACTTGGGGACGCAGTGCAAAATGAAAACACGGGGCCCCTTGTTCAAAATTATTCAGAATTTCAAGATGGCAGCAGCAGAGCATTAAGCCAAGTACAGGGCTTTGTGAATGTGGGGCTTTGTGCAACGGCACAGGTGGCAGGCCCATGAATCCAGTCTTGGAGAAGGGAAATCATCAGGGTCAGTCAAGAAGGTCGATTTCGGCGTATGTGAGGTGTCCCCTCAAATTTGGCCCATTGTCTATTGCCCAGCTGTGCTTCATTTTCCTCACCATAAAGCCACTTACCACCTTCTGCTGAGGATCTGGGAACTATATTCCATTAAAAACAAACAAACAAACAAAAAAAACAAGCTTTGACGTCCACCGAAGCACATTAAAATCTATGAACACTTACTACTTGCTGATGATAATTCTGCTTCATAATGGAATAAAACATTTATCGTTTTTAACACAGAAGGCTGTTGAGAGCATGTAATACCTCACATTTTAGTATGTTTTTTAACCTACTAATTTTTTAAATCATTGTAATATGAATGACTGCTGAGAAAAATATTAAAGTAGTGAAAAGCTGTGTGAAACTGCCAATGTTCTAGATAAAGAATTCCCTTTATGGCGAGTGCATTGGGCTACGTAGAAGGAGGGGAAAAGAACAGACTGACTGTCTGTAATGAAATAATTTGAAAATCGGAGCAGGCAGATTTTTAATTTATATGATCTATGACTACAATATCTATGTTTAAAAGTTTTAATGATGGAAAGGTTAGATGGTTTGAGATGAAATATAACTTTACCCTTACCTGGCCTATAGAACAAAGTCTAAAGGCCTTACCCTAGGACTCCAGAAAAGTGTTGTATTTAAATGAGGCAGCTTCTGAGCCAGCCAGTCTGAGTTCAAACCCTGCCTCTGGCTTTCACTGTGTGATTTGGGGTAAATTATTTAATGTCTCCAGGACTCCCATATCTGCAATGGAGAAAAGTAACAGTGCCTCGCTCATAGGATGACATGAGGATTTAAGGAGATACTACTGCATGGGAAGCTTCTCAGCCAATAGTAAGCATTCGAAAAATGTTTGCTACTATTAAGGCCATTATTATGGTTATGATCGATGTTTATTATTATTATTATTATTATTATTATTATTATTATTATACAATCTGGTCCCTGCATTATTTCCTGTGACTTTCTCTCATTCTGTGCAAGCCCCAGCCAAGTAAACTACTCCCCACCCCCTGCATATACTAGAAGGATCTCTGCTTTCTTATTGTTGCCCTGGCTGTGCATAGGCTGAGTAACCACTTGGAGGGGATGTTGTAGAGGCGAATTCAAGCCACAGAAGGGAACTGGGTTCAATGAAATCCCCCTTGAAAGTTCCTTTTGGCTCTAAGATTCCATCAGATCAACAAAATGGACAGAATTGAGCAGCACAACAGTCAATACTCGAGAGAGTGGTCTTTAACTCTTCTCTGCTTCCCTGTCATCCTCCACTCATTTTTAGCACACTCGCTGAGGGAGCCTTCTCTTTCATCGCTTTGAGCCAAACGTCGAGCCACCACAGGAGGAAATCCTAGAGAAGACATTTCAGCTAAATGTAAGGCAGATATGGGCTGCAATGGAAGGACACAGACTTGGTAGATAGGCCTGGCTGTTTGATCTTGGACAAGTTGCTTAATTTCTCTGAGCCTCTGTTTCTTCAGCGGTAAAACGGGGCTGTTCCCCACTGAATAGGGTGAGAATGAATCAGATATTGTCTACAGATCATCTACTAAATAGCTTTTCCCTTCCTTCTCCTTTCCTCTCCCTGTCATTAAGGGGGGGACTCAGGCTGTGTCTTCAAGGGATTTAGATGAACAGATGGAGAGTGTAGGGTCACAGGGGAAAGTGGGTGGCAGGCAGGTGGGGGCAGGCGGTAGGAGGCCCTGAAACACAGACAAAGGGACCTGGACTTGAGAAAGCAAAGAGTGGGGAGCCTTGCTGTTGTCACTGTCCCTCTGTTCCTCTTCTGCCTTCTCTTCTTCTGGCCAGTACGCTGCACAAAATGTTATCGGTTAAAAACAACAGGACTAATTTTCATGAACTCAGACTTCAGTGGCTGTTTCCCCAGCATTGAAAAGAGCTACAAATTAGCCCCGGGGTCACCCTGGAAAGCAAAATAAAATACAGCCTGCCCGGACAGCGTTTCCTGGTTCCACCGGCACAGGCTTAAAGGAGGGCCGCCCTCCAGCGCTGGCTATCTGCACATTTTTCAACATTTTTCATGGGGCGCTGTGGCCCAGGAGGTGAGGAAGGCAAAGCAGGTGTCGGTGGGCTCTTTACTCGTCTCTCATTGGAGAGCCCTCACCTCTAAGCCTCTGTCTTTACAATTGGGATTGAAAGCCCCCTCCTCCATGGGGGTTGTGCCCAGCACGAGCTAACCCCTTATAAATGGTAGCTTCCATGAGGCAGACATTATCCCTGACATCTGAAACATTAGTACTGAAATAATTTAATGATGTGGAGAAAAAAAGCGAGGTGGCCACGGTAACAGGTTCAGAGTGGGGTGGAGCTGGGTTCAAGACCTTCCTCACTTAAGCAAGTCAGTTCAATGCAACGCCATGGCTGTTTACTGAGCCAACTACTGTACTGTCTACCAGACACTGCGGGAAACACAGCAGCCTGCCTCACTCTTCCTGGTGATTCTCAGGCATGGCCTGGGGTAGTGGCAGTGAAGACCTTTATATACCCCTTAGCATAAATAATACAGAGTGGCTACTGGCTAAGTTACCACAGCGATGCTCTCTAAGCCTCAGTTTCTCCAACTGTAAACCTCTCCTCATGGAGAAGAGGTAGGCATGAAAGGCAAAAACAAATGCAAAACACCTATTATAATCCCTGCCTGTTAGAGGGCATCAACCAATGGCAGTTGCTTATTTGCTGAAAAACTAGCACATGATCTCATTTTTATTAACGCTTTATGAGAAATAGCTAATATAGAAACATCTTGACATTTTAGTTAATGCCAAACACTAAAATATTTTTTTGGTTTTTCTCAACCTTTTTTCCAATTAATAATAATAATACTAGTAACACCAAGTGTTTACTGTCATGCACTGTCTTAAGCATTTAGGTCTCCAAACAACCCTGTGAGGTAGGTACTGAAATTATCCCATTTTACAGATGAGAAAAGTCAGGCACAGAAAAATTAACTCGGCCAGGGTCACACAACTCTTAAGAATATTCCTTTAGCTTGCATTTCCTTTCACCTGCCTCACCTTCTTTTCATTCTCTCTAGGTCCCTGACAAGCTGGTGAGACAAACCCAATATAGTAGGCCTCCCTCTCTCACCCTTCCTCTCTATCTACCTAAGGCTGCGTTGTTATCAAGCTAGAAAGCCTCCAGATTTCCACTTTACAGATTTCCACTCCTCCATTTCCTTTGGAGACAGTGTTTCGGCAAGGCCTAACCCTTTCTAAGGCAAAGGCCTTGACGAGAAGAAGTAACGAGCTATAATCAGGACACGGGGGAAGAAGGTTCTTGACAGCAGCGGGTTGAAAGGGAACTAGAGTCCCTGAACCTACAGACATGGTGTCGGTACACTGCATCTGCCTGCTGAACCCGGCCAAAAAATGCACCTGCACCATCTTTTGAGTTTTCACAATGAAGTGGACTCTCTTCAGGACAGCCAACTAGGGGAGGGCCGGGGGACATGTAACCAGAGAGGTGACATCCTGTGCCTGCACCGAAAGGTCCAGTGTCCCCATTGGGAGAGCAGAATGGCAGCCACCCACCCGCCAGAGCATGAACTGGGGAACCAGATGGTCAGCTGCCCCTCCTCTGTTCCCCACTCTACTCCCAGGAAGAAGGAAATCAAGTGGATGAAGAAATGGGGAAGTCTGAGCTGCCCCTGCAGTGGCTTTAGGGGTCTATATAACAGTTGACTATAATCTCCTGTGAGACAAAGCCTCTGCCATAAACATGATTAGCAAGGGGTTTCTGGAAACATTTCCTCAGGATGCAGAAAGGGAGGAGTACCGTGCATACTGTTTTGCATCTCAGAACAATCTCAAGTAGGTCTTTTCCCTTTCCCATGCCCATTGCTGGCCCAGGGCGTGGTATTTGTGACTAGTTTCAGCAGCCAGGAGGACCTTAGTACTGAGTAAGGTGCCATTTTGAAAACTGCTCCTTGCTACCTAAATCTTCCATATTTCCCGATGTAGCTTAGAAACGCACTTCCAAAATGTCTTGTGCTGAAAAGGCTTCCTTCACAATATAGACTTCGATTTCTAAATTTAATCTTCAGAGTTTCGAGATAATGGGATTGCAGTCTGGCATTCAACACGGGCCTCCTTAGCAATCACTTTTATAATTTAGGAAAATAAGGAACATGCAAGTAAAAGAACTCCCTATTGTTAGGCAGCAAGTCAATAGCAGAGCTTGAACTTCACTTATTTTTATAAGAGAGAGACGTTGCACTCTATAAACTCCAGATAGATTAACCTCAAACCAGCAAATTTTCCGGTTATTTGACTTGGGTGCTCACAAAAATTACAGCGATCAAACAAATATGCATATCACAGTGAAGAAACTTTTTTTTTTAAAATCACTTAAGGGTGCTTTATCTCCCACCCAAGTCACCAAAAAACGCTATGGAGGAGACAAAGAGGACCGGGTGGGGCGAAGGCCCGCCACTGGCCTGAAAGCTGAGTCACACGAATCGCACCCCTGCAGTGAGGGAGGCCCTCCTGCCAGGGACACCGCACCCTTGCTTGGAGATGGCTATATCAGACAAAGCCGGATTCGCAGTAAAGGAATGCCTGTCCCCGTAGGTGCCACTCAGGCCCTTAGTTATCCTGCTCCGGTCCCCAAGAGCAGGTTTGCGCGGCTGTTATAAAAATCCACTATGATAAAATAGACAAAAAAGGGGTAAAGTGCATTATGAAGAACGTGCTGGAGGGTGGGGTTTTGCTCGTTTTATTAATATTTTTGCACCCTCGCGATTAAGGTGCATTGGTGGACATGGGGGACGGGGCGGGGGGGTTGGGGAAAACGCCAGTGAAGCCACGGGACGACGTGCCCGAGACGCGGCGTGAAAGAGTTAAACGGACCGGCGGGTGACATCACCTCATTTACATAGGAGCGCGCATATAGCTGCGCCCTGCGCACCCCGCCCGGCACTCCGCGACCGCCACTGAGCAGATCGGATTCTACTCGTTCTCGCGCCTCGTTCCGGTGAGCCACGGGGCCCCTGCCTCCTGTCCTCGGGTCGGTCCCTTTCCCACCCGGCGCTGTCATCCCTAAAGCCAAACCCCCGTGGCCCTCCCGGGAAAGGCTGCCTTGGGGGACTGGCGGATGCCAAACGCTTTCAGATGCTGGGTAACGGGGTGTTGGGAGTGGGCGATTACAAAAAAAAAAAAAACCTAGCGTTTTCCAGTGCAGCTTCGGGGGAACATTTTCCCCCCTCTCCCGCCCCCCCCCCCCGAAGGCATTCTATTATACATTACCTTTTAGGCAGTGCTGAATCTGGAACAGAAAGATCCTTTGTTCCAGCTCACACCCACCCGAGCCCGGAGCTGCAACAATTGCCATTTTTCCTCCAGCCTAGGATGGCTTCGTGGGCAGTGTGGGTCCGGGTTTATGGTGTCTGGGCAGTACTGCGAAGTGTTCATAAAGTCGCTCTTGCAGGGCAATGTGTGCCGAGGCTGCCTGGTTGCCCCTCGCTGCAGAGGAAGGAGGATTTAGGGTGTGGGGCAGCTCCGCGCGGCTGGCTGCATTGTTGCGCGCGAGTGAGGGAAGTGGGGAGGGCGGTGGTCGGAGGCGCCCGCAGCAGCTGCCGCGCCTTTGTGACCGGGAGGAAGCACCGGCCGCACGTTTCAAGGAGAGAGCACCTATAGAAAATGGGAACGCTGCACACTGGGCTTCATTTTAACAATTTTTACTCGATTTTCTCCTCCTTAAGCTTGAAATGGCTTCACTGTTCTCTAGTAGCCAGATTTTAATGTCGAAGCGCCGCAATCAACAACTCAAAGCGGTCAATTTCGTTATTCTGAATGATTCGTCCTCCTAATGTGAGAGCGATCTTCCCAGTCTGGTCCCCCGCGTTTCGAAATGTTGAAAGGGGATTCTATTTTCTGTAGAAAGAAGTATCTTTAGCCCTGAATGAAAACGGAAGGAGGCGGAGGTGGGGTTTCAGGCAGGGGATGCGAGGGGAAAAGCGCAATTCTGAGCCGGGAGAAACGAGGCTGGGTGGCTTCGCTCTCACCCTCCCTCCTTGGCTTTGTATCTGCAGCTTCCTTTGCAACCATGTCTGACAAACCCGATATGGCTGAGATTGAGAAATTCGATAAGTCGAAATTGAAGAAGACAGAAACGCAAGAGAAAAATCCACTGCCTTCAAAAGAAAGTAAGCCCCCTCCCCCCCAACCCCTTCTTGAGAAAAGGCTGGGCGGGAGTGGCGGGTGGGTAGGAGGGAGGATGGGAGGGGCAGGGGGAAGTGGGGGGGGAGGAGGGCGGGGGAGGTGCCGACAATTTCATGATGAATGTGGCCTGGAAAGGTTAATTAAAAATTGTTTTGCAGCCAACAAACACAGGGCTTCGATAATTTAATGATAGAATGTTTAATATACCATATTAATATGCATATAATTTTATCTGTTAAAATATTCTATTATATAAACATTCATGATGAAGTGCCTATTGATACTTGTAGATTTTTATGATTCGGAAAGATGTTTTAAATGAAAGTAATGTAATCTTACACTAGTCTACACTGAATCGGTCTAACCGGCCCCTTCCATCTTTTTTCTTCCCGGTCACAGCGATTGAACAGGAGAAGCAAGCAGGCGAATCGTAATGAGGCACGCACCGCCAATACGCACTGTACATTCCACAAGCATTGCCTTCTTATTTTACTTCTTTTAGCTGTTTAACTTTGTAAGATGCAAAGAGGTTGGATCAAGTTTAAAATGACTGTGCTGCCCCTTTTCACATCAGAACTACTGACAACTGAAGGCCGCACCTGCCTCTCCCATATGCCTGTCTGGCTGGCAGGGAAGGAAAAGAACTTGCATGTTGGTGAAGGCAGAAGCTGGGTGGGACGACAGTGAAATCTAGAGTAAACACCAAGCTGGTCCAAGGTGTCCTGCAGGCTGTAAAATGCAGTTTAATCAGAGTGCCATTTTTTTTTTGTTAAAATGATTTTAATTATTGGAATGCACAATTTTTTTAATAATGCAAATAAAAAGTTTTAAAACCTGGTTGGTGTGACTGGTGTCTGGAAGGAGCGGCTTATTCTTAGATGAAACCTTTGGAAAAGGGCCTTCCTGTTCTCACTGGGGAGCGATAAATGACAAACATCTGGTAATTGGGGTAAATGCTCAGAAGACAGAAATGGGTTTCACCGGGCACCTGGGTATGTGAAATATCTTCATCTATGCTAGGTAATTGGAAGGTCATTTACTTAGGCTGGTTGAATTCCTAGTATGAGTTGTATGAAAATGTTGATACAAATAGGTTTGCAATTCTTACAGGGTTTGATAAGCTAATGATGAATTTATGGTATCTGATCAAGAAAGTGAAGGTGGTGATAATTCACAGCACAGTATTTTTAGGTGTCAAATTGAACTTGGTTCTTTAGCCAATTACCGGCAGTGACAAAATAGAGTGGAAATCTTATTGGAAGGAAAGTACATTTTTAACAACTGCATTATGAAAATTCAAGACACGTTTTTCCTTATCTAATGGCTGGTTCCAATTCAGTACTTAAAATTGCTTTAAGAAAATAAGGGCATTTATGATAAATGAGGATTTTAAAATTGAATCTTAATTTGAATAAAACTTGGGATTTCAAAGACACTAGCAGAACGAGTGAAACTTGGGCTAAGTTTAAATCCAGTAGGATTTCATTGGCTCAGTACCAGGGCTTGCCTTTCTTGAGTCCTTGATAACTTCTCAATCACTTGAAGTACTAGTATTTTAACTGGTGGGTAGAAGCCAAACCCTTGTTTGGGAGCATTTAATATGCAGAAAGGGAGAAATAAGATCAGTTTTAAGTACAGCATTTAAGAACGGGTCAATGCAAATGTCCAAGAAGTTAAACTCCCCAACTCATGAAAATATACCCTTTTCAAAGGAGAGGGGAGGAGGGCAAATTGTTGATAATTAAGCCGGTTGATTTTCCTTTGCAACACTTAATTTTGAGAAATGCACAGGAAACCATTTACCTGTGGTTTAGACAGTCAACCATACCAGCAGCCAGAAGCCTTTATCTGCATTGCAAGGGAAGATGTATACCTGAAGTGTCACAGCCTGCTGGGTCAGTGGAGAGAAGAGAGTAGTGGGCACAAAGTCGGAGGTGGACCCTGCCCATCTGGGCAGAACGAAAATGCCCAAGGCACAAAGATAAACCAATCCCTATAGGTTTTTGCTGTGTGCGCTTTTCAAACAATGCAAAGATGAAATCCCATTTTAAGAAATTAACAACTTCAGCGTTCCTCAGATTAAAAATAAAAATGAGCATTAAAGGGGTGCAGGAATGATTCATGAAATCAAGTGATGGAAGAGAAGACCTTTCTTGGGAGAGTAAAGCTAAAATGTAGCAAAAAAATGAAATGAAAAATCTAGTAATGATTGAATTTTGGCTGCTTGGTGTGTGGGATGTGCAAATTCAAAGGCTTCTGTACGTATCACACTAAATGGCTGCACATGGGGATGGGGGTGGGAGAGGCTACTTTTTTTTTTCTTCGATGTGGAAGAGAATTCTTTTTCGTCCCAGGAGAGAATCTTCCCAGAAGGTCTGGGGGTATTTATGAATCAGTCTGGGAATGCATACTGCTATTTAGGAGCTTGGAGAGGACGGTCTCTTTCACAGACAGAACAGGGGCCTGAGGTTCGCCATAAGTTCGCCATTAGAATGGGGTATGAGTCCAATAGAAGGAACCTCTGGCCCCCCGCATCTTTGACCCCTCTCCGCCCCCAAGATGGAAACCGGCCAAAGGAGCTTACATAGGAGCAGAAAGCCACTGGGACTTCTGCAAATTTTGAATTGATCAGGCCGAATAAAGCAAAAACAGGAAGTAAAAGAAGCACACCAAAGAGCCTTGGGGACGGACTCATTCATTTCTAAATCACAAATTCCTCAACCATCACAGCCACATTTTCAGTTGTCCAAAGGATAGAATTTTTAAAGCTACTTTATTTTTCCAGGAGAACAACACAGCTGCTGGGCCATGTGTGTACAGATGGAATGTATGGGATGGGGACTGAGTGTGTGTGTGTGTGTGTGGCGGAGGGGAGGGGACATGCGAAGTCCTAACAAACTCAAGCCTCTCCCCTGTCCAGGGCCTCTTCCATCCCTGATAATCAGGCATCCTTCCCACACCCTGAGAGTTAGATACTGTCTCCTTTAAATGCCCCAGGAAGATCTGTTTGTTTCTGTAAAAGAGGCATCCAACTCCACAAGACACAAAAATGAAACCATTTTCTACTCTTTCTCAACGTATGGGGTCAATTTTGTGCTTACTAGAAAGAACAGTATGTTTTGCAACCAACATTATGGCCAAAACATAAAAATATAAAATCTCGAGCCTTTCTTAGTTCAAGAATGTAAATTGAAAGCATTGTTTCATAACGTTTAAAGCACTTACGGCTTGATTTACCCTAGTAACACCTTCACTGTCCCAGCAAGAGAGTAAGAAAAATACTCTCCTCCCAACCCCAATTTCTCACTTTTAAGAGTGGCTTACGCTGCAATCTGAGAGAATTAAATACACCAATTTGAAGTTCTACTGTATTTTATTTGCATGTAATGAGAAGGGACTGAATTATAAATTAAAGTTACAGATATGCAATGAAGTAAGCTAAGGAGAAAATACATTTCTAAGACCTATTTACCTGGCTTATTTTTTTTTTCCTTGGATACTTGTGTAGCTTTTTATCTCTAGTCACATTGTCATGCTAGTACCATCCTTATGCTTGGCTTCTGAGACATTGGTGGTCAGGGTCTGTGCACTCTATGTTCATACTCAGATATTCTTCCTTTTAGGTCCAATAGTGCCTTGAATTAACGGAGACATATTAGAGCTTCAATATACACATTCCCCCTCTTAATTAATGGAGACTTCACTTAACATGCTTGTTTTGGGGGTACTTTTCAATATGTGAATGTCATTCTAGATAGCACAATTTTAAATATATTTTTACAAACATTTAAAGACCTTTGAATGCAAATTTGCCAGTGTCCTTGGTTGTGCTGATTTTGAATCAATTCTTATAGCCAACTACATATTATTGATCTAGAACACTGGGTCATTAGTTGACTCTGCCAATATTTATTGACTGCCCAGTACACGCCCTGTATTTTATTTGCTACAGGGATGCAATTGTAAATAAGAAGACGTAATTCCTGCCTTCATGTGTCTTCCCTTACTTAAAGATGCCTTTTTCATCTGAGTGCTAAGAAATTATTCTTGGCCATTTTTAGGGTGAATACAAACTCAAAGTGCTTTGCATTTTTAAATGAGTGTTCAGATCTATTCTTTGCATCAGTGTGGACTTTTCCCCAAATGTATCTATAATGATTACATTCCAATCCCTCCCAAAACTTCAAAGCAAGTGAAATTTGATGGAAGCCAACTGATTCTTTTCACCACAAATATTTTATCAGCCTAGAGAGATTGGGCCTAATAGCCCTTGCCTGTTATCTTTTGATAACCCTTTATGAGGCATGCCCAAGATTTAGGAATGGACTGAATGGATGTTATTTTAAAATCTATCTTTTTCTAGGATTTGATGATTTAGATGCGGAATTTCCAGAGCAACACTTGTTATTGCTAAATTCTTACCCTTCCTCTATCAGACTTCTTTCTCCAATTCAGCTGTAACATTGTTGGGGGCAGGCATGGTCACTTGAATTCTGAAATCCCTCAGAGAACATAGCAAAATGACGACCATGAGAGGATATCAATAAGTACTTATAGCACCTTGCTGACTGATGGCTGGGTCACATTTGTGTAGTAGGATTCCACAGCTTTGAGCTTCTGACAGGGACAAGTTATGTTCATGATCTATTCAATGCAGTTGGGGCTATTCCTGTCACATTATTGTCAAACCACAGGAAATTATGCCTTTCCTCATTGCCACACTGAGCTCTGTAAGGGGCTGATATCCTTTGGCTACACAGAGACTTGGTGATAGTGTCTTCCCAATCTAGAAACAAAACTATTTCATAAGATATATATATATATATATGGAGAGAGAGAGAGAGAGAGCTAGTTATTATATTTCAACCTAAAGTGATGGCTGGCGTAGAAAGTGGAAAGAATCTCTCTCTCTTTTTTTTTTTAATTAACAAACCTTTACTGAGTACCTACTCTGTGCCGAGCTCTTCCCTAGCTGCTGGGAATAGGAAGATGAGTCAGCCTGGGCCTGACGGAAGAGGCAGACCTGTGTGAGTGACTAGCCGTATATACAGCATGAGCCATAGAGCTGTTCATTTACCCAACAACTATTCACCGAGCTTTATTTTTGCCAGCTAATACACTCGGCTGGGAGAGAAACTGGAAGCAGATTGTGAAGCGCCCCTCACCCCCAAGCCTGGCTAAGGAGTTTGAAAATGACCTTTAGGCAATTAGTTGAGATCAGAAGTAAAACCACTTAGCCCACAGGAGGCAGCTTGTAGATACTTCCTGTTCAGAATGTAGCTCGATGGAGGGCAGGGCAAAGAAGAAGCTGTCCGTACTTGTCATCGAAAAGGCAGATTATTAGTGTTACATTCACCTACTATGAGAAGGTAATAAATCATACTTTTATCGGTATTGCTTAGTCTACATTTCTGTAAGACAGGCTGTAACACCTCCATATTGTAAACACTTTTCCAAGCAACACTTTGCTACCAATTTTTATACCAGTGTGGACAGAGGGTTAATATATTTAAAATGGTTAAAATTGCATTTTTTGTGTGTGGAATCTCTGAGGTTTGCAGTACCTTATACTAGGGTTTGCACATTAAAAACTGCTCTTCAATCATGTATGTTTCCTGAGACTGCTGTAACAAACTACCATAAACTCAGTGGATTAAAACTACAGAAATTCATTCTCTCACAGTTCCAGAGGCCAGAAGTCTATCATCAAGGTGTCAGCAGGCCACACTCCCTCCAAAGACTCTAGGGGAGGGTCCTTCTTGCCTCTTCCAGCTTCTGGTGGCCCCAGGAATTCTTGGCTGTGGCTGCACAACTCCAATGTGCATCTTCGTCTTCATGTGGCCTTCTCCTCAGTCTCCTCTCCTGTCTCTTCTAAGGACACTTGTCATTGGATTTAGGGCCCCACCTGGGTAATCCAGGATGCGCTCATCTCAAGATTCTTAAGTACATTCTTAAACACTCCTTTTCCAAATAAGTTAACGTTCAAAAGGTCCACAGATTTGACATGGATAAGGCCTATGGGGGGCCACCATTCAACCCACTAGCCTGGTGACCAACAGGTCTTCTGGCAGAGGCATTGCACTGCGATAGTTGAAGTGGTGAACTGGTAATCAGCACTGAGTGCAGGCACATTATACCGAAAGGTTGGACGTGTGGGAGGAGATAGGACAATTGCAGTTTTTTTCGGATTAATCAGAAAGTTTCTCCATGATATAAAGATTAATACGGAAAGACTTATAGGGGCCATGAGCGAGTGGAAACAAAGGGGCCTGAATGAGAGGAACATCAAAGGTTTGGGATCCGTTATATGTTTACTGTGATTACAGAGATGAATAGCATGGGTGGTCATAAAAGAAAATTGTGCTGGTACAGTAATTTGAAATGTCTTCAAGGCGGGTGAAAAATACCATCTGGGAATATAACTATATATACTATTATAAGTAGTTGGAGAGGCCAGTCCAGAAAATTAAAAAGAAAATAAAGTCAAAAAGAATATAAACTGGATTATTTGAAGAAAGGATTATAATATACAACCCGAACTTGTCATTTCAAAAATTATTGTTAACTTGAGCTAGGAAGATGAGAGCACCATGAGTTTATATAGCCAAACATAAATTCTCGAAGCCTAAAGTGTTCCTCTCAGATTCCACTGACTCTCTTTAAAAGCCCATGTTATAATAAAGATGCAAAAATACACATGTGCACCAAGAACAAACATAGTGGCAACAAATGTTTTGAATCTTCATCCGATCAGGGCTGCTTTTCTGAACTAGGTCATGAAGTTTCCCAGCAGGAT
Source organism: Rhinolophus sinicus (assembly GCF_036562045.2). Taxonomy (NCBI): domain Eukaryota; kingdom Metazoa; phylum Chordata; class Mammalia; order Chiroptera; family Rhinolophidae; genus Rhinolophus; species Rhinolophus sinicus. The sequence goes on from NC_133768.1 coordinate 9,792,562, forward strand.
AGATGGATACCAAAAGGTAAATCTATTGAGGTTCTTCAACCCAAGTTTCAAAGAATTCAGTCTTCAGATTCGAAGGAGGTGAGGTCAATTGAAGCTAAATCAGATGTTAAAAACTGGCTGCCCCAAGGAAGGTTACTCCACACTTGTAACCGTATTTCTTTGACAGAATTGTAATTTGTTTTCTCTCTCCTCTCCTGGAAGCTGACATCTATGTATGTTGACCTCTATGTATGTTCAGAATTTCTCCAGCATTTGGCTTGACAGGTGTGACTTGGGCCCCCGATCCCATGCTTTCTACCACATGCGATTCCAATTAAGGCTTCATTAGAGTGGGAGGGTAGTTAGGGCTTTAGGTCACGGGACCAGGTGAACAAAACTGTGAGGGGCCGAGGCTTAGCTAGGGAAAGAAGGCTGAGGGAGACGGCTCCAAACCAGACCACTGACTGCCATTCTAACCTTTACTCCCTGACCCCAGTGCCACCTCGCTGGGGCCACACCCTAGAGCGTGGTTTTCAAACCACAGGCGGTGTCCCCTTCCAGTTTCAGGAAATCAATTTAGTTGATTCTTGCCAGAATTCAAAACAAAACAAAACAACAACAAAAGAAGCCAAAACAAATCACTAAAGAGAAACAGAACGGGAATGACCAGACTCGCCTGCATGGTAAGTGTAAGTCTTGTTTACTCAAACTTCTGTTTCAGTTATTTACGTGGGAGTGTGTGTGTGTGTGTGTGTGTGTTTACTGGCCTGTGATCTAAAACGTTTTTCTCAGTGTGAGTCAGAATCACATTTATCAAGACATCCATTCCCCCACTTCCTGCCTCCCCACCACCTCATTTCCTTTCTTTTCTCAGTCTGGCTTCCACGCCTAATGAACGACTCACGTAGACTTTAACTCTCCTTCCGTCATGCCCTGCTGAAGTCACTCTGCACACCCGAGTCCCGGGTCCACTCCAGGAGCCTAAATTTTCCATCCCTTCGTCCCAGCTTCCAGGCTGACAGACAGAATGACACACTTCCATGCTCTCATCACTGAACTTGTCACCTGTTCCTGGTCAGCTTCCTGTTAGCTGTGCAACCTTGCATACACTTCATAACTTCTCTGAGCTTTAGTTTTCTCATCTGCAAAGTGGGGGAGGGAATGGCCCTAACATGTGGGCTAGCTGTGAGGGTTGAACGAATTATGTGCACCTGCTACATTCTAGGTGCTCCATAGATGGTCGCTTTTATAATAAGGACATTCTCTTACATAACCGCAGTACAATGATCAAATGCAGGCAATTTAACATCAATACAATGCTACTATTATCTAATATAAAGTCCACATTTAAATTTTGCTAGTTCCGTTAGTGTCTTTTACCACAGCTTTCTTCCTCCTCACTGGGAATCCACTCCAGGAACACACATTGCATTCAGTTGTCATGTCACTTTAATCTGAAACAATCCCTCTACTGTTCTTTGTCTTTCAAGACCATCACATTTTGGAAGAATACAGACCAGCTGCTTTTAGAAGTTCTCTTAGTTTGGGTTTGCCTGATGCTTTTTCATGATTAAATCAGATAATTTGAGGTAGGAATACCCTGAACGGCATGTTGTGTCCTTCTCGGTGCCTCACCTAGGAGGCACATTATGTCACTTTGTCCCATTCATTGATGATGACTTTGATCACTTGTTTACGTGTTTGCCACCAGGTGTCTGTACCATAAAACTGTCATTTTCCCCTTTGTAATGAATAAGTAATCTGTGGGGAGATTGTTTGAAACTCACCTCACCTGTTCCCCATCAAACTTTCATCAAATAGTTTTGACATTTATTGATGATTCTTGCCTGAATCAATTATTTTTGTGATGTGAACAAAAAGGTGAATTTTTAACTCTTATCATTCCTTCTAATGTGATTATTTTTGTGTTCCTCCTTATATGGATAAACCAATGAATGCAATTTCAGAATTAATATGCTAACAGTATTAAAAATAAAAGCAGGCCTGTGGGCTTGTTCTGCTAGACTAGTCACCCTTATAGAGGAGCCATGTTATAAGGAATATTTTCAAAGGCCCTTTTGAGATATGGCCGACACATGGCCTGTGCTGTCATTTCCTCTTTAAGAGTCAGCTTAGGGCTTGTTTGCAACCAACATTCTCCCATGTTATGGCTGTGATTTTCAAAAGGAATACAGATGCATATGTGTTCATCACATTCACATTCGCTTCAAATTAGATCTTGAACGTTAATTTTGATCAACTGCAAATATTCATGATCTGGCAGAGAAATTGTTTTTGGTTCTGCATGGCTCCAGCAAAGTCTTGAAGTGTTGAAGGATGGCAGAGGTGGATCCTCCTCAGGTTCCTGATAGACAACGGATGTGCGTTATAGAGGAAAGCCGGACACAGCTGGAATAGCAAGGTGCGGCCTTTAGCACTGTCGCTTCTGCAGCTGTACCGCAGGAAGCCGGCTTCTGCTCTTCCTCTGAGAACCGAGAAGTGGCTTTAGAAGTGCTCATTTGACTTGGGTCAGGTGTCTGCGTTTCAGCAAGCCTTAAACAAATACCACCTGTTCTACTGGTCAAACACACCTTCCCAACACTAGTGCGAGAGGAATAAAAAATAGAGCTTCAAGGATATCTGGCTCTTGTCCATTTTCTACCTGGAAAAAATGTCTTCATCCAAATACTGCTGTTTGCTTGTAACCATTGTACCCTATCCTACCTGAGGCTGGAGGCCAGTGCTAACGCAGCTGCATACCTGAGCAATGACTCACTGCCAGAGTCATGTTAAAGACACCCTGGCCAGGTAGTATATGGAAACCAGGAAAAAGTCTATCATTTCAATGGGAACATATCCTCAAAAGAGGCAGAATCTCCAGCATGTAATCATATAATAAACGTTTTTCTTCTTTTTTGTAGGGGGAGTGGCAGTTGACCTTTTAAATGTGTTTTAAATTATTAAAATTTTTTGAATACATGATACATTTATATAGTTCAAATATTAAAACAATAGAAGTATACTCCCATTCAACCAGTTTCCATTGCTCCCATTAGGTGCTGCTTTTTAATACTTTCTTGCTTATCTTCCACTATATATGCACAAGCAAATATAAATATTTTTTATCTCCCTTCTCCTTACACAACTGGTAGTTAAGTCATCTTTCTAACATGGTATTTTTAAACTTTAAAGATCATTATAAGAATAATACATATCTATTTATTTAAAATAAATCAAACAGTATAGAATTGAATGAATTAAAAATGAAAAAATTCCCTTAACCTCCAACTCATGTTCCAGAGGTAGCCACTGTTAACAGTTTTATGTGAATCATTCTGGATGTTTCCTAACAGTGGTATCAGTGGCAAGAGCCGCTTGTTAAATTTTCCAGAAATTTGAGAGCTGGCTGTTAAACACAGCCACTATTAAAAATTAAATTATATAAATTTACAATGAAATATATTACAATAAAGGTGATAAATATTCATAACTCATCACTGCCTAATTATTTTTCTATGATCTATGCTCTTGGGGTTACTTGTGTCTACTGTATGTATCTCTATAGCGGAAATGCTATAAAATGGTGGCTACTGGTCATCTCTTCTCAACTCCTCTTGAGGACTTTACACCTCTATTAACATAGAATGTAAAAGATAACCCATCAAAATGAATTAAAAATATAAATCAGAATGTAAAGATGCATCTAAAATATCAGTGCAATTATCTTTAAATTTAAAGAAAATTAGCATTAACAATAAACGACATTGCTTAGTTAGGGGGAAAAATAGCTAACTCTCATGGATGTACAGATTTCCCTTTTTTTATCTAATTACCCAAGTAGACAAGATCTGTCCTCCCTCATCCTGCAAATCCACCTCTGTCATCCACCTGTCACTTTTTGGTTGTCTTCCAGAGTTTCTCCTTGTCCTGATTTTTCCGCTTCTCTTCACTCATATCTTTTACTCTGGCTCTACTTCTTCAACTGTCCTTTAAGTGTTGGTTTGTCCACGGAATTAAACTTGACCTTACACTCTTCCTCATCTATACTCTTCCTTTCCCCAAGGCTTTGGTTAGGTAGTGATTCTCTGACTCCCTTGGTCTCCATCTGACTCTGTCTCTGTCAGCGCCATGTGGCTAGACATTTTCACATGATTGGTGCTTAAAGTCATCCTGTCTATAAAATTTGTTCTCTGTTTTTCAATGGCATCACTGTTGTTCAAGTCACATGACAAGTCAACAACATCTTGTTTCTCATCACTCACATTCATTATTTACCGGTACTGAAATCTAATCCAAACGTTCTGCTCTACAAACCTCCAGCTCTGTTCCGGGTTCAGGTCTTTCCTTCTTTGTGTTAAGCTCTTTCTGCCCTACATGCCCCATCCTCATCCTAGTCATCTTCCAAGGCACAAGTCATTTCACATCCTCCAAGAAGTCGCCCTAGATCCTCACTCAGATTCATTTTGACCTCTATTTTTCTCACTAGATTGGAGGCTCCTGGACTGGGAGGGACAGAACAGGTCCCAGCATGGAGCTCTGGAGTATGTGCTTGAGAAATGTAAGTTGAATTATTTTCTATAGAATTTATGTACTACATATAGGAAACTTGCCAATGAAAGGCATAGGATAGAGCAAATTTCCTCCACCTCTGGTCACAAATTTATGGGTCTACAGGTGCCCAGCAGGGCACATAAATGCCTAGAGAGGCCAAGTTTTAGTGAGAGGGGAAGCAGCCCTTTCTCAGGTCCAGCCAGTTACCGTAAGGAAACATGGACCCAGTATTACCAAATCTTGTGATTTTTCAAGAGAAGGCAGAAATATGGATTTTTAAATGTGCAACCTCCCAAGTTTTAATTACTGGTAACTAATTAAAAGCACTTTAACCTTTTTATTGTAAAATTAAAAAGTAAAGAAAAAATGTGTAGCTTCATGCATAAGGCAAGCATCCTACTCTTGTAACCATCATCCAGGTCAGAAATAGAACTTTGCTACCTAACCCAGGAACCCTACATGGGCCCCATTCTACCCTTAACACCCCCAAATTAACCACTCCCCTACTTTTATACCAATAGTTTGCTTTTGTTTCCTTATGGTTTGTTCATCTAGGTGTGCCTCCCTAGATTCTCTGTTCTTACTAAACACAAATTTAGTCTTTAATTCATTTTTTTAAAAACTTGTGGTTTTTCATCTATAGCTTCCCCTCTAGCCCTTCTTTTTCCTTACAATATTTCTTTTGAAGTACCTGGGATATTGACTTGTAAATTTTCCCATGGTCTGAATTATGCTGATGTTTACTCATTGGTATGACTCAACATGTGGTCTGCATTTCTACATTTTGGCAACTAGAGTCAGAACTCATGTTCATTAACTAAAACATTATTTTAAATTGTTAGTATCATTAGTTGGCCTCTCATCTCTACAGCTTCTTCCTTGCTCTGTCTGCTTTGTTTCTCTATCCACTGACCATAAATAATAAGTCAGCTTCTTAGCCATTTGCCATGTTTAGAGGATGAAGATGTATTCCAATCTAACTGAATCAAAGTTTGCATAATTATTACATTGCTGACCATAAACGTTAAGTGTAGTGGCTCTTTTGATCCTATATCATGCATCACATAGGGATGTTTCAAAGGGAGGAAACGAGGCATCACTCCAGAGACTGATTTGTTTTCTTTTCAGCCAGATGGTTCTCTGGGTGGGATTTAGCCAAGACCCCAGTCTTTCCCTCTCCAGATCACAGGGTTTCCTCCAACTGTAGCACATATGGATTTAAAACAGAACTCTAGAACCACTTCCCACATGTGGAAGTAACTCGAACTGTAGGTGCCAAAAGTCAGAAAGTTCTAACGGGAAGGGTTGGGAGGGTTGGAGGTGTGTGAATACAGTAGAAGAGAAAGGGAGTTTGTTGAGTAGAAGCAATCGTACAGAGGGACCTATGTTTTCCACAAGGGTAAAAGGAAACAGGATTTGCAGAGACCCTCAGGGTAGCAAAGCTCTGGTGAAAAATCTAATAAATCTATAAAATTCCCTGAAGGAACACATAAGAAATAGAGAGGAGGGCAACAACCACAAAATGGGGTGGGGGGGGAGGAGAGGTCCCTAGACAACAGAACCAAGACATCGACCAAACTGTTGTAGATCAGAAAACATTTTCCCAATCAATGAAAGGGCCTGGTAAACAAAGTGAAAGTTGTATGTCCATGGTATGTAGGTATGTAATTAATTAGAATTATTTAAACATTTCAGGTAAAAGCTTATCTACAGTGTTAGCTTGCTGCCCAACTAAACTGTTTTTTGTTACAGGTCAGAGATTAAGAACTCAAATGCATAAAGCAAAATGACCATTGGTTAGTGGACTAATAACCAGCAAAAACCTGTCTCTAGGTAAGTTGACCTGTACAGCTACTGCCCTGGAGGGAGTTTCCTCCTACTGAGTGGACGTAATGTCTCATGGCAGTTGATAACTGATTGTACCAGCAGCTAGGCACTTCATCGGGCCTGACCCTTTTTCCTTCTCCTTTCCACCCTCCTCACTTCTTTTTGCCTTAACTCATTCTTATCCTCTCTAAAGTTCATTGCTAATCAGACAATGAAATGTCTGCTTTCATCTAGATGGCTAAGTGAAATTTCCCTGAAAGAATGTAGAGTTCAGTGTCTGGCAATAATTGACTTTCATTAATATCTCTGATGGATTACTGAATTTCAAAAGACATTTGCTCCAAAGGAAAATTTGCCTTGTCACCATGCTTTGGGCATTAAAAGATAACATCCTGGGTGAAAAGAGGCACCTTTTCCTTAAAGAATAATTCCAAATTATGTATTGAAATACTCCTCCCTCCAGGAAGGGGAGATTAATCCCTCCCCCCCCACCCCTCATACACACTTGAGGGTGGCTAGAGTTAGTGCCACACTTCCAAAGACTAGAATGTGGACAGGGAAGGGAAAAACATTAACATTATAATGGAGAAACCTGGCAGACAGCGCCTTACCTAAGAGATGAAGGGTGACATCGCCAGTGATGTCATGTAGATGTCAGGTACCCTCCGATATGTTGTGGTAAGAAGGGTACTGTACCTCCTACCAAAAAAACCCCAATAATAATAACAACAACAACAACAACAGCCCAGGTCTAGTGAGAAAAACCTCAGCAAACCCAAACTGAGGGACATCTACAAAATTCCTGACTGGCAATACGAAAAGTTGTCAAGGTCATGAGAAAATATGGAAAGATGAAGAGACTGTCACAGCCCAGAGCAGATTAAGGAGACATGATGACTAAATGCAATGTGGTATCCTGGATTAAATTCTGAGACAGAAAGAGGACATTTAATGGAAAAACTGGTGAAATTGAAATCAAGTCTTGAGTTTAGTTAATAGTAACATACCACTGTTAGTTTCTTAGTTGTGACAAATGGACTCTGCTGATGTAAGATGTTAACAATGGGGGAAATTGGGTGTGAAATAATGGGAACTTTGTCCTATTTTTGCAACTTTTCTATAAATACAAAATTATTCCAATATAACATTTATTGAAAGAAATTAAACCAAAAACCCAAAAGGTAACATCTTTTAATTGGATACCAAGTATGTAACATAGATTTGTTTTAAGTATGCAACATAGATTTGAATTATTCAATATTCATCATTCCTGTCTTCTACTTGTAGTAGTATGTGGCAGGCTGTTTAGTGTATAAAGCAGTTAAAATCAAGACTATAAATTTGACGTGGGTTTGTTAGCTCTGTTGATTCCAAAGCCATAGTCTCTGTCCTAGCTTTGTCTAGAGAGATCTTGTGCAAATGTATAGTTTGAATCACCATGGGTAAATACTCACTGTGGTTCCCCCGACCCCCAGAAAATAATTGAAAGTGCATGTTCTCTCGAAGGTGAGCCAGCAGTGCTATCTTTCCATATGAAGACCTGCTTGCTTATAATTAAAACTTTCATTTGACTATTAAAATTAAAGAACAGCTATAAATTATGGTAACAATATTAAAACCTCTGGGGGTAAGTCTAAAGATTCTCTCTGTAATTAGAGAGCTGCAAACCTTAAGGAACACTAATTCTTTTCGGCGTCAAGGCCTCATTTTGTCAGGAAGCTGGTATTTTGTAAATCACAGCTCTTCCAGGGCTGAGGACACATTTTGATTCTTGCCTAGAGTGATTGCCTGAAATATTTTGCCCTTTATGAACTAAACTACGAGTTAGAAGACTGATTTCTTATCGTGATTGGACATGTGAAAATCTGGGTGGTCTTGGTCATGACCTTTCTAGATTAGAGTTTCCATAGCTCTATAGTTAGATGTTGGGTTATTAACCTTACTTGACTCTTCTAGTTTTAAAAGCTTGGAGGTTTTTTTAAAAATAATGAATATAAGCCCCTAATACAAGCTCTCCTTAAAAACTGAAGGCATTAGTTATAGGTGGTGGGTTTGGTTATTAATGGTTAAATATTCTCTTTTGCACTTGTCTGTATCTTCCGTGTGTGTGTGTAGTCATGTAAATAGGAAAGCTGTATTTGAAAACACAATAAGGACACATACTAATAGATTTTTCATTAAGACTTACTGAGTTAAACTAAGGTGTTGCACTGAGGTGGGCTTTAATCCTTCACTTTAATAGCGATTTCACCAGGATGATCTAAAAGTTGAACTTGGCCTTCAGTCCATTCCCTGACTGTCTTTTTCCATTTGCAAGTCTTAATATTTGTACTTTCTCTTTATAGATGTTACTCCTCAGTTTTTGTCTTTTTTCCCCCATTGGATTAAAACAAACAATGAGCTTTAAAAAGAACACTCCCAATGGTAGATATCTCCAGAGAGCTTATATTTACTTTAAACTGAATTCTTGCCAGACCGCCCAAGTGGATACCCCTGATTTTTTATTATCCATCACCATGTTACACTGTAGTGGATACAATGGCATAGAAATAATATATCCAAGCAAATCCCTGATAGCCCCACCGGACAACCAACACAAAACCATGAGAACATTTTCCCATCTAGTTCTAGAAAAATAATTCATACTTCTCCTCCTTTCCTTTTTTCCTTCCTTTTTCTTTTGAGGTTTGTAAAAGGCAAAAATATGGGTATAGTATGAGGTGTCATAAAAACTACAGTGAATGTTTAAATTAAAAATTATTACAGTAAAAAACACATTGCCATGAATCCCCTCAAAATACTCCCCCTCTCTTCAAACATATTTATCCCATCGTTCTTGCCACTTTCTGAAGCAGTTCTGGAAGTCCTCTTTTGTGAGTCTTTAGTTATGCTGTCGTGGCTGCCTCAATGTCCTCAATCAATTCAAAACGTTTACCTTTCATGGTTACTTTGACTTTAGGGAAGAGCCAGAAATTGCATGGTGTCAGATCCGGTGAATAAGGTGGATGAGGACACACCATAATGTTTTTATATGACAGAAATTGCCGTACCAGAAGTGATGTGTGACATGGAGCATTGTCATGATGGAGGATGAAACAATTTGCCCATTTCATGTTAATGCATTGTTCGTGATCCATGATTTACAGCACAGTTTAAAGCACACCTTCTCTCAACCGTATCTCACATCCGACTGCACCAAACAAGTTGAAACTTGTCACACACTGTTACTTAGGTTCGACATGCCACTTCCATATTGAAGATTCCTGCCTTTCCATTGGATGGCACTCGGCAGCAGCATTCATTGTATCTTTTGATCACACCTCGTAATTTTGTGCCTAAGAATTTAGACTCCGGAAAATGGGATTGCCGCTGCCATGTTTCCCATTGGCTAAGGAAATGCCTTTCCCAAGAATATGCAAATATTAGCACCTAGACTTTTATGTCTTTAAAAGTTATATTTGTTGGTTTTATAACATAATGCCAGCATGACACTACAGTCAGCTGTACCTGAGACTAAAACTGTATATTTTGTGTTCAAAGCAAAGAATGAGGACATGGAAAAACTGGACATTTGAGTTTACCCATGATTATCTTAAATTGACAGAGTTCTGGATATGGCCCAGTCATTGCTGGCTTGATTATCTTGGCTGATTGCCACCAATCACATCTAAGGATTTGCCATCACATGGCCCTTTTCTCATACATACTGATATGTGTAAGCCAGATAGTGTAAAGGACTGTATGGTCATTTTAACCTTCTACCTGAGCCTTCAGTTGTAAAAACCACAAGATGCATCCCAGTTCACTGACTTTATTGTGTAGAATGAAATGCACATATAGAACCTGTTCCATTAGCAAAAGTAAAATCAGTCCCCTCTTTGAAGATCTGGAATGATTTGCAAACCTGATCCCTATAAAGACATCTTTGCTAATTTAATACTTATCTATATACTTCTTTTTCATCCATAGAACTTGCATTTCAAAAAAAGGAAAATCTTTTACAATGATTAATTCATTAACTCAGATAATATCTCTCAACACACGGGAGTCAGCAAACTCTGGCCCGAGGACCATACATGATCAGCTACCTGTTTTCCTCAGCCTGAGAGCTAAGAATGGTATTTATATTTGTAAATGAGAAACAAAAGAAGAAAACTATTTCTTGGCATGTAAAAATTATGAAATTCAAATTTCAGTGTCCATAAAGTTTCACACACTCGTTCATTGTGGCTTGTCTGTGGCTCCTTGTATGTTCAGTGCCAGGGTTGGGTAGCGGTGACAGAGACTGTATCGCCTGCAAAACAGAAAATATTTACTTGGTGGCCCATTTCAGTAAAGGTTTGCTGCCTCTGATATAGACAAAGCTATTTTCCGAAGGAGAACTGAAGCACAGCATGGAATGTGTAGACTCATAAAAAGTCCCACAATGAACTGGCATGGAATGTAAACTAAACTTCTTATGTGATATAATTTCTAATGAAACATCTTGCATAAGCAGGGAAAATAAAAATCTGGAGATTAAAGTAAAAAATAAAAATCAAAACCCTGAACTATGTGTAATGGGAAAGTTTGAAGAATAGAGCACAAGGATGGAAGGCATTTTTTATCTGTTGCCCAAAGGTGCCCTGTCTGAACTAGTAGTCTTGCCTTCCTGAAAGCAGAGCTGTGTAGCCCTAGGCGATCACTAACCCTTGCTGATTGACTGATGGATGCGAGACACCCGGCTCTGATTCTGGCCTGAGTAGGCAGTGATGAGGGTGACTTTTGAATGTCTCGGGTCTCAAAGCAAGCACACATCTTTTTTTGGTCCCATGAAAAGGCTGAATGTGTATCCTTCCGTTAATGCCCCCTAGACGTGCTATGGTCAGGTTCCCCAAAAGCCTGCATATTCCTTTTATTTTGGACATGTTTTAGTCCATTTGGGAGGGGATAACTAAGATTACAGTTTCAGTACTTGTTATAATTTCTACAGCAGGGAGAATTTCAGTGGTGGAAGAGGAATATGCCTAAGAACAATGGTTACCCTTTGTAATTTCCAGTTTGTATGTGTATGTGTGTGTCTAATGTTGTATTTTGGGATAATCTTGGTGCAGTAGTTCATATGTATAATTTATAAATACATGCTACATTCTTATATATTCATGTGCTCAAACTTTTTATTGTTTTACATGTGTTACCAAACAGTTTGTATACTTGTTGGCTTAATTTTCTGTTGATGCATAACAAATTATCACAAATGTAGTGGCTTAAAGCAACACATTTATTATCGCACAGTTCTCATCCATTAGGAGTCTGGGAATGGCTTAGCTGGATCCTTGGCTCAGGGTCTCTCAACGCGGCAATGACAGTGTTGGCTGGGACTGCGTCTTCATCTCAAATCTCGGTCTCCTTCCACTCTCATGTGGTGTTGGCAACATTGAATCTGTAGAACACATGATGGCTTGCTTCTGCAAGGTCATCAGGAGAGAATCTCCATGGCTCAGAGAAGGCCTAAGCCCTCTTTCAAAGGCTACCCAGCTGATTCAGTCAGGCCCAGCCAGGATAATCTCCCTTTTGATTAGTTCAAGTCCCAACTGATCTGGGACCTTCGTTGCATTTGCAAAATCCCTCCCACCTTGCCATAAGATGTGACATAATCAAGGGGGTGACATCTGTCACCTTTGTCATTTAACTTAATCATGGCATAACACTGGGGAGCTAAGATCATAGATGCCATCTTAGAATTTTGGCTATCATGTGGTGGGCAAAAAAAGCATGATTCCAACTTTGAATCTTAGCTTTCCCGCTTACTAGCTGTGTGATTGCGCAACTAATTTAACTTCTCTATGCCTCAGTGCTTTCAACTGTAAATTGGAGTTCATTCTAGCATCATTTTAGCATTCTAGCACCTACTACTTTGGGCTGGTGCCAGCATTAAATAAGATCATGCCGTTAAAGGGTCTAGCACGGTGACTGGCAAACAGCAAGTTGTGAATGGGTGTCAGATCGTTTCATTCGATATTCCTCTTCAGGCACACATACGTCTTATTCATACGACAGAAAAATAATATTGGACGTCACCAGAATGTGCCTCACTGGATCTCAAGCAAGCAAGATGAGAGGAGAGAAATGAGGAATGCAAATTAATCCTGGTTTATGACAGAAAGGGATTACTCTGGTAGTGATTAAGAACAAGCTAGTTCAGTAAATAGTGCTTTAACACAAAGCGAGACACTGTATGTGAAAACGCCTGCACTCAATAAATATTAATTGAATTTCAATCTGGACAGCAGTGCATGTGTAATAATTGTTAGTGGACTTGTTGTGGTTATCTTCTTATACATTCAAATCACTTGCTTAACCAAATTCTTTCTTTTCCTTTCCAGTTACCCACAGAACTATTTGAACATGACAAACATTTAATTTGCCAGATGGCTCCTCCTTCTTCCTGGATCTAAGGTACCGTCTGTTAGTATGAAACCAATAGAGAAAGTCAAAGTGTCAGAATATTTGTCAAAGATCTTGATAAAGCATGTGTAGCAAATGAAGAAATACAAACACCAAACCCCGGACCTGCAGTTTCTGTGCTGGGAAATTGTTCTTATCTACCTCCTAGTCTCAAGTTCAAAAGCCTGTGCTAAGCTCTTCTATGAAGGGGAGGAGAAAAAAAAATAAACCCCAAACAAGAAAGCTCCTCAAAATATACCACTCTAAATTTTCTCATGTCCTTGGAAATAAAAAAGCAACAATTTCCCCTGATTGCAGACTTCCTGATATGCAGAGAATGCACAGCCCCAAGTGACCTCTGCTCACAATAATGGGTAGACAGAAGGGCACACAGTGCAGTCTTTTGTATTCTCACTATATTGTCATCTTGTTCCCCAGAATGGCTTCGGGCCTGGTGATGGGGAGAGGGCTGCTTTGCTGAGGAGCCCTCTCCAGAGTTACTGGTGCGGCTGTGGGCAGATCTGGGGAGACGCGAAAGGAAAATTCCCGGGAACAGGGGCTGTAACTCCAGTAACTCTGCCACCCTGGAATTCCTGATGAGGCTGGGGCCTTGGATCTCTTGGAATCATATGAGAGTGAATCAGAGAGCTACCAATTCTAAAGTCTTATGGAAGAGAGAGAAGGGGGTGGGGAGGGTGAATGAATGAATGGGGGAGAACAGCATCAATATACAGCAGTACTCTGCATCTCATTGTCAAGTTTGGCGAAATGTCCTACGTGGCAGATCCGTATCTTGCTACATCTTTCATAAAGAGGAATTTGTTTAGAGAGCAGTAGGGACAATAGGACCATAGGGTTGGTAAATCATGTTTTGCCTTACTTCAGGATCTCTGCATACAATCTCTCTATTTTTTATCCTTAAATAGAGAAAAATAGAGTAGTGCAGACAACCATCCAGAAGTTTCCAGACATCCAGGTGCTTGATATTGTGGAAATATAGACACAGATTGTCTGGGCTTTACATGGACTCATTATTTATGCTTTTTGTTTGTATATATATTTTGAGCAGGTGGGATAAGTGGGCTATGGGCAGACTTGATTCATAACACACACTTATGAAGCAGCTCTACTGGGTGTAACATACTGCGAAAGACACAGATGGATCACAAGGCTTATGAGATTTATAGTTGTCTCCCAGAGACAGCAGCTTGTCATGAGCTTTGTTCAGAGCTGCACTCACATCCATACAAGTCATCTCCTGGAAAAGTTGGTCAAAAATGTTCAATGGGTGCCTCATTCTGGATGAGAACAAGAGAGAGATTGAATTGACCGGTCATTTAACAAATGTGGTTAACCCGATTTCCAGTTTACTAACAGCCAAGCTGAAGTCTTCTAGAAGGTGTAAGTCAGCTCTCTGACCTATATCGATCTTTTTTCATGTCTACTGGAGGAAAAACAACTAGTCCAACTGCTGTCAGGAAGCCAATATTGCAATCAGCTAGTCAGATGCAGTGTTCGCCTGTGAACCCAGGGTTTGGATTCACCTACACCGGGCCTCCAGGGTGCTTTCCTCATTCAACATTCCACCCCCCATTTACCTCATCTCTTTCTAGTCATCGTTGGCAAAGCAGGATAAAATACCTCTATTATTATCTGAGGTTCAGCATTACCTAAGATTTAGCTTTTTCAAAACTAGGTAGCCATTACATTTATCAAAAGGAGAGAAGTAGTAGGTGTGACTAAGTTCATATTGCCAATGGGTATTGCAAATTATACTAAGAAAAGCTGAGTGCAAACATCTTGTGTTATTAGCTTCTCAGATTCGATTATACTATTTTATGAGGGCCTTTTTTTCCTTCTCAACATGTGTGACATTTTTCTTAAAGTAACAGCCAACCTAATATATTATTTGTACCACCTGCAGCATTATGGCTAAGAGGAATAATCCATGTGGGTGCTGATGACATTTTAGTCTTTTATTTCTGAACTGTTGGAGCCATTTAGCAGTTGGCCCACGAGTGGACTCCTTAGAGCATATAAATACCTCTTAACCAAGGCTGCACCATCTTTTTGGCTATGAGTGTCCCTAGGACCATAAATCAAAACTCTACAGTATTTAAATGTGTGTTTCCATGAAAGGCATGCTAAACTGCACCTCTCGATACTATTTGAACATTGTCATGTGGCGGGGTCTCTCCTGACAAAGGCAGCCAAGGAGGTAACTCTCTACTCCCTAGTGACAGCATTTTCAAATTGCTCTTTTCTGCTCAATAAAGGTTAAAAAGGGAGTGAAACCTTTTGTAGTCTTCTGCACTGCTGTTTTTCCAGACAGAGCAGAAACGCCTGCCATACATTCTTCTAAGGGCTTGCTAAGAAAGGGTTGAAAATAGCAGGCAAGAAGTGTTTTTGTTTTGCTGCCTGTTGGTTGGCTATGAAATGAAAACAAAAAGATGACATTGAATTTGGCATTTGAAACTGCAGCGCCGTTGTTTCTGTGATGACTGGCTCCACAAGCCCACAGTATTCTAGGATCAGGAGCCTGTCCCGGGAGCCAACTCAGCTATTTGTCAAGAATGAAAGCACTGGGACTGTGCAGTCTTTCCTCTTCCCGACCTTTGTAGCAGCAAGCTGGGCAGAAACACATGCAAATAAAAATCAAGAACCCCAGAGAGCAACCAAATCATTTTCAGACAGACTGATAATGAACTTCAAGCCTTCAGCTCAAATATCACTGATTTAAATCCGTTTGTTCTAGCTCTTTAATAGAATCTGAGGTTAAATACACAAACATATTGTTGGAATTCTCTCTGTACTAACACTGGCATGTGATTTAAAAAAACAAAACAAAACAACACAGTGATTTTTAAAAATCGAGCATTTATATCTCAGTAAAGCTAGGGGGAAATTCTAGCATTGAATGAGGAAATGTAAAATGCTTTTTGATTTCCTTGTCCTGATTTTGAAGTTATTTTTTCCCCTTTATTTCCCTACTTTAAAAGTTTTAAAATTTAAGCCAGGTGTGAGCTCTGAGGAGGAAGGAAGCTGCATTTGTGTCCCAAGCAACAAGAAATGGTAGTGTTACCATTTGTTGAATGAAAGAATCTTCAGCCTCCTTATCCATCTATTCTTCTAACCTATCCTTCTAATTCTTCTGTTTAGGTAATAGATGTGAATCACAAGTTCCTGGATCAGTGGTCCTGCTTGTATTACTGGGGTTACATTAAGAAGTTTAGACGATCCTATAGCTCGAAAGTCTTCCTTTCTTTCCATGTGTCGCGAAATTTATTGACAAAATCTGCCTTCAGCTCTGGTGATGGCTTGGCAGCCTTAGTTCTCTCTTACTTCCTGTTAATGATTTGCATTTCTATGGCCTATTATAGCTAACCATCTCAACAAACCTCCTAAAATATGAGGATACATTTCATTAAACTGTACTTTTTTTGCCTCTGGGATGAATATGACAATATTTTGCTCATTTCAGAACTAGAAGATTAAGGCCCAAAGTTGCAAAGATATTTCTTTTTCTGAATTCTATGTATTTATGTAGTATGTGAATAAATCATTCCATACAGTAAAAAAAAAAAAAAAGAAAAAAAACCTCTGAATTTTTTTTTTCCTTTAGGTTGGAAACAAAAACCCTTTTCAGAGAATTTGATGATTCTGTCTCCAACCCTTAGCTTTATTCACACATTCTGTTAACCGCAGTTATAAAAGCAACAGAACCATCTACCTTTGTGATCAGGAGAGACCATTAAGAAATTAGCTAAATAATTAAAAATCCTCCTTTTCAAGGACTTTCATAATCTTTCTCCTCTATGAAAATCCTTTGATCTCTCCTTATCTGAATTTTCCATTTATATTACTATATCAGTGGTTCTGAACTTTTAAAAAAAAAGTGACACCTGTTTTGCACCCTAAATTTTTTTGTGGACTTCCACAAGACACTATAATTATTTTTTAGAATTTTGAAATTTATTAGAGAAGAATCTTCTAGCTAAAGAATTGCACTCATTAGACTGGGAAAACATTTGTTCCATATGGGATCTCTCGCCCCCGTTATAACTGTGTGAGCCCAGGGGAATCAGACCCACAGTGACCAATTCTACTTGTTTTCATGCGGCCATTTGGGTGCTTCTTTCCCTGGTTTTCTAATTGCTTCTCAGCGTTTAGTTTTCGAGGATGGAAATTAGGCCATCTTTTTAGCTCCCACAGGCTGGCCACATAGTACTGCTTTAGAAACTAGTCGTTAATGCATTGCTTGGTCGATTCTCTTTTTACATAGGAAAAGACACTGCACTGACCTTTCAGACAAATCTTTGGTTGCTGCAACTTGTTTTATATTTTAGTATAAAGTGAAGGGCCTCTGACTTCCATCTAGTAAGAATCTGAACAAATACTCGTGGATTAACAGTTTCCATCTTTGCAGACTGTGTCCTTTGAAGCTCGTTTTGCTTTCTTTTCTCACTATCACAGGGCCTTTTTTTTTTCCCTTTGAGCATAAAAGTCCCAAAAGACCTAGTCCCTTCAGAAAGGAACCTCTGGGCCACTTGGCTGAATGGATAAAAGGTCCAGGCCTGATCCATTGGCTGCTGGAATAGTCAAGTGAAGAAAAAAAAAAAGACCCCATTAACCAACTTTTCTAACTGTACTTTAATCTTGATTGCAAATTGTTTGTTTCTAATGTCTTTTCATCATAATCTTTACAATCATCTTGTCAACAAGTTATCCTAAAAATTGTTGAAAAGACTCCATTCATACTTAGCATAGAGCTAACCTTCGGATTCCTTTGTGACTATTGCTTCGCTCTTAACACGTGGCTGGTATGAACTTGTTTTGAAAATCCTGACACTGGAACACATTTTCACTCAGTAAAGTCGCCTACACCTTCCTCATGGACTGATTTTAAGGGGCTTCTTCATCTAATTGGCGATGGCCCCAGAACCTTAGCCTCCACCATGAAAGTTTCCCAGTTTACTCAGCTCCCAAACCTCTTCACTTCTGCAGTTCTCTAGGTTGCTGA
This sequence comes from Rhinolophus sinicus, assembly GCF_036562045.2. NCBI lineage: Eukaryota > Metazoa > Chordata > Mammalia > Chiroptera > Rhinolophidae > Rhinolophus > Rhinolophus sinicus. The sequence continues at coordinate 9,810,365 of NC_133768.1, forward strand.
ATGTTGAACATGGGACACCCTAACTGTGGTTGCATAGAATTGGTTGGGGATTACATGAGTCTTTCTGTATGAGGACTACAGAGAACTCTTCAGTGGGCCTAGAAACTGGCTTATGTTGTCTTCTCCAAAAATAGGTGGAATGCTTTTTCATTTTAAATAATGTACAGGGACTTGCCATTGGCTCTGGGTTTTTTTTAATTGCATAATTCTCTGATTTTGTTGGGGATTTGAATTCAGGCATACAATGATAACTGCAGCCAAGACCTATGGGTCTACTCTTGGCTTCTTATTAGCCACGTGACTTTGTTCAGGTCACTCTCTCTGGCTTTGATTTTCTTATTTGTAAAATGATGTAATTAGATCAGGTTCTTTCCAGGCCTCTTCCTGGTCCTTTCCATCTCTAAATGTCTACGATAAATAGTGGAGCCACGTCATGATGGGTTCCAGCATAGCACCCTCATGTCTAGTGCATTCTTGGCACGCACACATGTCTCCATATAGGGCTTCTTGGTTTTTAAAGAATAGCAAATGGAAAAGCAGACCTGAAACCCACATAGTTTCAGTTCTGACTTAGTGAGTTTTGAATTTAAATGCTTTCACACATGAAACAGTGAGTGGGCAGAGCAATCCTACAAAAAGAGAGTCCTGATGTTGGATGAACAATGCACAACCCCTTTCTATTGATGATTCGCTTTTGGAACAAAACACATCACTGCTCAAAGCCAAAAAGGAGAAAAAAAAAATAAGTGAAAGATAAAAGAGAACCCACCATACCATGTGAGAGGCATTGTTGAACGAAGAGAAGTAGAACATGGCGGTGTGTATATCCACATAGGCCCTTGGCCAACCCACCTACTTCTAATGCTGCCACACCTGCATATATCAGGCTGGTTTCTGGGATGGAGGATTTGACTGAGCCTTTGAAGGCAGAGGATTTTGTTCCCAGTCTCAAGACTTTTTTAGAAAAAAGAAAAAAGGCAGTGCTAAGAGGAGAGACTTTTGGGACCAATGCTACATGCTGTAGTGTCTTCCAAATAGCTCTGTGGGATGAGACACATTTTGGTTGGGATGTGTGAAATGCTGGTACCAAGAATGGTGAACAATGGTGCCTCACCGTTGTTTCCTACTGCTTACAGGCAGAGCATCCTTGTATCAAGGGGTGTGAGCACACTGTCTACAAATAATATGTTTGCGACTTTTAAATTCATTTGAGTTCTGACTGACAAATGAGTTCCAGGCAAATGATTATCTGCATGATTTTTCATAGAATTTTGTTACACCAGCACTTAAATGAAATATAAAAACCAATCAGGAAATGAGGGAGGTCTGAAATGTTGCTTGGGAGTGTCAAGAGAAGATGGAGAGAAATGCTAAGGATTTAAGTAGGAAGAATTAGTGAGGAAAAACATATGACACTATAACACTGGAATTTTTCCTTTTTTGGCCATTCCTGAATTTTCATAGTTATAACCATTAGTCTCAAGCTATTCCTCTGATATTTTTACGTCTTATAAAAATGAAGAGTTTATAAAAGACACTATCTTGTAGGTCTGGAGCATTTGTAACTGGCTTTTTAAAGGACTTTGTTACTTATCAGCCCATGAGTGCCTTTCCAAGCTTTCCTTGGATTTTTTTTGGGGGGCGGGAGCGAGGGAAGGAAAATTAGTTTTCCTGTTTAAATATTGGATGTCCTGGAGAATATCTGTTTCCCAGAGAGTGTTAAATAAAGCAGATATACATACAACACATTTAAAAAATATATATCAGTTCTGCGAAGGTACCTAAAGAAAACATGACATACAGAATTGTGGGGAAGGGTGCAAGGGAAGTCAGACCTCATGGAGAAAATAACATAATGCGACCATGCGTGGAGATGAGTGAAAAGATGTAGCTAGAGAATCATAAATAACAATTGAAAGTCATGTTGATTTTTCTCTTGGGCTTAGAAAGTTTGGGGAACCATTTAAAAATAAATACTCAGCAGTTCTCCCAAGGAGTGTTGGAGATGGGAAAGACTGATTCCTACATGACAGCCCTCTGTGTGACTGAGGCTGTATGTCTTGGAGGTATATAGTATCTAAATGTATGGAGTTCCTACCCCCAAGGAGCTTGCATTCTAGTGAAGAGTCACTGACAAAAAATAACCCAAAACGAAACAAAGAAATATCATAGCCAGGCTTATTGATAAATGTTTTGGAGAAAACTAAAATAGGGTAAAGGAGATAGAGAGAGCATGGGAGGGTGGGGATCCATGCTGTTTTACATAGCAATGATCATAAGGAACATTAAGTCTAGTCATCATTCTCCCTCTGCACAGACGAAGAAACTGAGGCATTGAAAGTTGACCCAAGGTCCTCAGCTGGGTAGTGGCCCATTGGGAATAAAGCCCAACTCTCACGGCCCACGACAGTATTCTCTCTTCTTTCCTCCACCCTAGACTGGCCCACAGTTGGAAATGAGTGGCTGCTGTCAGATTTTGAAGTTTATCATGTCTTCCCTTTGCGATCAATTCCCTTTGATTCTCTTAGGAATACAAAATGAATTGGCCAACATTATTTTCACACCAACTTAGGCGATTGGGAGTGGTACCTAAGATTGAGAACCAGCTAATTAGCTAGTGGTAACTTGGGAATTGTCTAGAGTTGACCCAACCGACAGCATGGTCAATAAGCGTTCATGACACTGCTTGGCACTCTTCACCGTGACGTGACACATTCAGGGGGAGAGTACTGCTTCTCCAAAGGCAGTGTGCACAGAAGTCAGCTGGGAATAGTGTGAAAGTGCAAATTCTGATGCCCTAGGTCTGAGGCGGGGCCTGAGACTCCGCATTTCCAGCAAGCTCCCAGGGGATGCTGATGTTGCTGGTCCCAGGACCACACTGAGTTGCAAGGGTCCAGGTGCCTCTGGTCCAGTTTGCTCAGCACAGCTGAGTAAGATACCTCACAGTTAAAGCTTGCATTTTCTTCCCATTTCCCCCATGGCCCTACTCCCCTCCTTTGGAAGGATCCAGCTTAAAAAAAGAAAATGTTACGAAACACCAGTGCCAAGCCTGAATTACAATGTTAGATGCGTAATTATCTGGGCCAAAAGCAGATGTCTCGGACTGGGACTTAGCTCAGCCCACCGCCTGGGGCTACGTGATGAATTTGCTAGACTAAAGAGGCTACAAGGCATATGCAAGGGCAAAAGGGGTCCCTGTTCCTGAAACTCGGGGAGGTGAGGAGTGAACAAGGCTCACCATTGCATAACTAATGTTGGAAGCTTCCCCTTCCCACCAGATTGCAAGCTGAGATCTGGCTTGTTATCTCGGCTGCAAGGCTGACTCAGTCTGTGTCTGTAAATGAAAGCTTTCCTCCTTGGCTGTGAAATAAAAATAGCAAAGAACTTGTGCTGTGATGGGGCTTGTCCCCTACCGGGTTTGCTGCTGTCCACCGTTATGAGCCAGTGCTTGAGCCATCTTGAAGGAAGGTGTGAGCATGAGCGAGGACCTAGTTTGGGGCAGGTTGCAGAACCAGTCTGTAGAGGGGGTCTCCGTGTAAAACCCGCCTTCTACCGCTCTTTACATTTGAGCATATTTGCTTGCTGAATGTCTCGCTGTCAACAACCTTCACTGACCCTGCAGCATATGTGAAAGCATGTCCCGGGAACTCAGACTCCAGCGCAGGAGGGACGTGCCACCCCACCCCCATGGTAATCTAGCTGAGATTGGGAGAACTGGGCTCCCCAAGTCTTTTTGCAAGCTCAGTTCCTTTTCAGAGGAAAATGGTGACAATGGTAATAAGAAAAACTTCAAGTGATATCTCTAAGTGGACAAAGACTGAACAGTTCCCATTTTTCTTACGGAGGCAAAACCACTACTGGTGGGCGTAGACTTTCATAGCTGCATGGCGCTTCATTTCATTATGAGACTTTGAGCCATTTGGTCTATTCAGTAAGACCCGGTGGGGATGTAAGGACGGGGTGGTGACTGGGTGGTAGATATCTGACTTTGGATCTCTAAGCATTTGTCAAAATCTTTTAGACTCACTTACTCCTTCTACAATCAAGACTGTCACCACCAAAGAAAATGATCATTCGCCTTGAAACCGTTGGGATATCCCATAATGCTCTCAGTAAGACAAATGGAACACTCTGGACCATGAACCAATGACTCAGAAGGGTGGACTTCACTCTGGGAATTTTTGCTGGTCTCTTTGTTCAGAGTTGAACTAGAGAGGTGGCAAGTAGTGGTGAACCTCTCTTATCAGTTACTAGAATCCTTTTCCATGACCCAGATAAGCCATTCAGGGAAACAAAGACTGGTTCCCTGGCCAATAACAGCCTCTCAGCCTTGGGGAAGGGAACAGCAAAGTGAAACCCCTTCTCCACCAAATCTCAGTCCATTGCAGCATCTCAAGGATAAGGCTCTGGGGTGGCCCAGTTATGGCAGTCCCGGGATTTCTACATGAGACTGTGATCTCGGCAAACACCAACTGTTTCTGGAGGGTGATTTTGGGAAAACAGAGGGGGGAAAATCATTTTAATTCAAATAGTCCTTCTCACTGTCACTTTGAATGGCTAAATCATTTGTATTTTTAATTGTCCTCATTTATATGCGGTGTATGTAAGGGGACACCCACTGATAGGATCACTCTATAGCTCTACAGAGTGAGCGTGGCGTGCGGGTGGAGGGAGGGGAGCATGGAGGAACAGAGAAGAGTTCGATCCATTTTTCTTATTGTACCACTAATCTTAAAACATTGTAATTTCTTTGAAGCAAAATAGCATGCTTCTGTTTATTTGAATTAACTTTTTACTTTGGGATACTTTTAAATTCACAGAAAAGTTGCAAAGGCAGCACAAGGTTCCCACATGTCCTCATCCAGCTCCCGAATGTTGACATTGTACATTTGCACTGTTCATTTGTCAAATCTAAGAAACAGACATTGGGGCAGTACTGTTAACCAAATTCCAGACTTTATTTGGGCTTCGTCAGTTTTTCCATGAATGTACTTTATTCCAGGAGCCAATCCAGGGTACTATATTGCATTAAGTCACATGCTCTTTTCTAGAAGACCTCCACTTGAACTCATCTGGCTGACCTTTTCGGCAGCCATATGAACAGAGCCCTGGCCAGACCGACTCTGGGAGACAAAGATGTATAGTCATCAAGCAGTTCGCTGTCCGGCTGTTGAGGATGATACACACGTAGCACCATGGGGGACGCACAGTCAGGGGGCTTGCGAGCGGGCCCTTGGGGTTGTGGAGCACAGGCCTCACTGTGCCTCACTGAGAACTCATTTGTGATGAGCTCCGAGAACCAGAAGTTGTTCCTAGGTAGAGAGTGGGCTGGGAGGGAAGTCTGGGGAGGTGATATAAAGAACTCTACTCAATCTCACTTCAATAGGAAAAGGAACATACTGTGGGCTGCTGAGCCCCTCATTCAAGATGTAGACACCATGAACTGGCAAATGTCCTGCTTTCCAAAAACAATGGAGGGAAGTACCCTAATACTGGGAAATGGTGTGTGCACACGCGCATGCATGTGTGGGTATGATTTTTAGTTGGGGCTCATTAGGAAGAAACCCCACTGATCTTTCTTCTCTCTCTTTCTCTCTTCTCCTCCCTTCCCCCGCCCCCTCTGTCTTTCTTTCTTATTGTAGCTTGTTGAGCTATTTTATTTTACAGCAAAGAACTCAAAAAAAGAGTGCTGTTGTTCCCAGGCTAAAAGCACAAGAAAATGGTAAAAATCCTGTAGCATACTAGAGACCAGATAGAGAATCATCCGTCTAATCTGTTGGTTATTTGTTTTGTTGGTGGCGATCATCTCTGCTTTTTCCTCACCCCAGTGGTGCTGACTCTCGTCATAGCAGAGGCCAAAGTGGTGGAGCAAGTACCCATTTCCCCCACTGACACCAAATGGCTGCAGGGGAAATGAGCTGCCTCACTCACAGCCTCAGCTGGGTCCACAGGGAGGATATGGGCTGTCCTGGGGACAGAGACTGAACAGAGTTGAAAGCAGTGCTCTCCAAAAGCAGGGTATCCATTGGTGTCAGAAGAAATGGTAATGTGGACCTTTCAGATCGATTTCAGGTCGGGTGCAACCAAAGTGTTCCCAAGTTCTGTTTTCCATGTCAAAGCTTAACTTCTGTTCTCCCCCAAGAATTTGCTTTCTTAAAGAAGGCCAAGATGTAGCATCAATACCCTTCTACTCTGGTCTTCCACAAAATTCCCAGTGTGCATACGCTATCCAGCAAACCCAGAATTTGGTAGTGGACATGGGGGCAGGGGCTGTCATGATGCCAGAGGTTTAGCCGAAGGACTCACCAGGCAGGTGGGTTTAACTTAACGGCAAGAGAAGAAGGTGAGACTCCCATGGTGACAGCCCCCCATGGGTGAGGACCTGGAGGTTGAGAAGGCAGGAAAAATAGTGTGTCATTTGTGGTTAAGTATAAGCCGGAGTGACTTCAATAGCTGAGGGGACCTTAATCTTTCTGAACCTCAGATGTCTTTCATCTGTAAATGAGAATATTATCATCTGCCCTGTCTATCTTGCAGGGTTCTAGTAAGAGCTCAAAACACAAATGAACATAGAGGACATTGCCTCGTGTAAACGTACTCAAAAACGGTGGCTCTTGTTCATATTACTTCCTGTATCATAAAAGAGCACTTTCCTGCATTTGAGTTCCTAGTAAATATGAAGAGTTTCGTTGCAGTAAAAAGAGAACAAACTTGATGCGACTAGATAAAAATATATTGGTATTTGCCTGTTGTGGCAGAGAGAATAATGGCTCTGCAAAGATGTCCATGTCCTAAACTCCAGAACTTGTGAGTGTATTATGTTACAAGGCAGAGGCATTCAGGTTGCAGATGGAATTAAAGTTGCTAAGCAGGTGACCTTGAGATATAGGGAAACTATCTTGGGATATTTCAGTTGACCCAATGTGATCACAAGGATGCTTAAAAGTGAAAAAGGAAGCTGTAACTATGGAAGAGAGACCCAGAGAGATGGAGGCATGAAAAGGACATGACCTGGCATTGTCAGCTTTGAAGATGGAGGCAGGGGCCAAGAGCCAAGGAATGCAGGCAGACTTCATAATGTGAAAGAGCCAAGGGAGTGACTTCTCACTCAGAACCACCAGAAATGAATGCAGCCTTGATCTTATCCCAGTGAGAGCTGTGTCAGACTTCTGATCTATGGAGCTGTGAGATTACAGAATTGTGTTGTTTTAAGCCACTGAGTTTGTGGTAATTTGTTACAGCAGCAATAGAAAATGAATACACCCGTCAATAGAAATTCTAGAGTAATAGCACATTCTTGGCTGTAGGAATGAAATGTTTATTAGCTGCACAGTCATTCAGGAACCTTCTTCATTCTTCTTCTCGTGTATAATTACAGGTGAATTAGTATTGTTTTCGCCATTTGCCTGCAATGAATTGCAGTTGCCAAGCTTGAGCAGCTACTTACAGAGCTCTTTTTACACTTTCTATTATTATGTTTGCAAAGATTTATATACAAAATACTCCTGCCTGATTCAGGCTCCCTGGTTTGACTTTGAACAGGGCATGTGGAGGGTAAATTGAAAGGGAAATGCCTAGTCAAGGGCAAAGAGCTGTTGATAAATTCCAATTGAAAATATTTACAGAAGAAAGATGGGTAGGGTCAAGTGGGCCTTTTTCCCTGTGATTTCAAGGTTTCCCCAGGAACAAGGAAGATGGTATTGCTTTACCCCTTTGCTGACTTCTAACATAAAATGAGAGAGAAATGACAGAAACCCAGCTCACGTTGTTTGACTCCCTAGAGGAGCTCAGAGAGGGAGAGGAAAATCCAAACTCCTAAATAAACATCTGTAAAAGGATTTGGAACTACGGAGAAGGAAGTTCTGAGGTCTGCTAAAAGGGAAGGAAGGGCTTTATTTACTGGCCAGGGATTGTACTTCCTGTTGTGAAGCTCGAGTCTGTTTCATAACAGCTGGGGGGCTGCAGTCTCTTGTGCTATAATGAGGAAGCAGCCCTCTTGGTTCCCCGCATTACACAAGTTAATGACCTCTACCGCGCAGTGAAATAGATGCAGAGAAGAATAGGACACTTGCTCTTGCAGACATAGCTTTTTTTCTAATTGCAGAAATATGTCTTCATATATAGTATTACTGAATATGCAGAACACCCTTTATTCTTGTGCATGCTCTTTGCTTGCCTGGAGATGAAAATAGCTGACAGAAATAAGCACCCATAAGCACCCAGGGTAGCCCCATAGCATATATGACTTGTCACACAGCCGGGAGCTGCAAAAGCCAGCATGGTCTGTGAGAAAAGCAATTCAATTTATGTCTTTCTTATCATATAACTTTGTCACAAATGCCACAAAAACTGTTTCGCAACAAATGTGCCTGGAAGGTCAGCCAAGGAATTGGGAAACTATATTTAAGCTGATGGGAGATGTTATAACCTGCCTGTGTCCTTTTGAGGATGAGTGCTACCTGGGCGAGGCTTGCTCATATAAAATACAGTGAAGACCTGCAAAGACTTCTTGGCTATTTCATTGGATGAATACTCAAATATCTAGCTTTTTTTCAGCAAAAGGATCTTTCAGGTTAGAGAGCAGAGGTGGGGCTCTATCATCACATTGTGCGAGTAGGAATTCCGGTTAGACCATTTGCTGTGTGACCGTGACTAGGTTAATTAACATCTCCGTGCCTCAGTTTCCTCATCTTTATTGGGAAGAATAATAAAACTTATGCCACATAGTTGTTGTGAGAATTAAGGAAGGCAATATATGAAGCCTGCACAATAGTACCTGGTGCTATAAAATGCCTGATCAGGGTAGCTAATTTGATTAGACAGAATGTACGTACAATCATGATAGAGGACAAAAATGTGCAGAAACAGGCGAGTCACCACAGGGAAGGAAGGCTTGCAAGCCCAGGAAACACTGCCCACCAACACATGGTATCATCTGTACCAAGCACTCAGGGCTCTCTACCACATCTGCCCAGCTTTTCCAGCCTGCTTCTCCATGATAATTCTTCAGGAAGCTTCTGCAGCCACACTGGTCTCCAGGCCTTGTCCGTCTCCTTCCCTGGTCTCCTACATTTTTCTCCCCCTCACATCCTCCCCTCTGCCCATCAATTCTGCTAAGAGTTTCTCTCTTTCTCTTTGAAATCTTCCTCCTTTGAGCTTACGCAACTAAAAGTCACAAGACTTTTTTTTAAAAAAAATAATGATGTGAAGGAACTTTAGATATCTTGCTTATGTTGTAAATTTAAAATTCTGGACCAGAAAAGTTGTGTGATTTGACAGTCTTATTCAACTCCACTCTTGGAAAATATGGACTCTGAACTAAACCCCAGGTTTTCAACTCCCTTACTTCTGGCCCATACTAAATATTGGGGATACCACTCTCCTAGCACCGCTGTATTCTTTCCCCCTGTAACTTTCAGGGTTTGGTCTCTTATTTCTGCATTAGATTCTAAGTGCTTCCTGGGCAGCAATCAGATGTCAGCTTTGCATTCCCCAGGATATCTCTCAAATCCAACTCTCAGATTCTTGAGAATCTTTATGATAAGTAAATTTATTGACATTTGCATTGAGTCAATGACTAGGGGACTTATTCCCTTCTAATGCAAAGTCTATAAAAGTCAGGTTGCTTTCCCCCACTTCGGGCTCTGTGGATCGGTGCACCCATCTCAAGAGTGGCCCCTGATGGTTGTGAATTTTGGCTGTTTCTATCAGCAGGTAGTATTCTGGACTCTTTCCTCAAATACTGGTTCCATCTCAAAGGCATGTCCTTCGCATTCTGCTATTGACCACACTGGAAGTGAAACTATAGGCTCATTTTTCATGCTGGGACACAGTGTTTAAGGAAGTAAAAAAGACAAAAGGAGAACAGACCTGCTTTGTTCCCTTTAATCTCAGGTTTGGTGGGTTGCAGAATTTGGAGCAGGCTTTGGAGGCCAGCAAATCACACCACATTGCCTCCTTTGTAGTCTCCAGGGAACCTGGCTACCAAGTTCCTTTGCAGGCGACTGTAGGACAGTTTCAAATTTTCAACATTGAGCACATTGCCTGAAAAATGAAAGGAAGGTAGGATCCTCACCTGTTATAATGGGGTGCAGAGCCCTGGCAGGAACAATGCAGGGACTTGTGGCGGCAACTGGCATGGTAACTTCTTGTGTCTTCATCTCCTCTGGATGTTCTTGCTGAAGACTTAGGTGATCCACTTGGTGAGGGGCGGGTCCCTGTGTTGCCTCAGTTAATTGCATGTTATCCTGGCCTTTCACAGCCTGGAATTTAAACCTTGGTGGCCTTCTCTCTGACACAACCTCCCGGTAGAATTAAATGTCACTCTGGTCAGATCATTCATACTGATTCGTCTTCAACGTAATTCCAGATGCCTTGGAACTATTGCTCTGCAGTTCTCAGCATTTCCAAGAGGAAAACCATGGCCAGGCCTTCTTGGAGTGCTTCTCCCCCACCATTCACAGCCTTTCACCGACTAAGTCAGCTGCCCCCTTTCTGTCTTAGCCCAGAAATATTGTTTCCTCCCATAACCTTGGAGAGAGCAGGTTGGACCAGATGGCAAACACCTATCGGTTCCAACATGCCGGGCATCTCCTTTCCCTTGATGTGGTGTGATGGAGGGAAAAGACAGTCGGACTTGGTGCCAGATTTGGGTTCTAACAGTAGCAGTCCTGCTTCCTGGCTGTGTGGAGTTCAGAGTTCACTTCTCCAAGTCTCAGTTTTCTCATCTCTAAAATGGGAATGACAATGCCAGTCTCAAAGGGTTGTTGAGTAAGCATTAATGAATGAGGTCATGCATGCAGAGCATCTAGTATAATGCCTGGCACACAGGGTGCACTTTAGTTATTATTACTGTGTTAATAACAGTGTCTTTCATGGAATTAAAAATAAAAAGAACTGGTCAGGTGAGGCCTTACAATGATATGTTAAAACACTAGGAAATAGTAAGTGCCATTCTTTGCCATCAATCCTCTAGCCCTTCTCCTTCCATTTTGGGGCCCAAATCATGTCCTATTGTTATTGCATAATTTTGGGGGGTCTTGTTTCCATCATATTTTACTTTGTCATGTATTCCGCAGAATCTGACAAGGTGCTGTATGCATGGTAGTGTATTCTAAAACATGTAATATATTGAATTGATCATGTTTTACCTAACCAACCAGTCTACCATGCCAAATAATCACGATGACAATTCCCACCGTCCTGACCAAGCATCAGAGTGAACTGATGAAGCAGCAGTAGCCTAAGATTGCCCACCCACTGAGCAGCACTCCCAAGTTTTCCACTGACAATGCCGAAGAGGGCATCCCGTTCTACACGCACAGGAGCAAAACCATTTAGGGGCGGCCGGGAGCTGGATCTGGAAGAGGCACAGAGGTTGAGCAGAAATAAGAAGGTCCCTCTAACTGAGCAGCTACCACAGAGCTGACACTAACCACACACTATTTGTCATGACCCTTCCAGCCATCCTTAAGGCAGAACTTTTGGTCTTTCATTTCAACAAGGAAACCGAGATCCAGAAAGATGAAGTAACTTTCGCACAGTCCAGCCAGGCTGTCTGAGTTGACAGCCATGTGGTTTTTTGCCGTGCTGCCTGGACTTCTCAGCAAAGAGAAAGGGACTGCTTATGTTGCCCATACTCAGAAAGTATGCCTGGTTTTCTGTGTAACTCAATTGTCTCTGAGGTGTCTCGGGCCTTTGGATGACAGTTTTCACACATACTTTCGTGTCCCTTTAGCCTCCCTGGGTGTGTCAGGAGGTCATTCATTGCATACTTTCCAAAATGAGAGGCCTGGAGTTAGATTGCCATATTGTAAGACTCATTTGAACAGAATTAAAATACCCTACCTGATGCCCTTACACAGTACTTTGAATCCATTGCCAATAAATATCTTCCCGAGTGAATCTAATTTTAAGAAATGTGTTTTTTCTTAACTCACAGACTCACCCCCTCCCAGCTATTGCTACTTGGAAGAACATTGGTCTAAGAAATCAGAGACAGCGCCTTGTAGCAAAAACACTCGGAATTTCCCCACAAGCACAGACTCCCATGACAACCAAACAATAAAAGAAAGGAGAAACTCGTTATCTTAAAGCCACCAGCCGTAATTCCTTTCTGCTAAAAACCAGTACAATATAGATCTTGTTTAAAATTTTGTTCTTTTTATGACTGACATGAAGAATGACCCTGAGTTTAAAAGTCCTTTCTACTGCTCTATTTTACCTCTAAACTGGTACAGAGCTCTTGGTATAAATTATCCAATGAATGCATTGATAAAATGACTTGATAAATTTGACTTAACTCGCCTATACTGTCAGTAATTATTTTGACTATCTCCACACACTGGTCTTCCAATAATCTTCATCCTTTTCCCCCAGTGAGACTGTCTAGGCTGACGTATCTCTTTATGGCACAGTGAGGGAGCAGTTGATACAGTGTAGGCCAAAATGATTGATCTATTTCCGGTTTCCCCCTGAAAGTAACTCACAGTTTAACATCACTGATTACAACTGATGATTCCGTTCTAAAACGAATTGTACACTTATTTTGCTACACATGGTTCAGTTCCCAGCAGCGCCATCACCAAGGTCTACTTATGGATTCAATTCTGAGGCACAGAAAGATGTTCAAAACTCTGTGGTGAAAAGAGGTTTAATTTTGCATCTTCACTTCCATTCATCTCATTAGAATCTTTTAGTTGGGATATTGTGTGACAGATACCACAAGCAACTCCCTTCCTCCCTCCCCCCAATTACATTTCCTTTTGCTGTACCCTGGACAGAGAACCTGTGAGGTTTCCTGCCCTGTAAATTATCCATATGTGCTTATCCCTGGAGTAGTTTAAAAATCAGAGCCAGGGGGGCCATTTTTCTCTCCATAAATCACCACAGAATCAGTCTGTGACAGATCAGCAGCTGGAATGACTCCCAGACAATCTTGGGATGATTCGTTTCTTCATGAGGAGTGATTTTCAGTGCCCCGAACCTACCCTCTCTGTTATCTGCGGCTAACACCATGCAGTGTGCCATGCGTTTCAATTAACTTACAAAAATTTCCCATCTCTTTTACTCTCTGTATGATGCTGTGTGTGTTGTAGCACAAGATATACAACTCTTCACCAATTTTCTCTCTTCAGACAGGCTATTGTGTGTGAAGATTCCCCATAAGAATTTTCACTGTATCTGACTGTTGTAAGAGAAAGTTTGAAATAACCTGAATACCCAAGTAAAAGACATCAGTCAGATAAATTGTAGTATAATAAAATGGGATATTAAGCGTCTGTTTAAAATGAGGTGTCTGCAGAGTATTTTAATGTTATGGAAAGTTGATAGTACTATAGTGAACATCTTTATACTGGGTCATGAGCACCTATGCAAGAAATTCTGTAGGATATATTTCCAGGAGTGGAATTGCTTGTTGAAAATGTTCAGTCAAGTACAAAGGCCCTGGAAGGGGGAAGAGAGGGTGAGACTGCTGTCTGTGTTGCAGGGAAAGAGAGAAGACCTGTGTTGACTGCTAGCTGGTCCCAGGGTGTGAGCCATGGGGAAGAAGAGGCCTTCTGTCATTGCGATCTCATTCCCCTGCAATGGACAGCCCATGGAAGGTTTGAAGCAGGAAAGTGACCTGATGATTCATAATAAAAATCGAGTTATAAAATAGTTCTAGTATAAAACAGTTCAAGTACAACTATTCCGATCATTTTTGAGATAGCATATTTCTAATAAGTGTAGGAAAGAGGCCTTGGGCTGGAGGTACAGACTGGGAGAGCCAATCCAGGAACAGGTAGAGATGGCAGATTAGCAGGAATTGGAACCAGAGATATTGACTGCAGCCCGGGCTGCAGGGTGGGTACACATTCGGGTTTCAGCTCTTGTGTTTGCTTTAGGGTCACCACTGTTCTGCCCTTTGGCCACAGTGAAAAGAAGAGTAACTTGAAACCCCGCTCCCCGTCCCCCCCACCCCCATAACAACAGCTTGTTTACCTGAAATGGAAAATTCCTTAACACAGGATTTACCAGCTCCCCAGGATTTTAAAGTTGTGAGGTCAATCTGCATTTTAACTGGGATAAGATCAGGATTAACTGAACTGAAACTTGGGCCTCAGCCTGGAGTTAAGACTCGCATTTCCAATGTCGATCTTTCCAGTTTTGCTTTAGACCGCCTATAAACTGTTGCAACTCTCACTCATCTCATGATTCCATAATAGTTTGGGCAACAGATTTCCATGACTTGACTCACTACACAAATTCCGCTATGAAGTTGTTTCTACAACAAAGCCACAGTGGATCGATTTGGTCAAATAACTGCTCAATAGAAGGGCGGGGAAGCCAGTCGAAGCAGGGATTTGGTGTCAGGTAAACACAGTAACACGCTTTTAATCGAACCGGGTGTCTTTCCCTTTCTGGCCAGTTGTTTTGTTGTGTAGACAGAGCGTCAACCTGTCCAGGTAACATTTCCCTCTTTCTCCAATAATCCCTCTCTATTCTCCGTCCTCGTGGCCTGGACTCATTCCTGCTGTTTTCCCTGTCTACATGCTGCAATATCTGAAATGTTGGAATTGTGGAAAATCAGAGGAAAGGGGAGTCTGGAGTGCTTCTGTCAAACAGCTTCCTCCCTTCATCACTCTTAAAGAATGGGCTGGTGGGCCCCATATTAAGGGAGAGTGTGAACACTGCTGCTCAGTAGGAAATGATTCACACGCCCTGTGGGTCTCTCTGATTCACTGAATAGTTCTGGGTAACTAGACAAAAGCAAATATTAAATCTACCCAATTCAGGGGGATTAGCCAGCTGTTTCCCTGCTTCACACTGACATCCTCAATGTGGGACATTATCTTCAAGGGGTGCACTTCCTTTTCTCTCTTTTGAGGTTCATCCCAATTGTGCTCCTTGCCTCTCCTCTCAGGAGGCTAGGAGGATGCCCCCTGCCTGTTTTCAGTCTTACAATGAGCATGGCCATTTGGTGCTGACACGTGAAAAGGAACCCGGATCCTAGGTCTGCACGTCTGGGGGAAATGCTGGTTTTCCTTGAATTCAACAGGCAGCTAATGAGTTTTCCATCCCTTCGGCTTTGGGAGCTGCTATTGTGTCTGTTGGTGTTTGCAAATATTAAGTGGTCAGCATACTTCCTTCCATTGCAAAAGAAGACTTTCCGAACTCATAAGTGGATGGTCATTTATAAAGGTTTGATTGGATTTTGAAAATAATTTGAAACAAACTCTCTCTCTCTGTGTAAAAAGGAAAAAAAAAAAAACTGTATTGACATGACACCATGGTGTTGGGGGTAGGTCTGGTAACCAGGAAAAAGGGGTTTCTTCTGTCCCTTGACTGGCTACATTTAGGAGAGTGCTTGGCTTGGCAGGAAAACAACTGGTTCTACCTTCTCACTTTAGCCTCTTCAAAAATCTTCTTTGAAAATCTTCTTCAGTGAAAAGGTGTGCAGATCATATAATACAGCAGATCATGAGTTACCCTTGCCATCTTCTGCAGATGATAAATGTAGGCCATTTTATAAAAATGAGAGCAAGATGGTGATGTGAGAATAAATGCAGAAAACCATTTTATCTACAAAACAATTCAATCTGGACCACAGCCAGGAAAAAGTAGTTAGGCTATTAGTAAGTGATTAGAGAAAGGCAAAGGCTGACTTGAACACAACAACTTCGATCACTAGGACACATGTTTGATTCCCTATAAAAAAGCTGCAGAAAATCCATGACCTAAATCTCTGAACTTGGGTATTTCCAAGGAAAGCACCCAACTTCCCCACTGTCTTAGATTTAACACAATTAATGAAATACCCAACAGGCCCCAGAAGTCTTCTGTGTAATTAGATCAACAGCAGCACGAGGCACCAGCAACTGAAATTTAGATTTCTCTCCAACCAAGATGCCTTCGGCTTAGTAGCATATGCAAGTGGAAGGGAGGGGGTAAAAAACCCCAAGAAAACAAACAAAAACAAACAAAACTTCTGAGGCAATTAAGAACCTAGGATTTTCCTGAAGGCAAACAGCTGAACTCACATTAGCAGTGAGACTGAAAGAAGCTCATTACTCAGAGTTTACTCAGTGTGGGGCACAATTCATTCCTGATGTTTTAATAAAACATGGATTGGTAGCGATAAAAATCCATGTGTTTTAATATAATTCAAGTTAGTAGTATCAGCCTCGTTTTTTACAGATAAAGAAACTGAGGCTCTAAAAGTCATCAGCAATCTTGAAGTCTAGAAGATTGCAGGGCCAGAACTCAAACCCCAGGACATGGGACTCTAGAGTTGAGAGCATATGTTATCTTCTTACCAGTCACACCTTAACTAGCCTCACTGGAAAAGGATGATTACACATATATTTTTTTAAGTGAGGATGTGGAGCGGGCAGGGGGGGAAGGAATATAAAAATGTGGCCCAAAAGTATTTAAAAAGGAAGCTCATTGGCACGCCAGGTCATGAAATGAGACCAGGGTGTGAACGTGAACTAGTAAACCACAATGCACCTGGGAATGGCCCCGACATAATTGACTGTACTGTCTGGAAAAATGGTGAGGCCTACCAAGAAAGAATGCCGAGCAGCAAAGTGGTAGGGTTTATATCAAGCAAAGATCAATATGTCATCTTTCTTTGCACTCTAAGTAGTTTTCCTACTTATGACATGCCTCTTCACCCTGAGCTGACTCAAGTTTATTGGTTGAGTGCAAAACAGGAGGAAAGCCAGTGGGGAACTGACATTCTTTTTAGATTGAGCCTCTACCAGTGAGACCCCAACTTAGGGTAAACCTCCAGGATTTCAATGACGGAGTTGCTTTCTTAGTAAACAACACTAGAAATTCCTCCTCATCTTCTTTCATAGTTCTTGTGCTCTTTATCAATGATTTGTAGGTTGGAAGAGAAAACCCTGCTCCCTAGATTTTAATAAGCTTATGGAGAGGAGGATGGGAGTTGGACGGTACCTACTGTGTTCCCCCAAAAATAAGACCTAGCCGGACCATAAGCTCTAATGCATCTTTTGGAGCAAAAATTAATATAAGACCCGGTTATATTATATTATATTATATTAGACCCTGTCTTATATTATAGTAAAATGAGACCGGGTCTTATATTAATTTTTGCTCCAGAAGATGCATTAGAGCTGATGGTCCGGCTAGGTCTTATTTTCAGGGAAACACGGTAGCAGCTTGGAAGGTAGGAGCAGAATTCAAAAGAGATCTTAAGAAATTGAAGAAGGATTCATAAACTGTACAACAAATACTTGTTGAATGAGTGATGAAAATGCAAGGAAGATGGAGATGGAGAAGCAGGTTGTAGAGCAAAAGGTCTATGGATCATAATTATGGTACCTTTGTCTCTGAAATAGAAACCTAAGATATATCATGACAAGCATAAATGTACTTCGCAACACCTGTTCATTGAGTGCCTATTTGATTCATTCTGTTGAGATTCTGACGAAGCAGAGAAAAGGAAAGTGGGAATCAAAATGATCAGCTGGACTGCCTGTTGGGCAGTCCAACAGGTTATTTCTTGATTGCTGCATTAAAACGTAGTCTTTGCATTTTTCAGCTTTATTGGGGGTAATTGACATACAATACACTGCATGTGTTTAAAATGTGCACCACAATGAGTTCTGATTTATACACACACCTGTGAAACCATCTCCACAATCAAGATAATGAACATATCCACCATCCCTACAAGTTTTCTCCTAACCATTTGTAATCCCATCCCCTCCACTCTCAGTACCCAGGCAACCACTGACCTGTTTTCTGTTACTACTGGTTGTATTTTATAGACTAAATTTATATAAATGAAATGCTTATTTTAAAGGCTAGCCTCTTTCATTCAGCGTAATTATTTTGAGAGCCACTCTGTTTCAAATGTCAATATTTTATTTCTTTTTATTCCTAAATATTCCATATAGTTGTTTTTTTTTTGGAGCTTAGTTATTACTTCCATGGATAAATTAGTCAGTTGACAGATTCTTACTCTTCTGTTTTTTGTTGTTGTTGGTTGACTTACATCATAGGCTCAATAAATACTTAATTTATTTAAGGATTTGGTTAAAAAATTCCCTTCAAGAGGATTCTATGAGAGGTCATTTATTTATTCAACCACTCAGCAAAGATTGATTGAGTCTTTACTAGTGTTAAAAGGTAAACTGAGGAATATTAAAATTTGAAAAGTTTGAGTAAAATATCACTCTGAATGGGGCAGCACTAAATTAGAAGTGGCTAGGAACACTATACTGACAAGAGTTGGGAGAGACTTTTATAGAGAAAAGGTAGAAGCAAAGAAAGGAAATGATTGGCTATAGCTTGAAGCCTAGTTTGCTGTTTGTGATTGGTTGTCCTTAGGTATTTTTTTTATTAGGTTGGTGCAAAAGTAATTGTGGTTTAAAAGGTTAAAAATAATTGCAAAAACCGCAATTGCATCAACCTAATATAACCTAGGGGCATTTACAGGCTTAGATTATGGTTTGCTTTCGTAGGCCACCATGGCAATTAGAGCTGTGGGGGCTAAAAAATAATACTCTCCTCCCACCTTCTAAATTCTTCTAGCTGGGCTAATAATCAAATTAACAGAGACGGATTAATGGAGAAAATAAAATTTTGATATGTGTGCACAGGGAATTCACATAAACATGAACATTCCAAAGACATTGAATATATATATGTCATTTTGGACAAAAGGAGAAAAGGGGGAAACAGGGTCTTAGATTTCAGAAGTGAGAATGAATGATTTACAGGTAATTGAGGAAGCGGGGGGTGGCAGGGAGAAACACATGTCAGGCAAGTTCACCCCAGAAACGGGGTGATCCAGCCACCAGGCCCCTGCCTGGAGCCATCCCACCCACCATTACTCAGGGCAATATCCTAAGGTTTCCTTCCTGAAGCAGGCCTTTCCCACCGAATCTCTTAGGCAGGAAAGGGGGAGGGTCAAAGGTTCTGTCTGGGTCTTTTGGTTCTTCATAACCAGCTTAAAATCAGTACCGCAAAAGGCACAGTTTTGGGGGGTTCCCTTCAAAGTCACCTCAGTCTAACAGCCTCCTTGTTTCATTCATGTAACAGTGGGTCCCAGGCAGTATTCTAGGTACTAGGGCTATAGTAATAAAGAAAACAGACACAAATCCAGCTCTTATGCCCTTATATCCTAATGAGAGGAGCTGGGCAATAAATACAATAAAAACAAAAATGTTATAGTATATTAGAAGTTAATACGTACAATTTAGAAATAATAGAACAGGGTAAAGGGCCATCAGATGCCATCCTAACGATGCAGCCTAGATTTGGACAAACACCCATAAATTGGACTGAATGGAGACTTTCGTGTGGTTTTCTCAAACTCACGAGATTCTGTGGAAGTCACCCTCTAAAATGGGACCTAAAACCAGGCTGCCATGAATGGCAGGAGTTAGAGAATGAGGCGCTCTTTCCATTGGAACCACCCCCACGTATTAAGCTTTTGTGTCCACCTGGAGGACAAAGGAGAGAGAATGGCTGCCATGCATCAGCTCCTCCCCCAGCTGGAGGAATCAAGTCGGAGAGTTTTAAAATCTGGAGAACACTCTCCAAAAACTCAAAGCTCGTCACATTATGTTGGTAAGTGTCCCATTTCAGTTCCAGATAAAAACCTGGACCCAGGAATGTGTGTGCTCCATTAATTCCAAGCATTCATTTATTTGATTTGGGGGAAGGAGAGACAGCAAGGCAGACCAAACTGAAAGTTCCGCCAAGCCAAAATGTCTTGCTCAAAAACGGATGAAATGGGGCCCCAAGTCTGTAGCCAAAGAATGTTGGACACTTTCCCCAGCCTCAGAAGTGTTTTTTCATTTGAGCTTAGGTAGGTTTGAGGGAGGCGTGTAAGGAGAGAGTTTCTGTAACTAGAGGAAGTGCCTGCCTTCAGCACTTTTACTCTAGTGCCATCTGGCACCCAGCCAAGGTAGTCTGAACTTTCTGAGAAACTTGATTTCCTGTTCCCACTGCCTATGCTCACTGAGAACTGGGCCAAACTTCACCCATGAGATTCTTAAAAATCTTTTGGGAAGACAATTTGTTTTGCTTTGTTTCAGAGTCATTTAAATCATAAAACTGTCAACTTCTTAAAATCCAGAGGGGGCCTTACCGTCACCTAGTTCAACTCTTACATTTTACAGAAGAGGCGAGGCAGAGTTCAGAGCTATTATGTGACAGTGGGGGGCAGGGGATGGGAACAGGGTCCAGGTTTCCTGACTCTGAACGTGGTGCAATTTCCTCCACGGATTATAGAAAAGTGCAATTCCAAATACTAGGCCTGGTGAGTTTTACTATATGTGAATGATACTTCACAACCTGACGTAAAAAAAAGTTTGATGCCAGAGTCCTGGGTGTTTTGTACTTTCCCTCTCAGTAGCATTATTGTCACTAAGGGAAGGCACAGACAGTCCTTTTGATTGTTTGTGTGTTGAGGAGGAAGCTAAGGACTGAAAGTCTATGCATGCAGCACGAAGGCATTAACTATGGCAATTGGAAAAAACAGCTTGCTGGGTCCTGAGCAGGGCAGGTCAAGAGCTTGTGATAGTGCCGTGTAAATTTCACTTCCCAATGAAATGAATCACTCTTCGCCAGTCTCTGCTTGGGGTTCAGGATTGAAAAACAAAGCAGGGCTGGCCCCGTGATAGGAAAGGGACATTTGGTATTCTCATTGGCTTCCTGGCTAATTACAAAGTGTTAATGACATTCAAAGGAAACTCACCTCCCTCAGTGATCTACAAATAAGGAAAGGCAACAGAAGGTGAGCCAAAGAAAAGACAGGGTCCTCCAGGGAAAGTGCAGAGCAAAACCACTCAGCCCTAATAATCATCAGAGAGAAGCATCTTCATTTACAATGGAAATAGAAGCCCCAGTAACTTGGAAAATCAGCACAGGCTGAAATCAAGTGGGACCAAGAGCTCTTAAACTAATCATAGCTGGTTTTCAAAGCTCAAGGATTTGTTATTGCAAACTGTTTCTCACACAATAAGCTGAAAGAATAAATGGTGATGTCTTTCTTAACGTCCATAGTAAGTAAACATACGCGATCTAACAATTAAGTTCACGAATTGATCCTAGAAAAAGTGCTATATACCTCATTGCTGAATATCAATCACTACCATCACTTTTGAAGTACTCCCCTTGGGAAGCTATGCACCCACGCCAGCACCTAGTCCACCCTTCAAAGCAATTTTGGAACTCTTTTTCTGGAATGGCCATCAGAGTTGTTGTCATATTACACTTGATGTCCTGAATGTCATTCAAATATCTCCCTTTCAATATTTCCTTTATCTTTGGGTAAAGAAAGAAGTCATTGGGGGTCAGATCAGGTGAGTAGGGAGGGTGTTCCAATGCAGTTATTTGTTTACTGGCTGAAAACTCCTTCACTGACAGTGCTGTGTGAGCTGGTACATTGTAGTGATGCAAGAGCCATGAATTGTTGGCGAAAAGTTCAGGTCGTTTTCGACTAACTTTTTCACGCAGCCTTTTCAGCACTTCCAAATAGTAAACTTTGTTAACTGTCCAGTTGGTACAAATTCATAATGAATAATCCCTCTGATATATATAAAAAAAGTTAGCAACATCGTTGCAACAAGTTTGTGAGCTTGATTGTAAGCATGGAATATAAATAATGTGTGTAAGAGGAATTAGGAAACAAGAAGAGAACAGATGGAGACAATACAGCTGTTTAACTTTGATCGTAACGGAAAAGATTCCTTAAGCAGATCAACATAATATTTTGTTTTGTCCCTTATGAATATTCTTGATGAATTATGCTCCTGTAGTTAAAACAGTATTAAAGTCAAGATTTCCATTTTTTCCTTTGTGAGCATACATTTGATGGTCAGGATCAGTTAATTTTGATCGTTCCTACAGTTTTGGTTTACATCAAATATCATTCTTGGCATTCTGGGGTCTGAATCATTTTATTCACCAGCACTTTGAACTCTGCTCCACTCTCAGCCTGTACTGAGATTACTGAATGAATGAATTCAGCAACTTCTGAATTTCCCTTCTTGAGGTTACTATGCATTTTATTATACTTATTCAATAGTTCTCCAGTCTCTCCCAAGCGTTGTTTATTTGTTTTCTCCCTTTTCTGCTTCTTCACCCTTTCTCATTTCCAGTTTGCTCTGTGTGGTGTGTTTTGCATGTTACATGGCTTTCTTTACACAGGATTGAGATGTGTCACAGGCAACAATTTCTAGACATCCGAGTTCATTAAAGTAGGGGTCAAAATATTATGAAGGCCGAGGGTGTTCACCATGACAATAGGATGAATGAAAATAATCACCGGCTTCAGGTCCTGGTTGCTTTAAGGTATCTTTAAGGATACATTACTTCTCCACTGTTAAGACGGAGGGATTGTTTCTGCCTGACTCGTGACTTCCTTCACGACCCGCGAGCAAACAGCCACAACATCCACTTTTAGAAATTCTCTACTTTTAGAAAAGATTCACACATTTTGCTTGGGCTTGCGTACCAAGGAGGAGGGTCCAGTGAAGCTACAAAGTTAAAGACTTGCCCAACAAATGGCTTGTAGGGTCTTGGAGCTAGAATGTTCTGGGAGACCTGCCCTGTGTCTTTCTGTGACGTGGGTTTGCCTCACCCTGGTGCTAAGTTCACCATTATATGAACTGCATTACTTCAGGAAGAAACAAAGGACAGAAAACCACAATCAGGGACACCCAAAGCACCCCCTTTTGGTGGCCCGTCTCCTTTTGCGCAGCTCCTTCACCTGCTCTTCCACTGTGCAGGCCCTCCTCCCACAGGTGCTGAGCCCTGGCCCACTCCTGTGCTGGAGCCCACAGAGCACAGCCAAGTGGCTCTGGCAGCCAACAATGCCCCATGTGCTGCATCATGCAGGCAGAACAGCCAACCTGAGGTCCCTTAGTTACAGACGTAGCCCCATTTCCTCTGCTAGGAAATGCCTTAAGATCCTTTTCCACCTTTTAGACCAGCAATACTAAGGATGGATTTGAATCTATGCAGGCCTTTCATACTCTACTGGGCAAAGTGTCTGTTCTGCGTAAAATGGTGGGCTTGGAAACATGAGGGATGAGAGATCGCTCAGAGATCAGACGGGATCGTGTCTATAGCTATTTCTCCATCTCCTTGTAGGTACCCAAGACTGCCCCTGTGCCTGCTTCCTCGCTGTCTGCTCTAGGAGCTCTGGCTCCCTTGCTCACCCCAGACAACTCCCCCACCCCAGCATGGGCCCCTGCCTTAGGCACAGACACAGCTGCACCCTGGAAAGCATGGCTCCGACTTGAAGCTCAACCGCCCACCTTTAATGGCAAGATTTGTGTCAACAGGATCATTCATTGCCATTGCTGCGTTAGAAGCCATCTTCCCCCGACAAGTCAGCCCACCTTTATATTCAGGAGTTCTCAGTAACCTGAAGGGAATTCCTAATTCCTGACACTGAACACCACCAGCTGTCCCCATTTCCCCACCATCCACTTGGTCCCCAAATTAGCCAATGAGACATCTTGGGCAATTTGAAGCCATAATTGCCTCAGGTTTCCCTCTTAAGGGAAACAGTTTAAGATGTGAAACAGTTAAGAAAGAAGACAAATCTTGCTGAGTGCTTTGTGCACCCAGTCATACTCCTTTATATCCATCTGGATAAATGCAATTTACAAATGCCTCATCAAGGAGTTCAGCTGAAAACACTATTCCAGGCCTGTTCTGTAATCGGAAAAACACACACACCAACTAGCCGTATTCAGCTCAGAATTTAATGCTGTCTCGTTTTTTTTTCTTTAAAAGAATGTCAAATCAAGGCACAATTCTCCATCACAAAGCAGGATGAGCTGTCAGGTGGAGACAGATGAGGATTACAGAGTTACTGATTTGGCACAACCACCTAGAAACAAACCGAAAAGGATTCTGCAGTGTTAAACAGGCACAAGGCATTCTTTTCTGAACACCAAGTGTCCAAGTTTCAAAACCCCGAAGAAATGCTGCTTCTAAACTTTCGGCTGGGGCAATTTATCTCCTTTCCCAGCTGGAGTATTTGTGAGACGTCTCTCAGAAAGAAACAACTCAATATGCAAATTTTTAAGCCTTTGTAACGGGAAGAAGTCTATTTGAGGCAACTCTGGATTGAGGAAGCAGAAAGACTTGAAAATGCATTTTTCACATGGGTTTTGTGAGCTAACCAATGCATTTAGGATGAACGTGGTCACTTCATTCTTTTTTTTTCCACTAGAGGTTATCTGCAAAGACCGCAGGTAATGTTTAAGCAAATTTAAAGGCTATTTCTCAAGAGTTAATAAAATACAGTAATTTAGAGATTTGGTTTCTAATAATTTAAGGCCTGACCCCTCCCACCCAACACCTACTCCACCTCCAGTTAGGTGAATTGGCTAACAAGTAATAATAATGCTTACTACCAAATGTAGGAATGTGTTTTTAAATGTTCCCTCTTTTATTGCTCTCATTGAGAACTGACTCAGAGAAATGTACCACACAGAGCAGTAGACAGAGGGACAGCCAGATGGATGGATAAACAAGTACAGCAAAATGTCAATGGTGAAATCTAAGTCGTGGGAACATGAGGGGTCTCTATAAAATTCTTTCCACTTTGCATGATGTTTGATTTTTTTTTTTTAAGATTTTATTGGGGAAGAGGAACAGGACTCCATTGGGGAGCAGTGTTTACTTCCAGGACTTCTTCCAAGTCAAGTTGTTGTCCTTTCAATCTTAGTTGTGGAGGGCACAGCTCAGCTCCAGGTCTAGTTGCCATTGTTAGTTGCAGGGGGCGCAGCCCACCATCCCTTGAGAGAGTTGAACCGGCAACCTTGTGGTTGAGAGGATGCACTCCAACCAACTGAGCCATCTGGGAGCTCAGTGGCAGCTCAGCTCAAGGTGCCATGTTCAATCTTAGTTGCAGGGGGCGCAGCCCAACATCCCTTGCGGGAGTCGAGGAATCGAACCAGCAGCCTTGTGGTTGAGAGCCCACTGGCCCATGTGGGGAATCGAACTGGCAGCCTTTGGCATTAGGAGCACGGAGCTCCAACCGCCTGAGCCACCAGACCGACCCAAAATTTTTAATAATAAAATGTTAAGAAAAAAATATCTACCACTCATTTTGAAAATGTCTACAAGAAATCTAAGATGTGACTATTGGGCTGAAGACTGGGACATCAGTACTCTGTCGCCTGACGGCCAAACATTGCTAATTTATCAAATGGGTCTGGGAGTGCAGGAAATGGAGGTTTCCCTGCTAATAATCCTCTAGATGTTTGAGTGCTTCACATTCATTTACATTTCAGCATTTTCTCCAATTCTTAGACTCTTGGCAAAAGTTTTTGCTCAAATGCAGCAGTACATTTTAGGCTCTGGCTATTTAAGTATAAATGCAAGCATTCATCTCTTTCAGAAAGCCGTCTCTCATTTACACCCCCCCCCCCCCATTAATGTCCCTCTTCTGTGCTCCCTTCTGTACAAACTATCAGGGACTTCTCAGTGGGGTTTCCAGGAGTCTCTCTAACTAGATTATAACTCCTTGGAGGCCAGGAGCAGTGTCTTTGGTCAACTTTGTTTCTCCAGCACTCATTGCCACAGCTGGCCCGTCAGCAAATGCTGCTTTTGTCTGTGTGTGGATGAATGCTGTGTATACACGTAGAGACCTAGGCTCAGGCCTTCCCATCAAAGGGCAAAGTCAACCTGCCCAGTCCTGAGAATCACACATCTGCTTAGAGCAGAGGTTCCCCAGCCTGGCATCCCCTGGAATCACTGGGGGAATCCCAAAGCACTCTACTGCCTCCATCCTACTCACTGAGTTCCTGATGAACTGTGCTGGGATGTGGCCTGGGCCTCAGGACATTAAAATCTCCCCAGTGGTAGAAATGTGCAGACAGCACTGAGAAGCCCTGGGTTGGGTCTTGTAGGGGTTACCAGTTGGTGTCACTTTCACTTAGTCTTTCATTTGATTCTCAGGAAAATCTAGCAGGTCTCCAGGGCAAAGGCTTATACCCAAGTCAGTGGTTCTCAACTGGAGCAGATTTTGCCCCGGAGGGGACAGTTGGCAGTGTCTGGAGGCTGTTTTGATTGTCATATTTGGTAGTGGGGGCAGCTAGAACGTAGAGGCCAGGGATGTTGCTAAACATCCTACAGTGCACAGGGCAGCCCCCACCTCAAAGGATTCTCTGGCCCCAAATGTCAGTAGTGCCGAGACTGAGATGCCCTGGTCTATTGGTAACCGATCAGCTTCCTGGAATGACTAATTATCTAGCATAGCCCTCATCACTCTTATCAAGGTGAATTCTCCTCCCCATTCTAGGCACAAACCCAAACTAAAGCAAACCGTACCTCCATCCTCTGTATGGGCCTCTTTTCTGGAAGGTTTCTTGGGCCCATTAACGAGCAAAAGTGACTTAGCTGCATAGCTGTTTCTGAAAACGTGGAGATTTAAGTGAAAAGGCAATATTTTTGTTTCTGCCTCCATTCTTTAGTGAGAATCAACGTTAACAGCCTATGGTCAGGTTAGCAGTTCACAAGAAAGGGCGAAGTTGCCAGAAAATCAAGATCACAGTTTCCTGTGTATTTCAACAATGTCACTGAGAGCTTCAAAGACAAAAATGACTGTTTGCCAGAGCCAGACCAGCTCCAAGTGCCTTTGTGTGCTGGCTTGTTTGATGCTACGAGGCCAAAGCATCCTTGCCATGATGTTCTTCTCTCTGCTCCCCACCTCTGTTCTTTTTTTGTTATGCTATTAAGATTCCTGCTGAAAATTAAATTAAACTTTTCAATTTCCTCTTTGTTGATCCAAGCAACTAATTAGAGAGAAATTAGAAACAATGTGCTACACTAGGGTGTTTTTTGAGTTTGTAATTGGACACAAAGATGGTAGAATAGTTGTAAGAAAGGAAAAATATTTGTACTGATTTTTCAATTAATATTTATTTATCTTGGCATCAAAAGTCCTCCCATTCACCCTATTTAAACATGAAAAGGTGCCTATTACCTGCGCTATAATCTATTTCCCCGACCCTCTTCCTCCCTCTTCATCCCTACACATCCCCCACACTGATTTTAAATTTATGGCAGGGGACTGTGTAGCCCCTGTAATTCAGCTCCACGGCCAAAGCCACACTTCCAGACTATCAAGCATGTCATTGCCACTTACACTCGCAGCTTCAGCTTTGGTATGGTTGAAAATTCTTCCAAATAATGTCCACGAGGGATAGTTTTTTCTGGGGTGGGCCTGCTGGGCCAACTCAGAGGGGCACGGTAGATTTTGATGACATCTTTCAGTATATAACATGTAGATGGCGACCATGGAAGGACTGCAAAACTTGCTGACTAGAGGGCCTCCCAAGATTACTTTACGTGAATTCAAACTGCTGAAGACACTATGAAATTGACCCACTGTCCTGAGCTTTGGGTCCAGATCCATGCACTCACCATAGACTTGAATGGTTTGACTTCTGGCCACCACAATTGAAAGTTAGAGTCTTGAAGAAGGTAAGAGTTTCTGGATATGGAGGCTTTAGACCTGGAGTGCCTTAAAGGTTTCCCTTTGGAACCATTTTGGATATAGCGACCACATTATCTGAATTTAAATTTGGGAGACATGAACAAATATCCACAGATATGGACAAATATCCGTAGAGGATTTGAGTACTACTGCCTCTGAGCCAAGATGACTTTTCCGGGCTCCATGGCATGTCAGTAATTTGTACTCCTGAGTCTCCTATGAGAGAAGCTTTTTCTTGGGCCTGGTCATCGCTGTCTATCTAGGTTGACTATCAAGATCTGTATGCCTCAGAAACTAGAGCTGGGGCCCGGGATGTCACACAGGGGGACTCAGGGGAGGGCAGTCATCTTAACTTAAGGTAAAGGCATGCAACCTTCATACTGCATTCAGAGGATCAGCTAACTCTGCGACCTGGTGACATAATCTGAAAATCCATGAGCTGAAATGGAGCGACTGCCATGGTTATGGTGATCATCTCCTTCTAGCTTGCTGACTATCTATTAACCAGAATGTGGGTAATCATTTATTGGCCCCCAATGACATTTTAATTAAGAAGATTTTTCTATATTTACCTAAGGCCATCCCAGAAACATTTTCTTTTTAAAGGTGCTTTGTTCATAGAAGTTTGCTGTCCTTGTTGTGCTTTAAAATAATTGATTGCTAGTTATTTAATTAGTGTTTAGTATTGAACCATTTCTGAATCACTACTTTATTCTTTTCAGATTTCAGGTGGGTCAGGATTCATGAACACACATGAACTTTGAACCCAGGCGAGCTCATCAACACCAAAGGAACTGAGACACAGATGAACTTTGGCTGTTAGTATTTACCATAGCAATTACTGAGATAATCGGAAAACATCATACCAACCAAGAGGTTATGGCTTAGTCGCATACAATCAGAATTATAAGGCACTTTAAATCCGTATTGCTCCAAGTCAGCATAACCCATTCATCACACTAATTGTAAGTAATAATTACTAATTTGGAAGGGTTTCCTGAGTAATCCATTGACTCAAATCAGTGTTTTCTATTTAGTACAGTCATAGCATTTTTGATCATTTCTTTTTATGGACTCAGGATAAAGAAACAACAGTTCGCTATTTCTCAGTCTCATTCCTCAGAATATTTCAGAACGTGTTTTACTCCACTTATAAGTATGTAATTGACATCAGTTGATTTCCTCCTCAGCGACCTTGTGAATAGAAGCGTACCAACGGATATTTCTTTGTTTTCAAATAAATAGGATAATACTGGACATTTGCACTTGTCTTCTATTTAACCTGGTGGTGAAACTTGGGTGTCCTTGTGCTTTTTTACATTTGCCTTATTTCATGGTTGCACAATAGTCCATTGTATGGAGGTAGTATATTTTAACCATTTCCCTCCTATGGCTATTTATGTTGATTATAGCTTTTTTCCTCTGCTGGTATAAACATGGTGTTTTTATATCTTTGTTCATTTGTGCAAATTCCTAGAAAAGAAAACCTGGATCAGTTAGAGTGTATTTTAAAATCTTGTGATCTGTTGCATGTTCCGTGTTGACATGAATGAATGCCAATCCTAATGTTTAGGAAGGTCAGGCACCTGTGTTAAGAGAGGTGTCACTGGAAGTGTTTAGAATAGAGCCTGTGCTCGCTCTCTTCTATAATCTCTGAGCCGATTAGCAGACATTTTGTCTTTATAGCACTCAGTGGCAAATGCATGCTATGATTATACTAGATTTTATCCCCATCCTTGGTTATGGAACGCTCTTCACATATACACTGAACTTTGAGTGTGAAGATGGGGCTTGATGATTTTGGGAACACAGAGAAGCCAAGATAAATGCTTAAGATTGCTATTTAGAAAACTGTTGTTAATTTGCTTATTTGGCATGTAGATGTACCATGTTTCCCCAAAAATAAGACCTACCCCGAAAATAAGCCCCAGTTAAGATAGTCAGCCAGATGGACGCATTTAGTAGGTTATGACGATGTTCCAGAAGAAGACGACATGACTGTATTTGAATAAATGTAGATGGTTGTACATGAAAAAATAAGACATCCCCTGAAAAGACGCCCTAATGCATCTTTTGGAGCAAAAATTAATATAAGACCTGGTCTTATTTTCGGGGAAACACAGTAGGATAATAAGCCTTGTTACTAGTATTACAAATAGCCATGCAAGCCTTTGCCCTAAATTATTTATTATTTCTTAGAACTCAGGCCATTCTAAGTGTCCCATGGATGGTCTTTCTATAATGACACAGGCCATCAGAATTGTCATTTATAAAATATAGACTCCAACTCTGGATAAGGCAAGGAAAAAAGGAATTAATTAGGGCAGGGTAGTTTATATAATCATCAGAACAGTGAGAGATCAGGCTCAGAACATAAAGGAGAACCAACAGTGGCCTGGTGGCCAAAGACAAGGCCAAGATCATGTTGTGCTCTGGTTAGGGCCTCATGCTGGCACCAGGCCTCCTAGGCCTCCACCAACCTTTCGGCTCCTGAATCCACCACTGCCACGAAGCGTATCTTATGCCCGTCTCCCTCAAGACTCAAAGTCCTAGGTGCGCCTTTCTGATTAGCTGAGCCTAGCTCATCTGCTCAAGTCTCAGTTGCAGAGAACTCTGTGAGAGGGAATTATCTGACACCCTTTGGCTTTCCCCTTGGGAAATCTCCTACATGACCCACACAATGGTTCCTAAATAGAGAGTTCAATACCTCATAGCAAAAAAAAACACCAAAAAAACCCAAACAAACAAAACGAGAAATGAGAACTGATTACCACTGTGAGGTCTCCGCTTCTGTTTCTGGAATGACATTATAATTTATTTATGATTCTCGTTATTGGTACCTCCTTAAAAGCAGCATATTAACTCCTTGTAACCTCATCTAACCTCCACCCCTTGGCATATGTTGTTACTGTGTTTTTTTAAAAAAATTTTTATTGGGGAATATTGGCAAATAGTGTGTTTCTCCAGGGCTCATCAGCTCCAAGTCATTGTCCTTCAATCTAGTTGTGGAGGGTGCAGCTCAGCTCCAAGTCCAGTCGCCGTTTTTCAATCTTAGTTGCAGGGGGCGCAGCCCTCCATCCCATGCGGGAATTGAACTGACGACCTTGTCGCGCTCTAACCCACTGAGCCATCGGCTGTGCCTTGTGTTTACTTCTTTTGACATACTTTTTTTTTTTTTAAGCCCTCTCCCTATCCAAACACTAACCTCTCCATTCCCACTTGCTTCCTCAAGAGTTCCATACCGTGTTTCCCCAAAAATAAGACCAGGTCTTATATTAATTTTTGTTCCAAAAGACGCATTAGGGCATATGTTCAGGGGATGTCATCCTGAAAAATCATGCTAGGACTTTTTTCCGGTTAGGTCTTATTTTCAGGGGAAACACAGTATTAATCACTGGAATGAAGACTTAGCTATTTTTCCTTGATTTCAGGACCCTCCTTGAGATCTCCTACTGGAGATCTTTTTACGATAAAAACCCAAAGCATGAAAGGCCCAACTGTTGTTCTAGGCACCGCATGCTTTACTAAATATAATAGTAATTACTTTTAGGTATGATAATGGCATTGTGTTTATGTTTTTTAAAAGGCTTTACTTTTTAAAACAGTATTTCTCAATCTCAACATTTTGGGGTCCTTCTTTGTTGGGCTGGAGGGGTGTTCTTCTTGCATTGGAGGGTGTTGAGCAGCATCCCTGGCCTCTACACCTGATGACATTACCCCTTTCTTAGTTGTGACAACCAAACAGGTCTCCAGACATTGCTAAATATCCCTGGGATGGGGGTGAGAGAGGGTAGACAGCTTCACCCGCCGCTGAGAACCACTGTTTTACAGATACATATGGGAATATTTTTGGATGAAATACTAAGACATCTGGTAGGGGTGCTGGAGGATGTGGGCGTGAATGTGGCAGGATTGGCCAAGGGCCAGTGGTTGAAGCTGGGTGATGGGTTCTGGAACTTCATTATAGTTTTTTGATAATTACTTTTGTGTGTTAGAAATTCTCTAAAACAAAAGCACAAAAACATTGTTTCAAGACATCAGCGGCATCAGTTTAATAAAATCCACTCCCAAGCCTGAGACTGAAGAGTGTCTTGCTTTGGAGGGCATATGAAGAGCTGAGGATAGAGGAAGTAGAATATTATTCATGCTTTCCACTAAGTGTTGTTGACCATTTTGGAGACATACTAAGTTTTAAATGGTTAAACTGAGCTCCTAACCAGTCTCTCTATTACCAGGCCCCCGTGATTGTCTGTTCCCTGGTCATCTGGTCCAGCTTTAGTCAAATTGAACACTGGGACTCCATGACTCATGGAAGCCTTCCATCTTCCTGGGGGCCAGCATGTTTCTTATTTAAGCCATTTGCATCAGTGCAGCCCTCTCTCAGACCTGCTACCTTTGGGATTAAGGCTAAAGGACAGCATCGTGTCCCTTATTAAAGCCTCATGGGCATAGACGTGCCCAGCGAGGAGAAGGCAGGGGGAAGGCTGAGTCTGGCTGGACATAGAGGAAACACCAGCAGGGATCCAATTCATAATACATAATTACCAGTCAACCCGAGCTTTTTTTTAGCCTGAGAAACATAACTGGAACTTAGCTTGGGGCTGGGCAGAGCAACTCTCAGAACCTTTATTTTGCGGCTGAAGACTGGGGTCATCCAAAAGACAGCAAGAACAATCAGGGTTTGCTTTGGGGATGGTGATGTTGGGCAGGTGACAGAGATGAGGTTGGACAGATTGGCAGTAGGACGTCAAAGTGATTCTTTTCCATGTCTAAGGGAAATATTCAGGGCTGTCTAGAGAAACTGGCAATTCATAATTCTCACCTGCCAAGAAAAGATGTAGCTGTAACTGATTTACAAGAGTCCAGGGCTACTTCCAATCTTGAAGATGGTAGAGGGTGTGGCTAAGAGATGCAGCTCCTGCCGGACCACCTGGAATTAAATTCTAAATCCACTCCTTAGAAGCCATGCTAACCTCAGTAAGGCAAATTACGGAACCCTGCCACATCTCAGTTTCCTCATTTGTAAATCCAGGACAATAATTGCACTCCTCTTAGGATTCTTGTGAAAATTACATGACTTAGTACTCTAAAGGGTTTAAAACACTGCCTGGTGCCGAGTCAACAGTAGGTGTTGGTGACTGATAGCTAGAACTAGCCTTCTCTTGCCAGACAGAGCAAACATGGTCTAGGCTGGACAATTTGAGGTCTGGGAGAAGAGGCCCCTTTCATAAAATTTAAATTAATCATCAAGGGCCATTTGTTTGGACTAAGAAATTTCTTGTTTTTCCCATTTTGGGGAGGGTGAGCGTGTAGCATGGGGGTGTGTTTATCAAATACTGTTCCCCTGACTGCTCTCTGATAGAACAGTTCTGAGGGGATGGGAATATGAATGAGGTGAAGGTGAGAGGAGGAAGGGGAAACCTGGATTATGGGGGATCTACCCATGATGGAAGCTGGGTGGTTCCTGGAGGACCTGAGCTCTAGAAGACAGAGGGCAAGGATGCTGGGAGATGGGTGAGGGTCCCCAAAGGGAGATATGCTGTATTCGAATTATTTCTGAGCTAAGAACCTCTTGACTTAAAGTGATTGTGTTATATTGAATGTGCTCATATCAAAGAGATCAAACTATCCATTCAAGCCTATCCTTTGTGCTATTAATGTGTTAAAAACTCACAAAATCTCTGTCTGTCCTTTTCAGATACTCATTTTTCTTTTTTAACCTCATCACCCAGATGGCATGCAGACCCTTTCTGGTGTCATTTCAAATCTGGAAGTGAATCTGGTAGCTATCTTTGTTGCCAGAATTTTGTGTTAAATGAGATCATCGGAAATTTAAATACTCCATATTTACACGCTCTTTATTCTGTCTTTTCAGCAAGCAAATTGTTCTGGCTTTTGTACAAATACTGCTCCGAATTAGAACGAGGGTTCTTCCCTCCCTTCCAAGGGTGGCCCAACCATCATCTCCTTTGTTGGAATGTTCTGTGCACTCTGTGAACAGTATTATCACTCTAAACTAGATTCCCTCAGTGGTCTGCAGACCTCTGGTGTCAGAAGCCCCCAGAGTCCGAATTAAAATTGCAGTTTTCTGGTTGAACCCCAGATCTTCTGAATCTGAATTTGGAAGAGTGGGGCCCAGGAAACTGTATTTTTACCAAGCATCCCAAAGGATTCTGATGCATAGTAAAGTTTGGGAATTGTGGCACATACCTTAAACCCAGGGTCGGCCCCTCCCCCAGAGCAAATTCTCCAGCATCCTTATCTTCTGTCTTATCCACCCAGGAAGCTTCTTTCCCAGATAGGCACCCTGCATGGTGTCATCAAGTTTGCTTTTCTTTGAAGGTAGACTGTTGATATGACCTTTGCATGAAGTTGAGAGGTTATACCTTGAGCCTCAGACAGAAAACCTAGACAGGATGAGTCATCCTAGGAAAAGGAGGAAAGGTCCGCCAGCTTGGGCTGATAGAGAAAGACAGGCTTGTGAGTCTGACTCTGTGAATCCACGCTCTTAGTTCAGTAAATATTTGCAGAATGAAACAGATGATTTACTGATACGGACGTGGTGAGACTGGCCACTAATCACAGTAAAAGAGCATGTGTGTCCTCCAAGCTGACTGTAGCTCGGCCCTTACTCAGACCTCGATTGCTCTTGTTTTAAGCATAATTCCAAGAAGATTGATTATCCAATTGCTGGGGCTACTGAATATGGGAAGCAGCTGATTAGAAGCAAAAAATGACAGAACTCGGATTCTGGAAAATTTGGTTATGTGGAACTCATCATTCCAGGATTATGATATATGTTATGTGGGAATGTAATGGCACCTGTAAAAATTGAGTGCTTCCAACTTAAAGACTTTAAGAATCTTCT